>NC_081413.1:176061637-177401840 GCF_030272615.1 Cryptomeria japonica | reverse complement strand
AACTGAATAATTTCTTTATACTTTGCAATTGCATCAAGTGATATATGATGATACTGATGTGATAGTTAAATTTTTTGATGGCTTCTCTTGTCCTACTATTGGTTCTATAACACTTCCTATTGATGTTGGCACTAAATTCTTAGATGTTGAATTTGCTATCATTCCTACATCTAATCAATTTTGTGTGACGTTGGGATATCCTTGGATCTCTTCCATGAAAGCAACTTCTTCTACTATTCATGTGTTTGAAATTTCCTCATAATGGTCAAATCATAACTGTTAATCATAGCATATTTCAACCTACACTGAGGTGTGGAGATTTTTTTCTTGATTAATTTTGGTTTGAACAATTCAAGCCTCTTCAACCTAGAAGTGATTCTATCTTTAGATCATATCAAAATTGGAAAAATGAAATGATTTTTTTATTGAGTAAACCTAGAAATTGTAATGCCCCACTAGGAAACCCCTAAAGGGTTTAAGTTAAAAACACTCAAATAGAGTGTAAATATTTTTTTTTAAATAATAATTAAGAGCGTTAATGATAAAATTACAACATTAAGATAGTTTGAAGTTATCTCAGTTCATAATTAGACACAACATTAAGATACATTGGAGTTATCTAACAACTTAGATATCATAGTGGAAGGCTAAAACGATCCTAAGGAGTTTCCCCACACGATTACACAACCTCACACCTAAGTCAACTTGCGTCATTAGATCCATTAAATAGGATATTTAATTTACGAGATAATGCATAGATCTTGATTATATATGTGTTCTATGGTTGGACATCTTATAATTTTAGGAAGCATTCAATTACTTTGGGTGGTTAGGAGGCCATTGAGAGGTTATTTATTCATTGCACTTTAATTCCTAATTCCATTAAGAGGCCTACAAAAGGGTTCATGCGTTTAATATAATGAAGTTCATTCTATTGGGTTTAAGGAATCCATTCTCAATCTATTTCACCCTTTAATATTAAAAGTATGGTCAGTCAGACAAGATTCATTCATTAAGGATTAACTACAATTAATAGAGTGAGATCCCTTCATTTGATTTCGTGCATAGCCAACTAATGAGTTGTAATTCTTATATGAAAGATAAAATGTGAGTAGCCATAGAATTCATTTGAAGTTTTGATAATGCAAATAATTGGACTAATTTCATTAAGGTGGATATGCATTAGGGCACATGAGAGCATCCTTTAAATTAAAATATCGTTAGCTAGATGAAATTCTTCATTTCAAGATTTGAATAATAAGACCATAGTGATGTTCATCTATTAGGATTAAAATACCATTATCTTGTTGCATATCACTCTTTTTGGTTATATGAAGTTAATATGAGAAGGTACATTTATTAAGATTAAGATTTAAACAACTATACCAAAACTTCCCTTTTTAGTTCCATTTTAGCAACCATAAGGGATTCTTTTATTAAGGTTACAAATATGGATACTAGTTGAGTTCACCCTTGTATGAAATTAATCTGATAAAGATTATTTGTTAAGATTAAAATGTAAACAACTAAGTAAATTCATCTGATAAAGTGAATTACAATTAACATGGCGATACTCATTTACAAAGGTAAGAAGGTAAATACCTATATGAGATTCAGCCTTTAGATTTCAACTTAGAAATTATAACATTAATTCGAACTTGTTACGCATTCACATTCGTTCAACTTACATGCTTAAAACAAGTTAATCCAATGATGTAATCTAGCAAGATTCTTTCCACTATTATAACTTTAATTAACATATTTTAAATACTTTGCCATAATCATAATTTACAATGTCTTATGAACCTAATTAACTACATTTATCTAGATGAATAATGTTATGCACTTAGATTTGAATTCATTAAATTTCCACCATACACTTATGCAAGAATACAACCATCCATGATAATTTAAAGCATAAAACAAAGTAAGCTAAAAACATCGCATAACACAGATATGATCTCGGAGTTCACCCCAAAAGGGGTTACATCTCCGGGTCTGCTCAACTGCAAGACCCCTATGGCATTTAATATAGTTAAGGTTACATATTTGCATGTCTTTACAACTCTGCCCTTTAGGCGAACACATACACTATTCAACATCTACCTCGATTGATTATTACATAGTGATCCCTTTTAAAAGCGGGTCAAATTGAATCATAACAAAAAACAAACCAACCTAGATTCTATTGTTTGACGGTACCCTAACTAGGGCTTGACCAACTTATGACCAAACACTATCATATCAAGTTCTACCATTACATAACCAAATTCGATAATAGAAATTTAATTCAGCATAGGCATTATCGGGTAGAGGTGTTCGTTTACTGTATTGCTCTAACTAGTAATGTCGATCCATTGGTAGACTTGCTAAATTAACTTTTATTTAAAAATTCATATTAATCCACCATTACTATTTAGTCCATGTTAATAATAAGTATTAACCCGAGTATGATGTAATCAATATGAAATTAATAGCTTGAATTATAGTATGGATTTTCTAAATGTTGAATCTCTAAATTCCAAATCTATTATTTAGCAATCTGAGATTAAGTAACATAAAAGAAACTGAATTTAAATAATATAAAAGAACTAAGTTTAATTCCCTTATACTAATTTTAAATTCACTTATCAATCTGACTCTTCTTTATTTTTACATATTGTACACATACATTTTTTTTTTACCTTAAAACAACCATATAAATTAATAAAATTATATATATTATTAAAAATAAATAAAATAGAATAATTATTATTTTTTTTTTAACTTTCAAAAAAAAGAGAGGGAAGGTACCCACGTGGACAACCACGTGGGCCCCGCCCCCTTTTTGTAGTCCCTGCTACCATTGGTAGCACAGCTGCCATTGGTAGCGCTGCTGCCATTGGTAGCGCTGCTGCCATTGGTAGCGCTGCTACCAAATGGTAGCAGGCCGCTACCTCTGGTAGCGCTGCTACCATTTGGTAGCAGTGCACTACCAATGGTACCGCTGCTACCAATTGGTAGCAGTGCTGCCATTGCAGCTACTCCCTCCCAGCCGTATGGGGGGTAGAGTATGTAGATTTTTTTTTATATATTTTTTTTATTATTTTTGTTTAAGAAAATTTTCTGTTAAATTTACACTAACAAACACAGTCCACTGCCAATATGTGCAACAAGTTTTGATTTATTGAATCTATATATATATATATTTTTTCTAACTAATTAGAATATGTAGTAATACCAAAAATATATGAATATCTCTTCAAAACACAGTCTGAAAACACAACTTAAAGCATTTTCTAGCAACCCTCTTTTTTTTTTTTGAAAAACAATCACAGTCATAGCCATTTCTTCCCCCCTTTTTTTTTTCCAGAATGTCAAGGGTTTCTAAATAATAGTAGAAATCATTGAATAACCCTCCCATTAAGCAAATCTTTGGCACAAGGGAGCTCTCTTCTCACACAAAGATCCAACAAAACTAATCCTTAACAATTTTTCTACAAGAAACTTACTCATGGGCAAACAATGGAAAATCTGAGAACCAAAATTGCAAGAACAACATACAAGCCTCTTTTCTTTCCCCTTTTTTTTTTTATTAAAAACAACTTGAACGAAAATGATAAAAGAGATTCCTACCTCAACAAGCTTTCCTGGAAAGATTTTGATGATGAGCCCCCAAACCTGCTACTCTAAAACTCCATCTTTGTCCAAAATCCCCAATCTCCCTTCCAAAAACCATGTTTTTCCAAAAAAAAGACCAAAAGAAAAGAACCTCGAAAAACATTTCCCAACTAGTTTAAAATGAGAAACCCTATTTTTGCCCTAATTTTCAATTTCGAAATTAGGCATTTATTTTTTTTGAAAATAAAAGAGACATGAGAATGGAAATCATTATTTTCCATTACTCAATAAATCTAACTTGTTTTATTCTCATTAAAATTAACACGCTTCTGTTTCTTATTTAATCTCTAATTTTAATCTCGCAATATCAATTTAGGCCTACTTTTATATTTCGGAACTATTGACCGGGTAAGGCGTTTTGATTAATTTAATTTTCTGAAAATCAATATTTTTATACTATATCAACTATACAAGTAAAAAGGAAATAATTTCTTTTAAATAATAATAATTTACCGTTTTTCTTCCAAAATATGAAAATGAGTAATTTATTTCTATCTCCCAAATGACTTTAAATTTTTCCTTTCCAAAAACGCATAACTCATTAAATTCATTATTTTAAAATTAGCTATTAAATTAACTCGCTATAACATAATAAAGCGACATTTTTAAATAAATGACTAATCTAATGCAAGAGTCTTATTTATTCTAATTTCTCAACTACAAATGTGTAAATGTTACAAATGCGTAAATGAGCACACTAACCCAAGTTAAATACCTTAAGCTTGCTACAATAATAATTAAAGCAATCCCTTTAAATTAACGATTACTCGTATAGAAGAAACTACCTATTTACATTTCTATATCACTAATGTGTACGTTTACTCATTAAATTGAATTTAATACTTAGGATAACAAACTCCACTTACCTCGTGCAAGGCATGCAAATCGAGGAAGTCCTCCAAATCTCTCGACATGCATCCCAATGAAAAGCAAGCCCCACGAATCCACACACGATGCTCACCTAACCATGGCTAAGGCAAGACGAGAGTTATATGACCACCAAATCCGAATTCTAAAGATGAAGGAGGCATACTCAACCTTGCAAATCCCAAAGGAGATGAACCTTGCCCTAAGCGGCGTTGTACCTGCAATCAGCTACACCCATGAATTCATACAAGCATGCATATACATATACATATTCAATGAAGGCTTTAGCTCAAGATTTATCACAAGGGTTAGGAACAATTACATTTACATGAGAATCGATGCAAAAGCACAATAATAAGTATGCACAGTTATTTATATTATCTAAACTACACATTGCATCACGGTTAACCTACCATTCAAGGATGCCACATAGGGAGTCAATCAAGGTCAAAAGAGTTTTTACAAGTCCGACTAGGGTATGGGCATTACATTCTCCCCCCCTAGGCTCCGACTTACTCCTGGAAGTCGCAAAGCTAAACAGAAGTCCTGCAACACTTATTAGCCTTTAAACTCAATTAACAATCATCAATTTGCACAACCAACTATTTTGCCATCCTCTTAGAACATTATTCATAAATCTCCTACAAGTGTCATCATCCATTAACAAAATGCATCTAACATCAATTCACTTCTTCAAATATTCTATAATTTACACACAACCATAGTAGAGAAACGAGACTTTTTACCCTTTTTTTCTTATTACACCAATTTTAAGCAATTAAAATATATAAGCATAGTTATCATACTCATTTATCAAAAATGACAAGAAAACATGCTCTCAAGGTCAATTTCTTTCACCAATTCCTCTCTTTCACAAAATTTTATCGCATAGAACTAGCTTCACATATCAACTTTTTTTTACAACCAAGTTAACTTTTGTCAAATAAGAGCAATGTAAGAACTCAATTGTTTACATTTTTTAGACATACAAGAACCTTTCCAATGACTATGCCCCATAACATAGTGACAAGTTAATACCATTTAATCCATGATTACACATAATATCCATCCACAAGACTAGTTTGCACAACACAATAGGCCACATGTGAGCATGTCTAATGCTCGGTCAAAGGTAACATATATGATCCACATCTTTATGCCTGCTCTCAGAATAAATACATGATCAACAAATGTCCAACATCTCACTCAAGGGTTTGATGGTGCTAGGGTACACCATAGCGGTGCTACCTTCCATACAAGTCCCTCGTGAATATCCCTTGTTGTGTAAGGTGTTTAGCCTCCAAGAGATAGTCACCACTCATAGGTAGGTAGTGGATCCTAGCTGTTTCACAGCCTCACATACCTCCATCCTCAAGGTTCCCTGCGTCTACTTCCTCGTATACACTCATCCAAGCCCGTCTCCTACGTTCTTGGAGAGGAATTCACATTGCAACACAAGACCAACATACGAAAACAACAAGGATAAACCAGTTTATCCACCAAAGTACAAAAGAATAAAGATCATAATTGTCAATTCCAACAATAAGACAAGAAAATAATTTCCAGATTTGCAACATCAAGTCAAGTAAGATCAAAATTGCAAGATCGTGGCTAAACTGTCAAGGTCAAAGTAAAATAAATTGCTGGTCCACAAGGAAATAAATAAAGAATTAAAAGAAAATCATAATTGCACATTACATCACTACGTGACTAATAGCTAGCCACCAACGAGGAAGGAAGGAACAATCGTCTAGCTATCCTAGTAGCTCATCATGTGGTGTGGCCAAGTCACACATCCGCATGGCATGGCAATGTGCACCTCGACATCACCCCGCATCACGTTGTCACGTGGCATGGCTCTACCTTATACCTAGCGGTAGGCCGCATGGAAATGTCTACTACATCCTGCATCGTGTCTCAGCACGGCATGGCAATACTCCAAGCGGACAAAGCACGCAATGGACGTATCCCGCATGGCAGTGTACCCCGCGGATAAGGCACGCGCCGGTCACACTCCGCATAGCGATGTTCCTCTCAGGATACTCACCGTAAGCCAGAGGTATACATGGCTAAGGTCTACCAACACTAGTCAGTTGGCAACTTATGTAAGAACAATATCACGACTCTCATGAAGACAAGGCAACAGATGCTCCAATAGAATTCCATCAATATTCTCAAAAACTGCCATCTATATGCTCAAAATAAAGGATAGGAATAAGGCTGGCACACATGAACCTCGTAAATCGGTTCATCACAAGGGGAAGTATTGAGTACACCTATGTTATAGTTTCGTTACAAAACATACTTTTCCTCGAAATAGGGAAGCTAAAGTCGCTTCGCGTCGACATTACACGTACGCTGTTCATACTATTCAAGGAAAGGTGACTTCTACTACTACCCCTTCACATACTGACTTATCAACAACCCGTGGGTTGGCACTCAGTAAGGAAACAAATAAGCAACATCACATAGATAGGTATGGTTTCCCATACTCATAAGCAAACATATCCCCCATGGTTGATTACTTCACCATCCCATGGGCACACAAAACAAGTACGAGTTTTCTCACAACACACACAGAGTAGCACCATTACTGGTTTAGTCACATTTACGGGGAGTACTTTACATTATTCTAACATATACTTAAGGGAAGTTTTAATTATGCTTTACACATGAATCACCAAACAAAGTTTACTCTAGATCCACGCTCTGAAATTTTCATCAATTCAAATTTACACAAAGAAATAACATCATTACTAACTGTGCAATTTCCCTTTTCAAGATGAAAAAATTTCCCCTTTCAATTAGAAGCCCAAAGTAACATACAATGTCATATGCATTACAGCAAAATTTCTTCTTAAATCACTGCATTCCAAATAGTATTTCAAAGACAACAATTCCTATATTTTAGACAAGAGGAGGAAGAGAGTTGGAAAATCAACTATTTCCTACGAATACACAAGAATTTCAATATCACACCATATGCTCGGATATAAGTTTATCAATGAAGTTGCACGGTTTTCATTTTGCTATCTTTTAGGAAGGTGCCAAAACATCCTAACCTGACATTTCTAATCATTATTGTTGCACTATAATGTTCTAGTTTTCCGATCAAGAATTCAAAACAATCAAATTTTCTTTTGTAATACAAGCCTTCATGAGAACAATCACCATTCGTGATATGATACAATACAATAATAGATCAAATCTAACATTGAAAATTTATAATACGACAAGGAGGTAAATAAAGAGCTATCTACTAAATTTTACACATTCAATGCATACAATTCCACAAGTCTTTCATTTACTCTTCTTAAACACAATAAGGCAGTTATCTAAATCCAAAGCAAGTTAACTGGTGCATCACTTAATAGGTCCTAAATCACACTAGTTGAATAAGCACTTAAAACAATCTTTCGAGGAGCACATTAATTCACTCTTGAAGCTACTACAACATGTCCTCTTTTGGTATTCTTTTTCACATCAAGCAATTTTCACAAAATCACTATGCGCATTTTAATGCACCTTACTTAAAATGGAATTTAACTATACTACTCCTACCAAGCACATGGAGAGTCCTTAATGCAAACATACCATTTTCTATCATTAACCAAAAATTAACTCCCAAGTCATTCCCTTTCACAATCTAAAACACAAAAACATTATGAGGCTCACACAAGGGCTCAAGATATATCATCCTTTCTCTTGCAATAAGAAAACTTAAATAAGAGATAGCTACATATATCAATTCCTTTTAATTTACTAGAGATAGAAGAGGGAGAGTCCTAATCTCTAAATTTCTACATAATAAGCAATAATATTTGCCATACTAGTCTTTCAAGAGGACAATCATTAAAATAGATCAAAACCATAAACACGCACATACCGTACTTCTAGATTCAAGATATTAACAACCTACCCAGATGGATTAGTCAAAAGAGTTAAATAAATCGAAAGTGAAGGTACATACGACTCCCTTTTAAAGTAGGAGATATCGTAGACCAAGACCTCAATAAGAAGACAAAACACCCATAATCATTTCCAAAACACCCACATCAATAAGGTGAAAACAAGGTGTGAACGCACACGTTACACACAAGTAGGGTTTGTTAAATCACACCCTCACATCAAGGTGGAAAAGCATACAACATAAGGTAGACCCACACACACCAACTAAGAGCACATGTGAAACCAGAGATCCCAGTGTTGCAACATGGGCTCTGATACCAAGTGTAATGCCCCGCCAGGAAACCCCTAAAGGGTTTAAATTAAAAACACTCAAATAGAGTGTAAATATTTTTTTTTTAAATAATAATTAAGAGCGTTAATGATAAAATTACAACATTAAGATAGTTTGAAGTTATCTCAGTTCATAATTAGACACAACATTAAGATACATTTGAGTTATCTAACAACTTAGATATCACAGCGGAAGGCTAAAACGATCCTAAGGAGTTTCCCCACGCGATTACACAACCTCACACCTAACTCAACTTGCGTCATTAGATCCATTAAACAGGATATTTAATTTATGAGATAATGCATAGATCTTGATTATATATGTGTTCTATGGTTGGACATCTTATAATTTTAGGAAGCGTTCAATTACTTTGGGTGGTTAGGAGGCCATTGAGAGGTTATTTATTCATTGCACATTAATTCCTAATTACATTAAGAGGCCTCCAAAAGGGTTCATGCATTTAATATAATGAAGTTCATTCTATTGGGTTTAAGGAATCCAATCTCAATCGATTTCACCCTTTAATATTAAAAGTATGGTCAGTCAGACGAGATTCATTCATTAAGGATTAACTACAATTAATAGAGTGAGATCCCTTCATTTGATTTCGTGCATAGCCAACTAATGAGTTGTAATTCTTATACGAAAGATAAAATGTGAGTAGCCATAGAATTCATTTGAAGTTTTGATAATGCAAATAATTGGACTAATTTCATTAAGGTGGATATGCATTAGGGCACACAAGAGCATCCTTTAAATTAAAATATCGTTAGCTAGATGAAATTCTTCATTTCAAGATTTGAATAATAAGACCATAGTGATGTTCGTCTATTAGGATTAAAATACCATTATCTTGTTGCATATCACTCTTTTTGGTTATATGAAGTTAATATGAGAAGGTACATTTATTAAGATTAAGATTTAAACAACTATACCAAAACTTCCCTTTTTAGTTCCATTTTAGCAACCATAAGGGATTCTTTTATTAAGGTTACAAATATGGATACTAGTTGAGTTCACCCTTGTATGAAATTAATCTGATAAAGATTATTTGTTGAGATTAAAATGTAAACAACTAAGTAAATTCATCTGATAAAGTGAATTACAATTAACATGGCGATACTCATTTACAAAGGTAAGAAGGTAAATACCTATATGAGATTCAGCCTTTAGATTTCAACTTAGAAATTATAACATTAATTCGAACTTGTTACCCATTCACATTCGTTCGACTTACATGCTTAAAACAAGTTAATCCAATGATGTAATCTAGCAAGATTCTTTCCACTATTATAACTTTAATTAACATATTTTAAATACTTTGCCATAATCATAATTTACAATGTCTTATGAACCTAATTAACTACATTTATCCAGATGAATAATGTTATGCACTTAGATTTGAATTCATTAAATTTCCACCATACACTTATGCAAGAATACAACCATCCATGATAATTTAAAGCATAAAACAAAGTAAGCTAAAAACATCGCATAACACAGATATGATATCGGAGTTCACCCCAAAAGGGGTTACATCTCTGTGTCTGCTCAACTGCAAGACCCCTCTGGCATTTAATATAGTTAAGGTTACATATTTACATGTCTTTACAACTCTGCCCTTTAGGCGAACACATACACTATTCAACATCTACCTCGATTGATTATTACATAGTGATCCCTTTTAAAAGCGGGTCAAATTGAATCATAACAAAAAACAAACCAACCTAGATTCTATTGTTTGACGGTACCCTAACTAGGGCTTGACCAACTTATGACCAAACACTATCATATCAAGTTCTACCATTACATAACCAAATTCGATAATAGAAATTTAATTCAGCATAGGCATTATCGGGTAGAGGTGTTCGTTTACCGTATTGCTCTAACTAGTAATGTCGATCCATTGGTAGACTTGCTAAATTAACTTTTATTTAAAAATTCATATTAATCCACCATTACTATTTAGTCCATGTTAATAATAAGTATTAACCCGAGTATGATGTAATCAATATGAAATTAATAGCTTGAATTATAGTATGGATTTTCTAAATGTTGAATCTCTAAATTCCAAATCTATTATTTAGCAATCTGAGATTAAGTAACATAAAAGAAACTAAATTTAAATAATATAAAAGAACTAAGTTTAATTCCCTTATACTAATTTTAAATTCACTTATCAATCTGACTCTTCTTTATTTTTACATATTGTACACATACATTTTTTTTTTACCTTAAAACAACCATATAAATTAATAAAATTATATATATTATTAAAAATAAATAAAATAGAATAATTTTTTTTTTGTTTTAACTTTCAAAAAAAAGAGAGGGAAGGTACCCACGTGGACAACCACATGGCCCCCCCTCCCTTTTTGCAGTCCCTGCTACCATTGGTAGCGCAGCTGCCATTGGTAGCGCTGCTACCAAATGGTAGCAGGCCGCTACCTCTGGTAGCGCTGCTACCATTTGGTAGCAGTGCACTACCAATGGTACCGCTGCTACCAACTGGTAGCAGTGCTGCCACTGCAGCTACTCCCTGCTAGCCATATGGGGGGTAGAGTATGTAGAATTTTTTTTATATTTTTTTTTTATTATTTTTGTTTAAGAAAATTTTCTGTTAAATTTACACTAACAAACACAGTCCACTGCCAATATGTGCAACAAGTTTTGATTTATTGAATCTATATATATATATATTTTTTCTTACTAATTAGAATATGTAGTAATACCAAAAATATATGAATATCTCTTCAAAACACAGTCTAAAAACACAACTTAAAGCATTTTCCAGCAACCCTCTTTTTTTTTTTTTGAAAAACAATCATAGTCACAGCCATTTCTTCCCCCTTTTTTTTTTTCCAGAATGTCAAGGGTTTCTAAATAATAGTAGAAATCGTTGAATAACCCTCCCATTAAGCAAATCTTTGGCACAAGGGAGCTCTCTTCTCACACAAAGATCCAACAAAACTAATCCTTAACAATTTTTCTACAAGAAACTTACTCATGGGCAAACAATGGAAAATCTGAGAACCAAAATTGCAAGAACAACATACAAGCCTCTTTTCTTTCCCCTTTTTTTTTTATTAAAAACAACTTGAACCAAAATGATAAAAGAGATTCCTACCTCAATAAGCTTTCCTGGAAAGATTTTGATGATGAGCCCCCAAACCTGCTGCTCTAAAACTCCATCTTTGTCCAAAATCCCCAATCTCCCTTCCAAAAACCATGTTTTTTCAAAATAAAGACCAAAAGAAAAGAACCCCCAAAAACATTTCCCAACTAGTTTAAAATGAGAAACCCTATTTTTGCCCTAATTTTCAATTTCGAAATTAGGCATTTATTTTTTTTGAAAATAAAAGAGACATGAGAACGGAAATCATTATTTTCCATTACTCAATAAATCTAACTTGTTTTATTCTCATTAAAATTAACACGCTTCTGTTTCTTATTTAATCTCTAATTTTAATCTCGCAATATCAATTTAGGCCTACTTTTATATTTCGAAACTATTGACCGGGTAAGGCGTTTTGATTAATTTAATTTTCTAAAAATCAATCTTTTTATACTATATCAACTATACAAGTAAAAAGGAAATAATTTCTTTTAAATAATAATAATTTACCCTTTTTCTTCCAAAATACGAAAATGAGTAATTTATTTCTATCTCCCAAATGACTTTAAATTTTTCCTTTCCAAAAACCCATAACTCATTAAATTCATTATTTTAAAATTAGCTATTAAATTAACTCACTATAACATAATAAAGCGACATTTTTAAATAAATGACTAATCTAATGCAAGAGTCTTATTTATTCTAATTTCTCAACTACAAATGCGTAAATGAGCACACTAACCCAAGTTAAATACCTTAAGCTTGCTACAATAATAATTAAAGCAATCCCTTTAAATTAACGATTACTCGTATAGAAGAAACTACCTATTTACATTTCTATATCACTAATGTGTACGTTTACTCATTAAATTGAATTTAATACTTAGGATAACAAACTCCACTTACCTCGCGCAAGGCATGCAAATCGAGGAAGTCCTCCAAATCTCTCGACATGCATCCCAATGAAAAGCAAGCCCCACGAATCCACACACGATGCTCACCTAACCATGGCTAAGGCAAGACGAGAGTTATATGACCACCAAATCCGAATTCTAAAGATGAAGGAGGCATACTCAACCTTGCAAATCCCAAAGGAGATGAACCTTGCCCTAAGCAGTGTTGTACCTGCAATCTGCTGCACCCATGAATTCATACAAGCATGCATATACATATACGTATTCAATGAAGGCGTTAGCTCAAGATTTATCACAAGGGTTAGGAACAATTACATTTACACGAGAATCGATGCAAAAGCACAATAATAAGTATGCACAGTTATTTATATTATCTAAACTACTCATTGCATCACGGTTAACCTACCATTCAAGGATGCCACATAGGGAGTCAATCAAGGTCAAACAAGTTTTTACAAGTCCGACTAGGGTATGGGCATTATAGAAATCTAACACTTAGTATTCCTCTTGATGATCATATACCACTTCTTGAAGATAAGATTATTCTTCCTCCTAAGGAACAAAATAATCTTCTTCCTAAATAGAAACCTATTCCTTCTCCTAAAGAGAAGAGCATCCTTTCTCCTAAGAAAAGAGATATTCCCTTTCCTAAAGAAGAATATATTCCTTCTCCTATGGATGAATCCATTCTTCCTCCCAAAGGTAGAATAACTCTTCCTTTTAAAAAACAATATATTCCTCCTAAGGCTAGACCAATCCCTCCTTCTCGTGATGGACCCAGTCTCCTTCATACACCTCTCATTCCTCCTTTATATGGTGTGGTTCCTCCTCCTTCCTCTTATAGAGAGAAGCAACCAGACTCTCCTTTTTCCCAACCTAAAAGACCTCAACCCATTCATCCTTCCTTAAATGAAGAGATGAAGCCTATGTCTGATGAACATAAACCTTCTCAACCTTCAACCAAAACTAAATGAAACTATTGTGCAAGAGAACATTGATGGAGACATCATGCTAGAGGTTGTGAAGTTGCTTCCCAAACCATTTCTTCTCCTAGAACACCAACAGTTGACATGATTCCATTTTCTCATAAACAAGATGTTCAACCTAATTCTCCAAGGTGTAAAATGCTTAAGACAAATGATGGTTCAAGTTATATTCCTATTAGAGCTCCTATTCTTATTAATCTTTAAGAAGAAATAGGTGAGAATATTCTTAATGATGAAAATGTTGATCTTAATATTTATGATTATGAATATGAATATGTTGATGTTGACAATGACTTATATGAAAAAATTTCAAAATATTTAATCCTAGCTCCTTGTAACGAACTAAGTGACTCAGCATTAGAGCATGGTCCTTGTTTGGAACTTGTGATAGCTCCATCTACTATGCTCGATGTGGCTCCTCTTGCATGTTGTCCACCTTCTCGAAATAATGATCAACAAGATCGGGGGGAGGATGATGTGCTTGATTAGCTTCATTAGCATCGTAGATTCTCTCTCTCTCTCCTCTTGCTTATTTGTGACATTCCTCTATTTGTTCTTATTCTTCTATTTATTGTCCCTAGTGTTGTCTACTTGAGGATGATGCAAAAAATTGAGATCTATTTTGGTCTTTCCCATGTTGACTCAAAAGACACATTTGTTACCTTCTTCCATGGTGGTTTCCTCTCTTTGGGGGATGAGGGAAATTATATGCATACATATATATGATATACATGAGTTATCATAAAATTTATATTGACTTCAAAGTTAGGTGAAACCACATCGTGTTTTGTTTTATGTTAATTATCCTTTGATTTATCCTCTATTGGGGGCTAAATTATTGCAATAACGTGCTTGTCTTCTTTGGGTGTATCCTACCTTAAACAATTGCTCCCGATAAGGAATACCCAATCTCTTTAATGTGGGGGCATACACTCAGCTCATGGTTCTCTCTTTCGATACTTTAAGTTACTTAGTGAACTTTGTCTTTGCTTTGTAATTTCTGGTATTCTTTTCATGACTCATAGTAAGAGAACCTTACTAGTTGTAGTCATGGTTCTCTTTCTCTCCCTCATAATCTTCCCTTTTGCCTTATCATTGAAGTTGTAAGTTCCTAAAGTCCACTGGGGGCTTGGTGAATCTTGCCTCCTTGATGTGGTGAAATTCTTTCAGTCTGAATTCCTTTTACTTTATCGGTAGTATTTGCATAAGCTCATACTCCCGCTAAAGTAGGGGATAAATGTAACATCCTAAAATTACACCCCTCACAATTTTTGACTGCATTTGGGTCTTTGCCTTAGTATTTGCAGCCCTTGGCCTGATCAGAGACCTGAATATGCTCAAGCACACCAAAAACACCTTGCAATTCAATAATGTACTCAAGGGCCACCTTGATCCTGCCCTAAAATAGGCCAGGACCAGGGTGTGGTGCCGTGGTCCTCACTAGGACTAGGGATGGTGCCTTGGTCCTCACTAGGACTAGGGTGTGGCACCTTGGGATCCCTTAATTAGGGCCTATCTTGATCCTCTCCCTTGGAGAGAAAATCCCTTCTATGTTGGCTCAAGTCCAAAAATCAGTCAATTAATCCATGTGGAGGCAAGCAAAACTTCACAAGGAGGTATAAGCATTTAATTTTCAGGCAATTCAACATCCCCTTGAAGAGGAGGATTTATACTTTCAGTCATTTCATTTACATTATTTCAACCACTTGGTTAATTCCAAAATTAGGGTTTGACCTGAAGGCAAACCCTTATTCCCAACATATTTCCCTTTCTTTTTGTGTGCAGGAAACATGTGCACAACTGTACTTCTAGAATTAAGCTTTATTCACAAAGACAAAAAAACCCTCTTCGACACACGGACAGTTCAGAGGACCGAGTGGAGGGTGCCCCTGTCTAGTCACACGGTCCCTGCAACTTTTTCTTGATTTCATAGAGTAGCTCTAAATCATCTCAAACTTCTTAGATCGAGGTGCACAACTAAATCACGAATCTGTAGCTTGCTATTTTTGCATACTTTGTCTTCATTTTCAACACTTTGCCTTAATTCAATTAATCAACTTAAAGAGGTTCAATTACATTCCAATCACAACCAATCTGCTTAGTATTTAGTCCTTGCATCCTTTTGGATTGGATCTAGTAGATTCATCCCCCTCTTTTGAATGTAAAGTCCCCCTCAAGTGAAAAATTGAGCTTAGTTAATTTTCTCTTCCCACGTGGAGAATTTGCTAAGCTCCCAATTTTCTACTTTACAAAATATATCATTCCTCCTAAGGATAGACCTATTCCTCCTCCTCATGAATGAACCGATCTCCTTCTTACACCTTCCATTCCTTCTCCTAAGGATGAATCTATTCTCCCTCCTAGAGGTAAAAAATATCTTCCTCCTAAGAATCAACCTAAGGATAAATATATCATTCCTCCTAAGGATAGACCTATTCCTCCTCCTCATGATGGACCCAGTCTCCTTCCTACACCTTCCATTCGTCCTCTAAATGGTGCGGTTCCTTCTCCTATATATTACAAATGGAAGTGATCATCCTCTCCTATTGTTCAACCTAAAAGACCTTCTCATATGCATCCTTCCTTCAAATAATAAAATAATACTATACTTGATGAATCAAAACCTTCACAACCTTCGGCTAAAATTAAACGAAACTGTTTTGTGAGTGAACACTAACAAATATGTTGTGCAAGAGTGTGTGAAATTACTTCCCAAACATTTTCTTCTCCAAAGATACCAATAGCTGACATAGTTACATTTGTTCAGCCTTCTCCTAACCAAGAGGTTCAACCTAAATCTCCAAGACACAAATTGCTTAAGACAAATAATGGTTCAAGTTTTATTCCTATTAGAGTTCATATTTTTGTTAATCTTGATGAAGAAATAGTTGACAATATTGATAATGATGAAAATGTTGATCCAAATATTTCTAATGATGAATATGAATATGTTGATGTTGACAATGACTTATCTAAACAATTTTCAAAAGCATTAATCCTATCTCCAAGTAACAAACAAAGTAACTCATCATTAGAGCATGGTTGTTGTTTGGAACTTGTGATAGCTCCATATACTATGTTCGATGTTTCTCCTCTTATGTGTTACCCACATTCTCAAAATAATGATGAGAAAGATCGAGGAGCGGATGACGTGCTTGATTAACTTAATTAGCCCTTTAGATTCTCTCTTTCTCATCTCTTGCTTGTTTTTGAACTTCTTCTATTTGTCCCTCAATTCTTCTATTTGTCGTCCCTAGTGTTGTCTACTTAAGGATGATGCAAAGTGTTGAGATCACTTTTGGTCTCTCTTGTGTTGGCTCAAAAGGCACATGTGTCCCCTTTCTTCCATGGTGGTTTCCTTTCTTTGGAGAATGAGGACAATTCTATGCATATATATACACATGATATACATTGGTTATCATAAAAAGCATACTAAGTCCAAACTTACATGAAACCACCCCATGCTTTGTGTTTTGTGATCATTATCCTTTGATTTGTCCTCTCTTGGGGGCTAAATTATTAGGATAATTTGCTTGTCTTTTTGGGTGTATCCCACCTTAAAGAAATTTCTCTCGATAAGGTGTGTGTCATCACTTTAATGTGGGGGCATACACACCGCTCAATGATTCTCTCTCTTGCATATCTTGATACTTAAAATTACTTAGCGAACTTTGTCTTTTGCTTTCTAATTTTTGGTATTTTTCTTTTCATGACTCATAGTAAGAGAACCTTAGTAGTTTGCAGTCATGACTCTGTCTTTCTCTCTCTCTCATGATCTTCCCTTTTACCTTACCATTGAAGTTGCAAGATCCTAAAGTCCACTGGGGGCTCAGTGTATCTTACCTCCTTGAATACTTGGTGAAAGTTTTTCAATGTGAACCCTTTGTACTTTACTAAGAGCATGATTGACTTCATACTCTTGTTAAATTAGGGGCTAAATCTAGCATCCTAAAATTGCACCCCTTTGCAATTTTGATTTCATTGGGTCCTTACCTTAGCATTTATGCCCCTTGGCTTGCTTAGGACCTGATTATTCTCATGCCCCTTCCATATTGCATCACTTTGTGACATTTGGAATACATTTGGCACTTGATCCTTGCCCCAAAATAGGGTAGGACTAGGGCATCGCACCCTAGTCCTCAATAGGACTAAGGCACCACACCATGGTCCCCCTCATCTTTGGGTACCTTTAAACCCATTTTCACATTTTAAATATGAGTAAGAATCCTATCTTTGTGTCGGCTCATGTCACAAAATTAATCAGTTTTCTCAACAGGAAAGTATGTAAAGAGGATTTCTCCTCTCATTTGAACATCTAGCATCTCAATCAATCATCTAACACATCTATCAAGCATTCAAGATAAATTGAGGATTTTAAGTCTTTCTTCAAGCCTTGGAGAAACAATAAAGAGGATTTCTCCTCTCATTTGAACATCTAGCATCTCAATCAATCATCTAACACATCTATCAAGCATTCAAGATAAATTGAGGATTTTAAGTCTTTCTTCAAGCCTTGGAGAAAAAATAAAGTAAAGATTCACGAATTGAAGCAGAGATCTACATCTTATTTCATGAAACCCTAATTTCATGTGGAGGCAAGCAAAACTTCACAAGGAGGTATCATCATTCAATTTTCAGTCATAATTCAACATCTCCCTCAAAAGAGATCCTTTCGTTATAGTCATTTCAATTATCTTTATTTCAATATCATGGTTAATTCCAAAATAGGGGTTTGACCTAAGGAAAGCCCCTATTCCCAACCTATTTCCCTTTCTTTCTATGTGTAATAAATAGGTACAAAGTTGTACTCTTCAGAATAAGCTCCATTCATAGAGATGAATCAACCCTTTTTAGCGTGCAAAAATTTTAGAGGACTGTGGTGCCATATCATGGTCTAAAATTTTTAGGAGCCTTTTCAAGGGTCAGATCCAACTCGGCTTATAATACTCATATCTAGGTGCACACAAAAATAACGCATCTATAGCTCATTTTTTTCTCACTTTTACCTTCATTTTTCAACACTTTACCCTAATTCAGCATTTCAACTTACAAAAGAGAGGAAATACCATAGAATAATTAATCAATCCATTCAGTATTCAATCCTTAATCTAATATGTGATCGAATATAGTGGATTCACTTCCCTCTTTTGAATATATAGGGTTTTAAAGAAACAATGATTTGTTGGTTTCTCCTTTCTATGTTTCGAATTACCAAATCAATTTTTTCCCTCTACAAAATTCAAATACAAGAGTGCTCGCTTAAATAAAAGTAATGACTAAAGACTGAACTGAGGAAAACTTAAGACTAAATTTAACATCCGATAGAAGTTGAAGTTCATGGAAACAATTGATGGAACAGACTTAGAGAAGATCAAGGATGTCTCTCTAGTTGGAGCGATCAAGAGTTATCATCATTCACATGCTGGTTGAACTAGAATTTGTAACTCCTTATCTAATACTTAGTTTCAAACACATTTAAAAATGCATCTAAGAAAATAGAATAGAACACAATGATAAATATCCTAAATATTTGGCCATTCATCCATATTACTTAGCAAAAAGTAAAACATTTAATCACAAGATATTATTTCTAATATACTTTCTAATTATCAAAATATAATAGTATAAAGGAGTAAACATGCATGCATTAAACATGTTGCTAGGAACATTAGTTCACAAAAAGATTAATAGTTTTAAACAAAAAGTATAATTAAAAGTAACATAATTAATGCTCATCATTTCCTTGCCCTCCTGTCATGAACCATGTCCTCATGGTTGATCTAGAATATCCTTGTTGTATCTAAGTTGAATCCTTAAGAATTGGTCTAGATGATTGAAGTTGTACCAGTGATATGTTCTAGGAAGCACATACCCATTATATTGTTCCATTATATTAGTCCATTCTCTCAGAACCACCCTTGCAAAGTTAGTAAGTGCATTCAACTGTGGTGCTAGCATGAGAACCATTAAGGTCTAAATCTCATCCCTACCGAATGTATACCATGTTCTTCAATGATTCTTATTACCGACCTCGCTCTGCTTAAGCTCCAGGTGATATTGGTAGGAGAAATAAATTCTCTCCTTCTTAACTACATAGGTATAGTATTATATATTATTTTAGACACCTGTAGAGATCAATAGGGTAGTTGATTTTCCACCTCTCAGAATGCTCAAATATTGGTACTCAAATTCCTATGATAGTCAGGCTAAACTTGTCTGAGCTATGCAATGGAGATGAATTTTGATCTGAATATTGGTGATTTGGAAGTTTCATCCCATATGAGGTCCCAACCTATTATGTTGTTCTCTATATTAGATTAACCTATCCTCCCATTCAATTTGGTTTTGCAACAAAGAAACAAATGCTCTCACTTGAACTTCACCAACATATTTTTTTAGAAATGATTGGTAATAATGTTCTAGGAGAAAACAATGTAAATAAAATTTACACATTTGGTTTTGGTAAACAAGATGACTTCTATAAAAATCTTCAAGGAAGTCATCATCATCCTCATATTCTATTTTTCTTCCTCATACCAGTTGATTTATCTTCCATTCAAGAAATCTTTCTTGAAGGAACAAAGCATATATCCCTGAAGGTTTTCTGATTGTCAACAAAGCTGAGGATAGATTTGCTACCTACTCTAATCTTTGTGTTGCTTTGTCCTTATGATATTTCATCTCTTCCAGTTATTTTGACAACTCAACATTTTCTTTCTTACACATTTCAATAGTCAAAAAGAGATTCCATGGAATAAAAAAGGAATTTGAAGTGCCAAGATCACGAATCTGAATCTTTTGGCCTTTTAATTGTTGTTCTTTTTATTCCAATTCTTCTATTAACTTCCTTATTATTTCATCATTTTTTAATGCCTAATTTATAGCCTGGTGATGTGCCTCTTCTATATATTCTGTTTGTTTTCTTAGTTTTCCTCTCTTACATTAGCTTATTTTTGAATTTCCTCAACTTTCAAAGTGGTTTTATTCACTTCCTCATCCTTTTATTTCAGGCTCTCTTCTGAAAACCACATTTTCCTTTTGGTTTCAGAGGATTTTGTTTCCATTCTAAACAATATCATGACTTTTAGCATCTCTTCATCCTCTTTTGTTCTTCCCTTATCTTTTTCCTAAGGAACCTCTTCTTCAACTAAGATTTATTTCCCTTCTCTTCTAACAAATTGTTGAGGTGAAGAGGAAAATAGGGTTTCATGAGATTCAAAAGGAAATGACTGACTTTGGTCAATTTCAAACTCTTCAAAAGGTTCCAATATCTCAGTATCAGCCCTTGAAGGTGTGGAGGACTGAGGAGATTGTTGCATTTCAGAATCATTTGAGAAATTATCATCAATGGTTATAATTTTAGGTGGAGATTGTTTAGGGGTTTTCTCATAAATTAGTTAATTTTGTGGTACATTATCATTGTCTAGTGGACTGGGTTGTGTTGACATAGGTGGTTGAACTTTAGGAGAACGTGAGGCATGAGGATTTGGCATAGGAGTTTGTTTGGGAGACTCACTAGGGTTCAAAATGGAGGGGTTGTCAGGAGCCCTATGGGTATCAACAAGAGAGATAGCTTTTTCTTTAATCTCTTCCTCATTGACCCTTCTAGCAAAGCTACGGGTAACTCTTGAGGTTTTGGGCTTGAATTAATTTTTAATTTCCTCTTTTTATTTGATGTATCCCCTTCTATGAGCTTACGTTCCCCAATTGCTCTTTTTGTCTTCATTTGTGAGAGTTCTCCTTTTTCTATTTTCACCCTTTTTGTCATGGGTCCCTTTTTCATCTTTTTGATAGGTGAAGACAAAAATTTCAACCATTTTTCCTTTCCAAATTCTTTTTTCAAGAAGTGATGTTTGACAATTAGGTGAAGCAAACTATGATACTTAATTTGACTTCCTTTTTCTTTTACTCTAGATATCATGGAAGAAATTTTTGAAAACAAAAAAGAAGGAAGATTGACCTTGATTGGTGGCCTTGTGTTTGCATACCTCAAATGAATTAATTTAGCTACATGCCTAGTCCCAGTACAATACCATTTTATCCTTCATAGGTGAAGAACTTCATCAACCAAAGAATTGTTGTCCTCCACAATTCATCTAAATTGTTTCTGTTAACACCTAATTTTGTGCTACCCTTGTGGATGTGTTACTTGGATCATGATTCATTTGCCTCATAAAATGCATTAATTAATTCTTTAGAATTGATGTGGCCCTTGTTCATTAGGTTCCCTTTAATTGGAATTCCTGATAATTCACTAATGACTTGAGGCGTCACTTCTATTACCTCCCCACCAACTCGGGTAACATTTACATAAAAATTCTTCACAAATTCTTCTATTATTCTAAGCTCAAATCCATCATACATTTTGATGAAATTCAACCAACCCACCTGCTTCAACAATCGTGTTGTTTATGGGTCTAAATTGAAATTTTTTGGCTATGTTATTCTCTTATTCCCCATTTTTACCTTGACTCAGAGAATGATGCCCTTTGTACTGCAACTATGAGCTCAATTTATAAAACAAATAATGAAATAATTTCCATTACGAGATAAAAGATTTATCTCAAATGACAATTAATTACACACATTTCCTCATTAATTTCATACTCTCTCTACGTGATCCGCTCACCAATACTTGTACTTTATTTCCTGATTTGCTAAGTTGGCAGCGGTCATACCATGTGTGCTTTATCACCATAATCATTACTTTTTAAAATTTGAAATGACTTATTACATTAGCCAATTCACCCCTTATTTCTCCATTTAAAACTAACAACTTATAATATTAATGTTAATAATGATCTCACAGATATACATAAGCAAAATTTATCACTTCTACTCTATATCTACAAAATTAGAAAATAATACTTGTAACAAATGTATACCTTTTACTCATTTAATGCATATTTGTTAGGAGCTTCCACAAAGAACTGATTAATTCTAGTCGATCAAGAGCTATCATGTAGGACTAACCATTTTTCCAAAAGAACAAAGCGACATAGTGATCTAAAGCCATTTGGAGCATAAGTATCAACTTGTCAATAATAAACTAACAAACTGATTAGGAGTTACTCAAAGCTCTATCTACATGGACTAAATAAGCATTAAATAATATGAGACAATTCTTGCAAATAAAATTTTTGCTTCATGAATAATCAAGAGCTACAAGAACACAAACCTAACAAAGAATTATTTTAGAATAATTGAGAGCCATTAGGAGTCCTTAGGAGAAAACTATAGTTGATATAGAAAAAGCCGCCATTTTTGGTTTTCAACTTTTCCCTTAGGTATGAATCACTAAATTTTCTATTTTTCAATTCACCCTTGGGGTAGACCACCATTTTTGGTTTTCAATCATCCCTGATTTATTTTTTTTGGCAGAAAACCATCATTGTTGGTTTTCAATTTACCTCCTTTATTCGGTGTTCTTACTGGAATCATGTAGAACTGAATTTCACCATATAAGTGATGTCTTCCATGATGAAATGTTCAATTCTAGACTACAAATCTAAAATGAATTCTTCTTTAGATAATGGTTTATGATATAATTTTAGACGATGACCATTAACCAACATAGTTCTTCTTTCTACATTAATAGACACTAGCCAAACTGCACCATTATCAAAAACTTGATCTATCTCATATGGTCCCAACCATCTTGTATGAAATTTTCCTTTGAATTCTTGAAACCGAGAATCAAACAATACTGCTCAGTCTCCTTTCTTAAATTGCCTGGTAACAATATGCTTGTCATGCCATATCTTCCTCTGATTTTGAATCATCTATGTATGTTGTAAAGCTTCCATCCTTATTTCATCTAGTTTGTTCAACTACAAAATCCTCATCTTTTCTTCTTCAGACAATATAATTCCAACTTCCAATATTTTTCTCAATGTCTGCAATTCAAACTTAATTGGCATAACAAGGGTTTTTCCATATACTAATTCATATGGGGATAATTCTATTATTGTTTTCCATGTTGTATGTAAGCCCATACCGCCTCATCCAATCTAACTAACCAATCTAATTTTCTTAAAGAAATAGTCTTTGTCACAATATTCTCTGATTCATGATTGGTGACTTCCACTTGTCCATTTTCCTATGGGTGGTATGGTGAAGAATTTCAATGTGTCATTCTATACTTGTACATGAAGGCTTCTATCATGGTGAACATGAACTATGGTACCTGATTAGATACTATCTTTCTAGGTGCACCAAATCTTTGAAGAATATGTTTGTATAGAAAATTAGCTACTTTGTCTTCTCTTGCTACTAGTAATACTTTTACTTCAACCCATTTGGTAACATAGTCTGTGCAAACCAAAATGTAATGACATCCTCTAGAAGGAGGATCAAGAGGTCCCACAAAGTCAATTCCCCATTTTTCAAATAGTTCAAGGACTAGTTGCGGTTGAAGTGGCATATCCATTATTGTTGTTGGTCTCCCCATGCATTAACACTCATCATAATGTTTCACATAAAATGAAACATCTTCAGTCATGAAAGGCGAAAAGTAACCTGCACCCAAGATCTTATGAACTGTTCTGATCACAGAATAATTTACTCCTTCTGGCTCAATATGATATGCATGTATAATGTCATAAACATAAATTTATTGTACAAACCTATGAAGAACATGATTAGGACACATTTTAAATAAAATGCCTTCAATCCTTTGAAATCTGTTGGAGTTGAGAAAATACAACACCACAGGAGCCCAAATGATCTCTGCAAGCTGAAAAACCTGTTACAAGGAGAAGCAAGGAAGCAAATCACAGAAGAAAGAAATACACAGAAAATATGCTCAAAGAGAGAGAGCTCAATATTCACAAAATGTAATGTAATAATCCTCCTTCTTGTTACAATGAAAAGAATGAACTCAACCTTTAATAGGTCAAGAAACCCTAAAAGGGAAAACCTAGGTTTGCACATAATAATTAATAAAAGAATTAATTATTATGCACCTAAACTTAGCTTAAGTGTAAAAGAGATAAAGGGAACTTAAATAATTAAAAAAATATTGTTTAATTAATCAAGTAAATACCTAAATACTCTAACACCCCCCCCTTAAGCTAGACTTAGGGAGAAGCTAAAACCTAGAACAACTACTGAAAGCAAGAAAGATGGGTCTCGACAATAAGGCCTGATCAGATACCCAAATACAATGAAATCTCTATAAATAGGAGAAATAGAGAAAACCACGTGGGAAAAAACTCTACTCCAAAAAGAGATGGAAAAGAACACCACTGAAGCATGAAGAACTTGCAAACTCTGTCAAAGAATAACTACTGATCTGAAGAACCTCCACTGAAATAGAACATGACCAGGTAGAGAAGACTATGATCTGTATGAGTGCCCTCAAATGACACTACTCGAACCAGAAGGAAAACAAGGAAAACAACTAAAATAAAAGATACATATGCCATGAAAACACCAAAGCCTAAAGAGTTGATCAATCGAACCATGGAAGCATTAGAACCAACAGGACAAACCTCCCCATAATGCTGAAGAGGGAGAGGGATAGGTACACTGAAAAGAACAACCAACAAGAACTGCATGATGAAGAACCAGGAACATCAAAGGTGCTGAGAAAAGTACATGGTGTCATGGAAGGAACACTCACTTGACATACATCATGAGGCAAATTTCATGGAAGGAACACTCACTGGACAAAGGAAGATGGCAAGCAATAGGCAAACATCAACTCCCTCATGGCACTTTATAAGTAGTGCATGTACAACAAGGCATAAGTTATGCAAGATCCCAGGTAAACAATACATGATGGCACTTTATCTTAGTGCATTTGCATAAATACAATGCTACAATGATAATAAGATTGGAAACAAAAAGAACAACAAACACCGAGACATCCTACTCAGAGAAGAGATCCCAAGACCTGAAACAACCAAGATATCCACTAGAGTGCTGAAAAGAAAAAAACTCAATAAAATATGCATGGAGCAGAATCTAAAAATAAAACTCAAATTGCTGGAAAATACACAGCACACGCTTTCCAAAATAATAAAATTTTTGAAAAATGGAGGTCAGATGCTCATTCTACAGCTCCCGAAGTGCAAAAACAAGACCTCATGTTGACTGGAAAAAAAACATAGTCAAACAAAAAAATTGGAAAAAATTACCAACACCATGAGGTCCGGCTCAGAACCAGCTTTCCGATGCCTATTCGTTTTCAAAAAGAAAACTTTGTATGCCCAAGATATGACCAAAAAACCAAACCCCCCTTCAAAACAAGAGGAAGGGGTAGTCTGGTGGCTGTATGGGCGGAGGTGGCCAGTGGGTGACGCTCTGGTGGCGGGATGGTGGTGCTTCAGTGGCGGGCAGCTGGGCAGCGGTGGCCAGGAGGTGGTCGGAGCTGCTGGCAGAGCGGAGGAGGTGGGTCGAGCGGAGCGACTACTACTAGGGGCTAAGTGCGGGCGGCAGGGCCGGGAAGGCGGGGCAGCCGACAGGGAAGCAATGACTGGCAAACTGCGGGTAGCGAGGCAGCTAGGAAGCGATGGCCATAGGGAGGTGCCGGTGGGGGCTGGGTTGGTGGGAACTGAGGGCTGGCAGAGGTTGAAAGACAAGGTTGGCGAGGGGCCGGAGGCTGGGGCTGGCAAGGGCCAACGGTGGGGCTAGAGGATAGCGGTACGGGGCCTGAGGCCTGACAGATCTGTAGCAGCGACAAGGGGCCCCATGGTACCCTGCATACCGTGGGGAACCCCCAAAACAAAAAATCAAATTTTGATTTTTGATTTTTTTTTTCCAAAAATCCAAATTTTGGCTTGCATGCCGTAAAAAGGCAAAAAATAATTTTTGTTCTCGATTTGCATGCTAGGGTCGTATGACCTGGATCTAAGAAAAAAAATACTCCCAGAGGCTCAAGAACCAAAATAGGTCAAATTTTATATGACCATAGGGGTTTTTGGGCCTTCTGAGCATGATGGTGAGGTCCATTTAGGCCCAAAGTGCTAAAAAAAGGCCTATCCCTAGGTGCATTAAAAAAATTATGAAACCTTAGATCTACTTCCAATGCAGAAAATCTCAAAACAAGAATAGATAGCTACAGATCTGAAGCTCTGATACCATGTTGGAGTAGAGAAAATACAACACCATAGGAGCCCAAATGATCTCTACAAGCTGAAAAACCTGTTACAAGGAGAAGCAAGGAAGAAAATCATAGAAGAAATAAATACACAGAAAATATGCTCAAAAAAGAGAGAGCTCAATATTCACAAAATGTAATGTAATAATCCTCCTTCTTGTTACAATGAAAAGAATGAATTCAACCTTTAATAGGTCAAGAAACCCTTAAAGGGAAAACCTAGGTTTTCACATAATAATTAATAAAAGAATTAATTATTATGCACCTAAAGTTAGCTTAAGTGTAAAAGAGATAAAGGGAACTTATATAATTAAACAAATATTGTTTAATTAATCAAGTAAACACCCAAATACTCTAACAAAATCTAGAACTTTCATGAATTAATCTTTTCTTTTGCTTGGGACTGAAATGATTCAGGCACTTCCTTGTTACAAGATAATTCACAATATTAGCAAACCAATGTGATTGTACTAAAATAGAAAACATGTGTTCACCTAGAAATGCATCATTCACTAGTTCATTATTCCCCTACAAAACCATTGTTGAGAGAAAATCAGCAACATTATTATCTTTACCTTGTTTATCCATAATGGTAATATCAAATTCCTACAAAAGTAACAAACATATTATTATTTGACCACCTACAATATCTTTGTTCATTAAATACCAAATGGTTGCATGATAAGTGTGGATAAATACTTTGTAACCAGTAATATAATGTCTAAAGTTGTTTATTGCATACACAACTGCTAAAAATTCTTTTTCAATATTGGTTTAATTTCTCTCTATTGGACTCAAATTCTTGTCGATATAATAAATAGGATGCATTGCTCCATTCTCATCCTTTTGTCCCAAGACATCCCTAATAGATAAATTGGATTCATTTGTATGTATGTAAAATGGTTCTCCCCAAACAGGTCCTTTAATAATAGGAGAGGTAGTCAAGACATACTTGATGGCATCAAATGATTTCTGGCAATCAACTGTCCACAAAAATTATGTATCCTTTTTTAGCAATGTAAATAATGGTTTAGCAATTTTTGTCATGAATTTTCTATAATAACCTGCATGAACAAGAAAAATTCTTACATCAGTTTGAGTCTTTGCAATTTAATGTTTTTGAATGACTTCCACCTTCTTTGGATCAACTTTAATGCCCTCTTTAGATATATGATGTCTTAAAACAATTCCTTATGTCGTCATAAGAGTATATTTTTCATGATTTAATGATAATTTATGATCCCTGCATCTTTGCAATACTTTATCCTAACTTACCAGTGCTTCATCAAATAATTTTCCATGCACTATGAAATCATACTTGTACACCTCAATACATCAAGTAGTCGAATCTGCAAAAATAGCCAACACAACTCTTTAAAAAGTAGCTAGTACATTACAAAGTCCAGATGGTAAGACCCTGTATGCATAAGTTCCAAAGGACATGTGAATATTGTCTTGTCCTGATCCTCAGGAGCCACTTGTATCTAATTCAATCAACTAAAACATCCATCCAAGAAAGAGAAATAATTACTACCAGCTAGGTTATCCAAAACTTGATCAATAAATCATCAAGGAAAATAATGCTTCTTGGTGGCATTGTTTAACTCCCTATAATCCACACAAACATGCCACTTAGTATTTTTATTAGGTACTATAACCAATGGTGAAATCTATTGACTATCTGAAATTGGGTAAATGAATCCTACTTGCAATATTTTTTCTCTTTCTTATTTAACAAAGACTCTCAGAGAAAGATTGATTCTTCTTTATCCTTATCTTACAGGTTTAACATCTTCAGTGTAAGTATGATATGTACTAATAGAAGGATGTATTCTATTAGAATACTCTAATACCAAATGTTAGAATTAACCAAAGGAAAACTAAGGGGGGGGGGTGAATCAATTTTCCACAAGTTAAACAATTACAAACCTTCTACCAGAACAAAATGAAAACAAAATAGTGAAAGATAAAGCATGAGAGTACACAACACACAACACCAATATTTTGACATGGAAAACCCGATGAAGGGAAAAACCACGGTGGGAAACCCTACCCACAATCAGATAATACTTCTGCAGCCATATGTGAAAATATTACAATGGGGATTGCACTTGCAATCAGGCCAACCGCTTAGAGGACACTCCTCAAAACAAAAGGGAAGTCTCACTGACTTACATAATCATCAGAATATAATCCAAAGGAAATGAACTATTGAAATAGAATCTCCTAATGCTTGGTTATAGTTCTGGTTAAGCACATTTGTCTCTCATGCAACACCAAACTCTCCACAACACTTCCCTGAATGATATATCCTTGTTCGCACATTTACCTCTCTACGATAATGTAGAAAAAATCTTGATTCCAAAATTACATGAGCATATCTCCTATATATACAAATCATCAAACTTGACAACAAGGTCAGCTAAACCCTCAACCCTCAACTCATGATTATAAAGATTACATTACATGATACAAAGATCAGTCACCAGACTAGTATTATGATTAAGACTACATAGCATGCAACTAATTGAAATTCTCAAATAATTACATCCACCAGAAATCCTACCAAGATCAACCGCAACATGTTACACCAACCAGGAAAAACCCTAAGTGTCAATAACATAGAATATCCTACCAAACCCAAATAGGATCACCAAATCTTCACACTAGCCAATGTGAAGCCACAAAACAATTAGGACATGATCAAGAACACCTTTAGCACATTAAGAACCATTTCTAGAAGCCGTAACAAAACCAATTAACCATTTCATCAAATATCACCAATCGGGACCAAGAACATCAACCAGTAGTCTAGAACATAATCAATAGCTTCCAAAGCACCAAATCATGAACCAACTGAATATGAAATACATATAATCATCATGAATATCCTTCCAAATACAAATCCAATAATCTAAACATACCAGAGCATAATCTCTTATAACCTCTGCCAAAGCCATGTCTAACTAGAGCAAGTCAGTAACCAATTGAAGCAGGTCAACAACCAATCAGAGTAGTATTGACATCAATGAAAACACACAATCAATTCCTACATATTTCCAACAATCTCCCTCTTTGGCACTGATGGCAACACTAGAAGTGAAAAACATCCAAGTGCCAAGGAATGCCAACAATCTTCAAGAAAATCTCTCCCCCATACTGAAATATATTTTTCTATTTTTCACATGGACATCTCCCCCCCTTTGACATCAATAATAAATGGTTGATGCAAAGGTATTGAACCTATCAGCTAACTACTCCCCCTGAGTAGTAGCACCATCTCATCAACCTGGTTCAAAAGATATTTTTGATAAGATCACTGGATTGATGCATCTATGCATCTCTAGGTCTCTTCCGGAGGGGTGGTGACCCCCAATTGATTTATGAGATATTCAAAAGTATCTTTAGGCAATGGTTTTGTTAGAATATTTGCAATTTATTCCTGAGTGGGCACATATGCCAATTTGACTTCCTTTTCTTCAACCTTCTCTTTCAATAAATTATATCTTATAGATATGTGTTTTAATTTGGAATGAAATACTAGATTCTTTGGCATATCAATAGCAGTTGTATTATCATAGTGAATAAGAATTGGCTCATCATAAATTAGCCTTATATCCTTCAACATTTGCTTCATCCATAATATTTGAGTACTAAATTTGTTGCAGCAACTACATATTCAGCTTCAACAATAGATAATGAAGTGCATGATTTTTTTTTGCTAACTCATGAGACTAATTTCTTCCTAAGAAATAATGCACTAAGAAATAATGCACCACCTATAGTTCTCTTTTGGTCATCAACATCTCCTGGCCAATCTGAGTCTGTATAGGCACATAATCTAAAATCATCATCCTTTGGATACCATAACCCATAATCTGTTGTTCCTTTCAAATATTTGAATATCCTTTTAACAATAATTTCATGATTTTCTCTTGGATCATATTGAAATCTACAAGCAATGCAGACAACATTCATTATATCTGGTCTAGTCTGAGTTAAGTAAAGTAGTCCATCAATCATTTATTTGTATCTATTTGAGTTCAATTTCGGAGATTCATCTTTCTTTGACAGTTTGCAACCAGTTATCATAGGGGTTCCAACTAGTTTTGAGTTTTCAAGTCCAAATTTCTTTAGCAATTCTTTCACATATTTAATTTGATAAATGAAAATACCTTTATCAGTCTGAGTGATCTGTAGACCTAAGAAAAATTTCATCTCACCAATCATAGACATTTGAAATTCATTCTTCATGTCATTAGCAAATGTCATGCATAGATTTTCTTCTCCTCCAAAAATGATATCATCAACAAAGACTTCAATGATCAATATGTCATCATGCTCAATCTTATAATATAAGTTTCTATCAACATTACCTTTTCTAAGTCTGAGATTCAAAATATATTTATCCAATATAGCATACTAGGCTCTAGGGGCTTGTTTCAATCCATATAAGGCTTTCCTCAATCTGCAAACCGTCCTTTTCCTCTTATAGTAAAGATCCATCAGGCTGCTTAATGTAGACTTCTTCTTCAAGTTCTCCATTTAGTAATGCAGATTTGACATCCATTTGATATACCTTGTATTTCTTGTGTGCAACATAGGCAAGAAATAGTCTTACTATTTCAATACTTGGAACCAGTGCATAAGTTTCATCATAATCAATTCCTTCTTTTTGAGTATCCTTTGCAAACCAATCTAGCTTTGTTTCTTACAACCTGTCCTTCTTCATTTAATTTGTTTTTAAATACCCATTTAGTTCCAATAACATTTTTATCTTTAGGCCTAGGAACTAATTCCCATGTGTTACTCTTTTTTATCTGATTTAATTCCTCTTCCATTTCTTTCATCCAATTTTCATCTTTACATGCTTCAATAATTAATTTCGGTACAATTTGAGAGATTAAACATACCTCTTTAGTAGCTAACCTTCTTCTTGTCATCACACCTTTTCTCTTATCTCCAATGATGTCATCTTCAGAATGATTTAGCTTTACATACCTGCGAGTCTTTGGATTATCTTGGCTTTTTTACTCTTTATACTGTTCAATAGTTACTGTGGAATTTTCTGATGTTACCAGAGCAACTGGATCAATGCTCTGATCTGATTCTTGCACTACTAGTTATGATTTGACAATCTCATCTTCGGGTCCATAGTCATATGATCTGATCTAATTGTTTCTTTGCTCATCTAGTTTGACATTTGTGCTTTCCAATATCCTTTGCAATATTTTGTTAAAGCATCTATATGCTTTGCTCTTAGTAGAATAACCTAAGAATATCCCTTCATCACATCTAGGATCATATTTCCCTATCCCATCATCTCTTCTGATATAGCATTTACTTCCAAAAATTCTAAAATACTTGATAGTAGGAGTATGACCGAACCATAATTCATAAGGAGTCTTACTAGTATCACCTTTTATGTTTATTCTATTGAAAGTGTAGACTGTAGTATTGATAGCTTCTCTCCAATAAATATCAAGCAATTTGGTTTCCATCATCATTTTCCTTGCAGGATCTAAGATAGTTATGTTCTTTCTTTCCACTACTCCATTCTGTTATGGAGTTCTAGGTACAGATAATTGTCTTCTAACTCCATATTTCTCACAAAAATTGTTGAATTCATTGGATGTAAATTCACCACTTTGATCTGATCTTAAGCATTTTATATTCAATCTTGTTTTTGTCTCAACCATAGCTTTGAGTATTTTGAATTTGTCAAGGGCTTCTGATTTTTCTTTCAAAAATGCAACTGACATCATTCTAGAGTAATCAGCAATAAGAAACATAAAGTATCTATCTCCTTGAAGGCTTTTATTCCTTGCTAGACCACATACATCAGTATGAATAAGATCAAGAATTTCATTAGATCTGTCTTGTATGCTTTTGAAATAATTTCTAATTTTCTTACCCATTTGACATTCTCTACATATCGGATTATGAGGCATGAGGATCTTGGGAAAATCTCTAATAGTCTTAGTTGAACTGATCTTTACTATGCAATCATAATTTATATGACACATCCTTTTATGCCATAGCCAACTTTCATCAATCTAAGCAATCAAGCAAGTCTTCTCACCAGAGTTCAAATGAAAGATATTTTCTTTGGTCTGAGTTCTGGATGAAATTTCCAGTTCAAATCTATTGATAATCTTGCATTTTCCAACTTTCAATTGCAAATGAAATCCTCTATCCACCATCTGTCCTACACTCAAGAGATTATGCTTCAAATCTTCAACATAATAAATATTGTCAGTATTGTTCTTACCATCCAAGGATATTGTTCCTTTTCCTTTGATCTTACATGCCTTGTTGTCTCCAAATCTGACTAGTCCACCATCAAATTCTTGCAGAGTTAGGAATTTCCTCTTATCACCAGTCATGTGGTGTGAGCAACCACTATCTATAACCCATTCATCTTTATCTTCAATTTTAGTAGCTAGGTATTTCTCCTCAGTATGAGTTGTATCATTGACAGGTTCCAGAGATTCAGTCTTGATAGCAATAAAGACCTAATCTTTTCCACTACCTCAACTTCCATTACCGGATCCACTTACAGCATCATCATTGTCAGAATCATCAGTAATACCAAAATCATCATCACCAACATAGTAACATGAGTTGTCCTTATTCTTTCCATATTTAGGTTTGATCTAATATTCTGGATTAGGTTTATAATTCCTAAAAAATATTGCATGTTTCCTTGCAGCTCTTTTAGGACATCTAGAAGAAAAATGACCAATCTTATTGGATGAAAAACATTTAAATACAATTTTTCCTTCATACTTACTTCCAACCAGTCCTTTAGGGATTGTTTTGGCAATTAGGGCTTCCAATTATTCAAGTTCTATATTCTCTCTTTCAATGTTTTCCATCTCTTTAGCATATAACTCTTTCCAATCTATCTTCTGCTTACTGGAGGGAAATTCTATAAATGTAGTTTATGTTTTAGTAGCATTCTGATCTCCAAGCTCTTCAAGTTCAAAGGTAGTCAATTTACCAAGTAATGTATCTCTAGTAATAGGGGTATTTGACATTGTCTAGAGTTCATTTATTGCAGTAACTTTCATTTTGTAAGTCGGAGGTAAGACTCTTATAACTTTTTAAACAATCTCATCCTCATTAACTGTTCCACCACATCATTTGATTCCCATGACAATCCCATTCACTCTATCCATGAAAGAAATTATCTTTGCATCTTCTTCCATCTTCAAATTTTCATATCTCACCCAGTAACCTTCAATTTTTACAATCTTTACTGCTTGGTCACCTTCATATAGAGTTTCTTGAAGCTTCAACTAGATTTGCTTTGCATTTTCTATCTCTATGACATTCAATACTTTTTCATTTGATAGGGCACTTAACAATGCTTCTTTTTCTTTGACATCATTATCAGCATTCTTTTGTTCATCAACAGGTGTCAGAGTTCCAGAACTAGGATCATGAGGTGTATAACCTTTTTCTATTATCTCCCATATCTCAGCTCCAAGACATCTCAGATGAATCTCATTCGCTCCTTCCATAATTTGTAATTTGTATTGTCAAATCTGGGACTCAAATTTTTGTAGAAATTAGATGAAGAACTTGATTCCATTAGATCTCCTCAAGTGGTTAGGCTTCTGTAGAGAGGACCTTGCTCTGATACCAATTGTTAGAATGAACCAGAGGAAAACTGAGAGGGGGGGTGAATCATTTTTCCACAAGTTAAACAATTATTGTAGATTATAAACCTTCTACCAGAACAAAATGAAAATAGCATAGTGAAAGATAAAAGAATGACAGTACATAAGACAGAACACCAATATTTTGATGTGGAAAGCTTGGTGAAGGGAAAAACCACAGTGGGAAACCCTACCCATAATTAGATAATACTTCTATAATAGTATGTGAAAATATTACAATGGGGATTGCACTTGCAATTAGGCCAACCGCCTAGAGGACACTCCTCAACACACAAGGGAAGTCTCACTGACTTACATAATCATCAGACTACACTTCAATGGAAATGAACTATGGAAATAGCATCTCCTAATGCTTAGTTACAATTCTAGTTAAGCACAGTTGTCTACCCTCCAACACCAAACTCTCCACAACACTTCACTAAATGATATATCCTTGTTCACACATTTACCTCTCTCTGATAATGTAGACAAAATACTGATACCAAAATTACATGAACATATCTCCTACTTATACAAGTCATTAACCCTAATAACAAGGTCGACTAAACCCTTAACGCTCAACTCATAATGATAAAGATTACATTACACGATACAAAGATCAACCACCAGACTAGTATTATGATGTACATTACATAGAATGGACCTAATTCAAATTCTCAAAAAATTACATCCACTGAAAATCCCATCGAGGTCAAACGCAACATGTTACACCAACTGGGAAAAACCCTTAGTGTCAATAACATGGAATATCCTACTAGACCCAAATAGGATCACCAAATCTTCACGCTAGCTAATGTGAAGCACCAAACAATTGGGTCACGATCAAGAACACCTTCAGCATGTTAAGAACCATTTCTAGAATCCGCATGAAAACCACTTAACCATTTCATCAAATATCTGTTAGGATTCCCAAAGATATTGAGAGGGGGGGGTGAATCAGTACCTAGCTAGTTTACAGATTTTCTAATCTTATTAAACAAATTGCATTCCAAAATAGTGTACTGGTAAACAAGAATTAATGTAGTAAATAAGAACAATAAGCACAACATAGAAAGCACACCATAACACAATATTTTAATGAGGAAAACTAGTGTGGGAAAAACCTCGGTGGGATTTGTGACCTACAATATTCACTTACTAGCCAATAAATGAATATTACTTATAATAGGGGCCTACACATGCAGGAAGGCCAACTGCCTAAAGCTCACTGCTTAATTACAAAAGGAAGTCTCACTGACTTACAAAATGGATTATGCAAATCCAAGATAATGTACTGCATCAGTTCAGCATCTGCTATGCCAAGTTCAGTACCGGTTTAAGCTCATACAATAACCATAAACCTTACTCCAAAATCTGCCTTTATATTTGCATATTACTTCTGCAATAATCTTACCATGTTCGCATCTTTAAATGATCTACAAGATCTCATACTTATATATGAGTCGTATTATAATTCGCCTTGTCGGCTTACAAAAAGATATTACAATTAAACACAAAAGGTAATAAACAAAATCCTGTCGGTTGGGGTGCCGATAATCATCTTTGTTGCTGCCAGTAAACTATCTATTGGTGTAGAGTCTGTCGGTGCTAGTGCCATAGGATTGCAAGGTTGCTATCAATGACAATACCTTCAATCAACTATAATTTCTCATTGGAGTGTGCATTTTCCAACAATCTCCCCCTTTGGCATTGATGGCAACACTCATGAGAAAAATCCAAAAATGTATCCAAAATATGTTGTCAAAAATTTTACCAAAACTATCTTACCAGAACTATGTGTTCCAAAACTGTGTGCTCCCCTTGAGCAGATGATCTCTTCTGTCCATTATTTTTCTCATCTTCACTTCTACCCCTTTGATATCAATGACAAAGGTTGTCAAAAATGTCAACTGAGTGTAGTTCTCACCTGGATCCCTGTAACCTATGGGTTACAATCTAAAATATGTCTGCTAGTACAAAGTTTAAGTTGTTAGTGAACCTTTCACGGTCTTTTAATGTTGCCTCTGTCCTTTGGATGGTACCGGTGAGTATGTGCATTTTCTCTTCCGGTGTCTTAAGTCTTGGAACAAGTGCCTCTAAAATCTCTTTTCTCAAAGAGATGAGGATGTCAAGTTTTGGACCAAGTCTACATTTTAGTTCCTTAGCCTTGTATTATATTCTTTCCTTTTTCTTTTCTATTTTTTTAATTTTTTCCTCAAAACCTGCTATCTCCTTCTCTATTATTGATATGGGTTCTGATGAATCGATGAGATTATCAGCTATATCATTTATTTTTGTCTGTACCATGCTGATCTCCTTGTCTATATCTATTGTCAAAATATTTGTCTTACATGTGTCTCTGTACAACTCCTTAAATTTCGTTAATGTTTTGTTTAGTGTTGGTAGGAGGGTGTCAATGTGTTCTGTGAACTTCTTTATAGTCTCATCAAAGAACTTTTCTTTTTCCTTGTTCATTTTCTCATTGAATGTCTCCTCATTAATCTGATCCACTGTCAAAAGATTGTCAGTGATGTACTTAGACAATGTGTCTAGTTGACTCAAAGAATCTTTATTTTCCACATTGCAGTTGGGTGCAATCAATTTCAATAAAGGAATTGTGTCATCAATAGCCTTATATGCCTATACATTACACTTTGTGACTTTCTTAATGGAATCCAATATACCTCTGTTACATTTATCGATCTGAATTCTGCCATGGAAGAACCAGAAGATTGTCCAACTACCTTAACAATCTGCAATCTGCCAGTGTGAGTAGCCTCTTTTCTTGAGTTGTCCTTTGGTAGGTTAGTCTATGTCTACATCTCAACTAGCAAAGGTTTTGGTTTCTCAGCTGTTGCTGGTGGCACTATCTCTGTCTCAACATTTTTCTCTTCATGCTTATCAGAATGCACCTCTGTCAGTTTTTCTGTGCTTTCCATTGTTGGTTTCTCTGATTATGTCTCAGTATTATCTACCAGTTTCTCTGTATGTACCTCTGAACTATCTACTGTCAGTATCTCAACAGATTTTATTGTATTATCAATAGCCGATTGCTCTAACTCAGTAGGTTTTTTAGTGTGTACATCAATGGTATTTATCTTTCCAGTATCTAGGGGATCAGTGGACTGTTCAGTATGTGTTTCAATTCCAATCTCAACATTTCCAACTGTATCCTCAATATGTGTTTCAACTATAATATCTTCAGCTGGTGGCTTAGTTGCCACATCTTTCTTCTCAACAGTTTCCTTATCAACCACAATGTTTACTTCATGTGTATCAATGTTCATTGTAAATAATACCTCTAAATCAAGATTGGTTTCTTCATGCGTTGTCTCCATACTCTCAACATTATCTATTACTGGTGGTGTATCAACAGTTTCAATCGGTGAAGTATTAGAAGGAGGTGGGGGCAAGTTATCTGTTACTTTTATGCTCAGAGGACCATCTACCTTGGCTTTACCTTTATCCTTTTCCTTTTGATAAACTCTGAAAGTCTTTGGTCATTTAAGTTCTTCTTGCTTTTCCTTTTCCACAAAGAAAATATCCCATTTGTCTGTTGTTTCTTTAGTGATCTCATTGACTCTGCTAGCCATTAAAGCTACATGTCAGTGACCAGTGGAAAATACTTTTTGGTTTGCCTCACTTATCAGTTCATCAATTTCTTCTGCTGATTTTACTGGGTGAACTGTAAGTAATTTTTCTACCTTTATCTACTTGTCCAGTTCCACAATTGCTAGCCTTTTTGCATCTAATCTTCTATACAAGTTAGTTGGTAGATCATCAACAACTTCTATCAAAAATTTCTTGTAAATGTCTAAGTGTAGAATAGCATTGTTTTCTATGCTTTCCTTTTCTTCATTAGTGAAAGTGTTATACAACTTTCTAACATTTGACAAGTTTCCATCCTCAGTAATTTCATTCAAAAGATTGTCAAGTGGAGGGATAACTTGTTTTTCCTTCTTCTTCCTTGGTGTTATTTTCTTTGCCAGAGGCCTTACAGCCTATTGTTTCCTTCTTGTTCTCTTGGGTGTAGGAGCGGGTATTGGTGAAGGTTTCCTTTTCCTTTCTACTCTATGAAACTCTGTCGATATTTCATAGTTAGAGGAGGTACCAACCGGTGAAAGATGTGTTTCCAGTTGTAATCCTTCTAAGTCACTCTCCTTGATACCAATCATATTCAGTATGTTTTCCTTAATTTCTTTTTCTTATCTTATTGATTTTCTAATTGTTTGTTCTATTTTATTTATTTGTTTCTGTGATTGATGTTTGCTTTTAATAGTTTATGCATTTCCAAATACTTCTTCTGTTGGTTCTCTAGGGGCTTCAAGGAGGGCTTTAGCATATGTTTCTATTATGTTGTCATCTACCTCATAACCCATTTTAGTTACCCAAATTATTCTTGGAACCACTGCCTCCATCCAAATTTCATCCTTCTTTATAAAAAAGCATATTTCCTTTTGGTATTTGTCAACTATGGATTGAGATAGTATTTCCCTAATATTCATTCTAGCCTTAAGTGCCTGAAAGTGTTCAATTATGTTCTTTTCCCTGTCATCTCCTAGGTTGTTAAAAAAATCCAAAAGTTATTTTCCTACCGGTATGTCAAAACCAAATTCTTTTCTACCTATACCAGGAACTTCTTTAGTGATGTATAGCAATAGACATGCAAGTAAGTTACTTAAGGGCCTGTTTGGCCCACCATGATCCTGCACATACCCTCTTATGAGTGTCAATGTCTGGAATCTTCAATTGACTTTCCCAAAACTGACACTCCAATCTTTTCTATTCTTCTTAGCAAATTAAACTAATACCAACACTTCTTATCTACTCTATTGTTGTTCAATCATTCTCTAATCACACCACACCTCTTATACATAGGTTGTTAATCATATCTTGGTCATCTATCCATGTTTTCTTTCCCATATCTCTCTAACGACTCAGTCACATCTCTATCCAATTCTTCTCAATGCCTTATAATTCTCTCTTCTTCTTGGGTTAGTTAGAGTCACCTCTGTAATTGATTCCTTCCTATCACACAAATGGTCCTTCTTTCTTCCTCCAACTATCCACCTTTTCAAACTCTTCTAGGCTTCTTACACCATTGACATTCCTTCTTTCGACCTCTTCCTTGCTCAACCTTTCTACTGTTCTCTCCTTTGATTTTCTTCAAATTATCAATCAATTCATCTTTTAACCATTCACATATGTCAATCTTTGCATGATTGTTCACCAAGTCATAAGCACTCTTGATACATAAACTAGAAACAGAGTTTAATCTGTTGGCATGTGTAGTCTTGTATCCTAGAATCATGCTAATGAATCTTACATTAATATCCCTTACATCATTTACTCTCAAGGATCTTCTATCATTAGTTGCATTAGTTAGGGTCACCACAATGTCGTTAGAGACCTTCTTTCCTTTTTCTGGTCCACTACCAGTGGAAGGTAAGCTAGTCACTACCCTAACTACTTCTTTTGTAATCTTATGGATGGAATCTAGCCAAAAGAACTCCCCATGAACTTTGTTAAGTACAATTCTTATAACTTCCTTGGGAAAATCAGGAATGCTAAGTATTTCCACAAAACCTAGGGTTTCAATTATCTTGTGTTCTGGTTTCACATTACCATTTTCATCACAAATTACATTCCTATACATGTTCATAATCTCATCAGCACCAAGTTCCTCAATGTGACAATGCATGTAAATCCTAGGGTCTTTAGCATAAGCAACTCCTTTGGGTATTTTAGAAAATTCTCCTAGGGTATCATCTTGCTTCACAACTTCGAGTATGATTTTAAATATAGGCCTAGGGCATTTAACCACTTCAATTACAATAGGGTCTGCAATGAATTCAGGTGCAGAGGAGGAATCCATTGTATAAATACCTTAATCTACCTTTAGGTTTGAATGCTTGAATGATTTACTTCACTTCTCATTGTGGATGCCTTTGCTTGGTTTTTTAGCGCTCTAAGGAAGTTTGAATACTCGGTGAGTGAAAAGAGTGAAAAACACTTGCTTTATAATGTCATTTCCTTCAACTACCATAATAAGTGCCTGTCAGTTAAGTGAAAACTTAACTCATCTATTGGTAAAGAAGCATTTCATCTTCTTACCATCAACCGAGGGTAAAATAGCATGTTTTCAATTTGTTGCCATACCCCCAAGGGATTTCATTTTAGTTAGATAAAGAATCTCCTATCGGTGGAGTGATACTTTGTTCTACCGATGAAGGAATAATTGCATTAACGTTTTGATCTGACTTTCTAATCCATTGTTTTGAAAATTCTTGCTTTACCTCATCAACCTTCTCTCTACCATTCAAACTGGATTCTTTGTTATTTGTTGATGATGCCTTACTTCTACAAAATTTTGTAATGTGTCTAATCTTGTTACAAGCATAACAAGTCACATTATTTTTCTGAATAGCTTTTGCATATCCTATGCTAGTATGTGTTCTGCATTGATTAGAGAAGTGTCCAAATCTTCCACAAACATAACATCTTACATTCATTCTACAATTTTTTGAATTGTGACCAATTTTGTTGCATTTAGAATATTGACTGTTGGGTGCATTAGTGTTCTAATAGTTTCTAGATCTACACTAATTTTCTCTATGACCATGCTTGTTACAGTTAAAGCATTTCCCATTAAATTTGTATGTATTAGGTTGTCTTACCGGTTTACTATGATCATTAAGAGTTTGTTTTTCATCATCATCTTTCTGCATCTTCTCATGAAGTTCTCTTCTTTTATTTCAGGCAATAGTATAATTCTTCTGAAGTCCTTGAATGATTTCCTGTGCAGCCTTTAGATCATCTTCAAGTTTGATATTTTTCAAGTTTTCTGCATCATAATCTGCAAGAGCTATTTCCAATTGCTGTCTCAAATTATCCATTTGTACCAGTGTTAAAATCTCCCTCAAGTTGTTAGGCTTTTGAAAAAAGAGGACCATGCTCTAATACCAATTGTTAGGATTCTCAAAGATACTAAGAGGGGGGGGGGGTGAATCAGTATCTAGACGGTTTACAGATTTTCTAATCTTATTAAACAAATTGCATTCCAAAACAATGTACCGGTAAACAAGAATTAATGCAATAAATAAGAACAATAAGCACAACATATAAAGAACACCATAAAAAAACCCAGTGTGGGAAAAACCTCAGTGGGATTTGTGACCCACAATATTCACTTACTAGCCAATAAATGAATATTACTTACAATAGGGGCCTGCACATGCAGGAAGGCCAACTGCCTAAAGCTCACTACTTAATTGCAAAAGGAAGTCTCACTGACTTACAAAATGGATTATGCAAATCCAATATAATTTATTGCACTACTTCATCATCTACTATGCTAGGTTCACTACTAGTTTAAGCTCATACAATAACCATAAACCTTACTCCAAAATCTACCTTTATATTCGCATATTACTTTTGCAATAATCTTACCATGTTCACATCTTTAAATGATCTACAAGATCTCATACTTATAGATGAGTCCTATTACAATTCGCCTTGTTGGCTTACAAAAGATATTACAATTAAATACAAAATGTAATAAACAAAATCCTGTCAGTTGGGGTGCCGGTAATCATCTTTGCCGCTGCCGATAAACTATTTGTCAGTGTAGAGTCTGTCGGTGCCAGTGCCATAGGATTGCAAGGTTGCCATCAATGACAATACCTTCAATCACATACAATTTCTCATTAGAGTGTGTATTTTCCAAGAATATCGCTAACTAGGACCAAGAACATCAATTGATAGTCTAGAACATAGTCAATAGCTTCCGGAGAACAAAATCATGAACCAAATGAAATAGACATACATATAATCATCATGAATATCCTTCCAAAACCAAATCCAACAATCTGAACATACTAGAGCAGAATCTTGGATAACCTCTGCCAAAACCATATCCAACCAGACCAAGTCAGCAACCAACCGAAGGAGGTGAGCAGCCAACCGGAGCATTGTTGACTTCAATGACAACAGACAATCAATTCCTATATATTTCCAACAATATTTCTCTTATGACTTTGCCACTGATTTGAATTACAATTATTCCTAGGACCAAATTGACCTAAATAGGCATTGTATCTAGAATTTTGAGACCTTTGTCCAACATAGTTAATCTCTTCTTCAATAATGGGAGGTTTCTTTAGATGGTTCTTAATCTTTGGTAAGAGATTACAATATCTTGTTGAATGATTCTTTTCACAAATCTCACAAATATCAATCTGATTCAATAGACATTCCCTCAAAAGATGTTTTCCCCTACATTTGGAGCAGTAAATGGCTAAGGGGTCAGTGTTTTTCTTGTCTACCTGAGTGTTAATATGGAGGAGTAAATTAGTTTTCAGGTTTTCTATTTCCTCCATTACTTTGGATACATCAGGTGTCGAAGCTTTGTTTCTCCTAAAATCCCTAGTCACAACTTTGGTCCTAGAGTATTTACTACAAATATCAAAACATCTTCCAAAGGAATTTTATTGATATCTCTTTTTCTCATTAAATTCAAAGCTTCTCTTGATTCATCATCAATTCCTCGTAACAAAATTGTGGTGCTAATATCTTCATTGATTCCCTCAGTATACCTTTAATAGACAAACATAAACCGATTAGCATAATCTTCCAAACTCTCATCTTCCATTTGTTTCATTCAAAACAACTCTTCTTTCATATCTCTCACTCGACAGTAATCTTGGTATTTATCAAAGAATAAAGTTTCCATTTCCTATCATGTTGAGATAGAACTAGCTCGTAAACCCATAAACCATCGTAATGCTGACTCTTTTAAGGTAGAAGGGAATAACTTTAACTTTTGATTATCAAATGTATATTCATAAGTTTGACAATGGACTTTGAAATCAAACAAAATTTGACCACAATCCTCAGAAGTTTTTCCTCAAAAAGTGTTAGGATTAATGATAGTCCCAAAGATACTCAGAGGGGGGGTGAATTAGTATCTAACCGATTAATGAAATATTTAACCTTATTAAGTATTTTGCATTCCAAAATAGTGTACCGGTAAAGAAGAATTAAAGCAATAAACAGGAACAATAAAGACAACATAGAAAACACACCATAACACAAGATGTTTAATGAGGAAACCCGATGTGGGAAAAACCTTGGTGGGATTTGTGACCCACAATTTTTACTCAATGGCAAATGAATAAATATTATTTACAATGAGGGGCCTGCACATGCAGGAAGGCCAACTACCTAGAGCTCACTGCTCAATCTACAAAATAGAAGTCTCACTGACTTACAAAATGGATTATGAGAATCCAATACAATGTAATGCTTCAAATCAGCATCAACTATGCCAGGTTCAGTACTAGTTTAAGCTCATACTATAACCATAAACCTTATACAAAATCTGCCTTTATGCATTCGCATATATCTTCCTTATTACTCACTCATTCCTATTCCATCTTCTATATAAAAATGATTTACAAGGTCTCATACATATATGAGTCTATTACAATATGCCATGTCATCTTTACAAAAGATAATTACAATAAACAAAAGTTTATTACTGTCGGCTGGGGTGTCGGTATCCATTGTTGCCGCTATCAGTGAAGTGTTTGGTGGTGTCGGTGCCTACAATGGTTTACCAGATGAATTTCGGGTGCTTAATAGAAGTTTTCCAATAGGTTGCCATCAATGACAACACCATGATTTCTCATTAGAGTGTAGAATTCCAGCAATCTACCCCTTTGGCATTGATGGCAACACTCATGAGAAAAATCCAAAAACTGTTTCGAAAAAGTGAAGTCTAAAAATTTACCAAAAATATGTGCTCCCCTTGAGGAGATGATCTCCTCTAAATGATCATTTTTCTCTATCCACTACTCCCCCTTTGACATCAATGACAAAGGTTGTCAAAAATTGTCAAACGAGTGCAAAATTTTACCTTAAGGTTTGTAATCGGTTGGTTACAATCTGAAATATATCAGCCAAAACCAAATTTAAACTCTGCATGAATCTGTGGCTATCACTCATGATTGCCTCAGTTCGTTGGATTGTGCCAGTGAGATGATGCATATGCTCTTTCGGTGATCTTTCCCCTTGAATTAATGCCTTAGAGATCTCATTTCTCAGAGAGATAAGGTTATCCAATTTAGGACTAAGTTATACTTAAGATCTCTGGCATTTTCCTTGATCCTTGCTTTTTCCTTCTCAAATTTCTCCAACTTTTCCTCAAATCTTGCTCTTTCATGCTTAATAAGTGATATAGGTTCGGATGAACCAATAATGTTATCAGCTATATCATCAATTTACTTTTGTACTCTGCTTATTTCCTTTTCAATGTCCTGGGTCAACAGATGTGGCTTGCATGTTTCTCTGTATAGTTCCTTATACTCCAAAATTGTTGTATTTAGTGTCGGTAAAAGTGTGTTAATATGTTCGGTGCACTTCTTTATTGTCTCCTCAAAGAATTTTTCTTTTTCCATTTTCTTTATGAATGTATCCTCATTTACTTTATCCACTATTATTAAATTTCCAGCAATAAATTTAGACAATGTGTCTAACTATCCTAAAGAATCCTTTACATGATCTACATTACATTTTGGTGCAATCATCTTAAGAATGGGTATTGTATCATCAATTGTCTTGTAGGCCAATGCATTATAGTTAGTTATCTTCTTAATAGAGTCTAGAAGTACCTCTATCACATTAGTAGGTCTGAATTCGGATGTTTGACCAACTGCCTTTATTATTTCAGTGGTTCTCGTGTTAGTTTTCAATTTGTTTGTATCAACCTCTGGTGGATCAGCCTGATTTTGTGTTTCAACCTATAGTGGTTTGGGTTTCTCAGTGATTACCAGTTTTACTATCTCAATGTGTACCTGTGCCTCTGTTGGTTTCTCTATTGGTTTCTCTATGTTATTAGCTACTGGTATCTCTGTCTCTATCTCTATAGGTTTCTCAATGCCAACATCTATATTACCAGTATTCATTCCACTATCCAAAGGTTGCTATGTATGCTCTATTTGCTTTGTTTGTATTTTAGCCTCTACATTTTCTGCCGGTTGCTCAACATTATTTCCACTGCCAGCAATATCATTATGTACCTCTATGCTATCCTTGTCCACAACAATGTTCAATTCCTGAGTATCAAAATTCATGGTGAATAGAATTTCTGATTCAGGGTTAGTGTCATCATGTGTTATGTCCATATTTTCAGTAGCCAGTGTATCATCAGTATGTACCGGTGTAGTATCCAAGTGTGGTGGTAAGTTGTTAGTTATTTTGATGTTTGGTATTCCACCAACTTTACCTTTCCCTTTGTCGTTGTCCTTCTGATATACTTTGAATGTTTTCTTAGGTCAGTTTAATTCTTCCTATTTTTCCTTTTCTACAAAAAGATATCCCATTTATCAGTCATTTCCTCTGCAATTTCATTAACTCTACCAGCCATTAAGTTTACTTGTCGGTGACCACTAGCAAAAACTAATTTGCTAGCTTCACAAATTAATTCATCAATCTCCTCTTTAGAGCTAACTAGATGTACAACTAGAAGTTTTTCAACCTTAACTTTCTTATCCAACTCCATTACTACAATCCTCTTTGCATCTAACCTTCTATATAGATCATTTGGTAAGTCATCTACCACTTCAATTAGCACTTTCTTGTATATGTCTAGATGTAGAATAATATTGTTTTCAAAAATTTCATTTTCAGAATTAGTGAATGTGTTATACAACTTGCTCACATTTTCCAAGTTATCGTCATTAGTGATTTCATTCAGTAAATTATCCAAATGTGGTATAACTTGTTTATGTCTCTTCTTGGATGTTAAATTCTTTGCCAGTTGTCTTATCGCTTGTTGCTTCTTTCTCAAAGTTCTTGTTTTCTTGGGTGGAGGAGAGGGTACTGGTGAAGGTTTTCTCTTCCTATCAACTATCTTAAATTCAGTAGGTATCTCACTGTAAGATGATGTACCTACCAGTGAAATATGTGCCTCCGGCTGCAATCCTTCCAATTCACTTTCCTTTATTCCAGTAAGGTTCATAACATTTTCTTTTATTTCCTTTACTTGTTTTGATGCACTCCTTATGTACTTTTCTCTTTTCTTTCTCTATTTCATTGTTTGTACATCACTCTCAATTGTTTCTGCACTACCAAAAACTTTTTCTATTGGTTCTCTAGGTGCGTCTAATAGGGCTTTAGCATAAGTCTCAATAATATTCACATCAGCCTCATACCCCATTTTAGTTACCCATATAGTTCTAGGAAGAACTACATCCATCCATATTTCATCTTTCTTAATCACAAAACAGATTTCCTTATCATATTTATATACTATACTCTGTGGTAGTCTCTCTCTAGTTTTTATTTTGGCTTGGAAAGATTTGAAATATTTAGTAATATTGTTTTCCCTAGCAGTACCCATGCGAGTGAAAGTTTCTTGCAATTGTTTGCCTACCCGTATGTCATATCGAAAATCTTGTTGTCCAATACTAGGAGTTTGTTTTGAGAAATACAACATAAGGCATACCAAAAGATTACCAAAACTAAATGTCCCTTTCTTTTCACCTTTTATCTTTTTCAAGATATCTACTAGTTCATCCTTCAACCATTCACACACATCTATTTTTGCATTATTATTTACCATATCATAAGCACTTTTAATGCAAAGACTAGAAACTAAGTTAAGTCAGTTTGCATGTGTAGTCTTGTAACCTAAAATCATACTTATGAATCTCACATTGATACCCTTGATGTCATTTACTCTTAGAGATCTACTATCAGATGTTGCTCTAGTTAAGGTCATGACTGTGTTGTTAGGTACCTTCTTTGTCTTGTCTGGTCTACCGCCGGTTGAGGGTAAACCTATCACTGCCCTAATTACTTGCTGGGTGAATTTGCAGACTGAATCTAACCAAATAAATTCTCCATGTTCCCTACTTAGGACAATTCTCACTACTTCCTTCAGAAATTTAGGGATGTTCAAGATTTTCGTAAAACCTAAAGTCTCAATAATCTTGTGTTCGGGTTTGAAATTTCCATTTTCATCACAAATTATGGTTTTAAACATCTTTAACACTTCTTTAGAACCTAATTCTTCAATATTGCAGTAAATATAAATCCTAGGGTCTTCAGCATAAGCTACACCTTTAGGAATTTTTGAAAATGTGCCTATAGAATCATCTTGCTTAGCTATCTCAGGAATAATTTTGAAAATGGGCGTAGGGAATTTTACAATTTCCACAATAGTAGGGTTTGCAATAATTTCGGGAGCAGAAGAGGAAGCCATTTGAAAAATACCTTAAGTTGCCCAGATGTTTCAGTGCTTGAAAGAAATCATTTCACTTCTTTGCCTTGAATGCCTTCACTCAGATTTTCGCACTCTTTGCTAGTTTGAATGCTTAGTGATTCAAAAATGAAGGAAAATCGATGATTTATAATGAAAATGATTTCAACAACCACAATAAATGCTCGTCAGTTAAGTGAAAACTTAACATATCTGCTTGTAAAGAAGAAATCTATCTTCTCACCATCAACCGAGGGTAATTTGCATGATGTTCAACTTGTTGCAATACCCCGAAAGGGTTACTTCTCACTTGGATGAATAATTTCCTGCCAGTGGAGTAATACTCTATTCTACCGGTGAAGGAATAGTCTCATCAACATTCTGATCTATCTTTCTAATCCATTGTTTAGAAAATTCTTGCTTTACCTCATCAACCTTTTATTTGCCTTTCAAACTGGGTCCTTTATTATTTGTCGGTGAAGTCTTGCTTCTACAAAATTTTGCAATATATCCAATTTTGTTACAAGCATAATAAGTGACATTATTCTTCTGAATAGCCTTTCCATATCCTATGTTGGTTTGTGTTCTGCATTGATTAGATAAGTGCCCAAATCTTCCACAAACATAACATCTTACATTCATTCTACAGTTTTCTGAATTATGACCAACTTTGTTGCATTTGGAACATTGACTGGTGGGTGCATTAATGTTCTGATTTTTTCTAGATCTACATTGATTTTATCTATGACCAAACTTGTTACAGTTAAATCATTTCCCATTAAATTTGTAAGCATTAGGTTGTCTTACTGGTTTACTGTGATCATGATTGTTTGTAGTACTGGAACTTTCACCAACTTCAAATCCAAGTCCACTAGTATCTCCATTAGGTTTCTGAATTTTTAGCATATCATCAAGTTCTTCTAAAATTTTCTTGAATTTCTCTTTGTGTTGATTTTCTGTAGCCAACTCATTTTCCTGAATTCCCATTTGTCTCACAAGTTCAGTTTTATCATGTTGCATGTGAATCAGATCTATCTTTAACATATCATATTCATCACTGAGTCTTAGATTTTCATTTCCAGCATCATTGAGTCTCCTAGTCAAGTCATCTTCATTCTTCTTCATGTCTTCAATGTCTTTAGAAAATCTCATAGTCATATCTTGCATTTCATTCCTTATAGTCATGTTTTTTTGTCTCAATTTGTTCACAAGCTCATTAAGAGTTTCCTTTTCATCATTGTCATTTTGCATCTTCTCATGAAGTTCTTTTCTTTTATTTCTAGCAATAGTAAGATTCTCCTGAAGTCCTTGAATGAATCCTTGTGCAATCCTCAGATCATCTTCAAGTTTGATATTCTTCAAATTCTCCTAATCATAGTCTACAGAAGCTCCTTCCAATTGCTTTCTTAAGCTCTCCATCTGTACCAGTGTCAGAATCTTCCTCAAGCTGTTAGGCTTTTGAAAATAGAGGACCATGCTCTGATAAAAATTGTTAGGATTAATGGTAGTCCCAAAGATACTGAGAGTGGGGGGTGAATCAATATCTAACCGGTTAACTGAATATTTAACCTTATTAAGTATTTTGCATTCCAAAACAGTGTACCAGTAAAGAAGAATTAATGCAGTAAACAGGAACAATAAAGACATCATAGAAAACACACCATAACACAAGATGTTTAATGAGGAAACATGGTGTGGGAAAAACCTCAGTGGGATTTGTGACCAAAAATATTCACTCACTGGCCAATGAATAAATATTACTTACAATGAGGGGCCTGCACATGCAGGAAAGCCAACTACCTAGAGCTCACTGCTCAATCTACAAAATAGAAGTCTCACTGACTTACAAAATGGATTATGAGAATCCAATACAATGTACTGCTTCAAATCAGCATCAACTATGCCAAGTTCAGTATTGGTTTAAGCTCATACTATAACCATAAACCTTATACAAAATATTCCTTTATGCATTCACATATATCTTCCTTATTACTCCCTCATTCCTATTCCATCTTCTATATCAAAATGATTTACAAGATCTTATACATATATTGTGAGATTTTGCCAAGATCAAGGGAACAATGAAAAGTATAAATAAAGAGACAATACAATGACATGAACAAACTATATTCTCATCAATATGCAAATGATCAACTGGATTCCCCAATACAATGCATATAGGCCTACATATATAGGCAAGGCCATATGGATGTACGAGCACACAATCATGACATGTGGCTCAATAAGAAACAAGGGTAGGTCAGAAATACTAGGGGTAGGTAGGAGAAATAATATAATATTTCACAAGAGGTGGATGACCCACCGAATGTGGAGTGTAACAGCAAAATAAGACCACAAAAGGTGGAATTTCTACTACAAGCTCTATCCCTATGTGCACACTTCCCTAATTGTCTCAAATCCAAACTATGAAGAGATGCATTATCCTAAGTTAACTTAAGTAAAGTGTAATAATATCCATAATGAATATTTATTTACACCAACACCCCTCGTTAAGTGCAACTTAGGGGAATGAAGACTCAAGTTCACAATGCAAGATAGGTCCTGGCTACTAGGCCATGATAGGTACCCATGTAAAAAATTCAAATGCAAGCAAAACTATGTAAGGCAATCTCTCACAAACAGAGAAAGGTAGAAAACCTAGTGGGAAATAACTCCCTCCCAAAAGAGAGATGAATGTACAAAAGAATCTCAAAGAAGAAGGACAAAACCTCAAAGAGGAAAAAGTCCCCCCCATAAGAGAGGAAGGAGAAGTTAGCTGACCCCCCCTAATGACACATCCCACACCCCCAAGAGAGTTCACAATTGCTGGAACTTACTCTCGGTGAAAGGTTTGGTGAATATGTCTGCAACCTGCTCCATTGTAGGACAATAATGCAAATCAATGACCTGCTCCTGAATCATCTCCCGTATATAGTGCATATGAATCTCGATGTGTTTGTTCCACTGGTGCTGGATTGGGTTCTTCAAGATTGCAATAGCACTTTGATTGTTGCAATGTAGAACTATTGGTCAGGGAGTGGTGAACCCAAACTCTATGAGAATTTGCTGAAGCCAAATGGTCTTAGTCACTGCATTAACAACTCCTCGATACTCAGCCTCAGTCAAAGAGAGAGAAATAGCATGTTGCTTCTTTCTCTGCCAACAAATGGGGCATGAACCAAGGTGAAAACTATAACCTAAAGTAGACTTATGATCATCAAGATTGCCAGCCCAATCAGAGTCTGTGTAACTAACCAAGCAAAGTCCTATGCCTCCTGCATAGTGAATCTCATAGTGATGTGTACCCTGGATGTAATGAAGGATGCATTTGGTGGCTTTCCAATGAAGCTCATGTGGTTCCTGCATGAAGCAAGAAACCATGCCAAGTGCAAATGAATATATCAGGGCATGTATGAGTCAAGTAGATGAGACTACCCACAAGCTGACAATACAATGTGGCATCAACTAGTGGAGAAGAACACTGAGCCTCAAGATTGACTCCTGAAAGAAAGGGAGTTGGGGTAGGTTTACAATCAGCCATATGAAAGCGTGCAAGTAGATCAAGAGCATACTTGGGCTGCGATAGTGTAATCCCAAAAGGTGACTGTGAAATCTCTATCCAAAGAAAGTAGTGCAAAAGACCCAAGTTAGTCATAGAAAATCTGTCATGTAAAGCAGATTTGACCTTGCTAATGATGGATGCGGTACTCCCTATAATGATCAAATCATCAACATAGAGCACAAGTATCAAGTGAGAGTCATCCTGTCACAAAATGTAGGCATTCAGATCAGAATGACACTTGGTGAGCCCTACTAAGAGAAGAAAGGAATCCATCTTGGCATACCAAGCCTTGGGGGCCTGCTTAAGGCCATAGAGAGATTTCCTTAGTCTGCAAACCAAGGAAGTATCCTAGATGAAACCCTACGACTGCTCCATATAAATATCCTCATTAAGATCACCATGAAGAAAAGAAATCTTCACATCCATCTGATGTACAACCCAACCATGAGTTGCAGCAATAGCAAGTGTCAAGCCAATGGAGTTCATCTTGGATACGGGAGAAAAGGTCTCAATATAGTCAACACCTGCAACCTGAGAGAAACCTTTCACAACAAGCTGAGCCTTATACTTATCCACACTACCATCCACTGCAAACTTGGTCTGATAGATCCACTTACATCTAACCATCTTTCTCTCCTTAGGGAGATGGACTAAATCCCATGTATTGTTCCTCATCAAGGAACTATACTCTTCCTCCATAGTGTGGTCCCACTCAGGAACCCTTGATGCTTCCCAAAATGTCTGTGGATAGGAAGTGGTAGCAATGAATGCATGTGGAAGATCTTGATGATTTGATCGAGTCCTCTATGTCTCTGAAGGATCCCCAATAAAAGAACTCACAGACTCAAGTGTCTGTAGAGCCCAACGAGGTCTAGGTGAAGGTGGAGAATGAGGCTCCTCAACTGCAAGTGGACCCTGCAAAGGTGTAACACTGTGAGTCAGAGTTGAAGGAGTCTCATCATCTAAATTACTAGCATCACTATCCACAATGGAGGAAGGTGGAGGAGGTAGAGGGGATAAGCTAGGAGAGCTTTCCTTAAAGTGAACACTCCTCTCAATGAACACCTCATGTGTCTCAGGATCCATTAATCTATATGCCTTAACACCCTCAGGATATCCAACAAATATGCAAGGTTGACTCTAAGGTTCTAATGCCTTGTGTTTCTGCGGAGGTATGCGAGCCCATGCTGGACACCCAAAGACTCTGAAATGTCTCACAATTTGTTTCCTACCAGCCCAAGCCTCAAAAGGAGTAATACCTTGCAAAGCTTTGTGAGGAACCTGATTCTAGATGTGTGTGGCACAACTAATAGCCTCTGCCCAAAAGGCGGGATCAAGAGAACGTGCATGTATCATACAGCTAGCCATTTCTTTGAGAGTTCTATTCTTGCGTTCTACTATGGAGTGTTTGCAACAAAATGTTGAAGATCAATCTCCTCAAATGTACAAAAATCCTCAAGTCTCTTGTTCACATATTCCCTTCCATTATCTATACAAAGAATCTTGACCACTTTCCCCGATTGCTTCTCCACATGAGTCTTGAAGTCCTGAAATCTATCAAATACTTCACTCTTATGAATGAGAAAGTAGACCCAAGTGAAGTGGGAGTAGTCATCAATGAAGGTGAGGACATAGCGGGCCTTGCTAAATGAAGGTGTTGGAAATGGACCTGCTACATTGTTGTGATCAAGTTGAAGAACTTCCAAAGCTCTCCAAGCTTTCCCCTTATCAAACTTCTCCTTGGGATGCTTGCCCATGAAACAACCTGAACATACATTCTCTGAAAAACTAATTCGAGGTAGACCCGTGACCATGTCTTTAGTGCTGAGCTACTGAAGATAGCAGTAGTTGAGGTGACCAAACCGCTCATGCCATAGCTTACTTTCAGAATTTCAAAGAGTGAGCAAGGCCCTAGAAGGTGAGCTTGGCACAAAGTGGGAGAATGAATAAAGCCTTGAGTTGTCATTGACTTGTCCCACTGCTACCAAGGCATCATCATCAAGTTCCTTTACCACAACTGAATCAGGTGTAAACTCAACCTTTTTCCCATTCCCATAGTGAGTGATTTGGTAGATAGAGAGAAGGTTGGTAGAGAAGTTAGGAACATAGAGAATATTCTCAAATGTTCCATCATCCATGTCAACTAAACCTTTCCCTTCAATCTCTACTTGTGTATCATCACCTATGTAAATGTGAGGTACCTTAGATGGCTCCAATGAAGAAAACTACTCCTTTGTAGCATCCAGTTGATCATTTGCATATTGATGAGAATACAATTTGTTCTTGTCATTCTATTGTCTCCTTTTTTATTCTTTTCATTATGCCCTTGATCTTCTCAACTTTCCCTTCAACCTCTACTTGTGTATCATCACCTATGTAAATGTGAGATACCTTAGATGGCTCCAATGAAGAAAACTTCTCCTTTGTAGAACCCATGTGATATGAGGCACCTGAGTCAAGTATCCACTACTATGAAGAACCTATTGTAGCCACAAATGCTTTCCATTTTCCCTTAGAATGTGAGGAAGAGGAAGGAGATGAATCCTTCTTTGTGTAGGCGGATGGCAAGTTGATGTTGTTTTTCTTAAGAAGATTTGTCAACTCATCAACTTGCTTGGTGTGGCATCAATGCTCATCATGACCATACTTCTTGCAATATGCACAAGTTGATTTATCCTTATTAGGTGGTGTCCCCTTCTTGGAAGAGGATGATTGTCCTTTTTCCTATTGTGGCTTTGACATAGAGTGCTTCTTCTTCTTGTTGGAATCTTTTCCTTGACCTCCTTGATTCCCTTGATTAGCCACCAAATCCTTGGACTTTGAAGACTTGAGAAGCTCCATGTTCAACAACTTAGATTGTTCCAATATCAACATTTATATGAAAGCATCAAATGAAGGCATAACATAGGAAGTCCCCATTGTCAAATGATGAGTTTGGAAGCTAGACACAAATGATGCATATTCTGGTGCAAGCTTGTCCAACAAGTTGAATATTAACTGAGCATCCTTTTTGTCAATTCCACAATCCTTAAGGTTTTCTCTTAGCTCATTTGCTTTGGTGACATAATCTTGGATTGTATCAAAACTCTTGGGATCCAAGCTAGCAAGCTCATTGTCAATCTTATAACCTCTGATTTCATCAACTTGACCATACAATTTCTGAACAATATCCCAAGAATCTTTGATTGTAGTACACTTTTCAATATGAAAGATGAGATCATCTGATACATACTTGCACAAAGCTCTAAGAGCCATGCAACTCTTAGTGAGCCATTCTAACCGAGCATTAGGATCAGCCTTAGGATCAGGTGGTGTTGCTATTGTTCCATCTATGTAATGCGTGAGACTTTTTTTCGTTAATTTGCTCCATACTCTAATTTTCCATGATGCATAACTATGTGGAGTTAAAGGTGGAAATTTATGAGGACTCATTGCAACGAAAATGAAAGAGACCAAGGAAAGAGAGGCACAATCACACAAGATACCCCCCCAAATTCACTCAATCAAAGAACCCCCCAAAAAGTGATGATTTGGCACTTTATACTTAGTGCGTGTACAATGGGCCACTTGCAAAAAATGGCAAAGTGGACTTCTGATTTCAATTTTACAATTGCCTCAATAAGACCAAAAGAGACTCAAAATAATAGTGCAAGAGATCTAAACTAAGATCCAATCAATTTACAAGTACCAAATAGGCCAAATAAGACCAATATCTGAAAGTACAATTTCCACTTAAAATCTCTAAAATCTGATCATAGATTATAAAAGAAGACAAAAATACATGCACTTTAAAAAAAAAATGGCACCTGAAAAGGAGGTCATATGAGCTCAAACAAGGCCTTTGAAGTTGCAGAATTGAGGATTGAATAGGTACGGCTGAGAGAATCCAAAATTTTTGAAAAAATTGTGCATCAAAATCAGAAAATAACCACACCACTGCGAAAAGCATGAAAAATTAGCCCAAATAAAAAAACATTGCACCCAAAAAGGAGCAAAATTGAGCAAGTTATGGGCCTCCAAAGTTGACCCAAAAATTCAAACTATTCAATGGAGAGGGGTCTAAATTTTTCAAAAATGCTGACTGGGCGTTGATTGAGCAGTTTGTGCACTGACTGGGCGCTGTTGACTGGATAGAAGGTACCGACCCCCAAAAAAAAATCCAAAAAAATCTTTTCAAACTAGAAAATAATTTTCAGAAAAAAATAATTTATTTATTTATTTTTTTTATAAATCCGAAAATTCCGTAACGTACTGCACAAATTGGGTAAAAAATTCCTCCACCCCTAAAAGTCGATTTTCGCCAAAAATGGTCGAGTTTATACTCAATTTTTATGGAAACGGCCTCCTGGACGCAATGGTGAGGTCGAAAACGCTCCTAGATGCCTCCAAAAAATGCTTGTTCCTCAGATCCAAAAATAGAAGCCTTCCAAAATGTCTCCAAAAACAAATCAATGAAGCCCCAATGGCTCTGATACCATGTGAGATTTTGCCAAGATCAAGGGCACAATGAAAAGCATAAAAAAAGAGACAATAGAATGACAAGAACAAACTATATTCTCATCAATATGGAAATGATCAACTGGATTCCCCAATACAATGAATATAGGCTGCTTATATAGGCAAGGCCATATGGATGTACAAGCACACAATCATGACATCTGGCTCAATGAGAAACAAAGGTAGGTAAGAAATACTAGGGGTAGGTAGGAGAAATAATATAATATTCCACAAGAGGTGGATGACCCACCGAATGTGGAGTGTAACAGTAAAATAAGACCACAAAAGGTGGAATTTCTCCTACAAGCTCTATCCCTATGTGCACACTTCCCTAAGTGTCTCAAATCCAAATTACGAAGAGATACATTATTCTAAGTTAACTTAAGTGAAGTGTAATAATATCCATAATGAATATTTATTTACACCAACACCCCCCCTTAAGTGCAACTTAAGGGAATGAAGACTCAAGTTCACAATGCAAGATGGGTTCCGGCTACTAGGCCATGATAGGTACCCATGTACAAAATGTCAAGAAGCTTTGTTAATGAGAGAGAAAGTGTCTAAGGAAAGGGGACATGTGGCCCAAGAATGCCATGTGTCTCAAGGGGAGAGTATCCACACCATAAGAGGTTAGGATAAGGAGGTTAGGATGTGCAAGTTAAGGTAGGTTTAATTAAACCCAGGATTAGATGGAATGGGTTAGGTTCAGAAGTGATTAGGTTAGGTGGTTAGAAGTTAGGAGGCATGTGGGTAATTTGAATTTAAAATTCAAATAAGACTAATTAATTCTCAACAACTCATAAATTGATTTGTTTTAATTAATTAGGAGATTAGAAGAATTAATTTAAGATTGGGGAAAGATTAATTAATTTGAATTAATTAATCAAAGGGGATTATGAAAATGAACCTATTAAATAAATCCTTAGATTTATTAATATGTAGATGAAAGGGGAAATTTAATAAATTACTTAGTGAATTCGATTAAATTGGGAAAGGGGATTAATTAACTAATTGCTTATTTAATTAATTATCTTCAGACCATTTTTAGGTGTATACATTTTGCCCCTCTTTGAAGTGAGGTGTGATGACGCGTTGATTCAAAGAATAATCTCATTTTGATGATGATATTGGTTTGATAGGATGCCCCAACTCTTGATTGATAAAATCCAATATGATGATGCCCCCTTGGGAGATCAATTGAGATAATTGACCGGTGGAGTTTTTGGATCTTTGCGAAATTGATATCCTGATTAGAAATGATTTTATTTCTACAACTGTGGTAATTGAAAGTGCGAGTTCAACAATCATGGTGATGTGGTTCTTTATTATTGATAAAGCTTGATTGATTAGATCAATAAGATAGAGATTCAGTTTGGTTTTAGGAATGACACCTCCTATATAAGACAAAGATGATCAAAGCATTTGGTTTCAAGAAAGATATATCCTATATAAGACATAGATCAGAACATCTGGTTTTAGGAAAGATACATCGTATATAAGACATGATAGAGTTGATTAGGTTTGATTTGATAGAATTGATAAGATTGATTAGATAAAGACCTGACAATTTGTTGACATCAAGTTGCAGAAAGATTCAGATATGCTGATGTTGATTCTGTTGAGAGGGATAGCATAAGATTTTCATTGGGTTGACAATATCTGGAGAGATATGAGTCATTAGTCTGATTGTGTATACACTTGTGATGATACCTTGATGATTCCTATGATAGATTTAACCCTGGATGAAATGACCATGCGGGATCCCATGCAAGAATGAAATGCAATATTAAATGCAAATGCCAATGCAAATGAAATGCAAAGCTACAATCAGACTAGTCACTTGATTATTGCATTTTGTCATCATTGAGCTTTTTAGAATGTGGGAAGTGAGTGCAAACATCGATGGTATAATTAAACCATGATGACTTGAGCACTTCTTTCCTGGCTTTTGATATGGCAAGTTAGCACAAGCATCGAGGTATAATTGAAGCAAAATGACCTAAGTGTTGTTTGTGTAAAATATGCAGTATTAATCATTTCAATATGCAAATCAAAAATGTCTTCAATGATACTCTGATGATCATGTCCTGAGACAAATTTGCACATATTAATGATTAATTTTCAGACATTAGAGAAGAAAAATATCATGTTCCTTCCTTGTTCCTCTAGTCAAAGACATCTTGAAGTTACTCAGAAATCATGATAGTGAAAATCAAGATAAAAAAGTTGAACAATCATGTTAAAATAATTATCCAAAAGATATCTTCCATTGAAAAGGTGTGTGAATGTGCATAGACTGACTTTGTGATAGTTTGATGGTTGATACTTTGATCTCATGTTCAATGTTAGATGTGTCTCTAATTGTTGTTCTACATGTTTGATTAAGCTCAAAATGATCAAGAATTTTGTCCCCAGCTAAGTGCAGGATTTTGCCCCAAGCCTAGAAACAAAGTCATTATGATATCCTCAATGATCCAAACCATGGTGAGAGATTAGCTGGGATAACTGCGTATGTACAAAGGCTCCATGATGGATAAGGATAGGGCTAATGGAAAATGAATGCAAGAAGAAAGATGCATGAACTAATAGATGGAAGAGCTAGCAGACAAATAGCGCCTATTTGCCAAGTTTTCACCGTCTGTTTTTATTGCACTTTTTCTCATATTTGATTTTTTTTTTTTTCTCAGATTATTTTTTGCTTTTTCACTTTTTTTTTTTTTAGACATAAAATTTCTTCAGATGCATTCTATTGATGGGCTCTTCAAGTTGATCTCTGTCCCGTATTGATAGCTGATATGCTCCTAATCCAAATACTATTGTGACCACAAATAGACCTAACCAGTTTGGTTCAAACTTTCCTTTCTTTTCTTGATCTACCTGGTTGTGTGGATTTTCCTTTAGTACTAGTTCCCTTACTTGAAAGATTCGTGGTTTGACCCTATGATTATAACTCTGACACATTCTTTATTGATATACCTTTAAATGATCAAAGGCATTTTGTCTTTGTTCGTGGATCAATTCTAACTCTTGTAATCTAGATACTTGTTGTTCTTCATTTGGGATGAGACCTTTTATTGATACTCGTAGAGAAGGTATCTCTACTTCTATTGGTAGTATTGCTTCTGATCCATAAACAAGAGAGAAAGGTGTGGCACCTATTGGTGTGCGGATATTGGTATGGTAGGCCTATAGAGCATAGTTTAATTGAATATGCTAATCTCTTCCAGCATCATTCACTATCTTTTTGAGGATTTTCAGAATAGTTTTGTTTGATGCTTCTGCTTGTTCATTTCCTTGTGGATAGTAGGGTGTGGAGAATCTATGTTGGATCTTGAATTTCTCACATACCTCTTATACATCTTGATTCTTGAATGGTCACCCATTATCAATGATAATGGTCATTGGTATTCCATAGCGTTAGATGACATAGTTCAAGATAAATGCAGCAATTTGTTTTCCTGTGATATTTGTGAGAGGTACTACCTCAATCCATTTTGTGAAATATTTTGTAGCTACAAGGATGAATTTTTTACCATTAGATGAAGAAGGATTTATCTTTCCTACTAGATCAAGACCCCATTGGCAAAAAGGCCAAGATATTGCTAAAGCATAAACTTCTTGTGTTGGTGCATGAATCAAATTCCCATGGATCTGACATTGTTTGCATGTTCTAGCTATCTAAAAAGAATCTCATTCCATAGTTGGCCAATAATAGCCCAAGCATATGAGTTTTTTTGAAAGGGTAAGACCACTTGAATGAGTACCACAAATGCCATTATGGACTTCATGTAAGGCCTTCTCAGATTCTTCTTGTTCAAGACATCTTAAAAGAGTACCATCTAGACCTCGTTTAAATAGGGTATCTACAACACGAGTAAAATGGGAGGATTGGCGATTAAAGTTTCTCTTTTTTATTTTTTGATAAGTCAGGAGGTAAGGTGTTATCTTTCAGGTATGTGTAAGTTTGACCACAGTAGGAGGAATCATGTCCAACAAGGTGACAGATAGTTTGGGAATCAGGACAATTATGAATAGGATAAAACAACTCTTCTACCAAGAATTCATAATGGTGTTGATTTTCCTATGTCTAAAGGATAGAAGCAAGTGTAGCCATGGCATCTGCTGCTTTGTTGTCATTTCTTAGAATCTGCTGGAAATTTATTTCTACAAAGTATTTCTTGATATCATCAACCATCTTTTTATAAGGCATTAATTTTTTGTCCTTTGTTTGATAATCATCATTAATTTGATTAATGATGAGCTGAGAGTCTCCAAAGACTTGTAGTTGTGTAATGTTCCATTCTATAGCCATTTTGATACCTGTAACTAAATCTTCATACTCTGTTGTGTTTTTGGTACATGGAAAGCTTAATTTGTATGCTTTTGGGATTGTATGACCTTGTGGTGTGATGAATAGAATACCTGCTCCTGATCCGTGTTGTGTATATGAACCATCAAAGTATAATTGTCATGTTTTTGTGGTGACTGTTAGGATATCAGCATCAGGAAACTCAATCTGTAAAGGATGATCATCTTGAAGTGGTGTCTATACTAGTTGGTCTACAATGACTTGTCCTTTTATAGCTTTTCTATCAACATACTCAATATCAAACTTGCTTAGAATCATGATCCATTTTGCTAGTCATCCTGTTAATGTTGCTTTGCTAAGTAAATATTTCAAAGGATCAAATTTAGCTATCAACTTGATGGAGTGAGATAGTAGATAGTGTCATAATTTTTGAGAAGTAAAAACTATTGCCAAGCATGCTTTTTCTGTTGGTGAATAGTTGATCTCGTATCCTACTAGTGTTCTACTGATGTAGTAGATAGCTTGTTCTTTTCCTTCATTATCCTGTTGTGTAAGAAAAACTCCTAATGATGCTTCAGTGGTTGATACATAAAGTAAAAATGGTTTTCCTAGAATTGGTGACATTAAGATGGATGGTTGTCTGAGATACACCTTGATCTTCTTGAATGTGTCCTCACATTGATGGTCCCACTTGAAATAAACACTTTTGTGGAATATATAAGTAAATGGTTGACATTTATTTGCTAGTTGAGCAAAAAATCTTCTAATTGGTTGGAGTCTTCCTTAGAGTGATCTGAGTTGACTTATATTCTTGGGAGATGCCATTTCTATGATTTCTTTAACCTTAGCTAGATCCACTTCAATACCTCTAATTGAAAAAATGTATCCCAATAGCTTTCCTGAAGTGACACCAAAGGCACATTTCTTAGGATTTAGCCTTAGCTTGTATTGTTCTAACCGGTCAAAGATATTTTCCAATATCCCTATATTTTCTTCTTTATTATATTATTTAGCCAATATGTCATCCACATAATCTTCCATGATTGTATGCATCATGTCATGAAATATAGTTGTCATAGCTCTTTGATATGTAGCACCTGCGTTCTGTAATCCAAAAGGCATAACGTTCCAACAGAAAGTACCCCATGGACATGTGAAAGTTGTCTTTTCTTGGTCTTTGGGTGTTATTCTGATATGATTGTATCTGGAAAAACCATCCATTAAAGAAAACATGGAGTGTTCAATAGTTAAATCTACAATGATGTCGATGTTAGGCAAAGGAAAATCATCCTTTAGATATGCATTATTAAGATCTCTGAAGTCTATGTATATTCTGATACTTTTATCTGGTTTTGAAATAGGAACGATGTTGGATACCCATTGAAGATATGCTATAGGTTTGATGAATCCAACATCCAATAATTTCTTTAGTTCTGCTTTGACTAGAAGAGCAATATGAGGATGCATTTTCCTTAACTTTTGTTTGACTGGTTTGACTCCTGGACTAACATTTAAGTGATGCATAATAAGCTCTTCATCTAACCTTGGCATGTCTGCATAGGACCAAGCAAAATTGATTTATCGTTGTTTGAAGAATTCCACATATTGTTGCATTTCTTGCTCAGACAGAGAAGTCGTTGGATGAAGAATCTTTGGTTGCTCTATTATGTCAATGTTAACTGCCTCTGTTGGTTCAATCAAAATGGAATGACCTTTCTTGATAGTGCTCAGGTAAAGTGTCAAATATCCCATCTTTCAACACCTCAAGGAGGTTTTCACCATTAGATGTGCTCTTTCCTCTTACTTTTTCCTAATCTAATGTTGCCAAGAGATGGTTTTCAGCATTAGACTTGATAATCTTTTCATTATTTTCACTTTTGCGACTAGGATATTCGGCAGCCACTTGACTAGAAGATGCGTTGTTGAAATTCCTGTAGGTCCCAGGGACAACTGAGAGGGGGGGGGGGGTGAACCAGTTGTCTAATAAATTCAAACCAAAATCTTATTAACCAACATAATGCTTAGTACCGGTAAGACAGTTAAGTATGTCGGTAAACAGTGTTAACAAAAAATTGCTATACCGGTAAGAATTAATGCATGAAACATAAACATAAAGTCATCCACAACACATGACACAAATATTTGTACGTGGAAACCCTGTAAGGGGAAAAACCATGGTGGGAAACCTTACCCACAATCAGATGATACTACTGTAGGTAGTAAGTGTACAAAGAGGGGTCTGCACATGCAAAAAGGCCAACAGCCTAGAGCTCACTGCTCAATCACAGATGGGAGTCACACTGACTACAGTTGGATGGTTAAATCCAATGAGAATGTACTACACAAAATAGCATCTTCATATGCTAGATTCAGTACCGGTGTAATACTGATATGCTTCTACAAAAACCTAACTTCACCTTCAAATGATGTCTTCGTGTATATCTCTGCTTGATCTCGCATATACCCTTCCTTAAATCTTTTTTGCATTCCACACTTGATCTTACAAATAAGATCTTACATTTATATTATACCCTAAGACCAATTTTAGTAGGTCGGCTCTACAGGATATTACAATAAAACATTTTACAAATAATATAATATCCAATGCAATAACCGATTGAACATGTTGGCTTAATGCATTTACAACAATAATAAATCATCTCCATAGTGTGCCATGCTGATCTGGAAAAGATAAACCTGTCGATGTAACCCTAGATAACCTGGACCTATTTGCCGATAAAAGCAAATATGTAAATAAGAATATGCCAATGATTATTACTTCAAAGAAAATTGTCCACATGATGTCTTCGACATTACTAGGTGTCTTCCATGTCAATGCAGGTATCGGTGAACATTATATCCTGCCAGTTAACCATATACTGGTGACTGTTGAATAGTTTACTGATTGCCGATGAATGTTGTTGGATCTCCAAAGTAGGTGTATTTAGTAGTTGTTGACATCAATGACAAAACCATACCAGAATACCAACAATTCCTGGTGAGAGTTGTTACAGGTTTGATTGTGTTAAGATATATAGATATGGCATGGTCATTCAGAAAGGTATCAATGGCAGTATTTCCTTCATTCTCCCAATCAATAAGCTCAAGGTGGATTAGAGGTAAGGGATCTTCAGGTTGAGATGTTTCAAGGGTTTCAAGGGTCATGATGGATGTATCAAATTTTTCAATATGTATGTCGACGTCTAGATTGGTACTCTCATCAAAATGACCTTGCATAAGAAACTCCTGATCATCCTCAGTTAAGTCCAAGTCAGCCGAATGTAATTCTAATTCAAGTAAACTATTTCTTGACATTTATCCCGCATACATGTGAACTACATCGACTCCTACATCTCCTTCAAAGATATTTTATTCAGTTGATTCTTTAGAGTGATAGGAATCTCATTCCCATTCATTAGAATCGGTATCACTTGCAGCGTGCAGTCTACAGATTTGGTCATATAGCATTTCTTCTTCTTTTCTGGCTATATCTTTTCTTCTTTCATATTCAACTTCTTCAATACTGAGATTGAGTTCTGTCAATTTTTCTATGAGCTCTCCTTGACTTAGATTAGCTTCTTTCTTGTTTTGATTGAGATTTAATGTTTCTTGAAAGGTACTTTTAGTTTTTTTTTCTTGTTGATTTGAAGCTTGCTTCCTTTCCCATTTCATGTTTGCGGTGTTTGTTGCTTAGTTGATGTTTCTTCTCTTTCAATTGCCATTTGTTTGTGTCTGTTTTCATATTCCTCTTATTGTTGACTAAAATATGTGTCTTCAGGTAAAGTACCTTGTCCATACCCTAAGCCTGTTTTGTCTGTAGTCTGCTGGGTGTAAGGTTGGATAGGTTCTGAGATACCTTCTTTTCTTTTTCCTATAGGACCTATTCCAGTGTATCCCATTCTTTTGAGAATGTTAAATCCTTTTCCATACTTTTATGTAGGTATGCGGACATTGTTGATCTTTTGTTGAAATTCTTCATCCTTGTATAGCCACTATAGCACATCTTTGTCTTTTGTTTCCTCTGATAAGGTTCCAACACTAACAAATACTCCATCTAATATCGAAAGATGTTTTACAATTGGTTGTTTTTTAGAGTTTAATGGTTTTCCAAAGGATTTAGGAGAAAGTGGTAATTGTGATATTTAATATTCTTCATTCCCTCTATCTCTTAGCTGTATTTGTTTTTCCATACTTGACAAGATAGAGGCAAATGATTGTTCCTTGGATTGTGTGTTCGAAGATGATGCCTCCCTATTATGAGGAACAATGACTTCTTGCATTGGTTTAAGATTACTACAATACTGAAATGGATTTGAATTTGCTAAGATCGTGATTTCCTACCCACTATAGGGAAACTTTAAACATTGGTGGTATGTTGATGGAACAACTTGTATGTCATATATCCAGGGTCTTCCCAAGAGTATGTTGTATGATAAATCTAAATCTAGAACTTGGCATGTTGTTTCTTTCTGCAAAGGTCCCACTTTGATGGGTAACATCACAACTCCTTTAGAGGAACGTTCTTCTTCATCATAGGCTTTAATGGTGATTTTTTCTAGGGATCAACTGCATCTTTTAAATAACCTAGAGAATAGACAAGACTCAAAGAGAAGATGTTTAACCCAACTCCTCCATCTATTAGGACATGTTTAACTTGTGTCTTATGAATGATGACTTCTATATGCAAGGGAGCATTATGGGGATGTTGTAAGGACATGTCATCTTCTCCAATGAATGATAAGCAGTGAGGGGTTGTGAGGTGTCCCACCATGGTTTGGAATTGATCAATATCAAGATATTTGGACACTGTTGTATCTATTAATGCTCGTTCAAGAATTTCTTTGTGTGTAGGTGAAAGCTTTAACAATTCTAAGATGGATATTTGTGCGAGTTTTTTCTGCATTTGATCCACTAGGTTGTATTGTTTGGTAGTGGATGATGTGTTTGTTGTAGGACCCTACAAAATAACTTTGGCTTTGCTTCTTGTGATAGCATGAGCAGGTTCTTGATTTTTCTTTTCTTTAAATATAATCATGTTTACCACATTATCATATGTATGAGCATAGTTTACCTTTGCTTTAGCCTTACCATTGTTTGTTGTTGATGATTCACCTTTCTCATAGTTTGGAAGTGCAGTTTTAAAAGTTGTATGTGATTGATTTGTTGTATGTCCATCCATGGTTATTACTCCATTATCAATCAAATCTTGGATGACATGTTTCAACTTCTGACAATTATCTATGTGGTGTCCCTTGTTTCGATGGAAATCGCAATAATGGTTATCATTCCACCAAGGTGGTTTTATTTGAGGTTCATAGTTTCTTGCTTCTGGTAAAGTAATCAACTTGTTTGCGAGTAGTGTCTTTAGTGCTGACCCAAGGGGTTCACCAATGTTTGTAAATTGTCTTCAAAAGAAATTTTTAATAGTTGCTTTTTGGTGATGGTTGTTTTGCCGAGCCGCTACTGAGTGAGTGGATAAATTAAAAATTGGTTTCTTTGGTTTCACATTAGTGTTATCCACTATTCCATCATTGACGATATTCCAACTTATATTCCAAAACTTTGGCTTATCATTGTGATTGTTGTTATTAGTGTTATTATTAGGAGGATGAACTCCATCTTTGTATATTTTCAACTCACCTTTCTTTATCATGGCTTCCTCCATTTTGATTCCATTATCAATCATTTTTTGAAAACTTTGATTTCCTTGCATTTTTAAGTAATAACTCATTTGATCATTTAAGTTGTCGATGAATATGTCCATTCTTTCATACTCTGGCACTGTACGAGGATATTGCAAAGGTAACCATCTCCATCATTGTAAAAATGTCATGAAAGGTTCTCCACTTTTTTGTTTCGCATTACATAGGTCTAGAATTGTTATTTCATGTTGTATGTTGTAAGAGTATTGTGAAACAAACTTATCCACCAAATCTGAGAATGATTTGATTCCAAGTGGAAGTTTGGAGAACCATTCCATAACTAGTCCAGTTAAGCTTTTCGGAAATAACCTCATTAAGTAGGTATCCTCATGTGCAAACTCCATACTCATTGTGCAAAATTATCATATATGATCTTGAGGGTCAGTGCTTCCATCATATTTTTTGTATCTAGGAGTTTCGAAACCTATAGGAAATGGTATCATGTTTAGATTTTTGTCAAATGGATAAGGACAGATTTCTTGAAGTGAGTATCTTCTAACATTTCCTCTCTGCATATCTTGAATTTGTGTTTGCATTGCTTGTATTTGTTGTGTGAGAGTTGTGATAGGATTATCAACATGATTTTTTCTTGCATAACCATGATTTTGCATTCTAAAATGATCTAGTTCTCTTCTTGTGTCATCTCTAATCCTTCTTGTATCTTCATTGGATTGAATATTATTCAGAATTTCCACTTCATCTATTTTGTGAATGTAAGTTTCTTCATTGGTTCTGGTGTTACTAGGAATTGATGTGTCATTCATGTGGAGACCAAAAATATCTTCATATTGTTCATTATTAGAGGATCACTTTTCTTTTGTGTCAATTTGTACACATCAAAATCTTGGGGGAGTGTAGCACTGAATTTTGCTAACATTAGAAAATATTTTTCTTTTTCCCCTTCCAATAATTTTTGCATAAATTTATCGAATTGAGGATCTTTTTTGATGTCTCTGATATTTTGTTATGTTATTTCTCCTTCAACTTCTATTTCATCTTCATGTTCCATGGTTATATGCTCTTCAGTTGTTTCCAATGTTTCAATTTTCTTCTCTGTGATACTTCATCTCTAAGCTCTAGTTAGAACGGGCATACACATGTGTTAGATATTGTGCTAGAATTCGATAGTCCAAAAGTTGTTCTGGTAAGTGATCAATTATCGATGTAAATGTGATAGCGCAGTATGACATGAAAAGATGATTCAAGTGTTTAAAAGTTTGCAAGTTTTTCAATCTTTGGTTTAAGAGTCCAATGATGATGATTTGATAAAAAACAAGTCCAGTAGGAATGATATATCCTATGATGTGGGACAAGATTATCTTGACCAAATGCTTCAGTTTCGTGATAAAGGATGATAGATCCTGATGAGAAACTGATGCAAAGCACCATAGTTCCAAACACATTCACTCAAGAAACCTTAAAGGTTCATTCCAAACTATTCATTTAAGGAATCAAAACAAATTTCATCAAGATCAATCTATCACATTTGATCCAATATCCAAACTTGAAATAATAGACTTGGTTCCAAAAACAAATTCAAGAGTATTCAACATAGTCATGAACCACACCATGTTCTTAAGGTATCCATACCTCATCCTTCTATATTGGATATGCCATTCAATAGGCCTGCATATAAATTCATAACACATTGCAAACCCCTTACAAACTCTTACCCATCAACACTGAGTCCATCAAATTCATGCTAGTAAACATCTTCCAAATTTGTCCTAGTTATGACAGTTTTGATACCCTGTTTGTTGTTATGCACAACTTCCAAACCTGATAAGATTAGATAAATCCCTTTGGTAGAGTTGTAGATAATTAAATTTTGTAAAACATATCCAAATATTAGCAAAATACAATGGTTCATTTAAACGTTATGATCTCTACACAGAGACTATTTTGACTGTCATAAATAAAACTAGAAATGCCCATGCCCAGTCCGCCTAGGGCATAAAATAACTTCTACAAAACAAAAAAAAATGATCCCAAAAAAAATTTAATATTTAATCCCCTTAAATATAATTTCATAAAATCTAATATTAATATTTTTCCCATGGTTATAATTTGAGATATGAACAAACCCTTGTACACACCTCCATTATTGATGGTTTTCAATCCGTTTTCACCAAAACTTACATAACTTTCTCAAAACTGAATGAAATCAACCCAAACCAAAAGAGAAATAAAATTTAATTAGACATATTTCCAATGAATCCATTTAGAGTTCATAAATCTTTAATATGTGTATGTACCATACACTATAACATGACTATTTTTCAGGAAATCTGGAAGTTACAATCCATAAAACATCCATAACTTCTTTGTTTTTGAATGAAATCACTCCAAAATAAAACAAGAAGGAACATAATTCAAGATACCATCTAAACATGATAATTATACATGTTTTCCAAGATGTACAGGTCCGTACAAGGCCTAGAAACAACAAATTAACAATGGAAACTATCGAAATGGCAAGCTTATGAGTACACAAATTGTTCAAAATTGTTATCCTCTTTCTCATTCCCCCTTGGTTCGACCAAATACAACCTTTTATAGACTCTTGGTCAGTTTGGACCTTATAACGACCTCCAATACCTTTCAGCTTCCCATTTACAACTTTTAATGCAATTTTGCATTATTGCATTGTTGCCACTTTTTGTGACATTTTCGCATAATGACCCTAAAACTTGACAAAAACCTTATAAACATATCAAATAACCCTTAAATGACCTTTTACAAGCATTTATTCCCTTTCATGGCATGTTTACATCATTTTGACTCTTTGACCCCACTAGGTCCTAAATGGACAACTATGCAACTTTTTCACAAATGGCTCAAGTAGCCTTACATTATGATTCCATTGGATAAAAATGAACTCAAATACATACATATATTCTTTAAAATTCATAAATGACCCTCAATGCTACACCAAAATCACCAACTACTTTGCCTCACCTAGGAGTCCTTTCCTTGCCTCTCTCCCCAGGTCTTTTGGCAACCCACTAGACCTCGTTCTCAGGCCCCTTGGACCATTTCCTATGGCCCCATAATAGACCTTCATGTCTACCTACTTACAACTAGTGGATATACATCTACAAACAAAACCATTAGCAAATGAAAATACCAATCACTTTCTCAGTCTAGACCTTTTGCTAAGCTCTAATACCAATTTGATGAAGAGCACCATAGTTACAAACACATTCACTCAAGAACCCTTCCAGGTTCATTCCAAACTATTCATTTAAGGCATCAAAACAACTTTCATCAATATCATGTTGGCATTATGTGAACCGGTATAAGGACATAATGATATTGTATGTTGTCATTGATGTCAATATGTGATATGAAGTGAACCGGCATATGTGATATGTGAGAAGAGAGAACCGGCATATGTGTGAACCGGTATATATGCCAAAGTGAAGCGGTATATTTCCTCAAGGTGAGCCGACATGCAGTTATGGGAACCGACACATGGAAGCATTGTATGACTACTAGTTGGTAGGTACCTTCCACTTTAGGATTTCTGGTTGGAGTACCTCAAGCCTGTGTGACTCAATCGGTGCTATGTGTGTGATGAGTTAGCAGTATAATGGAGAACAGATCATGTTTCCACGTAAGCCCTGTGTGCGTGAAGGATCTTGCATGAAGAAGACTATTCCTATCTACCTCGGGAATGAGCAAAGTCTGTCAAATGGTGATAACACGTGATTGGTTATCAGCCACCATGAAATTGTTGGATAATGGATGATGGAGAATGTCTTGAGATCGATTCAAGATTGTTGCATTTAATGTAGTATGATTCAATAGTCAAGATCGAACCGCTTGAATTGCTTAACCTAACAAGTTTAGGGTTTAGGGTTTTTGCTACCAACCTATATGTTTCCTATAAGGTCAATGTTGTGATTCTTTCTAAGGTTGTGGGAAAAAGTTGTGTGTGTGTATCCAAGGGAACTGATACGTGATTCTTGCTAGACCAAAGGAGAGAAAAGATACCTACAAAGTGAATGTGCAAAAGGTGAAGAGGAGCCAAAATAGATCTGCTTTAGCATTGAGTGTTGTTACATGATCATTGTAATTCTTGTTGATCTTTAACCACTTCAACAGTTGTGAAATCCATTAACAAGGTAGCCTTAACTGGCTTGATACAAATTCCTTAATAGGGTAGCTTTAACTGGCTTGATTCAAATCCCTTAATAGTGTAACTCGAAGTTAATGAGTTCTGGGAAGCTATAGAGCTTTGGAGATCCTTTAGCTATTGAGTTCTTGAAATCCTCTAACAAGGTAACCCTAATCGGGTTTAACCCTTAACCAGGTATTGTAGCCATCCCTTAACCGGGTGATTCCTAACAGGATCGGTTCCTAACAGAACCTATTGTAATGTCTTTAACTGGACAAGGCTCCTAACAGAGCGGACTTCTAAAGAGTTCAAAAAGTAGCTTGTGGGTATTCATCCCCACCATGGTTTTTCCCAGTTGGATTTCCACATGAAAAATATGTGTGTCATGTGTGATGCTCTTGTCTTGTGATGCTTTGTTATTTCCTGTTGAGCATATGATGGTTCTGTGTTTTATGCCTGTCTATAAAACATATTGAACTAACTATTGTGAAGATCAGATGATAGTTTACCTGTTCATGCATGAGGGTGTAATGGTACTATAGTATTGAGCTAAGAGGAAAGCTTAGTGAGTGACTGGTTTATGATTGTTTTAGTTGTTCTGGGTCTTACCGATTGCAGTCTGTTTCAACCAGTCTTACTGTTTGCCAGTCACTTGGAGTATTTGTTGTCAAACCAGTTTTAGACTATATTTTTATTTGCACTGATTCACCCCCCCTCTTAGTATTGGTTTGGTACTATTCGTTCATCATTGAGTTATCATATCAATCTATCACATTTGATCCAATATCCAAACTTGAAATAATAAACTTGGTTCAAAAAACAAATTCAAGAGTATTCAACATAGTCATGAACCACATCATGTTCTTACGGTATCCATACCTCATCCTTCTATATTGGAAATGCCTTTTAATAGGCCTGCATAAAAATTCATAACACATTGTAAACCCCTTACAAAATCTTACCCATCAACATTGAGTCCATCCAATTCATGCTAGTAAACATCTTCCAAATTTGTCCCAGTTGTGATAGTTTTGATACCCTATTTTCTGCTATTCACAACTTTCAAACATGATAAAATTAGATATATCCCTTTAGTGGAGTTGTAGATAATTAGGTATTGTAAAAAATATCCAAAGATTAGTAAAATCTAATAGTTTTTTTACACGTTCTGATCTCTACACGGAGACTGTTTTGACTATCATAAATAAAACTAGAAATGCCCATGCCCAGTCTGCATAGGGCATCAAATAACTTCTACAAAACAAAAAAAATTGATCCCAAAACAAATTAATATTTAAAACCCTTCAATCTACTTTTAGAAAATCTATTATTAAGATTTTTCCCATGGTTATAATTTAAGATATGAACAAACCCTCGTACACACCTCCATTATGGATGGTTTTGAATTTGTTTTCACCAAAACTTACATAACTTTCTCAAAACTAAATGAAATCGACCCAAACCAAAAGATAAATAAAGTTTAGGAACACATATTTCCAATTAATCTATTTATAGGTCATAAATATTTTATATGCATCTGTACCATACGCTACAACATGACTATTTTCAGGAAATCTTGAAGTTGCAATCCATAAAACATCCATAACTTCTTTGTTTCTCAATGAAATCAATCCAAACTAAAACAAGAAGGAATATAATTCAAGATACTATTTGAAAATGATAATTATACATGGTTTTCGGGTTGTATAGGTCTGTACAAGGCCTAGAAACAACAAAGTAACAATGGAAACTATCAAAATGGCAAGCTTATGAATACACAAATTGTTCAAAATTGTTATCCTCCTTCTCATTCCCCCTTGGTTCAACAAAATACAAACTTTTATATCCTCTTGGTCAGTTTGGACCTTATAACTACTGCCAAGACCTTTCAACTTCCCATTTACAACTTTTAATGCAATTTTACATTTTTGCCACTTTTCATCTTTTTGACAACTTTTTGTGACATTTTCACATAATGACCCTAAAACTTGACAAAAACCTTATAAACATATCAAATAAACTTTAAATGACATTTTACAAGCATTTATGCCCTTTCATGGCATGTTTACATCATTTTGACTCTTTGACCCCACTAGGTCATTTTGACTCTTTGACCCCACTAGGTCCTAAATGGACAACTATGCAACTTTTTCACAAATGGCTCAAGTAGCCTTACATTATGATTCCATTGGATAAAAATGAACTCAAATACATACATATATTCTTTAAAATTCATAAATGACCCAAATATAATCAGATAGTTACCTTGGACATCCTGATGTGCTTCTTCAATGGGGTGCTCTTGCACCAGAAACCATGTTTGAGTGATCAGTTTACCAAAGAGGGTGATAATGCACTTTGAGATGTTTAGATCTTGAACTTGTTGAGGGTGAGCACTTGAAAATATTGAGGTGTTTATGTTCTAAAGTCTTATTTTGATGGATAATAACTTGACCAAGCAAACCAAGGAGGCAATCCCAGCATAAAATGACAGAGAATAGGTGTTTATGATTATTGCAAATTGATCAAGCAAAAATGACAAATCTAAAACAGGCATGCTAGACATAGCTCTGGACTGGCAGATACAAAGATTCGTATGATAGACAATACAGCGCCAAATGACAAAAGATACCAGACCATATGACAAACTAGGATTTTAATGTGAAAAAGAATAGGCTCATACAACAAACTTTTCTGAACCATATGACTAAAGATTAATCTCATACGACAAATGACTAGTCAGTACGACAAACTTTTCTGAACCATACAACAAGATAAATTCCTCATATGACATGGCACAAAGCAAAGATAAATGTGTTTGTTTGGTTGAATTTTGATCAATGAATCCTAATGTTTTGCTTATGTTTTCTAGTTTTAGATGTCTGATTTTTCAATTTAGGGATGAATACATAGAAAACACATGATATGATAAATGATCTCAAGTATGCTAAACCCTAAGGAAGTTGGCTGAGGAGAGAAAAAATTTACTTGCAAAATTAGGTACACACCCAATAGCTAATCAAAATATGATCATTGAGTCTCACGCAATGGATTCTCAATGTCATATTATTCGACTCCAAATGCTAATGGGGGCACGATATGGCAAGTATCTTGGGAGAGTTACTATCTCTATTGCACAAAGATTATCACCCTTTCAGAGGTGAATCAGGTAGCTTCTCATTTAACTGGAACTAGTAAGGGATCCGTTCAGTGCATCAAGGTATAATACTCAATTAAGAGGTCTCCTGGCCTTGAAAACCAAGGTTTGCTATACCTGAAGGTACATAGGAGAGCTATTCCCGAGCACTGTTGTTGACTTGATTTTCATCAAATCACATTTATTTTATAGTGGGTTGGATTACTTGGCATTAGTCATTCCCACTTAGGTCGTTTCCCTCTCACCGGCCTTAATGGATAAGAGTTATTAGCTCCTTGGGAGGGTAGGCCCACTAAAGATATGCACTAATGAAAGTAAAAGATGAGTCTAGCTTTCTAATCACCTAAGAAAGGTGAAAGCATACTTTCCTATCATCAAAAACAAAAAATACATGATTGTTCATTCCTTTAGCAAAAGACAAGTGTGCCTAGAAAAATTTAAGAAATACACAAAGTTTTGTTGAATTTTGTTAGGTAACCTGCAAAACAGATCCATTAGTAATCATGATGTGTTTGGTTGAAATAAGTCTTTGGCTAGCGTATCTTCGACAATCATCCTACAAAACTAGTTTGGCTGACAAAAAGCTCATAAACAAATCAAGGTTAGCATTAATAATGATCAGATTAAAATCTGAAAACCCTAAAATGCAGTCTATTTAAAAAACAAAAGTAGAAAGTCGTATGACACGCTTTACTAGCTCGTACGATAGAACTTTAGATCTCATGAGAATGTAGAAATAGGCTCGTATGACACATAAATGAGCTAATATAAGTAAAGAGTAACTATCGTGCCAACTCACAAAGAAGTTTGTATGAGCCAACAAAGGAGCTCGTACGAGTTTCTAAACTAGACTCGAGCAAAGATGAATGTTGATGAAGCTTGAGAGGCCAAAAATGATAATTTTGGCCCCATGGTGGGTGCCAAAATGTCATGCCTGTGAAGTGTGATACCTCCAACTGCAACATAAAACACTCAATAGATCATTACAAGCATGGTTAGCAAATTTAAAATAAAGAAAGATAAAACCATGGCTAATTGATATATTGCCTCCTAATAAATGTGAGTGTAGATTTTCTCTCAGATCTGGATAAGCAAATTCCAGTGACTTAACTACACCTAGATGGAGGATTTGAAATGATAATGATGCATTTAAGCTAGTAAAAAGAATGATTAAGCTACATGATTCAACAATTATGCTATAAAATAAGCTAGATCTAAGAATACAATTTCCTATAATAACAATGCTCAAATGACACGCTAAGATCAATATGCCTATAGTAACAATGCATAAGATGCAAATGAGATGGAATGATTATTGCTCCAAAATGGGGTCTATTAATAGGATTTCCAAGGCTAGCGGTGAGGTGGTAGGAATCAATGGTCAAGATTGGGTCTAAAGATATCAATGGTGAAATTGGAGGAGGTTGGAAAAGAGGTTGGATGAAAGGGAACATTTGCCATCTCTATGGTGACAAGTGTCAAGAAGATTTGTTCATGAGAGAGAGCAAGTGTCTAAGGAAAGCGGACATGTGGCCCAAGAATGCCATGTGTCTCAAGGGGAGAGTATCCACACCAGAGGAGGTTAGGATGTGCAAGATAAGGTAGGTTTAATTAAACCTAGGATTAGATGGAATGGGTTAGGTTAAGAAGTGGTTAGGTTAGGGGGTTAGAAGTTAGGAGGCATGTGGGTAATTTGAATATAAAATTCAAATAAGACTATTTAATTCTTAAAAACTCATAAATTTATTTGTTTTAATTAATTGGGGGATTAGAAGAATTAATTGAAGACCGGGGAAAGATTAATTAATTTGAATTAATTGATCAAGGGGGATTATGAAAATGAACCTATTAAATAAATCCTTAGATTTATTAATAAGTAGATGAAAGAGGGAATTTAATCAAATTACTTAGTGAATTTGATTAAATTGGGAAAGGTGATTAATTAAATAATTGCTTATTTAATTAATTATCTTCAGACCATTTTAGGTGTATACAATCATAAGAAGCAATGACCGATAGTGAGTGTGCCCATACCAGATCACATGTGCCTATTTGAAGATATGCTGCACAAATAGGGAATTCACATGAGTACATTGCAGGATGCAGAAGACAAGGTGTCACTCCACCAGTAAGTGGAGCTTATCTCCTATTATGCATTGTGTGCATTATAGTTTGGTGAGATAAGAGTGAAGAGGTAAAGATAAGTACACGAAGGTTCACACCGGATCTACTAGTGAATTGAGGGAATGCCTTAAGTGCATGAGATCAAGGTTATGCACTAGATCGACAGAGAAGGCATGTTGAGATGTTGGCACAAAAGAAGTGTTGTGTTTGTCAATTTGACAAACTGGCTGAGATATGGTCCGAGCTAATCAAGTAGAAGGAAAAGCTAAGAAGATGCAGTCAGAGGAGAATGGCCTAACTGAAGAAGGATTCTAGTGAGGGTTGATGCCTTGTTTCATCAGGAGTGCTTACCGGTATGAATGTTCACCAGTAATATGGACAAGGTGCAGATGCAGAAGACTTGCCACTAGATGGGAATGTGCATGCTTAGGTGTGTCATGTTTGAAGATGGTGTAGGTGTTCCATCAGAAGTATAGAAAAGGGAAGACATGAGGAGGTAACCGGTAGAATGTGAGATACTGGCAGGGTTAGTAAACTGGCAGAAAGAGGAACCGGTAGAGTGGTTGTTTGGTGATCCTATCTAGACTGACTCAAAGAGCCAAGATAACTATTGGCTGATGTGGATGCCACAAGGAGTCAAGGTGGCATTCTCGCAGAGGTTGGTGAAATACCATGTAGAGTTAGATATCTCTACCGGTGTGCATTGAATATGGATCCCATGATTTTTGGATTGGGTCAGAGGTGTATGGCTCAAGGAAGAGTGAACAACAAAGAAGAATCAGTGAGTTGTTGGCACCTAGATCAAAGAAAGAAGATCAGATTGTAAGAAGACCTCGAGAAGGAAATATCAGAGGCATTAATGGTGGTTTGACAAATGTAGGTCGAGGTAGAGGATCGTGTTTACTATATTTAGAAAATCTGTATTAAAAGGTGCATCAATGGTAGAGATGAATAGATGGATGTCGGGGAGATAAGATCAAGCAAGATCTGATTGGATTTGGTTTGCCTCAAGTATGGTGAGGAAACCCTAACCACTTGGATTTTGAATTGGGATTTAGCGGGAAAACCTGCCTATGAGTATGAAGGCCAAAGAGATTGTTTGCTGCTACTATATAAAAGAATATTATGCTACTACAAAGTGTGATACTTCTGCATGTAAGAGAAAAACCAGCCAATTGCTTAACAAGCATCTGAGAAGTGAGTAAGAGTGAGAGAGAACCTAGTTGAAGTATTTAGCTGGTAGGAGAGAAGAACTGATAGTGTTCATATCCGCAGACCAGATGTGAAGGTAAACAAAGAACCAGAAAAGTGTTATACCTGTGAAGAGTAGAGAGTAAGGTGGAGATCCAACAAAGAAGAAGAAGAGGAGAAGTCTACCAATAGAGTTTTTAGGGAGTTAAGTAGCAGAGAGTCGGTATAGAAGAGAAGGTATCTCACCGACAGAGTAAGATATATGATAAGGTTGCAAGATTCACTTGTAACAAGATAACTACTTGTGTATTTGATGTTTATATTGTGAACACTGAGTTGTAGCTCAATGCAAGGGTTGGTTCCCCTTGGGTAGATGCCCTAATTTTAGGCATTGTAGCTCCTTTGGGTTGTAGCCCATAAAGTCAAGGGTTGGTGCTCCTTGGGTTGGTGCCCTAAACATTGTAACAATTTTCAATGTGAGCTGGATTGGAGTAGTAGACTCTAGCAACATTGTTCACCGAGGTTTTTCCCATCTTAGGTTTTATTTGTACATCCTAATGTTATGTGATGTCCCCTTGTGTGTGTGTGTGTATTTGAGTTAGTCTCCTCACTAATCAGTAAATTTGCATTGTGTTTGATCCATAAAACAACATGCTCAAAAAGGATACCTAAAGGGAAAAGATTTGAGAACCACTGATTCACCCCCTCCCCCTCTTAGTGGTGCATTATGTCTAACAATTAGTATTAGAGCCTAGGTTCCCAGCTAGATGATCTTTCTCTAGCTTGGGTAGATTTCAGCCTAAGGACATAATGGTTTGTTTAGTGTCAAACCTTGCTCCTGTGTTTGATGGTGCAAACTATTTTATTTGGAGTTGTAGAATGGAAGTCTTCCTGTCCTCCCTAGGTTATGATGTCTGGATGGTAGTTGTAAGTGGTCTCCCTAGGAATGTCAGTCCTCCCATTGGATCTAAAGAATAAAGATGTTTCTTGTGCAATGAAGAAGCCATGAAGGCTATATTTAGTGGGCTCACCCTTGATGTCTCCTCACAAGTGGATAAATGTAAATCTGCAAAGAGACTATGGAATAGACTAAGGAAGATCTATGGAAATGAACCCTGCACTACTGGATTAGTGTGTGGAAGTGAGATGAACAATGCAATTGATACTTGTGCAGATGATGAAGGCAAATCCACTAGCAGCTGCAGCAATGATGATTAAGGAACCCACCTCTTCATGGCTCAAGAATCAAAAGATAAAAGGCACACTTCTGAAAATGATCAAGAAAAACACTCCTACCAACAAGATGTGTTTGGGAGTGATAGTGAAGGTGAAGAAGAAGAGGATGAAGCAGAAGTTGACAATTAAGGAGATCTTGTAAATGCCCTTGAAGAACTCAATAGAGTAAGAAATGAATACAAGCTATTCAAGAATGATGCTATAGTGGAGCAGAAACAGTTAATCAAATGCCTTGAGGAATCTAAGAAATGCATCTTAGAGTTGAAGACTCAAGAAGAAGGCACCAAGGAATGTCGGTGTGAAGATCTAGCATCTAGGCTAGAAGTTAAAAATGAATAATATCAACGGCTGCACGGAGAAATAGAGGTTCTCTGAAATGACCTTAAGAAGTGTCAAGATGAGCTCAAGGTAAGAATCTAGTTTGATGGCAGCAGTGATGCCTTGGACAAAATGTTGAAGAAGAAGAAGCATGCCAAGGACACTGAAGGATTAGGAAGTGGTGTCGGTGAATGCTCCACCAACAAGAATGTCCCCCACAATGACATTCTATTTATCTCTGCAAATGGAGAAAAAAAAGGACAAACCTTCACTGTGAGAAATGCTTCTTGGAAGAAGGTTGATCTAAATACAACTGGTGAGGACTTGTAGATAAGAAAGAAGACCAGTGCTACAAGAAGAAGGAACATTTAAGATCACAAAGGAAAAGGGAAGATGGGAGAAGACAACCTCCCCGGAAGCAGAAACATGAGGAGACAACAAAGAAGACCTCCTATCGGCAGAGGACAAGGAAATGCTACCACCCATAGGGCAAGGCAAGTGCGGGAGAAGAAGAGACTAGGTGGAAGAGCTACACAAAATGGACAACCAAGGATCCATTCTCAAAGAAGAAGAAATGGAGATGCAAAATCTGTAAGATCTCCTCATGCATGGCAAAATAAATTTGTAAGTAATATGCCATCATTTACCGAATACTGCTTAGCATGTAATGCTTATGGTGATAGGGCAAAGGGATGTAGAAAGAGATCTAGAAAGAATAATATAGGATCTCATGGACATCATGCAAATGATAAAAATGTATCTAGGAGTAGATACATGCATGTCCCATCTCTCAGTTATGCAAATGTTGTTTGTCATAACTACAATGGTTTTGGCCATAGAAAGTTTGAATGCAGGAAGAGGAACCTAGAGTCACATTGAGGCTGGTAAAATGACTATGCTCTATAGAAAGGTGGGTACATAGCATATGGAAGTCAAAGACCTGCAAGGAACCAAAGGAGAAATGTCCCTGTAGGAGCAAGAGGTCCACCGATTCCAGCTACTAGACACAACAACATGAAAAAAAGGAGATGGTCAGACCGATATGTCAAGAGATTCCCCAATCATGAAGTTAGGATGGATGTTGTGTGCTAATATAGCACTACTTCTGGTTATGATGCAGAATCAGGAAATGGAAGGACCCATTAGCAGAAGAAGGAAAGACTTGCTTCCAAGTTTGAAAAATGGGAAGAAGGATGAGACCAAGTAGGTATGGAGGAAGAAGACTATGGACTGAAACTGTGCACTCATTTCAAAGGTAATATCTCCTAAGGCCTAAAGGAGATGCAAGATCTTAGGGGGAGTAGCACATTGAATTTATCATTCACCCCCTTAGTGAAGAAGGCAACATGGAAAAACATGATGTTTCTAGTTTGAAGAGAGAAGAAGAGAAGATAAGTGTGTGTAGAAGCTGCCTTGACTACACACCTACAGATCAATGATGGATCACTACTGGATCTGTCAATAAGTGAAGGTTAACAATTGGTATTAGATGTTAATCAGTTTGTGTAGGATGTTACTAGCATGTTTGCTAATAGGTACTTGCAAGTTATGTAAGACAATGAAGTTGGAAGTTCATTGCATTAGCCCTGGTGGCATGGAATGTGGAGTTCATGTCTCAGGTGGTATTGGAAAAGACCTGAATGACATATGTTTGCCCCATGATTGTTCATGCAGGCATGCATGCTTTTGGGCTAACCAGTTTAATTATTGACATGATGATAACATTATCTAGCATTGTGTAGATCAAGGATCATGTCATAGGATGTGGTGGATAGAATGGAGTTGAAGGGTCATCAGATGATCACATATGCACAACTAAACCAGTATATGGTGAAGATTGGATTCTTGGTACTGTACCTAACCGAAGATAAGAACCTAAGATGTATGACTCAGGGGGAGTTGAAGTGCCTCATAATGAAGAGACAACTTGCTTGAACTTGTAAGGATACTGACTGCCCAAATTTCAGGAGATGGAAATTGCAGTAAGCATAACCAAGATGGTTATGGGTATCTACCTGTCTTCTAGTTGATTGTATTTATGGTACAATTAAAAATGATCAATTTGGAATTAAATAGGAGTTGTTTCAGGTTGACTGATAGGTAAGTAGTATTCACTGACACATTAACAATTGGTATCAATCCTTCTGCAATTGAGTGCTCTATCAAATAGGATTAGACCTGCATACTCAATTGGTGTTAGTTGATGGTTAAGAACCCCATCTCAAGTGTTGTGACTTGAGAGGATGTAATATTTGGTGACTAGATAACAAGTGGTATCAAAGGAGGAGTTGCATCCAATGTTGACAAAGGGGGAGAAAGTATTCTGTCAGTGACCGGTACATACAAAGAGAAATAATATCCTGATAGTGCCCTTTGACATTGTTATCAAAGAACGAGAACGATTCAGTAGTATACCACATAATACATGTGTGTGAATCCATGGATCATAGCAAGTGGGAGAAAGACTATGTAGTATGCTAGATACTACATGTGTTGACATCAATGCCAAAGGGGGAGATTGTTGGCATTGTGTTGTCATTGTTGTCAACCAGTATGGGATGACCACCGGTAGTAGAGATGTATGTGCAACACTATTATGAAGGAGTATAGGATGTGATATCTTGGATATCACCTTGTGTTGCAAAACATCGATAATGGTAAGGAAGATGAACTCAGGAGTCACAAGTACACAAGTTAGTGCCTGACTTGTGTGATGAGATAGAGAGGTGTTTGAGTGGTTGTTTGTGATGAAGAGGCAAAATGTTACCTAAATCACATTAATACTGGAGGAGAAGAATGAACAGGTCATAGGTATGTTGTAAGGTTGTCAAACAATAGGACTCCCACCTAATGAAGATGCAGTCATCGTAAGAATAAATGACTGGCAGTGAGTGTTCCCACACTAGATCACATGTTCCTGTTTGAAGATATGTTGTACAAATAGTGAAGTCACATGAATAAATTGCAAGATGTAGAAGACAAGGTGCCACTCCACTGATAAGTGGATATTATCTCCTATTTTGCATTGTGTGCATTATAGTTTGGTGAGCTAAGAGTGAAGAGGTAAAGGAAAGTACTTGAAGGTTCACACCAAATCTACTGGTGAATTGAGGGACTGCCTTAAGTGCATGAGGTTAGGGTTATGCACTGGACCGACAAAGAAGGCATGTTGAGATGCCGACACAAAAGAAGTTTTGTGTTTGTCAATTTGACAAACTGACTGAGATATGGTCTGAGCTCATCAAGGAGAAGGAAAGGCTGAGCAGATGCAGTCAGAGGAGAATGGCCTAATTGAAGAAAGATTATAGTGAAGGTTGATGACTTGTGTCATAAAGAGTGCTTACTAGTAATATGGACAAGGTGTAGATGCAAAAGACTTCTCACTGGATGGGAATGTGCATGCTTAGGTGTGTCATGTCTGAAGACTAGTTTAGTTGTTCCACTGGTAGTATCGCAAAGGGCAGACATGAGGAGGTAACCAGTAGAATGTGAGATACCGGCAAGGTTAGTAAACCGGTAGAAAGAAGAACCGGTAGAGTGATTGGAAGGTGATCCTATCTAGACTGACTCAAAGAGCCAAGATAGTTGTTGGTTGATGTGGATGCCACAAGGAGTCAAGGTGGAAAGCTCATAGAGTTTGGTGAAGTACCGTGTAGAGTTAGGTATCTCTACAGGTGTGCATTGAATATGGATCTCATGATTTGTGGATCGGGTCAGAGGTGTATGGCTTGAGGAAGAATGAACAACAAAGAAGAAACAAGGATTGTTGGCACCTAGATCGAAGAAAGAAGATTAGATTGTAAGAAGACCTCAAGAAGGAAACAACAAAGGAATTAATGGTGGTTTGATAGATGTAGGTCAAGGTAGAGGATCGTGTTTCCTATATTTGGAAAATGTGTATTAGAAGACACATCAATGGTGGAGATGAATAGATAGATGTTAGGTAAGATCAAGCAAGATCTGATTGGATTTGGTTTTCCTTGAGGATGGTGAGGAAACCCTAACTTCCTAGATTTTGAATTGGGCTTTGGTGGGAAAACCTGGCTATAAGTATGAAGGCCAAAGAGATTGTTTGCTGCTGCTGTATAGAAGAAGATTGTGCTACTACAAAGTGTGATACTTCTGCATGTAAGAGAAAAATTAGCCAAGTGCTTAACGAGCATCTGAGAAGTGAGTGAGAGTGAGGGAGAACTTGGTTGAAGTGTTCAACCGGTAGGAGAGAAGAAGTGGTAGTGTTCATACTGGTAGAGCAAAACTGAAGGAGGATGTAGAGAAGGTAGATAGAGAACCAACGAAGTGTTATACTGGTGAAGAGCAAAGAGTAAGGTCGAGATCTAGTAGAGAAGAAGAAGAGGAGAAGTGTACGAGTAGATTTTTCTGACAGTTAAGTAGTAGAAGAGAGCATCACAAGAATGAATCTATGTAGCAGAGAAGGTATCTCACCAAAAAAGTAAGATATATGATAAGGTTGCAAGATTCACTTGTAACAAGATAACTACTTATGTATTTGATGTTTATATTGTGAACACTGATTTGTAGCTCGGTGTAGGTGTTGGTTCTCCTTGGGTAGATGCCCTAAATTCAGGGGTTGTAGCTCCTTTTGGTTGTAGCCCATTAAGTTAGAGATTGGTGCTCCTTGGGTTGGTGCCCTAAATATTATAATAGTTTTCATTGTGAGGCTGGATTGGAGCAGTAGACTCTAGCAACATTGTTCACCAAGGTTTTTCCCATCTTGGATTTTCCTCGTACATCCTGGTGTTATGTGATGTCCCCTTGTGTGTGTGTGTATTTGAGTTAGTCTCCTCACTAACCGGTAAGTCTTCATTGTGTTTGATCCATAAACCGGTATGCTCACAAAGGATAGGTAAAGGGAAAAGATTTGAGAACCAGTGATTCACCCCCTCCCCCTCTCAATGGTGCATTGTGTCTAACAAAAGGATCTCTAGCTCTTCTCATCAACTGCTTATCTCTTTCCCTATGAACACTAAGGCTTCAAATTTGATAGCCAAATCTTTTGATGCCCGACAACAACACCTTAAGAGGTGGGCAAGGTTGTTGATGTCACAACTTGAACCATTTAATTTCTTTTCAATATCGAATTGGGTGTGTCTTCAAGATATCTGCAATAGGGATTTGATTATGGTTGGGGGTTTTTTCAATGTGAAACAGTGACCGAGGTTTGGTCATGCTCTATCATTAGCTTTCAAGATCTTTTCTCTATGGTTGGATTCAATGTCTGAAGATATTCTACGAACTATATATAAAAAGACTTAAGACTATCCTAAAGAAGATTCTAGAATTTGTATCAAAAGTTAAATAGGACACGATCAGGATTCGCTCATGGAATTATCTATTTAAAAATAAGATACTTCAAAATTTTACTTCTAATCTATGTTCTAAAAAAGTAAATCTATTTTACTTGCAAGAAACAAAATCTATTCTACACTAGTAGAATTTGAAATCTACCGTAATAAATGTTTAAAACAAACTAACATTCCATGAGCAAGGCCTAAGAGAATCTTTGTTCTAACTTATGTTCCAAGTACCATCATCGTTAATAGTTACTATGAAAACAAAGTACATCACTAAATGAAATTAAGAAGAACTATAAAGCTGAATTTTTTAACAATGCATCACCTCCCTTTGGTCGAGCGGGCCCTACTCTTCCTCTAGGGGGATCCATAACACAACTATTCTTGGATCAACTTCAAATCTTTATTGAAATGAACTTTAAAATGATGTAAAACAAGTTTATAAATTACACAATATGAGACTCAACTATTGGCTAACTACTAAATATCTAACTCACTTTCTATTGAAAGTGAAGGGATATTTATACACATCCTTATTTGAATTCATGTACAAGGTTATACAGTTAAAGTAGAGTAACAACAAAAGAATGAATTGAGGAAAGCTTAAGACTAAATTTAATGACTTCATTTAAAAGTTGAAGTTCATGCAAATAGCCAATGGAATAGATTCAGAGGAGATCAAGGACGTCTCTCCAACTGGAGCGACTAGGGGTGATCATCATTCACACGTTGGTTGAACTGGAATTTGTAACTCCTTATCTACTAGTTAGTTTAAAACACATTTGAAAATGCAACTAGGATAGAACAAAACACAATGATACATACCCTGAATATTCAGCCATTGATCGATATTACTCAGCAAAAAGTAAAACATTTAATCACAAGATATTATTTCTAATACACTTTCTAATTAGCAATATATAATAGTATAAAGGAATAAATATGAATGCATTAGATCTTCCACCAGGCACATTAGTTCACAAAATATTTGAAATTTTAAGCAAAACTTATAATTAAAATTAACACGATTAATGCTCATCACCAAAGGCATCCACTATAGTAGAAAATATGGGCTATAAAGGACAATGTGTAGAACCTAAAGAATAAAGAAGGAAATTGATGAATACTAAGAGGGGGGGGTGAATTAGTATGCCAAAAATCTCTGCACTAAAACACTTACATAGTCTAAAGATAAACCGGTAAAGCAGTCTAACAGTCAAACTGGTTACCACACATGAAAACCAAAATGCGAATAAAGCATTCACCCACAAAAGTAATACAACCATAACACAAGATATTTGACATGGAAACCCAACTGGGAAAAACCACGGTGAGATGGAACTCACAAGTCATTATCTGCAGAATAGAAACCAGACCGGTTAAGGTCTTACGATGTTCTTCACCAGAATAGATCCTGTTAGGAATCTCAATCTCTATTAGGAGATAAGTCTGATTAAAGACTACCTTATTAGAGGATTTTAGATTCACATGTGTGAACCACCTTGTTAGAGGATTTTACAAAGGCGTTGAAGCCTACTTGGTTAAGGGCTACAGACTTGTCAAAGATGTGAGTAATCAACAAGTGTTTGATCTATCTAATAGCACAAACTGCTTGGTTAGATCTAGTATTGCTCACAGTTAATGCATTCCAGCATTACTTCAGCCTTCTCTATCTCTCTCATAGTTACAACTTGATTTTCTTAGATAAGACTATTCTTACAACAACTCAACTTCCACCTTAAACCCTAGCACGCCATTAACCCTTTCAACAACAACTTAAAACCCTAGACATGATGTCCTTTTAAAGGAATCTGATTTCATGTCGGTCCAATAGGATTACAATACAATTTCCTAGGTTCAATGAATCTAGACATACTCAGTAACACGACACAAAAAGAACCGTCAATGTGTCGGCACCGTCAAACAATCGGTGGATTGGTAACTCATCACAAAATGCTAGTTGGTAACTCATCACAGAGTATTACCGGTTCATACAAAATACCAATTGCCAGTTTGATAAAAATGAAGACTTGTAAGAATGTGTTGTGCCTCTTTGCTCCCTTGTACCACTTGAGATCTATGAACTGCTTGGGGTCGACATGCTGCTTCAGACCGAGAAACACATTCTGCAAAATCACCACTAGTGTAGAGACTAGAATACAAAATATCGGTTGGAACAAATACCAGTTGAGTTTGAGCTCATACATATAAAGGGGATCTCAATACAAGTGTGTGTCCATCAATGACAATCACAACATAAATAAACAAAAATGCCAACAATCTCCCCCTTTGGCATTGATGGCAACACTTAGGAAAATAAAATTTTGACATCTAAGTGTTTTACAACAAAAACTTGCCATTAACAAAATTGCTCCCCCTAAGCATATACACTATCCCTTAATCAACACACTGTATAGCAATTTTGCATACAAAGCATATAGAATATATCAAAGAATATATCAAAAATTTCAAAACCAGATACTTCTCCCCCTTTGCCAACAATGACAAGGTACCGCTGAATAACCTTGTTTCCATATATATATATAAAAGTTTATGACAATAATGAATAATACTTGTCAAAAAATGATTTATAGTCCTGCAAAAATTGTTTCATGGATAGAGACCAGGACTCAAGTAGGAAGGTTGCCACTTCTTTCTCTGTTTGCATCTGGGATACATGTTCCTCCATGGCATCAACTGTGCTCAGTTCCTGTGTAACTGTCAGGGCATCCAGGTTCAGATAACACTTCTGAAGAATTTGTAGTCATGGAAGTAAAACTAGTTGAAGCTCCTGCAAATCCCTAGACTATGTGTTGATCTCTTGCTCCATTCTGGCTGACTAGATCTGAAACTGGTGGACGATTTGCCCATATGCTACAAAGGAATCATAAGGTGTCTTAAATGTGCCCAAGTAGGACTGTAAGTCCATTTGAAGGTTTTGCTTCTTGGCTAGCACATCATCATAGAATAGATGAGGTTGCTAGATTTTGCTGAGTAGCAAGTTGCCCTCATCCAAGGCATTCCTTATATCCTTTTGGTCTTTAGTAGTTCAGTCCTAAGCTCATTCATCTTTTTCACCAGACAAACATTAAGAGACTTTTGGTGCTCTTTCTTGACATTGGCCTCAGCTACTTCTTCCAGGCTCTGCACTTGATCATCTACTACAGTACATAGGAGTTTGAGCTGTGCTAGTGATGATTCAGTGTCTAGAAGATTAGTATCAGGGATTAAACCAGTAAGGGTGTCTACAGCCACCTGAATTATGTCCCATTCCTTTTTCCTGCGAATGACTTCAAGATGCTCTTGGGCAACCTTGATGCTTTGCATAAGCTCAGACTCACTTGCAGATTAGAGATCAATAGGACTCGAGGTAGCAGCCAGATTGGCTTGGCTCTTAGTTGCCTTAGGAGTCTCCATCTATGTGCTCTTCATTGCTTTAGCTGTCTTGTCTGCTTCTTCCTTCTTTTTCCTCTCCTTCTCTTCTTTCTCTTTCTCTTCTCTCTTTTTCTTCTCTTCCTCTTCCATCTTCTTCTTGTCTTCCTCTTCTTTCTTTTTCTTCTCTACTTCTTCCTTCTTATTTGCTTCCTCTTCCTTCTTCTTCTTTTCTTCCTCTTCCTTCTTCTTCTTTTCTTCCTCTTCCTTCTTTCTCTTTTCTTCCTTATCCTCTTCTTGCTTCTTCTTCTCTTCATCTTTTTGTTTCTCCTCTTCCTCTTTTCTCTTCTCTTCCTCTTTCTTCTTTTTCTCCTCTTCATCCCTCTTCTTCTTCTCTTCCTATTCCTTTGTCGCTTCCTATGTGTCCTTAGCCTGTTCACCACCCTGTTCAACTTGTTGCCCCTATTCAGCTCCCTCAGAAGGTATGTCCTAAGTGACATCTTCTACATCTAGGGCATTGACATTGATAGTGTCAATTGGTTCTTCCACCAGGTTTCCTTCCTCATCAAAAACCTCATCTGGTTTGGAAATAACCGGTTCTTTTTCCGCTTGTAGGTTGGCCATTCGTGCTTTGTGAGCTACAACAACATGATTCATGTGTTGATGAGTGTCTTTTTCCACATCATCAATTCTTCCCTCCAACAACTAGTGTCTTCTTCTCCTTGTGAAGAAGAGACCTTTATTTTGATCCAATACATCAAACAATTTTGAATTAGAGAGGTCGGGAAAGTATTGTGAAAAGACTTTCTCCCTAATCTCCTATTCCTTTTCAATGGAAATGCACCATTTATTATCTAATTCTTTAAATAAAGAAGTCGGTGTCTGAGATTTAATCTCTGATGGTGACCAGTCATTGTTGCACAAATAAACAATGATTTCCTATAGTATTTCCTCCTTCTTCTCATCACTGAAATCATCATAGTAATCTACTAAATCATGAAGCAATTTTCTCCTAATATTCTTAACTATCCTTTTGTGTGGGGGAAAAAGTGAGACTAGGTCAACATACCCTAATCCTACTCTTTGACACACATTATAGAATACGAAAGAGCCTAGAGATATCGCACAATTGGCTACTTCTTTTGGTGAAAGAGAGAGCCACGGGATATCTATTAGGATTCCTATTCCCTTGTTGAAATTGTAAGATCAAGTAATGCAAGTTCAAACCCTAATCTCAAAATGCAAGTATGAACTAATAACAAGATTGCAGAATTGAGATTAAACAATGAACAGCTGTAAGTACAAGGATGAAATAAGAATGCAGATATGTACCCGGAGTCAAAATCGGACTGAAAATGTTAGGGACGGGGGCGCGGGTGCCACTGTCCTAAAAACTGCACCAGAAACCACTGTTCTGCACTCTGAAACACTGTCTGGAAACTATCTGCAAACTGTCTGTCCGGAGGACCAGGGTGCCCAGCACCTCTGTCCCAGGGACCAGGGCGCCCAACGCCCCTGTCTTGGCAGGACCAGGGCGCCCAGCGCCCCTGTCCCAGTCTCCTGCTCTACAATTTCACACAGAGTGTTGTTCCAACTTTCTCTCTCCGGATCTGTATCCTGCGGCGTCGTCCGAATCCCGAAACCTGCAATAATATCTAAAAAAGGGGGAGGGGCGGCTATATAGGGTTTTGCCTTAGTCAAACCCCCACTTTGGTGATTTCCACCTCCACGAATAGCCAAGTTGTTTTGTAAAATGTATTGTGTGTGCAGACCTAGTGTGTGTGCAAGGTAAAAAAATGCAAGAAAGCAAACTAGAGCAACCTAGAAAGTAAACCCTAATTGCTTGTAAATGATAATGCAAATGCTCTAAATCAAGATGCAATGTGATCTAAAGCATGAATAAATGATGTATCAAAGCTTATGCAAAGACATGAAAACAATATGAAATCATACCCAACCCTCAAGGGAGGAGTACAAGCCAATCTTCAGTCGATAATCTCCTATTGTTCTTCAATGTCTTCCAAGCCCTAAGTGGATGAATGAATTTGATAGATGCTTGATAATGATGTTGAATGTTGTTGAAGTCCTCAAAGATATGCTCTTTCGCTGCATATGAAGTTCCTGGAAACAAAAATTCGATCCCTTCCAATGAAGAAAGAGAGCTCTTATGTATGAAACCCTAGGTCGTAAATTCGTATTTTGGCCAACCTAGAGATTGAATATCCCGCCAATTTCTTGGGGTTAAGCTTTATTTTATGGTTGGATCGTGCTCCCAAAATTTTGGGAAAAATGTCTAGGACCATGTCCACCGGGCGCCACGGTCCCGACAACTTTTCACCAAATTTTGGCCGTCGGATATGATGATTTTAGAGAGAATCCTGAAGTTACAGGTGATTTCGAGATGTTTTGACCCCGAAATCAAGCCCCCAAGTTCGAAATAGGACTTAATTAGGGTTTTTGATTGAGTGATGTATTGAAGGAATAAAATGTGAGGGGCGCGCTTTAGTGAAAGGGCCCAACTTTATGATGATGAAATATGACCTTAGACCTAATTAATTTGATTAATTAAGTGCTTAAGGAGAAATGCAATGTAGAATGTAAAATGCACTAAGGCGGGTGCTAAACTAGGTGTGAAATTGTACCACCCTAGCGAGTGCGTACAATTTACGATGCTACATTTAGCCCCCACTTTAGTGGTCATATGAGTACTACGTGCATATGCAAGCTAAAGTACAGAAAAGTAAACATTATTTTGAAAAATGATATATCCATAAGATGTCGGATGAAGCCCCCAGCGGTATCTGCAGTACATAGTTAGGAACCGCACCCTACAAAACAAACGTTAGATCACAAAATCACCTAATGCTTACTAGGGAAAGTGATGAAATCTGTGAGTAGCTATATGCCCCCCCCCTGTTTCGACTTGCTTATTAGGGAGGTGAAACAGGGTAGCATGTTTACTTGCGACAAATTGTGTAAGAGAGTGTTGATGAGGGGTGTTCACAAAATAGGCTTCATCAGAGCACTTTTTGGAACATCCTGAGAGTAGGAGAAGGAAAATACAATTCCAACACAACAAACGGCTTGAAAATGGCATCTCCCAAACTCAAGTTATGATAAGATGAATGAGAGAGAAAAAATTAGGGTTTCAAAAAGTAAGAATAAACAAACGAGAGTATATACTTCGAAAGTGACACTTGTATTCGTCACTTTGTTGATTTCAGAATACAATTCAGTGCAGCGGAGCCCACATAGCCATCATCATACCTTCACGACGACCGGAGCGTCCTACGAGGATTGAGAGCCTGCGCCAGGCCGTGATCGACGACGAGCCACTGGATGAGGTGAGTTGACTGAATGTTTGACTTTTGATTTTTTGCATGTTTGACTTTTCCGTGAAGGTATGTGGGCCTCGAAGGCTGACCAGGGCCCACCCAGGGCGCCATGGTCCCTGAGGGGCGCCCTGGTCCCCCCAGGGCACCATGGTCCCTGACAGGGGTGCCATGGTCCCTGACAAGGCACCATGGTCCCCTCAGGGCACCATGGTCCCCAATCAGGGCCTGACGAGAGGTTACAAGGCTAGCATACAATGTACAACAGTTTGCATTTGCGATTTCGATGATCGAGTACTGATTATCGTCATGTTTTCGTTTGTAGGGTCTCCCGTACATGAGAGAGCACACAGCGGGACATATTCTTCGCACTTTGTGAGATCAGATTCCACGGCTGACTCAGTCAGAGAGAGACACTCTATCTATTATAGGATTGTGGTACGTGATTCTGATGCTGGCCATTCAATTTCATCCTGCGATGCTGATGGCCTTGATGGAGCGATGGGATCCTGACACATGTACTTTTCACCTTCCAGTAGGAGAGCTAACGGTCACACTCGAGGATGTGTACCGTATACTTTGTCTTCCTATCAGAGGAGCGACAGTTACATACGCGACCGATCGGTCAACAGAGGATCATTAGAGAGAGCAGGTGTATTGCATAGGGAGAGTCATGCCAAGCGAGACAAGAGGTCGCATCATGGTCAGCTAGCTCTTACATCCTACAGGGGAGGTACCCCTTCTGAGACGCCTTATGATAGCCATCATAGCACTAGCTGTCTACCCTAATGGGCGAGGGACACACATGCATGGGGGCCTCACATGGTGTATTAGAGCGATGGAGAGACACAGGAGAGTGTATGCTTGGGGTCGGAGTATGCTTGCGCATCTCTATCATGACCTTGAGGAGTATGTATTCAGACAGGGGTTCAGTTTGATGACATGCACACTTCTGCAGGTGTGGATTTTAGAGCACTTCACATGCACCAGGCCTGTTGGCTTTCCACTGAGTACAGCAAGCGAGTGACCTAGGGTGTTCGCTTATCCACTTACCAGTGAGTGGAGATTTGGAGATTTGTTATATTGGAGAGTGATTTTTGACAGACTGACATCCAAGGTGATAGTGTGGAGACCTTACCTACTGATGCATAGATGGGATGGTATGGAGAGACAGTTAGCATGCCTACAGAGGAACCGCCTACTGTGAGGATGATATGCACACATCATAGTCCCTTTCTACTTTGATCGAGTACGGAAGCAGTTCAGGCTAGAGCAGTGTGTTCTAGCCGATGTGCCCATCTATACTCGACACTCACGGGTCCTTCCCAGACCTGGAGCAGTAGCGAGACCGATGGTAGATGATATTGAGATGACAGACTTAGAGGGATCTGATCAGGATGTAGTCACTAACTACTCTGCAGAGCCTGGAGCACAGCGTAGGTACGTCTCATGGTTTATGAGATCATATCCAGGTCCTATCTTTCCACCAGATCATCCGACAGGCTATCCAAGCCCATGGAGACATGGAGATCAAGACGAAGATGAGGGATCCAGGTCAGAGGAGCCAGAGGAGGTTGAGGGTCATGAGGAGGTGGGAGATCCTGCTCCACCTACAGGCTATCAGCCCAGTGACGAGGAGGAGGAGGATGAGGATGCAGATAAAGAGGAGGACGAGGAGGATGCAGGTGATGAGGCGGATGAGGATGACGAGGAGGAGTCAGATGCAGCTCCCCACCATTCAAGAGATGATACCATAGCTCTGGATCCACCTCTTATTCCCCAATAGGAGGAACAGGAGGCGATACGGAGACCTGTCACCAGTACCGTCTAGCCTACACCCATCGTGGATAGAGTATGCGAGTGAGGGGAGCCTAGTAGTGCCCAGGCATAGATGGTACCATATCATGATCCCTACTGGTGTGAGGGAGATCCAGGTATAGTAGGTTTATATTGATTGATTAATGTTTTGATGATATAGAATGGTACTAACAAAAATCTGTTCTATTGCCACAGCTAATGTGCAGGAATGGCGTTCCTTGATTCAGCAGGCAATGACAAACATTTCCATGATAGCACAGATCCCCAGTTCCTCACAGATTGCCTATAGGCCTCAGGGGAACGCAGGTCGGCATGAGGATTTGTTTTTCCCATTCCAAGTACAGGTAGATATATGGAGGGAGAGAGAGAGAGTCCTATCAGAGGACCTCCAGCAGGCGCGGCAGAGAGAGAGAGTCCTATCAGAGGACCTCCAGCAGGCGCGGTGAGATCTAGCAGCGGCTCAGACCGAGGCTACCACCTATCGTGCGATCCTTATGGATAGGGATCATAGGAGTTCCTCTCGGAGTCACTCACGATCTATATTGCGCTACACACCCATGGGTCCACCTTCACGGCCAGACCAAGAGGGAGCATCCAGTCGACACTCTCTAGCCACTAGCCCTAGGGATAGGAGATGATGTTATGATGTAAAAGAGAGGTCACATTTCGGATATACAGTGACCTAGATTTGTATACGATCCACACATATATATGTATATATACATGCTTCTCTTTGTCTCAAATGTGTTATCTTTAATGCTTAAAACAACGTATATTTTGTTTTGATTAAATCTAATACATTTGGTAAATGTACATGTATGTTCAGAATTTAATTTCCATGTGATTGATTTCTCAATGCTCCATGATTAAATTGATACATGTGTGACTTAATTAAAATGTTTAATCAAGTACTACATTGATGATAAGGAAGAAATATGCATTAAGCCTAAGAATCATATAACTAATGTGATTTAATTTTGAACTTAAACACAACATGATACGATCCTACTTAATACATAAAGACATTGTATAATATGCTAGCATAATGAGAAATGTAAACCTTTTACAATTTACATTAATGAATTCAAGACAAACTATAAAGTAAGGAGACACACTTGTCAGGAATGAAGCAATATAGATTAAACAACATAACATTTAATTCTATTTTTCTTTTAATTAAGAGATACTAACATATTATCCAATGTTGAAGAATTGAAAAAGAAGATAGATGAAGAATGAAGAATTAAGCATAATATCTACGCAAGTGCATAGCATTAATAGGTTCTTTAAGAGGTGTACCATCTACATCCATTATTTTGTAAGCACCTGATCCATAATCCTCAATAACGATATATGGTCCAAGCCAATTAGGACTAAATTTTCCCTTTTCAGCAGGCAAGGCATTCACATTGCACTGATTCTCATAAAGGACTAAGTCACCTACTGAGAAGGAATGTTGAATAACCTTGTTATTATAGCCTCATTGTAGAGTTTTGTGATACGCTTGAATATGCTCAAGAGCGTTTATGCGCTGTTCATCAAGCATCTCAAGCTGTTGAAGTCATTGTTCCCTATAAGAGTCATCATCTACTATACCTTTGAGAGAAACCCTAAGTGATGGAATTTCTAACTCTAAGGGCATAATAGCATCAGCACCATAAACAAGATTATAAGGAGTAGTTCTCGTAGCAATTCATACACTCGTTTGGTAAGCCCAAAGAGCATAGATTAGCTGGTTACTCCAATCCTTACCATGCTTATTTACGGTTTTACGAAGAATTTGTTCAATTATCTTATTGGATGATTTGGCTTGGCCATTTGATTGAGGATAATATGGTGTAGAAAATCGATGTTTGATATGATACTTCTCGAGGAATTTCTTCACATCCTTGTTTTTAAACGATGTCCCATTATCTGAGATAATAGTGGAAGGTATCCCAAATCGAGAAATGATGTTTTCTAAGAGAAATTGACAAATCACTTCAGCAATAGTAGAGCGAAGAGGAATATCTTCTACCCACTTCGTAAAGTAATCTGTTGCAGTTATAATGAAGGTGTGTCCTTGAGATGAAGGAGGAGAAATTTGTCCAATAAGATCCAAACCCCATGCCGAGAAAGGCCAAGAAGCTACTTGAGAACGAAGTTCTTGGGTAGGAGCATGAATCAGATTATTGTGTTGTTGACACTGATGAAATTTCTTAACAAATGAAAAGGAATCCTTCTACATAGTTTGCCAATAATATCCCATACGAAGCAACCTATGAACCAGGGATTTGCCCCCAAAATGCCCCCCACAGGCACCTAAATGTGCCTCTTCAAGAGCAACAGGGATTTCTGACTTGTTAAGACAACGAAGGAGAAGACCTTCATAACCCCTTCGATAAAGGACATTAGAAAGGCTGATATATCTAGCAGACAGCTTGCGGATTCTAGCCTTAGTGTTCCTATTAGCGAAATCAGGAAAGGTACCATCGGTCAAATATCTTACGATATGCGAGAACCATTCATCTGAATCTACAAAGTCACAACATGTTACCAAGCTAGAATCATCTTCAATAGCAGGAGAAATAAGATTGTGAATGACGAAATTAAGATCGACCATAGGGTCCTCTAAAGATACAAGAGAAGCCACACATGCCATTGCATCTGCATGTCGATTATCTTTTCGAGGAACGGGTTCCATGGTATGAGAATCAAAATTTTGTAATAAAGAGATAGCAAGATCTTTATATTGTGATAATTTGTCTTGTTTTGCTTGATATATTCCTGTTATTTGTCTTATAATCAATTGTGAATCTCCATAGATATGTATGTGTTTTATATTCAGAGCTAAGGCTGCTTTTATTCCCGCTATAAGAGCCTCATACTCAGCAATGTTATTGGTACACAGGAAATTTAGACGATATGATAAAGGAATGGACTTCTTTGTAGGAGAAATCAGAACAACCCCTGCCCCCGATCCCGTACGACACTTAGAGCCATCAAAGTATAACTCCCAAGTTTCATCTTTCTCTATAGAAAGAATGAAGTCATCAGGAAAAGACTCAGGGTTAGGGAAGGAGAAAGGTGAAGGGGCCTCAACTAAGTGATCGGTCAACGCTTGCCCTTTAATTGCTCTTTGTGAAACAAATTTAAGGTCAAATTCAGTTAACATCATAACCCACTTAGCTAGACGTCCTGATAAATCAGTTTTAGAGAAAAGATGCTTCAAAGGATCAAACTTAACCATGACATGGACTTCTAAATTTAAAAGATAATGTCTCAATTTCTGAGTCGCAAACACCATGGCCAAGCATTGTCTCTCTATCGCAGAATATCGGGTCTCATAATCGAGTAAGGTACGACTTATGTAATAAACCGGACATTCCTTACCATCTTTATCATGTTGTGCTAACAATGCTGCGAGAGCATGAGAAGAAGCAGCTGTATATAGAAGGAAGGGTTTAGAAGGTTCGGCAGGTTGAAGAATAGGAGGACTAGCCAAATACACTTTTAAATCTTCAAATGCTTGCTGATAGTCTTCATTCCATTGAAAAGTGATATCCTTTTTAAGGAGTTGAGTAAAAGGAAAGGTACGATCCGCAAGTTGAGACACGAACCTACGAATAGCTTGAATCTTTCCTTGTAAGATTTTAAGTTGAGACACATTTCGAGGAGGTGGCATGTTGACAATAGCATCTATTTTCTTAGTATCCACCTCAATCCCACGATGGGAAACTATGAATCCTAATAGTTTTCCACTATCCACACCAAAAACACATTTTCGGGGATTCAAGCACATGTGATATTTATGAATTCTTTCAAAAATTTGGCGGAGGATTTTAACATGATCCATGCGAAGAAAGGATTTAGCTAAAATATCATCAACATAATCCTCTAAAATCTTATGCATATAATCATGAAAGATAAGGGTCATCACTCGTTGATAAGTTGCACTGGCATTTTTAAGTCCAAAAGGCATCATTATCCAACAAAACGTACCCCAAGGAGTAGTGAAAGCAGTTTTGAATTGATCTTGAGGGTTAATAAAAATTTGATTGTAACCTGAAAAACCATCCATGAAGGATAACAAGGCATGTCTTGCCGTAGAATCAACTATCATGTCAATGTTTGGAAGAGGGAAATCATCTTTCAAGGAAGCTTTATTCAAATCTTGAAAGTCAATACACATTCTTATTTTGTTATCTGGTTTAGCCACAGTGACAATATTTGAAATCCATGGGGAATAGTCAATAGGGTGGATAAATCCAGCCTCCAATAATTTTTCAATCTCAGCCTTAACAAGCAGAGCCACCTTAGGATTCATTTTTTGAATCTTTTGTTTCACGGGCTTAGCGTCAAGAACTAAGACAATATTATGAGTAATGATCTTAGGATCTATACCAGGCATGTTAGAATATGCCCAAGCAAAGATCTCAGGGAATTCATGCAATAGTTCTTCATATTGTTTCTGTTCCTCTTCATCCAAACATTTCCCAATTTTAATGACTTTCTCTTTATTGCAAGGATCCATCTTAACATCAGTGGTGTCACTTATGAGAAGATTACTTTGTTGAGGAGTATCCTTTAACTGAGGGAATTCTTTCACAATCTCATCATTATCAATCTCTTTTCCAAAATAGGCTTCGGTGTTCAAACAATAAGGGAGTCCCCTATTGTGATGATAACGAGGAAGAGTATCATAGGCTCCCAAGAACTCAGCTAAAGCATCGTCAGTAGGGAAGATATCCAAAGCACAATCACCCGAAGAATCCTCATCAATATACTCAGGGTGTTGTATTGATAAAGATGTAGAGATAGCATTAACACTAATACATGGTCTTTTAGAAGCTTTAGTACGTCTGCAGGGATTATAGCCAAGTCCAAAGGCATAATGTTGAAAATTAGTCTCTAGAGGAACTCTAATCCCTTGTTCATTAGCACCACAACCTTTTCCATGATACCCATGCTTAGCGAAAATGCAAAAACCACGACCATAACGATCAGCCATTTCAGGAAGAGAAGGTGGTTTTTCATAAGACAAAGAATCAAACTCTTCATAATTAGAGATGTGAGAAGAAGAAGTTTGAGAAGCGGCCACAAAATTATTACTCATAGATTCAGGTAAGGTTGATTGATTTTTAGCTTCTTCTTTCTTTTCAACTTTATGATTTTCAGCTTCTTCCTTCTTTTCAATTTTAATTTCTCTAGAAGGAACCTTATATTCACCTACAAAGGTAGGGTTAAAATCAAGAGATCCCCAATCATCCTCTGCAAGAACCTTCTCAGGATCAAAATCCTTTTTATGTGTAGTTTCAAGTCGAGAAGGATCCTCTTCAGGAGTTCCAGACTCATCCGAAGGATTTTAATCATCGGAGAGCGAAGACTCATCGATAGGTTTCTTGTTTAAAGAGTCATCACTAGACGAGGATGGCTTAGAAGAATCTCCTTTGGAATTAGATGTTTGCAAACAAGCTTGAAAATTAGTATCACCCATCAAAGTGTATGTCTTATTGTTATAAATGAATTTAACTTGTCTATGCAATGTAGAGGGGACAGCTTGCATGCTGTGAATCCAAGGCCTCCCTAATAACAAGTTATATGTTAAATTTCCCGGCATAACATGGATAGGAGTAGGCAAAGTAACAGGTCCCACTATGAGAGGTAAGGTGATGATACCTAATGAAGTCTTAGCCACATTGTCAAAACCACGAATGGGATGAGAGTTAGGCTCAATAAGAGATGTATCCACATTCATCTTATGCAATAAATTAATGCTACACACATTAAGGCCAGAGCCATTATCTACTAGTGTTCGTCTTATAGCAGTGTCTTTCATGATAACCACAATCATCAAGGGATCATATTGTTGTTGAATTTCACTAGTAGGCAACTCATCTTGAGAAAACACAATTTGAGCTTTAGGATTCATCACAGAGTTAACAAAAGATGCTATATTACTAGATGTATTCGGTGGAGGAACATTCAAATCTTTCAAGGCATCTTGTAACATTCCATGATAAGCAGAAGAAGTTTGAATCAAATCCCAAAGGGATATCTTAGCAGGGGTAGCTTTAAGTTGTTCTATGAGATCATATTCCTTACCCATAACTTGCGAAATACGGGGAGCTTGAGGAAGAATTGGTTGAGGATTAGGAAGGGAAACTGGAATAATAGGAGGAGGATTAGGTTGCCTATTATTTATGGTATGATAAGTATGGGCAACCACATGATAACTCTCTCTAGTTATTTGTTTAGCATAATTGTAAGGACTTATAGGTTTTCTTCCTTGTATAGTGATAATTGGTTTATTCGGGGTATGAAAGGAATCATGATCATACCTCCCTTGGACAGTAAGGAGGGGTGATTTAGGAATTTGAAAGGTAGGAGAAGGATAAGCACCTTGGACTTCAAAAAGAGGCTTGTTATGTTCATTCAAATTTATCATGTTAACCAATTTAGAGGTCTTGGTTTTGTTTATAGGTTTCGACAAAGCCACAAAGTCATCAAGAGCATCATCCAACAAAGCATGATCATATCGGTTAAGAGGTTTGTCTTTTGATTTGAAAGGAGACATCTCCTCATAGAGGGGATTATTGAAAACAACCATGTTACTAGATTCAGGGGAAGAGTGGATAGGAATGTATCCTTGAGAGGAATCATTCGACTTATCTCTCTCATCACACCTAAATGGCATAGTAACAAGGTTTATGAGTTTTTGGTAAAATGAAGGTTTAGCATCCTTAGGGTTTAAAAACTCATCTAAAGCTTCATCTAATTCATCTTGGCTATACTCATAATAATCATCAAAAGCATGAACATTTTACAAATAAAAATCTGACATTTTGAAAAGATTGCATAAAATTTAAACACACAATGCAAAGAAACACACTCTTTTTTTTTTTTTCCTTTTTCTCTTTTAATGAAAATGAAATGAAAACAAACTAAATCTAGATCTAGATCTAATAAATGCAATGCAAGAGGAAGCAATGATAGATTCACGTCGGGTTCACCAAAATGTGTGGGGGAAAAAGTGAGACTAGGTCAACATACCCTAATCCTACTCTTTGACACACATTACGGAATATGAAAGAGCCTAGAGATATCACACAATTGGCTACTTCTTTTGGTGAAAGAGAGAGCCACGGGATATCTATTAGGATTCCTATTCCCTTGTTGAAATTGTAAGATCAAGTAATGCAAGTTCAAACCCTAATCTCAAAATGCAAGTATGAACTAATAACAAAATTGTAGAATTGAGATTAAACAATGAAAAGCTACAAGTACAAGGATGAAATAAGAATGTAGATATGTACCCGAAGTCAAAATCGGACTGAAAATGTTCGGGACGGGGGCGCGGGCGCCACTGTCCTGAAAACTGCACCGGAAACCACTATTCTGCACTCTGAAACATTGTCTGGAAACTGTCTGCAAACTATCTGTCCGGAGGACCAGGGCGCCCAGTGCCTCTGTCCCAGGGACCAGGGTGCCCAGTGCCCCTGTCCTGGCAGGACCAGGGCACCCAGTGCCCCTGTCCCAGTCTCTTGCTCTGCAATTTCACACAGAGTAAAGTTCCAACTTTCTCTCTCCGGATCTGTATCCTGCGGCGTCGTCCGAATCCCGAAACCTGCAATAATATCTAAAAAAGGGGGAGGGGTGGCTATATAGGGTTTTGCCTTAGTCAAACCCTCGCTTCGGTGATTTCCACCTCCATGAATAGCCAAGTTGTTTTGTAAAATGTATTGTGTGTGCAGACCTAGTGTGTGTGCAAGGTCCAAAAATGCAAGAAAGCAAACTAGAGCAACCGAGAAAGTAAACCCTAATTGCTTGTAAATGATAATGCAAATGCTCTAAATCAAGATGAAATGTGATCTAAAGCATGAATAAATTATGTATCAAAGCTTATGCAAAGACATGAAAACAATACAAAATCATACCCAACCCTCAAGGGAGGAGTACAAGCCAATCTTCAGTCAGTAATCTCCTATTGTTCTTCAATGTCTTCCAAGCCCTAAGTCGATGAATGAATTTGATAGATGCTTGATAGAATGATGTTGATTGTTGTTGAAGTCCTCAAAGATCTACTCTTTTTCTGCATATGAAGTTCCTGGAAACAAAAATTCGATCCCTTCCAATGAAGAAAGAGAGCTCTTATGTATGAAACCCTAGGTCGTAAATTCGTATTTTGGCCGACCTAGAGATTGAATATCCCACCAATTTCTTGGGGTTAAGCTTTATTTTATGGTTGGATCATGCTCCCAAAATTTTGATAAAAATGTCTGGGACCATGTGCACCGGGCGCCACGGTCCCGACAACTTTTCACCAAATTTTCAGGGCCATCGGATATGATGATTTTAGAGAGAATCCCGAAGTTACAGGTGATTTCGAGATGTTTTGACCCCAAAATCAAGCCCCCAAGTTTGAAATAGGACTTAATTAGGGTTTTTGATTGAGTGATGTATTGAAGGAATAAAATGCGAGGGGCACGCTTTAGTGAAAGGGCCCAACTTTATGATGATGAAATAGGACCTTAGACCTAATTAATTTGATTAATTAAGTGCTTAAGGAGAAATGCAATGCAGAATGTAAAATGCACTAAGGTGGGTGCTAAACTAGGTGTGAAATTGTACCACCCTAGCGAGTGCGTACAATTTACGATGCTACACCTTTGAAAATGTGTCAAAGGTTTGTATGAGGAGATGTCAATATTTATCGGTGCAGATGCTAGCGGTTCATTCTTCTTCATCTTCTTTATCTGACGGGCCTTCTTTGGCTTTTCATCAAACTTGATTTCTTCAGAGTTTGGTTCATTTGCCTTAGTCTTCCTCTTTCTTTCAAAGACTTTTTCTGGTGTTACCTCTGGTTTCTTCTTTACCAGTGACCGCTTGGTCACTCTTGGAGTTGTAGTGGTAGCCGGTACCAATGCTGCAGGAACTGCCTTGGCTTTCTTTGCTGTCAGTTCTTTTCCTTTCTTCACCGATGGTTCTTCAGCTAGTGCAATCCTCTCCAAGTAGGTTTTGGTCCTCTTAGCCTTTGGATCAAGAGGCGAGGCAATAAGGGTTGAGGCATACCCTTCCAGTATGTCATACATAACCTCATAGACTATTGGCTCCACTTCCTCCATTCTAGGCTCAACAGCCTCCATTAAACATTTGTCCACCTAAATGGTGAAATAGATGTCATCTTCATATTTCTTCACTATATCACCTAAGATTCTTACCTTCTGACTCATCTTTCTTCTGAACTCATCAAAATATTTGTTAGTACTTCAGGGTAACTAGTTCCAATGGCTTGTACACTTTCCTTTATCTTCTTGGTTACCGGTTGATCAGGAGACCACTAGACATCTCCTACTCTAGGAAAGTAGCCTTGGAAATAGAAGAAAAACCCTACCACCAGTTGTCCAAACATGAATCTTAGTGTATTGTCCCATTTGATTGCCTTTAGATTCAACAGGAGTTGCCTCTGCATATCGGTGCATAAGTCAAAAGATGCATCTTCTTTTATCATCCGGTAAGCGGCATTTACCACTGCAGCAGATATAGAATTAATCCTGTTGGCTGAAAATGTTCTGTAGCCTATTACCATGCAGGTGTATTTCACCAGATCATCCTTGATAGGATTAACTATCATACCCCATGAATCACTAGTTGAACCGGTGAGCTTGGCTATTTCAGTTTTGCTCACCTTTCTTAGGGTTGGCACTTCCACTATGTTACAAAAATCGGTGACTGCATGAATTACGTAAGGCGTAATATCATGCGTCCTCTCCAGGTACATCTTGTCATCATGGACTGTGCTCAAAATAATCTTGATGTGATCCTCCGTAAAATCTTCCAAAAAATATACTGCATTATGGAATTTCTTCTTCTCTAAGACACTAAACACTGGTTTGATCTTTTTGTCCTTACCATAAAATAGACTTAACTGAGTGTGAATAGCTAAAGACCCTAGGTCTTCTATTTTGCAATCACTATAATTAGAAATTCCCTCTTCAACTATGACTCCAGCTGGAACTTGTGATAAAACATTATATTCGGACTTCCTCTGAATAAAACTTTCTGACTCTCCGTCGGTTGCCAAATCACCACTTTGTGTTCCCCACTACCGCTTGCAAACTAGATTTGAATCTCTTTCAAGGTATGTCAATTTCTTGAAAACTTAGCTCAATATCACCTTTTCTTCACTCTGTACTTGAAAACTTCTCTTTGCTCAAAAATAGATAGTGAGAAATGATTTGAAATAGGCTTTTATACATGTCTCTCACCTACCACCATTAATGCTCCTCTATTAGGGTGTAAACCCTAATTTGCCTTTTTACCATTTGCGGTCTTCTGCCAAGAGACAAGTATTGCATACCGGTTAAGGTCTTTTACCAGTGTAAACCAGGGGCTCGAAAGCATTTCGCCATTTGCTCCCCCTAAGCCTTTGAGGCTTAGTTTTCTGGTTCTGATATTTCCACACTAGGTGCAGAAATTGGTTCCTCTTCCAACATTGTTGGTTTCTTCCTCCAGATTTTGTTCATGTCCCCTTGAACTCTTTCAACATTGATTTCTCCTTCTTGAGTGATCGGTATATCATCAGATATACTTTTTCTGCTTCTGCAGAATCTTGCAATGTGACCTGGTTTGTTGCAGTGATAGCGAACAAGTCCAGGTGCTCTCCAAGGTCCATTGTACATGTTTCCATTCTTCCTTCTACATGTTGTAGTAGTGTGACCATGACCATGACAGATCATATGATTTTCTCTCCATCTGATTGTCACTTAATGGCCACCGCTTCTCGATTGATGATTGAAGACATTAAACCGGTTGTGGTTTCAGTTCACTAAAGGTTTAGGACCAGTTCCTTGGGTCCTTTGAGGATATCTTCCAGTGTTATCCATCACAGACCTGCATTCAAATGCTCTGTGCCCAAACTTTTTGCATGCATAACAATGACCATTGAACTTATTGGATCTAGGTACATTGTTGATAAGATGTGGAAAATTATTGTAGGCTTTTCTCCTACATACATTGGCAGTGTGTCCTTCTTTAAGATAGTTAAAGCTAATAGGTTTGAATTTTTGCTTACCTTTTCCTTTGCATGTCAGTTTCTTCTTTGATGCTTCAGCATTTGTTCCTAAGGATTCTCCTTCCTCATGTCTAGAAAAACCAAGACCATTGGTATTCTATGCCAGTCTAGATGACTCAAGCTTTTTCTCTAGCTTGACAGTACTTTTTCCAAACTTAGCAAGTACTTCCTTTGACTCAGAGAGTTCTTTGGAAATAGAAGTGTTTGTCTCCATTAGGCTTGCATTTTCTGAGATGGCTATGTTCAATTCTCCTTGCATGTCTTCCTTTTCCATTCTGCTCTCATGAAGGCGAGCAGTCAGTGCACTAATCTCTTGTTTCAACTTGGAGATCTCATGATCTCTATCCTTTACTAGATCTTCAGCTTTTCTCCAGTTCTCAAGCTCTTGACTAAACTAAATAGTCAGTCCTTCCAACTCCTTTCTCAGATTGGAGTTTGAATCATTCAACTTATTCACTTCAGCAATCATGGCTTCCATGTTAGCTTCATCTTCAGAACTACTTTCAAATAGTTCCATCAGCCTCTCTACATGTTCTCTCCTTTTTGCTTGAGATGCCTTGTATTTGACCATAAGATCATCATAGGCTTGGTCAGACTTAGTGATCTATTGAGTAAGTTCCCTCATGGTGTATTCCCCCATATCTCTTTCCAAGTGGTTAAACTTATAGAAAGGTAGGCTCTAATACCAATTGATGAATACTAAGAGGGGGGGGTGAATTAGTATGCCAAAAATCTCTGCACTAAAACACTTACACAATCCAACAGTCAAACCGGTTACCATGCATGCAAACCAAAATGTGAATAAATCATTCACCCACAAAAGCAATACAACCATAACACAAGATATTTGACATGGAAACCCAACTGGGAAAAACCACGGTGAGATGGAACTCACAAGTCACTATCTATAGAATAGAAACTAGACTGGTTAAGGTCAGATCAGTTAAGGTCTTACAATGTTATTCACCAGAATAGATCCTATTAGGAATCTCAATCTCTATTAGGAGATAAGTCCAATTAAAGACTACCTTGTTAGAGGATTTAAGATTCACATGTGTGAACCACCTTGTTAGAGGATTTTACAAAGGCTTTGAGGCCTACCCAGTTAAGGGCTACATACTTGTTAAAGATGTGAGTAATCAACAAGTGTTTGATCTATCTAATAGCACAAACTGCTTGGTTAGATCCAGTATTGCTCACAGTTAATGCATTCCAGCATTACTTCAGTCTTCTCTATCTCTCACACAGTTACAACTTGATCTTCTCAGATAAGATGGTTCTTACAACAACTCAACTTCCACCTTAAACCCTAGCATGACATTAACGCTTTCAGCAACAACTTAAAACCCTAGACATGATGTCCTTTTAAAGGAATCTGATTTCATGTCGGTCCAATAGGATTACAATACAATTTCCTAGGTTCGATGAATCTAGACATACTTAGTAACATGACACAAAAAGCACCGTCAATGTGTTGGCACCGTCAAATAATCAGTGGATTGGTAACTCATCATAGAGTATTACTGGTTTATACAAAATACCAGTTGCTGGTTTGACAAAAATAAAGACTGGTAAGAATGTGTTGTGCCACTTTTCTTGCTCGTACCGCTTGAGATCTATGAATCGCTTGTGGTCGACATGCCGCTTCAGACTGCGAAACACATTCTACGAAATCACCACTAGTCTAAAGACTAGAATACAACATACCAGTTGGAACAAATACCAGTTGAGCTTGAGCTCATACATATAAAGGGGATCTCAATACAAGTGTGTGTCCATCAATGACAATCACAACATAAATAAACAAAAATGCCAATAGAAATAGCCCATCTCACCAGCTAATTACAAGAACAATAGGGGCTTGAGTTATTACCTAGTGCCTAAGGTTACCATCGCTATTGCTCAAACAGATCCTCATTCTAACATTGATGACTCTGACAAAGAAGAATTCTAGAAAGTGCCATTCGAATACCGCAATGACCTCTTTAATAGTGCTGATGTAAACACTATCACTCCCTCCACTTCATCAGACCTCTCCCTTGTTTACCTTGAACTTATTGATTAGGATCAACAAGGGCCACCATCTCTCAACATATGTGCTAATGATAATTCCCTCTTAGTACTTTTAAACATGTGTAACCTTGAATATCACACAACACTCAGTGGTATCCAACTTGACAGGGAGGCATACTTTGGTAGTCAGGTCAACTCCCTTAGTCATAAAAGTGAAAATAAAAATCAGGAGTCTCCTAGTAAAAATGTCAATGAGGTGCCATTGGACATGTAAAAATTAAAAAGAAAGGATGTATCCACTAGTGAAAACCTGGATTAGGTGCTAGAGAATGAGGGAATTGACTCTCCTATCATGGTTCTCCCATTACATGAAAGATATTCCCTACTGATAGAAGAGACCAACATAATCAACATGGGACCAAAGAAAATCCAAACAATGTGTTTGTTCCTAAGCCTCTTATGTACCACGAAAAGAAAAACATTCTTTCTTAAGGAAACATAGGTCAAATTTGTTTGGTCATATGCTAACAAGCTAGGATTAGACCCAGGGATTGTGGTACACCACCTTATTGTTCATTTGGATGCTAAACCTATTAAATAGAACTTGAGAAAAACGCATTCCCAAATTAATTTATTGGTCAAAATGGAGCTACACAAGATGCTAGATGTAGGATTCATTCGACCTATTGATTGCCTAGAGTGGGTCTCAAACATAGTCACTATTGGAAAAAGTGTTGGGGGCAAGACACAGTTGCACTGATTTTAGTGATCTCAACAAAGCATGCCCTAAAGATGATTTCTTCTAACCAAACATGGACATCATAGTGGACCTAATGACCAAACATGAGATGCTCTCCTTGATGGGTGGTTTTATGGGCTATAATAAAATCAAAATCACTACTAAAGATAAACATAAGACAACCTTTACTACTCCATGGGGAACATTCTTCTATAAAGTCATGCCCTTTGGATTGAAAAATGCTAGTGCCAATTATAAAAGAGCTATTACGACTATCTTTCATGATTTTCTACATGATAGTATGGAAGAATGAGTGGATGATCTTCTAGGAAAATAAAAAACATATTAAATTCACATTGTAATCATGACAAAGATCTTTGAATGTCAAGAAAAGCACAAGCTCTATTCCATCCATGGATTCATTGTTCATCTTGTAGACAAGTGCCATCCATTTTCTCACCTCTTGGGAAAATACTATAAATTTTAGTGGGACTGTTTGTGTCAGAAGGCATTTGATAAAATAAAAAATACTTAGCTTCCCCAATGGTATTGATGCCTCCCATTCTTGGGCAACCCCTTCTCTTTCATATTTTAGCTACATTTATGGCCCTGAGGGTATTACTAGCAGAAGATCATAAGCAAGGGAAATAGTGCTCAATATACTACACCAGTCGCACATTAATAGGTTATTAACTTAGTATTCACATTGTGTTGTCATTGATGTCAATTGGTAATAGTGTCATTGATGTCAATTAGTACATGTTAGTGGTATAGCCTATCATCGGTAATTATGGGATGCCAACCGGTCATTGGAGTCACTGATATACAAGTTAGTGTTGCAAAATATGGTGTTAACCAGTGAGTAGGCATTAGAGATAGTGCCATTATGGAAATGTCAACCGGTGAGTGATGTGTTGGTAGTGTGTGGTTGCCAAACTGGTAAGCCTATAACCAGTATGCAAGAAAGGTTATGCAAATGGAGTAAGTGCACACAACTGGTATGTAGTTTGATGACTATCAGTAGGACTCCCACTAGATGTAGTTGCTACCACAGGTTGAAGAGAAGAATGACAAAAAGTGTGTTGCCTCAGATAGAAAGGAAGACATATGGAAGTCTATCAAGTTATGTGTAGAAGATGTATCTACTCAAACAAGGAGGTCATATTGGTGCAATACTGGAAGCAGACTGAGCAGAATATGATGACAAGGATCCACTCCCACTGGTAAGTGGAGCTTATCTAACAACATGCATAGAATGCATTAGAACCCTCTGAGATGAGACAGTCAGAGAAGTTAAAGGCAGGTGGTTGAAGACACACTGGTTGATCAAAGTGAAACATGAGGAAGCCTCCATATTGTGAAACTGTATTTGTGCACTATATCAAAAGAGGAAAGTATGATGAGCTACCAGACAAAAGAGGAAGAATCAGTTGTGATGAGTTTGCCACTTTGGAAAACCGGTTGAGATGAGGTATGACCAATGAAGGAGAATTGCATCTGTAGACTTGGAATTACACTGGAAGGCAAGAATGTGCTATCGAGATGTAGATGGGGATATATGTTGGCATAGTTGGACATAGCTAAATTTTGTTGACATGGAGATTCTATGGGTGTCACCTGTGTGCAATCAGGAGAAATGTCAACTGGTAAACACATATACCGGCATACTAGGAGATATGCATTGGAGATTGTTGATATGTTGTGTCAACTGGTAAGTGACCAAAGAGGAAAAGATGAAAGGCTCTCACCTTTTGAAGATATGCATGGATACCCACTCTAGATACATGATGTGGATTGGCAAGTTTGGTGATTGTGAAAATATGATCCCACTGATAGAACATAGAAGAGCTAGCATGTAGGTTAACCAGTTAGAGAATAACTAGCAAGGAGAGAAGACCGGTAGTATAAAGTATGCACTAGTTGGGTGGTTGGTCAGTGACTAGATGAAAACTGACATAGTGGACTAGTCAGATGAGTTGGATGCCGATTGAGATGCCATGTGGTCTCCAAGTGTCAAGTGAAAAATGCATCATCGAAGTTGTTGGTGAGGTAGTTGGTGATTGGGTCGATAGTTAATGCATTCAGTGGAAATCATGGGTGAGTTGCAAAGGGTTTCAGATCTAGGCACATCAGAGGACAGAGATCCGAGTTGTTGACGTCTTGATCAAAGTAGATATCTGATCAAGGTGATCAGAGTAGGTGAAGGTAACTGCATCATGTACGTGATTGACAAAACACAAGGCCAACAATTTAGGATGTAGGCTGCCAAAGATAGAAGATGTATGTTGGAAGGAACAGATATGGTAGTGAAGCTTGATTTGCTATAGGTTGTAAATCTCAAAGATGATATTTGATTGGATTTGATATTCCTCTTGGTTGGTGATGTAAAACCCTAGTGCGCCAAGGTTTGAATGTTCATTTTTGCAAGAATGTAGAGGTATAAATGTGCAGATCAAAGACTAGATCTATTATTTCTATAGGAGAGAGTGATGCTAGTGAAGTGAGCACAAGTAGAAGAGTCAATCAGTCTCGAAGAGTTTATTGCTAAACATTGAAGTGACTAAGAGAGTTGAAGAAGGAACCAGTAAGAAGTGTTTAACCAACAAGGTGAAGGTAACCGATGGACTGTCACTAAGTTTGAAAATTGTGTGTATTGGTAGTGTTACAACCGATAAGATGGTAGTATGGAGTGAAGTGGTGGAGAGTGAGTATCGGAGAAGATCAGACATGGCAGATACTGAGTAGAAGAGGAATCAGAACTGGCAGAGTGAATAGATTTGGAAGAGTGAACAGAACCGACATAGTGAAGAGTAACAGTGATGTCAAGAAGTAGCAGGTCAAAGTGATCAGAGAACCGACAAAGAATAGAAGCAACAAGATTGAGAAGAGCTGAACCAGTAAGCTTGCAATAGAGAGGAAAGAAGAGAAGAGAATTGGTTGAATAGAGAATAGAGCAGGACTGAATCAGAAGAGATTATGCAGTTGTTACATAACTCATTTGTAACCAGGATATTACTATTGTATTGTTTACAGTCATTGTAATCATTGAGTTGGAGCTTGGTGCAGGGGTTTCTTCTCCTTGGGTTGATGCTCTAAATCAAGGATTGGTGCTCCTTGGGATGCTGCCCTAAATCAAGGGTAGGTGCTCCTTGGATTGGTGCCCTAAAATTTGTATTTGTGTTTATTGTGAGGCTGAATTGGAGCAGTAGATTCCAGCAACATTTCTCACCAAGGGTTTTCCCATGTTGGGTTTTCCTTGTATATTCAATGTTATATGATGTGCCCTTTGTGTGGGCTTGCATCTTGATGTCTTCCCCTATCTCACCGGTATATTTAATTTGTTTTTGAACTGCTAACCAATACACTCATTTAGGATTAAAAGGGTTATGTTTGGAAACCACTGATTCACCCCCCCTCTCAGTGACATCTTGTGTTCTAGAATTGTTATCAGAGCCTAGGTTTCCAATTAGATAAGCTTTCTCTAGCTTGGGTTCTACTTTATGTCAACCCCTACTCTGGTGTTTGATGGATCAAACTTTTCTAGTTGGAGTTGTAGGATGGAATTATACCTGTCCTCTTTAGGGTATGATGTATGGATGTCAGTTGTAAATGGTCTCTCTAAACCAATTAGTCCTCTCACTAGTCCTAATGCAGAAAGAAGATATTAATGCAGTAATGAAGCAATGAAGGCCATATTCAGTGGACTCTCTGGTAATGTTTCTTCAAAGGTGGATAAGTGCAAGTCTACAAAGACTTTGTGGGATAGATTGAAGAAACTCTATGGGAATGAACCTAGCACTACAGAATTGGTTTATGAGAGTAAGAATAGAACAAACACATGTGCATATGATAAATCTAATCCAGCTAGTAGTTGTAGAAATGATAAAGAGGAAACTCATCTCTTCATGGCCCAAGTGACACAAAGTGAAATCCACACATCTCAAAGTGATCATGTAGATCAATCCTACTGGAAGTGATGAAGAGGATGATGAAGAAGTTGAGGGTGAAGTTGATCTTGAAGAGGAGCTGGTAAGTGCTCTAGATGAACAAAAAAATGTTAGGAATGCATTTTAAAATTACAAAGTTTTAGTTCATGAAGAATACAGTCAGTTGAGAACATGCCTTGAAGAGTCAAATAGAAATATTTGTATATGGACAACTCAACTTGAAGAGGCCAAAGGTATGAATGGTGAATTAAAATCAGTCTTTGATGCCAAGGAGAGAATATGTGAGGAGTTGGAGATAGAAGTGGAGACAAAAGGTAAAGAGTCTCATAGTATGAAGGATGAAATAAAAAATCTATCAATGGAGTTGTAAAAGTGCCAAAATGAGCTCAAGGTGAGGATCCAGTTTGATGGTAGCAGTGATGCCTTGGACAAAATGTTAAAGAAACAAATGCACTCCAAGGATACTAGAGGATTAGGTCTTATTGTCGATGAATGCTCCACAAAAAAGGATGTCCCCCACAAGGAAATTCAATTTGTCTCCTCAAATGGAAACAAAAAGGGATAGACCTCCACAATCAAAAGTGCTCCTAGGAAGAAGGTTGACCTAACTACAACCAGTGAAGACATGAGGATGAAGACCAATGTTGCAAGAAGGAACAATGTTGATCCTAAAGGAAAAGGTAAGTTGATAGAAGATGGCCTCATCATAAATAAGAATATGAGAAATAGTCAAGAAGACCTTCTACCGATGGAAGACAGAGATTCTGATGTTCCCAAGAACAATCCCAGGAGAAGTAGAAATGGAGAAACCAAGCCGGTAAGATCACCTCATGCTTGGCAGAATAAATTTTTAAGTAATAAGCCCTCATTCTCTGATTATTTCTTTGCATGTAAAGCATATGGACATAGAGTAGAAGAATACAAAATGAGGTATAGGAATAGACAAAATGTTTTTCCTAGGAACAACAATTTTGTTTGTCAAAGATGTAATGGTTTTGGTCATAGAAGTCATGAATGCAGAAAGAAGAACATTCAATCATATAGAAACTAGTATAACAGTCATGCTCAATATGGAAATGGTTATAGGGTATATGGGAGTTAAATACCTACATGGAACCAAAGGAGAAATGTTCCTGCAAGAACAAGAAATCTATTGGTTCTAGTAGTTGGCTACAATAGCATGACCAAAAGAAGATGGTTAAACTGGTTTGATAGAAGATCCTCCAATAATTTGGCTGGCATAAACACATTCTGCTACTACAACAATGTTTCTAAAGCAAGGACTAGTCAACAGAAGAAAATAAACACTTCTCCAAAGGCTGCAAATGAGAAAAGGGGTGAGATCAAGCAGGTATGGAAAAAGAAGCAAGAGGATATGACCATAGGAAAGCACCATGCATTCAATGCACAGGTGATATCTCCTAAGGCTTAAAGGAGATGCATCAATTTAGGAGGAGATACATATTGATCATATCATTCACCCCCAATTTTTAAAAAGGAAAATTGAAAGGACAGGCTACCACCAGTATAAGGGAAAATATGAGATGGCACAGTGTGTGTAGTTACTACCTTGGCTAAACTTCCACTTAAGTGTGATGAATTACTGCTGCATGTTAAATTGGATGGTCCAACCTACTGAATGGTAGTAGTGGCATGTGACATAGGAAGAAGGAGTTAGTGGATAGAGTACTCCAGTAGGGATATTGGACCGATAGATTAAACTGATATGTTTAGCATGTTATCAGTATGAATATTGATCGGAATTATGGATTATGTGATTCAATGTGTTTTGGGATCATTGCAGTGACTTATGTGGTGTGGATTGAGGAAATTATGTTTTAGGTGATATTGGAGAAGACCTGAGTGACAATGTGATGGTCTAATAGTTAATCATATATGTATGTATCATTTTGATTTAACCGGTTTGATATTTGACATGATAGTGATGTGGTTTGGCATTGTGATCATGTAAGATCATGTCATAAGTTGTGATGGATGTCATAGAGCTGGAAGATCATTAGTATATCACTTATACATTTAGCTCAATTGGTATAAGGTATAGATTGGAGTCTCGATATAGAACCTATCAAGAAATGAAGACCTGATATTTATGGTTTAGGGGGAGTTCACAACCATATCTTTTGATTGGTATCAGACATGTTGAACACAAGGGGAGATTAGCTATCTATGCTACACTATCAGCCACCAGTTGAAAGGAATAGTTGTGTTGCTCACCGAGAGGTAGATCTGCAAAGGAAGATAAAAGTCCTCAAGCAACCAGTTGTGAACAAAGAGGGAGAGTTACTTGCATAGGGGGAGAACATACAAGTGATATCAAATTGGTATCAGTGTCATCTTCAGTAATTGGTATTAGCAAATTGGAGTTAGAATAACTTTCTACATAACAAAGGGGGAGAAGATGCAGTTTGACTGACAAGTAAGTGAATTTCACTAACACACTTTTCTATAATTGGTATCAGACTGGTACATACGCTTGGTAGTAGAGCAATTGGTGTTAGTTGGTTTCTGAGTTGACTATTTCAAGTGTTGTTGATTGAGAGGATGTAGGGTGAAATGGCCAAAAGGGGAGATACAACCGGTAGTAAGCTCTATTAGTTCCCTTTGCCATTGTTGTCAAAGGGGGAGAGAAAAATTGTATTATATCAGATACTACATGTGTTGACATTAATGCCAAAGGGGGAGATTGTTGGCATTGTGTTGTCATCGATGTCAACTAGTAATGGTGTCATTGATGTGAACTAGTACAACATGTTACTGGTATAACATGTCAGCGGTAAGTATGGAATGTCAACTAGTCATTGGAGTCACCGGTATACAAGTTATTGTTGGAGACATATGGTGTTAACCGATGAGTAAGCATTGGAGATAGTGGCATTATGGCAATACCAACCGGTGAGTGATGTGTTGGTAGTGTATGGTTGCCAAACTAGTAAGCCTATAACCAGTATGCAAGAAAGGTTATGCAAATGGAGTAGGTGTAGGAAATCAGTATGTAGTTTGATGACTATCAGCAATACTCCCACTAGATGTAGTTGTTGTCACAGGATGAAGAGAAGAATGATAGAAAGTGTGTTACCTTAGATAGCACGGAATACATATGGAAGTCTACCAGGTTATGTGTAGAAGATGTATTAGCTCAAATAAGGAGGTAATATTGGTGCAATACCAAAAGCAGACTAAGCACAATATGATGACAAGGATCCACTCCCATCGGTAAGTGGAGCTTATCTCCCAACATACATAGAATGTATTATAACCCTCTGAGATAAGATAGTCAAAGAAGTTAAAGGCAAGTGGTTGAAGACACACTAGGTGATCAAAGTGAAACATGAAGAAGCCTCTAGCATGTGAAACTAGATTTGTGCACTAGATCAGCAAAGGAAAGTATGATGAGATGTCAAGATAGAAGAGGAAGAATCAGTTGTGAGGAGTTTTCCACTTTGGCAAACCAGTTGAGATGAGTTTGACCAATGAAGGAGAAGGAAAGGTCTTGCATCTGTAGACATGGAGTTACACTAGAAGGAAAGAATGTGTTGTCAGGATGCAAATGGAGATTGATGTTGCCATAGTTGGACATAGCTGAAGTTTGCCAACATGGTGATTCTATGGGTGTCACTAGTGTGTAGTCAGGAGAAATGTGAACTGGTAAACACATATACCGATATGCTAGAAGATCTGCATTGGAGATTGTTGATGTGATGTGTCAACCAGTAAGTGACCAAATAGGCAAAGGTGAAAGGCTCTCACCTATTGAAGATATGCATGGAGACCCACTTTGGATACATGTTATAGATTGGAAAGTTTGGTGAATAGGCAAATATGATCCCACCGGCAGAACAGAGAAGACCTGGCATGTAGGTTAACTAGTTAGACCATAACTAGCAAGGAAAGAAGATCGGTAGTATAAAATATGCACCAATTGAGTGGTTGATCGGTGACTGGAACAAAGAAAACATAGTGGACTGATCAGATGAGATGGATGTTGACTGACATGGTACATGGTCTCAAAGTGGCAAGTGAACAGTGCATCTTCAAAGTTGTCGGTGAGGTAGTTGGTGATTGGGTTGATAGTTAATCTAGTTGCCGAAAATCATAGGTGAGTTACAGAGGGTTGTGGATCTAGGCAGATCAAAAGACATAGATCTGAGTTGTTGATGTCTTGATTGAAGGAGATATCTGATCAAGTTGATTGGAGTAGGTGAAGGTAACTTCATCATGCACGTGATTGACCAAACATAAGGCCAACCATTCAGGATGCAGGTTGCCAAAGATATAAGACATGTGTTGAAAGGAAAAGATATGGTGGTGAGGCTTGATTTGCTATAGGTTGTAAATCTCAAAGATGAGATTTGATTGGATTTGATATTCCTTGTGGTCGGTGGTATAAAACCCTAGCGTGCCAAGGTTTGAATGTTCATTTTGGTAGAAATGCAGAGGTATAAATATGTAGATCAAACACCAGATCTATTGTTTCTAAAGGAGAGAGTGACACTAGTGAAGTGAGTGCAAGCAGAAGAGTCAATCAGTCTCTGAGAGTTTATTGCTAAACATTGAAATGACTGAGAGAGTTGAAGAAGGAACCGGTAAGAAGTGTTTAACTAGTAAGGTGAGGGCAGCCTATAGACTGTCACAGTTTGACAGTGGTGTGAACCGATAGTGTTACAACCGGTAAGAAGGCAGTGGGGAGTGAAGTGATGGAGAGTGAGTGTTAGAGAAGATCAGACATGACACTGATTGAGAAAAAGAGAAATTAGAACCAATGGAGTGAACAAAGCCAACAAAGAGAATAAAACTGACAAAGTGAATAGTACTAGTGATATCAAGAAACAATAGGTCATAATGATCAGAGAATCGATAGAGAATAGAAGTAGCAAGATTGAGAAGAGCTGAACTGATAAGGTTACAACAAAGTGGAAAGAAGAGAAGAAAATTGGTTAAGCAAAGAACAAAGTAGGACTGAATTGAAAGAGAGATTGCATAGGTTACAAAACTCATTTGTAACTAGGATATTACTATTTATTTTTAACAGTCATTTTAATCGCTGAGTTGGATCTTAGTATAGGGGTTGGTGCTCCTTGAGTTGATGCCTTAAATTAGTGGTTGGTGCTCCTTGGGTTGGTTCCCTAAATTAGGGGTTGGTGCTCCTTGGATTGGTGCCCTAAATTAGGGGTTGGTGCTCCTTGGGTTGATGCCCTAAACTTTGTATTTGTGTTTATTGTGAGGTTGGATTGGAGCCAACAACATTTATCACTGAGGTTTTTCCCATGCTGGGTTTTCCTTGTATATCTGGTGTTATGTGATGTTCCCTTTATGTGTGCTTTCATCTTGATGTCTTCCCCTATCTCACTGATATATTTTCTTTGTGTTTGAACTGCTAACCGATACACACATTTAGGATTAAAAAGGGTTAATTTTGGGAGCCACTAATTCACCCCCCCTATCTTAATGGCATGTTGTGTTCTACACTTAACTAAACTCCAATTAAATGAGTCTTCCTTGGAATAGTCTTTAGCACTCATAATTTTTGCCACTACATGCTCAATCACAAGACTAAACTCATTGCAAAGATTGACCCTGTCAAGTACCTAATTTCAAAGGTTGCTCTCATAGGACGCACTGCTAAATGGGTTATGCTGCTAATTGAATTTTACATTGAGTATGTAGATCACAAATCAATTAAAATATAGGTAATCATTGATGAACTTAATAATGCCCCTCTACAAGGATAACACCCATCAATCATAGAGTTCCCAAATGATGCCATTTTGACAATAACATAATCTAGCAAGTGGCAACTTTACTTTAATGGATCTTGCACGCAACATGGATCAAGGGCAAGAATTTTATTGGTAACCCCTCAAGGATATTGCATACCCAAGTCATACAAAATAGCCTTTTCATGCACAAATAACATTGTGGAATATGAAGCTCTCATCATCGGTATCGACCTTTCTATTGAACAGAAGATCACAAACTTACATTTATATTGTGATTCATAATTAGTCATTAAATAGGTAAATAATTTGTATCAAACAAAATATGATAAATTGCTTCCCTATCATTGCATTGTAGAAGACTTCAAACACCACTTTTCTTCTATTTAGTTTGAGCATATTCCCTAAGCAAACAATAGAGCTACTAATGCTATGGCTATTATTGGTTCTCTCTTGTAGATGGCTAATAACCATTCTCACTATGAATTCTTGGTTGAGCATCTCTTGGTTCAAGCATATGATGTCCCTGAATCTAAAATTGTATGTGCCATTGTTGGTCCTAATTCCTCTTAGGATTAAGACACCTATGCCTACCTCCATAACAACATCATCCCACCCCATCTTACCAAATCCCAACAAAAAACATTCATTCACTACACCATCCTTAGATATACCCTATTTCAAAGGCACTTTGATAGAACCCTCTTATGGTGTTTAGACAAAGAAGAGGCTGTATGAGCACTGTGCTAGGTAGACGAAGGTATATGTTGGGCACACTCAAGTTGTCTCACTTAGGCTAAAAACTTTCTCTGCACGAGATACTATTGGCCTACAATGGAATAATATGCATATCACAATATTAATAAATGTATACCTTGTTAGAAGCATGATGATAATATTCACACACCATCACAAGAATTGTAGTCGCTCATTGCACCCTAGACCTTCTCATAGTGGGGGTTTGATCTCATAAAAAAAGTCCATCCTACCTCCTCCAATGGCCAAAAGTTCATCATCACCACCACTGAATATTTCACCAAGTGGGTGGAAGCCATACCACTCAACTTTACCACTAGCTAGCAAATTGCAAAGTTTATCCTGAATTACTTAATTTGTCTATATGGAATCCCAAAGGTCATCATCACAGATAATGGAAAACCTTTTAAAAATTAGGATGTAAAATAATTGTGCCAAAAGTTCATCATCCAGCATCGCTTTTCCACCTAATATTACCCACAAGGAAATGGTCAAGCTAAAGCTTCAAGTAAAATGGTCATCAAGATCCTTAAAAGGATAGGCAATGAAGGTAGCTGTGATTGGCACTTGCAACTCCATCTTGACCTTTTAGCTTACCCCATAAGAATCCACACACCAACAAGAGCCACACCATGTTCCCTCGTCTTTGACTCCAAAGCCATCCTGTCACTTGAGATCGAGCTCCCTTCACTATGGGTGTCCCTATAGAACATTCCTCCTGATAAAGAATATAGAGTGGCTAGACTTCAAGAGCTTGAATTACTAGATGAACGTCTTCTCAAGGCCTTGAATCATCTCTGAGTTTATCAAAATCATCTTTGCCTCAACTACAACAAAAAAGTTAGGACCTGGGAATTTGACATTGGTTATCTCATCCTTATGGAAAAATAGAATAATCTTTAGGATCATGAAAATAAGGGAATGTTCAAGCCCAATTGGTTGGGACCATATGCCATCACTACAAAATATGGTTTTAGAGCATATCAATTGGCTACAACTATAGACAAACCATTGGATGAGCCTATGAATATCATCCATCTAAATAAATTCTACGCCTATACTTCAAGGAATCCCAATTTAAAAAAATAAAAATAAAAAATAAAAATAATCATAAAACAAGAGAAAAATCCAAAAAAATAAAAAAAGGAAAAAGTAAAGAAAAAATCTTTCATCCATCTGTGCAAACCACTCTACCGTGCTATGCAAAAGTACCTTGGTGAAAACTTGTTCTCAAGAAACAAGGTAAATAAGTCAAGTACACCATCTCTTTGGACACTTGTACCTCTTATTGGTAGTGTAGACACCTAAAATTGTCCAGTCTAATTAAATAAATATTTTATTTATTTAATTATCTAAGCCTAATTCTTCTATTAATTAAATAAATCTTTATTTATTTAATTAATTCATTTATCCTCTTCTAGCCTTATTTCTCATTTAAATAAATACATTTATTTATTTAAATTATCCTTTTCCTAAATTAAATAAATATTTATTTATTTAATTATCCTACTTCTTCTATTAATTAAATAAATCTTTATTTATTTAATTAATTCATTAACGTTTTCTACCCATGACACATGTCATTCATCTCTTAATTCATACACTACCTACCCCTTTCATTATTTTATTATTTCTTTTACCTACCCTCTAATCCTAGCCGACCTCTCTTTTTACACCTCTCAATCTTAACCCTCCATTTCATATTGTGTCTTCTATTTAAGAAGATGCTTTCTTCATTATCAAACCCTAATGATCCTAATCATTTTATGCATCCTAATCACTCATGCTAATGATCTTTCATGCAACTTGCTACACTACGATCCTACTTGCAACCACATTCCGTTCTTTGTTGAGCTCTTGTGCATACAAAAATCTAAGAGCAAATATATCAAGCAAGATCAATGGAGATAGGAAGAATGGAGATCAAAACCCTATTGGATATGTGATGGTATAATCTTTGTGATTTTGTTTTATTTTGCATTGTCTTAGGTAATCTTCATATGTTATGGTGGATCTTTGTTGATTGTTAGGCTAGGGTTTAGTGGTTGGATTCATTTAGCCTTTCAATATTGTTATTATTGTTATCCATTTTCACCATGAACATTTTGGCACGCCCGGTGGGACTCTTGTCCCTTTGCATTTAACATTTTTGTTGCAGATTTTGCGTTTTTGAAGTTGCAGATCAGACACTTTTCGACAACATTTTAGGTATTTCCGCGTCTGCGAGCGTTCAGATCGCATCTCTGAATTTTAGAAGCATCTGCGGGATCGGGAATCGTGCTTGTGTTTTTGCCAAATTTTATTTTGCAGGTTTCTGGAACCGCGTCTGTGTGTCAGAAACGCGTCTATATTACATCTGATCGCGTCTGTGTCCTGGAAGGGCGTCTGTGAGTTCTAAGCACGTCTGTGAATCACAGAATCACGTCTGTGTCTGGTATAACTGCGTTTGTGTTTTCTATTTTGAAATTTTTCAATTTTTCTTTGATTCAATTTTTTGGATTTCGTGCTTAGGGTTTCAAATCTGGTTTATTTTTGGACCAACCCCTGCAGATCTAGCTAACTAAGTTTGTGCAGCTTGTTTTGGGAGCAAAAACATTTTTGTTGAAGGCCCCTTTTTCACAAAGTCTTTTTGGGTCTTCTAAAATTTACCCAACTTGTGTTCTTGCAGGAAGGGGTGATCATTTGAAACAACCCAAACTACTAACAAATTTTGTTGCAGGGCCTTGGCTAGGGTTTTGTAATTTTGTTGTGTGCCTTGTTTTCATAGATTAGCAAACACTTACATTGGTGCACTAAAATTGAATCATTGTCTTTTGTGTCTTGAGCAATAGGCTCTTTTTGTTTAATCTTTAGAGGGCCTGTCTTCCCGTGTGGTCATTAGGACTACTAGTGAGAAGAGAACGACCCAAGTGGTAGCAAAAGAAAAGCCATCTTCTTCCGAACCACTATAAATAAATGTATTCATGGTGAAAACTATGAATAACATGTGCTGATTAGTTCATACCGACACTATGTCTCCCCATAAACCCATTTGATCAAATTTATTTGATCATTTGTAGGGCCTAACACCTACCAGTTGGGAGCCTTCTGTATTTATAGAGCTGAAAGTGCCGCATGTATGGCCACACGAGCGGATGCCCTTACTAGCACCATTTTGTTTTAGAGGCCCAAATCCTTCTAGTTGTTGGGGTAGGAGGTCGGACCTCTGGTAGCGGCCCACACACATATGGTTCTTAGTAGAGATACAAAGTTCGCCATGGGGAGTTTTCATGGGGATTGATGCTTGGCTGACCCGAGAAGTGAGTGCCAAGGGTGGAGCCAGTGAGGTCAAGCATCTAAGTATCTGCTCTGAATAGCGTAGCCTCGGGGGTAAAACCCTATGTGGGATCAACAACTATTGTCTTGGCCAGCCATAAGAATTGTGCTTGACTTATTTTAAACATTCAAAACATTCAAGACCAAACAACAAAACATTGTGTCTTTTGTGTTTTCAAGTGTATGCAAAAAATTTTACATCAAACAACACACTTTTCTTGGAGTCATTTTGGAGTCTAAACACTTGCAAACATTGAGTCCTCATCAACATTGTGTCCTCTTGTCACGAAAAATAGTCAAACAGTCGGATTTGGTCACAGCAAAAACAACTTCACAGATTGGAAAAATTGCACGAAATTTACAGAAACGCGTCTGTGTCTGTTGTAACCACATCTGAGTCATCTAAGCACATCTGTGAAGGGCAGAATAGCATCTGTGTCTGTAACAGCGTCTGTGTCAAACAGAAACACGTCTGTGTCTGGGAATTGCGTCTGTGAAGTATACAGAAGCGTCTGTGTCCAGGATTGAAAATTTCACAGTCCAGCAAACAAAAGAAATCAGTTTCGGAATACTTGAGCTTCCTAGGTTGTTTCTTCAGGTTTCATCTAGCATTCAACCTGTCCTTGGGTCTCATACAGTCCATCATTGCTTCACATCTCATTTTATATTCATACTTGTCTAAACTTGAGTCAAAAGGTCACTTGCTTGTCCTCATCATACTTTGTCAACACACTACATACAACAACACTTTGCTAAGTGGTCCCTCATCAAGGTTTCTTACCTTTGGGTCTCATTTGGTCTTACTTAGAGTCAAGGTCAGCTTACCTCATCAAGAAAAACTATCCTCTCTTTGGAAGTCACACCTACTCTACTACATACATACTTGGTCTTACACTTTGGACATTGCAAGTACACCTCAAGATTCATTTACATTCCATACAACTCTTGGTCTTCCATACTCTTTTCATTTTTCATCTAGTCTCTCACATCTTGGTCAAACACCTAGTTCATGGTTGAAACCCGCCTTCAAAAATCTAGGAGAAAAGCTAAAGAAGCTCAAGAATCCGCAAACATGAGTTCTTATGAGTATGACAATGATTTATTTTTCAATCCTGAGCACATTACATTACCTGACATGGAGGTTTATAGAAACAATCCAAATGTGGAAAATGCAGACACTACAAACAACAATGCTACACACAATGACAATGTGGACAACTTTTCAATACAATCAGCAGATATAGAAGAATCCATAATGAATCCTCATTTCAATAGATTGGTTGAAGAGATAATGAAGAGGGATAGACAATACTTCTTACACATGATGGCACAAAGTGGAGCTAAAATACCTCATGATTTTGACATGTCTCAAATAATGGAACATAGACCTTTGCAACAACCTCACTCCAATATGGATCAAAGGAGGCCTAATAGTGGAGGAAATAGAGGACCACATATGGTACCTGAATCACCATCAGCTTTGCTTCAAAAACCAGAAATCCCACATACACACGGTCAAACATATGATACTTACCTTCGAAGACCATTATGGAAGTCTTATGCAGATAGATATGCTCAATCACATGCTCAAGCTATGGATCAATCAAAACAAGTGGACATTCAAAGGCATACTCAAAATTTGGACACAAGGAAACCTCATGTCAAATTTGGGGGCAACAGAATAGAACATGACATGCCTATAGAATATGGTATACATGCACAAAATAGATATGGGGTTCCTCAACATGAAGCTATACCAAGTGCTCCATATATGCCACATCAATATAGACCTCCATATGGACATGTCTACGATCAGTATCATCCATACATGCAACAAGCTCCTCCTCAAATAGGTGTTTCAAACACGGGGTATGTTACAAGAAATAGATCTCCTCCCAAGAGTAATTTGGAGCAACAAATAAGAGATTTACAAAAGAAAATGGAGGACATGAGTACACCAAAACCAACATACACTATGAGAGATATATGTCCTTATCCATTTGATAAGAGCATCCCAATGCCTCCATTTCCTGCACACTTTGTGACACCAAAATTTGACAAGTATAGAGGAAAAGGAGACCCCAAGGCACACATAAGACAATTTTTCACAGCTTGCATTGAGGTAGCGGCAGAAGAAACATATTTGATGAGGTTGTTCCCACAGAGCTTAGGAGATCAAGCTATGGAATGGTTTTCTCAATTACCTCCCGGTATTAAGTCATGGGGTGATCTAGTAGAGGCATTCATTCAGCATTTCTCCTACAATATAGAAACAGATATCTCAGTCACTACTCTATGCAATACTAAGCAAAAGGAAGGAGAATGTTTTGCGTCATTTTTCCAAAGATGGAGAAATCTAGCTAGCAGATGCTCTTGTGAAATCCCACAGAAACAAATGGTAGAAATGTTCACTCAAAACGTTAACAAGGATATTGGCTATGATCTCAGGAAAGCTTGTTTGTCCACATTCAAGGATGTTATTGAAAAGGGCCTAGCAACAGAAAAGGTCTTAATTGAACAAGGAGTCATTAAGATATTCAAAGAAAACAAAGATGACTTTAGAGGAAAAGACAAGCCAAGATTTTGGAATAAGAACAAGAATATAGTTAATGATGGTGTTGTTGATGCTAATGCAGTGAGACCCAAATTCATCTTTTCTGGATTGAGTTCTACAAACAATCAAGTGAATACTCAAACAACTTCCAGATCACGAAGGAAGTACACCCCATTGGGAGAACCACTTGAATCAGTCTTCAAAAAGCTTGTGGCAAACAAAGTGATCACAGTTCCAGATTTTCCTCCATATGAACCAAAGGTTAAGCCGAATTGGTGGAATGATGATGAGTATTGTGAATTTCATAAGAGCAAGGGTCATAAGACAGGAAATTGCCATCGACTGAAGAACATTGTGCAAGATCTCATTGATAGAGGTGACATTGAGATTGAGGGACATTCATCTAATCAAGAACATGAGATGTTTAAGGAACCATTCCCAAAGCATGACAAGGGAAAAGGTAAAGCTAGAGATGATCAAGCCAACTATACTAGAGCACCTTACAACTATGACTCAACTATCAACCACATCTCGATGGACAATCATATCTCTACTATTACTATCAAGAACAAAAATCCAGAGAATCCTCCTTAGAGACCTAGGATTGTTCTAAGAGGTGTGGGATCTTCGTTCGAGTCTACCTCTGAATGTCATGTTACAACCTGTCGAGGTAAGATTACTTTTCCAGGTGCTTCCACTAAAAATGCCACTTCTTCATCAACCAAACCAGAGTATGACCTTGTAGAACAGTTAGGGAAGACACCCGCGCTCATCTCCATCCTTGAGCTATTACGCATATCTCCCGCACATAAAGCTATTCTTGACAAAATCTTGAGAGACACCGCCGTTCCTACTGATCTGAACATGGACCAGTTTCAAGCCATGGTGGGATACCTTTCCATTCCACATTCCCTTACATTCACAGAAGCTGATGACACATCTGTAAGTCAGCCACATAATGCACCATTACATATTGAAGCCTTCATACACAAACATCGAATAAAGCAAGTCCTGATAGATGGAGGAGCTGGTTTAAACATTTGTACATTGAGCACCATTAAACAATTGGGATATTCTGACAAAGCTATGAATTCTACAAATCAAATCACCATCAAGGCCTATGATGATGAAGAGCATTCATCCAAGGGCACAGTCACCCTACCTCTAAGAATTGGGCCAGTCACAAAGGATGTGGTTTGTCAAGTCCTAGATCTAGATCTCACATACAACATATTGCCACCCACTAGGAATGGTGAGTGCCATTTGATCTGGAACATGCGAAAGTATCTCTATGATCTTAAGAGGTTCGGGGGCCCCGGTATTATATAAAGCTCGTCGATGCCAGAATTCATTTTCCAGGAAGTGGGAGAGTAAGGGCCTAGGAATCGGGGGGTAAACTCTATAGTGATAGGCTAGGGCTCGAACCTACTGTATGTTCCGTCGGGTAAACCTATCTTGTATAAGGTAGCAGTGATCAGCCTTTGACCCTCTCTATTTTTTCCAGAGATTGGTGCTACCCCTTTTTATTGAAAGAGGTTGTCATTCCGAGTGTTCTTCCTGTGTGTCGGTCTTGTTTCAAACTTGAAGGTCCAAATTATCCCTCCCATTAGATGTGCAATACAATGACCCGGAGGTTCTATCCCTAGGCCCACGATTACAACACGCCTCTACCTCCTCGGTGCCCGGCTGACTATAGTGGAAGACTCACTATAGAATAACACATACGCATTATCTAGGTGCATCCGGGTGGGCGTCTGGCTCAGTTGGGGGGGAATCACCTATACCTTTATGATGCGGCAGATAATTCGCTCTCTCAACTTTAAGGTTTGACTTAAATAGGTTTTTATTTCGAATGGTTCAAGGGGCACTTTAGTAACTGCATCTTTAGACCCAACTCATCCGATTTAAGATCAATGACCGGCACTGTGCTACCCAAAGATCCGGCCCATTGAACTGCATTTCCATTCGATCTACGTAGCTACTTCCTCCAGCTCACTTGATCAATCTATAGTCGGGGTATACTCTACTCTATATGGCTCGGCCTTCCTCAATAGAATCGATAAATGCGGCGGCGCGAGTGCCCCATATCAATACTCCCTATCCCCTATCGGTCGAGGCCCTATCGGGATAGGGGCGGTCGAGGCCGTTGCCATAGAAAGCTATATAGCCGGGGTCCTAACCATATATCCATCTATATAGGGTGCCATAGAGAGTCGCCCTTGACATACGTCCATCCCATCGTTCACGCATTCACCCCATCTATTCGATTCTAGATGGGGGGGTTGGATTAGGTTAGGATTAGGCCTACTATTCCCCCTCCTCTCAAGCAAAGCAAGCATAAATGCCGTGCCGTCGGCCCCCGGGTGGGGGAGGAGCACAGGCCCATCCTCTATTGTTTGAGGAGTATTCATCCATTTCCGATCAAGCAAGATCCATGGCTGTTGAGGAGAACTAGAATTCATTTCCGATCAAGCAAGATCCATGGCTGACCCCATTCTCCCACCGGCTATGATATGAGGCCATGGCGAGAGGGGTATCATGTAGGAGGTTAGCGCATTGAATGGCGACATGGAACTGATTCTGTGAGTGTTGATGGGCAATAAGAATTCAGATGCACTGAAATACGTTTAGCACCCTATATTGAATCTCATCCTTGGTGAGACTCCGTTTCTGTGGCTCGAATACAAATAGCAAGAAGTATCTAATGTGGCATTCATGAAATGAGGGCAGTCCCATCAACATATCATCAATGCATTAAGTTTCCCCATAATGGAGTCGAGGTAACAGTCAACGGTGATCCAAATCCATTCATATATTGCAATAACCTGAGATCACATACTGAGACCATCATTCCCAGTAATCGTGAAGCTGTTCCTTCTTCGGCATACATTGACCCTGAGTCTTTGAAACCTTCGACATCAAAACAAGGTGAACTTAAAGGCAAATTTCAAGACAAAGGCATGGGAGAATACACTCTCCAAAAGAATATGGAAGGCCACATCCTAACAAACAAATCTCCATCATGGCATTCAAATGGGATCCTACTACCTTTCAAAGATGGGGCGAACTGGAAGAGGAAAATTTATACAAAATGCTTTGCAAAGACATTGAAGAGGACACACAAGATCAGATCAATATACCCTGTGAGAAATATGGCAAAGGCTTCAAGATTCTACAAAAATTTGGGTATGATGGAAAAAGCCCTCTTGGGTTATGCAAAGAAGGCACTATGGAGCCCTTACAACCTGAATTGACTGTAAAAAGGGAACGCTCAAAGGGACTTGGTTTTCTGACTTCCAAGATCCACACTAAAAGGACAGAAGAGGCATCACAAACCAAAGTTGCCAAAGTTCAACAAGAAGATTACTATTCCACGGATTCCAACGAATGGGAATGGGGTTCAGACAAATCCTCCAGTGACTATGAGCTCACCGAGACATTCAGAGAGCCAGATGAACCCACAGAAGAAGAGGAATTTTACAAAAAATTCAGAGTTGGTCAAGAAACAACTCATAAGGATTTCCCACAGTCTTCGTTTCAAGGTCTTAGGTCGAAATCACATAGGATGAGGACACCTATCCCAGAATGCGCTAATAGTGACGACAATTTGGATTCACTCACGATCGAAACTAATGAGGAGAGTGCCATCGATGACCTCGACGATTGCCTCGATATACCCGAATATAACCACATCTTCACTCTTAGCCCTACAAACTTCGAAAACATTAAAAGCCTTCCCCTTGTTCACCACCAACTCATTGACTGGGATTATGAAGGACCAACACAATTTGACACATTTCAAAATGATGAAGCTGTTATTGACTATCTGGGCATATGAGATGATCTTCCCCCTGGGGACCACAAAGCAGGATATACCATAGAACTCAACAACGTGGCATATTTCGGTGAGGGTGTCGGACCTTCCAGTCGCAAAAATGTGAAAATAAGAACAAAACAAGGGTCTTATGGCGAAAACCACACTGTGGCGCTATCTGACTCCAAAAAAGTAAAAAGAAAGGATGTATCTGAGGGCGAAAACCTCTCTGAGGCACCCAAAGATGGAAGGCTCGACATTCTCCAGCATCATATGAGGAAAAATCATCTATGTTGGTAGAGGAGACTATCAAGACAAACATTGGTACATAAGAGATTCCACACAACATATTCCTCGCTCAATCCTTGACAGAGTCCGAAAGATTAAAATTCATAAGCTTCTTCAAAGAATGACAAGTCAACTTTGCATGGTCATACACTGATATGCCTGGACTAGATCCGGATTTGGTAATGCATCATTTGACAGTCAAACCGGGGGCAAAGCCAGTGAAACAGAAATTAAGAAAAATGCATCCGCAAGTAGCATTACTAGTCAAAGCAGAGCTGGAGAAATTACTGGATGTTGGATTCATACGCCCAATTGATTATCCTGAATGGATCTCCAATTTAGTACCTGTCAGTAAACCAGATCGCAGCATCAGAATATGTACAGATTTCAGAGACATCAACAAAGCTTGTCCGAAAGATGACTTCCCATTACCAAATATCGACTTGATTGTTGATCTCATAGCAGGTCACGAAATGTTATCTTTAATGGATGGGTTTTCTGGTTATAATCAAATCAGGATTGCACCCAAAGATCAACACAAAACATCATTCACTTGTCCATGGGGAACTTTCTGTTGGAATGTCATGCCCTTTGGGCTAAAAAATGCAGGTGCTACATATCAAAGAGTAATGACCACTGTCTTTCATGATCTCATGCACATAACTGTGGAAGATTATGTTGATGATCTCTTGGGTAAATCAATAGACAGAGATACACATTTGGACATACTTTCAGTCATCTTTGATCAGTTGGAAAAATACAAGGTAAGATTAAACCCCAAGAAATGTGTCTTTGGAGTAACCTCCGGGAAGCTCCTAGGATTCATTGTGTCTAAAAGAGGAATCGAAGCCGATCCAGCAAAAGCCAAGGCTATCTTGGACATGCCGCCACCCAAAAATATCAGTCAACTTCGATCCTTACAAGGGAGGCTCTAGTCTATACGAAGATTCATAGCACAACTTGCAAATAAGTGTAATCCTTTTCAGCACCTACTACATAAAAATATCAAATTCAAATGGGATGATAACTGTCAACAAGCTTTTCAGACGCTCAAAGATTATCTTTTGAATCTGCTAGTTCTGATGCCACCAGTTACAGATCAGCCTTTGCTACTATACATATCAGCTACTCCAACAGCATTGGGGGCACTCCTAGCACAACAAATAGCTGACGGCAAGGAAAAAGTAGTATACTATATCAGTCGCACATTGGTGGGATATGAGATAAACTACACACCGATCGAGCGTGCATGTCTCACTGTGGTCTTTGCTTCGCAAAAATTATGCCATTATATGCTCACTCATAAGACTAAGTTGATTGCAAGAATTGATCCACTAAAATATCTTCTCAACAAAGCTACACTTACTGGGCGACTGGCCAAATGGGTAATGATCCTGAGTGAATTTGACATTGAGTATGTGGATAGAAAAGCAATAAAAGGACAAGCAATCGCGGATCAATTAGCAGATGCTCCCATGATAGATGATGCTCCTCTAAATTCAGAATTTCTAGATGAATCCATTCTAACAGTATCACATGCAAAGCCATGGCAATTATACTTTGACGGCTCATACACATAGCATGGGGCAGGCGCTGGTATCCTCTTCATAACTCCTCAAGGTGACTCTATACCAAAATCATACCACTTATCATTTCCTTGCACTAACAATATAGCGGAATATGAGGCATTAACAATTGGATTAAGAATTGCAGTTCAGTGGAAGATCCAGGAACTTCATGTTTTTGGGGATTCTCAACTTGTCATCCGTCAAGCAACTGATGATTACCAAACAAAAGATGAAAAATTAATGCCTTACAAACAAATGGTGGATGATTTGAAACAACATTTCACAAAGATAGATTTTGAGCAGATACCAAGAGAGCAGAATCATGCTGTAGATGCCATGGCTACAATCGCTTCACTAATTGACCTGACTCAAAATGAAACCTGCTATGAGTTTCTAGTAGACAACCTGTTGGTTCCTTCATATGAGATCACTCCTACTGAAATGATATGTGTTGTCCGTCCCGAATCCCAGTTATATGGTTCCATATTCACATACCTTCACGATAATATCTTGCCTCCTGATCTATCAAACAACCAACGCCGCACCTTCATTCATCAATCCTCTCGATATGTCATTCTAGCCGATATCCTATATTGACGAGGTCTAGATGGCACTCTTCTTAGATGTTTAGAAAGCGACAAAGCTCAGATTGCGTTACGTGAAGTGCATGAAGGGATATGTGGTCCGCATACTAGTGGTCCTACCTTGGCCAAGAAACTCATCAGGACTGGATATTATTGGCCCAATATGGAAAAAGAATCATATCAGTTTGTCAAGAAATGTAAGCAATGTCAAATTCATGGAGACCTCATACATGCACCAACACAAGAACTACAACCACTTGCATCTCCTTGGCCCTTTTGTCAGTGGGGACTCGATCTCATAGGCAAGATTCACCCTCCTTCTTCCAATGGTCATAAATTCATTATCACAGCCACAGAGTATTTCACAAAATGGATTGAAGCCGTGCCTCTCACACAAGTCACTGGGAAACAAATTGCTACCTTCATCCTGAACTACATCATTTGTCGATATGGTATTCCTGATTCCATTATTACTGATAACGGGCGTCCATTCAAAAATCAGGATGTTCGTGAACTCTGTGAGCGCTTCCATATCTCCCATCATTTCTCCACACCATATTACCCCCAAGGTAATGGCCAAGCTGAGGCATCTAATAAAACAATTCTTAAAATCCTCAAAAAGATAGTCGACGACGCTGGCCGTAACTGGCATATCCAACTCAATCCTGCACTTTGGGCCTACCGCACAAGTGTCCACACACCTACAGGAGCTACACCCTACTCACTTGTCTACGGCGCTGAAGCCATCTTGCCTATTGAGGTCGAGTTACCTTCTTTATGGGTCTCTTTGCAAAACATCATCAACGATGAAGATTACAGGGTCTCTCGCTTACAAGAACTAGAACTGCTGGATGAATGGAGACAAACTGCTTTTAATCATCTTAAGGCTTACCAACAGCGAATGAGTCGCAGCGAAAATCACAAAGTCAAGCCTCGCACATTTGAGGTAGGTGACTTAGTCCTCAAAGAGAACCCCAAGAATCAGCAAGACAGAGATAAGAAGGGCAAGTTCGAACCAAACTGGCTGGGTCCTTACATCATCACAGCAGTATATGGCTCTGGGGCATATCAGCTCTGAACTACAGAAGGTGAACCTTTGGAGGATCCTATCAACAGCATGCACCTTCGCCGGTTCTACACATAGCTCATCAGAGTATCCTAATTCAAAAAATACAAAATAATTATAAAACAAACAAAAAAAAAAAAGTAAAGAGAAATAATTTCGTCCAATGGTGAAAACCACTTTGGTGGCACCCTGGGCAAGTACCATGGTGAAAACTAGGTCACCAACGCCATGCGTAGAGACATTGCTCCTCCCTCCTTCAGGATTCTCTTTCATCCTTTCACTTGGCACACACTCACAATCTATTCATTCATAATAAACTTACCTAGTCCCATCATGGCTTGTTATTGATCTACCCAAGATTGGTTAGCCATTCATAATAAACCTCCCTTTTCACATCCTTTTCCACCCATAATAAATCCGATCCTATCTATGGCTAAGGCAAAATCCTACATCTAGTGATGGTAGTGGAACTGAGAACATCACATGTTTTGAGGAGTATAGTTTCTTCCAGCTTTCTTCAGTCTATCCGCGCACAATCTGCAATAAAGCAACATTTGCATCACAGATATGCAATAAAGTTTCATCTTCTCCGCAATAAAGTATCAGTTTCATGGATTCAGTCAATTTTAGATGAAACACAGCAGCAACAATGGGCTTCAACAAATCAAATCTTTCAACAGACTTAGACAACATATGGTTCAGTGCTATCTATCCTTTTTGTGAAAGTAAACATTGTGACCATAATCAAATAAGACTTATACAAGTGACAAGAGACACTAAACTTGAGGACTATAGTGGATGTTGGTGTCGAGTCTTGGTTTTCTTTTGATTTTATCTTTTGGTGACATGTCTTTTAGCTTTTCCAAGATGTCTTTGACTAGAGATTCTATCTCCAGGATGTCTTTGACTAGAAAGGCGAGGATGGGGTATCGTCACCTATTTGCATTTGCTGTCTGTGGATTGTCTCTTAGTAAGGCTATGACTTGTCCAAGGATATGAGGACACTATGAGTCTAGTATGAACTGGGGCATTCCTTGTTTGTGACTGTCTTATCTCCATGCAAACAGGTACAATGACTTTCTGGGTTGAACATATGCCTCGATTGTCATAACCTACTTGCCATAATAAAGCTCAATGATGATAATGCACAAGAAGCTCTTTCACTTTCATATCTTCTATCTTTCATCCCCCCTTTCTTGATTGACTTCCATCATCCTTCTCGAGTCCGCGTAGCCTGCTATCACATGACTGAGTATAATGACACACCAAAAATATTTGCATTTCATATAGTTACACCTGCATTTCCACATATAAGCATTTCACACATACATATAGATATCACAATTGCATCACATCCTGCACACAACACTTGTTAGCACAATTTACATTTGCATTATCATATTCATCTGCATGACATATATTCACATTTGCATCATGCATCACATATAAAACATAAAAGAACAAAAATATTGCATTGTGTCATATACATATTTGCATCCATATCATAAGCATCACATAAGAACATCTCATCACATAGGTACACATGCATATAGCTTCCGCAAAAATGAATCATCTCTCATATATAATCAAATGTGTCATGATACAATGATATCAAAAGAATCATATGGCTACAAAATCACCCGCAAGTGTCTACAATACAAAAATGGTACATATACTGATACAAGGGAGCCCTCTATGGCTATGATGAACTACCTCCCTTGGAGCCACTAGCCTCGATGAACGCTGAGCTATAGAAGGACCCGCTCTAGGATCACCCTGCCTATCTAGTGGTGGTGGAGGACCCATGACCCCACCACTAGATGCCTACCTCCTCCGACTCCCTCCCATAGCCGTCACTGTGCGTGATGGTCTATGGAAGCTCCTCGCCCGCTGATCCGCTGGCACTGCACTATAGTACAGGTCCCTCCAGTAGGCGATCTCCTCTCTGGCTCGCAGCACATATGCGTAGCCTGCTCCTGTGTCCTGCACTGCCTGTCTCCCTGCCCTCAGCGCGGTCTCAGCCTCAGTATAGCGCTGAATCGCCTGATCCCTCTCCTGCTCAGTATCCCTGAGCCTAGTCTTGAGTCAATCCCTCTCCCGTTCTAGATCCTGGATCTCATCTGCCTGGCCCTGGCAGATCTCCTTGAGCTCAATTAGCTCATCCTCCTCTGGATCCCCGCCCTCTGCCCCTGCCTGTGGCTCTCCCTTTGTGGGTGCCTGTACCTATGCCGGTCCCTATACTTGTGCTAGTGCCTGAATGGGTACCTGTCTCTGTCCATGCCTAGGTCCCTATCCCTATCTCTGACCCTGCACCTGTGCCTGTATTGGCACCTATCCCTATCTCAGTCCTTGTGCTCTAGGACCCTATGCTGCTGGTACCTGCAGGGGCAATCCACTGCGACCCCTCACCACCTGGGCTGGTCCCTCCTGTCCCCCCTCCCTCCGAGGTGCCATTCTCCTCTCCCCCACTACTCCCCTCTGCCTTCACCGGCCTTTTCCTCCATCACCTCCACCATCCTCATCATCATCTCCTCCAACCTCTCCCTCCAGCAGCTCTCTCGGATCTGTCAACTGTGGAAATGGATGCTCTGCCGAGTAAGCTGTATACTCTGCATCCATGCCTGCATCCTCAATCTCCAACCACATATCCCAGGGTAGGGGCATCATCTCTGCCAGCTGTGTAATGGCCTAATCATAGGACAACAGTAGTCCGAGCTGCGCCTGATCCCTGACTATACGGGCATACATACCCGAGCCTCGTGGCATCCTCTGGATCCTGCCAAACTGTCTGCCTACCCTGTCCACAAGCTGTCTCTCTAGTATGTAAGGCATCCACCCAATCAGATATCTACTCCTAAATGTATAAGGTAGCTCCACTGCGTCATCCTCCCACTCCTCGCACCCCAGGTATGGCCTCCAGATGACCACATCAATGTCATCTATCACACGCCTCCAGTGCTCTAACCTGCCAATCCGAGGCTGTGAAGTGATCATATCATAAAGATGTACAAAGCTCCGCCCCTGACCTCTGCCCCTAAAGTGTATCAGGCGTGTGATAGGCAGATGCTCGTATGCCCACACCTGTAGCAATGTCACTCCACAACCCAGTCCCACTGATCCATGGTAGACGAACTGATGCAACTCATAATATAGATGTGCCAAGATGCATGGACCCCATGCATATCTGGTGTGCTCAATCACCAATATCTCCAGTGCTCCTCCCCAGCCCACTGCCAACCCCCATGTCACTCTGTCCGGACACAAGAACCCACTGATGGCTCCTCTGATCATAGCTAGCAAAGCTAGTCCTGTCGCGGTCATGGTATCCCATGCCACGTGCCCTGCTCTCATCTCTAGCCCGGGATCTTGGAATACCTGTCTCAGTGCCTCTCTGTCTCCATCTCGATCATATGGGATCAGCTCTCCATCGATCGGTATGTGCAAAATCTTGTATACATCCTCGAGGGTCACTGTCATCTCCCCCATCGGCAAGTGGAAAGTGCAAGTCTCGGAGTGCCATCTCTCCGCCAGCGCAGTCAGCAAACCCATGTTTGCCTGAAACTCAAGCACATATAGCACATGTTTGAGGCCCATCTCCTCAATAGCAACTCTGTCCTCAAATGACAACTCTGGTCACAATCTCTATGTGGACGGGAATCTCTCCCATGACTCTAACATAGGCAGATACTCCTGCAGTCACACAATCAATCATGTTAGTTATCGTGGCATTCACTGTTTATCACAAAATGCTACTTGCTATCTAAATGCATATGGTTATCTATCCTAGTGACACTCACTGTTCATCACAAAGTGTTGCTATTTATCCTAGTAGTGCTCCCTGTTCATCACAAAGTACTATGTGTGTGACATTCCCTGTTCATCACAAAGTGTTACTCACATTTGCACTCCCTGTTCATCACAAAGTGCTGCTCATACTTTGGGTACTCCCTATTCATCACAAAGTACTCTATCCTGGTACTCACTGTTCATCACAAAGTGCCTTGATCTATCCTAGTCTTTCTAGAGGACCTGCTTGAGTGTATCCTCTCAGCAGCTTATCCAATCGACAGCGTATGTTCATCACAGAACTGCCGATTTGACCTAGAAGACCAAAACCTTGCATTTTTTTGACATATACGCGCTTTTAACTCACAAACGTGCCTATTGATTGCACAAGTGCACCTACAAAACACAGACACGCCTTCTAAACATAAACGTGCCTACATTATGCACAAACATGATTTTGGAACCTAAACACCCCTATAGGGCATAAACGCGTCTGAAATGCATAGACGCAGCCACATTCAATGCAAACGCGGTCCCAGACGTAAACGCGCCTGGAACTAACACAGACGCGCCTGGCAGACACAGACGCGCCTGGAACCGACACAGACGCGGTTGTATGTTTTTTCCTTTTTTTTATGCCCTATTCCTAAGCGCATTTATTGCTACCTACTGTGCATTAATGACAAAAAATTAAAAGCGTCAAAGTACGAGGAGGTTTGGTGGTACTTACCGGCTCTCCTGCCTCTGCTGGCCTCTGAAATTGGCGAACACGGTCAAATCTATGAACCAAAGCCATCGCTGCTGACTGGTACTGCTCTTTTCTCGCTCTGCACTGTGATCTCGTGAAGGTGTAGATGACAATGAGGATGTCTTTTGCCCGTGGTCTATCTTATAGCCTACCCTAGCCCTGGCCTTCATTTCTCGAGTCAGTCTTTCTCATCCTGTGACTTTGTCACTTTATCCGGTCAATCCATTCTAGCCTTTCTTTCTTATCGAGAGATTGTCTGCAATCTTTTCAGACATTTTCATCCAATCTCTCGAGGGGGCATATCATTCCCATCTTGGGCCAACTCTGTATCAGTTCATCTTATCTTCTTTGAAACAACGCGACAAGCCGCATTGTCTCAAAGAGGGGCAAAATGTAGACACCTAAAATTGTCTAGTCTAATTAAATAAATATTTTATTTATTTAATTATCTAAGCCTAATTCTTCTATTAATTAAATAAATCTTTATTTATTTAATTAATTCATTTATCCTCTTCTAGCCTTATTTCTCATTTAAATAAATACATTTATTTATTTAAATTATCCTTTTCCTAAATTAAATAAATATTTATTTATTTAATTATCCTACTTCTTCTATTAATTAAATAAATCTTTATTTATTTAATTAATTCATTAACCTTTTCTACCCATGACACATGTCATTCATCTCTTAATTCATACACTACCTACCCCTTTCATTATTTTATTATTTTTTTTACCTACCCTCTAATCCTAGCCGACCTCTCTTTTTACACCTCTCAATCTTAACCCTCCATTTCATATTGTGTCTTCTATTTAAGAAGATGCTTTCTTCATTATCAAACCCTAATGATCCTAATCATTTTATGCATCCTAATCACTCATGCTAATGATCTTTCATGCAACTTGCTACACTATGATCCTACTTGCAACCACATTCCGTTCTTTGTTGAGCTCTTGTGCATACAAAAATCTGAGAGCAAATATATCAAGCAAGATCAATGGAGATAGGAAGAATGGAGATCAAAACCCTATTGGACATGTGATCGTATAATCTTTGTGATTTTGTTTTATTTTGCATTGTCTTAGGTAATCTTCATATGTTATGGTGGATCTTTGTTGATTGTTAGGCTAGGGTTTAGTGGTTGGATTCATTTAGCCTTTCAATATTGTTATTATTGTTATCCATTTTCACCATGAATAGGTAGAAACAATGAAGGAAAAATGAGAGGGGGGAGGGAGTGAATCAGTTTTAACCAAAATTAAACAAATTAACCACAACTCCAGATCTGATCATTAACAACAAGAACAAAGATAAACACCATAATAGAAAAACATATAACACACAGATTTTGACATGGAACACCCGATTAAGGGAAAAACCATGGTGGGAACCTAACCACAATATGATGATAGCTTGTAGTGGTAGATGTAAATATTACAATGGGGAATGCACATGCATTCAGGCACACTATGTAGAGCTCACTACTCAAATACAATAGATGGATACAACTCCTAGAGGAAGAAAGGAAGGCTCACTACCTTACAAAGATTGGACACCGATCCAGATTACATGAACTGAAAGAATAGCATCTTCAAATGCCTGATCATAGTTTCAGTTAACAACATTGTCTACTCTATAACTCTCTTCTTCACTTCATCACTCTTTTGAAAGATCAAATTCTTGTTCGCACATACAACACCCTCAATGAACACAAACACACATCTTACATGCTTATTACTCTTATTTATACAAATCGTCAACCTTGATTTCAAGATCGGCTCAACTCATAAGAATTAGTTACAAAATTACATCACATGATACATAAATTAATATGCAGACCAATACAATGTCGGAAAGGACATATCATGGACCTAAATCAAAACCTTGAACATGCAACACCACCAAATATCTTGCCAAGATCATCTGCAACATGCAAGAACCATTGGGTCAGTCGTAAGGTCATGTAAAACGAAGAATACCACCGGACCAAGAAAATCTTCAATAATGGGCACAATGATCAATGCAAACCAGAAACACGGATAGAACATGACCAAGAAACATCGACAAGAAACGTGAATTCCACCACAACAACCACAAGAACTCAAATTACTAGAATTATCATCATCTCCCTCCTAGAGCTCAAGAACACCAACATAACTTACTGTCAAGCTGAAAGATACGCTTGTGAAGTTTTAAATCATAAACCACTCGAACTGAGGACACACATGAATGTACCAAATGCTCTCCAAAATCCACTCAACATAATAAATCAATTCCGGAGAAACACAAATTAGAAATCACAACTCTGCAATACATAACCAACAGAAAATTGAGTCATCACACCAGACCTCATAACTTGATCAAATCATCTTCCAAAGCACTGAAACTCATGTTGAATCAACTAAGGATAATAATCTTTGAATCCTTAAATCCGCATTAGCATATCTAAAATATACCAACCAAACCAACTCTCTACAACACCTAAGCACAAGAACATAAGAATATGTTGACATTGATGACATCACATTCCAACAACTATAATATCCAACAATCTCCCCCTTTGGCATTGATGGAAACATACAAATGTGAAAAACAATCAATGTAAAGAAAGAAATCAACTAATTCAACAATCTCCCCCTGATATCATGAACACATAGCTCTCTACTTTACATAGATAGGATAGTTTTTCACATGCTTATCCCCCCCTTTGACATCAATGCAAAAGACTCTCAAAGTTGAATAACTCTTCCCCACACAATCACAAAATGAACCACATACTTGTTGGAATCCAATAAAACTGAGAGGGGAGGGTGAATCAGTGTTATACCAGAATGTTCAATTTTAGCCTTATTAAAACATGCATACACCAATCGGTGTACTGATACATACAAAGTTGAAAGAAGTAAAGCAACCAATAAGCCAATCACGTAAATGAAAACCATAGCACACAAAATTATACATGGAAAACCTCAAAGAGGAAAAACCAAGGTGGGATCTATGACCCACAATATCAATCCATTGGCCATATGAAGAGATATTACAAAATATGAGGGGCCCGCACTTGCAAGAAGGCTTATAGCCTAGAGTAAACTGCTCAATCAAAAAAGGAGCCCCATTGACTACATAAAAATCCAGACTACAATTGGGAGAAGTGTTGAACTCCTAAGATAGTATCTTCTATGCTAGAATACAATTTCAGTTTAAAATCTATCTGTTCTGGTCTAAAACCCTAAACCTTTTACCTAAATAACCCTTACATGAATTTCCTTACTTACATAATCTCTCTAATATATTTCACATCATATTACATCTGCATATGCATAATCTCCTATCACATGTCTATATCAAAATGATCTATCAAATTGACTTATATACCTTGTACAATTTATCATGCCTTATGTTGGCTTACAAAGATATATACAATATCAAATTATATGTCAGCCAAATAAAATAAATTCATAAATATGAAGAACAATTTACAATGCCGGATCCAAGAGATGTCGGCCTCCAATACAGATAACCTTTTACTAAACCATGTCGGCTTGCATTGCCAGTTACAAAAGAAATCATTCTGTCTTGCCGGTGCTAGTACCTATGTAGTGTCTGTGAAGTGCCTGCCAATACACAACTAAACCAAAACATGAAGCTGAAACAAAATATTATGTTGCCATCAATGACAACATAGTGAAACCAACCAATTGAGTGTCAATTGCCAACAGTCTCCCCCTTTGGCATTGATGGCAAAATGGTCAACGCTTCATCTTTCAGTTTCATCTTGCCTGGTCCCCCTAAGCTGAATATTTATTAATGCAAAATACTCCACATCTCCATATCTCCATAACTCCATAATTCCCCCTAATGTATACAACTCCTATTATTTTTCACATCTATATCACTACCCCTTTGACATCAATGCCATCAAAAATTCTAAAAAGAATGTCAAAGATTCAAAAAATTGTTCAATGAATATCCCAAAATATCTTATCAGAGCTTAACAAATTTCAAAATTTATAGATAAGCCTTCTCTAGTAGCTCAAGATAGGTATCCCAATCAGTTTTGAAAGTGTCAGAAATGGATACAAGTCCATTTAGTATATGTGAAAATGACTCTTTCTCATTTACTTTTGTCGGTGTGTGCTTTGCCACCATATTCATACACTCTTTCTAATGTACACTGAGTGAATCCAACTGGGGACTCACCAAGCCTCTCAAAATTCTGGCTCTTTTGATAATTTTGTCTCTTTCCTTCTCAACAACATAAATTTGGGCTTCCAAAATCAAAATTTGACCATCAATGGAATTAGCTATATTTGCAATTTTCTCCTAAAGTTCTTTTATCTTCTTATCCACAATAGCTGTAAGTATATCAGTGTTACAACATACCCTATAAATATTTGTACATTGCTTCAAAGAATTTTCTATTAGTTTCAGCTTCTCATCAATCTTTTTCTTCTCTGATTCAATTACCTTATCAAATGCAACTCTCTTAGCCTGAGTAAACCTTTCTAGTGCTTGTCAGTTTGAAATCAACTATAAGGATTAAAAATCCTTTGAAATATGCTCAGTAATTATCTTAAGCTTGCTGGATGGGCTCTCTTCATTGTCAATCTTGCACTCCAAGAGTAGTCTGTGTAAACAAGTGATTGATTGATTGATAATCCCTTTATCTGTAGATCCCTCCTTCATTAGTTTTTGTGCTGCCATCATCATGAGTTTAGTAGGGCTCATCTCTGTTATGTTTTTCTTTTCAACCTATGAGGTGTCAATTGACAACAATGATGGACCAACTACTAGTTCCCTACTGGATTCCCCTTTCTTCTCCTCTGAAGAGTTATCCTTTATAGCTTCCTCACTTGCACTGGTGGCTTCAACATTTGGTGTAGTTTGTGTAACTGTTGGTTCCTCTATAGGAATTGTAACCTCAACCTGTACATTTGTATCTGGAGGATTGTTATCCTCAACATTAATATCATTTATAACACTAACTTGTTCACTCTCCGTGTTAACCGATATCTCAATATTTGTCTATACATTTGTGTCACCCAGGGGCTTAATTTCCACTATCTTAATATTTTTCAAAATTGAGGGTGATGTACCCATAATCCCCTTTCCTTTTCCTTCAACCAGAGTGTCTACAGTGTATGTCTTGGTTTCTAGTGAAGTAAAGTATCCTATGTTCTCTCCAAGGAACTTAACCCATTCTTTTTGAGTCTCCTTTATTATTTCATTTACCCTTCCTAGCATCAGACTAGTTATTCTATGTTTGCTATTAAAGACTTTTCTATATATCACCTCAAGCATCTTCTCCATTTCATCTAGAGCAATAGTAACACAAATAGATAATAACTCTTGAATTTTAATATGCTTATCTTCTTCCATAGCTGACAGTCTTCTAGCATCTAACATATTATACAATTCAGATGGTATTTGATTTTAAATTTCTATTAAGGCTTTTTTATAAATATCCAAGTATAATAAGATTGCTTCCTCTACCTCTCTTTGTTCATTCTCTTCTAAATAATCATAGTAGAACTATACATTCTTTAACATTCCATCCTTAGTGATTTCATCTACTAATTTTGCACAAGTTTTAGGTGGGACTTTACCAGAATCAGTGTCATTCTTCTTCTTCCTCTTTGCAGTATCGGATGCAGCTGAAGTGGTTACCTTTGGTGCTTTCTTCTATGTCAGTATTTTGAATTTAACCTTCCTAGCCAGTTTCTTTTTAGCTTCTATCTTTGTTTCCTCATTTTTCTTTCTTACAACCCTCATGAATGCCAATGGTTTATCATCCTCAAATTCGGACTCAACTATAATAGGCTCAATGTATACTTCAGGATTCTTCCTCTTCCTACCTTTTGTCAGGACAACATCAATTAATGCCTTAATTTCTTGTGAGACCTTCTCAACAAATTTGATATTCTTTCCTTCTTTCTTCTCTCTCTTCTTTCAGTTGAACTCTGTTTCAACCTCATGTGTTTTCTGTTGTGCAGTACCATAGGGCTTCTCTGCCTCATCAATAGGTGCATCAATCAACATTTTTGCATAGGCATCAATAATCTATGGATCTACCTCATAGCCCATTTCCTCAATCCAAATCTTTCAAGGCTTAACTGCTTACATAAGTGTCTCATCTTTCATCACCATGAAGCATATGTTAGTTGAATATTTTTCTACAAGATTCTTAGGTACCCTTACCCTAGACCTCATAGATTTTTGGAATGCTTTGAAATATCCCCATACCTTATCATCTCTCTGACATCCTAAAGTAGCAATTGACTATTTCAAATGTCTCTCTACCAGGTTATTAAATGCCCATTGCCTTTTACCAAAACTGGGTGTATCATTCATGAAATATAACATTAAGCAAATTATCAAGTTGCCATACTAGAATGTACCCTTCTTATCTCCCTTAATCTTTCCTAGGTTTATTAACAACTAATCTAGCATCCAACTGCATAGATCCAATTTCACATCCTCTCTCATCATTTTCTATGCAGCTAAAATGGATGAAATAGAAACATAATTCAGTCAATTTGACTGAGTTACCTTATAACCAATGATCATGCTACCAAATTTGGTGTTTATGTTGGTAATAGTGCTCACTCTCATAGATCTTCTATCAGATGTCGTGTCAATGATTTTGTTCACAAAATCATTTGATGTTTCCCAACCGATGGTAAACCAGTGATTGATTGGATGAATTCCTTGGTGATCTTGTAAGGTCTATATAACCATATAAATTCCCCATGTACTCTAGTCAAAACATATTTGATTATCTCATCTTCAAATTCCAGAATATCCAGCATGTCGGTAAACCCTAAGTCTTCAATGTGCTTGTATGCCAATTTGATCTTTCTAGATTCTCCCATCACTTCACTCATTTACATTCCCTTAATTTCAGAAGTTCCCAAGTCCTCAATGTCATAGTGAATATGTTCCCTAACATCTTCTGCATAGACAAGTCCCTCTGCAACATGAGAAAATGCTCCAACTGAATCTTCTAGGGTAGCCACATGTGGATATTGCTTGAAAATTGGCCGAGGGCGGTCCTTAACCTCTACTATAGTTGGGTTCGTAAAAAAGGTAGGAATAGATGATGATCCAACTTCCATGTTTAAAGATAAACACCTTTTGATTTCTCTCGGTGAAAACCTTCAACAGATTCTTTCAGATGTCGGTGAAATCGCTCAAGAAGAAATCTGATTGCTCTATAATACCTTTGATTTCTCTTAGTTTCTCTTAATCACTCTGGAATCACTCTGAATGCAAGGTGATCAATAATGAAGTTAATTCAACTTTTTAACCTCCATGAAAAACCCTAATCTTCCATTGACATAAATGACTGCTAGTGAAAGATACCGGATCTCACACAGAACATATCCATGTTGGATAATCATCTCTAATATCTTAAACCTCTTCTCGGGGCACATGCAGCATCTTCATGAATTTTGCCTACCCCTAAGGCATCTACCTCAATTACCATATAAGCTACCTGTCAGTGCAGGAGCAACCTCTTATGCCAGATAAGTAACCGGTGCATTTCCATCTGATGATTGTTGTCCAGTCTTCCTAACCTGTCTTTGAGTATGATCTTGCTGGATTTCACTTATCTTCTCTTTCCCTTTCTCATTTTATCCTCCATTATCAACTGGTGGAATTCTGCTTGTATAGAATTTAGCAATATGTCCAACCTCATTGCATGCATAACATGTAACATTGTTCCTTTGAATTTTATTTCTAAAATTGGTGAAATTGCTTGACCTGCACTAATTAGCCATATGTCCAAATTTTCCACATGCATAGAATTTAACATTCATTATGCAATCTTTTATCTTATGACCATACTTATTGCATTTAGAACATTTACCGGGAGCAGAATCAAGGTTCTTATTTTCTCTATTTTGACATTGCCTAGCCATGTGACCAAATCTATTGCAAACAAAACATCTACCATTGAATTTATAAGCATTAAATTGCCTTACTGATGCCTTATAGTTTTGATCTTCATTAGCAGTACCAAAACTCTATCCTTTCTCAAATACAAGTCCAATGGAATCTCTAATCTGCCTTTAGCTCTTCAATAACTCTTCTAGCTGTGCTGAGCTAATCTTGAATTTTTCTTTAAACTCACTTGTAGTAGTTAGATCTTCTCTTAGAATTATCATTTGTCTCTCAAGCTCTTGTTCATTACTCTAGGATACAACAAGATTTTCTTCCTTCTTCTTTTGGTCCTCAATCTCCTTAGACATTCTCATAGTTATAACTTGCATTTCATTTTTCATAACCATGTTCTCCTGACTCAATTTCTGACATTGTTCCTTAAGTGTATCTTTCTCTTCATCATCCTAATTTTGCAAAAGTTCCTTCCTCCTAGCTTGAATAGATGATAGCCTCTCTTGTAGGAAAATAATGAATTACTTAGGAGAATTCAATTCATCTTGTAGCTTTAAGTTTTTCAACCTTTCATCATCATAATCTTCAAGTGCCATCTCAAGTTGCTTCTCCAAAGCCATATCCAAGGATTCTGGATTCAAGATCTTCCTCAAGCTATTAAACTTCTTCTGAGGCACAAGGCTCTGATACCAAATGTTGGAATCCAATAACACTGAGAGTGAAGTGTGAATCAATGTTATACTAGAATGTTCAATTTTAGCCTTATTAAAACATGCATACACCAACCGGTATATCGGTACATACAGAATTGAAAGAAGTAAAGCAACCAATAAGCCAATCACATAAATGAGAACCATGACACACATAATTATACATGGAAAACCTCAAAGAGGAAAAACCACGGTGGGATTTGTGACCCACAATATCAATCCTCTGGCCATATGAAGAGATATTACAAAATATGAGGGGCCTGCACTTGTAGGAAGGCTTATAGCCTAGAGCACACTACTCAATCACAGAAGGAGCCTCACTGACTACGTAAAAATCTAGACTACAATCCGGAGAAGTGTTGAACTGCTAAGATAGCATCTTCTATGCCAGAATATAGTTCTTGTTTAATCTCTGTCTGTCTAGGTCTGAAACCCTAAATCCTTTATCAGAATAACCCTTACATGAATTTCCTTACATACATAACTTCTTTGATATATTTTGCATCATATTACATTCACATATACATAATCTCCTATCACATGTCTATATCAAAATGATATATCAAACTGACCTATGTACCCTATAAAATTTATCATGCCTTGTGTCATCTTACAAAGATATATACAATATTAAATTACATGTTGGTCAGATAACATAAATGCATAAATATGAAGAACAATTGCTGATGTCAGATCCAAGAGATGTCGACCTCCAATACCAATAACCTTTTACTAAACCATATCAGCTTGCATTGTTGGTTACCAAAGAAATCCTTCTGTCCTGCTGGTGTCGGTGCCGGTGTAGTGTCTATAAAGTGCCTATTGGTACAAATAACCTTTTACTAAAACATGAAGCTGGAACAAAATTCCATGTTGCCATCAATGACAACAAAGTGAAATCAACCAATTGAGTGTCAATTTCCAACAATACTAACTACTCCCTCTGAGTAGCAGCATCCACTCATCAATCCAAATATTAGGATAAGACCATGAATTCCACTGGATTGATGCATCACAATGCATCTAGTTCACATCAAGATGGACAATCACCTCAAACTTCTCCTTGAGATATACAAATGTGTCTATAGGCAAAGGCTTAGTGAATATATTTGTGATTTGTTCCTTTGTAGACACATACTCCAATCTAACTTCCTTATCACTGACTTTCTCTCTCAGAAAATGAAACTTAATTGATATATGCTTTATTTTAGAATGCAACACCAGATTCTTAGAAATATTGATAGAACTCACAATATATAACAATAGGCTCATTATAAACAACTCTAATATCCTTCAGCATCTAGCTGATCCATACTACTAGAGGACAAATACCAGCAATAGAAATGTATTCAACTCCAGTGGTAGATATTGATATAGCATTCTTCTTCTTACTCATCCATGAAACCAACTTCTTCCCTAGAAATAATGCACCACCACTTGTACTCTTTTGGTCATCAACATCGACTGCCCAATCAACATTAGTATAAGCACTTAAAGTGAAATCATCATTCTTCAGATACCGCAAACCATAATCAATTGTCCCCTTCAAATATTTGAATATCCTTTTTGTCATGGTTGTGAAGTAGGGTACCTATAGCTGCAACACAAAAAATCAATAGACCATTACAATAATGGTTAGAAAATTAAAATCAAACAAAAGATAAACCATGACAAAGCGACCTATCACCTCCTAAGAGATGCAAGTGTGGATTTTCTCTCAGATCTAGATAAGCAATCCCAGTGACTTGACTACACCTAGATGAAGGATTTGAAATAATATGATATGATAGCTAGATGAGATTGATTATGATACATTGATCCAAGAGTCTAATTAAGCTAATGATATGCATGATTAAGCTATGATGATGATGATGCAATTAAGCTAGAATAGAGATTGATTAAGCTACATGATTCAACAATTATGCTAGAAAATTATCAAATTAAACTAGATCTAAGATGCAATTGCCTATAATAAAAATTCTCAAATGATATGCTAAAATGGATATGCCTGTAGTAACAATGCCTAAATTGATATGAGATAGGATCCTTTATGCTCCAAAATAGGGGATATTTATAGGATTTCCACGGCCAGGGGTGAGGTGGCAGGAATCAATGGTCAACATTGAGTCTAAAGATATCAAGGGTGAAATTGGAGGAGGTTGGAGAAGAGGTTGGAGGGACGGACACTTGTCATCTCTATGGTGACAAGTGTTAAGGAGCCTTTCTCATAAGAGGGCAAGTGTCCAAGGGAGGAGACATGTGGCCTAAGTGCCATGTGTCTCAAGGGGAGAATATCCACACCATATGAGGTTAGGATAAGGAGGTTAAGATGTGCAAGATAGGATAGGGTTAGTTAAACCCAAGGTTAGGTGAAATGGGTTAGGTTAAGGGATTGTTAGTGTAGTCACATAAATCTGTCCATTTAATTAAATGAATATTTACTATTTATTTGATTAATAAACCCACTAGCCAATGGTTAATTAAATTAACATTTAATTAATTCATCCTCAACCATTATCCTATTAATTAAATAAATTATTCAATCTATTTCAATTAATTTATTAAACCAAATTCACAATCAATTAAATGAATAAATCCTATTTGTAGTCACATAAATCTGTCCACTTAATTAAATGAATACTTAGTATTTATTTGATTATTTAACCATCAATTAATAATTAATTAAATTAATATTTAATTAATTCATCTTTACCCTCTTCTCCTATTAATTAAATAAATTATTCAATTTATTTGATTTAATTAACTTAACCAAATTCATACCATTAATTAAATAAATAAATCATATTTGTTTAATTAAATCTTCTCTCACATTTAAATAAATTAATATTTATTTAAATCCCCCAAAATCCCACCTCTCACATTTAAATAAATTAATATTTATTTAAATCCCCCAAAATCCCACCTCTCACATTTAAATAAATAAATCATTTATTTAAATCACCTTTATCCTCCACCCACTTGTATTTTCCTACAAAAGCAAGTTGCACAATTATTTTAAATAAATAATTTATTTAAATCACCTTTATCCTCCACCCACTTGTATTTTCCTACAAAAGCAAGTTGCACAACTATTTTAAATAAATTATTTATTTAAAATCCTATTTATCCTCACCCACTTGAAACCTTTAATGGTTTCCCTTAAAGTATTCAAACTTGATGGCTTCCTTCTATAGTCTTCTTAAGACTTTAATGGTTTTCCTTAAAGTCTTCAAGCCTTTAATGGTTCCCCTCAAAGTCTTCAAGCATTTTAATGCTTTATCTTCCTTTTTCTCATTTAAATAAATTAATATTTATTTGAATATTTATCTAAATACAACTTGCACACATTTATTGAAATAAATGAATTTTTATTTTAATAAAATCCTATTTTCCCTCACCCACCAAATCCACTTGCAAAATCTAATCCCCTTCTAGATTCTTCTAACCCCTTCCTAATTAACTTAATCCATCCCCTAATTATTGTCACATTCCTAAGAAAAATGGAGTCACTTCTCAAAACCTAAAAGTCTTTGATAACCATTAAAGGCTTTCAACCTTCAACCACTAAATGTCTCAAAGTCTTGGATAACCTTTGAAAGCTTCCAACCTTCAACCACTAAATGGCTCAAAGTCTTTGATAACCATTGAAGGCTTTCAACCTTCAACCACTTAATCTCCAAAGTCTCCAATAACCATTAATGGTTACCTCAAACCCTCCCACATGGTTAAAACATTTGTTTTGACTCAACCTCTACCCAACCCAAGGGTCTCATCAAGCCTTTAATGCTTTGACCATGATTATCTCTTAATCATTTGCACAAAGGTTTATCCTTGCATTAACTCCTAATCCAGTGGGTAATCCTAATTTAGGCTTGACCCTTACCTTCTAGATAACCATGAGGTCTCCTCAGGCATTTAATGCCTCCAACCTCTTCTCTCAGCCCAATCTTATGTTGACACTCGTCACCATTTCATTGGTGCAAATTGTGCACATGGATCCCCAACTTTCAAGCTTGACCCTTGATTAAACCTTTCAATCCTGGCCATCCATTACTCCATTTTTCCTATAAATAGAGCCCATTCCTTCATAATCCAGATCCTAAAAACTTGTATGCATTTAGGCTATAGACATTTTTAGAGAGCATTTAGCATACCATAACTAAAATCTTGTCTTTTTGGTAAAATCAATCATTTTAGCATCAATAGCATAGTATTTAGCTTTTCATTTCATATTTGAAGCTTAATATTAAATCTCAATCCTCCATAAGCATCCATAGTACAAAAAGCTGCTGAGAGCTACACTCATTTGGGACTTGGAGAGGAGAGGAACAAGGGAGGAGCAACTATGAGCATCTTTATTAGCTATTTCATTCTATGTTTATATGCTTTCTATTTCATGCTTAATATCTCTCTTGATATGCCTGTTTAGGATAATCTTTTGTTGCTAACACTAACGTTTGTTTCTTGTGCTCTTGTGTGTGTTGCCATCAAACAGATTTTCTAATCCTTTTTGCAGAGCATCACTATTTATTTAATTTAATTCCCTATTGTCTTTTAAATAGATAATTAAAACATTTATTTAAATCATTAAACACCCCCCCCCCCCCCCCACATGCATTCTCCTACAAATGCAAGTTGCAACCACAATTGAAATAAGTTAATTTTATTTTAATTTAAATCCTATTTTACCTCACCCACCAAACCCGCTTGCAATCCTAAAATCCCCTTCTAGACTCTTCTAAACCATTCCTAATTAGCCTAATCCATCTCCTAAATATTGTCAATTGGAGTCACTTCTCAAAGCCTTCAAAGTCTTTGAAAAACATTTAATGCTTTTTGTGTTCAACAAGCTAACCCCTAAAGTCTTCCAAACCACTAATGACTCTTACATAACCATTTATGGTTAAATCCACTTGCTCCCATGGTTAGAGACTTTACCTCTAACTCAACCCTCATTTGACCCATGGGTCTCTTCAAGCATTTATTGCTTTGACCATGGTTATCCTCACTAACTCTTGCACAAGAGTTTATCCATTGGATAAAGACATTATTTATTGGTTAATGGCTTTATTCTTTCAACTCAACATTAACCTTACCTCCCAAGTTAACCCTCAAGTCATGTCAAGCATTTAATGCTTATTCCCTCTCCTCTCAACCCATCTCATGTTGACATTTGTCATCTTGGGATTGGATTGAAAGCCCTCACATGGATCATAAACCCCTCAATCCTAGCCCTTGTTGAGATTCCTCAATCTCAACCCTCCATTGCTCCATTGTACCTATAAATAGAGCTCATTTCTTCATAATCCAGATCTTGAAATCTTGTATGCATCTAATTTATAGTTAAATTTAGAGAGCATTTAGCATAATCATCCACATTTGTCTTTTTGGGCTAAAATTAACATTAGATAATTAGATAATATCTTGTTTTAGCTTGTTCACATTTGCATTCTCATAATCATCCATTTTACAATCTTGAACCTCCATAAGACATCCAGAATAGTGTAAAAAGCTACTGAAAGCTACACTCATTTGGGAACTTGTAGAGGAGAGGAACAAGGGAGGAGAAGCTACAAACATGGTGGAGGGCATTTTGAGATGCCTTATTGAATTGCTTAGATTTATCAAGCTTTCTATTTTATGTTTTGTGACTCTCTTTATATGCTTGCTTAGGATAGTGTTTTATTTGTGATTTCTAACACTAACACTTGTTTCTATTGCTTGTTGTTTTGTGTTTGTCTTGACAATATCCTAGCAATCCTTCTTGCAGAGTATCATTTGGTGAACCTGACGTGAATTGAACATGCAACCTTGTGATCATCTTTTTGAAAACTACTAACTTTTTCATGTTTTAATTGACACACAGGTCATGCTTTAGCACCATTGTTCATGCTTTAGCACCTTCGAAAGTTAGTATTTTAGTGCTATTGTCTCGCAACTGGTGCTATTGTCCTTCTTTATTGCTATTAACCATTAAATAACTCTATCGTGTCTAGTTTTAGCACTTTTAGTTTGTTGTTTGACAAAATTAATTCTATTTGATAGAGTTCTTTTAGCACTTTTGTCTCTTTTTATAGCACGTTTGCACTTCTTTTAGCACTTTTGTTTATTATTTAGCACTTTTGTATTAAATAGCGCTTTTGTTCTCACACATAGTAGTGCTATTGTAATAGAGAGTTGTAAAAAAACTTTTTTTAACTGAAAATCAAAATCTAGGCTTGTAGAAGCCCACAAAATTTCATTCTTTTTATATTTTTTTTCATTTTTTACTAATTGTTTGTCTTTTGTGCAGGTTTTTAAATTAGATTAGGAAGTAAATTTGTCTTTTTTACTAACTTTTTCAAAGTTGGCTTAAAATGAATTCACTTCTTATTTTAGCTTCAATAAACTTCACGCTTCTTTTTGGGTATTGTAGCGTCCTAAAATTGTGACACTTGCAATTTCGACTGCATTTGGGTCTTCACGATGGCGACACAACACTGAACCTGAATGGAGACCCCGAAACTTGTTCACGACATCAAAAACTGCATTTTTCCAGCACCCTGGCCTGATCCTCCTTGCACCCTGCTGTCCCGGGAGGTGGGACTAGAGCACCCAGCGCCCTGGTCCTTCAGAACTAGGGCGCCCAGTGCCCTGGTCCCCCAGGACCATGGCGCCCAGCGCCCTGGTCCCTGGCCCTATTTTGGGCCCGGTCTCCTATGGGACTTCGGGTCTTTTTGTTTGCAAATTGGAAAATAACATTCCCTGGTCGGCCTAAGGTCGGGAAAATCAGTCTATCAACCTTAATTGACAAGTATATAAACTACATTTCCTCTCCCATTTTGGAAGAGGAAGGACATATGGGTACAAGATGTGGAAACGATACTCAAACATTCAAGCATTCAAACATTCCTTCACGCAATTGATCATTCTAAGTCTCCATTCAAGGCTAAGTGTTGCATTCAAGACAAGGATTCAACCATTGAAGAGGAGATCACATATCACATACAACATACAACATACAACAAACAACAACATCTATACCTTTGCATATAAGGATACAAACATCCTTACAACAAGGTACTAGTACTTGTTTTACATTACAGTTATTTACATTTACAGCATTTCTCATTTCTTGGTTAATTCCAAAACCGGGGTTTGACCTAAGGGCAAACCCCTAATCCCTAATTCCCCAATTGTCTTCGCTTTTCTGTGTGTAGGTTGTAGGTACGCGGCTGAAATTGAAGATCTGGAATCCTTGTGCAGAGATGAACAGATCCCCCTTCGTTTCGCGGATTTTTCGGAGGACCGTGTGCATGCTGGGCGCCATCGTCCCGTCAACTTTTGCTCAAATTTGCAGGACAGCGCCGTCTCGACATTTTATTGCTAATTCCAGGTCTGTAGCTTCATATCATATCCCTATCTCTGTTTATAAGCGAATATTTCCCACTTTACATGCATTCCTAGTTCAATCTTTCTATCTACATTTCTTTACAAAAGAGGGTATCCTTGCTGTCACAACCCTTGAAACTCATATAGAATCCAATTTTGCATTACGTGGGATTGGATCTTGTGGGTTTCAACCCCTCTTTTGAATGTAAAGTCTCTCCTAAGTGAAAACCATCAACCCTAGTGACTCTCCCTTCTCTCTCCTTGGAGTTGGGGAGGGGAGAACAACTAGGGTTCGATTTTTTCGCTTTACATTTTGGTGAACTCGACGTGAACATCCTTTCTGATTATTTATAGTTATATCTGAAAATTGGATTCCTTGATTACATTTCCATGTTTGATCTTTTGCAAAATTTTAGAGGTTAATTGCGTAAAAACCCTAAATTTTCTTTTTAAGTAATTGAGCTTGTGAAATGTTTAATTGTTAATGCTTGTTTCAGATCTACCCTTCTATTACAAATTGTCAATTCATATTTGTGCTTTAATTCTGAAAATTAAGTGGTTAAGTGTCAAAACCCTAATTTTTGAAACCTTCTTGATTCAACCTTTGTCCGACAATTTCACTGATCAAAACATCTCCAAATCGGCTGTAACTTTGGATTCCGCAATAAAATCACAATATCTTTCATCCCTGAAAATTTGGAAAAAAGTTGCGAGGACCATGTGCACCCCGAGCGCCATCGTCCCCGACATTTTTTTTGAAATTTCGGGAGCTAGATCTTACTGTATTTTTCTGCTAAAATCCAGAATTTTGGCTGATTTTATCAATTTTAACACTTTCAAAATTATGGTCAAAGTTGGTCTAGCGATTGCTTCGATTGAGGCTTCTAATCATTCAAAAATTGTTGAAATTGAAATTTGTGTCAAAATTGTGTTTCTTACAGTCCTAAATCTGAAAAGTGTGTTATCATTCATTCGAAATTTTAGTGATTTATTCAAATTTTTTGCAATTTGTGACTTTTGAAATTAAGTGCTTAATTACAACAACTTTGATTTTTGCTTTCAAAATTGAATTTTGCGTGAAATTGTGTCAACTTTCAAATTTCAAAGCTTGCATTGCTCTTAACATTCCCTCTAAAATCATAAAATTCAAAATTTCAGTTTCCCTCTCTTTTTCAAAATTCAAATTTTGCATTTTTCGACAATCTTGGTAGGGTTCAATTTTGAGATTGCAACTTTAATTTGGCCTATCTACAGATCGTAAAATCACTCAATTTTTTCAAGTTAGCTGTAAAATCATCATAACTTTCATCCTTGCAAATTTCAAAAAAAGTTGTGAGGACCGTGTGCACCCCGAGTGCCACGGTCCCGGACATTTTTTTTTCGAAATTTCGGGAGATTGTCCTGATTGTATTTAACAGCTTAAATCTAGAAGATTGGTTGATTTTATTGAAATTTGCTACCTCTAAAATTCAAAATCTTCTCTCTTTCTTTAGTGCATGAGTTTTACAACAATAAGCCCTACCTACACTATTCCCGTTAGACGAAGCCTTAGAATTAAGTCCTTCCAAGGTTTAATTACTGAGGAGATGGAACCTAATTTGAATGGCCTTTTTAATGAGGACATGGGTAATTCCTCTAATCCTCTTAATGATGAAGAAGCTCTCCATGAGGTTTCTGTAGAACAACTTTCAAAATTGGATAACCAATTTGACGATTTTCGACAATGGATGTCTCAAGAATACCCTGATAGTCAAGCTCTTCCTTTAATTGAGGGTCTAAAACGTATGCTTCAAAGTGATAAGAATGGAATTGATATTTTGCGTGGTATTGCACACATTGTGGATTCAAATGTGATGCCTATGAAGAGTTGTGCCGAAACCTTAGGGTATACACAACCTCCTATTCAAGTTAATCATTCTATTCCTTTGACAACTCCTATTGCTAGTATACCTAATTTTACATCAAACATATTGACTACTTCAATACAAGACATTCCTCCTATGATCACTAGTCATGGGGGCAATCCTTCTTCTTCAATTAACCCTCTTCCTTCATTCAATCCTTCTTCTTCATTCATTCCTTCAATGAGTGTTCCTATTATATCTCCACAAATGAACATGACGCAAGGGGGCAATTCATTTAACCCTTCCATTCCTCCTTGTAGTGTTCCTCCTGTCCAATCATCTCCTATGACTAACTATCATAGTGTCCCACCACCTTACTCTCTACCTTCTTTCAATAACATAACACCTCCATCACAATCTAACACATCTAATATGAACTCTTCGACTGAAGCGACCATTAACAATCTTGCACAAACTGTCTCTTCTTTACAGCAACAAATTGCCTCTATGAATCAATCTAAGTTTAGTGTGCCCACATTTGATGTTGCAAGCCCACTTTCTCTTGACATTGTTCGAGCTATCCCCCCTAAACATGTTGAAATTCCGCACTTGGAACTTTATAATGGTAAGGGTGATCCTCTAACACATGTTAAGACCTTTCAAACAATATGTACTGATTTTGCTTATGACCAAAGGTTGCTTGCAAAACTGTTTACTAGAACATTAAGAGACAAAGCCCTACAATGGTATTACTCATTGCCTTCCTATTCTATTACTTCTTTCGAACAACTTGCAAATGCTTTCATTCAACAATTTCAAAACAATATAAGTCCTAAGGTTACTTTGATTGATTTAATGCATTGTAAACAAGGTGTTAAAGAAAAAGTGACTGATTTCATTGGTAGATATAAGCATTTGTATGCTCAAATTTCTTTTCCAGTGCCTGACAATGATATTCAAAGAATCTTTATTTCTAATTTACAAAAAGACATTAGAGAAAAAATCCTGTTTTCTGAGTTTACTTCTTTCCAACAGTTGTGCGCAACTCTTCACAATTATCAACTGACTGTGAGTCAAATGGAACAATCACATCCTATGGCTCTGAGTGATAAGGGTGATAGTAGTCAACAACCATTTGTGAAGTTTAAACCAAATAGAGAGTCCATTAAATTCAATGAAAACATCATCAACAACAATGTGAATGTAGCATCAGGTGTGCCTCCTATTTCTAAGTTTTTCAAGGAAGAAAGAAAGTTTACTCCTTTGAATGAATCATTGCATAGTATTATGAATAAGTTAATGGAACAAAATGTGCTTACTCTTCCTCCTATAAGGCAAATTGATCCTGCAAAGATTACTTCACCTTATTTTGATAACAAATCTTTTTGTCAATTTCATCGTCAACCTGGGCATGATACTGAAAAATGTTTTGCTTTAAAGGGTAAAATTCAAGATTTGATTGATAATAATACTTTCTCTGTTTCTGGAGTGAATGATAAAGGCAATACATCTATAGCTCCTCCTAACCAAAATCTTCAGATTTTTACTGATCCATTGCCTTCTCATACCTCTAATGTGATTGATACTAATGATTCCTTTGTCTCAGCTGATGATCTCGTGTCCATGACTCCGAATGTGATTAACTTTGTAGAGTAGCAGAAAATCCCTAAAGAACTCTCCATCACCGTTCATTCTAGTGAAACTATCAGGGCACCTGATGGTCCTTTATATATAGTTGCAAAAGTCAAAAATACACCTTGCCGTGGAGTGCTTATTGATCCTTCTTGTATGGTTAATATCATTACTGAAGAATTTCTTTTTACTTTGCAATTGAATCAAGTAATCTATGATGAAACAGATGTGGTTGTGAAATTATTTGATGCATTTTTTTCTCCTGCAATTGGTTCTATTACATTACCTATTGAAGTTCATAACAAATCCCTTGATGTGAACTTTTCTATTATTCCATCTTCCGAACAATTTCGTGTGAAGCTTGGCTATCCTTGGCTATCTTCCATGAAAGCTATTGCTTCTCCTATTCACAAGTGTTTGAAATTTCCCCATAATGGTGAAGTTGTTACTATCAATCATAGTCTCTTTAAACCAGCTGAAAGAACTTCTAGCATTCCTATTGATTACTTTTGGCCTAAACAATTCCAATCTCTTCCTCCGCGAAGTGATCATCTTTTCAAATCTTATCAAAAGTGGAAAAAAGATATGATCCTATCTCTAAGTGAACCTAGAACACCCAAACTTGACATTCCTATCATTCTTGAGAAGGAAGTTCTTCCTTTGAAAGATAAAACTAATGTCTTTCCTCAAGAAGATTCCTTACCCATTCCTATGGATGTGACTATGCCTATATCTAATAAACTTCCCAAAAGTAGACCTATCCCTCCTTGTCATGATGGACTTGGTCTCCTTCCAAAACCAAATATTCCTCCCTTATATGGAGCAGTTCCTCCTCCTTCCTCTTATGGAGAGAAGAGACCTTCCTCTTCTCCTATTGTTCAGCCTAAGAGACCACAACCTAAACACCCAAGTGATAAGGATGAGAACATTCCTCCTCCTCAATCTTCTCAACTTCCTACTAAGACTAGACGAAATCATTCTGCATGTGAACGCCGACGAAAGCGTCGTCTTAGAGCTCAAAATTTGCAATCCCCAAAAACATCTTCAACAACCATTATTCCATTTTCTCCTCAGCTGGAATTTGAGCCAAAATCTCCTAAACATAAGATACATGATGGTCTTGATCCTGTGCGAGTTAAAGATCCTATATTTATAAATCTTGATGATGATATAGATGAAAATATTACTCCTGTTCATTCTGATAGTGAATATGAATATGTTGATGTTGATAACCATTTATCTAACGATTTTTCTAAAGCACTTATCCTAGCTCCTAGACAAGAACACCGCGGCTTGGGATATGAACATAGCCCTTGTTTGGATCTTGTGATAGCTCCATCTGCTGTGTTGAATGTTCCTCCTCTAGCATGTTCCCTGCCTTCCTGAAACATTGATCAGCAAGATCGGGGGGTAGATGACATGCTAGACTAGTTCATTAGCATAGCAGATTCTCTCCTCCTCTCTTTTGTTACTTCTTCTATGTGTTACTCTCATTCTTCTATTTGTTGTCCTTAGTGTTGTCTACTTGAGGATGATGCAGAACATTGAGATCTCTCGATCTCTCTCATGTTGACTCAAAAGACACATGTGTTCCCTTCTTCTAGGTGACCTTCCTTGATTGGGGAATGAAGAACAATTATGCATACATACATATGATATACATGAATAATCATACAGCATACTGACCTCAAGGAAAGTGAAGTCACCTTGTGCTTTGTGTTTTGTGTCTATTATCCTTGGGCTTATCTCACACTTGGGGGCCTAAATCCTTGCGATAACGTGCTCCTTTCCTTTCTCATTTCTTATATGTATCACTACTTTAAAGCAATCACCCCCGGTGAGGCATGTGCGATCGCTTTAACGTAGGGGGGCATACATCCCGTCCATATCTTTTCAAGATACTTGAAAATTTCCTGACAAATTTAGCTTTGTCTTGAAAATTTTTGATATCTTTCTTGCATGACTCATAGTGAGGGAACCTTACTACTGACAGTCATGGTTCTCCCTCATGATCTTCCCTTTTACTTTGTTAATTGAAGTCATAAGATCCTTAGTCCACTCGGGGCTTGGTGTATCTTGCCTCCTTGACGTGGTGAAAGTTTTTCAATGTTGTTTCCTTGTACTTTACCGGAAGTATGAGCGTACGCTTATACTCCCCCTAAAGTGGGGGCTAAATGTAGCATCCTAAAATTGTGACACTTGCAATTTTGACCGCATTTGGGTCTTCACGATGGCGACGCAACACTGAACCTGAATGGAGACCCCGAAACTTGTTCACAACATCAAAGACTGCATTTTTCCAGCACCCTGGCTTGATCCTCCTTGCACCCTGCTGTCCCAGGAGGTGGGACCAGAGCGCCCAGCACCCTGGTCCTTTAGGACTAGGGCACCCAGTGCCCTGGTCCCCTAGGACCATGGCGCCCAGCGCCCTAGTCCCTGGCCCTATTTTGGGCCTGGTCTCCTATGGGACTTCGGGTCTTTTTGTTTGTAAATTGGAAAATAACATTCCCTGGTCGGCCTAAGGTCGGGAAAATCAGTCTATCAACCCTAATTGACAAGTATATAAACTACATTTCCTCTCCCATTTTGGAAGAGGAAGGACATATGGGTACAAGACGTGGAAACGATACTCAAACATTCAAGCATTCAAGCATTCAAGCATTCAAACATTCCTTCAAGCAATTGATCATTCTAAGTCTCCATTCAAGGCTAAGTGTTGCATTCAAGACAAGGATTCAACCATTGAAGAGGAGATCACATATCACATACAACATACAACATACAACAAACAACAACATCTATACCTTCGCATATAAGGATACAAACATCCTTACAACAAGGTACTAGTACTTGTTTTACATTATAGTTATTTACATTTACAGCATTTCTCATTTCTTGGTTAATTCCAAAAGCGGGGTTTGACCTAAGGGCAAACCCCTAATCCCTAACTCCCCAATCATCTTCACTTTTCTGTGTGTAGGTTGTAGGTATGCAGCTGAAATTGAAGATCTGGAATCCTTGTGCAGAGACGAACAGATCCCCCTTCGTTTCGCGGATTTTTTGGAGAACCGTGTGCACGCCAGGCGCCATCGTCCCGTCAACTTTTGCTCAAATTTGTAGGACAGCGCCGTCTCAACATTTTACTACTAATTCCAAGTCCGCAGCTTCATATCATATCCCTATCTCTCTTTATAAGTGAATATTTCCCACTTTACATGCATTCCTAGTTCAATCTTTCTATCTACATTTCTTTACAAAAGAGGGTATCCTTGCTGTCACAACCCTTGAAACTCATATAGAATCCAATCTCGCATTGCGTGGGATTGGATCTTGTGGGTTTCAACCCCTCTTTTGAATGTAAAGTCTCTCCTAAGTGAAAACCATCAACCCTAGTGACTCTCCCTTCTTTCTCTTTGGAGTTGGGGAGGGGAGAACAACTAGGGTTCGATTTTTCCGCTTTACAAGTATAAAATAAATCACATATTTTGTTTGGGCTTGTAAAAAGAATCTCACTTGTCTGGTTAAAAAGAACCACAAACTCCAAACAAAACAAAATTTATTTTGTGCAAGTTAGGGACAATTTGAATTTGGTGCTTAAAATCAACAAGACAATTTTTATTTATTGCATCCAATTAAAAATCACAATCAACACTTTGTTTTGGGCAAGATTAAAAAAAACAAGCCATTTGTCCCTTCAAGTTCAATCGATTTACTTCAAAGAAAAATGTGTTCTCAATTTAGTTGACGAGGATTTCAATTTCCTATATTATAAAAACATTTTGCCTTTGAGTTAAAAAGCACACCATTTTTGTTGGAGCAACATCTCCAAATAGTTAGATCACATTGATATAAACTTGGTTAAAAAAAGAACAAGTGTTTTTGGTGATTGGCACACTTTTTCAAAGTTTGCCGAGTGGTCCTACTTCTACCACACACTATCCTCTCCCTTGGCTTTCGTGGTCCTAGGTGCAAGAGAAAAGTGTTAGTAACACTCAAAATTTTGTCTTTTTAAGAGAGGCCTTCCAAGAGACACATCACTCTTGGTAATGACCTCATGTAGTAAATCCTTCAAGCCACTATAGAAATCAGGTGTGAGCAAAAGTTGTAGCCTTGGGTATAGCTGTTCCTACAATGTAACTTGCCAAAAGGACATATGGGCCCCACCACAAGCTACAAGGCTCTTAAGTGAGTCACTGCAGAATGAACTTATGTCCAAAAATATCGAACATTACTAGACACCTTTTTATATAAAAACCCACCCGTTTTATTGATTGAGGATATTTGTGATAAGTTCAGTGCAAGAGCATAGATGGTTTTGCTCCCAAGATACTCACCATACATATTTCCTTGAGTAGAAACATGAATTTTTGAAAGGCTACTTGTAGCTTGATAAAAGTGGTGACTCCCCCATCATAGGGACCATCTATTTGTTATGCTCATGCAAGACTTAGTATATCACTTCCTTACCTGCTACATCGGGATTCATAAGGTATATAGTACCAAAGTTGAAGAAATATCAAGATGTGGGCTGAAATTATCGCAATTGGCCATTTGACCTTAGGGATAAAGTGTGTTTGAAGTGTCTTCATTTTATGTCATACCAGTGATAAATTGAGCTAACTTCAAGCTTTTGGAAAAACATACAAAAACATTTGAAAAAGGGGTCAAAAAGTTCAAAGATTGGGTTGATTTAGATCCACACTTATTTGTGTCTTTTGAGGCAACATTATTGTGTTTGTGTGCTTGCTCTATTTTCTTTTCAAAGAAAGTCAAAACCAATTCCAAAACAAGTATTCATCCAACACAAATTTTCAAAACCAACATTTGGCAACAAGATATCAAATTATATGACCATCCTTCACATTTTGAGAAAAAGGAATCTTCATCAACATATCAATTTGAAGAAAAGACCATTGAGCTCAAAGGCTTTCATCAAAATAAGAAAAAAATTTCTATCTCAATAGACAAATTTTTGTCTCACACAGAGCCTTCTTGCTTCAAATGCATCTATATCTTCAAGAAAAATCCAATGAGTTTGATAAAGAGTCTTTTAACAACAGAGCTTTTACTCAATAAAGAGCTTTGAGTTATCATAAAAACAATGGAGGCAAATCAACCCTACCTTCTTTCCAAACATTTGTATTACATATAACATAGCTTAGGAAGAACCACCAACCCACAAGAGAGAAGAAGAAGAATGTTTCCCATCTGTAACACAAATTTTTTATTGAAGTTCCCATCCACTCTCACATTCATGCATCATCAATCCATTTCAACTCTCAAAACATAAAAAGGTATTGTCCTAAATTCTTTTTAGGTATTTCTTGAATAAAAACCAACACATGACTTTTAGAAGTGTCTCTACATCTAGGATAAACTCATCCTAAGAGGCATTTCTACGCATGTTAAAACTAGTCTATGAGTGCATCCTCTCATTACTAGGTAGCTTAGTTTGTAATATATCTCAAACCTTGCTATACCTTATCATATCAACCTTGTTAACAAACACAACAAGCAATTCATAAAAGGACTTTGGTAACATCAAACCTTCAGTGTTAGAGATCCGTATTCTAAACACTTCAGAAAACATTCATCACTCATTCTGGTACCAACTCATAATCACTTTCACCAAACTTCAAAAACAACTTTCAAACAAAATGCCTCAAACCAGACCGAGAACTAGACAACTAGAGATCGAAGAAGAGGAGGATGAAAATCTCAATGAATTTCAAGAAGCCATTGGAGGAAATGAAAATGATGAAAATACTAGTACTCCCACTCTTGAAGCAATAGAAAGGGCAAAACACAACCCCCTCTTCAATCAACTTTTTGATGAAATCCTCAAAAAAAATACCGATGCTCATTTTTTGAGACTTGCTCAAGAGGGAGCCAAACTACCCTCTAATTTTGATACCGCACAAGTATGGAAAACATCGGAACACCATAGCCATAATGAGGGTGGAAGAGGTCAAGATAACTTTAGATATAACCTTAATCAAGGAAATTCCCCACCTCCTCCTCTTATTGACATTGACATGTTGAGGAAACAAGTCAAGAATCTAGCCCAAAAACTCCACAGTGCTGTCAAAACTACCCGTGTTTCACTTAATGACATTTGTCCCTATCCCTTTGATAGGAATCTACATATGCCACCTTTTCCATGAGGGTTTGAAACATCTAAGTTTGAAAAGTATCGGGGAAAAGGAGACCCTAGAGATCATGTCAGGGAATTTCACTCAGCTTGCCTAGAAGTGGCATATGAAGACACATATCTAATGCGCCTCTTTCCTTAGAGTTTGGGAGGGACAACCACACAATGGTTTTCCCAATTAAGAAGTGGTATTAGAAAATTTGAGGAAATTATCCAAAAGTTCATTGCACATTATTCCCAAAACATAGAACGCAATGTTACCATGGTAGATCTGTGCAATACCAAAAAAATGCCAGGGGAGCTATTTTCAGCTTTCCTGCAATGGTGGAGACAACTATCTAGTAGACGTTCTCTTCATCTACTTGAACGAGAGCTAGTGGAAATATTTATTTCCAACTTGAATGATGAAATGGAATTCCACCTAGACATGAAGGGCACAAAGTCCTTTAACGACATGATCACCCAGGGATTAAAATGTGAAAGAGCCCTTATCAAAAAGGGACTTATCAAGATATACAATGAACCAAAAGATGGCCCTTGCCCACATTTTAACAGTGATAAACCTAACTTCTGGAATAAAAACAAAAACATCATCAATGATGGAGTTATAGATGTGAGAACCATAAAGAGTGCACAACCTGTGGTCCCATTTGTGGGGCAAAATCCCCCTCCTAAAAATAACATGGTTTCTCCTCCACAAAATCAAGGTCGCAATGCACCACAAGAGGAACCGCAACAACGACAGCAAAATTATAAACCAAAACCTCAAATAATGATCATCTCATGTTTAAGAATCCATTTCCATCATAAGATCAAAGGGGTCCTTCAACTTCAGGGAGAAACACAGATATAGTTGATTATATGCGAGCTACCTATAATTATATTGTAAATCACCTATATGATGCCAATGAACAAATTGCAACCATCACCATCAAAGATCCAAACCCTACCTACAATGTTGTTACGAGTCGTAGAAAGATAAACATTAAAGAAGCTCCACAAGGCACACCATCCATCCCAAAACAATATAACCTTGTAGAACAATTAGATAAGATGCCTGCACTTATATCCATCTTAGAGCTTTTGCGCCTATCCCCATCTCATAAAACAATCTTGGATCAAGCTCTCCAAGAGGCATCAGTCCTTGCCAATCTTAATATAGATCAATTTCAAGCTATGGTTGGTAATCTGAGGTCATCACCATGTCTCACTTTCTATGAAAGCGACAATACATCCTTCCAACAACCTCATAATGCCTCACTCCATATTGAAGGATTTATCAACCAACACAGGATCAAGTGAGTCTTGATTGACAATAGACCAGGCTTGAATATATGTACATTATAGTTGGTCATGATGTTGGGATATGTAGTTGAATCAGTGGACCCCTGCAAAAGGATAACCATAAAAGCCTATGATGATGCAGAGCGTTCCTCCAAAGGAGCAGTTGTGTTACCAATCCAAGTGGGCCCAGTGGTGCAACACATCATATTTCAATTTCTAGACCTTCCTCTACCATATAATTTGTTGTTAGGAAGACTTTGGATACACGCCATACAAGACGTTCCATCCACCTATCACTAGTGTATCAAGTTTCCTCATAACAGTATAGAAATTATAATCCTGGGTGATGCAAATCCATTTTCATATTGTAACAATATCAACCGTCAGCTAGAGATTACCATTCCTAACAATAGAGAAGCTATCCCATCCACATCATATGTTAGTCCAGCCTCTCTTTCCAGTTCAAACACCACTATACCAAAGCAAGAGAAGCTAAAAAATGAAAATGGCAGAGGAAGGTCCCAGGGAATACAATCTAAGCCAACTCTTTTGTGTTGGGCAACTACCCACTCCCCCTAGAACTCATGGTAAGCCTCAAAGGTTACTTCAAACACCACTGGTCAAGCCAGCATGCACTTTGGTGCCTTTTATCCTTGGAAAGAGTCAGGAAGAGGAGACCAGAGATGAGCACTTAGGAGAATAGATCTATAAAGACCCTATCACCATGGAAATCCCATAGGCTAAGCTTCCTACAGATCAATATGGAAAAGGCCTTACCATTATGCAAAGAATGGGCTATGATGGTTAGAGTTCTTTAGGACCTTTCAAGCAAGGATGAAATGAGTTGTTTCAACTTGAATTAAAGCCCAAAGATAACATTGGATTAGGTTTTCAAAAGGAGGCTCTTCCTAAGCTCAGATTCAAAGGGAAACCCAACAAACTTCTATATCAACCTAATACTCTAAAGAGGCCACCCTTGATTATATCAGTAGCACCAAGAACCGCACCAACTACCCCAATAAGGCTGATAATCCCATCAAAACCATCCACAACACCAATCATACCACCCATCAAACCAACAACCCCATCGGCAGCAACAACTACAAAAACAAAACCATTAGCAATATCAAAAACAACATATTCAGCAACATTGATACTCCTAGTATCAGATTCAATGATACCAATAATCATCCCCACAGCACCAACCATTCCATCTCCAAAGGTATAGTAGCCGATTATGCCTGCAGTGTTCAACTCAAAGATATCCCAGTTTGGTATAGTAATCAGATACTGGAAAGCGACTTAGAGATCAACTTACATGAGTGGCAATTTGATTTCGTACATCTTAATACTTCAGATGAGGAAGATGCATCTCCCCCTCCACCTCACAAAGAAATCCCCATTTATAGAGAAGCACAGATTAAAACCTATTGGGTTCCTGAACTAGAAACACCTTCCACAAAATCTACGTCACATCCTACGCTTGATTCTAATAGGGAGAGTACCATTAGCGACCTTCACCACAATGTCTTAACCCTCACTGACACATCTTATGAACTTAACCTGATCAATAAGGTAATTCCCATTATCCATCCTAAACTCATCGAATGGAACCAACTGAATCCCCCATTCCTTGACTAATTCCAAAATGATGAGGCGATCATTGACTTTTGGAACTATGGGATAACATACCAAGCGAGGATCAAAAAGATGGATTCATCATCAAACTTAATAGTGCAGCATACTTTGGGGTACATGCCAAACCTTCCAGTGAAAACCACACTGTGGCACTATTTGATCCCAAAAAAGTAAAAAGAAAGAGTGCATCCAATGGTGAAAAGCTCTCTGAGGTGCCTATGGATGAAAGGTTTGACATCCTCCCCTCCAGTGCAAATCAGGAATGATCAATGATCCTCATCGAGAAAACAAAAGAATTCAATGTAAGCACACTTGAGACTCCTCACCAAATACATCTGGCATCTCTTTTAACTCCAGAGGAACAACCTAAATTTATAGAATTCTTCTAGAAGCGTTAGATCAAATTCACATGGTCATATGCAGACATGCCTAGTCTAGATCCTAATTTGGTCATGCATCACCTCACCGTGGCAGAAGGAGCTAAACCAGTAAAATAGAAGCTTCGCAAGATGCACCCCCATATTTTGGTACTAGTCAAAGAAGAACTTAAGAAACTCTAGGATGTTAGTTTTATTAGACCAATTGATTACATAGAGTGGATCTCCAATATACTACCTATCAGCAAACCAAATGGGGGCATCCATATCTATACTAACTTCAGAGATCTAAACAAGGCATGTCCTAAAGATGACTTCCCCCTACCAAACATTGATATGATCATGGACCTAACTGAAGGACATGCCATGCTTTGTCTCATGAATGGATTTTTAGGGTACAACCAGATAAAGATCGCTCCAGAGGGTCAACATAAGACTTCCTTCACATGTCCATGGGGAACATACTATTGACACGTAATGCCTTTTGGTCTAAAGAATGCAGGGGTGACCTAGAAAAGAGAAATGACCACCATTTTTCATGATATGTTTCTTACGATAATGGAGGATTATGTTGATGACTTACTGGAAAAATCATTAACAAGATAAAGTCATCTTGCAATATTACATTAAAATTTTGACAGACTAGAACATTATCATGTTCGACTCAACCCAAAGAAATGTGTTTTTGGAGTAACCTCAGGGAAGCTTCTAGGATACATTGTCTCAAGAAAAGGCATTGAGGTCAACCTGGAAAAGGTCAAAGCAATCATGGACATGCCACCTCCAAGGAACATTAGTCAACTCAGGACATTACAACAACGGCTACAATCCATCCAAAGATTCATTGCACAACTAGCAGATAAGTGTCATCCCTTTACACACCTATTACACAAAAACATCCGCTTTCAATGAGATGTCAGATGCCAACAAGCATTCCAAATGCTCAAGGATTATCTCATGAATACACCATTGTTGATCCCGCTAGATCCAAGTAGACCTCTATTGCTCTATATTTCAGCAACAAATACGACATTAGGAGTACTACTGGCTCAACATAATGCATAAGGGAAAGAGTTTTATGTTTACTACATCTCTCACACACTGGTTGGCTATGAACTCAATTACACACCTATTGAGAAAGCTTGCCTAGCAGTAATCTTGGCAGCCACTAAACTGAGGTACTACCTGTTAACACATAAAGTACAACTCATTGCATATATCGATCCACTAAAGTACCTACTCAACAAAGTAGCATTGACAGGCCACTTGGCCAAATGGGTGATGATTTTGAGTGAATTTGACATTGAGTATGTGGACCACAAGGCTATCAAGGGCCAAGTTATTGTCGATCAGTTGTTCGATGCACCCCTCATAGGTGATCATCCTCTTGTTTCCAATTTTATAGATGAAGAGATATTCATGAGCACAACAACACAACCATGTAAGCTCTACTTTGATGGTTCATATACTAGGCATGGCTTGAGGGCAAGCATTTTGTTTATCACACCTCAAGGTGACAACATCCCAAAGTCTTATAGGCTAACTTTTCCATGTACAAACAACATAGCAGAATATGAGGCCCTGATCACTGGACTCAGACTAGCCATACAATGGAAACTAAAAGAGCTACAGATATATGGTGACTCCTAACTAGTTATCCGACAAGTCAAAAATGAATATCAGACCAAGGATGATAAACTCATGCCATACAAGTAAATGGTGGAAAGTTTAAAACCATCATTTATGACTATCACCTTTGAGCAGATACAAAAAGATCAGAATTGAGTTGCTGACACCATGGCTACAATTGCATCTCTTAGATTTTCCAAAGAATTCAACACGCTATGAGTTCTTGGTAGAATAGCTTTGGATTCCCACTTATGATATCCCTAAATCTGAGATGATATGTTGCCTTGTCAGTTCTGAATCCCCATGGTACACTGAGTTCTACACCTACCTACGCAATCACACACTTCCTCCTAACTAATTGAATAGCCAACGTAAAACCTTCATTCACCAAACTGCTCGATACACCATCATTACTGAAAGCCTATACCGACATAGTATTGATGGTACTCTCCTTCGATGTTTGGAATAGGATGCGACAACAAAGGCCTTGGAAGAGGTACATGAAGGAATTTGTGGGACTCACTCAAGTGGTCCTTCCTTAGCAAAGAAGATCATGCATGCTAGATACTATTGGCCATCCATGGAAAAAGACTCCTACTATTTTGTCAAAAAATGCAAGAAGTGCCAAGTTCATGGAGACCTAATACATGCACTAGCACAAGAATTGCAACCAATCACAACACCATGGCTCTTTTTCCAATGGGGACTTGACCTTGTGGGTAAAAATCATCCATCTTCATCCAATGACCACAAATTCATTATTACCACCACCAAATACTTCACAAAGTGGATCGAAGTTGTTCCACTTACCCAAGTCACCAGCAAGCAGATTGCCTCATTCATCCTTAATTACATCATCTGTCGGTATGGTGTACCCATGTCCATCATCACAGATAATGGGATTCCTTTCAAAAATCAGGATGTCCATGAGCTTTGTGAGAAGTTTCACATCCAACACCACTTTTCCACTCCCTATTACCCAAAAGGTAATGGTTAGGCCAAAGCATCAAATAAGAACATATTGAGAATCCTCAAGAAGACAATCAATGATGTCGACCATGATTGGCATGTTCAATTAAATCTAGCACTATGGGCGTATCAAACTAGCATTCGAACCCCTACATGCGCAACTCCCTACTCACTTGTCTATGGTGCAGAAGTCATCCTTCCTATTGAGCTCGAGATACCATCTCTATGGGTTTCCTTGCATAATCTGATAGATGATGAAACATACTGAGTCTCTCATCTTCAAGACTTGGAACTACTTGATGAAAGGTAACAAGCTGCATACAACCACCTCAAAGCCTATCAGCACCGCATAAGAAGAAGCTATAATCATCAAGTTAGACCTCGTACATTTGAGGTAGGTGATCTTGTTCTTAGAGAGAATCCTCATAACCAACCAAATAGCGAACATCAAGGAAAGTTTGAATCAAACTAGTTGGGTCCATATGTTATCACTATTGTATTTGGGTTCAGGGCATATCAGTTGGCTACTTCAGAAGGAGAACTGCTAGCAGATCCAATCAATAGCATCCACCTCAAATGGTTTCATACATTAGCTGTATAGAGCATCAGGCTCCAATACATATCAAAAAGAAAACCAAAAACATTCTAATAAATGTCCTGAAGAAAATACAAAAAAATCAAAATAGTAAAAGAAAAATCATGCATCCAAACGGTGAACAACCACTCTGGTGGCACCTTGGGTAAGTACGATGGTGAAAACCTAGCAAACAGGCACCACTTGTAAAGGCTATGGCTCCATTGTCTTTCAGACTTGTTGCGATTGCATTCAAGGCATCCATTCATCCATCAGTCAAACCATGGCTTGTTATTGATCTGCAATCAGGGATAGTACTTCATGTGTTTTGCATCGTGCTTTTCATAGTAATATCTAAACTGGGGGAAATGCTCTTAACCTATTTATGGAAGTGGATACTGCATTACATGTGATTCATGAAGTTTTTCATTCAAAACTATCTCACAAAATCTAAAAATATTCGAAAACACTCATAAAATCCAAAAATATCATTAAACATAATAAAATAAATTAAAAAAATCAATCAAAAACCTTGCAACACATAATATCCTTTGTACATACACATCGAAAACAAACATCAAACAAACATTATGAGCTACTCCAACAATGACCACTTATCAAATCAACCAAATAATCAACATAGACACACAAATGTTTTAACACGGATGCATCCTTCCTCACCATAACAAAGACAAGATAACATTTTCTTTCACAAGAAAATTTTGTTTAAGCTATCAAGTACTTGGTCAGTTTGATAAGTTATTTATTCATTTATATCAGGTTCCTACACTACTCCAGGATATCCACAAGTAATTAGAGTAGATGGGATGGTTCCTAAGTATTGTTTTTTTTGTTTGTTTGTGAATTGTTCCAATGAAGTTCTGGGGGATGTACTAATGGTGTCTACATAGGAAGTTCACTAGGCTACATGATCATATGCAAAAATATAGTCATGGATCACTATGGCTTACTGACTACAATGTATACCTCGACCGTCTGCACATGAACCATAATAGAGGGTCCATATTCTTTATCTATGTTGCTTACTTACAGGTACAATGCTCCAAACTTGGTTCCTATTGCCTTGTCCAAGATTGATACTACTAAGCTCAATGATGAAAAATAAAGCACTATGGATCATCATTTCATCTCATCTGTTTATAATGCATTCCGTTGCATATCACCCATCCATTTGATCATTCATTATTCATATTTATGGTTTATATACAAGTGTGAACAAGTTAAAATACGAGAAGTTATTTAATATGAATTGGTCTTGGATACAATCATGACGGAGTTCTCTGATACATCATCAGTGCATCATGCAATTTCTCACCAACTTGCATTCACCTATCATGAACACATGGCATTATCATTCCATTACATTTAGCTGCATTTAAATACATTTAGTTCAATATCATTTACTTGCATGTAGGGTCATTACATCCATTTTATATATTCATTTCAATGCATCTAATATCATTTAGTTACATTCATTATCATTTACTTAAATTATCATCATTGCATCATTTCATCATTTCCATAAGGGCATTTAGATTCATTTGGATAAATTTCCAATCATTTCATTTACTTCCATTATTAGCTGTTAACGTACATTCATTTAGTCATCTAGGTATAGTTAGTTGTATTTTAAATCATTCAAAATCATTCATCATCATTTAAGTTTGTTTAAAGTACATTCATTTAGATTCATTTAGATTCATTTAGTAGCAATTCATTTACATTTATTTATCTATTAGTCGAGTACATTCATCTATCAATCTAGTATATTCTTGTACTCATTCATTTCATTCTAATCTTAAAAAGTTTCATCTAGATTCATTAAGATGCATTCATTATCCTTTTAATTGCATTAAGGTGCAGTTATTCATTATCCCTTAGTTGCATTTATTTGCATTATCATTTCACTTTCATTTATCACTTAGTCATATTTTAAGTCATTTAGAATCATAACATAAACATTTGTCTCAACATTTGTTCATTCATTTTAAAAAGTACATTCATTTAGAAATAATCACATAAAAATTTGTATTTACATTTGTTTATCCATTTGTCATGCCTAAACATTTACATAAACCATTCAATTCATTAAATTTTTCATCTTACAAACCATAAAGTTGCATATCATCATTTCATCAACATAAACACAAGTACTATCTAACTTATAAGCAACATCATTCATTCATCATTTTGCATACATAGTCATCATGATATTACATACATAAAGCATTACAACAATGCATCATACATATATTAACCTACATCCACATGTTAGCATCACATTCATAAACATGCATATAGACATCATACAATCATCATCATACACATATAGAAAGCAAAATCATCTATAACATCCATCTAAGCATAAATCATAATCATCATTCTGCATAAACCAATACATATCATCAACATGCATATCATCACAAAATATGGGATCTCCTCATATATCACATCATATATCATCTTGCAAAACCATACATGTATCAGAGTACAACGATGTCAAAAATATCAGCTACCAAGAGCCATCCAAGTCACAGTCCAAAATAACAATGTAATAAAATACATAAATCTCTCTCAAATGGCACTTTGGCCAGATGTTACACCCCCATCACTGCCTACTCCACCACTACCCCCTACTCCACTACTACCCCCTACACCACCTGCACTACCTCATCATGGAGGACCCATAACACCACCACTACTCTGCATCCTTTGAGACCGCTCTGATCTCGCCCGATGCATCTGCAAATAACTCAGTGCCCACTGACTGGATGACACCACCTACTCATATAAACCGTACCAGTAGTCAATCTCTTCCCCTTCCTGCTCGAGTGCACACAATAACTCATCCTATCCCTGTGCTGCCTCCAAGATCCAAACTCTCTCCCATAGTTGCATCACCCTATCCACAACATCATCCTGCTCTCACCTCACTACTATCAACTCTGACTCCCATGCAAATAGTTGAACATCTCTAGCTGCAATCTCTGCCTCACAATCCTCCACTTGTGCCTTTCCGATTGTAAGTTGAGTCTACATATATACTAGCATATGCTCTCACAGATCTCCTCCTCCCATCCCGATAGGATCCTCTCCTCCACCTATAGCTTCCTTTCCTCCACCAGTAGCTCCCTCTCCCATATCCATAGGTGCCTCTCCCTCCCCAATATCCCTACCACCTAATCTGAATCCTCCCTGAATCAAAGGACCCTATGACAGTCTCAATGGTTTCCCGCCTCTCCCTCTCCATTGTAACCGTCCTCCTCGACCACCTCCAATTCCACTCCCACCTCCAAATCCACCACCACCACCCCCCCCCTCCACCTCCTCCTCCTACTCCTCTACCTCCTCTCCTCCGTCACTATCTCTTATCATCCTCAAATGATTGTACCGGCTTAGCTAGATCTAAAATGCATGGAATAGGATGTGCAGTACGATACTGCATGTACTCCTCTGTCACTTGTGCATCCACTATCCTCGACCTCATATGCCATGGTCTCCCCTATAATGTTCAAAACTTGGCTAAGGCCTGATCATACAGTAACACTAGCCCCCATTGGAATCTCTCTCATACCACCCGTGCATACTCTCCTAATCCACTCAACAATACCTACCTCCAACCGAACTGCCTCATCACTCTACCTGGCACCTGTCTCTCAACATTATAGGATGTCCTCCCAATCAAATATCATGTCATAAATACATAAGGCAAAGCCTCTGCATCATCCTCCCAAGGCTCACACTCAATGTATGGCCTCCATATCACTACATCCAAATCATTCGATGCCCGCTGCCACCACTCCAACTTCTCCAAGTGGGGCTAACTCATCATACCTTCGTACATGTACACGTAGGGCTGATCTACCACCCTAAATCTCAGACATATAGGTCATGTAACTAGCAGGTTCTCCCATGCCTAGATATGTAACAAAGTAATGCCAACCCCTAGAGAACTCATCTCTCGGTATACCACCTCATGCAGCTCCCTATATAGGTGTGATAGCACACATGGCCCCCATGCATAGTGGGTCCCATCTATCACCATGCACTCAATCACCTAGCCCCAACCCATGGCCAATCCATGCAATCATCAATTGGGGAATAGAAAACCCCCAACAATGCCTAATAACACAGCTAGTAATGGCTCATATAACACCGCTATCTCCTCCCATGCGATCAAGCCATCCTGAATGTAGACATCCTCATCGAACATCTGTTGTACCACTGCTATACCCAACCCTCAGTCATACATCACTAGATCCCCTTGTATAGGGATATGCAAAATCTACAACACATCCTCCAGTGTAACGGTCATCTCTCCCATCGATAAATGGAATGTGCAAGTCTCATTGTGCCATTGCTCCGCTAATGCAGTCACTAGTCCATGATTCATCCAAATAATGGGCATGTACATCATGTCATATAGTCCAGTCACCATGATGCAATCAATATTTGCCTCAGTCAGCTGATCTTGTAGCTGCTACATCGCCGGATGCGGCTCCTGCATCTAAAGAATGGGAAGATCCTCCTACACACACATCAACATCATCATTGTTTGTATTTGTTTCAAACTTAATTAATTTTAAACCTAGACTATCAACAGATACTTTGATCAAGTATCTTCTGGTCTCAATAGGTAAGCGATCATGGCAAACCTAGACTACAATAGGCATTTATCATAATGACCTAGTCTCAATGGGGCTAATATGTTTCAAAACAACTTATCCATCCATCCACCGAACATCGGCATCAAGAGATCATTTTCTTAACATTGGGGCATCTATTTTTTTGGGCAATAGCACTATTCTACTGACAATCATGCTAAAACAACTACACACTAGCACTAAAACAACAAACGCACTAAATGACATATACAAAAGTGCCACAACATGGCAATAGCGCTACAACATTGACTCAATCGTGCTACAACAACATTAGCACTAATACTACTATACAACTACGCTACAACAAGATGATAGTGCTAGAACCACTATACAATAGTACTATAGTGGCACAAAAGTGCTATTTTAGTGGACAACCACGCTAAAACATAGTTTTAGTGCTATTGTCTTAGTTGAACTTGGATTCTTGAAAAAACATAAAAAAAATGCATGAAAATAAAAAATTCAAATTTGCGTACCACTGGTCCATAGTGATCTGGCCACTAGAATCAATGGACCCTCTCTAGCTGATGATCTGCTATCGGTACTGACATTCTAACTGTTGCTCACTCTTTTAGAAAAGTCACTATCAGAGCTTTGAATCACTATGGAGATGGATGCAAATGACCTTGTTTTTACCCCTTCCCCTCCATATATACCCTAAGCCCTAACCCTAATTTTACCCTGCTCACCGTCGTGGTCCCCATGAACTTCTAGCACCTCTCATTTCTCTGTTTTACTCATGATTTCTTCCATTCTTTCACCATCATTGCTATTTTCTTCTCTTCTACATCCCCGCCAATTCTCTTTCTTTTTCGAGAGATCACCTTATTTTTCAAAAAAAATTCAGCCCATCTCTCAAGGGGGCATACCACCCATTAAATTAACATTTATGGGGCATATTTCTTCACACCTATTTTTCTTTCTTTGAAACGACGTGATAAACTGTATCGTCTCAAAGAGGGGCAAATGTAGTCACATAAATCTGTCCATTTAATTAATTCATCCTCAACCATTCTCCTATTAATTAAATAAATTATTCAATTTATTTCAATTAATTCACTAAGCCAAATTGACAATCAATTAAATGAATAAATCCTATTTATTTAATTTAATTCCCTTTTCTCTTTTAAATAAATAATTAAAATATTTATTTAAATCATTAAACCCTCCCCCCACTTGCATTCTCCTACAAATGCAAGTTGCAACCGCAATTGAAATAAATAAATTTTATTTTAATTTAAATCCTATTTTTCCTCACCCACCAAGCCCATTGGCAATCCTAAAATCCCCTTCTAGACTCTTCTAAACCATTCCTAATTAGCCTAATCTATCCCCTAAATATTGTCACATTTCAAAGTCTTTGAGAAACATTTAATGTTTTATGTGTTCAATAAGCTAACCCCTAAAGTCTTCCAAACCACTAATGGCTCTTACATAACCATTTATGGTTAAATCCACTTGCCCCCATGGTTAGAGACTTTACCTCTAACTCAACCCTCATTTGACCCATGGGTCTCTTCAAACATTTATTGCTTTGACCATGGTTATCCTCACCAACTCTTGTACAAAAGTGTATCCATTGGATAAAGACATTATTTATTGGATAATGGCTTTATTCTTTCAACTAAACATTAACCTTACCTCCCAAGTTAACCCTCAAGTCATGTCAAGGATTTAATGCTTATTCCCTTTCCTCTCAACCCATCTCATGTTGACATTTGTCATCCTAGGATTGGATTGAAAGCCCTCACATGGATCATAAACCCCTCAATCCTGGCCCTTATTGAGATTACTCAATCTCAACCCTCCATTGCTCCATTTTACCTATAAATAGAGCTCATTTATTCATATCCATATCCTTAAATCTTGTATGCATCTAATTTATAGTGAAGTTTAAAGAGCATTTAGCATAATCATCCACATTTGTCTTTTTGGGCTAAAATTAACATTAGATAATTAGATAATATCTTGTTTTAGCTTGTTCACATTTGCATTCTCATAATCATCCATTTTACAATATTGAACCTCCATAGGGCATCCATAATAGTGCAAAATGCTACTGAGATCTACAGTCATTTGGGAACATGGAGAGGAGAGGAACAAGGGAGGAGAAGCTACAAACATGGTGGAGGGCATTTTGAGATTCTTTATTGCATTTCTTAGATTTATCAAGCTTTCTATTTTATGTTTTGTGTCTCTCTTGATATGCTTGCTTAGGATAGTATTTGATTTGTGATTTCTAACACTCTGTTGCTTGTTGTTTTGTGTTTGTCTTGACAATATCCTAACAATCCTTTTTGTAGAGCATCAATTAGGCTAGGTGGTTAGAAGTTAGGAGGCATGTGGGTAATTTGAATTTAAATTTCAAATAATACGAAAAGGCTAATCAACTTTCAACATCTCATAAATTGATTTGTCTTAATTAATTAAGAGATGAGAAGGAATGAATTAAATGGGGGAGGATTAATTAATCAAAGGGGACTATTGAAATGAACCTATTAAATAAATCCTTATATTTATTAATAAGTAGATGATAGGGATTAATTAAATAATTGTTTAATTAATTAATTATCTTCAGACCTTTTTTAGCTATATACATTTTGCCCCTCTTTGAAGTGAGGTGTGATGACGCATTGATTCAAAGAATAATCTCATTTTGATGATGATATTGGTTCGATAGGATGCCACAAACATTTATTGATAAATTATGGTATGATGATGCCCCCTCGGGAGATCTATTGAGATAATTGACCATTGGAGTGTTTGGATCATTGCAAAATTTATTTCTTGATTAGAATTGGTTTGATTTCCGTAGCATTGATTGATGAAAGTGTGAGTTCTTTGATCATGATGGTGTGGTTCTTGATGTGATGATGATTGATAGAGATTTATTGATTGGATATGATTGATTATATTGAGAAGATCGAGATCTAGTCTAGTTTCCAGATTGACACCTCATATATAAGACAAAGATGATCAAAGCATCTAGTTTCAGGAATGATATATCATGTATAAGACTTGATCAGAATGTCTGGTTGCAGGAAAGATACATCTTGTATAAGACATGATAAAATAGATAAGATGTGATCAAATAATAGAATTAATAAGGTTGATTGTGTTACTATTTACTAAGTTGTCATTAGTTTTATGTCCAAAGTCATCCTATATACTCTAGTCGATTAATACTACTGAAATATTCAGTCGGTATGTACTAAGGTTGTCGGTTACAGAAGAAAGGCTAGTCACCGAGATGAGAGATACCGAGCTACCTACTGAGTAAGTTCATATGCCTATCAAGAAGCAAAGGAGGTATATCAAGTTAATATGAATCGAGTGGAAACATGTTACCAGATTCAATGAACCTGGACACATATGTGGAAACGAGTTACAAGATTTGAGAACAGGGAACCGTTATTACATAGGAAATTGCATTCAAAGATTTTGTATGATTTTGAGGAAGTTTATCCAATGAAATAATTTCTATGTTTATTCATTCGATAAAACATGTTTGTATGATCGATGTATGAACAATATCACTATCTCAGAGATCTATATATATGCAATGAAATGTGTATGAATGTTATTTCTATGATCATGTTTTAGAATTATATATTATGAGATCAGCTATACACAGTTTATGTTTATCAGTAAGATTGTTTTTAAAGATAAGTTTTGAATTACTGATTCACCCCTCCCCTCTCAGTACATTAGCTTTCCTAGTTGGACCTAACAATTGGTATCAGAGCACTACTCTTGGAAAAGGGTTTTATAGCCTAAAGAGAAAGATCCTATCAATGGAAGTCTATAAACAATCATGCAGAATTATGAATCTTCAAGAAGAATTGGATCATGCTAATCAAGTGATTACAGACATGCAAAGACAAATGCAAAAATCACTGAAAGTCAAAAGAAGATTATCTAATGATTTATAGGACTCACAAGAGTTGGTGGAACAAATTGAGACATCATCTGAGAACAACATATCAGAAGAGTCTGAAGAAATGATTATAGAATTGAAAGAAAAGAACAAAGCACTGAATGATCAGCTAAAAGCAATGAAAAGGGAACATGAGTACTTCAGCACACAGATGACTGAAAATCTTGATGCATTGAGAACAGCTGAAGATAACATAAGAGATATAAAAAGAGAAAAACAACAGCTAGAAGCATTGGTGTCTAAAAAGAATGATGAAATCACAAGGATGACTAGAATTCAGCATAATCTATCTAATCAATAGGGTTATGCACATCATGAAGCAAATCTAAAAGAAAATGAGAATCAAGCATTGAAACTTGAATTATCAAGATTGACCGAAGAACTTGAAGCAGAAAAGAAGTCAAAAGAAACAATGAAGAAAAGTTATGAAGCATCAAGAATGTTGGATGAGCAACTAAACATAAGATCACCCAACAAATCTGCGGGACTCAATTACAAAAGAAATAACTCTACTGACAAAGGAATCAACACTATCGAGAAAGGAGAATCATCAAAGAAGGCTGGAAACAAAGATAAGTTGAAAGATAAAAAGCCTATTTGTAATTATTGTGGAAAACAAGGATATACTGCCAACAAGTGCCGAATAAGAAAAGGTAAGCAACTGAATGTCACTAGGTCTGATGGTTATTGTTACAATTGCAATAAGTATGGTCAGACATCTAATCAATGTAGGACAAATTTTGTTAGCAATTATCAGAAGGCAAAATTCAAGGGGTTTGGCAAAAACTGCAATAGATATGGGCACAATACCAAGAAGTGTTGGTTTAAGCAGAAAAACTATATGTGGTCTTCATACCAAGAAAATACTAGAAGCTACCGAACTCACACAGATCTTAACTGACAATATACTACAGTACCATGGGATTACAATACAAGGATATGGTGTGAATTCTGTGGAAGATATGGACATATAAGTGCCAACTATATGATAAGGTTTGGAATGAACAACCGGACATCATGGAGAAATCTTGGAAAGACATGTTTTCATTGTCACAAAGTTGGACACTTGGCTAAAGATTGCAGAGATCAACCCAGAGAAGATATTGAGGAAATAAGAAGCAAATTGCAAAAATTCTAGAAAAAGAAGGAAAATGGGTCAAATAATGAAGAAAGCACCTTACCTATTGATTTAGGTGCATCTACTTCGAATTAATCATAAAGGTATGAAGGGATTGCATTTTCTCAAGGTTAGATCCTAACAGTTCCTATTTAATCATGAACACAATTCCAAAATCTGCATACCTAAGATACAATAACATTTTTTAATACTATCTAGTACTTTGTAGTACCAGAGAAGTCGGTAAGTGCAGGAAACTTGTCTAGTCAGTAAAAGTATAGAAGGAAGATAATCAGTTTAGTGGAACTAAGTGCATTTAATGCTTATCTTACATAACTGCAAAAAACCTGATAAGGTAAAGGGTGTATTTAAAGTTCTTTGTGCGGTCATTTTACACTTAGTATTTTTCAAAGAGAAGAGCTAATAAGTGAATCGAAGGTGATCAAACATTTTTAGAGCGAATTCAAGGTACTTTCACATAATCTTAAATGCATTTTCAAGCAAGTTAACCAATCAATATTAGTTGTGAATATTTGCATTATATTTACTAAGTCGAAAGTGTTTGTTGGTTAGTTGGAACCCTAAGCTATTTTGTTAGTAGAAATCCAAGTTTGAAATGGCTCCCAAGATGCAGAAACCTGTTGTAGTTGAGACTATTGAGAAGCCCTCACTAAAGTATTCCTTACCTCCCAAAGTGGCATCTAAACCTGATGACAAAACTACATTTTCTCTTATTCCGGATAGGGTTCTATTGGTTGAAGATGTCAGATTTATACTAAGTGTCATGTTGAAGAGTTAGGTCATACTAAAATTAAGGACATGTATGATGAATTATGCACTGATGGAATCCTAGATAGTAAGTTTGAGCATATCAAAGTTAAGGGATTGACCGAAGCCCTAACCTATCCTCGAGTTTTCAAACCCCAATGTGTCAAATTTATCTTGAGCAGAGTGCATGATGACTTTATGTGGTTAGAGGAGCAACTATTCAAGATCACCAAGGAGATTATTCACATAATAACCGGATACCCTATATTTGACCATGGCCGAGAACAGAAGATGATTTCATAGAAGGAATTGATAACTTTAACCGGAGTTGAGTCTAATTGCAGATGTCTTAAGTTGAATAATGTAATAGATGCAAAGCTAAAGTTTGCAATTAGAGTCATTGGTTATTGTTTCTTTCAATCAGCAAGAGAAAATAGTGTACCATGTGCAGTTGTAGATTTGGCCTATAAAATTGTGAAAAAGGGTATGAAAGTTGATTGATGTGAAGTATTGTTGAAGAATCTTTTTGAAAATCTCAACACAATAAGGAAACCTAAGAAGAATAACATTTCTAACACTCTAAAGTTTGGGTCACTCTTAGTGTGTATGTTCTTCTATTTTCAAAAGTTCTTTCTTTCAGTCGATAACATCGTTTGGGAGTTACACCAACCAATCACCCATCAAATGAATGATTTTATCAATCAGATAGGTGATAATTTCAATGAGATAATGGATGATTACTTTAACAAATTTCAGGACAAGATGCATAACAGGTACAAGATCCCACCTCAGCTAGTGGAAAAATATAAGGATTCTATATGTTTTGAAGTGGACACCGACTACTGTTATGTCAATGCAGTAGAACCCAGAACTCAATCTTTACCACCTATGGGTTATGAGATTGATTTTGATATTACTCAACAACATATAGATGCCTTTTTGGCACTTCCAAGGCACTCGACCGAGATCAGGTATAGTACCTATGAAGAGGTAAAAGAAAAAGTAAAAATGAGTATTGTGGTACCAAAGGCTACTAGGAAAGCCACTAAAATGATCAAATTTTTAACTGAGAAATTTGGAGAAGGTTCTACCTCCACACCTACTAAGCCAATGGGTAGGAAAAATGATCAACTTACAATCGAGGAAGAATCTGAAGCTCAAGAAGCCGCAATTACACTAAGCACTGAGTTGCCAAAGGGAAAATTTTTGAAAAGAAAGAAATAGGATACAACTAAGGTATCACTGACTCCACCAATTAAGCAACCTAACACTAGATCATCTGCTGTGTCACCCGGTAAGAGGCAAAAAAATGTTGAATTGCCTAAAGTTACAAAGACTTATAGAAAGTCGACTAGAAAACTCATTTTGAATAAGGAGTCAAGTGACACTGAATCTGAAGATGCAAATAAATTTCAGATTGTTAAAAGCACAAAGGAAGATGTACATAGTGTTGAAAATTTTTGTCCAAAATTGAAACAATATGGAGGATTTGGATCATTTAGGTATGTAAAATATGACTCCTGAACAGAAGAAGAAAAGAGGCAAATAGAAGAATCAGTAGTGTGTACACTTCTCAAATTCTGAGTAGTTCCATTAAAAGTAACTAATTTTCTTCCAAAATCATTGTACTCTCATATTGACAACAGATGGAAATATGCTATGGACTCAGAGAAATAGATTAGAGAAAGAGTTTTGGTACATCTCTTTCCAGACATGTCGATAGATGATATAAGAAATCATTTGAAAAACTTCCAGGCAATTTTTCAAGTAAAGAAAAGGGACTTGAAAATGATGGATGGTCTTTATCATGATGTAGAGAAGGAAACTAAAGAAAAATGGTAAGACATATTTAGAATTCAAACTGAAGAGCCTCAAGGTGAAGTGGAAATAGTTGACATCACCAAGCAAGATCCTGCTTCAACCATTCAACTAGATGAAGATGTCATGGACACTGAGGCACAAGAAGAAGAGATGATAGAAGGAAATGCCTATGCCAAATTGGTATCAAGTGAATCAGTCTTGGAACAAGTTAAGTCCTATCCTCCGATAACTCAACAAGTGTCAACTGAGAAACCTCAAGACACAAAACAAGGTAAAGAGGATCAAAAGGCTACACAAGGTGAATCTATCTCTCAGACCACAAGTGAGAAACCTTCTCAAGAACCTACAAACACTGCAACTGTTGCCACTGAGACCCCAAGCAAGGAAACACCAAAGGTTACATCAAAGGCTACATAAATCGACAAAAGTGTTGCTTCCACCGAGCAACATATCGAGGAAGAACAAGCCTCTAATGTCATTGTACTCATTCACCCAGTGAAGGCATCATCATCCAAAGAGAAGAAAGCAAAGAATCATAGTTTTAAGGTAGATCTGTCAAAGCCTATTGTGTTGTTGAATGTTGACATTTCAAAACTAAAAGGGCAAGCACTTATTGAATTCAGAGAGCTTTGTAAAGCCAAAGCAGAACAGGAAAATTAGATAGCTATTCAGAAGAAGAACTGAGTACTACAGAAGGTCAAAGCATTATTGACAGACATGCTACCTGAAGCTACCGTAAATAAAGATGTTTCCATCCATATGCAACTGGATGAACTACTCACTCAATTAGAAGCATTAGGAGTAGAGGCATCAAAATACCTTAGCAAATTAAAAGACAAAGAGATAACTGCCAAGATGATTGAAGAAGTGCAGAAAGCAATTGCTATAGGTAAAGTCAAGCTTGTTGGATTCATTGCTGAGTTGTCCCCTCAACTCAAGCACATTATTTATTTATTCCAGAAGTTATGTACATTTTCATTCTTTATTATCGATATCAAGAAGAAGACCGAAGTCATTGAAAAAGAGATTACCAATCTCTCCAATACACTGACTATAGAGCCCAATTCTATTTAGCATTTTTATACAAAGCTACAAACTCTTATGGCTCAGTAGTTAGAACTTCAGAATGAAGAGTACAAAATAAAGATGGATATTATGACTCTTCAAACATTATTTATTCCTCATTTATCATCCATTCAAGAGAAGATCAACCGAGCTACACAATTATCCACTCACATCGAGGGAAGCACTTTAGATGGTTTGATTTCACTATTAGCTGATATTATAGCTTAGAATTATTTAATGGAAAGTGTCAAGGATGCACTTACCAATGCTCTCACCAATGCTTGTACTAAGTATAAATCTATTTTTGACCAGTTTCCCCCACCTAATGGTAACTAGTTTTGATGTTTGTCAAAAAGGGGGAGTATACCGAGTATATAGAGTACAAAGTTTACAAAGTTTTATACTATCTTCCGAGTGTACAGATGACATTGAAAGGGGGAGCATGGTACATCAATAGAATGCAAATCAAGTTATGTACAACATATTGATAAGGGGAGTATGTAGTTGAAGTATGTATTTGAACAAATGTATATATTGTCATTTCAATCAAATTTTGCAAGTATATAGATTTTGTGTTATGACTTTGAAAGGAGTTTTTTCAAACATACCAAACTAATGTCAAAAGGATATATTATTACTATTTACTAAGTTGTCATTAGTTTTATGTCCAAATTCATCCTATATACTCTAGTCGGTTAATACTACCAAAATATTTAGTCGGTATGTACTAAGGTTGTTGGTTACAGAAGAAAGGCTAGTCACCGAGATGAGAGATACCGAGCTACCTACCGAGTAAAGTTCCTATGCCTACCAAGCAACAAAGGAGGTATACCAAGTTAATCTGAACTGAGTGGAAACATGTTACCAGATTCAATGAGCCTGGACACATATGTGGAAACGTGTTACAAGATTCGAGAACAGGGAACCATTATTACATAGGAAATTGCATTCAAAGATTTTGTATGATTTTGAGGAAGTTTATCTAATGAAATAATTTCTATGTTTATTCATTCAATAAAACATGTTTGTATGATCGATGTATGAACAATATCACCATCTCAAAGATCTATATACATGGAGTGAAATGTGTATGAATTTTATTTCTATGATCATGTTTTAGCATTATAGATTATGAGATCAACTATACACAGTTTATGTTTATCAGTAAGATTGTTTTTGAAGAAAAGTTTTGAAGTACTGATTCACCCCTCCCCTCTCAGTACATTAGCTTTCCTAGTTGGACCTAATAGATTGGATAAAGAACTGACATTTTGTTGATATCAGGCTCCAGGAAGATTTAGATATGTTGATGTTGGCATATTTGAGGGAGTAGTGAGTCACATTGGGTCGACAATATCAGGAGAGAGATGAGTCATCGGTCAAATTGTGTATGCACTTATGATGATATATTGAAGATTCATGTGATAGATTTGACCTTGGATAAGATGAGCTTGGGGGATCCTATGCAAGAATAAAATGCAAGCTAAATGTAAATGAAATACAAAGTTGCGATCGGACCAATCACTGGGTTATTGCATTTTGTCATCATTGAATATTTTTTAAACTGTGGGAAGTGAGTGCAAACATTGATGGTATAATTAAACCATGATGAACTAAGAACTACTTTCCTAGATTTTGATATTGCAAGTTAGCACAAGACTCAAGGTATAATTGAACCAAGATGACTTGAGTGTTGCTTGCATAAAACAGGCAGTAGTAACCATTTCTATACGCAAATAAAAAATCTCTTTGATGATACTCCGATGATCATGTCCTGAGACAAATTTGCACATATTAATAATTAATTTATAGACAATAGACAAGAAAAATATCATGTTCCTTCCTTGTTCCTCTAGTCAGAGACATCATGGAGTCACTCAGAAATCATGATAGCAAAAATCAAGATAGAAAAGTTGAACAATCATTGATTAAAGTTCAAAAAAATCATTAGTCAAAAGATACCATTTAGTGATACGTGTGTGTTGTACTTAGACTGACATGTGATAGTTTTAATGATTGACAATTTGATCTCATGGTCAATGTTGGAAGTGTCTCAGTTTTGCTTGACAAGAGTTGCCTAACTATTGTTCTTCTAGTTTGATTAAGCTCAAAAAGATCATAATTTTGGCCCCAGCTAGGTGCAGGATTTTGCCCCAAGCCTAGAAATAAAGTCATTATGATATACCCAATGATCCAAACCATGGTGAGAAATTAGTTGTGATGTCTGTGTATGTACAAAGGCTTATTATGAATATGAACAAAGCTGATGGAAAATGAATGCAAGCGGAAGGATGCATGAACTAATAGATGGAAGAGCTAGCAAATAGATAGCGTCTATTTGTCAAGTTTTCACCATCTATTTTTATTGCACTCTTTCTCATATTTGATTTTTTTCATTTATTTTTGTTTTTGCTACTTTTTTATTTTCTGCTTTTTACTTCTTTTTTTTTATTTATTTTCTTTTTTAGACATAAAACTTCTTCAGATGCGTGCTATTGATGAGTTCATCGAGCTAATCCCCATCCTTTGTTGATGGCTGATATTTTCCTGACCCAAATACTGTTGTGAGCACAAACAGACCCAACCAATTTGGTTCAAACTTCCCTTTCTTTTCTTGATCTGACTGGTTGCGTGGATTTTTCTCTAGTACTAGTTCCCCAACTTGAAAGACTCGTGGTTTGACCTTGTGATTATAACTTTGCCACATTCTTTGCTGATATACCTTTAAATGATCAAAGGCATTTTGTCTTTGTTCATGGATCAATTCTAACTCTTGCAATCGAGATACTTGTTGTTCTTCATGTGGGATAAGGCCTTTTAATGATACTCATAGAGAAGGTATCTCTACTTTTGTTGACAGTATTGCTTCCGATCCATAGACAAGAAAGAAAGGTGTGGCACCCTTTGGTGTGCAGATACTAGTATGGTAGGCCCATAAAGCAGGGTTCAATTAAATATGCCAATCTCTACCAACATCATTCGCTATCTTTTTGAGGATGTTTAGAATAGTTCTTTTTCATGCTTCTGCTTGCCCATTCCCTTGTGGATAGTAAGGCATGGAAAATATATGTTGGATCTTGAATTTCTCACATAGCTCTTGTACATCTTGGTTCTTTAATGGTCTCCCATTATCAATGATAATGGTCATCAGTATGCCATAGCGACATATGATGTAGTTCAAGATAAATGCAACAATTTGTTTTCCTGTGATATTGATGAGAGGTACTGCCTCAATCCATTTTGTGAAATATTTTATAGCTGCAAGGACAAATTTATGACCATTTGATGAAGAAGGATTTATCTTTCCTCCTAAATCAATACCCCATTGGTAGAAAGGCCAAGATGTTGCTAAAGTACAAAGTTCTTGTGTTGGTGAATGAATTAAATTTCCATGGATCTAACATTGTTTGCATGTTTTAGCTATCTAAAAAGAATCTCGTTCGATAGTTGGCCAATAATAGCCCAAGCATATGAGTTTTTTTGAAAGGGTAAGACCACTTGAATGAGTGCCACAAACATCATTATGGACTTCATTTAAGGCTTTCTCAGATTCCTCTTTCTTGAGACATCTTAAAAGAGTATCATCTAGACCTCATTTAAAAATGGTATATGTGACAAGAGTATAATGGGAGGATTGGCAAATAAAGTTTCTATTTTGGTTCTTTGATAAGTCAGGAGGGAGGATATTATCTTCCAGGTATGTGTAAGTTTGACCTTAGTGAGAGGAATCATGCCCAGCAAGGTGACAAATAGTTTGGGAATCAAGAAAATTATGTGCAGGGTAAAACAACTCTTCCAGTAGGAATTCATAATGCTCTTGATTTTCCTATGTCTACAATAGAGAAGCAAGTGTTGCCATGGCATCTGCTGCTTTGTTGTCATTCCTCAAAATCTGTTAAAAAGTTATTTCAACAAAGTATTTCTTGAAATCATCTACCATCTTTTTATAAGGCATTAGTTTTTCATCCTTTGTTTGATAATCATCATTTATCTGATTGATGACAAGCTGAGAGTCTCCAAAGACTTGTAGCTATGTAATGTTCCATTCTATATCCATGTTAATACATTTAACCAAAGCTTCATATCTACTATGTTATTGGTGCTTGTAAAGCTTAATTTGTACGCTTTTGGAATTGTATGACCTTGTGGTGTGATGAATAGAATGCCTGCTCCTAATCCATGTTGTCTATATGAACCATCAAAGTATAATTGCCATGTTTTTGTGGTGACCGTTAAGATATCAACATCTAGAAATTCAATGTGTAAAGGATAATCATCTTGAAGTGGTGCCTCTGCTAGTTGGTTGGTAATAACTTGCTCCTTGATAGCTTTTTTTTCAACATACTCAATATCAAACTCACTCAGGATCATGATCCATTTTGCTAGTCTTCCTATCAATGTCGCCTTGCTCAGCAAATACTTCATTGGATCAATTTTAGCAATCAACTTGATGGAGTGAGATAGTAGATAGTATCTTAATTTTTGAGAAGCAAAATCTACCGCCAAGCATTTTTTTTCTGTTGCTGAATAGTTGTTCTTGTATCCTACTAATGTTCTGTTGATGTAGTAGATGGCTCATTCTTTTCCTTCATTTTCTTGTTGTGCAAGCAAAACTCCTAATGATACTTCAGTGGTTGTTACATAAAGTAACAACGATTTTCCTAAAATTGGTGACATTAGGACAACTGGTTGCATGAGATAGGCCTTGATCTTATTGAATGCACCCTCACATTGATGGTCCCACTTGTAATTAACATTTTTATGCAATAGATGAGTAAATGGTTGGCATTTATCTACTAGCTAAGCAACAAATATTTTGATTGACTGTAGTTTTCCTTGGAGTGATCTTAATTGACTGATATTCTTGGGAGATGCCATTTCCATGATTTCTTTGACCTTGGTAGGATCTACTTCAATACCCCTAGCTAAAACAATGTATCCCAATAGCTTGCTTGAAGTGACACCAAAGGTATATTTCTTGGGATTGAGTTGTAGCTTATACTGTTCTAACCTATCAAAGATATTTTCCAATATTCCTATATGATCTTCTCTATTCTATGATTTGGCCAATATGTCATCCACAAAATCTTCCATAAATGTATGCATCATGTCATGGAATATCATTTTCATAGCTCTCTGATATGTAGCACCTGCATTCTTTAGTCCAAAAGGCATGACATTCTAGCAGGAAGTATTGCATGGACATGTGAAAGTTGTATTTTCTTGATCTTCAGGTGCTATTTTAATATGATTGTATCTAGAGAAACCATCCATTAGAGAAAATAGGGAGTGCCCAATAGTTAAATCCAAAATGATGTCAATGTAAGGTAAAGGAAAGTCATCCTTTGGACATGCATTATTAAGATCTTTGAAGTCTGTGCATATTCTGATACTTTTATTTGGTTTGGAAATAGGAACGATGTTTGATAGCCATTGAGGATATGCTATAGGTCTGATGAATCCTACATCTAGTAAATTCTTTACTTCTTCTTTGACTAGAAGAGTAATATGAGGATGCATCTTCCTTAATTTTTATTTAACTGGTTTGGCTCCTAGACTGACATTTAAGTGATGCATAATAAGCTCTGGATCCAACCCTGGCATGTCCGAATATGACTGGGAAAAATTGATTTGGCATCATTTAAAGAATTCTATATATTGTTGCATTTCTTGCTTTGATAGAGAAGTTGTTGGATATAAAATCTTTGGTTGCTCTATTGTGCCAATGTTAACTGCCTTTGTTGGTTCTATCAAAATGGATGACCTTTCTTGAAAGTGCTCAGGTAAAATGTCAAATCTCCCATCTTTTGATGCCTCAAGGGGGTTTTCACCATTAGATGCATCCTTTCTTTTTACTTTTTCCTAGTCTAATGTTGCCAATAAATGGATTTCAGCATTAGACATGATATTGTTTTCTTTATTTTCCTTTTTGTGACTGGGAGATTTGGCACCTACTTGATTGGAAGATGCGTTGTTGAAATTATTGGTGAAAGTTGTTGTGGGTTCAATTGCAATAAGATATAAGGATATGGCATGGTCATTAGGAAAGGTATCAATGGTAGCATGTCTTTCATTTTCCCAATCAAAAAGTTCAGAGTGGATTAGTGGTAAGGGGTCCTTAGGTTGAGATGTTTCAAGGGTATTTAGTGTCATGATAGAGATGTAAAATTTTTTGATATGTATGTCAATGTCTAGAATGGTACTCTCATAAGAATGACCTCACACAAAGAGCTCCTGGTCATCCTTGATTAAGTCCAAGTCAGCTGAATGTGATTCTAATTCAAGTGGGCTAGTTCCTAACATTTTCTCTGCATACGTATGAACTACATTGACTACTACATCTTCTTCAAAGCAATTTTCTTCAGTTGATTCTTCAGAATGATAGGAATCCCATTCCCATTCATTAGAATGTGCCTCACTTGTAGCTTGCAATCTACAAATTTGTTCATATAGTGTTTGATTTATTTCTTCTATTTTTCTTAGTATATCTTTTCTTCTTTCATATTCAGCTTTTTCTGGACTAAGATTGAGTTTTGTCACCCTTTCTATGAGCTCTCCTTGATTAGTACTAAGTTATTGCTTATTTTGATTGAGAGTTAATGCTTCTTGGGAGGGACCTATTGGCATTGGGTTGTCATTAATGTCAACTGGTATGGGATGACTACTGGTATGAGAGATGTATGTGCAACACTGTCAAGGAGGAGTACAGGTTGAGATATCTTGGATATCACCTTGTGTTGCAAAACACCAGAAAGGTAAGTAAGATGACAATAGGAGTCATCAGTACAAGAGTTAGTGCCTGACTTGTGTGGATAAGATGGTAAGGTGATCAATACCGGTACATTATATCACTAGTAAGGAAAGGATGTCAACTGGTAACTAATGTGTTGACATGGGGAAGTTAGATCAACCAAGTGAGTGGTTGTCAGCCTACAAATATCAGGACTAGTGTACAAGCAGGATGGGCAAGGTGTTTGAGCAGTTGTTTGTGATGAAGAGGTAGAATGTTACCTAAATCACATCAACACAAGAGGAGAAGAATGAACATATCACTGGTATGTTGTGAGGATGCAGAACAATAGGACTCCCACTGGATGAAAATGCAGTCACCATATGAAGAGATGAATGAAAGTGAATGTGCCTATTTGAAGATATGATGCACAAACAAGGAAGCCACATGAGCACATTACAGAATGCAGATGTCAAGGTGTCACTCCATCGGTAAATGGAGCTTATCTCCTATCATGCATTGTGTGCATCATAGCCCCTTGAGATAAGGTCGATGAAGCAAAGGAAGGTGTTTGAAGGTTCACGCTAGATCTACCGGTGAATTGAGGGGATGCCTTAAGTGCATGAGATCAGGGTTATGCACTAGATCGACAGTGAAGGCATGTTGAGATGTCAGTATAGATCAAGAGTGATGGGTTTGTCAACTTGACAAACCGACTGAGATATGGTCCGAGCTGATCAGAGTAGAAGGGCTAGATTGAAGATGGAGTATGTTCAAGGTTGATGACATGGTGTCATCAAGAAATTTTACTAGTATGAATGTTCACCAATAATATGGATAAGGTGTAGATATAGATGTCTTCCCACCTTGTGGGAATGTGCATGTTTTGGATAGACATGTCTGACAACCGGTTAAGGGGTTCCATCAATAATTTAGATAAGCACAGACATGAAGGTTAACCAGTAGAATGTGATATGCCGACAGGGTTAGCAAACTAGTAGAAGTGTTTGGTTGGTGTTCCTATCTGGACCAACATGAAGAGCCAAGTTGGTAGTTGATCAACATGGATGCCACATGGAGTCAAGGTGGTGGATCTACATCAGAGGAAGAAGTAATGTACATTGATGAGGTAGTTGAAGAGTTGGTCAAAATTGGTGGAAGATCCCACAAATCATGGGACGTGTTGCAGATTCCTTGCAGAGGTTTGTGGCTCAAGGTCTAGAGGAAAACTACAATCCAGCTAAGAATTATTGAGGAGATCAAGGGAGATGTAGGAAACAACAAGACAGATCTTGGTGTTTGACCAAGAGATCAGTCAATACAGTAAAAGAAGATTTCCAAAGAGAGAAGGCGTGATCAAGAAGGCATGGTAATGGTAGAGATGTACAGTTGGCCATTAGGGAGATCATATCGGGAAAGATCTAATTTGATTTAGTTTGCCTCGAGGATAATGAGGAAACCCTAACCACCTAGTTTTTGAATTAGTTTTTGGTAGGAAAACCAGTCTATAAATATGAAGGCCAAAGACATAGTTATGTTGCTGTTGAAGAGAAGAAATATATTTGTGCTATTGTGAAGTTATTAAGTGTTACTTTTGCATGTGAGAGCATATCAGCCAAGTGCTTAGAGAATATCTAAGAGAAGAGGGAGAGTGAAGAGCAGAACTAGTAGTGGTTATACTGACAGAGCAAAAGTGAAGAGTCCTTAAGAGAAGGTAGATAGTGGACCGATAGAGTCTAGCACTGGTAAAGTGCAGAGTAGTGAGGAGGAGATACTGGAGAGAAGAAGAGTATCAAAGGTGTACTGGTAGGGCTTACTGGTAGAGAAGAAATAGGTGAGAGCAGCAAGAGAAGTGAGTCGGTGTTGCAGAGAAGGTATCTCATTGGTAGAGTAAGGTATATGAAATGGTTGCAAGATTCACTTGTAACAAGATAACTACTTTTGTATTTGAAGTTTACTTTAACAACACTGAGTTGTAGCTCGGTGCAGGGGTTGTAGCTCCTTTGGGTTGTAGCCCATAAATTTAGGGGTTGGTGCTCCTTGGGTAGGTGCCCTAAAGTCAGGGGTTGGTGCTCCTTGGGTTGGTCCACTAAACTTTGTAGTAGTGTTTTACCTATGAGACTAGATTGGAGTAGTAGTCTCCAGCAACATTGCTCACTAAGGTTTTTCCCATCTTGGGTTTTCCTCATACATATTGGTGTTATGTGATGTCCCTTATGTGATTTCTCTTGTGTAGGTCTCCCTACTAATCGATAAGTCTGCATAGAGTTAGATCTATTAACTGGTATGCTCACAGAGGACAAAAAAAGGAGAAAAGTTTGAGAACCATTGATTCACCCCCCTCTTAGTGGTGCATTGTGTCTAAAAATTGGTATCAGAGCCTAGGTTCCCAGCTAGATGAGCTTTATCCAGCTTGGGTAGTTTCTAGCCTAAGGACACAATTGTTTAGTGTCAAACCCTGCTACTATGTTTGATGGTTCAAACTATTCTATTTGGAGTTGTAGAATGGAAGTTTTCCTATCCTCTCTAGGGTTTGATGTATGGATGTTGGATATCAATGGTCTCCCTAGGAATGTCAATCTTCCCACTAGATCTATAGAAGAAAGAAGTTGCTTGTGAAATGAACAAGCCATGAAGGCTATTTTCAGTGGGCTCACTAGTGATGTCACCTCATAAGTGGATAAATGTAAATGTGTAAAGAGTTTATGGGATAGACTAAGGAAGCTCTATGGAAATGAACCCTGCACTACTGGATCAATGTGTGGAAGTGAGAATAATAATGCAGTTGATACATGTGTAGATGATGAAAGTAGATCCACTAGAAGTTGCAACATTGATGAAGAAGGAACCCGTCTCCTCATGGCTCAAGGATCTGAAGATGAGGTGCACACATCTAAAGTGATAAGGCAAATAGATCCCACCGACAAGATGTGTTTGGCAGTGATGATGAGGAAGAAGGAGACAAGGCAAATAGATCTAACCATCAAGATCTATTTGATAGTGAAGGGGAAGAAGAAGAAGATGAAGAAGTAGATCTTGAGTGTGAACTGGTAAGTGCTCTAGAAGAGCTTCAAAATGTTAGAAATGATTTTAAGATCTACAAAAGATCAGTTCATGAGGACTGCAGTTAGTTGAGAACCTGCCTTGATGTGTCAAACCAAAAGGTTGACTTATTGACCTCTCAACTAGAAGAGAAAAATATTGACTAATGAATTGAAATCAGTCTCGGACTCCAAGGAAAGTGAAAGGGAGTGTAGACGTATACCTGCATACAGGGAGAACTTGAGAATTGAATACAAGCTATTCAAGAATGTTGCTATAGTAGAGCAGAACCGGATGACAAAATACCTTGAAGAATCTAAGAAAAGCATCTCAAAAATGATGTCTCAGGTAGAAGACATCAAGGAGTGTCGATGTGAATATCTAGCATCTAGGCTAGAAGTTAAAAATGAAGAATATCAATAGCTGCTTGGAGAAATGGAGATTCTCTGAAATGACCATGAGAAGTGTCAAGATGAGGTCAAGGTAAGAATTTGGTTTGATGGTAGCAGTGATGCCTTGGACAAGATGTTGATGAAGCAGAAGCATACCAAGGACACTAAAGGGTTAGGTAGTGGTGTTGGTGAATTCTCCACTAGCAAGAATGTCCCTCACAATGACATTCAGTTTGTCTCCTCAAATGGAGAGAACAAGGGACAAACCCTAACAATCAGAAATGCTCCCCGAAAGAAGGTTGACCTAAGGAAAACTAATGAAGACTTGCAGACAAGAATAAAGACTAGTGTTGGAAGTAGAAGGAACCATGCAGATCCCAAAGGAAAGGGGAAGATTGGAGAAGATAGCTTCACCAAAAGCAAGCAAGTGGGGAAGCAACAAAGAAGACCTCCTACCAATAGAGGACAAAGAAATCCTACCACCAATAGGGAAAAGAATGCATGTGAGAAGGAAAGACTAGATGGAAGAGCTGCATGGAATGGATGACCAAGGATCTATTCTCAAAGAAGGAGAAGTAGGGATGCTAAACCAGTAAGATCTCCTCATGCATGGAAAAATAAATTTGTAAGTCATATGCCATCCTTTACCGGTTATTGCTTTGCATGTAATGCTTATGGCCATAGGGTAGGTGAATGTAGAAAGAGATCTAGGAATGATAATGTAGGATCTCATAGAAATCATGCATATGAGAAAAATGTATCTAGGAGTAGATACATGCATGTCCCCTCTCCCGATTATGCAAATGTTGTTAGTTATAACTACAAAGTTTTTGGCCATAGAGAGTTTGAGTGTAGGAAGAGCAACTTACAATCACATGGAGTCCAGTATAACAACTATGCTCTGTAGAAAAGCTGATATAGAGCATTTGGAAGTCAGAGACCTACATGGAACCAAAGGAGAAATGTTCTTGTAGGAGCAAGAGGTCCATTAGTTTTGGTTGCTAGTCACAACAACATGACCAAAAGAAGATGGTCAAACCGATATGTCAAGAGATTCCCCAAACATGATTTTAGGATGGATGTTGTGTTCTACTATAACACTACTTTTGAGTGTGGTGGAGAATTAGGAAATAGAAGGACCCATCTGCATAAGAAGGAAAAACCTGCTCCCAAGCCTAAAAATGGGAAGAAGAATGAGTCCAAGGAGGTGTGGAGAAAGAAGACCATGGACCGACACTATGCACTCATTGCACATGTAATATCTCCTAAGGCCTAAAGGAGATGCATGATCTTAGGGGGAGTATTAAATTGAATTTATCATTCACCCCCTCAGTGAAGAAGGCAACATGGAAGGACATATTGTTGCCAGTATGAAGAATGTAAATAAAAAGATAAGTGTGTGTAGAGGTTTCCTTAACTACATACCTATAGATTAGTGTTGGATCACTACAACATGTGTCAATAAGTGGAGGTTAACAATTGGTATTAGATTTTAACCATATGTGTAGGATGTTACTAACATGTATGCTAAATAGGTACTTGCAGGTTATATAAGACAATGAAGTTGGAGATCATTACAATAACCTTGGTAACATGGAATGTGGAGTTCATGTCTCAGGTAGTATTGGAAAAGACCTAAATGACATATGTTGGCTTGGTGGTTGAACATGTAGGCTTGCATATCTTTGGGCTAACCGGTCAGTTTTATGACTTGATGATGACATTGTATGACATTGTGCTCATTTAGGATCATGTCATAGGCTATGGTGAATACAATGGAGCTAAAGATCATCAGAGGATCACATATTCATGACTCAATTAGTATATGGAGGAGATTGGAGTCCCGATATTGTACCTGACCAGAGTTGAGAACCTAAGATGTATGACTTAGGGGGAGTTCAAGTGCTCATGATGAAGAGTTGGCATGCTTGAACTTGTAAGGATACTGACTTCCCAGACTGCAGGTGATGAAAATTGTAGTAGGAATACCCAGGAGAATTTCATTGTAAGGGGTATCTACCTATCTTCTAGCTGGTTGTATTGGTAGTACAATCATATTTGATTCCTAAAGAAATTTGGGATCAAACAGGAGGTGTTGCAGGTTGACCAAAGGGTGAGTGGTGTTCTCTGACACATCCCTCTGAAATTGAGTGGTTTAAAAAATGGTATAGAATTTACATGCTCAATTGGTGTCAGTTGACGGTTGAATCCTCCATTTCAAGAGCTATGACTTGAGAAAATGTAACAATTGGTATCAAAAAAGGGAGAGACATCCGGTAAAGACAAAGGGGGAGAAATAATTTTGTTAGTACTTGGTAAATATAAGGAGGAATGATAACCTGACATACCTTTTCCATTGTTGTCAAAGGGGGAGAAGGATTTTGTAGTATACAACATACTACATGTGTTGAGAATCCATAGATCAGTGAAAGGGGGTGAAGGATTATGTAGTATGATGGATACTACATGATTTGACATCAATGCCAAAGGAGGAGATTGTTGGCATTGGGTTGTCATTGCTGTCAACTGGTTCAGGATGACTATCGGTATGAGAGATGTATGTTCAACACTATCAAGAGGAGTATAGGTTGAGATATCTTGGATATTACCTTGTGTTGCAAAACACTAGAAAGGTAAGTAAGATGACCTCAGGAATCACCGATACACGCATTAGTTCCTGACTTGTGTGGATGAGATGGTTAGGAGATTAAAAATGGTACACTATATCACCGGTAAGGAAAGGATGTCAACTGGTAAGTGATATGTTGACATCGGGAAGTTAGATCAACCAAGTGAGTGGTTGTTAGCCTCCAAAGATCAAGACTAGTGTACAAGCAGGATGGGCAGAGTGTTTGAGTGGTTGTTTGTGATGAGGAAGCAAAATGTTACCTGAATCACATCAACACTAGAGGAGAAGAATGAACAGGTCATCGATATGTTGTGTGGTTGCTGAACAACAGGATTCCCACCGGATGAAGACATAGTCACCATATGAAGAGATGATTGAAAGTGAATGTGCCCACACCGAATCACATGTTCCTATTAAAAGATATGATACACAAATAGGGAAGCCACATGAGCACATTGTAGGATGCAGATGTCAAGGTGTCACTCCACTGGTAAGTGGAGCTTATCTCCTATTATGCATTGTGTGCATCATATCCCCTTGAGATAAGGTAGATGAGGCAAAGATAGGTGTTTGAAGGTTCACACAAGATCTACTGGTGAATTGAGGGAATGACTTAAGTGCATGAGATCAGGGTTATGCACTAGACCGACAGTGAAGGAATGTTGAGATGTCGATATAGATGAAGAGTAATGGGTTTGTCAACTTGACAAATTGACTGACATATGGTCTGAGCTGATCAGAGTAGAAGGGTTGGATTGTAGATGGAGTACGTTCAAGGTTGATGACATGGTGTCATCAAGAGGTTTTACTGGTATGAATGTTCACTAATAATAAGGATAAGGTGCAGATATAGATGTCTTCTGACCTTGTGGGAATGTGCATGTTTTGGATAGACATGTTTGACAACTGGTTAAGGGGTTCCACTAAAAGTTTAGCTAAGTGCAGACATGAAGGTTAACCGATAGAATGTGAGATGTCAGCAGGGTTAGCAAACCGACAGAAAAGAGGAACCAGTAGAAGTGTTTGGTTGGTGTTCCTATCTAGACCAACATGAAGAGCCAATTTGGTAGTTGACCAACATGGATGCCAAATGGAGTCAAGGTGGTGGATCTGCATTAGATGAAGAAGGAATGTACATCGACGAGGTAGTTGAAGAGTTGGTCGATATTGATAGAAGATCCCATAAATCACGAGATGTGTTGTAGAGTCCTTGCAGAGGTTTGCGGCTCAAGGTCTGGAGGAAAACTATGAGCTAGCTAAGAATTATTGAGGAGATCGAGGTAGATGTAGGAAACAATAAGATAGATCTTGGTGTTTGACCAAGAGATCAGTCGATAGGGTAAAAGTAGATCGCTAAAGATAGAAGGCATGATCAAGAAGGCATGGTAATGGTGGAGATGTATAGTTGGCCATCAGGGAGATTAGATTGAGAAAGATCTGATTGGATTTAAATTTCCTTGAGGATGATGAGGAAACCCTAACCACCTAGTTTTTGAATTGGTTTTTGGTGGGAAAACCAGTCTATAAATATGAAGGCCAAGGACATAGTTATGTTGTTGCTGAAGAGAAGAAATATATTTTTGCTATTGTGAAGTGATTAAGTGTTAAATCAGAATGTGAGAGAAAATCAGCCAAGTGCTTAGAGAGTATCTAAGACAAGAGGGAGAGTGAAGAGAAGAACCGATAGTGATTATACCGACAGAGGAAAAGTGAAGAGTGCTGAAGAGAAGGCAGATAGTGGACTGGTAGAGTTTAGCACTAGTAAAGTGCAGAGAAGTGAGGAGAAAATACTAGAGAGAAGAAGAGTAGAAGAGGTGTACCAGTAGGGCTTACAGACATAGAAGTAGTAGGTGAGAGCAGAAAGAGAAGTGAGTTGGTTTTGTAGAGAAGGTATCTCACCGGTAGAGTAAGGTATATGAAATGGTTGCAAGATTCACTTGTAACAAGATAACTACTTTTGTATTTGAAGTTTACTTTAAAAACACTGATTTGTAGCTTGGTGTAGGGCTTTTATCTCCTTTGGGTTGTAGCCCATAAAGTCAATGGTTGGTTCTCCCTGGGTAGGTACCCTAAAGTTAGGGGTTGTAGCTCCTTTGGGTTGTATTCCATAAAGTCAGAGGTTGGTGCTCCTTTGGTAGGTGCCCTAAACTTTGAAACAGTGTTTTACCTATGAGGCTGGATTGGAGTAGTAGTCTCCAACAACATTGCTCACCAAGGTTTTTCCCATCTTGGGTTTTCTTCATACATATTGGTGTTATGTGATGTCCCTTGTGTGATTGCTCTTGTGTGTGTCTCCCTACTAACCGGTAAGTCTGCATAGAGTTATATTTATTAGCTAGTATTCTCATAGAGGATAAAAAAAAGAGAAAAGTTTGAGAACCACTGATTCACCCCCCTCTCAGTGCTACATTGTGTCTAATAGTACCATTAGTTTGTTTTTCCTATTGATTTGAAGCTTGCTTCTTTTTATATTTCATGTTTGGTTGTGTGTGTGGCTTGTAAGATGTTTCTTCCCTTTCAATTGCAAGTTGTTCTTGTCTGTTTTCATATTCCTCTTGTTGTTGCCTAGAAGATGTGTCTTCTAGTAGAGTAAATTGTCCATACCCTAAGCCTTCTTTGTTTGTAGCCTGCTGAATATGAGGTTTTATAGGTTTAGAGATACCTTATTTTCTTTTTCCTATAGGACCTATTCTAGTGTATCCCATTTTTTGAAGGATGTTAAATCCTTTTCCATATTTTTTAGTGGGTATTCTGACACTATTGATATTTTGTTGGTTTTCTTCATCCTTGTATAGCCACTATAGCACATCTTTGTCTTCTTTTTCCTCTAATAAGGTCCCAACACTAACAAATTCTCCATCAAATATTGGAAGATGTTTTACAATTGGTTGTTGTTTAGAGTTTGATGGTTTTCCATAGGACTTTGGAGAAAGTGGTAGTTGTGATATTGAATATTCTTCGTTCCCTTGATCTCTTAGCTACATTTGTTTTTCCATACTTGACAAAATTGAGGCAAATAATTTTATTTTGGATTGTGTGTTTGAAGACGATGCCTCCATATTATGAGGAACAATGACTTCTTGAGCTGGTTTTAGATTACTACAGTACTGAAATGGATTTGAATTTGCTGAGATCATGATTTCCTATCCATTGTAGGGAAATTTTAGGCACTGATGATATGTTGATGGAATAGCTTGTATGTCATGTATCCAGGGTCTTCCCAAGAGTATGTTGTATGATAAGTCCAAGTCAAGAACCTTGCATGCTGTGTCTTTCTGCAAAGGTCCTACTCTAATGGGTAATATCACAATTCCTTTAGAGGAATTCTCTTCTTCATCATATGCTTTGATGGTGATCTTTTTTCGGGTATCAACTGCATCTTCTGAATAACCTAGAGCACAGACAAGACTCAATGAGCAAATATTTAAGCCAACTCCCCAATCTATTAGGACACGTTTAACTCACATCTTATGAATGAGTACTTCGATATGCAAGGGAGAATTATGGGGATGTTGCAAGGACATGTTGTCTTCTTCGGTGAATGATAAGCAGTGAAGGGTTGTGAGATGTCCCACCATGGTTTGTAATTGATCTACATCAAAATCTTTAGACACTGTTGTACCTACTAATGCTCATTCAAGAATTTCTTTGTGTCTAGGTGAAAGATTTAAAAGTTCTAAGATAAAAATTTGCATGGGCATTTTTTGTAATTGATCCACTAGACTATATTGTTTTGCAGTGGATGACATGTTAGTGGTAGGATCCGGAAAAATAAGTTTATCTTTTCTTCTTGTGATAGCATGAGCATGTTCTTGATGTTGTTTTTCTTTAGTTACAATCACATTTACCATATTATCATATGTATGAGTGTAGCGTAGAAATTAGGAATCATCAAAAGATAAGTAGATCAATCAAAACACAATACATTATAACTTAATCAAAAGAACACTCATTGAAATGAACCTAATTCCAAAGCACATTCAATAGAGGCACAAAAACAAAGCATTTAAAAGAAAACGTCATGCAAACCATATAACAATTCGGATGCTTCTTCCATGCGGCTCCATTGTTGTTCTTTCCTCTTCAATGGGTTTGTGGATCTCACCTACAAGTGCTCACACAATTGAAAGCAAAAAGCTCAAGAGTACTAGAAACGAAAATTCGATAGTTTGATAGAAATTCGGGATTCATGAAGGTTTCGAAGGGATTGAAGGTTGAAAAAAACATCCAATTTATAGAGAAATTGGATAAATGACAAGATTGGCATGATGCAATTCAAATGGAAATTGCAAATCAATATGACAAATTATGACAAATTATGCACTTTCCATGCACAATTTTTGATTGATAATTGATGACAAATTATGACACATTTCATGTCAAAATTGATTGATTATCAATTATGACAATTTCATGACAAATTGAAATGTCACTCCCATAGAATTAGGAGATGAATTAGGAGGGAAAAGGAATTAGAAATTAAGAAAATAGGAAATTGAAATTGATGACAAATTAGGAATTAGAAATTGATAGAAATTAGAATCTAGGAATTAGTGAATTAATTAATAATTTTTCATTTATAAATCAATTCACAAAGAGGAATAATTAGCCAATTAAATAAAGATTTAATTGTAATAAGAAGACTTAGGATTAATAAATAATTTAGTAATCCTAGAGGAAGAAATGGCAAATTAGGTTAAATGACTAAATCATAAAACCCTAGAAGACGAATTAGAAATGCAAAAATGACAATTAGGTCTTGATTGAAGATAATTAATATCATGATTTTGAATTGATAAATGACCAATGCGACAAAATGATTTGATAAATGCGCTAATTGACGAGGAACAATGACAAATTGATCCAAATTGACATAATTGAGACAGACAATGATCGATGACAAATCGGTCGCAAAATGACAAAATTGACAAGTGGACAAGGATCGACAACAAAATAGATTGCAAGATGACAAGATTGAAAAGAGGACAAAACCCTAATTAGGATTGACGATGTCCAAAATGATAAGATTGATGATACGATTGATAAGATTGACAGGATTGATGATAAGATTGATAAGATTGATAGAAGGACAAAACCCTAATTAGGATTGACGATGTCCAAAATGATGACAAATTAGCACGCACATTGATGCAACAAGATAAGTTCGATCAAAATCATGACTGGATAATGTTGTCGACAAGACCAAATTCAAAGACGAGATGATTGAAGAATGTAGAAGAATGACTTGATGTTCGCAAATGATAAAGACCAAGTGTGTGACATAGGAGAAATGTTAATGCGACGCAAAAACCTAAAATGAGGCAATGCGCAAATGTTAAAGTATGATTCCGCAAGCGTTGACCATTTTTGGGTGTCTACATTTTGCCCCTCTTTGAGACAATGCGATTCTAAGCGTTGTTTCAAAGAACAATAACTAAATGCCCCAGACAATAATAATGACATATGCATGCCCCCTCGAGGAATTGGCCGGAAACATGTGGAAAAGAGGCCAATTGATCGATAAAGATGATAGGATCGAACGGACTGACAATCGGATATCAGATGCATGAAGGACAAGCAATGTAAGGTGCACAAGACCGCAACCAACATAAGATGGAGAAGACACACGTCCATCTATGCAATGACAAAGAGCTATAAATGAGACCAAGAGGATGAAAATTGCTCATTTTGACTAGCCAAAAAGGAGAATTTATTGCTCTGGACAAGGACACTTGCAGACAGATGGTGAACATTCTAACGACGGATCACCTTGGAGAACGTGTACGCACATTCAGACGACCGGAGGATGCAGGAGCAGCGGTATGTATCTCAAAAACCTATGTGTTGAATTTCATGAATTTGACGCATTTGCGGGACATTGCAGGGATGAGGAGGACAGAGGAAGCACCCAGTGACAGAGGCACGTACTCCTTAGGATAGACAGTGGACATTATGTAGCTTGACATGTTGTAGTCAGCCTGTAGGCCATACTTAGGACAGACAGTCCGATTTTGTACTCCGACATTATTATGATATGTGATATGATATGCATCGATATGATGGATGCAATATGTTATGACTTATGTTTTTTTGCATGTATGGATGACTTATGCACTGTTGATGTACCATGTATGGATGCATTTTAATGTATTTTTTGTGGATCTATGAAATGAAATGGATAAAATGCTTGATGTAATATGTGTGATGGAATGCAAATGTACTAACCAAATAAATGCAGGATGCAGCATATGTGCGTGGATATCGGAGCACTAGACCGAACTGACTATCCGGACTGACGAAAGAAATGTTAGTAAGAAGAAATGAGATAGAGGGAAAGTTAGAGATGACGAAAAACTTGCTTTCAGTAATGCACTGTGTAGGTGAGAACCTTTATTTTTATTTAGCAAAATGGATGGGTAGCATCATGGCATTGAAGGCCAGAGCTGAAATGCAACCCGATTTGCATAAGACAGACACGGCATAAACAAACGACAATCACAATCAAAAAAGAAAAGGATCATGAGCCATCCCGGTCACTCTAAATCACTCAGTGACATCATCGAGCAACATAGGAACATGATCGAAGATAAATCAATTAAAAGATAAGATGCGCAAATTCAAACAAACAAACAAACATCTTGATCTTCATTGTCAAAAGTTGAACGTGCTGATAGGACGATCATGTTGTCTGGTTTCAGGAAATGTGGTACCCCGTCTAAGATAGGACACAGTCTGGTTTCGAGTATACCACACCCTGTATAAGACCCATGATAATGTGACAAGGACAAATGATTGTTTTGATGCGGATATGCGATTGATATGACAATTTGGATCAGTTTGAATGCTTGGTTTGAGTTGAAAAAGTTCATCTGTTAATGCGTGATTTCATTAAAGCACAGCTTATGATTGCGAATTGTTGGATGTATACTCAGTGAGCTGTCGATGCATAAAGCGAATACTTTATTGCAAAAATGCGTGTTTTTGGTTTTTGGAGTTTTACAATTTTTTTGTTCGTTCATTCTTTTTTCAGGACTTTATTTGATTTTTATGAATTTTTTCAGGACATTATTCGATTTTTTTATGGATTATTTCAGGACAATTTTCAATTTTTTTTTGAATTTTTTTCAGGACTTTTTTTGGATTTTTATGAGATTTTTTTCAGGACATTATTTGATTTTGTTTTTGGATTTTTTTTTCAGGACAATTTTCAATTTTTATGGATTTTTTCAGGACTTTATTCGATTTTTTTGAATTTTTTTAAGGACTTTTTTGGATTTTTATGAGATTTTTTCAGGACATTATTCAATTTTTATGGATTTATTTCATGACATTTTTCAATTTTTATGCTCTAGTGATTGATCATGATGAGGGAAAAGCACCCAATGCGCACTTGAAAAACACATAAACCAGGACCAAAACATATGTACAAGACACTGGAGTAAGCAAGACAGTGATGTTGACCAATAACAGGCCTGGAATAAAACATTGGGTTGAGTGAAAGATAAGCATGATAACTAACCGAGAGAAAGCATGGCGAGAAGTCATGATAGATGACGGAGCAATAATCTCATTACTCATGGCGCCTGATTGCCAGGTTTTCACCATGGTACTTGCCCAAAGCGCCTGTTTGCCAGGTTTTCACTAGAGGGCGAATCATTCATTTTTTTTCTTTTCTCTTTGTTTTTCTTTTTTTTTTTTTTGCTTTTTTCATTTTTTTGTATTTTTTTGTTTTTTTCATTTTTTTGTATTTTTTTGCTTTTTTCATTTTTTTGTATTTTTTTTTTTTTTTCATTTTTTTGTATTTTTTTGCTTTTTTCATTTTTTTGTATTTTTTTTTCAGGATCATAGTTGAAGAAAAATCTGACAGCAAACTATGCCCAGTACTTACGAAGATGCATGCTATTAATAGGATCAAACAGAGGTTCACCTTCAGGAGTCGCAAGCTGATATGCCCGGATCCATAGGCTGCAGTTACTATGAAAGGCCCAACCCAATTAGGTTCAAACTTGCCCTTGATGACGTCAGTAGACTGTGCATTCTTGGGATTTGCCTTTAAAACCAGGTCTCCCACTTCGAAGTGTCGCCCTTTGACCTTCTTATTATAAGAGCGACGGAGACGGTTTTGGTATGCTTGCAAATGTGTCAGAGTTGTCTGACGTTTTTCATCTAACATCTCAACTTGATGCAGCCGAGAGACTCTGTGTGTCTCATCATTAATCAGGTGTTGCAAGGAAACTCTCAAGGAAGGAATCTCAACTTCCAAAGGTAAAATGGTTTCCGCCCCATACACCAAGGAATAAGGTGTGGCGCCAGTAGGTGTGCGGATAGAAGTGCGATAGGCCCACAGTGCTGGATTTAACTGTACGTGCCAATCTCGACCAGCGTCATTGACAACTTTCTTCAGGATCTTAATAATGGTTTTATTTGATGCTTCAACTTGACCGTTACCCTGTGGATAGTACGGGCTAGAAAAACGGTGTTGAATATGAAATTTTTCACAAAGCTCTTTAACATCTTTATTCTTGAAGGGTCGACCATTATCTGTGACTATGGCAAGGGGAACCCCATATCTGCATATGATATAATTCAGCAAGAATTTTGAAATTTGGATACCAGTGATATATGTCATGGGGATGGCTTCAATCCATTTTGTAAAATATTCTGTAGCTGTAATAATGAATTTGTGGCCATTAGCAGATGTTGGCTGAATCTTGCCGATAAGATCCAAACCCCACTGAGAAAAGGGCCATGGAGATATAACAGAATGAAGCTCTTGAGCTGGTGCATGAATATAATCTCCATGAATCTGGCACTTGTAGCACTTTTTAACAAATTCATGAACATCTTTTTCCAAAGTGGGCCAGTAATACCCAGCACGAATCAACTTTTTGGCTAGGCTAAGACCATTGAAATGGCCCCCACATATACCATCATGAACCTCGTGTAAAGCCATTTGTGCTTCGTCAGAATCCAAACACCTGAGGGTATGGTCAAAAGAATGACGGTAAAGGGTGTCGGCGATGATGACATATTTGGATGTTTGTCGAATAAAGGCTCGGCATTGGTTAGCGGAAAGGTTAGGTGGTAAAGTCTGGGATTTCAAATATTGATATATATCATTGTACCAAGGGGAATTGGGACCAACAAGAACGCACATCACATCAACAGTCGGAATGTCAAAAGAGGGGACTAGCAATTGTTCGACCAAGAATTCACACTTGTCCATATTATGAGGCATATTTATCATGGAAGCAATCATAGCCATTGCATCTGCCGACTTGTTTTGTATTCTTGGCACTTGACTGAAACGGATAGCTATGAATTTTGTCTTGAAGAAGGCTACCATGTGCTTATAAGGAATAAGCTTTTCATCCTTTGTTTCATAGTCATCATTGACTTGTCAGATGACTAATTGAGAATCTCCATAGACTTGCAAATGCTTGATATTCTAGTGGATTGCCACTCGAAGTCCTGTAACCAATGCTTCGTACTTTGCAATGTTATTGGTACATTGGAAAGTTATTTTGTACGACTTTGGAATAGCATCACCTTGAGGGGTGACAAACAAAATGCCTGCGTCGGATCCGAACTTAGTGTGGGACCCATCAAAGTATAACTTCCATTCATTGGATGGTGTGAGAGCAAAGACTGATTCATCTAGGAAATCAGTCAACATGGGATGATCGTCTGAAATAGGAGCATCTGCCAGTTGATCTGCTATGACTTGTCCTTTTATCACCTTTCGCTCCATATACTCAATGTCAAATTCACTGAGAATCATGACCCATTTTGCTAGGCGACCTGTCAAAGCTGCTCGGCTGAGCAAATATTTTAAAGGATCAATTTTGGCAATCAACAATGTTTGATGGCTTAGCATATAATGTCGGAGCTTTTGTGTTGCAAATACCACTGCTAAGCATGCCCTCTCAATAGTTGAATAATTTAGCTCATAGCCTACCAGTGTCCGGCTGATATAGTAAATAGCTCTTTCTTTGCCATTCTCATCTTGTTGAGCCAAAATAACTCCTAATGTTGTTTCAGTTGCAGAGATGTACAATAAGAATGGCTTGCCTTCGATAGGAGGCATTAGGATAGGCGGCGACAACAAATAGTCTTTAAGAGCTTGAAAGGCTGATTGGCATTGCTTAGTCCATTTAAAAGCGACACCTTTGTGCAGTAAATGTTGGAATGGATGACATTTGTCGGCCAATTGAGCTATAAAGCGACGGATTGACTGAAGCTTTCCTTGCAGACTTCTTAATTGCCGGAGGTTTGAAGGTGGAGGCATATCCATTATTGCTTTGACCTTGGCGGGATCGACCTCAATGCCTCGGTGAGAAACAATGTATCCGAGCAATTTTCCAGCTATAACACCAAAGACACACTTTTTTGGATTAAGCCTGAGTTTGTAGGTCTCCATTCTATCAAAGATTGGGCCCAAGATGGCTAGATGACTATCTCTGGTGATAGATTTGCATAACAAGTCATCCACATAATCCTCCATCAAAGTATGCATAAAATCATGAAAGATTGTCGTCATTGCTCTTTGATATGTTGCACCGGCATTTTTCAGACTGAAGGGCATCACATTCCAACAATAGGTGCCCCTATAGCATAGGTGAATGCAGTCTTATGCTGATCTTCAGGTGCAATACAGATTTGATTGTAGCCGGAGAAACCATCCATTAGTGAAAGCATCTCATATCCAGCCGTCATGTCCACTATGATGTCTATGTTTGGCAATGGAAAATCATCTTTAGGGCATGCTTTATTCAGGTCTCTAAAATCTATGCAGATGCGGATGCCCCCAGTTACTTTGCTAACTGGTACTAGATTTGAAATCTAGTCTGCATAATCAATGGGTCTAATGAAGCCCACATCTAGCAATTTTTTTAATTCCACTTTGACCAAAAGAGCCACTTGAGGATGCATTTTTCTAAGTTTTTGTTTGATGGGTTTAGCACCTGGTTTCAGTGGCAAATGATGAAGGACTAACTTTGGATCGAGGCTAGGCATATCTGCATAAGACCACGCAAAGCTGATCTTCTTCTCTAGAAAGAAATTAATAAAATCAATCTTCTCTTGTTTTGACAAGGAGGCAGCAAAGTGGATGACCTTAGGGTTATCAGGTGTACCCAAATTGATTTCCTCGGTCATCTCTACCAGCAACGTGGATTTGTCCTGAATTGATAGGGATACGTCCACTCTTCCACCTTTGGGTGCCTCAGAAAGGTTTTCACCCGCAGGTACGTCTTTTATTTTTACTTTTGTACGATCAGAGAGTGCCTTACGGTTTTCACTCAAAGATCTATTCTTTTGATTTTTTTCTTTTTCTTTTTCTTGACTAGAAGAGGGAGTTGACTCCCCAAAATATGTTGTTGAATCTAGGTCAATAGCAAAGCCTGCCTTATGGTCGCCTTGTGGTATACCTTCCCGTAGTCCCAGGAACTCTGCAATTGCTTCGTCATTCTGAAAATAGTCCAACGTGAGCGGTTCTTGTTGGTCATATTGGATAAGTTGGGGATATATGAGGGGCATGTCATCATCAATTGTAAGGATAGAGAGGGCTGATATGGTAAAAATGTGAATGTCTATGGTGTCACTATCTGAACTGCTTGTGTCGGATTCAGAGCTGGGATCCCAAAATGACTCGATCCAAGCATGAGGACAGGTTTTAGAAAGAGGAGTTATTTCATGTTTATCCTCCATAGGCAAGTTATCAGGGTCAATGAAGATATGGTCAAGGGCATAGGAGCTGGAAGAAAAAGAACTCCACTCCCATTCATTAGAATCAGTCTCGGGTTGGGTAGCCTCAGGTGTTATTTCATCGTTAGAATCACGCCCTTTTCGACATGTGGACCTTTTGGTAGATGTGGATCCAATTTGTAACGGTAAAAAACCTAACCCTAAAGTTGGGGGTCGCCTCTCAGGTATGATGGGTTCTATCCTTCCATTGTTTTTCAAGCCTAAGCCACTGTAGCCATCATATCCTTTCTTCTGCAGCATAGTAAATCCTTTGCCATATAATTCCACTGGCAACTTGACAGGTGGAGTTTCAGTTGGATCCTTATAGAGCCAATCTATGGCATCATCATTTATAGTTTCTTTGTCAAGTTCTCCCCATCTTGCAAATGTAGTGGGAGGCTGATATTGAATAATGACCTTGGGTTCCTTTTGCAATAAATGCGGTTTTCCATATGACTTTGGAGACATCGGCAAATTCCCAATGAGGAATGTTTGGTCCATTGAATATTCTCCACACCCTTGGTCTTGTATCTTCAATTTTCCTTTAACAGCATCCAACAATGCATTGGGATCCACATAACTGTCTGATTTGGCTTCTGTATTGACTGGTACTTGCTGATGAGGAGTATCCCTTAGGGTAGCACAAAACTGGAATGGATTAGGATCTCGTGGAATGGTTATCTCAGTTCCGTTGTAAGGATATTTCAGACATTGATGATAAGTGGACAGAACTGCTTTCATGGCATGAATCCACGGATGGCCAAGGATCATATTATAAGGGAGGTCAAGGTCTAGGACTTGTAGGAAAGTATTTTCCGTCACTGGACCAACTCTGATGGGCAATACAATTATCCCTTTGGATGGGCGCTCAACATCATCATAGGCTTTTATTGTTATTCTTTTGGAAGCATCAATGTCATTTTCTGAATATCCGAGACCAATGACCACTCTTAAGGTGCAGATATTAAGACCCGCTCCGCCATCTATCAAGACCCGTCAGATTTTGCTATTGTGGACAAAGACTTCTAGGTGCAAAGGGTCATTATGGGGAAGCTTGTCAGGTGAGATATCACTATCAGAAAATGCAACACTTCGGGAAATGGCTAAATGTCCAATCCGTGCTTGAAATTGGTCAACATCAATATCTGTTGGGACAGTGGACTCAGTCAAAGCTTTATCTAGGACTGCACGATGCATGGGAGACATTTTCAACAACTCTAGAATGGATATTTGTGCAGGTGTTTTTCCTAGATGATCCAAAAGATTATACTGACTCGCAGGCACTGGTTTGGGAGGAGCTGCAAGAGCTCCTTTCATGACTATTTTGGATCGACGAGTGGTGACCGCACAAGAAGGATCTTGTCCTTTTATTCTCAAGGTAGACACATACTCATTTGATGCATGAAAACAATTAATGACATTGTGATAACCGATATTTGCATAATCGGCCGTTTGAGCAGAATTGGAAGAAGACGCTTTACCCTTGTCATGATCAAGAAAAGGAGTTTTGAAAATAGTATGATCAGTATTAGAGGTCGGATGGGTTGGATCTATCTCAATTACTCCTTGTTCCAATAAATCTTGAATCATATGTTTTAATTGAAAACATGAAGCGGTTTTATGTCCTTTAGACCGATGATATTCACAGTACGCATTATCATTCCACCAATGCGGTTTTTCTGCTGGTTCTGCCTTAATATCTGGTAGTTTGATAAACTTCGCTTGTATTAATTGCTTCATGATTGATTCAAAAGGCTCTCCCAATGGTGTAAATTGTCGAGGAGGCCCATCCCATGATCGGAAGGGTTTGCGTTGCTGATTTTGTTGTTGGCCTTGTTGTTGATTACATTGTTGAGCATACTGTTGTTGAGCATGTTGTTGATATTGTAGCTGTTGAGCATGCGGTTGATATTGCAGCTGTTAAGCGTGCTGTTGATATTGCGACTGTTGAGCATGCTGTTGATATTGTGACTGTTGAGTAACATTGTTCTTGGGTGCTTGATTTTGTTCCATAGTCGACATATTAGGAACACTCAACTTCTTGATTGTGAATGGGGGTTGATTTGCATTCACCACTCTCGCATCAACAACACCATCATTAGTGATGTTCTCGTTCTTATACCAAAATCTGTTTCTATCCCCTGAATAATTTGTGTTGTCATTGTCCTTATTGAGCTTGATAATTCCTTTAGCTACAAGAGCTGCTTCAATATTCATTCCTTTCTTAATGAGTTTTTCTATAGTACTAGGACTTTTCAATTTTAACTCATACATCATTTCTGGGACTAGATTCTGGATAAACAGATTCACTTGTTGTTCTTCAGGTATATCGAGAGAAGAACGACTATACAAACTTCGCCATCGTTGCAAAAAGGTCACTAATGGTTCACCTTGCTTTTGTTTGGTATTGCATAAATCCGACATAGTCACATCACTGTCGATGTTGAACGTGAAATGAGATATAAACTTTTGTGCCAGTTCTGACCAAGTCTTTATATTTCCTGGCAGATGAGAATACCAATCCATAGCTTGTCCAGTGAGACTTTGTGCAAATAATCGCATTAAATATGTGTCCTCATAGTTTATTTCTGTGCATGCCGCGTAAAATGCTCAAATATGATCTCTTGGATTACCATTCCCTCTATATTTCTCAAAGTGGGGTGCCTCAAAATGCTTAGGGAATGGAGGCATGTATACACTCTTGTCAAAGGGATTAGGACATAAATCTTGATCTGTATACAACTTCTTTGTTCCTTTAGTTTCTAATGCGTCAACTTTTCATCGCAACATCTCAAGTTGTTGCGCAATTGTATCAGATTGTAGAGGCTCATCATTAATCCCAGTTGGTATTCTTTGTTGATATATCGCATTTCCGATTGGCTGTTGATACTCCGCAATGGCCATTTTTGGCGTCTCCTGCATATAAAGTTCTTGGTACTTCTCTTGTGGTTGCGGTTGTGCTATGCCTTGATATTGACTTTGTTGTTGTGGTTCTTGGAGCCTAGGTTGATATTGCAATTGAGTAGGTTGTTGATATTGCATAGGCGCCATTTGCGGTTGTGAAGCAGGATAACTTGTTTGCCTTGGCACATATTGTGGCACATGTTGTTGGTGTTGACGGATTGGAATTTGTTGACTTTGTGCCAATTGTTGTCGTGGTGTATATCCAATCATTTGTAAAAAAGCTTGTTTAGATGATTTTCGTTGCTTCTCCTTAGGATGGGGTATAGCACTTGCATTAACTTGCTGTGTTGTTTGTCCAACCCCTTGTGATGGTTGCAAGTTTGTGTTAACTTGTAATGGTGCCGAAGGCGCTGCAATTTCTTGTCGAATGCGACATTGTTGTTGTTGCACATCATTTGTTTGCACATTTGGTTGTACCTTTTGGGTATTACTCAATTGTTGCAACAATTGCTGATGGTGCAAACCACTATCCATAGCTCTTTGTGTAGCCATTATCGAAGGATTTGTCGCAATAGTGTTTGACAAAGATACATAAGAACTTTGTTGCATCATGGAATTGCTTTGGACATTATTGACATTAGGCATTCCAGTTGTGAAATTTTCTTGTATCTTAGATGTTGACCCAATTTTATGCATATTAGGAACCACTTCTTGTTGAGGAACCACTGTCGATATTTGCATGGTCTTCATTTGATCTTGTATTGCAGGCATTGTATTGAATAATGGATTATTTATCGTCTCAAACAACGACTTTTGAGGAATAGTCACTATCAATGCCTTTGAAGCACGTTTACTCATCAATGTAGGTTGAAGCTCTTGTTGCACATTTTCTTCATTAAGATGCGAAGAGAAACTTAATGGTTCACTGCCTTGTTGTGTTTGCACATTAATTGGTTCATTTAAGGGAACCATATCACTCATCATGTGAAGATACTTTTGAGGATAAGTTTTAAAGACTTTGCTCAGGAATTTATCCATCCTTTTTATTACCTTTGGATCTTGAAGGAACATGTCAACCTCATCAGAAGCATTAGAATCAGATGAAGAATCTGGTTGGACATTTGGATTCGTTTCTTGTTGAATACCTTGGTCTGAACCGAATCCTTGTGAAAGAGTTTGATCTTCATATAGTGTTTGAGTTCGAATGTCATGTTGCAAATTTGGTTGATCCCAATTAAAAGGTGCACTTCCTCTTGGAGTTGGTGGAACACTCCCATGTCCTAGTTTCATGGGTACAAATACTGGTTCATATAATGGAGGTGGTCCAAGTTGAACCATTCCATATGGTGGTAGAGATGTGTTTGATGAACCTTCAACTTGCACTGTTTGACTAGTTTGACACTGCGAATTTACTATGTTATCCATGGATTGATACATTGGTTCACTCATCTTCTTAGATCTTGATCTTGTCTCAACTGGCATGTCACTTATGCAAATGCAATTTTTTTTTTTGGAAATTTTCAAGGATAATGTATGATATGCAACTAAATGCAAACTAAATATATGAAAATGCAATCTATGTTTTTGGTTGTTTTTGGAGATTTTGACCAACTTTTGAAATGCAAATCTAAGAGATGGACCCTTAGGAAATTGAAATGATGCCTAGGCCTCAAAGGACAAAAGGACCAAGTGATAAAAGGATAAATTGACAATGTCTCACCTATATGCTTGGATACTAAGCTAGGTTTGACGAAATGATATTGATGACAAAAAGGACAAAAGACTTGATGAGGTCTAGATTTCTTAACAATGACTTAGGGTTTACCAAAGATTTGGATTACTCAAGTATGACAAGACCTAGGTTTGATACTATATGCAAAAGGATAATTAATATGCAAATGATCTTAATATGATATGATAAAGACTTAGGTTTAATGAAGAGACTTGGGATATGCAAATGCAAATGTATGACAATGGTATGACTTTAATGTAAGAGGACACATGCAAATGGATGACCCTTATTGATATGCAAAGGAGTATGACTTAGGTGAAACCTAACCTTGGCAATGATCTTACAAAATGCAAACCTAGGATGAACCTAAATGTAAGTGACATGAATGTTGAGACAAGATTTTGACAAATGTTTGACAGCCATGTTTTAGGAAGATGATCTTTGAATCTTGTTGAACTTTTGTTGGATGAATATCTCTTGTGTTTAATCTTGTGTTATATTAATGTATTTGTTCTTGAAATGGTATTCAACTTTTAACAATCAAAGAATACAAGATGTTATAACTTAGACTCAAGACAATCATGCTCATTTCCACATTTCTTATGGTAGGCAAAGACATTAGGTACTTGAGAGGTAGACTCATTATGAGATTCAAGGAGAATACATAGATGCTTGACCCCGCAGGCTCCCCTCCACGGCACTCACTTCTCAGGGCAGCCAAGCATCAGTCCCCATGGAATCTCCCCATGGCGAACTTAGTATCTCTTCCAAGTATCCGAATTTGTCCTTCTCAAGCAACTAGAAGGGTTTTTTGGCCTCTAAAAACAAGGTGTGTAGTAAGGATTTCTGTTAAGCATTACTCCTTGATGTCATGCAAGCATGATTGAGACATTAAGCCCATCAAGATACCAAACAAATGTAGTCACGCAAGCATGATTTAGACCAAGAGGCCCTACTTAGATGTTGATATGAGAAAGAGTCCAAGGGTCATCACTTCCCAAGTAACTGCAATTCCCACGTAACACTTCCTTCAAAGCTTTCGCTCATTGGGTATTTTTTTATAGTGAGTTAGAATGCCAAGGAATTCTAGCCATACTCACTTTGGGTCGTTCCCTTCTCACGATTATCACTCGCTTGCTAAAGCAAAGTGGTCGGGAAGGCAGGCCCTCTAATGGAGACAAACAATCAACAACTCAAGCATGGTATCGATGATCTGGATTTCTGATCACCCTATGAAGGATGAGAGCATACTCTCCTACTCCAATGTCATACTTAACAAAAAAAGCAAACAAAGGTTCATTCCCACCTATTTATAAATCACTAAGTGCCTAATTAAAAATCTCAAACACACAATTTGGTTGTTTCTCCAAGGCAACCTGCAAAACCCAAGTTAGAGGTTTGATTTGTTGTCTTTGACCATCGATTCTGCATAACACATGTTAGTAGTTTGATTTGTAGTCTTTGTCATGCATATGCCAAGATCCTGCACAAATAATTAGTACCCAAAATCCAAAGCACAGATGATTTTATTTATGAAAACTATCAAAATTTCAGTCTACTTTGAGAAGGCATAACTTTCTCATCCTAGCTCCGAATTACAAACCGTTTGATGCGTTGGAAAGGTATTCAAATAATCTAGAACCAGATTTTGGAAACATCAATGATATCTCGTCATGTTTCCACACACCATATTTTTCCACAAATGCACCGAAGACCCTCAAAATTGCAATTTACTAAAACATATAAAATTTTTCAAGTAAAAACTGCATTTTTCACCTCTGATATGGACTTTACACAGGCGCAGAAGTTAGGACACAAGCGCAGGATGTCTAACACAGGTGCAGAATGTTTCAACACAGGCGAAAGATGTCTCAACATAGGCGCAGAATGTTTCACACAAGCGCAGAAGTGTCCAGAATGCACTGCACGGCCCTATTTTGAGTTTTTTGACCTACAAATCAACTTAGAAGCACTCCAAAACATAGTAAGATGGTTAGAAGGTTAGTATTCACGTCGGGTTCACCATTTAATGTAGCATAGAAATTAGGAATCATCAAAAGATAAGTAGATCAATCAAAACACAAGACATTATAACTTAATCAAAAGAACACTCATTGAAATGAACCTAATTCCAAAGCACATTCAATAGAGGCACAAAAACAAAGCATTTAAAAGAAAACGTCATGCAAACCATATAACAATTCGGATGCTTCTTCCATGCGGCTCCATTGTTGTTCTTTCCTCTTCAATGGGTTTGTGGATCTCACCTACAAGTGCTCACACAATTGAAAGCAAAAAGCTCAAGAGTACTAGAAACGAAAATTCAGTAGTTTGATAGAAATTCGGGATTCATGAAGGTTTCGAAGGGATTGAAGGTTGAAAAAAACATCCAATTTATAGAGAAATTGGATAAATGACAAGATTGGCATGATGCAATTCAAATGGAAATTGCAAATCAATATGACAAATTATGACAAATTATGCACTTTCCATGCACAATTTTTGATTGATAATTGATGACAAATTATGACACATTTCATGTCAAAATTGATTGATTATCAATTATGACAATTTCATGACAAATTGAAATGTCACTCCCATAGAATTAGGAGATGAATTAGGAGGGAAAAGGAATTAGAAATTAAGAAAATAGGAAATTGAAATTGATGACAAATTAGGAATTAGAAATTGATAGAAATTAGAATCTAGGAATTAGTGAATTAATTAATAATTTTTCATTTATTAATCAATTCACAAAGAGGAATAATTAGCCAATTAAATAAAGATTTAATTGTAATAAGAAGACTTAGGATTAATAAATAATTTAGTAATCCTAGAGGAAGAAATGGCAAATTAGGTTAAATGACTAAATCATAAAACCCTAGAAGATGAATTAGAAATGCGAAAATGACAATTAGGTCTTGATTGAAGATAATTAATATCATGATTTTGAATTGATAAATGACCAATGCGACAAAATGATTTGATAAATGCGCTAATTGACGAGGAACAATGACAAATTGATCCAAATTGACATAATTGAGATAGACAATGATCGATGACAAATCGGTCGCAAAATGACAAAATTGACAAGTGGACAAGGATCGACAACAAAATAGATTGCAAGATGACAAGATTGAAAAGAGGACAAAACCCTAATTAGGATTGATGATGTCCAAAATGATAAGATTGATGATACGATTGATAAGATTGACAGGATTGATGATAAGATTGATAAGATTGATAGAAGGACAAAACCCTAATTAGGATTGACGATGTCCAAAATGATGACAAATTAGCACGCACATTGATGCAAAAAGATAAGTTTGATCAAAATCATGACTGGATAATGTTGTCGACAAGACCAAATTCGAAGACGAGATGATTGAAGAATGTAGAAGAATGAATCGATGTTCGCAAATGATAAAGACCAAGTGCGTGACATAGGAGAAATGTTAATGCGACGCAAAAACCTAAAATGAGGCAATGCGCAAATGTTAAAGTATGATTCCGCAAGCGTTGACCATTTTTGGGTGTCTACAATGAGCATAATTCACCTTTGCTTTATCCTTACCATTATGTGTTGCTGATGATTCACCCTATAGTTTGGAAGTGGAGTTTTGAAAGTTGTATGAGATTCATTTATCGTATGTCCATCTATAGTTATCACTCCATTATCAATAAAATCTTGGATGACATGTTTCAACCGTTGACAATTATCTGTGTGATGTCCTTTGTTTCAATGAAAATTGCAATAGTGGTTGTCATTCCACCTAGAGGGTTTTACTTGAGGTTCGAAGTTCCTTCCTTCTAGCAAAGTAATCAATTTGTTTGTGAGAAGTGTCTTTAGTGTTGACCCCAGTGGTTCACCAATGTTTGTAAATTTCCTTCGAAAGAAATTGTTGAAAGTTGATTTTTGGTGATTGTTGATTTGTTGAGCCGCTATTGAGTGAGTGGATAAATTTAAAACTAGTTTTTTTGGTTTTACATTGTTGTTATCCACTATCCCATCATGGACGACATTTCAATTTCTATTCCAAAATTTAGGCTTATCATTGTTATTTTTGCTAACATTATTGTTAGGAGGATTAACTCCTTCTTTGTATAGCTTCAACTCACCCTTCTTTACCATAGCTTCTTCCATTTTGATACCATTATCAATCATCTTTTCAAAATTTTGATGGCATTGAATTTTTAGATGATAGCTCATTTGTCCATTTAGGTTGTCGATGAATATGTCTATTTTCTTGTATTCCAACACCATTCGAGGATATCATGAAACTAACTGTCTCCATTTTGATAGAAATGTCATGAAAGGTTCTCCACTCTTTTGTTTAGTATTACATAGGTCTAGCATTGTGACCTCATGTTGAATTTTGTAAGAGTATCGTGAAACAAACTTATCCACCAATTCTGTAAATGATCTGATTCCAAGTGGAAGTTTGGAGAACCATTCCATAGCTAGTCCACTTAAGCTCTTTGGAAATAATCTCATCAGGTATGTATCGTCATGTGCAAACTCCATACTCATTGTGAAAAATTCTCATATATGATCTTGGGGATCAGTGCTTCCATTATATTTATCATATCGAGGAGTTTCACAACCTGTAGGAAATGGTATCATGTTTAGATTTCTGTCAAATGGGTAAGGACAAATCTCTTGAAGCGAGTATCTTCTAACATTTCCTCTCTACATATCTTGAATATGTGTTTGCAGCATTTGTATTGTTGTGTAAGAGCTGTGATAGGATTATCAACATGATTTGTTCTTGCATAACCATGATTGTGCATTCTAGTATGATCTTGATTTCTTCTTGTATCATCTCGACTCTTTCTTGCATCCTCATCAGATTTAGCTTTGTTAATAATTTCTACATCATCCCTTTTGGGAATGAAAGTTTCCTCATTGGTTCTTGTGTTATCAGAAATTGATGCGTCGTCCTTTTTGTGACCGAAAATCCCTTCACGTTGTTTGTTATCATGGAAAGGGTTACTTCTCTTTTGTCCTAATTTTCTCACATCAAAATCTTGGGGGATTGTAGCACTAGATTTAGCTAACATTAGGAAGTATTTTTCTTTTTCCCCCTCCAATATTTTCTCCATAAATTTATCAAATTTAGGATCTTGTTTGATTTCTCTGAGATGTTGTTATGTTATTTCCCCTTCTTCTTGTATTTTGTTTTCATGTTCCATGTTCCTATAATCTTCAGTTATTTCAAATGTTTCAATTTCCATTTCTATGATCTTCTGTCTCTACGCTCTAGTTAAAACAGGCATACACGTGTGTTGAATTTTGTGCAAGGATTCAATTGTCTAGAATGTGTTTCGATAAATGACCAACTGCCAATGTAGATATGATAAAGTGATATGACACGAAAAGATAATTTAAGTATTTGAAAGTTTGCAAGTTTTTTGATCTTCAGTTTTTTGGAGTGCAATGATTATGATTTTGATAAAACCAAGTCCAATAGGAATGATATATCCTACGATGTGGGACAAGGTTATCCTGACCAAACGTTGTAGTTTCGTGATAGAGGATGATAGATCCTGATGAGAAACTATGTTTTGAGTGATCAGTTTATCAAAGAGGGTGATAATGCACTTTGAGATGTTTAGATCTTGAACTTGTTGAAGGTGAATAATTGAAAATCTTTGAGGTTTCTAATTCTAGAATCCAATTTGATAGAAGATAACTTGACCAAGCAAACCAAGAAAATAATCTAAGCATAGAATGATAGATATCAGGTGTTTATGCTCACTATAAATTGACCATGAAAACATGATAGGTCTGAAAAATACATGCAAGAAGACAGCTCTGGACTGACAGAGACAACAATTTGTACGACAGTTTAGATAGCCCCAGGTGACAATTTAGACAGATCCATACGATAAACTAGAAATATCACACGACAAAGGCCTAAACTCATATGACGCTTACTATAGAACCAAACGACAAAAGATAACAAAAAAACTTCTATTAAACTGACTTGTACAAAAATTCCCATCGAACTAGATGATAAACCAAATTTCCCGTACGACAAACTAGAAAGCTCGTACGACTGAGGACACAACAAAGACAAAATTTTTATTTGGACATATTTTTGATCAATGAAGTTTGATGTTTTGATTCTATTTTCCAGTTTTTAGATGTCTAATTTTTTGCTTCAGTGATGAAGACACAACAAACATGTGATATGATAAATAACCTCAAGCACAACATTCTAAATCCTAAGGAAGTTGGCTAAGAGAGAAAACCTTTTCTTGCAAACTTAGGTACACACCCAATAGCTAATCAGAATACGACCACTGAGTCTCAAGCCATGGATTCTCAATGTCATATTATCTGACTCTAAATGCTAATGGGGGCACAATATGGAAAGTGTCTTGGGAGAGTTACTATCTCTCTTGCACAAAGATTATCCCCCTTTCGGAGGTGAATCGAGTAGCTTCTATCTTAGGGTTCGTAGTAAGGGTTTTCATTTGAAATTACCCCTTCCAGTCATGCAAGCGCGATTGAGGCCTATATCCCAACAAGGTACCGAAATAAGTAGTCATGCAAGCATGATTGAGACCGTGAGGCCCTACTAAATGTACGATATGAGAGATCTCAAAATAGAAAACTCAAATAATCCCATCCTTTGAGACTTTAATCCCAAGAGGCCTATTTTTTAGAGTGTATTGGAAAGCTTAGGTCTAGCTATACTCACTTGGGTCATTCTCATAGGGTGATTACTTTTTCCCATGGTGATAGGCCCGCTAAAGGTAATCAAATCTCAAACTTAGAAGCACTTCAAGGGTCAGGATTTCTGATTGTCCAAATGGATAAGAGAATAATCTCCTACCTTTTAGGAAACATCTCAGACATAGAAAACAAAAAATTTATTTACCATTAGCAAAATAAGTGTGCCTAGAAAAATTTAAGAAGACAAAAAACTTGGTTGAGTTCTCTTAGGCAACCTGCAAAATAGATACGTTAGTAGTCATGTTGTTTTGATGAAATGAAGCTTTGTCAAGCATAATCTTTGACATTCATCCTACAAAAACCAATTAGGCTACTAGAAAACTCACAAATAGACCAAGGTTAGCATTAGTAATAGCTAAATTCAAGCATAAAAACCCTAAAATGCAATCTGTTTTGAAAACATAGAAGCAAAAATTCATACGAATATTCTCACCTCATCATATGAGCATTCTCATATATCCGTATGAGTGCACAAAGAAACTTGTATAGTACTGTAAAGGTACTCGTAAAAGATTCTGAAATAGGCCTAGCCAGAAACCTGTGAGATTGAAGATTTGATGATGAGAGAGGCCAAGATATTAGATTTTTCAGGCTCACTGTGGGCACCAAAATGTCATGGTTGTGAAGTAGGGTGCCTGCATTTGCAACACAAACACTCAATAGATCATTACAAGCATGGTTAACAAATTGAAATCAAATGAAAGCTAAACCATGACATAGTGACCTATTGCCTCCTAAGAGATGCAAGTGTGTATTTTCTCTCAGATCTCGATATGCAATCCCAGTGACTTGACTACACCTAGACGGAGGATTTGAAATGATATGATATGCAAGCTAGATGAGATTTATTATGATAGATTTATCCAAGAGGCTAATTAAGCTAATGATATGCATGATTAAGCTATGATGATGATGCAATTAAGCTAGAATAGAGATTGATTAAGCTACATGATTCAATAATTATGCTAGAAAATGATCAAATTAAACTAGATCTAAGATGCAATTGCCTATAATAACAATTCTCAAATGATATGCTAAAATGGATATGCCTATAGTAACAATGCCTAAATTGATATGAGATAGGATCCTTTATGCTCCAAAATAGGGGATATTTATAGGATTTCCATGGCCAGGGGTGAGGTGGCAGGAATCAATGGTCAACATTGAGTCTAAAGATATCAAGGGTGAAATTGGAGGAGGTTGGAGAAGAGGTTGGAGGGACGGACACTTGTCATCTCTGTGGTGACAAGTGTCAAGGAGCCTTGCTCATAAGAGGGCAAGTGTCCAAGGGAGGAGACATGTGGCCTAAGTGCCATGTGTCTCAAGGGGAGAGTATCCACACCATAGGAGGTTAGGATAAGGAGGTTAGGATGTGCAAGATAGGATAGGGTTAGTTAAACCCAAGGTTAGGTGAAATGGGTTAGGTTTAGGGATGGTTAAGTTAGGTGGTTAGAAATTAGGAGGCATGTGGATAATTTGAATTTAAAAATTCAAATAATAGGAAAAGGCTAATTAACTTTCAACAAATAAATTGATTTGTTTTAATTAATTAGGGTATTAGAAGGAATGAATTAAATGGGGGGAGGATTAATTAATTTGGATTAATTAATCAAAGGGGACTATTGAAATGAACCTATTAAATAAATCCATGGATTTATTAATAAGTAGATGAAAGGGATTTAATCAAATTGCTAATGAATTCAATTAAATTACAAAGTGGGATTAATTAAATAATTACTTATTCAATTAATTATCTTCAGACCATTTTTTAGGTGTATACACTTTTCATAGTAGTAACATGACTTTCCTTAGGATCATCCTGGAATCTTGCAACAAGACATACAACATTCATAATGTTTGGTCTAGTCTGAGTCAAATATAGAAGTCCACCAATCATAGATCTATACAAAATTTGATTAGCCTTCAAAGATTCATCATCTTTTGTCATCTTGCATCCAGTTACTATAGGAGTTCCAATAGATTTAGATTCACCTAAACCAAACTTCTTTAGCAATTCCTTCACATACTTTGATTGAGATATGAAAATACCTTTATCAGTCTGTGTAATTTGCAATCCCAAAAATAATTTTATCTCATCTATCATAGACATCTCAAACTCTTTTTGCATATCATCAACAAAATTCTTACTCAAATCATCATCTTCTCCAAAAATAATGTCATCATCAAAAAATTCAACAATCAAAATGCTATCATTATCAATCTTGAAGTATAAATTACTATTAGCGGTACCTTTATAGAATCTCAACTTCATCAAATACTTTTCCAATCTGGCATACCAATCTCTAGGGGCTTGTTGAAGTCCATACAATGCTTTATTCAATCTGCATACCATGTCTCCTTCATCTATCAATGAAAATCCATCTGGTTGTTCAATGTAGACTTCTTCTTCCAATTTACCATTCAAAAAGGCTAACTTCACATCCATTTGATATACCTTGAAATTCTTATAAGCAACATATGCGAGAAATAATCTAACAAATTCAATTCTATGTACCAAAGCAAAAGTCTTCTCAAAATCAATACCTTCCATTTGTGAATATCCTTTACATACAAAGCTTTCTTTGTTTCTAACAACTTCTCCATCTTCATCCAATTTATTCTTGAATACCCATTTAGTACCAATTACATTCTTATCTTTAGGTCTCAGAACAAGTTCTCATGTATTTTTCTTCTCAATTTGATTTAACTCTTCTTCCACAACTTTTACCCAATTTTCATCTTTATAAGCTTCAACAACATCTTTCAAAGGGAAATACTGGTTCAAAAGCAGGTATGGAGACTTTGTTAGAGACTACTGGAGAAATGGGAAGTGGATTGAGTTTAGCCAGCTTTGTCCAGGATTAAAATTTTTGGAGATCTTGCTTTCTTCCAAAATCTTTATGGAGCATTTTGAGGATTGTTTTATTTGGAAGGAAACTTCTTATGGGAAATATTATGTTTCTTCAGTGGTGTCTATCCATTATAAAGTTCAGAAGGAGATCCCTTTATGGGCAAAAGTGTGGATAAAGAAGTTGACACCCAAAATTAATATCTTCTTTTGGATTTTTATCCAGAATAAGTTGCTAACTCTTGATAATCTCCATAAGCAGGGATTTGTTTTTCCTAAAATGTGTTCTCTTTGTTGCAGGGAGGAGGAGTTTGCTTGCCATATCCTCTACTAGTGCAATTTCAGTCAGGAAATTTGGAATATTATTTTTAGTAAGTGGAAGTTGAGTTGGGTTTTCCCAAACTCTCTGGAAGAGTTTTGGTAGCAATGGTATTGCCCTAGTTCCAATTCTAAGAATGTTGAGTTTTCGAAACTTAGTCTCCCTATTGTCATATGGAACATCTAGAAGGAGCATAACAACATGATTTTTAGGGAAAAAAGTGTGAACCATGAAGTGGTGGTGGATAAAATCTATAGAGGGATCTTTGAATGTCTATATGGAATTGATAATGGTTTAGTTGCTAAAGAAGACTTTAATGAAATATGGAACCTCTCCAATAGTAGAAACAACAAGGATAAAGGTAGGGATGGTCTTTTCTAGTGCTTTCCTTCCCAGGGATGGATCAAGGCCAAATTTGATGGGGCCTCTAAGGGAAATCTTGGGAATGCTAGTTATGGGAGCATTGTCAGGAATTTTGCTGGAAGCTGCCTTGTGGCTATTGTTGACCCTTTGGGTAACCAAACTAGTCATTATGTTGAAGCCTCAGTGGCCCTGAATACTTTGATTATAGCTAAAAATATCAATCATGATAATCTATGGTTGGAGGGAGACTCTCTTAACATTATTAAATGCCTTAAGGGAGAAGTTGAGCCTTCATGGACTATAGAAAATACTATTTTTAAAGCCAGAGAAATTATTTCTAGCTTTAAATCAATTATTATTGAGCATGTTTTCAGGGAAAAAAATGTCATAGCGGACGCCCTTGCTAACCTTGGCGTTATTTCTGAAGCTCAAAGCAAATGGAATGGGGAAGATAATATTGATTTTAATATTAAAGAACTCATTAGAAATGACATATTTATGGGGAAAGAAGGATCACACGTTAATCATGGAAGTATTAATGATTAATCATCAAATTTTTAGAAAGGTAATGATAGCACATTAGAAAGGTAGAGTCCTAAATAAGAATATTAAAATTTTGTATGCTTTGTGGGTGTGCATTTTCAAAAAGCCGAGTGTCATTTGGAAGAAAGCTCTAAAGTTGCACAAGCAGAGAAATTGTAAAACAAATTCTAAAATGGGGGTGATCTTAGAAGAGAGGAACCTGATAATATTTCTAGATGGCGAGAGATGCCTAGGGTATGGACAAAGATGGAGAAGGGTTTCATGATGCATTTCATGGAAAAATTGGTAGACTATGATAAAATCAGAGTTAACTTGGTGGTTACCAAAGTTATTGAAAATTGGAAAAATGGCTCCTTCAAAATTCATGGTGTTAGATTCAAGCTGGACGCGGACCTCATTTCTATGGTCACAGGTATGCCCCATTTTGGTCTTAATTTCTTTACGGACATGAAAGTGTCTAATAACGTAGTGAAGCTCTTTTCACATAAAGAGAAGGAGAGAGCAAAATTAGGAAAAGCTTTGGGGGGGTATTATGATGCTTCTAATATCAAAAAAAATTGGGGTTGTGTTCTTAATGCAATTATGGAATATATTATTATGGAGGGTCATTTTACTAGGATCCACACCTACCATTTTGTGCTTCTAAATCACTTTAGACATGAGAAGAGGATTTCTCTGCCCTATTACCTTTTCAAGTCTCTGTCGCGGTCTTTGAACAAGCATAGTAAGAACCCCTCTTCTCATGTGCTTCATTATGACCTTATTTCTCTCATTTATGAGAATTGTAATATTTTGGCTATTTCAAGGAAAAAAAAGGTTGTCCGTGTTGCTGGGGAAAGGAAAAAGGAAAATTGAGGAATGTGGGCCCAGTAAGGATAAGTTGATACATAGTAAAAAGGTTGAAAAAGCCACTGTGGAGAAAATTCAAGAGGACATGGATAAACAAAAGGATATAGAGGTTGATTCTAAGGACATGGGAAAGGAAGGAAGTGAGATTGAGACTGTTGAGTCTGACGGAGAGGAGAGATGGAAAGAAGAGGAAGTGGGGGAAGAGGAAGGAGGAGTAGAGGATGTTTCTGATCAGAACAAACCTACCCACATCATGAGTATTGGTAATGTTAACAGCTAGCCTATGGAGGAGTACGACAGTCAGATTAATAAGGAGGAAAGGGAAATGGAAACTGAGCAGGAGAAGGATAAGGAGGAAATGAGCAGGGAACAGGATAAAGCTAGAGATGGGATTATTCTGGATAAACTCAAGAACTAGTATGAGGCTCATATGGGTTTTGATAGGTGGGTATATGAAAGAATCAATAAACTGGAAAAAAATGATAAGCAATAGGAAGAGCAGGGAAAGAAAGATAAAAGTAACCAGGAGTAGTGGAAAAAGGTTATGGAGGAAAAAGTGGACAAGCTGGAGGAAGGAAAGACAACCATGAAGAACTTCTTGGTTATGAATCCACATATCCTTACCTCTGTGACCAGGAATATGGAGGAAATTGCCAAGTAACTTGATCGCTCTAGCATTTCCAAACCTGTTGTGGACCTAGATGTTGATGAGGATGCTATTGAGGTAGGGAACATGGAAAGTGCTCCTGGTGGTGTGGCCAAAAGGACTAGGGCAAGTATGAAAAAAGCTACTTTGGCCTCTTCCAAGAAAATCCCAATGCTCAGGGATAATATCAAAGATTTGCAAGGGATTAGCAGAAATTTGGCTAATGCCCTTAAAAACATTAAGTAATTTGTCTTTTTTTTGTTTTTTCTAGATGTTGCTGGTTTTGTTGGGCTTTTATGTTGGTTTTTGCCTAGAACTATGCTAGTTTTTTTGCAGAATGTCTTTTCTTGTTTCTTAATGCTCTTATCTTTTAAGGATCTCTTGTAAAGGGTTTTGGGGTCCCTTCAAAACCTATTTTTCTCATAATCAAAATCAATTTTAGGTTCAATATTGGAAATCAAACATGTCTCTTCAGTAAAAATTCTTCTCCAAGTCATCACACCTTTACTTTTATCACCAATAATCTAATTCTCTCAATGATTTGATCTTACATACCTGGGGGTCTTCTAATTGTTCTAATTTTTAGTTCGTTGAACTTCTTCACCACCAACAACATCTGGATTTACTAACTCTTCCAGATCACTCTATTTTATGCTCTAAGTTTGCACTTGCTTTAAACTAATATCTTGATCATCAGATTCATATCCACATGATATGATTTGTTTCTCATGGCACTCATCAACCTTCACATTTGCACTTTCCACTATTTTTCTCAGTCTTTTGTTGTAACATCAATAGGCCTTTCTCTTAGTAGAATATCTGAAAAAGATTATTTCATCACATCTTATCCTCATCTCTTATGATATAACATTTGCTTCTAAACATTCTAAAATATCTATCTGCAAGAACATGACCAAACAATAAATCTTAAGGGGTCTTACCGGAATCACCTTTGATATGCACCCAATTGAATGTGTAAACAATAGTGCTAACAAATTCTCTCCAATAGATATGTGGAACATTCTCTTCAATCGTCATATTCCTATCACCATCTAAAATAGTTTTGTTCTTCCGTTCAACAACTCCATTTTGCTGAGGGGATCGCAGATCAGATAATTGTCTCCTAATTCCATGTTGTTCACAAAAGGAATTAAACTCACAAAAAGTGAATTCTCCTCATTTATCAGATCTTAGACACTTCAACTTCAATCCTATCTCTGTCTCCACCCTAGCTTTGAATATTTTTAATTTATCCAGTGCTTCATATTTCTCCTTTAAAAAAGTGACCCACATCATTCTAGAATAGTCATCAATCAACAACATAAAGTATTTGTCATCCTACAATCTTCTCACCCTAAAATGACCATATAAATCAGTATGCACAAGATATAATATTCCATTAGATGTATACTATTTGCTCTTGAATGAAATTATTGTTTTCTTTCCTAATTGACATTCTTTACACACTGGATTAGTAGGCTCCACTATCTTAGGCAGATCTCTAACAACTTGGATAGAACTTATCTTAACCATGTAGTAAAAATTAACATGACACATCCTCTTATGCCAGAACCAACTTTCATCAATCAGAGAAATCAAACAACTTTTCTCACCAACAATCAAATGAAATATATTACCTTTAGTTTTAGTTCTTGATGTAATTTATATACCGAAGCTATTCAAGATTTTGTATTTCTCATTCTTTAATTGTAAATCATATCCCTTATCAACCATCTATCCAACACTCAAAAGATTATGCTTCAAACCCTCAACATATAAAACATCATTGGTATTATGCTTACCATCAAGAGAAATATAACCTCTACCATGGATTACACAATCTTTGTTATCTCTAAATCTTACTATACCACCATCAAACTTCTCTATATTCACAAATTTACCTTTTTCACCTATCATGTGATGTCAACAACCACTATCAATCACCCATTCATATTTATCTTCAATATTAGTAGCCAAGGATTTCTCTTCAACAATGTAGCTTGTAGAATCAACAAGTACCAGATCATCTTCCATAATAGCAATGAATACCCACTCATCTTCTGAATTTACTTTCTTAGACTCATCATCATCTCCCTTAGGCAATCTTTTGGGAATGAGTGCTTCAAGATCTTGCAATTCTCTTTCCTATTCTTCCATCTCTCTCATTTCCCTTTCATATCTGGAAACCCTAGTTGAGCTCTCTCTTGATCATACTTCTTCTTCCCAGATATAGTAGCTTTAAAGGTAGTCTCAGTTTTGGCATGTGATTCTCCAAGTTAACTCAATTTGAAAGCAGCAAGCTTACTAACTAGCATGTCTCTTTTCACAGTTGTCACAGTCTAGGTCTCATCAATAGCAACAAATTTGTGTTTGTATGTAGGAGGAAATGATCTCAAAACTTTAGCTACAATCTTATCTTCTTCAATGATTCCACCAGGACATCTGATGTTCAGTAAAAGATCATTCACTTTAGCGATAAAGGATTAAATATTCTCATCTTCTCCCATTCTTAGCAACTCATACTTTCTTATTAGGCTCTACAATTTAGAAATTTTCACATGTTTGTCTCCTTCATACAAGATTTCTAACTTCTCCCAAATCTCATGAGCAATTTGCAATCCCATGACATTAATCATCTCTCAATCAGTCAAGGCACTCAACAATGATTCTTTAGCTCTTATGTTATGTTCAACATCCTTGATCTCATTTGTAGTAACATGACCATTTTGAGGAAAATTGTAAAGACATTCTTTGTGATCTTCCAATAATATTCTCAAAGACATTTCAAGTGACACTCCATCTGGCTCTTTCATATGGTGTATTTAGTTCCATCAAATCTCATACTTTCCTTCTTGAAAACAACAATTGTCATCACAGATCTCCTCAAGGAGTCAAGTTCATTGTTGGCAGTAACAGTGAAGGAAAACTTAGAGGGGGGCGGGTGAATTAGTTTTCACCAAACTTAAACAAATTAACCACAACTTCAGATTTGATCATTAGTAGTAAGAACAAAGATAAATACCATAACAACAAACTATATAACACACAAATTTTGACATGGAAAACTTGGTTAAGGGAAAAAACACGTTGGGAACCTACCCACAATATGATGATACTTTGTAGTAGTATATGTAAATATTACAATGGAGAATGCACAAGCATTAAGGCACACTACCTAGAGATCACTACTCAAATACAAGAGAGGGCTGCAACCCCAACAGGAAGAAAGGAAGGCTCACTACATTACAAATATCGGACACCAATCCGGATTACATAAACTGAATGAATAACATCTTCAAATGCCTGATCACAGTTCTAGTTAAGAACACTGTCTACTCTGCAACTCTCTTCTTCACTTCATCACTCTTTCGAAAGATAAATTCTTGTTCTCACATAAAACACTGTCAAAGAATGCAAACACACATCTTACATAACTATTACTCTTATTTGTACAAATCATCAACCTTGATTTCAAGGTTGGCTCAATCCATAAGACCTAATTACAAAATTACATCACATAATACATAAATCAATATGCGGACCAATACAATGTCGGAAAGGACATAGCATGGAACTAAATCAAAACCTTGAACATGCAACACCACCAAATGTCTTGCACTAAGATCATTTACAACATGCAAGAATCATCAGGTTGTCCATAAGGTCGTATAACATGAAGAATAACATTGAACCAATAAAATATTCAATAACCTGCAAAATGATCAATACAAACCAGCAAAATAGATAGAACATGATCAATAAAAATCAACAAGAAACATGAATTCCACCGCAATAACTCAAATTACTAGAATTATCATCATCTCCCTCCTGGAGCTCAAGAACACCAAAATAACTTACTATCAAACTGAAAGATATGCTTGTGAAGTTTCAAATCATGAACCACTTGGATTGAGGACACACACAAATTTACCAAACACTCTCCAAAATCCACTCAACATAATGAACCAATTTTTGAGTAATACAAACCAACAATCACAACTCTGCAATATAGAACCAACATAAAAACCAATCATCACACCAGACCTCATAACTTGATCAAATCACCTTCCGGAGCACTGAAACTCATGTTGTATCAACTAAGGATACTAATCTTTGAATCCTTAAGTCTGCATTAGTATATCTGCAATATACCAACCAAACCAACTCTCTTCAACACCGAAGAACAAGAACATAGGAAGATGTTGACATCAATGACAACACATTCCAACAACTCTAATATCCGATACCTCCCACTCATATGTCCAATGCCTTTGCATCCATATTTCTTTAGTAATGTAAGTAATTAATTCACCATCTAGCCTTGCTACTTCCATCACCCTTCCTCTGCATCCATATTTCTTTAGTGATGTAAGTGATTAATCTTCCATCTATCCTCTCTATACCTATCTCCCCCTCCCATCCTTGCAGACACTCTTTGCCTTGGTCACCCCTTACCACCTCTCATTAGCCCACCCTCACCTTTCTCTCATAGACTAAGATGAAGAGATAAGTTTATGGCTATGAATCCGGATTATCACACCACACTAAACTATATCCTATCAAAATGAGCTTCATCCTAGTATACTAAGTTTTTTTCCATCAATCTAAGCTTATCCTGACTTGTGCATAGATCCAACACCCATCTACAATATGCTACATCCATGGCTATGAATCAAGATTATCACACCACACTAAGTTGTATCCCATGAAACTAAGCTTCATCCTAGTATAATAAGTTGTTTCCCATCAATCTAATCTTATCCTAACTTGTGCATAGATCTAACACTCATCTATAGCATGCTACGTCCATGACTATGAATCAGGATTATCGCACCACACCAAGATGTATCCCATAAAACAAATCTTCATCCTAGTATACTAAGCTTTTTCCCATGAATATAAGCTTATCTTGACTTGTGCATAGATCCAACACCCATCTACAACATCCTACTCAAATCCAAACAAAAATATGCTCATTTATCAACACTACAAAACCACCTTGTCTTTTGCCACCTATCAATCATATCCATCCCCATTAGGATGCATCCTTCCCATTATTTGTTATCTATCAGAACCAACATCCTACTCTTGGCAAGAGATTTTCATTTCCCATTTGTTTCATTTACATGATAGATCCTTTTTACTTTGATTGTCATTTTAGGTCTCAGGCCTATACCTATTCAGGGCTACCTTGATCATCCAATATCTTGGTATGCCATGGTTGGTGTACATTGGGGTATCATTTTTGTGGTATGGTGTGTTTGAAAGTTTCTCTTGTATAATATACTAGGTATCACATCTATTCCATCATGCTTGTTTGTGAACTTGTGTGCATTGAGATAACCTATTGTTTGAGAGTCTAGTCCATGCATCAGATAGTCATAACATCCTAACTTTTGTAGTTAGTGGTGTAGATAGTCTATTCCAATATCAAAATCTAGGAATTCTCTCTACATATTACACAATAATAAAATCCATCCACCCCATTCATCCTTCCATTTATCCTAATACTCCAATTTATTCATTTATTCCCCCTTCTTCTTCTTTTATCCCATCTATTTTATTGTACCATGGTTGGCATGTCACACAAATAACCCATTCCCATTTCAATTTGCATTGCCATTTCCTCCTACATTTTTAGATTGCATTGATTCATTAGGTTACATTCATTTAGATTACATTTGTTTAGCTTGCATTTGTTCGCATTACATGAATTACAATTCATTTTAACCTTCATCAATGAAAGCATTTGTTAGGCTTCATCTCATTTTTCAGGTTCCTGTAATTTCATTATTTCATTTTATACCCTTTCATTTTCAATCATCCATTAGGTTATTTTTTTAGAATTCGTTTCATTTTCATTCACATAACATTTCATTTTATCTTCATTTTCATATCATTTCATTTTAGAATTCATTTCATTGCATTTTCATTTATGTATCATTTCATTTTAGGATTCATTTCATTGCATCTTTCATTTTCATATCATTTCAATTTAGGATTCATTGCATTACATTGGTCATATCATTTCATTTTCATTTACATATCATCTCATTTTAGGATTCATTTCATTTACATATTTCATGTTATATCATTTTCAGATTCAATTCATTTCACTTTCATTGCATATCATTTTAGGAATCATTTCACATCATATAATTCATTGCACATGCATACATTATACATTCTATTATCCATATACATATTGCAATGACAACAATAAGTGTGCATCATAACACCATATTCATATGCATCATCATATATCATAATTATCACATTACATTTGTATCATACACAACACATCCTACATCGATCACAATCATCAATATATCATATAGGCATCATCATACAAACATGCATATACAATCCACCCTGCATCCAACGTGAGTTACGCCCATCATGTATATGTATACATTCATTGTGATCATCATAAATACATATAATAATATCACAAACATGCATATCATAGAGCCAGGACACACATCACATAGATACATACATACATTCATCCATCCCGCATCACACACATGTTAGGAGCATCATAAGCATCATAATCATAATATCATAAACACAATCAAATAATCACAATAGATCCATCATATAGTCCATAATAGTCCACAATAAATGTCCATCATAATATAATATCAATCAATAAATTGTCACCAAACATTATGAGTCATCTCATATATATCAAAAAATAAATATGTGGCTAATCATGGTAAAATAAAATCTCCCCAAATGATCATCAACAAGTCTATGAGTCTATGAGTTGTCTAGTGCTCTCTTTGTTAGTAGTTGGATTTTCCCAACCTCCTAATGGTCCTGTTATTGGGGGTTGTGATGCGTACATACCAACTGATCCACCTGAAGTATGGGATCTGGTGTTGTTGGAATTAGTACTCTCTATAAAGAATGGTTCTCTCTAATCTGTGAGGACTAACTACTCATATAGATCCTTACAGTACTATGCCTCTTAGGCCAAACGCTCATCATGTGTCCTATTAGGCATCGCATCACTAAATACATCTATCATCCTGATAGGTATCAACAACTTCTTCATTGTATCTCACTCTCCTCTTAACTGGGTGCAATCCACCCACTCTTGTGTCAGCTGAGCATTTAAACCATTGATCTCTATATTGGTCTCTTGTATTCTCCCTACCATCTCTCCACCCCAAGCCTCCCATAGGAATTCTATTGTTGGCATATGGACACTCCAATGAGACATTATATGTGATTGAAGGTTTTGTGATTGATGGAAACCTTGCAATCCTATGGCACCGGCAAGACATCATACCAACAAAGCATTATCTAGGCAAGACAGTGCACCGACATCAACAAGATCACTCTACATTGGCACCGACACCAACACAGAAGAAAAGATGTATACCGGCATAGAGGCCGACGGGATTTTTTGATATGTAATATTTTGTTTATTATTGTAAGCCGACTTGGCAAATTGTAAAATGACTCTTGTATATAAAGGAGATCATTGTAGCCATTTAGAGAGAAAAAAAGCAGTGAGCATAAAGAAAATTATTAGGCAGACCTAATGTGCAAATTATAGGTCAAGGGTATCTGTAAAGAACAGAGCAAGAACTGGTACTAAATCTAGCATTGGATGCTATTGTAAAGCAGTACAAGTTATTGGTTTAGTATAATCCTTATTGTAAGTCAGTGTGACTTCTCATTGAGCAGTGAGCTCTAGGCAATTGGCCTTCCTGCATGTGCAGGCCCCTATTGTAAGTAATATTCTCTTATTGGCTAGTGAGTGAATATTGTGGGTCACAAATCCCACTGAGGTTTTTCCCACATCATGTTTCCTCATTAAACATCTTGTGTTATGGTGTTCTTTTCATGTGGATGTTTCTAATTCTATTTATTGCATTAATTCGTGCATACTGGTATACTGTTATTTTATGTTCTGCATGTTTTAACTTAAGAAAATCTTATCACTGGTTAGATACTGATTCACCCCCCCCCCTCTCAGTATCTGTGGGAATCCTAACAATTGGTATCAGAGCCTAGTCCTCTATTTTCAGAAGCCTAATAGGTTGAGGAAGATCTTGACACCGGTAAAGATGGAAAATCTGATGAAGCAACTTGAAGGAGCTCTTATAGACTATGATGTAGAGAAGTTGAAAAATATCAAATTAGAAGATGATTTAAGAGCAGCTCAGGATATCATTTAGGAACTTCAAGAAAATCTTACTATTGCAAGAAATAAAAGAAGAGAACTTTGTGAAAAATTGCAAAATGAGAATGATGAAAAGGAATCACTTAATGACATGATAAGCAAGCTGAAACAAGAGATCATGACAACAAAAAATGAAATGTAGGATATGACTATGAGATTTTGCAAAGAGATTGAGGATAGAAAGAAGAATGAAGAAGAATTGAACAGAATACTAAGTGATGTAGCAAATGACAACACAAGACTTAGCTATGAAAATGACATGTTGAAGACAGATCTAATGCATACTCAGAATGACTCAAATGAACTGATGAGACAAAAAGAAATCATGGAAAGGGAATTGGAAACTGCAAATCAACATAAAAAAAAATTCAAGAAAAGCTCAGAAGAACTTGGTACCTTATTGAAGAATCAAAAACCTAAAGGTGACACTTCTGGAATTGGCTTTGAAGTTGGTGAAAGCTCCGGTACTGCAAATACTCAAGATCACAGCAAACCGGTAAGACCACCTAATGCTTATAAATTCAATGGAAAATGCTCTAATTGTAATAAGTATGGTCATAGGGCAAATGAATGTAGATCTAGGAATTATCAGAATATCAATACACCCACCAGTCAATGTTCGAAATGCAACAAAGTTCGTCATAACTCTGAAAACTGCAAAATGAATGTGAGATGTTATGTTTGTGGAAGATTTGGACATTTATCTAATCAATGCAAAACACAAACTGGCATAGGTTATGGGAAAGCTATTCAGAAAAATAATGTAACTTGTTATGCATGTAACAAGATTGGGCATATTACTAAATTTTGTAGAAGTAAAGGTACACCGATAGACAACAAAAGTGCTAGCTTGAAAGGTAATGAAAAAGTTGAAGAGTTTAAGGAAGAATTCTCAAAGCAATGGATTAGAAAAGCTGATCTAAATATTGGGAATACTCCTCCACTGGTAGAACCAACACATGCTTCACTGGTAGGATAGAATGATGCTTCACCGCCAGGACAGAGCAGTGCTCCACCGGCAGGAAGTTCTTCATCTAATTGAAGAAAATTTCCTTAAGGGTTTGGTAATCTAATGACACATATGGTATTATTCCCTCGATTAGAGATAAGAAGTTGAAAATTACTTATTATCGGCAAACAATGTTAAGTGAATGCTTAACCGGCATGCAATTAATGTGGTAGATGGAGAAAAGACATTATAAAAATAAGGTTTTGGCTCCATTTCATTTCACCGTGACTTCAAACTTTCATAGAGCACGAAGATTTAGAGCTAAGGCATTTCAAGCAAGAAGCAAGCACACTCCAAGCATTCATCCATCCAAGATAGAAAAATGTATTTAATCATGGCATCCACCTCTGCAATTGAATACATAGCAAACCCTACTGTTGTGGAAGTAATTAAAAGCCCTAGGCCCACATTTCAATTAGTCCCCGAGATAGCAAAAAAGGATGATACCTTAGGTGCATTTTCTCAAATTCCTAAAGGTGTTGTATATGCTAAAGACCCTAGAATGTACATCCACTACAACATTGAAGAGTTAGGAGATGAGGAAATCAAAACCATTTATAAAACTGAGATATGTGATGATATCGGCAATGTTAAAGTTGAACACAAGATTAATGAAACTCTAGGATTCACAGAAATCCTTAGCATTCCTGAATTTCCTAAGGATGTGATTAGGATAGTGTTAAGCAGAGTTCATGGAGAATTTTTCTGGCTAGATGCAATTCATAAGATCACCAAGGGAGCGGTAAAAGCTATCACAGGGTTACCAACCATCGGTAAGAGGCCAGACAAAAACAAGAAGGTTTCCAATGATTTAGTCATAGACCTAACAGGTGCAAAATTCGATAATAGATCTCTAAGGGTTAACGATGTAAAAGATATCAATGTGAGATTCATAAGTATGATATTAGGTTACAAAGCCACTCATGCTAATAGACTTAACTCAGTTTCAAGTTTATGCATTAAGAGTGCATATGATATGGTAACAGACAATGCAAAAATTGACATCTGTGAATGGTTAAAAGATGAACTGATAGACAACCTTGGAAAGATAAAGAAGGATAAGAAAGGAACTTTCAAATTTGGAAATCTGTTAGTATGCCTAATGCTTCATATAACAAAATAGGTTCCCGGTATTGGATACAAAGAACTAGGATATGACATACCAGTAGGAAAGTAATTGACAGAATTGTTTAATACCATGGGTGAGAACAAGGAGAACAACATTCATGACTTTTTCCAAGCATTAAAGACAAAAATGAAGAAAAGAATAAGGTTATCTTAGAAAATTGTAGACAAATACAAAGATGATATATGCTTTGTTATTAAGAAAGATGAAATATGGACGGAAGCAGTCATCCCAAGGACAATCTAGGTAACCAAAATGGGCTATGAGATAGATGACCACATAGTTGAAAATTATGCTAAAGCACTTTTGGAAGCCCCCAAAGAACCTAAGGAAGAAGTATTTGGTAGTGCTGAAATGATAGAAAGCCAAATATAGTCTAAGAAAAGAGTAAAGAAGGTAGAGGCATTTGTGAGGAAAGGATCTAGACAAGCAAAGGCCATTAAGGAAGATGTATTAAAGAAAACCGGCATAACAGAAGATGAGTTGGCAGCCCCACAACCTGAAGCTCATCTATCACCGGTAGATACCTCTTCGGAAGGTGACATGCCAGCAAATTTTAAAAGAGTTGTTAGGAAAAGAGATCCCTCACTGGCAACCACTCCTTCACCTAGAAGGATAAGGTAGAAGCAACAAGCTATGAGATCTCTAGTTAGAAAGGTCACACCTAAGAAGAAGCTAACCCCTAAGAAAAAGAAAAAGACAAAAAATGACTTGACACCCCTAGATATATTGCTAAATGAGATCATAAAGGAAGGAAAATTGAAAAACATAGAGAAAATTTATGACACTCTATCTGCTGATGAGAAAGGGTAAGTTGAGGAAAGTGTAATACTGCATATGGACATGTACAAAAAGTTTTTGATGGAAGTAATCAATGAAATTCTAGATGATTTGTACAAAAGACTTGAGGCTAGAAGGCAAGGAGTGATTGAATTAGACAAGAAAATAAAAATAGAAAAACTACTTGTTGTATATCTGGTAAACTCTCCAAAGGAAATTGATGATTTGATTGCTCAGGCAAACCAGACAGTATTCTCTACTGCACACTGGCATATTTCACTAATGGCAGGAAGAGTTACTGAAGTAACAAAAGAAACAAAAGATGGTTGGGACATATTCCTGGTTGAAAAGGAAAAACAAGAAGAATACAGGAACCCTAGGCCTATTAAAGTATATCAGAAGGATAGGGACAAAGGGAAAGGCAAAGTTGGTGGACCTCCAAGCATAAAGGTTAAAGACAACCTACCTCCACTTGTGAAAATTACAACCATTGAAGACCAACTGGCAGCAGAAAGTATGGATATAGAGGATAGTAATCCAAATCCTGAAGTCCTATACACTGTAAATGTTGATACCCAAAAGATCAACATAATAGTTGATAAAGATACAACTGAAAAGTCAGATATGGCTAAAGAGCCTCCAGTAATAGGAGATACAAAGAAATCGGTAGAGGATACAGGGAAAAAGATGGAATTCGAGGCACAAACAGAGAAACCAATAGAGCTAAAGGCTCCAAAATAGGCTCACAAGGAAATAGTGCCACCTATAAGTAGTGAAGCAGAGAAACCAGTGCTAAAAGAAATGCAAACACAAACTGACCTACCAGAGGTCAATACAAGCATGGTTATTTTAACGGACACTCAAACTCTTGGATCATCATCAGCATTCAAGTCAGCTAATGTGACTAAAGTATTATTAGATTCTATTAAGAAAACAACTGACTGCAGTTCACAAGCTTATAAAGCAATAGATGATTCAATACCATTTTTGAAGTTAGTTGCTCCTGATTGTAATATAGATAATAAAGATTTGTTAGGACAATTGGATACATTATGTAAATACATTTCTGAAAATATTGAGAAAATAAAGGAAGAATCAGTAAAGGACATGGTAGAAAAGGAGAAACAAAAATTCTTTGATGAAGAAATAAAGAAGTGTAACAGAGACTTTGACACACTTCTACTGGAACTATGTAGTTTTTTGAAAGAGTATAAAAATCTATATAAAGATACATATAAAACAAACTTCTTGACTGTAGATATTGACAAGAAAATAAGCAAGACACAGGATGAGATAAATAAGCTTGCAAACAAGTTTGTCAACTCACCGGATTCATTATCTATTTTTGAAGAGAAGTTAGCAAATTTTGAGGAAGAATTTCTCAAAGAGGAGAGAGAGAAAGAAAGAATAATAAACAAGTCAAAACACTTGAGATCTAAACTGAGTCCAAGATTGGACTATCTAGCATCTCTATGGAAGGTAATCTCAGAGGCATTAGAATAGGGAAGCAAAACACCGGCAGAACATTTGCATCATCTCACTGGTACTATGAAGAGGACTGAAACAACAATAAAAGATAGCAAAAAGTTTATGGATAGTATAAAATTAATTTTGGGCGATCTTTTTCAGATAATAACTACCTAGCTACAAGATTGAGGATATGGACAGATGTAACTACAAACTCTACTAACATCTTGACAACCTTTGTCATTGATGCCAAAGGGGGAGTAGTAGGATGAGAAATTTTGAAAGGCAGGAATCATATGCTCAGGGGGAGCCATTCATATTTTTGGTAAACATTTTTTGGAAAATTTTTGACTACACATTTTGGACACTTTTTGAAATTTCTCATGAGTGTTGCCATCAATGCCAAAGGGGGAGATTGTTGGCATATGGACACTCCAATGAGACATTGTATGTGATTGAAGGTTTTTTCATTGATGGCAACCTTGCAATCCTATGGCATCGGAAAGACATCATACCAGCAAAGCATTATACAGGCAAGACAGTGCACTGACATCAACAAGATCACTCTACACTGGCACCGACACCGGCACAGAAGAAAAGATGTATACTGGCATAGAGGCCGACATGATTTTTTGATATGTAATATTTTGTTTATTATTGTAAGCCAACTTGGCAAATTGTAAAATGACTCTTGTATATAAAGGAGATCATTGTAGACATTTAGAGAGAGAAAAAGCAGTGAGCATAAAGAAAATTATTAGGCAAACCTAATGTGCGAATTATAGGTCAAGGGTATATGTAAAGAATAGAGCAAGAACTGATACTGAATCTAGCATTGGAGATGCTATTGTAAAGTAGTACAAGTTATTGGATTAGTATAATCCTTATTGTAAGTCAGTGTGACTTCTCATTGAGTAGTGAGCTCTAGGCAGTTGGCCTTCCTGCATGTGCAGGCCCCTATTGTAAGTAATATTCTCTTATTGGCCAGTGAGTGAATATTGTGGGTCACAAATTCCACTGAGGTTTTTCCCACACCGAGTTTCCTTGTTAAACATCTTGTGTTATGGTGTTCTTTTCATGTGGATGTTTCTGATTCTGTTTATTGCATTAATTCTTGCATACTGGTATACTGTTGTTTTATGTTTTGCATGTTTTAACTTAAGAAAATCTTATCACCGATTAGATACTAATTCACCCCCCCCTCTCAGTATCTATGGGAATCCTAACATCTACAATAGCATCTTCCTTGGTCTTGTAAACATCTCTCTCCACTATCATAGCCTCAAGGACCACTTTTAGTGTGTCCCACTCCACCTATATCCTATCCCTCTTAGACTATAGGTTGTTTACCCTCATCCACTCTCCATTTACCTTAATCCTCTCCTAGTCATCTATCAAGCTCACTACTTGATCTCTCTATGTGTCCCTTTTGGTTTCCACCTAATCTAAAATGGCTTGTGTAATCATGGGTTGTGGTTGTGGTGGTGGCACTACTAGAACCTGTGCCTGCAATACCTACACTTGTGCCCACGGTACCTATGCCTATACCTATGGAGGATCATGTCCTCTCCTCCCCTATCTCTGAGCTCATGGTGCATATCTAGGTCCCTATACTTCAGCCTCTGGCATGGGGACATCCCCATCCCTTCCTTCCTCTCCCTCTCAACCAACAACTTGATCTACAGGTGGTGCTACCTCATCTACCTCTAAGACTCCTAGAATGGTGAGCCACACTAGCCTGTGTGCCTCCCACCAAGCACTATATGCTCCTATAAACCCTACATACACTATATTTGCACAAGGATCCTGTTGTTCATCAAAAATGATTAACCCAAGTATACATGCAATTGATCTATGAAGTAGCCAATTCAATATATGAAGAATCTCAAGGCTTGGACAACATAACAAGGATATGAATCCTTCTACTCTTCAGGCTCTATAGAACCTAGGCGGGTGTACCTTTGATGCATTGAATCAGACCCATTTACCCACATATGACAGCATCAATAAAGTAGATAGATCTCATGAAAGGTTCAAAGAAAAGGAGGGTACTGTAGATAGGCTAAATCTACATTGACAACTCAATAGGTTTGAACATGAGATAGGTGGAACGCTTCCACAGAACATAAATCAAAGAAAGATATTCTGATTTTATATTTCAAGATCTTTGAGAATCCCCAGAATTGCAAGACTAGTGCCTTATCCAAGGGTAATAGAGTCATACATCAAATTGTAAATGAAAACTTCTACTACAGATCCACCTTAATCATTAAATATCCCTGCATTAATGCCTTACAAAAATGCATTACTCAGCTCACTCACAAAATCATCAAAATCTTGAAAATATATCCCATTATCTATGATTTATTACAAAATTTCAATTCTTCCTTGAAGAATGCTTGCAAACAATCACAGCAATCTCCTTAAGATGACAAACCACAGCCTCCTTGAGCTTGAGGACTTAATTTGTACCAAAGAAATATACATTTAGAGACAATTTTGTGTGAATTTATGCATGCCTTACATACATATAACTCTGCAACAGAAAACACCTACAACAAGAAAATAACTCCATTACTGAAAGAAAAGCCCTACCCTATACAATCTTGAAGAAAACTTAGAATTGGAAACCATGAAAATATGGAGCCATTCTCCAAATTTCTAGAACCCTTACAATGGAGAAGAAATAGGAATAAGAAGGGGAGGGAAAAAGATTAGGCCTGCAACCGAAATTGCCAAGTATCTATTTTTCCAACTATATTTCATTTTCCTTCCTCTTTCCTATGAAAATGTCTCTCACAATATCCCATATTTGTTAAAAAAAAAAATCATAACTGCATTCCTTATTCTGAGGGCTTTCCAATGGTATATAATACTTGGTATTTTGAGAAAAAATGGACCTCTGGGTGAATTAATCCTTCATATGTGCACATCATTTAAATTTTTGGATTTTCTATATAGTCTTGACTATATATTTAATTCTGATTTTTCACCCTGATGCCCTACCACATGGTAGCCTCCAATTCACCCATGGATCCACTGAGATGACACCTCACCGATTTGCCACTTGGATTGCCTCATCACCGCCACCTATGCACCACTGGACTGCCATCTGAATGCCACATCATCACCACCTTAGCACCACTAGATGGGACCCACGAGATGGACCTCCATCTGGACCCACCACCTGTCTTTCACCATTTCATGAAGGCTAATGGACGTGCACCTTCGGGCCATGAAGTCATGCGAGCCGTTGGATCATCTTGAACCTACTCACTCTTTAACCTTCGTCTAACCTTTGTCATTTGAGCACAGACATTTTGCCATTTTGTGATGGTTATTCTTCAAGCATCTTTCTTTTAGGAGATCATGTGCACCGTCCGATCTCCTCAAATTGCTCACTTGTTAATCCACTCTTTCTCTGCAAAACTTACTTGCCTTGGGATTCGTGCTTGCGCGTGTCCACCTGGTCGCCACTTTTCAGCCTCCTCCATCACCTTGGGATCCATGCTCGCATGCATGGAGTCTTCCTTGGGCGCCCATCAACACCATCCATCAAAAGCCTCTTGAGGCTTTGACATATTACTTGTGCATAGTATTACTTATAAATACCAAAAAATTACATCGCCCAACCAATGTGGGATAATGCTTTTCGTCTGGGATTGCAAGTTTCTATGAGTTTTAATGGTGCTTGTTACCTTTGCTTGAAGACTTCTTGGAAAGTACCTTCACCACCATGTTCATATACATTTTCCACTACATATTTGGGTGACTGTTCTATAATCGTACAATATAGATCCAACAAGCTTTCTCAAAGACTTATGAGAGTAAAATGTAGGGTCGGAAACTGCTACTAATCTAAGAAGTGAATAGAGCATATCTATATTCTTCTCAATCAAGTCAAATTGAAAATGACGCATTGTAAAACACCAAAGATCCAACACAAGTTCATAACAAAGGGCATGTGGATGAATTATATTCCAAAAAAAAGAATGATTCAACCTCTATCCATGGGGGAGGATTAGAATGAGTAATAGTGGGAATTTAGGCATATAGTGTTGATAGATAAACATCCTCTTGGGCCATGGCACCTAAAAGTCAGTCAAGCCTTTTTGAAATTGCAAGCACCACGTCTGCTCCAAGGTCTGAAGAATTTTCTAGGAGATTCAAAAGCACAGCTACACAACCAAGCATCAAGATTCCACTGTATGAATTGTCCTCACTTGTAGAAGAAAATAAACCATGTATGATGATTTCCCCTACATGAATCGCATCCACGTTTTCTTCTAATGATGAACTACACATTTTTCTATCATTTGGAAATAATATATATCAAGTACACGTAGCTTTAAGTCCAAACCTGCTTCTCCTCCACCATACCACGCAGTGGGATATTAGTTAGTTCACACCTTCATATGTTGCGTAGGAGAATATTTGTAGAAATTCTAAATCCTTTTCAGAACATTGCTCTCCATGCAACCCCTAGCAATAGCTTGGAGGTTTCTATAGTTTTCAATGCCCTCTCCAGCAGCGAGGACTTGGCATATTTTATGGAATTTGGGCTCAGACCTGCCACATTCCATTGGGTTAAAAGTTTTATTCCTTAGCTTGCTATGCTGAATGGGAGTCTCTGGCAATAAATCTACCAAATTGCAATTGCTTGAGGTTATATGCCTTTCAACACCTCTTTCAATCTCTTCAACCATGTAGAGGAAGGCTCACATGCATAGAAACTAATGTGTTTTGGGGATAAAATGAGAGTCGCAGATACAACAACACAGGAATGGCTCTCTCTGGCATCGTTGTGCCACATACTCCATCATACCCCGTAGGGGACAATTTCATTTGTTTGGAAGTCTTAACACCTCTTGCATTTGACATTGGCAATGAAGAGGATGGCATTTTGCTTGATTTCTAAGTCATTCTCAAGAATCTTAAGACCTAGGATATAATGTTCGTATTTGTAAAATGCATAGCATTTCACTACTCGCCATTCTGTTGTACCCATGTCATAATGATTATCCTCACACATGAGAACCACAGGAAAACTCCACAAAGTGGCCATATTAAGAGCTTCGTAAAGTTGCCCCTGATTTGCAGCACCATCATCATAAAAAGTAATTGATACTCCATCCACTTTTTCATATTTTAAGGGCAAAGGCCAAACCACATCCAAGTGGAATGCATGCTCCAACAATTCCATGTCCACCATAAAACATATTATCCTTCTTATACAAATGCATCGAACCTCCTTTTCCTTTTACTTAAATCATATAACATATGATTTAAAATAACAATTTAAACTTTGCCTGAAAGACACATGAAGTGGCAAGTCAGGTCGGGCCCCAAAGTGGGTCCGGCTAAAAAAAATTTTGTTTTCATGAAAATGACCTTATAAATGCCTCACGAACCTTAAAAATACCTCTGGAATTGATCGATACCATTTTCAGATCATCAAACTAAGTTTTGCAACTTTCAAGCACTTGCGCCACATTTTCGCATTTAATCGCGAAGACGTAATTTTCAAACCGGTCAAAACACCTTTCTGGACCTCGCCATCTGACAGGCATGTACTCTGATATACAAGCATGAACTTTACTAAATGGTTTCTCAAGAATAATCTTGAGTGAAGAGATATTAATTGTCAAAAATTACCAACTGGCTTTGTCGGCACTACAGCCCTGATGAAGTCAATGCTCAGGCAACTCATGATACCTTTCTTAAAAATATCAAATGACCTCCGTAGACCCTCAAATCTGAGACATAGGTACCTTGAAGTACATATCAAAAATTGGAACTCTCAGTTCAACCAAAAGTCTGACTGGGTGCAAATGGTGCGCTCATGAAAATAGCAACTTTAACTTATATGGCAATGAAAGTACGGATCCTTGAAACAAAAGGCTCAAGAAACCCTTTTGAAAACCGATCAAACGGATTGGCAGGAGCTTGAAACTGGAAACATAGCTTGTCATGTATACCAACAATATCCTAGAACAAATATTCTGGCATGACATTCACCGGGGAAACTTTTACACTTATGCAAAACATGACTCCGACTAGCTGCTGAAACAAGGACTTGTCAAACAACACCAACTGCAAACGGATTGAGCTTGCTAAACTGAGCAAATGGATTGCTAGAGACTTGAAATTTGACATGCTGACTCAAATTTATGCATAAAATTGAATCTATTTTGAATTTTACCATGATGATCAATAGGGAAAAAGATATAAACACTCAAATTAGCCTACTTGGTAAAATCTGCATTTGCACCTAAAATGCACTTTCAGCTCACCCCTTGAAATGGGTACCTGATAAATTGATCCAAACTGAAATCTCAAAGTTGCACATCACTATATAGGCCAAATGAAAGGTGTAGGACATGCTTCCTAAGCCTTGCCCCTTGAAAAACAACTGGCTCCATTTTACCCTCTCTAACTAGGCCATTCAAACTAACTTATTTTATGATCATTTAGAAATGCGGATCAAAATTTTGAAATGGGCCTCTAATCTTGACTAAAAATTGATGAGTCCCAATAGATCCTAAAAAATCAATGCCCTCTAAATGAAACTAATTCACGCATGCTATTGCTCCACAAAATCCCCCAAGGTACTGGTCTCATGGGTAATTTGTGGGTGTGTTCTCTCCTCACCCACTATATCCTATTGCATTCTAAACTGGTGCATCACACTCTGACGTAGGTACTAATCCATGAGATGCATTGTGAACCTAGGTAATTGCATGAAGTTTCTATGAAAAAAACTGGACACCCTATCAAAAAAAATTCTAAAAACTACTAACACGAATGAGTTATTTTTAAATTTAAATAATATATTCATGTTAAGGTTGTTGAACACAATGGATCACTAAGAGGGGGGTGAATCACTGATTTACACTCTTTTCTCCAAAATGAAGATACTGGTAAAATAAAGAACAAACAGGGTGCTAATTGGTGACTTAACCAATTCAAGTAGAATGTGTGAAAGGACTTGCTAAAACATTAACATAGGACATGCACAAGAATACATCACACAACACTGGATGTATACAAGGAAAAACCAATGTGGGAAAAACCTCAGTGAGAATAGCTGTTGGAGATCTTCTGCTCCAATCCAACATCACAATGAAAATCTAATTACAATATATAGGGCACCAACCCAAGGAGCATTAACCCCTAATTTATGAGCACCAACCCCTACACAATTTATAGGCTACAACCTAAAGGAGCTACAACCCTTGCACTAAGCTGCAACTTAGTGAAAACAATATAAAACTTAGATACACAAATGAAATCACTATTGCAAATGAAGTTTTGCAACCTTACAATATTTTCCTCTGCTGGTTTCAGCCTTATTGGTCTATTTCCTCTTCTCCTACTCTACAACTTGACTTTGTTGATCAACTTTCTCAATCCTCTCTCACAATGTCTTCCTCCTCTCAACTCAAACTTAATCACTCCTAGTCAGACACAACTTCTACCGGTATGACATCTCTATGTTCAATGCACTCTTCACTGGTTTGCTCTGCTTCTCCTTGTGATTCAATACTTTGCTCACAAATACTTTAAGTATTTTCTCTTTGGCTCTCAGACAGCAATATCACACTTGTCTTCTTCCTGTAGCAGCCACTTCAATAGTTTCAAATGATCATATTTTAAAATTGAGCTTTCTCGCCAAGGACAATTCAAACTTGGAGCGGTTAGGGTTTCATTTTCCTGACACAATATGCGTGAGATCTGATCTAGTTTGTCTTGGATCGATTAACTGTACTCCAGGAATGCATCTATACACATTTTCCATTATCCAATGCATACTTGCGAAAGATAGCAATATCGTACATGATTTTCTATCTTGAAATTTGTCGACTCATAAAATGCCCAGCTGTGTCCTTTTCGAGGTCTTCTTGCAATTTGATTTCCTTTGCATTGATCCATGTCCCAACTACTCCTTGATCTTGCTCTATTATTCTTTCTTCCTTGAGCTGCATCAATTAGTTACAATCCCTTGATTTTTGGTTGTTTCATTAATGTCGAATAGTTGTTTCAACAAGCATGTTGATGGAGGCTTCACCGATCTCAGCATGTTTTCCACCTCAGCTCCACATGGCATCACAATGGTCAAACACTTATCTCACCATCACACAGTTGATTCATACTTTGAACATTTAGAAACCTCATACTAGTACACATCTTTACTAGTGAGACCTTCTCCTTTTGCTAACCGGCAATGCACACTACAATGGTAACACATCTTAATCTTTGGTGATTTGTGATAACTTTAACATTTTACTTCTTCATAAAAAATAGGCAGCCAATGTCCAGACTAGTTTATTGCTCTATCAGTTGTCACTCAACATGCTAACACACACATGCATCTCACCTCATACCGGTGAAGTCACTGAAGTGCCAATAACTACTTGTCTTCCATCATACCGGTTGACAAGTCTTCATGTTAATCTTCTGAATACTTTATTTGTCTTTCACCATACTAGTACACTCTTCTTCATACCGGATGGCATACCTCTACCGGTAGCCTACCTACAATACTGGTTGACATCAATGACAACTCAATGCTAACAATCTCCCCCTTTGGCATTGATGTCAATATTCATACCAGTTTCTCTCCCCCTTTGACAACAATGGAAAAGAGAACCTTAGTCTAACTCTAATAATCTCTCCCTTGACGACATCCGGTTAAGGCAATCTCTCCTCTTGTGTCCATGCTTCATTATTCATGACTCCCCCTAAATCATGCATCCTCTCATGCATTTAAGTGCTACCAGATGGTGGGACAACTCCCATTTTTTGTCTCAGGTACTCAAAAAGACTCAATAGAAGTGGCTTGGTAAATATGTCAGCAAATTGCTCACCGATGGGAACATATTCTACCATAACCTCCTTGTTTGCTACCTTCTCCCTCAAGAAGTGATACTTGATTGCAATGTTTTTTGTTCTTGAGTGCATTACTAGGTTCTTGGAGATGTTTATTGCACTTGAGTTATCACACCGGATTGGAATGGGTTCTGGTATCTCCACTTGTATGTCTTACAATGTTTGTTTCATCCATAGAACCTGTGAGCAACATGTAGCAGTTGTGATATATTCTGCCTCAATAGTAGATAAGGACACTAATTCTTGCTTCTTGTTGTTCCATGATACTAACCGGTCTCTTAAGTAGAAAGCACCTCCACTTGTACTTTTCTAGTCATCTATGTTTCCTTCCCAATCTGCATCAGTATAAGCCTACAAAGATAAGTCTCCTCTCTTTGCATACCACAGACCATAGCTGATTGTTCCTTGCAGATACCTAAAGATCCTTTTGATTTCATTTAGGTGAGATTGTTTAGGAGAAGCTTGGAATCTTTCTACCATGAAAACAACTTGTACAATATCTAGTCTAGATGTTGTTAAATAAAACAAACTACCGATCACAAACCTATATAGTGTTTGCTCAATTTCCAGTGATTCATCTAGTTTTCTCAACTTACAATCGGTAACCATGGGAGTACTGACTATCTTGTTGTCCTCCATTTGAAATTTCTTTAGCATATCTTTCCCATACTTGGTCTGGGAGATGAAAATTCCTTTCTCCTTCTGTGAGATCTGCAAACCAAAAAAATAGGATAACTCACCCAGCATGGACATTTCAAACTTTGTCTTCATCCGATCTACAAATTCTTTGCACCTGATGTTTTTGTCTCCCACAAAGATAATATCATCCACTTACATGACAACTATAATCATGTGATCTCCATTTACCTTGACATACAATTTGTTGTCTGCATTCCCTTTCTAGAATCCTTGCTCCTTCAAGTAATTGTCTAACTGGGAATACCATGCTCTAGGAGCCTTCTTCAAACCATACAAGGCTTTCTTCAACTGACATGCAAAACTTTGATCTTCATGCAATGAGTACCCTTTTGGCTATTCCATATACACCTCTTCTTCAAGATTTCCATTGAGAAAAGAAGATTTTACATCCATCTAATATAGCTTATATCCCTTATAGGCTGAGAAGGCTAGAAACATTCTTAATGCCTCTAACCTAGCAACCGGTGCAAAGGTTTCTTCAAAGTCAATACCTTCAACTTGAGCATACCCTTTACAAACTAACCTTTCTTTATGCCGGACTATCTTACCTTCTTCATTCATCTTGTTTCAATAGACCCATTTGGTACCTATGACATTCTTGGCAGCTGATCTAGGAACAAGTTCCTAACTCTGATTTTTCTCAATTTGTGTTAGTTCTTCATCCATGGCATCTAACCACTTCTCACTTTTTCTAGCATCATCAAAAATTTTGGGCTCTATTTCAGTCATGAGACAAAAATTTACCTGCTCACCTTCACGGGATAATCTCCTTTTGGTTTGCACACCTTCATTCCTATCTCCTATGATCTGTTCTTTAGGATGATTCTTTTGCACATACTGGTTGGGAATCTTGTTTGGTACATCATCTATCGGTCCATTGTCATATTATTCTTCACATTCTACATCTGACTCATCAATGTAGGGTGCAGGTACAAATTTTCCCTTGTGTGAGTCTTCATCTATTTTTACATTTACACTCTCAACCACTCTTCTCAATCTCTTGTTGTAGAATTTCTAGGGTTTACTATTAGCTGAGTATCCCAAGAAAATTCCTTCATCACTCTAGGAATAAAAGCTTCTCAATCCATCTGCATCTTTCTTGATGAAGCACTTACTTCCAAACACTCTGAAGTGTTTGAGTGATAGTTTCCATTCATTCCATAACTCATAAGGAGTCATTCTACTGGTCACCCTTAAATGAACCCAGTTTAAAGTGTAGACAGTAGTATGAACTACTTCCTTCTAGTGTACATCCAATATGTTGGCCTCATTCAGCATTGTCTTGGCCATCTCCTTCACTGTCCTATTTTTCCTCTCCACCACCCCATTTTGTTGTGGTGTCCTTGCAGCTGAATACTGTCTTTGAATTCCATGTTTCTCACAGTAGTCAACAAATTCATTTGAAGAAAATTCTCCACCTCGGTCAGATCTTAAGCATTTTAACCGGTGTCCACTTTCATTTTCCACCATCTTCCTAAAAATTTTGAATCTCTCAAATTCTTGTGACTTGTCATGCAAGAAGGTTACCCAATTCATTCTTGAGTAATCATCTATAAACACCATGAAATAACTTTCTCTGGCCAAATCTCTTGTTCTTGTTGGCCCACACAAGTCGGTATGTATCAACTCAAAAGTTCTTGAGGTGTTATATTCTTTTGTTTTAAAATTGACCTTTGCTTTCTTACCTTTGACACATTCATCACAGAATGTGCTTGCCAGTTTTATGATCTGAGGTATGTTTCTCACATATCGGTTCTTTCTTATCTTCACCAAATTGTCAAAATTCACATGGCCTAGTCTCTGGTGCCACAACCAACTTTCATCAACCTATCCCATCATGCATTGGGACTCATAGCATTCCTTCAAATTGTAGACATTTCCCTCTATTCTCTCTCCTTTTGCTACCACCTAACCGGTACTCTGCTTTCTTATCTGGCAACCGGTAGAGTAAAATGAAAACTTGTACCCTTTGTCACACATCTGAATTACACTCAACGGGTTATCCTTCAAACCTTCCATATAGTACACATCATGAGCCTTGTGCTTTCCATCAATATTCAGTGTACCCCGACCCTTGATCTTGATGGAGGAGTTGTCATTGAACCAGACTAAAGCACCATTCAAATCATCAAGCTTGATGAACTTTTTCTTATCTCTAGTCATGTGATTTGAGCAACCACTATCAACCACCCATAAATTCCTCCTTTTAGCATGTAGAGTAGTCTACACAATCAGGCTGGACTCTGTCTTGTTTTTCTCCTTTTCTACCCAAACCAGTTTCTCTTCTTTCTTTTCTTCTTCTGTCACTTTGTGTTTCAGTTTTGTTTCTAACTTCTCATCTGGCACAACTCTCTTTTTCTTCTCAATTCTTAGCTGACAGTGCCTTGCTATGTGACCAAAATTTTGACACTTATAGCATTTCACATTAGCACCAAAAGATGTACTCAAAACATTCTTGTAGGATATTTGCATGTTACTCCTACATTCACAACTCTTGTGACATAACTCATTGCAATTATAACATATGACATTTGTACTTTGTAATGCAACAAATGAGATTCTACTCTCAAAACTAGGGTTGACATTCATTTTCCTACAATATGTCATTCTATGACCAAACTTATTGCACCAATGACAATAACCATGAAAATTTGGAACATACCGGTTAGGTTGTCTTGAACTTGCAAATGGCTGCCTCACTGGGGAACTTTCTTTCATGTTGCTAACCCTTGTGAATCCTTCATGATCAATGCTTGCATTTCTCCTTGGATCCGCATGTCGATGCATTGAGTATGGTTTCCGGTTCATTGATTTAGCATACCAGTTTCTGTAGCAGTTTCTAGCAACATCTGCATATGTCTTCTTGTCGGTATCCTTGCCCACCATGAATGTCTTCTTCTCTTCACCTTCCTTTGTAGAAGTGAATTGTATTTCCTTATTAGATGTGTCTTTTCTATTTGAACTTTAACCTTTTTGAAAACCTAAGCAACCAGTATCCTTGGATTGCTTCTGTTTGCTCAGCATCTTGTCCAAAGCTTCAATGCTACCTTCATACTTGCTTCTCACTTTTATTTCTTCCTGACTTTTCTCTAAGTCCTTCTAAAGTTTCACTATTTCTACTTCCAGATTCTAATGTTCCTTTTCTTTTTCACTCAGACCGGTACTAGTGACCTCACACATCCTCTTGGCCTCTTCTAGCTAGAGTTTTAGATCTAGAATAGTTTTCTTAGGCTTTTCAAGAGATTGTTCCAACAACTCTTGTTCTTCAGTTGCAACCCTTTTTACCTTCTTCAACTCTCTTCTTGTTTTCTTTAGCTCATATAAGGCACTAATGAGTTCTTCTTCAAGATATACTTCACCTTATTTCTCTTCCTCTTCTACTTCTTCAGGTACTGGTACCTCTTGAGCCATAAAAAGGTTTGCTCTTACTTCATCTCCACTACAGCAGTCATCTGAGGCACTTTCCTCATCTGTGGTATCATCTTCATGTTTGTAAAGGCTGCTCTACTTCTTGTAGCCTTTCCTACCACGTCAGTACACATTTTTCTTCCTATCCTTACTAAATGATTTGCTACCTCTTGATTGATCATCTTCATTCTTATCACCATAAGGACATTTAGCAGCAAAATGTCCAATCTTTCCACAATTGAAACATTTCAAAGGCAGCTTGCCTTTATATTTACCTAAACTTGTCTTGAGTCTTCTGACAAAGTTTACCATGATGTCATCAGAGTCTTCACCGGTTGCATCATGAGAATATTCTTCTTTTCCTTTTCTTGAAGTCTTGAAAGCAGCTTCTTTCTTCACAACATCAGTACCGACAGTTCTCATCTCATAAGCAATTAAGGACCCATACAACTCATCCATTGTAAATACTTTTCGATCTTTTGCTTCTTCTATTGCTGATACTTTTGTATCATACTTAGATGTAGGAGATGTAAGTACTTTCTTCACTACCACCTCATCCTTTATTTCTTCTCCAAGCCCTCTAATGGTATTTGTTGTTTCATCAACCCTTTGGAGATAGTTGGCTATCTTCTCTTCATCTTTCATCTTCAAGCCATCAATCTATACTCTCAATGTTTGCATCTTGGCTTCCTTGACTTTAGCATCACCTTCAAAAATCTTTTGTAGCTTATCCCAAGTTTCCTTGGTAGAGGAACAATGCATGACTTTAACAAACTCATTATTGGACAACCCACTAAGAATGAAATTCTTGGCTTTAGCATTGTTCTCATATTCCCTCTTAGCATCTGGATCAGTAGGAGGGGTATTAAGAACTGTATATCCATTTACAACTGACATCAATACATCACAACCTAGGGAGGACAAATATGTTTTCATTCTTGTACTCCAAAAGGCATAGTTTACACCATCAATTATAGGAGCTTTTGAGGAGGCGGATTCATTTCTTGCCATTATGAACAATTGATAGGATCTAACCAAGGTAGAGAACATTTTTTACAAAATAGGGTACCTACGCTCTGATACCAATTGTTGAACACAATGGATCACTGAGAGGTGGTGAAACACTGATTTACACTATTTTCTCCAAAAAAAAGATATCGGTAAAGTAAAGAACAACCATGGTGCTAACTGGTGACTTAACTAGTTCAAGTAGAATGTGTGAAAGGACTTGCTAAAACATTAACATAATACATGCACAAGAATACATCACACAACACTAGATATATACGATGAAAACCTAATGTCAGAAAAACCTCGATGAGAATAGTTGCTAGAGATCGTCTGCTCCAATCCAACCTCACAATGAAACTGTGATTACAATATTTAAGGCACCAACCCAAGGAGCATCAATCCCTTATTTATGAGCACCAACTCAAAGGAGCACCAACCCCTACACAATTTATAGGCTACAACCTAAAGGAGCTACAACCCCTGCACTAAGCTGCAACTTAGTGAAAACAATATAAAACTCAGATAGACAAATGAAATCACTCTTGCAAATGAAATTTTGTAACCTTACAATATTTTTCTCTGTCAGTTTCAGCCTTACCGGTCTGTTTCCTCTTCTCCTACTCTGCAAATTGACTGTGTTGATCACCTTTCTCAATCCTCTCTCACAATTTCTTCCTCCTCTTAACTCACACTTAATCACTCTTCATCAGACAAAACTTCTACCGCTATGACACCTCTATGTTCGATGCATTTTTCACCTGCTATTCCTTATATCAGTTTTCTCTGCTTCTCCTTGTGAATCAATACTTTTCTCACAAATGCTTTAAGTGTTTTCTCTTCATCTCTCAGATAGAAATATCACACTTGTCTTCTTCTTGTAGCAGCTACTTCAACAGTTTCAAATCATCATATTTTAAACTTGAGCTTTCCCGCCAAGGACAATTCAAACTTGGAGCGGTTAGGTTTTCCTTTTCTCAACTCAATCTGCATGAGATATGATCTAGTTTGTCTTGTATCGATTAACTATACTCCAGGAATGCATCTGTACACATTTTCCATTAGCCAATGCATACTTTCTAAAGCTAGCAATCTCGTACATTATTTTCTACCTTGAAATCTATCGACTCATAAAATGCCCAGTTGTTTCCTTTTCAAGGTCTTCTTGCAATCTGATTTCCTTTGCATTGATCTAGGCACCAACTACTCCCTGATCTTCCTCTATTATTATTTATTCCTTGAGCCGCATCAATCAGTTACAATCCTATGATTTTTGGTTGTTTCATTAATGTCGACTAGCTATTTCAACAACCATGTTGGTGAAGGCTTCACTGACCTCAACATGTTTGCCACCTCATCTCCACATGGCATCACAATGGTCAAACACTTAGCTCACCATCACATGGTTGGTTCATACTTTGAGCATTTAGCAAACTCATACTAGTACATGTGTTTACTAGTGAGACCTTCTCCTTCTGCTAACCAACAGTGCACACTACACTGGTAACACATCTTCATCTCCGGTGGTTTTTGATAACTTTAACATTCTCCTTCTTCATCAAAAACGGGCAGCCAACATCCAGACTGGTTTATTTCTCTATCAGTTTTCACTCAACATGCTAACACACACATGCATCTCACCTCATATCGGTGAAGTCACTCATAGTCTCAATAACTACTTGTCTTCCATCATACCAGTTGACAAGTCTTCATGTTAATCTTCTCAATACTTTATTTGTCTTTCACCATACCGGTACACTCTTCTTCATACTGGATGACAAACCTCTATCGGTAGTCTTCTTGCAATATTGGTTGACATCAATGACAACTCAATGCCAACAAAGGCTCATATTACTGAGCCTAAAACCCAATCAGGTTTTATCTATTAAAAAACCAATAAATTGTTTAGTTTAAAAAATCTGATTGGGTTTTTAATTTTAAAAACCCATTTGCATTTTATTTTCAATAAATTTTTTTTTACTATGGCTAACTGAGTCATTTTCACCTACGACCATGCGAGAAGGGTTTTGAAGAGGAGTCCAAATCGCATATACATGAATGGGTTTTGAGAAAAAAGGCATCATACATAATACCACAATGACAAAGAGGTATGTAACTCATTATTTTTTATCCATTTTATGTATTTTAATAATTTTATTGTAAATTTGAATGTAATTCCATTATCTTTGATTTTTTTAATTTTTTTTGTCATAAACCTATGTCAGATTCTCAAAACATTTCCCCTCAATAAAGAATACATCCTAAGAACTTAGGGCAAAACCCACAGGAGAACCCACAACAAGACCCTCACAATACAAAGCTTTCATCTCCTCTAATAGACCATTCACAAATGACACAAGAGGATTTGATAAACCAATTAACACAAAACACTACAAAAATAACTAGATTGGTGAATAGATTGAAGACCTCCAAGCATGAACATCATGCATCCCTTGCCACAACCCTAGAATAAATGGGTAATAGTGCCAAGGAAGTTTCCAAACAAGTTACAAAATGGGGAAGCTATAGGGATCAATGTCATGCATTTTATGCTAGTGGGTTGTGTTGGCATTATGTGAACCAGTATACGATCATAATGATATTGTGTGTTAACATTGATGTCAATATGATGAAGAGAAGAGAACTTGTATAACACTATGAACCGAAATATGGTTATGGGAACCAGCACATGGAAGCGTTGTATGACTATCGGTTGGTAGTCTCAACTTCAGGGTTTTTGGTTGAAGTGCTTCAAGCCTGTGTGGCTCAACCAGTGACTTTATGTGATGAGTTAGCATGATAACGAAGAACAGATTGTGTTGCCATGTAAGCCTTATGTGTGTGAAGGATCTTGCATGAAGGAGATTGTTCCTATCTACCTCGGGAATGTGCGAACTCTATAAACGGTGATAACGTGTGATGGGTTATAAACTGCCATGAAATCGGTGGAAAATGAATGATGGAGAATGTCTTGAGATTGGATCAAGACTGTTGCATTTAATGCAATGTGCTCAATGGTCAGGATTGAACCATTTGAATTCCTTAACCTAACAGGTTTAGGGTTTAGGGTTTATGCTACTGACCTATCTGTTTTCCTATAAGGTTGATATTGTGATTCTTCTTGAGGTTGCTAGCAAAAGTTGTGTGTGTGTATCCAAGAGAAGAGATACGTGATTCTTGTTAGACCAGAGGAGAGAAGTGACACCTACAGAGTGTAAGTTCAGAAGGTGAAGAGGAGCTTAAGAAGATCTGCATTGGCATTGAGTGTTGTTACCAAATCATTGTAATACCTGTTGATCTATAACCACCTCAACAGTTGGAAAATCCCTTAACAGGGTAGCTTTAACCGGCTTGTTGTAAATCCTTTAACAGGGTGACTCAAAACCATTAAGTTCTTGAAATCCTCTAATAAGGTAACCTTTAACAAGGTTTAACCCTTAACCGGGTGATCTCTAATAGGATCGGTTCCTAATAGAACCTATTGTATCAGTCTTTAACTGGACAAGGCTCCTAACAGAGCGGACTTCTAAAGAGTTCAAAAACAAGCTTGTGGGTATTCATCCCCACCGTGGTTTTTCCTAGTTGGGTTTCCATGTGAAAAATATGTGTGTCATGTGTGATGTCTTCTTCATGTGATGCTATGTTGTTTTCTATCAAGCAATGAATCATGTTGATCTAGTTGCTTATATGTATATCTTTGATGGTAAATTACCTATTCATGCATTAGGGTGAAATGGAAATGAAGTGTTAGATTGTATGAGAAGATAAGTGTGAACTGGTTTATGCTTGTCTCAGGTATTCTGGATTTTTCTAGTTGTACTCTGTTTAAGGACCGATGTTACTATTTGTCTATCAATGCACAGTGTCTGCTGACAAACCAGTTTAAGAGTGTGTTTTTGTCTGTACTAATTCACCCCCCTCTCAGTACCAGTTTGGTACTATTCATTCATCATTGAGTTATCAATTGGTATTAGAGCATCCTCCAGGTCCTCTGTGTTATAAGCTTAACCACTTGAGGTAAAGATCCTAGTCTAATGATGAAGAGGGAAGGTCCAAAGTTTAACAGAGAAAATTTTAGTATATGGAAAGACAGAATGAAGATATACATCAGAAGCATGGGTGCTCAACACTGGAGCTATGTTGAGAATGCCTATGTTGCCCCTACCAATACTCTCACCGATGACCAAAAGAGAGAGATGCAGGAGAATGGGCAAGTCATGGAAGCCCTAATTAGTAGTTTATCTAACATTGAGCTTATTGATGTCCAAGATAAGGTAAATCCCAAAGAGGTATGGGATACTCTTCAAAATATCTATGGCGGTGATGAGCATGTAAAACAAGCTAAGGAAGAAAGCCTTAGAGGGAAGTTTGAAGACATGCGAATGGTTGAAGGTGAGAACATTCAACAGTATGGAATAAGAATCAAAACCGTTGTTGGAGGTATCAAGAGTGCAGGTGGTAAAATGGAAGATTCCACTATGGTAAGCAAAGTCCTAATATCCTTATTATCGGTCTATGTAATAAGGGTTGCTACTATTCAGGAGTTAAGATCAATAGACTCCATCATTGCAAAGTTGACACCCTATGAGCTAAATATTTTTGATGGCAATGTTCAAAAGACTAAATCAGCTTTTAAAGATTTTGTTGTACCATCCAAAAAAGGAAAAGAAGCTAGCACTAGTGGTGAACCAAGATAGAGCAAAGAAATGGATGATGAGGAGATTCTGATGGCATTTAAAGCTCTCCTTGCTAGGAAACTTCCTAAAGGAACTAGAAAATATAGAGGTAAGCTAACTTTGAAATGCTTTTCTTGTAACCAGATAGGACATATTGCTATGAACTATCCTAATGGCGATAGGACAAACCAGAGAAACTATTTTGTGGCAGTTGATGAAGGTGTCACAGATGAGGAGTCATAAGATGAAGAAAATTAAGATATTGTGTTTGTTGTTGTCAAGGAAGATGTGTCAGACAAGAAGGCTCTTGTCTCCCAGTTTGATAATTCCAATGAGTGGATTATTGATAGTGGCTGCTCTCACCATATGACTAGTGACTAGAGCAAGTTTCTATCCTTGGAAGAGTATGATGGTGGTGTGGTTCACTTTGGTAATGATGCACCATGCATGGTCAAAGGCATAGGGTCCATCTCTCTGAATGGAAAGAGTAGTGCTAACAATGTGTATTGGGTTGATGGTCTCAGACACAACCTTCTGAGTGTTGCCCAGCTGAATGATAATGGTCTCACTCTAGAGTTCAAGAATGGAGTGTGTAGAGTCAAAGGAAAGAATGGTGAATTGGTGGCCACTGGCATGTCAATCAAAGGTAACCTATTTTAGCTCAATGCAAATATAAGTACATGTCTTATGGCTAAATTTGATGATAGCTGGATATGGCATAGGAGACTCTGCCATGTAAACTTTGATAACATTGTGAAGGCTAGTAAGATCAAGATAGTTAGAGGGTTGCCGGTGCTAAGAAAACCAGATAATACCTTGTGCAGAGAGTTTCAACTAGGGAAAATGTCTTCCTCAACCTTTAAAGGTAAATGTTTCACTACTGACAATTTGCTTGATCTTGTGCATACTGATTTATGTGGTCCTATGAAAACTAGGAGTGTGCAGGGTGATAGGTACTTCATGATTCTCACTGATGACTGCTCAAGAATGATGTGGGTCACATTCTTGGAAGATAAGTCTAAAGCTTTTGTAAAGTTCAAAGCTTTCAGAGCATTAGTGGATAAGGAAAGCGGTAAAAGGATCAAGTGCCTAAGAACTGATCAAGGAGGGGAATTCACTTTCAGTGAATTTAACAAGTACTATGAAGAACATGGCATCAAGAGGCAACTATCTTCCCCTCGGACTCCATAGCAGAATGGCCTAGAAGAGAGGAATAACCAGATTGTGGTTGAAGCAACTAGAACTATGTTGATTCAAGGGAAGGTAGCCCACACCTTTTGAAGAGAAGTAGTGAGCATTGCAGTCTATACAGTGAACCGGGTACTCATCAAGAAAGGTAAGGATAAAAATCCTTATGAGTATTGGACCAGTAAGACACCTATGGTTAGCTACTTTAGAGTATTTGGTAGCAAATCTTACATCAAGAGGAGTGAACACCAGAGCAAATTTGATGCGAAATGTGATGAGGGAATATTCCTAGGGTATTCCACCAAGAGAAAAGCTCTCAAGTATTTCAATAATAGGACTTAGAGAATTATGGAAAGCATCAATCTAAGAGTTGATGAAACCTCTGAGAAAATTGAGGAAATCGGCAGCAAGCAAGCAGTAAATGAACTGGTTGTAACCTTCTAGAAACTGATTGTCAGTCAACCAAGCACCAGTAACAATGATCCTACACCGATAGATATAGATACTGATACTGATGGAGATGAGGATGAAGAAGAAAAACAAGAGGAATCTATCAAGACCATTCCTTGGTATGTCAAGTTGAATCATGATCCTAAGAAGATCATAGGAGATAAGGATGTAGGAATCCTTACAAGAAGAAAGGTTAGGGAAAACTCATGTATGATCTTTGAATTTGAGCCCAAATCATTCAAAGAGGCACATAAAGATGAAGATTGGATCGAGGCAATGGTACATGGTCTTCAGTACCCAGACTGGAGCATAAAAATGTCATTGGTACCAAATGGGTCTTCAGAAATAAGTTGAATGAGGATGGCACAATGATTAGGAACAAAGCTAGATTGGTGTGCAAAGGATATGCCCAAGAAGAAGGAGAAGACTATGGAGAAACCTTTTCTCCTATAGCCAGATTGGAAGGAGTTTGTATGCTTCTTGCATATGCAACTTTTAAAGGTTTCAAAGTATATCAAATGGATGTAAAATCTGCATTCCTAAATGGTGTACTTGAAGAGGAGGTGTATATGGAGCAACCAGATGGGTTTTCCCTATCTGAAGACAGTGACATGGTATGTAGGCTACATAAAGCCTTATATGGTCTTGTACATTAGAAAATAGGAAAACATCACAAGACAAGATAAACGTAATAGCTCAATCACAAATGAATTCATTGCAATGATCTATCCTAAACAACACTCAATAGAGACATGAAATAAAAACATTCAAAATTAAAGATATATGCAAACCAATAGTAGATTTGAATGCTCCTTCATGCGGCTCCATTGTTCTTCTTTCCTCCTCAAATGGTTTGGTTGTGGATCTCGCCTACAAGTGCACACACACAATTGAAAGCAAGTAGATGAGATTTTTGATCAAGAGTACTAGAAGCGTAAATTCGATAGTCTGATTACCAATTAGCTTTGATTGATGAAGATCATCCAATTTATAGAAGAATTAGAGAGATGACAAGATTAGCATGATTCAATTCAAATGGAAATTGCAAATCAATTATGTCAATTATGACAAATTATGCACTTTCTATGCAAAATTTGTTGATTGATAGTTTATGACAAATTATGACAACTTCTATGTCAAAAATTCATTGATTGTCAATTATGAATTTAGGAGAGAAATAGGAGAGAATTGAAATTAGGAATTAGAAAAATTAAGAAATTAGAAAATTAAGAATTAGGAATTAGGTAAATTAATTAATAATTTGTCATTTACTAATTAATTCACAAAGAGGAATAATTAGCCAATTAAATGAACATTTAATTGTAATGAGAAGACTTAGGATAAATAAATAATTTATTAATCCTAAAGGAGGAAATGACAAACCAGGTTAAATGATTAAATCATAAAACCCTAGAAGATGAATTAGGTCTTGATGAAAGATAATTGATTTGATCATGATTTGATTTTGGATTGATAAATGACCAATATGATAAATGATTTGATTGAGAAAATGCGCCAATTGATGAGGAACAATGACTAATTGATCCAAATTGACATAATTGAGACAAACAACGATCGATGACAAATCGATCGCAAAATGACAAGATTGACAAGAGGACAAGAATCAATGACAAAATAGATTGCAAAATGACAATATTGAAAATGACCACGATCAATGACAAATCGATCACAAAATGACAAGATCGAACATGACAACGATCGATGACAAATCAATCGCATGATGACAAGATTGAAAATGATAAGGATTGATGATAAATCGACAAGATTGATAAGAGGACAACGATCGATGACAAATCGATTGCAAGATTGACAGGAGGACAAAACCCTAATTAGGATTGACGATGTCCAAAATGATGACAAATAAGCACGCATATTGATGCAATAAGATAAAATCAATCAAAATCATGACTAGATAGTGTTATCGACAAGACCAAATTCGAGAGTGAGATAAAGGAAGAATGTAGAAGAAAGACTCGATGTTCACAAATGATAAAAACTAAGTACAAATCATAGGAGAAATGTTAATGCGACGCAAAAACCTAAAATGAGGTAATGCACAAATGTTAAAGTATGACTCCGCAAGCGTTGACCATTTTTAGGTGTCTACATTTTGCCCCTCTTTGAGACAATGCAATTTTAAGCATTGTTTCAAAGAATAATAATAAAAATGCCCCAGACAATAATAATGACATATGCATGCCCCCTGGAGGAATTGGCCGGAAACCTGCAGAAAAGAGGCCAATTGATCGATAAAAAGGATAGGATCGAACAAACTGACAATCGGATACCGGATGCATGAAGGACAAGCAATTGAAGATGCAAAAGACCGTGACCAACATAAGATGGAGAGGGTGCACGTCCATCTATGCACTGACAAAGATCTATAAATGAGGCCAAGAGAAGGAAAATTGCTCATTTGCACTAGACAAAGAGGAGGATTTGTTGCTCTGGACAAGAACACTTGCAGAGAGATAGCGAACATTCCAATGGCGGATCACCTCGAGGAACGTGTACGCACATTCAGACAACCGAACGATGTAGGAGCAGCGGTATGGATCTCAAATACCCATGTTTTCAATTTCATGAATTTTGATTGCTTACGGGACATTGCGGGGCCCACAGGGGATGCCGAAAAGGACTCCTGCGCTTGTGTAGGGCGAATCCTGCACTTGTGTAGGGTCTTCTACACTTGTGTAGGGAGACACAGGTGCAGGTTACCTAACACAGGCATAGGTTACCTTACAAAGGCGCAATTGTGCAATGGGAACTCAATTTTGGTTCGAAACTGCATGCAAATGATCTAGAAAAGGGGGATAAGGGTAGGATAGGTCAGATTAGAGGAAAAACACCCTGATTAGACATGAAAATGAGGAAATGCAACCCGTAGGAGAAAACCCTAAAACTAACAAAATCTTGCCCCAATTGTGATGCAGAGTCGACAGTATCTGTTGATCACATAGGAGAACCGACCAGATTGCTTCATGCTACGACATAGACTCAGGAGCACAGAGAGAGATACATTAGCAGGACTTGGGATATACTATGTCACATTCATGCCCGAGGTTAGGGCAAACACAGGACTGCTTACTGCATTGGCAGAGCGATGGCAATCAGAGACTTCCTCATTCCATTTGGCGACTAGAGAGGCGACGGTGACACTGGAGGATGTATGGCGTATCCTCCGCATTCTGATTCATGGAGAGATGATAGAGTATGACCCAGTGATAGGGAGAGACGCATTGTGCAGATTGTTTGAGTGAAATGTAGATGATCTGGATATCGTTGAGAGAGAGATTGGCTGGGAGACGATGGCATCAGAGTATGATCGATGGTATGTGGTGATGGCAATGGTGATAGCATGTCTACTAGCAGGAGATAGACGAGGACATGGATTCCCTATTGGATGGGGAAGAGTGCTAGAGCAGATGGCGATAGAGGGGATGGTGTATGCATGGAGACCATGTGTACTAGCTATGCTATATTTTCAGCTGCATCAGATAGCATATCAGGGAGTTTATACGTTGAGCTGTGGAGTCACATTGCTACAGGTATGGGCATTTGAGCACATAGCCATATGTCGACCAATTATAGAGAGACAGGTAGTACCACACCGACCATATGTGTATTGCTATGGAGAAGCACTGAGACAGGGTCCATTTGGATACATACTATATTGGCGACATGAGCTAGACAGACTGAGAGAGTTCACATGGAGGCCATATCGTGATTGTCCGGGATGGTCAGATGACAGTGAGGAGTTACCGTATTGCAGATAGGAGACCAGTGAACCACCAGAGAGTGATTGAGTTGTACCTGCCAGAGAGAGTCAGATGATAGTTTGGAGAGAGACAGGATGTACCCAGGAGGACTGCACACTTTGCCCGATCTCACAGAGAGATGAGTCAGTGGGGGAGTATGATTCAGCCACACATAGCATATGCGGACTTCTCACAACTACAGCAAAGATAGTGGGATTGGAGATCAGATGTGGCAGACGTCGGGACGATAGATGAGTATGATAGATGGTTTGCATGACGGCGGCCAGTGCCATTGACAGATCCAGACATTCTAGTACCTAGGCGATAGGAGGACTTCCCACTCACAAGAGAGGAGGAGGGAGATGATGAGGACAAGGAGGATGAGGACGGGGATGAGGATGGAGACAAGGACGGAGACGAGGATGGTGGGGATGATGGAGATGAGGATGAGGATGAGCCAGATGCAGGTGAGCATGAGGCATTGCAAGATATATCCATAGAGCCGGAGACAGCTAGGACAGAGGAGATGGAGATGTGCAGGGCTACCATAGCGAGTCAGCAGGATCACATTGAGACTTTAGAGAGACAGTAGGATCAGTTCAGATCAGAGATAGCCAGACTCACAACAGCTCGAGATGCAGCGATTGCTTAGGCACAGCGAGAGGAACAGAGAGTCACTGAGTATATTGGGTTGATTCGGGATGCTAGTGTACGGGAGCTAGGAAAAATGTTGGTAGAGACCGAAGAGGAGATACGCCATTGGAGGACACTATATGAGAGTGTAGTTCCACCAAAGCAGAGAGCACCTTCATATCGGGCACGATCGAGGACAGAGAGCAGGGCACGCTCTCAGAGGTCATTGAGCAGCATGGGGGTGAGTGGACCGATGAGACCACCACAGCCAGGACCAGGAGGGACATCATCTGCAAGACCTTGCAAGGATGAGGAGGACAAAGGGAGCACCCAGTGATAGAGGCACGTGCTCCTTAGACAAATAGTGGACATTATGTAGTTTGACATTTTGTAGTCAGCCTGCGGGCCATACTTAGGACAGACAGTCCAATTTTGTACTCTGATATTATTGTGACAGATGATATGATATGCATCGGTATGATGAGATGCAAATGACTTATGTTATTTTCCCTGTATGGATGACTTATGCACTGTTTATGTACCTTTGTGGAACATGTGTGGATGTGTTTTTTTGTTTATGTGTTTTTGATGCATTTATAATATGAAATGGATAAAATGCTTGATATGGTGCAAATGTAATGCAAATGTACTAACCAAATGGATGCAGGATGCAGCATGTATGTGTGGGGAAATCGGAGCACTAAACCGAACTGACTATCCAAATTGACAGAAGAAATGTTAGGAAGAAGAAATGAGATAGAAGATAGTTAAAGATGAAGAAAAACTTGCTTTCAGTAATGCACTTTGTAGGTGAGAACCTTTATTTTTATATAGAAAAATGGATGCATAGCATCATGGTATTGAAGGCCAGAGCTGAAATGCAACCCTTTTTGCAAAAGACAGACACATCATAAACAACAATCACAATCAAAAAGAAAAGGACCATGATCCATCCCGGTCACTCTAAATCACTCAGTGACATCATCGAGCAACATAGGAATATGACCGAAGCCAAAGATAAATCAATAAATAGATAAGATGCACAAATTCCAACAAATCAAACAAACATCTTGATCTTCATTGTCAAAAGTTGAAAGTGTTGATAGGACAATCATGCCGTCTGGTTTCAAGACATGCGGTACCCTGTCTAAGACAGGACACGGACTAGTTTCGAGTATACCACACCCTATATAAGACTCATGATAGTGTGCCAAGGATGAATGATTTCGATGGTGATGTTCAATTGATAAGACAATTGTGATAAGTTTGAATGTCTGATTTGAGTAAAAAGTTCATCTGTTAATGTGTGATTTCATAAAAGTACAATGTTGGATTGTGAGTCATTGGATGTATACTCAGTGATCTGTTTATGCATAGAGGGATCATTTATTGCAAAATGCTTGTTTTTGGATTTTAATGTTTTTGAAATGTTTTTGTGTTCATTTTTTCAAGACTTTTTATGATTTTTAGGGATTTTCATTTTTGCAATTTTTAGATATTTTTTTCAGGACATTATTCAATTTTTTTTAATCTTTTTTCAGGACATTTTTCAATTTTTATGATCTTTTTCCAGGACATTGTGCAATTTTTAGGGATTTTTTTTTCAAGACATTTTTAAATGCTTAAGTTCCAATGATCGATCATGACAAGGAACACACCCAATGCGCATCTAAAGGACATACATAGACCGGGACCAAAACATATGGACAAGGAACCAGGGTATGTAAGACAATGATGTTGACCAATAATAGGCCTGGAATAGGACACTGGGTCAAGACAAAGATAGACATGAGAAATCGACCGAGAAAAAGCATAGCTTAGAGGTCATGATAGATGATGGAGCAACAATCTCATTTTACACATGGCGCCTGTTTGCCAGGTTTTCACTAGAGGGCGAATCATTTTTCTTTGCTCTTTTTGCTCTTTTTCTTTTTTTTCATTTTTTTGTATTTTTGCTTTTTTCAATTTTTTTTTTTTTGTATTTTTTCATTTTTTCAGATTTTTGTATTTTTTCAGGATCATATTTGAAAAATTACTGATAGAAAATTATGCCAAGTACTTGCGAAGATGCATGTTGTTTATAGGATCAGACAGAGGTTCACCTTCCGGGGTAGCAAACTGATATGCCCCCGAGCCATATGCTACAGTTACTATGAAAGGACCAACCCAATTATGTTCAAATTTACCTTTGATGATGTCAGTAGACTGTGCATTCTTAGGGTTTGCCTTTAAAACTAGGTCTCCCACTTTGAAGTGTCGCCCTTTGACCTTCTTATTATAAGAGCGACGGAGACGGTTTTGATATGTTTGCAAATGTGTCAAAGCTATCTAACATTTCTCATCTAACATCTCAAGATGATGCATCCGAGAGACTCTATGTGTTTCATCATCAATCAGATGTTGCAAGGAAACATGCAAGGAAGGAATCTCCACCTCCAAAGGTAAAATAGCTTCCGCACCATACACCAAGGAATAAGGTGTTGCGCCAGTAGGTGTGTGGATAGAAGTGCGATAAGCCCATAGTGTTGGATTCAACTGTACATGCCAATCTCAACCAGCATCATTGACGACCTTCTTCAGGATCTTGATAATGGTTTTATTTGATGCTTCAGCTTGACCATTCCCCTGTGGATAGTATGGACTGGAGAAACGGTGTTGGATATGAAATTTTTCACAAAGTTCCTTGACATCTTTATTCTTGAAGGGACGACCATTATCTGTGACTATGGCAAGGGGAACCCCATACCGGCATATGATATAATTCAGCAAGAATTTTGAAATTTGGACACCCGTGATATAGGTCATGGGGATAGCCTCAATCCATTTTGTAAAATACTCTATGGCTATAATGATGAACTTGTGTCCATTTGTAGAGGTCGGGTGAATCTTGCCAATAAGATCCAATCCCCATTGAGAAAAAGGCCACAGAGATATGACAGAATGAAGCTCTTGGGCTGGTGCATGAATGTAGTTTCCATGAATCTGGCATTTGTAGCACTTCTTAACAAAATCATGAACATCTTTTTCCAGAGTGGGCCAATAATACCCAACACGAATCAACTTTTTAGCTAAGCTTAGACCATTGAAATGGCCCCCACATATACCATCGTGAACCTCGTGCAAAGCAATTTGTGCTTTGTCAGAATCCAAACACTTGAGGAGGGTATGGTCAAAGGAATGACGGTAAAGGGTGTCGGCGATGATGACATATTTGGCTGTCTGTCGGATAAAAACTCGGCGTTGGTTAGCGGAAAGGTTGGGTGGTAAGGTTTGGGATTTCAAATATTGATATACGTCATTGTACCATGGGGAGTTGGGACCAACAAGAACACACATCACATCTGTTGTCGGAATATCAAAAGAAGGAACCAGCAATTGTTCAACTAAAAATTCACATTTGTCCATATTGTTTGGCATATTTAACATGGAAGCAATCGTAGCCATTGCATCTGTCGACTTGTTTTGCATTCTTGTAACTTGATTGAAATGGATAGCCGTGAATTTGGTCTTGAAGAAATCTACCATATGCTTATAGGGAATAAGCTTTTCATCTTTTGTTTCATAGTCATCATTCACTTGTCAGATGACTAATTAAGAATCTCCATAGACTTGCAAAGGCTTGATGTTCCAGTGGATTGCTACTCAGAGTCCTATAACCAGTGCTTCATATTATGCAATGTTATTGGTATAGTGGAAAGTTATTCTGTAGGACTTTGGAATAGCGTCACCTTGAGGGGTGACAAATAAGATGCCAGCTCCGAACCCAAACTTGGTATGGGACCCATCAAAGTATAACTTCCATTCATTAGAGGATGTGAAAGCAAACACTGATTCATCTGGAAAATTGGTCAACATGGGATGATCATCAAAAATAGGAGCCTCTACAAGTTGATCTGCTATGACTTGTCCTTTTATCGCCTTTCGCTCCATATACTCAATGTCAAATTCACTAAGAATCATGACCCATTTTGCTAGGCGACCCGTCAAAGCTACTCGGCTAAGCAAATATTTTAAGGGGTCAATTTTTGCAACCAACAATGTTCTGTGGCTTAGCATATAATGTTGAAGTTTCTGCGTTGCAAATACCACTGCTAAGCATGCCCTTTCAATAGTTGAATAATTTAGCTCATAGCCTACCAGTGTCCGGCTGATATAGTAAATAGCTCACTCTCTGCCATTCTCATCTTGTTGGGCCAAGAGAACTCCTAATGTCATTTCAGTTGCAGAAATATACAATAAAAATGGCTTTCCATCTATCAGAGGCATTAGAATAGGTGGCAACAACAAATATTCTTTAAGGGCTTGAAAATCTGCTTGACATTGCTCAGTCCATTTGAAAGTGACACCTTTATGCAATAGATGCTGGAATGGATGACATTTGTCAGCCAACTGAGCTATGAAGCGGCGGATTGATTGAAGCTTTCCTTGCAGACTTCTTAATTGCCGGAGATTTGAAGGTGGAGGCATATCCATTATTGCTTTGAATTTGGCAGGGTCGACCTCAATGCCTCGATGAGAAACAATGTATCCTAGTAGCTTTCCAGCTGTGACACCAAATACACACTTCTTTGGATTGAGCCTGAGTTTGTAGGTCTCCATTCGGTCAAAGATTGGGCCCAAGATGGCTAGATGACTATCTCTGGTGATAGATTTGCATAACAAGTCATCAACATAGTCCTCCATCAAAGTGTGCATGAAATCATGAAAAATGGTCGTCATTGCTCTTTGATATGTTGCGCCTGCATTTTTAAGACCGAAGGGCATCACATTCCAATAGTAGGTACCCCAAGCACAGGTGAATGTTGTCTTATGCTGATCTTCAGGAGCAATGCGAATTTGGTTATAGCCGGAGAAACCATCCATTAATGAAAGCATCTCATATCCAGCCGTCATGTCCACAATGATGTCTATGTTTGGCAATGGAAAATCATCTTTAGGGCATGCTTTATTGAGATCTCTAAAATCTGTGCAGATTTTGATGCCCCCAGTTACTTTGCTAACTGGTACTAAATTTGAAATCCAGTTTGCATAATCAATGGGTCTGATGAAGCCCACATCTAGCAATTTTTTTAGTTCCACTTTGACCAAAAGAGCCACTTGAGGATGCATCTTTCTAAGTTTCTGTTTGACAGGCTTGGCATCAGCTTTTAGTGGCAAATGATGAAGAACCAATTCTGGATCAAGGCCAGGCATATCTGCATAGGACCATGCAAAGTTGATCTTCTTCTCGAGAAAGAAATTGACAAAATCTATTTTTTCCTGTTGTGAGAGAGAAGCGGCAAAATGAATGACCTTAGGGTTGTCAGGTGTACCCAAATTGATTTCCTCGGTCATTTCCACAAGCAATGTTGATTTGTCCTGACTTGATAGGGGTATGTCCACTCTTCCACCTTTGGGCGCCTTAGAGAGGTTTTCACCTGTAGGTACGTCTTTTATTTTGACTTTTGTATGATCAGAGAGTGCCTTACGGTTTTCACCCAAAGATCTATTCTTTTGATTTTTTATTATTTCTTTTCTTTTTTCATTTTGGTGACTGGAAGAGGGAGTTGACTCCCCAAAATATGTCGTGGAATCCAAGTCAATAGCAAATCCTGCCTTGTGATCACCTTGTGGTATGCCTTCCCGTAGTCCAAGGAATTCTGCAATTGCTTTGTCATTTTGAAAATAGTCCAATGTGAGCGGTTCTTGTTGGTCATGTTGGATAAGCTGGGGATAGATGAGGGGCATGTCATCATCAGTTGGAAGGAGAGAGAGGGTTGATATGGTAAAGATATGAACATCTGTAGTGTCACTATCTGAACTGCTTGTATCGGATTCGGAGCTTGGATCCCAAAATGTCTCTATCCAAGCATGAGGACAGGTTTTAGGAAGAGGAGTTATTTCATGTTTGTCTTCCATAGGCAAATTGTCAGGGTCAATGAAAATATTATCGAGGGCATAGGAGCTAGAAGAAAAAGAACTCCACTCCCATCCATTGGAATCAGTCTCAGGTTGGGTATCCTCAAGTGTTATGTCATCATTAGAATCATGCCCTTTTTGACACGTGGGCACTTTGGTAGATGTGGATCCAATTCGCAATGGTACAAAACCTAACCCTAAAGTTGGAGGTCGTCTCGTGGGTATGACAGGTTCTAGCCTTCCATTGTTGTTCAGGCCTAAGCCACTACAACCATCATATCCTTTCTTTTGCAGCATAGTAAATCCTTTGCCATATCGCTCCACTGGCAATCTGACAGGTGGGGTCTCAATTGGATCTTTATAAAGCCAATCTATGATATCATCATCTACAGTTTCCTTGTCAAGTTCACCCCATCTTGTAAATGTAGTAGGAGGCTGATATTGAATAATGACCTTAGGTTTCTTTTGCAATAAATGTGTTTTGCCATATGATTTTGGAGATATTGGTGAATTCCCGATAAGGAATGTCTGATCCATTGAATATCCTCCACATCCTTGGTCTTGTATCTTCAATTTTCCTTTGACAGCATCTAACAATTGATTAGGATCCACATAGCTATGTGATTTGGCCTCTCTATTGACTAGGACTTGCTGCTGAGGGGTATCCTTTAGCGTAGCACAAAATTGGAAGGGATTAGGATCTCCCAGAATTGTTATCTCAGTTCCATTGTAAGGATATTTTAAGCATTGATGATAGGTGGATGGAACCACTTTCATTGCATGAATCCATGGACGGCCAAGGATCATATTATAAGGGAGATCAAGGTTGAGGACTTGCAGGAAAGTGTTTTCTATCACTGGACCAACTCTGATAGGCAATGTAATTATCCCTTTGGATGGGCGCTCAACATCATCATATGCTTTGATTGTTATTCTTTTTGAAGCATCAATGTCATTTTCTATATATCCAAGGCCAATAACTACTCTCAAAGTACAAATATTAAGACCTGCTCTGCCATCTATCAAGACTCATTAGATTTTGTAGTTATGAACAAAGACTTCAAGGTGTAAAGGGTCATTGTGAGGGAGCTTATCAAGTGAGATATCATTGTCAGAGAATGCGACATTTTGGGAAACGAATAAATGTCCAATCCGGGCTTGAAACTGGTCAACATCAATATCTATCAGAACAGTGGACTCAATTAAAGCTTTATCCAGGACTGCACGATGCATGGGAGACATTTTCAATAACTCAAGGATTGATATTTGTGCAGGTGTCTTTCCTAGGTGATCCAAAAGATTAGACTGACTTGCAGGAGTTGGCTTGGAAGGAGCTGCAGGAGCTCCTTTCAGGACTATCTTGGATCGATGAGTGGTGACTGCACAAGAAGGATCTTGTCCCTTTATTCTCAGGGTAGAAACATACTCATTTGATGTGCAAAAACAATTAATGACATTATTATAACCAGAACTTACATAATTGGCCGTTTGGGCAGAGTTGGAAGAAGACGCTTTACCCTTGTCATGATCAAGCAAAGGAGTTTTGAAAATAGTATGATCAGTGTTAGAGGTTGGATGGGGTGGATCTACCTCAATTACTCCTTGCTCTAATAAATCTTGAATCATGTGTTTCAATTGAAAACAGGATGCAGTTTTGTGTCCTTTGGACTGATGATATTCATAGTATGCATTATCATTCCACCAATGCGGTTTTACCGCTGGTTCTGCCTTGATATCTGGTAGCTTAATAAATTTTGCTTGTATCAATTGTCTCATTACCGATTCAATAAGCTCTCCCAATGGCGTAAATTGTCGAGGAGGCCCATCCCGCGATCGGAAGGGTTTGCGCTACTGGTTTGGTTGTTGGCCTTGTTGTTGGTTATATTGTTGAGTATGTTGTTGTTGAGCATGTTGTTGGTATTGCGGCTGTTGAGTAACATTACTCATTGGTGCTTGATTTTGTTCCATGGTTGACATATTAGGAACACTCAATTTCTTGATCATGAATGGGGGTTGATTTGCATTCACCGCTCTTGCATCAACAACTCCATCATTAGTGACATTCTTGTTCTTATACCAAAATCTATTTCTATCCCCCGAATAATTGGTGTTGTCATTGTCTTTATTGAGCTTGATAATTCCTTTAGCTACTAGAGCCATTTCAATGCTCATTCCCTTCTTAATGAGTTTTTCTATAGTACTGGGACTTTTCAATTTTAGCTCATACATCATTTCTGGGACCAAATTCTGGATAAACAGATTCACTTGTTGTTCTTCGGGTATATCAAGAGAAGAATGACTATACAAGCTTCACCATCATTGCAAGAAAGTTATTAATGATTCACCTTGCTTTTGCTTGGTGTTGCATAAATCTGACATGGTCACATCACTATCGATGTTGAACGCAAAATGAGATAAAAACTTTTGAGCCAATTCAGACCAAGTCTTTATATTTCCTGGCAGATGTGAATACCAATCCATAGCTTGTCCCGTGAGACTTCGTGCAAATAAGCGCATTAAATACGTCTCTTCATAGCTTACCTCAGTACATGCCGTGAAAAATGCTTGAATGTGATCTTTTGGATTTCCATTCCCTTTATATTTCTCAAAATTAGGTGCCTCAAAATGCTTAGGGAATGGAGGCATGTGTACACTCTTGTCAAATGGATTAGGACATAAATCTTGATCTGTATACAACTTCTTTGTTCCTTTAGTTTCTAATGCATCAACTTTTCATTGAAACTTCTCAAGTTGTTGCGCAATTGTATCAGAATTTAGAGGTCCATCATTAATCCCAGTTGGTATCCTTTGTCGATACATTGCATTTCCGATCGGTTGTTGATACTCTGAAATGGCCGTTTTTGGTGTTTCTGGCATATAAAGTTCTTGGTACATCGCTTGTTGCTGCGGTAGTGCTATGCCTTGATATTGACCTTGTTGTTGTGCTTCTTGGAGCCTAGGTTGAAATTGCAATTGAGTAGGTTGTTGATATTGCACAGGCGCCAATTGCGGTTGTAAAGTAGGATAGCTTGTTTGCCTTGGCACATATTGTGGCACATGTTGGTGTTGAGGCTGACGGATCGGAATTTGTTGACTTTGTGCCAACTGTTGTCGTGGTGTATATCCCATCATTTGTAAAAAACTTTGTTTAGGCGCTTTTCGTTGCTTCTCCTTAAGATGGGGTATAGCACTTGCATTAACTTGTTGTGTTGTTTGTCCAATCCATTGTGATGGTTGCAAGTTTGCATTAACTTGTAATGGTGCCGAAGGTGCTGCAATTTGTTGTCAAATGTGAAATTGTTGTTGTGGTACATTACTTTTTTGCACATTCGATTGTACCTTTTGTATATTACTCAATTGTTGCAACAATTTTTGTTGTTGCAAACCACTATCCGTAGCTCTTTGTGTCACCATTATCGAAGGATTTGTCACAATAGTGTTTGGCAAAGATATTGAACTTAACGGGACATAAGAACTTTGTTGCATCATGGAGTTATTTTGGACATTGGTGACATTAGGCATTCCAGTTGTGAAGCTTTCCTGTATCTTAGATTTTGATCCCACTTTATGCATGTAAGGAACCACTTCTTGTTGAGGGACAGCTGTGAATACTTGCATGTTCTTCATTTGATCTTGTGTTACAGGTGTTGTGTTGAATAGTGGATTATTTGTCATTTCAAATGGTGACTTTTGAGGAATAGTCACTGTCAATGCCTTTGAAGCACGTTTACTCATCAATGTAGGTTGAGTTGCCTGTTGTGCATTTTCTTCATTTGGATGCAGAGAAAAACTTAACAACTCACCACTTTGTTGTTCTTGCACAATGATTTGGTCACTTGAAGATGTCACATTACTCATCATGTTAAGATACTTTTGTGGAAACATCTTAAAGAACTTGTTCAAGAACTTATCCATCTTTTTTGTTATCTTTGGATCTTGAAGGAACATGTCAACATCATCAGAAGTATCGGAATCAGATGAAGAATCTGGCTGGACATTTGGATTCATTTCTTGTTGAATGCCTTGATCTGAACCAAATCATTGTGAAAGAGTTTGTTCTTCATTTAATGTTTGAGTTTGAATGTCATGTTGCAGGTGTGGTTGATTTAAATTAAAAGGCGCACTTCCTCTTGGAGTTGGTGGAACACTCCCATGTCCTGGTTTCATAGGTACAAACACTGGTTCATATAATGGAGGTGGCCCAAGTTGAACCGTTCCATATGGTGGTAGAGATGTGTTTGATGAACCTTCAATTTGTACTATTTGACTGGTTTGAAACTGCGAATTTGCTATGTTGTCCATGGGTTGATACATTGGTTCGCCCATCTTTTTAGATTTTGATCTTGTCTCAACAGGCATGTCACTTGTGCAAGTGCAATGTTTTTGGAATTTTCAAAGATAATGTATGATATGCAACTAAATGCAAACTAGATAGATGAAAAAGCAATCTATGTTTTTGGTTATTTTGAAGATTTTTGACAAACTTTTTGAATGCAAATCTAAGAGAGGGACCCTTAGGAAATTGGAATGATATCTAGACCTCAAAGGACAAAAGGACTTAAGTGACAAAAGGACAAATGAAAAAGTCTCCCCTATATGCTTGGATACTAAGCTAGGTTTGACCAAATGATATTGATGACAAAAGGACAAAAGACTTGATAAGGTCTAGACTTCTTAACAATGACTTAGGGTTTATCAAAGATTTGGATTACTCAAGTATGACAAAACCTAGTTTTGACACTATATGCTAAGGGACAATTACTATGCAAGTGATCTTAATATGATATGATAATGACCTAAGCTTAATGAAGAGACCTAGGGTAAGCAATGTAAATGTATGACAATGATATGACTTTAATGCAAGAGGACATATGCAAATGGATGACTCTTATTGATATGCAAAGGAGTATGACTTAGGTGAAACTTAACCTTGATAGTTGACAATGAACTTTGCAAAATGCAACCTAGGATGAACCTAAATGTAAGTGACATGCTTGTTGAGATAAGATTTTGAACAATGTTTGCTAACCATGTTTGAAGATGAGTTTTGAATCTTGATAAACTTTTGTTGGATGAATGTCTGTTGTGTTTAGTCTTATGTTGGATCAATTTGTTTCTGCTTTTGAAATGGGATGTAATTCAACTTTTGACAAGCAAAGAATACAAGATATTGCAACTTAGACTCAAGACAATCATGCTCATTTCCACATTTCTTATGGTAGGCAAAGACATTAGGTACTTGAGAGGTAGACTCATTATGAGATTCAAGGAGAATACATAGATGCTTGACCCCATGGGCTCCCCTCCATGGCACTCACTTCTCAGGGCAGCCAAGCATCAGTCCCCATGGAAATCTCCCCATGGCGAACTTAGTATCTCTTCCAAGTATCCGAACTTGTCCTTCTCAAGCAACTAGAAGGGTTTTTGGTCTCTAAAAACAAGGTGTGTAGTAAGGATTTCTGTTAAGTGTTACTCCTTGATGTCATGCAAGTGTGATTGAGACATTAAGCCCATCAAGATACCAAACAAATGTAGTCGCACAAGCACGATTTAGACCAAGAGGCCCTACTTAGATGTTGATATGAGAAAGAGTCCAAGGGTCATCACTTCCCAAGTAACTACAATTCCCATGTAACACTTCCTTCAAAGATTTCGCTCATCGGGTATTTTTTTATAGTGAGTTAGAATGCCAAGGAATTCTAGCCGTACTCACTTTGGGTCATTCCCTTCTCATGATTATCACTTGCTTGCAAAAGCAAAGTGGTCGGGAAGGCAGGCCCTCTAAAGGAGACACACAATCAAGGACAAAAGAATGGTATCGAAGATCTGGATTTTTGATCACCCTAAAAGGATGAGAGCATACTCTCCTACTCCAATGTCACACTCAGCAATCAAAGCAAAAACATGTTCATTCCAACCTATTAGAAATCACTAGGTGCCTAAAACATTTAAAGACAGACACTAAGTTTAGTTGTTTCTCCAAGGCAACCTGCAAAACCCAAGTTAGAAGTTTGATTTCTTGTCTTTGACTATCGATTCTGCATAACACATGTTAGTAGTTTGATTTATTGTCTTTGCCATGCGTATGCCAAGATTTTGCATAGATAATTAGTACCAAAATCCAAAGCACAGAAAACAAAATGCAAAAACCAAACAAATTTCAAATAAAACACTGCATTTTTACCCCTGTTCTGGACTTTACACAGGCGCAGAACTCAGGACACAAGCGCAGAATGCAGGAAACAAGCGTAGAATGTCTTTAACACAGGCACAAAATGCTCAACACAGGTGCAGGATGCAGGACACAGGCGCAGAAGTCTCCAGAAAACCCTGCACGACCCTATTTTTGGTTTTTTTGGCCTGCAAATCAACTTGAAAGCACTCAAAAACACCATAAAGAGGTTAGAAGGTTAGTGTTCATGTCGGGTTCACCAATTAATGTATGTTAGGAAATAGGAAATCATCACAAGACAAGATAAACGTAATAGCTCAATCACAAATGCATTCATTGCAATGATCTATCCTAAACAACACTCAATAGAGACATGAAATAAAAACATTCAAAATTAAAGATATATGCAAACCAATAGCATATTTGAATGCTCCTTCATGTGGCTCCATTGTTCTTCTTTCCTCCTCAAATGGTTTGGTTGTGGATCTCACCTACAAGTGCACACACACAATTGAAAGCAAGTAGACGAGATTTTTGATCAAGAGTACTAGAAGCATAAATTCGATAGTCTGATTACCAATTAGCTTTGATTGATGAAGATCATCCAATTTATAGAAGAGTTGGAGAGATGACAAGATTAGCATGATTCAATTCAAATGGAAATTTCAAATCAATTATGTCAATTATGACAAATTATGACAAATTATGCACTTTCTATGCAAAATTTGTTGATTGATAATTTATGACAAATTATGACAACTTCTATGTCAAAAATTGATTGATTGTCAATTATGACAAATTTATGAAAAATTGACATGTCATTTCCATGAATTTAGGAGAGAAATAGGAGAGAATTGAAATTAGGAATTAGAAAAACTAAGAAATTAGAAAATTAAGAATTAGGAATTAGGTAAATTAATTAATAATTTGTCATTTATTAATTAATTCACAAAGAGGAATAATTAGCCAATTAAATGAACATTTAATTGTAATGAGAAGACTTAGGATAAATAAATAATTTATTAATCCTAAAGGAGGAAATGACAAACTAGGTTAAATGATTAAATCATAAAACCCTAGAAGATGAATTAGGTCTTGATGAAAGATAATTGATTTGATCATGATTTGATTTTGGATTGATAAATGACCAATATGATAAATGATTTGATTGACAAAATGCGCCAATTGATGAGGAACAATGACTAATTGATCCAAATTGACATAATTGAGACAAACAATGATCGATGACAAATCGATCGCAAAATGACAAGATTGACAAGAGGACAAGAATCGATGACAAAATAGATTGCAAAATGACAATATTGAAAATGACCATGATCAATGACAAATCGATCGCAAAATGACAAGATTGAACATGACAACGATCGATGACAAATCAATTGCATGATGACAAGATTGAAAATGATAAGGATTGATGATAAATCGACAAGATTGATAAGAGGACAACGATTGATGACAAATCGATTGCAAGATTGACAGGAGGACAAAACCCTAATTAGGATTGACGATGTCCAAAATGATGACAAATAAGCACGCATATTGATGCAATAAGATTAAATCGATCAAAATCATGACTAGATAGTGTTATCGACAAGACCAAATTCAAGAGCGAGTTAAAGGAAGAATGTAGAAGAAAGACTCGATGTTCGCAAATGATAAAAACCAAGTACGAATCATAGGAGAAATGTTAATGCGATGCAAAAACCTAAAATGAGGTAATGCACAAATGTTAAATTATGACTCCGCAAGTGTTGACCATTTTTAGGTGTCTACAGGTCTAAAGCAGGCACCTAGAGAATGGTATGAACATCTACATTCCCATCTTGTGAAGATTGGATTTGAGAGAACAAGTGAAGATAGCAATATCTACTTGAAGTCTGAAGGAGATCGGATCTTGATCTGTGAGGTATTTGTTGATGACATTATCTTTGGTGGAGATGACAAGATGAGTCATGAGTTTGCAGATGAGATGAAGAAAGAGTTTGAGATGTCACTCATAGGGGAGATTAAGTTCTTCATTGGACTGCAGATCTAGTAGATGAAATATGGAATCTTTATCACTTAGTCCAAGTATGTGAAAGAGGTGTTGAAGACCTTTGGCATGGAAGATAGCAAACCGGTTGGTACACCGATGTTGACTCATTGTAACCTATCCAAAGAGGATGACTCAACATTGGTTGATGAGAAGGAATACCGATCAATGATTGGTAAGTTACATTATGTAGTGCATGGCAGACTAGATATTGCACATGCAGTTGGCATTACTGCAAGGTTATAGAAAAGCCCAAGAGAATCCCAATTGGTTGCAGTCAAGCGGATTCTTAGGTATCTGAAGGGAACTATTGATTATGGATTGTGGTATCCATATAGCAAGGATTTCAACTTAAAAGTATACACAGATGTTGATTGGTTAGGTAATGTAGATGACCAGAAAAGCACAACTGGTGGTGCATTCTTTCTCGGCAGTAGACTGGTCTCATGGATGAGTAAGAAGCAGAGTTGTATCTCTTAGTCTATAGTGGAAGCAGAGTATGTTGCAGCTTTCATGAACTGCACTCAAACAATTTGGATGAAGCATGTATTAAATGGCTTCAAAGTTCCTATATCTAAACCGGTAAGTATATTTTGTGACAATACTAGTGCAATTGATATCTCCAAGAATCTGGTTTTACATTCTAGAACCAAGCACTTTGAGCTTAAGTATCATTTCTTGAGGGAAAAGGTTCAGAACAAAGAGATTGCACTAGAACATGTTTCCAGTAAGGAGTAGCTAGCAGACATATTCACCAAGCCTCTCCCAAAGGCTACATTTATGTACTTAAGAGGTGAACTAGGGGTGTTGCCCCTTCAAGAGGTAAACTAAAGGCATATGCTCCACATCAAATAGGTATTGCATAATCAAATTTATTTTGGATTGATGTGTTGAAGGATGCTACTCCATAGGGGGAGTAGCATAATGGAATAGGGCATCTTGTGCCTCCACTTTGGTATTGCTATCAAAGGGGGAGAAGAAGTGAAGCGGAGAAGATATCTACAAAAATTGGGGGAGAAGATGTGAAGTGGAGAGATATCTTTGTATATTGCCATCAGTGCCAAAGGGGGAGATTGTTGGCATTATGTGAGCTAGTATGAGGACATAATGACATTGTGTGTTGTCATTGATGTCAATATGATGAAGAGAAGAGAACTCGTATAACACTGTGAACCGGCATATGGTTATGGGAACTAGCACATGTAAGCATTGTATGACTATTGGTTGGTAGTCTCAACTTCAGGGTTTCTGGTTGAAGTGCTTCAAGCCTGTGTGGCTCAACCGGTGACTTTGTGTGCTGAGTTAGCATGATAACGAAGAACATATCGTGTTACCATGTAAGCCTTGTGTGCATGAAGGATCTTGCATGAAGGAGATTGTTCCTATCTACCTCAAGAATGTGCAAAGTCTGTAAACGGTGATAATGCATGAGGGGTTATCAGCCGCCATGAAATCGGTGGAAAATGAATGATGGAGCATGTCTTGAGATTGGATCAAGACTATTGCATTTAATGCAGTGTGCTCAACGGTTAGGATTGAACTGTTTGAATTCCTTAACCTAACAGGTTTAGGGTTTACGGTTTATGCTACTGACCTACCTGTTTTCCTATTAGGTCGATGTTCTGATTCTTTCTGAGGTTGTTGGCAAAAGTTGTGTGTGTGTATCCAAGATAAGAGATATGTGATTATTGCCAAACCAGAGGAGAGAAGTGATACCTACAGAGTGTAAGTGCAGAAGGTGAAGAGGAGCTTAAGCGGATCTACATTGGCATTGAGTGTTGTTACCAAGTCATTGTAATACCTGTTGATCTCTAACCGCCTCAACAATTGGAAAATCCCTTAATAGGGTAGCTTTAACCAGCTTGCTATAAATCCTTTAACAAGGTGACTCAAAACCATTGAGTTCTTGAAATCCTCTAACAAGGTAACCTTTAACAGGGTTTAACCCTTAACCGAGTGATCCCTAACAAGATCGGTTCCTAATAGAACCTATTGTATCAGTCTTTAACCAAACAAGGCTCCTAACAGAGCGGACTTCTAAAGAGTTCAAAAATAAGCTTGTGGGTATTCATCCCCACAGTGGTTTTTCCCAGTTGGGTTTCCATGTGAAAAATATGTGTCATGTGTGATGTCTTCTTCATGTGATGCTATGTTGTTTTCTATCAAGCGGTGAATCATGTTGATCTAGTTTCTTATATGTATATCTTTGATGGTAGATTACCTATTCATTCATTAGGGTGAAATGGAAATGAAGTGTTAGATTGTATGAGAAGATAAGTGTCAACCAGTTTATGCTTGTCTCAGTTATTTTGGGTTTTGCCAGTTGTACTCTGTTTAAGGATCGGTGTTATTGTTTGTCTATCAATGCACAGTGTTTGCTGACAAACCAGTTTAAGAGTGTGTTTTTGTCCTATAAAGCACATATATGTTCTCTTTTTAGTGACCCCAAAACCAATGAGACCTTACCTCTTAATTCAAAGAGGTTTCCTATACAATGGTGTAACCATTTGGGGATAAAAAATTCTTTTTGGGATAGGTGGTGGATGGTCTTTGACCAACCACCTTGTAATAATTTTGAGGTTCCATTATATTTTTTGAGGAAAGTAGATTGTGAGTTTGTCCTCAATCAAAGGCCAAACTATTTTGATATGAGAGACTTCTAGGGTAGAGGTGGAGGCCTTGCCCAAGATAGACCTAGAGCTTGGAGTCCCTCTAGTAGAAAAGCCTATGGTCCATGTCACGATCCTAATAACCTTGAAAGAGTCTATGGAGGTACAGATTCTTCAAGCAGCTATTGCATTGAATGATGTCAACATTTAGCATGACACACAATTATCACATCCTCTTGGCCTAGATGATGATGCACCAGCTAAACCATTTGGCCTTGGTGAGCTCATTTGGTGTGTGTGTCCTAGTTGTTTAGGTATATTCTCTAGTATAGATATCGATGCAAATGCACATGGCTCCACGATCCATGTGTCTACATGTTGTGGGGCTATATGTGTAGTAGAGGATATGATGTTGATTGATGATTTGAGGGATATGATGCCAGTTAGACATAGACAAAGGTGTGTTGATTTCAATTGATAATATTTTATTTAGTAATCACTTAAAACTTGTAAATGTAAATAAAATTTCATTTATAGATCGATTTAAATTGATATGAACAATATGCATTTTAGGATGTAGCAGCTAGTGTTAATACACCATCTCATATTCCTCCCACTTTTGTTGTAGTTGCAACTTCGACACTTGACGTAAATTTTTTGTAACATGTTAAAATAGAATAGTACCTTGAATTCAAAATATTTTTTTTATAAGATATACTAACTCTCTTTAATGTATATTTATTTTGTATTTTATAGGCATTATCATGGGATCAAATGTCCTAGATTGATAATGTCACGCTTTCGGCAATTGATTTTGGCCTAGAAAGCTATGTGGTGTCATATTTTGTACACCCCTTATTTATGTAGTATTTTGAATATGCGAGTCATTTAAATATAGATTTGTTAAATTATATTTAATATTATCTACTGATACCTCTTGTGTTAATTTTGTTTCTTTTAGGGTACCTCACGTGTGTCTAGGATACCTCCTAGATGAAAGAAATCCTCGAGGACACCTAAATGTCAAAAGGTAATTGAACATATTTTTAATTGATATAATTGTTTGAAAAAATTATATACTGTTTTTGTCTTTTTTATATACAATGGCAATTGGGATTTGTAGAATTGATGAATGCACCTAATATGCTAGAGGTTCAAGAGAGGGAAGAGGTATGTATCTTTGCTTGATTTTCTTGATTTCATGATTATATGCACATGTACATGTGAAATTTAGATATATTGGGGTATGTGCAAGATCATGGTGGGCCAAATAGGCCTTTAAGTGGCAATTAAAATCAGGAAAATAGAGTTAGGCAACTTGACATAAAGATAAATATTTTTGAATAAGTTGCCAACATTATTTCAAAAATATGTTAGAATAGAATCTCTAGAAAATTGAATGTAGTTTTTAAGATACTAGTTATTTTCTAAAAAATAATAAATTTATTTGATACAAATTTGAAATTTCAATGCAATAGTATTAAAATTTTAGGAAAAAGATAAGAATCAATTGTCTGTCTGACCACCCTAACCGCAATCAAATCATAATATTTTTTGTAAGATTTTAGATATAATTAGAAGACTCATGTCCAAATGTGACACATATTTTTTTGTATTTTTTTTTAAATAGATAAAAAAAATTTCAATAAAAGTGGATTATTCCACTAAACTTTTTTATTAATATTTTTATTTTTTACATAGGACTCAAAGAGCATACCAGAGGAAAGAACCTTGGGAAGAAAACCTCTGGTCACAACTCATAAAATAAACCTATAGTATCTAACAGATCAGTTTATACACCCTGCCCAAAACCACATACAAAATGTGGTCACAACACATATAATATCAGTTTTACATAGAGCCCATATGGCCCATCGGACAATTTTCAAATGTAGACTCCATGACTACTATCAATGGAAGAAGACATAATTTTCCAAAGCCCTATGCCAAATCCCATGAGCCAAAAACCTTCCTGCCAAAAAAGAAACTATCAAAAAACCTTTGGAAAAACACTATTGTATCAAATACCATGAGCTCGAATCTCTCTTCCAGACAACGAACATGAATAGTTGAAATGAAAGGGGAAAGCGGGAATAATTGTCATCATAAAGTTTTACATCAACATTACTCAAGAAAATCATATAACTATTGTTACAAACCTTCCCATACCCTAGAAGGAATTTCCTTAAAACCCACCTCTCACTGATTAAAATTGCTATCAATGGCTAAATTTTCCAAATAATCCACAATCCTATTAACTTCTCTGTAACAATAGGATAACAAGAAAGATTCAAACAATTCTAATTTTTCTAAAATGAGATCAAGTATATACTACAAATTCCAACAATTCAATTTCTTTTTCATAACACATTGAATAATTACCATAGAATCACCTTCAATTATTAAGTCCTTAATTCCCAAAGAGATTACTATATCCAATCCAAAAGACAAAGCATGAAATTCTGCATAGTTGTTAGTTTTAAAACCAATAGCATGACACTTAGCTCGAATAAAATTTGCATTGTGATCATAAATTTCCATGCCTACCCTAGCCGGCCTAGGGTTACCACGAGAGGCCCGATCAAAATTTAGTTTAAAGTGCCCCTATGAAGGAGGTTTCCATCTAGCAAAGAATCTCTTACCTATTGCATCATTATTTTTTAAAATTGAACCATGAGAGGGTAAAACCAACAGCATCTTCCAAACTCTAGTAACTCTACTATCCGAGTGCAAAAAAGAAGTAAGATTCTCCAAATTCTTATAAATAAATGACAAAACAACCTCATAGATTGAAGACTCGATTTTTAATAGAACCTCAGACACATGAGAACTTGTTTTTTTAAATATCATGTTGTTTCACTCTAGCCAAATATTCTAAATCACAATAGAAGGAGATATGATCCAAAGGCATGCATAGAAAGATGAGGCAAACATAAAGGGCCAAGATCTAAAATAGGAAATGAGATCCTTACCAATAAAAAAGGATATATTTAACTTCTCAAACAACCACTACCAACATTCATAAGCATAATCACAATGTAGGAACATGTGTGAAGAAGATTCCAAGTTTTTTGTTACAAAGGACACAAGGGAAAACAATAGTAATACCAAGCTTGTCTAGTCTCATACCTATAAGGACTCTGTCCTGAACTGCCAACCAAGCAAAGGCTCCAGCTTTAAGAAGACAAGCCGAATGCCAAAACAACTTATAAGTCCAAGATGATAAATCTTTAGCAACCATAAGAGAGTTGTAACCATCTTTAACAGTGTACTTATGAGAAATATTCTTTGTCCAAATAAGTTCATCCTCAAAATCAAAAAGAAATACAATTCTATGCCCCAAAATCTTTTCAAAATCTAATTTCATAATTTGATCAACATCTAAGAAATCATTTGACTTCCATCTACCTAGCTTAAGGGGTCCACTAGTCACAATTTCAAAATAATCTGCTACAAAAACACCCCAAAGGGAGGAAAGAATATTGATTAGAGGAGACCAATCCCTAATATTCACTAGAGGTGTGTGTCCATTCCATACTTCATCCCAGAATCTGACCTTTCTACCATTATGAACAATCCATGAGAGATGAGGCAAAATAATTGATCTACATTTACAAAGGAAATTCCAAATAGCAAAACCAGAAGGCAAATTTGAGACTTTAAAAATGTACTCTCTCAGTCCATTATTTAAATATTTGACAAACATAATATGTGCCCATAAAGAGATAGGCTTGTCATATAATTTCCAAACCAGCTTAGCACCTAAGGCTAAATTCTGATTCTCTAAACTTTGAATTCTTGTTCCCCCAAGTTCCTTAGGCAAACATACCTTATCCCATGCAACTAAAGGGAGTTTCTTCTTACCATCTTTATTATTGTTCCAAAGAAAATCTCTAAGAGTATCTTGTAAACTAACAATAGTTGTTTTTGGAGACTTCAAAATAGACATGAGATATATGGGAACAACATTCAAAACAGACTTGATGAGAATAATTTTACCTGCCAAAGTTAACCATCTATGATTCTATGAGAGAATTCTTTTAGAAATGACCAAAATAATCTTATCCCAAAAACCCATCTTATCCTATTTAACAAAGAAATGAATCCCAAGGTAAGTACATGGAATATTTCTAGTCTCAAATCCCCAAAAGGATTGCAACCTATGCTGAACCATTTGTGATGTATTAAGGAAGAAAATCTTTGATTTATCACCATTCACTTTCTAACCAGAAAATGATGCATAATTTTGTATTATTCCTTTAATCACTTTTGCCTCAACTAACGAAGCTTGTCCAAATAATAGAGTATCATCTACAAAGAGACAATGAGAAATACTTTGGGGAATATTTTGAATCCTTATACATTTCTAAAGCCCCCCAACTTTAGTAGTTGTAATAGCCCAACTAAAGGTTTCAGCTAGGAGAATAAACAAAAAGGGAGAAAGGGGATCTCCTTGTCTCAAACCTTTGGAGGAAGTGAAAAAACCACAAGGAGAACCATTAATTAAAACCGAGAATCTTGCAGAAGAAATACATGCACGAATCCATTTGACCCAGGCCTTGGAAAAACCTAACTTCTCAAGAACAACACATAAAGCCCCCCACTCTACTCTATCATAAGCCTTCATCATGTCTAGTTGAAGTATCATGGTCAGGGTTCTTTGGGTGGAAATTGATTGCAGCACCTCATGTGCTACAATTGCATCCTCTATCATCTCCCTTCTAGGAACAAAACCACCTTGCTCCAATGAAATGATCCTAGATAGAATTTTTTCCAACCTAAGGGAAATTGCCTTCGTAAATATCTTATACAAAGTGTTACATAAAGAAATGGGGCAGAAGTCAGCAAAAGACTTAGTATCCTCTTTTTTAGGAATAATTGCAATCATTGTAGTATTAAGTTCTTTTAAAACATACCTATTTCTCCTAGCTTCCTTGAGAGCCAATAAAACATCATTTCCCACAAAATCCCATTTCTGAAAAAATAAAGGAGTAAAACCATCTGGTCCTGAAGCTTTATTCGGATTCATGGAAAAGACAACACTCTTAACTTCTTCCAAGGAAAAGGGAGACATCAACATCTAATTGTCTTCCAAAGATACTAAAGGAGTAATATTAGATATAATATCATTATTGAGATTTCCATTTTTTGAAGATAATAATGACTTAAAAAACCTAACTTCCTTTGAAGCAATGTCTAGTGCAGAGGCACCTAAGCACACAAGCATAGTAGGAGGTCAAAAGTCATAATATGAACAATTTATTGTATTTGAGTCATTCATAACATATTAAGGTTATTTGAGTCAATTGAATCATAATATGTAAGGATAAATGAGCCATTTTGTCCAAAGATATCATATTTGGTCCATATTGAAGTTTTAAAAGTGTCCATGTAAGAGTTAGAGTCATTTATGTCAAAAATTGTAAAAATTGCAAAGTTGCAATATTGCCAAAAGTGCAACAAAAGTGTAAAAATGAAATCCATTGGTTATGAGGTGGTTGGAGAAGTTAGAAAGGAGTTGGAAATGGTTTATAAAACCATTTTTGGTCGAAATCAAGAGGGGAGATCAGTTTGGACGGGATTTGACAAAGATTATCCATCTAACCCTCAAACTATCATGAGGTTTTAAGGAATCTATGGCTGTCATAGATCCATGGAGGATCACATTTGATGTAATTTTTATATGTATATGTTATTCAATGATATATTTATTAAATATCTTTCAGATGAATCCTTTCTTGTGCATTTTTGTGGAGTATTTGGCAAGATATGTTTGTTTTTTTAATGATTGTCAAAACCCTGGCAAGGGTTACCCATTTTTGGGAAAATGATCATATCTTTTTATTTAACCGTTGGATCTGGCTGAAAGTTTGAGAGAACTTGTTTAACTCAGTGATATAAATTATGACCGAAGCGATTGTCTTTATGAGAATTATGTAAAATGTTATTGATGACTGTTTGTTACAGTTCACGGTGAAAAGCAGATTGGTGAAGGCAGCAACAACCCGGTTGTAGCATTTGGTGTGGTCACATGAGTGATAATATTGAAGAAAGGATATATGTGTTGGAAAGGTCTCTGAATATTATTTCCAGTTCTTTTGATCTTACTTTATTTGGTTGAGAATTGAATATTTTGTGATCATTTTGGTGAAAACAGTTGTTAAGGGATGAAACCCTAAATTAGGGTATTCCATGGCAATAAATAATTTGTTCTCTCATGTTATGGTGAATGTTATGATCTGAAATATTGAATGGATGTTTTCAAGGATGTAATATAACCTTTGAAGTTAGTTTGAAGTTGAGAAGAGTGATTTATCTTGTTATATGTCTCTTGATTCAAGTTTAAAGTTTACCCTTGAATGAAGGTTTTATGGATTTTCATGATGCTCTGCATCAAATTGGTATCAGAGCTAGAAGAGCCTGAGTGTGTGGGTAGAGTGCCGAAGGAGGCAATCCACACCAGGACCTAGCCATGAAGGATTTTTTATTTGGTTTTTGCTGATTAGTTTTTGGTTGCAAGGTGCTCATCCATCTAGCTACAAGAAGGCAGACAAGGAAGGTCTATCAAGGGCCAAAGGGATGGTCCATTGATTGCCAAAAGACTAGGGAGAGAGGCAAAGAGGAGAACTCCTAGGTGAGGCATAGAGGTTGTTGGTGAGGTGATGCAGCATGGAGAGGTGGACTTATGGTTGGTAAAAGCACTTGGGTGGTAGCCACTACAAAATCCATTGGTAGGAGTCACAAAGAGATTGTTTGAGAAGGAAGAAGCAACATAAAGAAGATGAGAGAAGAAGCATAAAGAGGCATAAAGAGGTAAAGATGAAGACAAAGGTGAAAATTTCACTCAAATTTTTTTCCTTGCAGGTCATTGTACCCACGTTTCCAAGGGACTTGGAAACTTTTCAAGGTCGGGAGTATGGTGCAGAGGCACCTAAGCACACAAGCATAGTAGGAGGTCAAAAGTCATAATATGAACAATTTATTGTATTTGAGTCATTCATAACATATTAAGGTTATTTGAGTCAATTGAATCATAATATGTAAGGATAAATGAGCCATTTTGTCCAAAGATATCATATTTGGTCCATATTGAAGTTTTAAAAGTGTCCATGTAAGAGTTAGAGTCATTTATGTCAAAAATTGTAAAAATTGCAAAGTTGCAATATTGCCAAAAGTGCAACAAAAGTGTAAAAATGAAATCCATTGGTTATGAGGTGGTTGGAGAAGTTAGAAAGGAGTTGGAAATGGTTTATAAAACCATTTTTGGTCGAAATCAAGAGGGGTGATCAGTTTGGACGGGATTTGACAAAGATTATCCATCAAACCCTCAAACTATCATGAGGTTTTAAGGAATCTATGGCTGTCATAGATCCATGGAGGATCACATTTGATGTAATTTTTATATGTATATGTTATTTAATGATATATTGATGAAATATATTTCAGATGAATCCTTTCTTGTGCATTTTTGTGGAGTATTTGGCAAGATATGTTTGTTTTTTTAATGATTGTCAAAACCCTGGCAAGGGTTACCCAGTTTTTGGAAAATGATCATATCTTTTTATTTAACCATTAGATCTGGCTGAAATTTTGAGAGAACTTTTTTAACTTAGTGATATAAATTCTGACTGAAGCGATTGTCTTTATGAGAAGTATGTAAAATGTTATTGATGACTGTTTGTTACAGTTCATGGTGAAAAGCAGATTGGTGAAGGCAGCAACAACCCGGTTGTAGCATTTGGTGTGGTCACATGAGTGATAATATTGAAGAAAGGATATATGTGTTGGAAAGGTCTCTGAATATTCTTTCCAGTGCTTTTGATCTTACTTTATTTGGTTGAGAATTGAATATTTTGTGATCATTTTGGTGAAAACAGTTGTTAAGGGATGAAACCCTAAATTAGGGTATTCCATGGCAATAAATAATTTGTTCTCTCATGTTATGGTGAATGTTATGATCTGAAATATTGAATGGATGTTTTCAAGGATGTAATATAACCTTTGAAGTTAGTTTGAAGTTGAGAAGAGTGATTTATCTTGTTATATGTCTCTTTATTCAAGTTTAAAGTTTACCCTTGAATGAAGGTTTTATGGATTTTGATGATGCTCTGCATCAATGTCCTTCGGCTCTGTCAATAAATTCCCATTCTGACACTGAATACAAGATATCTTGTTCTTACATCTTTTAATCTTAGTTGAAGAATGAAAAAAAATTGTGTTCCTGTCACCATCTGAAAGCCATAACTCTCTAGATTTCTGTCTCCAATAGATTTCCTCTCTAGCTAACACCTCCTCAATCTATAATTATAGTGACTTCAATTCATCAAAAACTTGTGGCAACATACCATGTTGAAGTAGATGATTATTAAGACACTCAATCATATCTTGAATCCTTTGTTTTCTTGAAAAATGTTCTTAAAATGCAAGATACTCCATTCCCTAATATTCAATTTCAAATAACTTAACTTCTTAGCAATTTGAAACATATAGGACCCAGAACAAAAAGGAGTATAATTCCACCATTTCATAAGCAGAGGCAAAAAGGAAGAATCCCTAAACCACATGGGCTCAAATTTAAATGGAGACTTAAAAGAAGCCCTATCCTCAATAACTGAAAGGGAAATTGGAAAATGATCAGAAGCTGAGACTAGTAGAATAGATGAAAAGAATTCAAAATTTGAATCAATCCAATTCTCAGATAACAAAAATTGATCTAATCTCTTAGCAATCTGATAAAAAATACCTTCTCATGTTTTTCCATGTGAAAACCCCATTCTGAGACTTACAAAAAAAAAGGCTCATATCAGAAATGAAATCCCCAAAGTCATCCATAATCCTTTTATTAGGGAAAACACCTCCTCTTTTCTCATCTAAATCAGTGATAGCATTAAATCACCCCTGAAGATAATTAAGGAACCATGTCTTAAGGGAGAAGAAATCCTTTTTAATTCACCTCATAACTTACTCTGCCCTTGAATTCCTGATGGAGCTTAAATGTTAAAAAGCCAGAATTAACCTTCAAAATCTTGCTTATAACTAAAGTCAACATCCAATTTGTAGTAGATGCCAATAATTGTACCTCAATATTATAATTATTCCAAAGCAGTGCCAAACCTCCTAAAGCACCACAAGCAGGAGAAGAAAGAAAATTCCACCTTCTCCAAGATGAAAAAACCAAATCAGCAGACTCCTTTGACAACTTTGTTTCTTGCAACATAAAAATATCACACTTAATTAAGTCCATCTGGGACTTAATTAAGCGTCTCTTGTTAGGGGCATTTAAGCCCCTAACATTCCAAGAAATAATTCTCATTGTCCTTGAGGGGAGGCTGAAGCTCCCCTCTTCCCATTAATCAGAGAATTTTTGCTTTCCCCAAAGCAACCTTGCAAATTACATTTCACAGCCCCTGATCTTGTCACAGGAGGACTAGTCATAGATCTTTTACTCCTCTTTCTTTTAACACTTACAAGAGTTAGGCATGTTTTCATAGGCCTACCAAGAGAGACCGAACACCTCCCTTGCCCACCAGTAGGAGAAAGGGACAAAGTCTTTTGAATTCTAGCATCAATTTCCATTTGAGTCTTAAGATTATTTGGAGGCCTACATCTCCTAGGAGAAACCATTGATGGTGAAAAAACCAAAGTTGTTTGGACAATTGGTAAACTCTTGCATGACTTTGGAGAAGCCAGGATAATTGGATTATCTTCAAAACCCAACTCTATTGTGTCCAAAACCACAATAGGATTAGCAGATGCAGAAATTGGAAGGGTAGAGTTTATACCCCCCAAATCATTCTCAATTGAACAAACAACTCTATCAATAATACCCTCATCCATCTGATGTGCATGATTGTTAAAAAATATCATTTATTTGTTGAACCAGATTCTCATTTGGCATAATAACAGGGACAATCTCTAATGGATTACTATTCCCTAAGAAAGATTCATTAGCCATATTAATTTCAACATTCAGAGGGGAATTATTAGACACCAAATTCTTAATTTCCTGAACTAAAGAATCATCATTAGGAAAACCTATGGCAGGTACCTATTTAATAGTTTCCATATCAAACACTTCATTTTTATCTAAATTCACATTCTTTGAAGAATCAAAAACCTCCTTAGTGCATGAAGACAAATTGCCGTCCTTACCCTTTATGTGATTATTTGGCATCTTAGGGAAATCTATTGTCAATGGATGATCTACTCCATTTATCGGGGGATTACCATCCATCACTATACCCCCGTTATTAGAAAATGTCTTCAGTAAAGAGGAAAGTGAGACCAAACCCGAAGTGTGATCATTTGGTTTCATAGAACTATGACACAATGGATTATTTTCAAGATTAAGGTGACCTGTTTCTACCAATTTATGTGAAGAGACATTTCCACGTCCTTCAACCAAAGGTCCTGCCGACAAACTATCTTTATTAAGGGATTTAGGGGTAGATCCAACAACCTGTTGTTTTTTCTTAAAATCCATAGGTAATGCTTTTATTATTGTCTTTGATTATCCAAAAGTAAAGAGACTTAAGTCTACCCATGAACCCAAATGCCTTCTATTGGCCATTTCCAATCATAAATATTATTTTGATTAAATGTTACATATATGCGCGATCTGGAGTTATTTGAATTTGCGGTTGTTCGAAGGAAATTCTCCAAAATATTTCTTTAATGGGTGTCCCTACCCTAATTCAAATCTCCCATTTTAGGGCATAGATAGGGAGGATGTGCATCTTTGCGGTTGTTCACTTTAAAAACCCTAATTTTGTCTTAGATAAATGCTAAGCAATTTTATTTCCATTGCAAATAATTTTATTTCCATTGTAAATAGGCAGTTTTAATTCCCGAGGCTGGTATACTGATAGCTGAAGTGGCAAAAAATTATTTATAAGTGCGTAGAAGTCCAATCCAGTGACACTTTCGTGGGGGAATTTTCTTCTTCTGCGAAGCTCACAATATTAGTAGTCACGCAAATTTAAAAATCAATTTTATTATGCCTCTTTCTTGCTTTTATTCCTCCTTCCCAAAGCTCATGCCACCTTTGAATAAGAAATGGCTTTGGAAAGCATTTGCAGACCCATCAGGAAGGAAATCGCACCATTATCTGAGGGAGACGTGCCTATTTTTTTAAATAGATAATTAATTATGATAATTTTACTACAAAATTTTAAAAATATAAAAGACTTGTATGTCTCACCATCATAACTTGGTTAAAACTTTATGAAATTCATTTTTTTCCTTTTTAATACTATAGTATACGAAGCATAGAATGTGACGCATGTTTCAGATTCAAAAAATGTGATACTGCTTGATGTTATAGATATTTTTCATTCAGCCTATCAATCAGTACTTTATTTAGAATATCACCACTTTTCGGCCCCTCATGATCCTCCACATATCCATTATAATCTTATCATTTTTCATATAGGAAATAGTCATAGCTTCTTGACCAATGATAAGCCATCCTAGGTCAACAAGAGAACCATCTCAACCTCTAGTACACTTTTGTTCTATATATTGTAGATTTTTAGTATTTTTTTATCTATATATGTTATTACCTTGTATTAATTGTATTTAACCTACAATAGACCCCTTCGCAATTTGGCCATAGCATGGATACTTTCTCATACCAATTTGTGAGGACAACTAAGATTGATAAGGCAAGGAGAGTGAAGACAGTAGACCCCAGATCAACACATAAGGTAATATACAATTCAATTACAAAGAAATTATAGTTGAATATATAGTTATTTTGATAATTGTGAACTACTTTTTACAAAAGGAATCTAATTTGGCATTTGAATTATGGTTGGAAAATCATCTATAGAGCCATATACTGCATCAAAGAGGCTCGATTTTGATGATCCACAACAACTATAGGATAATATAGTGTTATTTGCGGTCATTGAAGGAACAATACATGTATATATTTGACATTTTTATTGTATATCGATCTAGACATGGCATATGCCACATTTTTGTAAACTTTTATTGACTTGGCATATATGCCATTTTGTATTCATACACAATTATTGTGCATTTTGATATATATATAGAAGCTGATATTCGATCAAATTTTTTCATTGTGTGCATGTCTTTGTACTTTGAAAGTTAAATATTTACAATTGAAATGTGATCCAATTATAGCATATTGTGGATTTATCAAATTAAAATCCAATAGAATCTATTAATTTTTACAATAGGCTCTGCATAGTAGTATGAGTCACGATCATTGCATGGAATTTGTTTGAAAATTTTATCATTGATTTGCATCCGAATCATGTAATATGTATATTGTACTTTTTTATATTTATATGTTGAAGACACAACAGTCATGAGGCACACATAAAGACATATATAGTCTGAATGAATGATGAAAGTGATGCAAGTAGGCACGATGAGTGTCCAAATAGATTGTGAATCTGACTTATGTACCTTGACACTTGTACAAACATTTTTTCACCAAGGTACTTGCCCATAGCACCACAGAGTGGTTTTCACTAATGGACGAAATGATTTTTCTTGACTTTTTTGCATTTTTCAATTTTTTTGGTATCTTTTATGCTTTTTTAATTTAATTTTATTTTTTTTTTAAATTTTAAAATTGGTACTCTGAAGCTTAGACATAGAATTTTTTCAGGTTTAGGATTTTCATAGGCTCATACAAGGGTTCACCTTCAGATGTAGCCAACTGATAAGAACTGGACCCATATTTGGTAGTGATGACATAGAGTCCCAACCAATTGGGCTCAAAATTTCCCTTCATTTCTCGATCTTGAAGATTCCTTTGATTTTCCATAAGGACAAGGTCACCAATGTGAAATTCTTGGGTCCTGACTTTCTTCTTATATCTGAGTTAGAAGTGATTCTTATAAACCCAAAGATGATCCAAGGCCTTAAGACATCGTTCATCTAACAATTCAAGCTCTTGTAATCTAACTATTCTATATTCCTTGTCAGGTGGGATATTCTATAAGAACACCTGTAGTGAGGGGATTTTATTTCAAGAGGGAGTATGACTTCAAAACTGAAGAGTAGGGAATATGGGGTGTCACATATGGGCATTTGGATACTTGTGTGGTAGGCCCAAAGTGCAGGGTGGAGTTGCAAGTGCCAATCATGGCCAACTTCATTACCTATCCTTTTTACAGTTTTAATAAGGGTTTTGTTTGAAGCCTCAACTTGATCATCACCTTTCAGGTAGTATGGAGTGGAGAAATGGTGTTGGATGGTAAATTTATAGCATACTTCATTGACATCATGATTTTTTAAAGGTATGCCATTATCTGTAATGATAACCTTAGGGATTCCATATTGGCAGATTAAGTAGTTTTGGATAAACTTTTCTATTTGTTTGCCATTAGTAAAGGTGAGTGTTATGGCTTCCACCCACTTGGTGAATTATTTTGTGGTGCTATTATGAATTTATGGTCATTAGATGAGGTGGGATGGATTTTTCCAATGAGATCAAGCCCCCATTATGAGAAGGCCCAGAGTGTAATGAATGACTACATATCTCAAGACAACACATGAATCTTATCTCCATGTTTCTAACAAGACACACATTTCTTGACAATGTAGTGGTATGCATCTTGTTCCATTCTAGGCCCATAATATCCTATGTGTAACAAATTCTTAGCTAGAGTGAGGTTGCTTGAGTGTGCCCCATAGACACCTTCATGCACCTCATGTATTGCTCATTCAACCTCCTCTCTATCTAAACACCTTAGGAGGGTTCCACTGAGGTGCCTTCAGAATAGGTTTTCTCCAAGAATAGTGTAAGGGGAGAATAAATGAATGAAAGTCTATTGTTGGGTTTTGGTGAGGTGAGGGGGAATGGTATTGTCATGGAGGTAGGTGTATGTCTCTTGATACCAGGGAGAGTTGAGACCAACAAGGACACACATCATGCTTGACTTAGGGACATTGTATGCTAGGAATAGAAGATGTTCAACCAAGAATTCACACTATTGATTGTTTTCTATCATCTGCAATAGGGAACCAATGGTAGCCATTGCATATATATCTCCATTGCTTGTCTAAGGAATTTTCTTAAACTCAATGGAGATGAAGTGTTGCTTGAATTTTTTTACCATGCAATGATATGGGAGTAATTTGTTCTCCTTCATTTGGTACTCATCATTGACTTGCTTAATGAAAAGTTTGGAGTCTCCATAGACGTGCAAGTTAGTGATCTTCAATGGAATTAGCTAGGTGGAGACCAGTAATGAGAGCTTCATAATCCATGATATTGTTTGTGCATGAAATGGCTATCTTGGAAGACTTGGCTATGCAATCTCCTTGAGGGGTGAATAATAAAATTCCTGCCCCTAATCCATGCTCTATGTAGGAAACATCAAAGTAGAGCTACCATGCAATGGACTATGTGAGTGCCATGATAGAGTCATATGAGAATTTTGTAATGATGGGATGTTCTCCTTGTAGAGGGGCGTCATCTAGTTGATTAGCAATGACTTTTCCTTTGATTTCCTTTCAATCTACATACTCAATGTCAAATTCACTTAACAACATTACCCATTTAATGGTGTGTCCTATGAGAGCGGCCCTTGATGGTAGATACTTGAGGGGGCCTATCTTCACAATAAGCTTGAACATGTAGAGGTGGATCTTTTGAGTATTGAAAAAAACTGCAAGGCATGCTTGTTATATCAAAGTGTAATTAAGCTAATGACCTACAAGTGTGCGAGTAATGTAGTAGATGACATGCTCTTTACCTTGATCATCAGTTTGTGCAAGTAATGCCTCCAAAGCCACTAAAGTAGCTGAAATGTATAGAAGAAGTAGTTTTCCAAGGATAGGTGGCATTAATACTGAAGGGGATGCCAAATATTCTTTGAGTTTTTCATTATCAAAGGCTTTTTGTCACAAACAATCCCACAAAAAATTAGTGTCCTTTCACAGGAGGTGAGCAAATGGATGGCACTTATCTGTAAGTTGTGCTATGAATCGATGGATGGATTGAATTTTACCTTGTAGACTATGAAGCTTCTTGAGAGTCTGAGGAGGAGGCATTTCTATAATTTATTTAACCTTTGTGGGATATAATTAAATTCCTCTATGTGATATAATGAATCCAAACGATTTTCCAGATGTGACTCCAAAGACACATTTCTTTGGATTGAGTCCTAGCTTGTATTTTTTCAATCTATCAAAGATCTTTCTTAAGACTGGAATGTGTTATTCATATGTCTTTGATTTTCCTAGGAGGTCGTCCACATAGTCTTCCATGATATCATGTAGAAGATCATGAAAAATGGTAGTCATTGATCTTTGATAGGTAGCACCATTGTTCTTCAATCCAAATGGAATAACCTAATAGCATAATGTTCCCCATGGAGTGGTAAAAGTTGTCTTATATTGATATTCTTTGGTGATTTTGATCTGGTTATGGCCTGAGAAACTATACATCAAAGAAAGCATCTCATGCCCAACTATGAGATCAACAATCATGTCAATGTTTGGTAGGGGAAAATCATCTTTAGGGTACACTCTATTGAGATCTTTGAAGTCTGTGAAAATGTGTATGCTCCTAGTGGGATTTCCAACAGGTACAATGTTTGAGAACCACTCCAGATAGTCAATGGGTCTAATGAAACCAACATCAATCATTTTCTATAATTCTTTTTTAACCAGTAGAGCAATCTAGGGGTGCATCTTACACATCTTTTGTTTAAATGGCTTGGCATCTAGTTGGACGGCAAGGTTGTGCACTACTAACTCTAGATCTAAGCTTGGCATTTCAGCATATGACCAAGCAAAATTGATTGGTGTCTCTTTAAGGAAGTTCACAATGTTATGTTTTTCTTGATCTGTGAGGGACTTAGCAACAAGAACATTCTTCAAATTATCCTCGATACCCATGTTAATGGTGTTAGTTTCTTCAATTAGCAAGGATGATCTTTCATGTAGGGAAGGAACCATGGTAGGAAGGTCAAGTCCCTCATCTTCTAGAGCCTAATCTAGGTTTTCACTTCTAGATATGTCTGTTGTGTTTACTTTTTTTTGTGTCCGAAGGTTCCTCTTTGAGGTTTTCACCAGGGGACTTTTGATTTTGATTTTTATTTTCACTTTTGTGACTAAGGGAGTTGACCTGACTATTGGTATTTTGGATGTGTTTCATTGGTTTTGTCATTGATGTCAACACTTATCAACACTTGGATATTTTTCATTATGTTCACCGACATGATCAATGATTTATGCATAGTCACTGGTATCTAGTTCATCGATAGGTTATATTGTTCACCGGTAGGTTATATTGTTCACTGGAAGGTTATATTGTTCACCGGCACTTGGAATGACTTGAGACTACTTGGTTATGTCAAAGAAATTATTTGATCACTTGGTTTTGGTGATTTGGTTATTGATTTATTCGGGTTCTCATATTTGGTGTTACTGGTAAATAGGTTTAAGCTATGCACCGGAAAGCATATCTATTCCAGATTAGCATGACACGTTATGGAAATGATTTATTATTATTGTAAATGCATTGAGCTGACATGATGCATCACATAATGATTTATTTGTAAATGATTTTATTGTAATATCTTTAGTGATTTGACCTACTCAATTGGTCTTAGGTTATAGTATAAATGTAAGATCTCATTTGTGAGATTAGTATTCGATTGAAAAAAAGATTGTAATAAGGTATATGCGAAAATAAGAAGAGCTATACACACAGACATGATTTGAAGTTTGAAGGAAGGTATTTGAAGAAGGCATATCAGATCTAAACCGGTACTGAATCTAGCATATGAAGATGTTGTTTTGTGTAGTACATTATCATTAGATTTAACCATCCAATTGTAGTCAATGTGACTCCCATTTTGTGATTGAGCAGTGAGCTCTAGGCAACTGGCCTTTCTGCATGTGCAAACTCCATATTGTACACACATACTATCTGCAGTAGTATCATTTGATTGTGGGTAAGGCTTCCCACCGTGGTTTTTCCCCTTATAGGGTTTCCACGTACAAATATCTATGTTATGTGTTGTGGATGTTATTGCCTTTCTATTTCATGCATTAATCTTTACCGGTACTATAATTAACCGATAAAACTGTCTACCGGCATAAATTTTGGTTTATCGGCATTAAGCATTAAGTTTTGATTAAGTTACTTTTGGTTTGGATTTATTGGACAAATGATTCACCCCCTCCCCCTCCTTAATTGTCTTTGGGACCTAACAATTGGTATCAGAGCCTAGTCCTCTTTTTTGTAGAAGTTTAACAACTTGAGTAGATCCAATGTCTTCTAACTATTTCAGAAAGGACAGTCTGAAACTTGATGGAACCAACTATGGAATATGGAAGATCAAGATGAGACACATTTGAATTGCATTGGAAAGGACATATGGGATGTTACAAAGAATGGTTATACTACTCATACTCAAGGTCAACCTAATCCACCAAACTTTTCTAAAGATGAAGAAAATGATTGCAAAGCAAGAGAAGAAGTTTTGAGTGCATTGTCAGATCAGCAAATCATGGGATTATCAGATAGACCTACTGCTAAAGCTATTTGGGACAAATTGGAAACATTGAATGAAGGATATTCCATAGTCAAAATTGCAAAACTTGAATGCTTCCAGGTCAAGTATGAAAATCTGAAAATGGAAGAAGATGAAAGGATTTTTGCTTTTATGGAAAGAGTAAATGAAATTATTTTGGGTGTACAATGTTGTGGAGGAACCTTAAGTGAAGATGAAATTGTTTCTAAATTTTTAAGAGCTTTTCCATCGGCATATAAAATGAAAGTTACTGCTATAAATAAATTGAGAACAATGCCTAATGCATTAGTATCCAGAGACACTTTGGTTCGAAAACTTTTAGCTTTTGAACTTGAGGAATTTGGTCTTGTTGCTACTATAAATACAAATCTAGCTTTCAAAGCATCATCATCATCTACATCATCATCATCATCTAAGAAATCTGATTGGAAAGCCTTTTATGCAAGAGAACTTGAAGAAATCAGAAAAGAGAATGAAGAACTAGAAGAGCTTGAAGCACTATTTGCAAGGAAAATGCCTAAAGGTCAAGTTGGAAGTAAGTATGAAGGTAAACCACCCTTTAAATATTTTAACTACAATAAAATTGGTCATATGGCTTCTAGGTGTCTTGATAGACATGCAAGATTGAGAGAAGAAGCTAAAAGAACATATAAGCCTAACCCTGATTATAAGAGATACAAATTCAAGAAGAATAGAGACAAATCTTGTTATTATGCTGATGGAGTTACTGATGATTCTGATGAGGAACTGATAGACAATGGATGGGCTTTTGTTGCTATAACAGAAGATCAACCGACACTTACTATTTAACCGGTAGAGCACTATATCTTTTGATGGTAAGCACAATACTGATAATGTTTACTATGTTGAAGGTTTGAAGCATAATCTTTTGAGTGTTGGTCAATTAGTTGAAAAAAGATTTCAGTTACAATTCAAGAATGGTAAATGCAAAATCTTAAATAGAACTAGTTCGAAAATTGCAACTAGTAATCAAATTAGAGGTAATATCATTCATGTGAATAACAATGAGAAAGCATGTTTGATTGCACATATTGATGAAAGTTGGTTATGGCATAAGAGACTTTGTCATGTAAACTTTGATTGCATTATGAAAATCAGTACAACTAAGGCAGTAAGAGATTTAACTAAGATTGTTAAACCTCACAATCCGGTATGTAAGGAATGTCAATTTGGAAAGCAAGTTAGAGCATCTTTGAAGAGTATACCAGATAAATCCAATAATGCTCTTGATTTAATTCATACTGATTTATGTGGTCCAACAAGAACTAGAAGTATACAAGGAGATAGATTTTTTATACTAATCATTGATGACTATTCTAGAATGTGTTGGGTTACTTTTCTCAGGGAGAAATCTGAAGCATTTGGGAAATTCAAACTATTCAAGATAAAGGTAGAGAATGAAACTGGTAAGACCCCTCATGAACTATGGTTTGGTAATACTCCTCGTCTTAAATATTTCAGAATATTTTGAAGTAAATGCTATATTAGAAGATATGAGTATATTGGCAAATTTGATCCTAGAAGTGATGAAGGAATATTTCTTGGTTATTCATCTAAGAGCAAGGCATATAGATTTTTTAAGAAGAGATTACAGAAAATTGTTGAGAGTGCAAATGTGAAGATTGATGAACAGTTTAGAGGAAATTCAAGGTCCATGGACTCTGAACCGGCAATAGAGATAATCACAAATGAACCTACTATGAGTACACCGATACTGAATGTTGATCGTGTCACACTGGTATCATCTGAGGATTCAACAGTCACTAAAGAATAGCAGCAAGTAAAAACACCCAGGTATGTAAGATTGAATCACTCTGAAAGTCAGATAATTGGAAATAAATATCAAGGAGTTATGACTAGAGGAAGATTGGCAAATGAAGATGTATGTCTTATTTCTCAAATTGAACCTACATCTATTGATGATGCATGTGAAGATAAATATTGGATTAAAGCTATGGAAGATGAATTGGAACAAATTGAAAGGAATAACACCTGGTCATTAGTTCCCCAGCCTAAAGACAAAAATGTAATTGGAACTAAATGGGTTTTGAGAAATAAACTTAATGAAGATGGAAAGGTAATCATAAACAAAGCAAGATTATTGTGTAAGGGATATTCACAGAAAGAAGGAATTGATTACAATGAAACCTTTGCACCGGTAGCTAGAATTGAGGCAGTCAGACTATTATTGGCTTTTGCAGCTCACAAGAACTATAAAGTATATCATATGGATGTTAAATGTGCATTTCTGAATGGAGATCTTGAAGAAGAAGTTTGCATTGAACAACCTGATGGATTTTATTTGATAGATGACAAAGATATGGTTTGTAGGCTAAGAAAAGCTTTATATGGATTAAAGCAAGCTCCTAGAGCTTGGTATGCTAGATTGGACAAATACCTTTTAAAGCTTGGATACACTAAAGGTAATGCTGACAACAATCTATATTACAAAGTGACTAATGATGACATCTTGGTTATTGAAATTTTTGTTGATGATATAATCTTTGGAGGAGGAGATGGATTGTGTAAAGACTTTTCTAATAAAATGCAGCAAGAATTTGAAATGTCTATGATTGGAGAGATAAAATTCTTTTTAGGATTGCAAATTTCACAGACTAATAAAGGTATATTCTTATGTCAATCTAAGTACTTGAAGGAATTACTAAAGAAATTTGGCATGGAGAACTCTAAACCGGTAAGTACACCTATGACTACAATTGATAAACTATCTTTGAAGGATGAATCAACACCTATTAATCTGACTAGATACAAGTCTATGATAGGAGGATTACTATATTTGACACAAACAAGACCTAATATTATGAATGGAGTATGTATTGTTTCAAGATTTTAGAGTAATCCTAAGGAAAATCATGAATCAGTAGTGAAAAGGATTTTCCGGTACCTACAAGGCACTACAAATCTTGGCTTATGGTATCCTAGAGATGAAAACTTTGATTTATGTGCATACATAGATGATAATTGGGCAAGAGATTTAGATGATAGAAAAAGAACCACCGACGGAGAATTTTTTCTTGGTAGCAGATTAATTTCATGGTTGAGCAAGAAACAAAGTTGTACATCACTATCAATAGCATAATCAAAATATTTTGCAGCAACAACTAATTGCACACACGTATTATGGATCAAGAAAATATTGAAGGACATAAAGGTAAAATGCAAGGAACCTATAACTATTTACTGTGATAATATTGCAGCAATTGATATATCTAAGAATCCGGTATTTCACTCAAAGACTAAACATGTTTCTATCAAATTCAATTTTCTAAAAGAGAATGTTGAAGCAAAAGAAGTGAAATTGGTTTATGTGAATACTAAAGAGTAGATTGCAGACATTTTTACTAAGCCTTTGCCTAAGGAGACTTTTGAATATCTCAGAGTGAATATCTCAGAGAGCAGCTTGGAGTTCTACCCCCACCGGTAGAAACTTAGACAGTTGATGTTTGTCATCAACCGACGGAATTAATAGAGAAATTTTTTACGGCTTTGATGATGAGAGCTACTTCTCAGGGGGAGTAGTTGGATAAATTGGTTAATTTGTATTTTGTAATGAGTTGGTATTTTGTATTTGGTTTTGTTTTGCTTTGGCATTTGTTGTCAAAGGGGGAGAGATATCTATGGAAAAACACATTATCTTTTGGGGAGAGATTATTCCTAGGGAGATTGTTGGTTTTTGGTTTTTGGCATTTTTGTTTTGGCACTTTTTCCATCTTGTGTTGCCATCAATGCCAAAGGGGGAGATTGTTGGTATTTTGGATGTGTTGCATTGGTTTTGTCATTGATGTCAACACTTGTTAACACTTGTCAACACTTATCAACACTTGGAGATTCTTGATTATGTTCACTGGCATGTTCAGTGATTTATGCACAGTCGCTGGTATCTGGTTCACCAGTAGGTTATATTGTTCACCGACACTTGGAATGAATTGGAAACTACTTGGTTATGTTGAAGACATTATTTGATCGCTTGTTTTTGGTGAAATGGTTGTTGATTTATTCAGGTTTGCATATTTGATGTTACCTACAAATAGGTCCAAGTTATGCATCGGCAAGCATATCTATTCCAGATTAGCATGACATGTTATGGAGATGATTTATTATTATTGTAAATGCATTGAGCTGACATGATGCATCACATAATGATTTATTTGTAAATGATTTTATTGTAATATCTTTAGTGAGCTGACCTACTCAATTGGTCTTAGGTTATGGTATAAATGTAAGATCTCATTTGTGAGATTAGTATGCGATTGGAAAAAGGATTGTAATAAGGTATATGCAAAAATAAGAAGAGCTATACACACAGACATCATTTGAAGATTGAAGGAAGGTATTTGAAGAAGGCATATCAGAGCTAAACTGGTACTGAATCCAGCATATGAAGATGCTATTTTGTGTAGTACATTATTATTGGATTTAACCATCCAATTGTAGTTAGTGTGACTCCCATTTTGTGATTGAGCAGTGAGCTCTAGGCACCTGGCCTTTCTTCATGTGCAAACTCCATATTGTACACACATACTATCTGCAGTAGTATCATTTGATTTTGGTTAAGGCTTCCCACCGTGGTTTTTCCCCTTACAGGGTTTCCATGTACAAATATCTGTGTTATGTGTTGTGGATGTTATTGTCTTTCTATTTCATGCATTAATCTTTACTGGTATTGCAATTAACTGATAAAACTATCTACCAACATAAAGTTTGGTTTACCAACATTCAGCATTAAGTTTTGATTAAGTTAATTTTGGTTTGGATTTATTGGACAACTAATTCACCCCCCCACCCCCTCTCAGTTGTCTCTGGGACCTAACATTGACTACCAAACGATGCCTCCCTATTGAGTTGAATTTCATTGACAATCTTGTAATCTTCAAGGTCTTACATGTTTAGTAATGCGAAGAGGGAACTATCATTAATACATATATCAAGAGTAGGTCTTATGGGGTAGTAGGAATGATGGGGGTGATGGTGTTAATGTAGGAATCATCAAAAATGTGATCAAGATATTTGAAGGGAAATTCATGAAATTTCTCTTTATTGGAGTCATGAACATCAGAGGGAGGGTCTGTCAGAGCACCAATGATGGTAGCTTTAGGCACTAGGGAGTATCCCAAGCCCCTGTTGTGTTTGTATGAAGCTAGGGAAATGGGTTCTTTTCTTCCTTGTTTCTTAGGTCCAAGACCATGTCCTTTATAACCAATATTTTCCACAATAATTGATTCCTTAGGATACATGTCTTTAGGGATGTCCGCAAGTGCTTCATTTTCCTTTCTCTAGAGTCAAGAGGTGACATCAATTCAAAGACCTTGGTCAAGTGGGAAACATTGCTGGAAAGTGGTCCTTTTACATTGCATGGTAGGTTTCTTTTGAATCCTAATAACTTTATTTTTACCATAAGACTTGATGGCATTGAGTTGTCATTGATGTAAACCGGTATAGGATGGAAACCGATATGGGAGATTGATGAGGAGTGCTGGCATTGATGACTATCAAAAATCATGTGTTAGTGACAAGGAAGAGAAGGTCATCTTGCATAGTAGCCATTGGAGTCACTAGTACACAAGTTAATATTGACTTGTGTTGAAGATATAAGGTCTTGAGACTGATAAGTGACTTGTTGGTAGGGAATTGTTTCCACCTAACAAAAGAGCAAGACATTGGGCTATTGATTGTGATGAAGAGGGGAATGTTATCTAATTTACATCAACACTGGAAGTGAAGTTTTTGTAGGCCACCGATATGTTGTATGGATGAGAAATAGTAGGACTCCCACTAGATGAAGAGAAGACTGACAATAAGAGGGCCCAAACTGGATCACATGTGCCTATTTGAAGATATGCTTCTCAAATAGGGAAGCCACATTGGTACATTATAGGATGTAGATGACAAGGATCCACTCCCACTGGTAAGTGGATCTTATCTCCTATTATGCATGAAATGAATCATAGTTCTTGGAGATACGACAATAGAGTTAAAGGCAAGTGATTGAAGGCTCACACCAAAAGAACTGGTGAAACACTAAGTTGTCTTTGGTGCATGAGATCAGGGATGTGCACTAGATCAGCCAGGAAGACATGATGAGTTGCCAGTATAGAGGAGGAAGGATATGTTTCTCACTTAGACAAATATATTAATAGTAGAACCAGTTTAGTGGTGAAGAGAGGTGTTACCACAGATTGAGACAGAAGGAGGCAGTTGAAGGCTGATGACATGGTGTCATCAAGGTGTTTACTGGTAAGAATGTCCACTGGTAAAGCTGACAAGGTGCATGAAGTGTTTTGGCAAGACTGATAACTAGTGAGGGTGTTCTGCTAGAAGAGAAGAAAGGTGCAAGGTTGATGACAAACCAGTTAGGGTATAACTGGCAGGGTTTGTGAATTGGTAGATGAACCCGGTTGTGTGGTTGGTCAGTGATCCTATCCAAACCAACCTAGCAAAGGTGGATACCGACAAAGGGGCCACATGGATTTGAAGTGGATTGCATGTAGAGGTCAGTGAAAGTGTTATCAGTGAGGTAGATGGTGACAGGTCGACATTTATTTTGACTGTGTGATTTATGGGATGTGTAGCAGATGTTTGTAGCTCGAGGTCAAATAGACAATAGAGATCGAGGATAGACCGATAGAGAAGATCAAAGTAGGTGAAGGAAACTAGCAAACCATTCTTGGTGATCGACTAAGAGATCTACCAATAGATTAAATGTAGATTGCTAAATATAGATTGTGTGTTCTGGGAGGCACAATAGGGGTGGTGTTTATTGATGATCTATAGATCATCAATCAAGGAGATCATATCTGATGAGATCTAATTGGATTTGGTTTTCCTTGATCTCAATGAAGAAACCCTAACCACTTGAAGTTTGAATTGGTTTTTGGTGGGAAGACTTGTTTTTAAATATGCAAGTCTGAATTGATGAAAAAGGCTACTAAATGATAGTATGGTGTTGCTGGTGAAGAAGTGAAATCAGTCAAGTGTTGAATGAGAAGAAGAAGAAGAAGAAGAAGAAGAGATTGAGTGTGAGAGAAAATAGGGTTGAAGAGTTCAACTAGCAACAATGTGGCAACTAATAGGTTTCCATTGAGTCTAAGAGAGGAGTATATCAGTGGTGACTGAACCAATAGAGAACTAGTAGAGAAGAGGCAAAGAGGATTGCAGAAAAGAGAAGAGAACATTGAGAAACAAAAGAGAACTAATGAGTTGAGAAGTGGCAGTTATCAGACAGTGGATATCTGACTAAGTGAAGAAGACTGGTGATGATAAGCAGTAGTGTAATAGAGAGGAAGGAAAACTAGAAGAGAGAAGAAAGTGGCAAAGAAGAAGAAGAGGTTGAGCTAGTAAGGTTGCAGTAGGAGATAAGGTTGCAACAGTGGGAGGCTAAGCAAAGAACTAATAGTGAATTGGATAGAAGATCCGGTGAAGATATTTGCAGAAGAGTTACAAAGTTCATTTGTAACAAGGCTATTACTTTTGTAATTGATTATGTTCATTGAAGATCACTATGTTGGATCTCAATGCAGGGGTTGGTGCTCCTTGGGTTGGTGCCCTAAACATTGTAATGAGATTTCCACTATGAGACTGGATTCGAGTAGTAGACTCCAACATAATTTCTCACTGAGGTTTTTCCCATCTTGGGTTTTCCTTGTATATACTGGTGTCATGTGATGTGCCCTTGTGTATGCTTGCATTGTCTTGGCTTATCTTATCAGCAGGCCTACTAAGTATTAGCTTATCGTATTAGTAGGCCTGCTAAGTATTAGGATCTTAACTGGTACACATACTTAGGAGATTAAGGGTAAAGAAATTGGAAACCATTGACTCACCCCCCTCTCAATGGTATCTTGTTTCTAACAAGACTTTGGAGGAGGGAGATGTCCCACAAAGAATGTGTTCTATAGGGTATTGTAGCATCCTAAAATTGCATCCTTTACAATTTTGACCATACTTAGGGCCCTCACCTTAGTGTTCTCATCCCTATGCTTGATTAGGACTCATTTATGCCTCTACCATGCAATAATGGCCATATTTTTACATTCCACTTTGCTAGGACCTTTAACCCTGGCCCAAATATGGGGTAGGACTAGGGCATGGTGCCTTGGTCCTCACTGGGACTATGGCACCATGCCATGGTCCTTCCTATTTGGGGCCCATTTCAAACCCTTTTCCCTATCCAAAAATTGGGCAAGATTCCCCTCCCCTTGTCAGCCTATGTCAACAAATTAATATATTTGACGTCAGGAAAGTATATAAGGAGGTCTTCCCCTCTCATTTGGGAAGAGATAAGGAAAATATACATTCATGATAGGTGAAATTGGGAGCACAAGAAATCAAGCATTGAAGTATTCATAATCAAGCATTTATAGAGGTTTTCAAGGTTGAATATTCATCATCTATACATTGTGGAGCAAACATTACATCATTCATTTTCAAGCATGTCTGTGTGATTAGGATTTTGTCTTGTTGATGTCATTTTCATACAACATATGTGATTATATTCAAGAAGCAAAGCATCATCATTAGTCATTATAGATCTAAGGTATACCTTTCCATCATTTATTTCAAGTATTTGAAATATTTCATTGAAGGTTGATTCCAAACCAGGGTTTGATTTAGGCAAACCCCTATTCCAAAACCTATTTCCCCTTCTTTTTGTATGCAGAAAATAGGTGTAGAGTTGTACTCTCTAGAATAAGCTTTATTCACAGACACAAACCAATCCTTTTTGGCATGTGGAAATTTTGGAGGACTGTTGTGACATGCCATGGTCCTAGATTTTTAGGAGCATTTTTTAGGGTCAGATGCAACTTGTCTTACACTACTCAAATCAAGGTGCACATAAAAATCCTACATCTATAGCTCATTATTTTCTTAGTTTTACCTTCATTTTTTAGCACTTTACCTTAATTAAGCATTTCAACTTACGAAAAAGAGGAAAATACCCACAATAATCAATTCAATCCATTCGGTTTTCATTCTTTATCTGATTTGTGACTGAATCTAGTGGATTCCCTTCCCTCTTTTGAATATATAGGCTTTAAGCAAAATTGGTTTGGTGATTTCTCCCTTCGATGTTGCAAATTGCCAAATCAAATTTTCTCCTTTACATTTTGGTGAACCTGACTCATTACACATTTAATTTTGATTTATGTTTTCAGATGTAATTTTTTATGCAATTTAAAATTAAAGTTTTCATTTACAAGTTTGATTTCCTTGTAAATTTAAAAAATTTAGAGGTTAATTCACTAAAACCCTAATTTTTAATTCAAAATTGAGCTTTTGAATAGTTTAATTTGGATTAATTATTTTAGATTTGATTGCTTTTCAATTTCAAGATTCAAATTTTCACTTGCAAGTTTAATTCCAAATTCAAATTTTTAAATTAAGTGGTTAATTTCAAAAACCCTAAGTTTTAAAAATTTTTAAATTGATCTTGTGGGTTGTTTAAATTTTGAATTTCACACTTCAAATTTGATTGTTAATTTCAATTCAAATTCAAAATTTCAATCTTGAATCAAATTTCAAATTTAAATTTTAAAATTAAGTGGTTAATTAAATAGACCCTAATTTTTAAATTTAAATTAACCTTGTGCATTTTCCAATTTTGCATTGATTATCTCAATTTCCAAATTTCAATCCTAGGTCTAATTTTAAATTTAAAAATTAAGAGGTTTTTTTTACAAGGCCCTAATTTTCAATATAAATTTCTTGTGGACAATTTCAAAATTAAATTTTAAAATTAAGTGGTTAATCAAAAGAGCCCTAATTTTTAGATTTAAATTGATTATTTCAATTCCCAAAATTTCAACATTTCAAATTTAAATTTTAAAATTAAGAGGTTATTTTCACAAGGCCCTAATTTTAAATTTTAAATCATTTTTGGATAATTTTGAATTTAAATTAAGAGATTATTTTTTGCATAATCCTAATTTTAATTTTAAATTTCCTAGGAGGTTACATTATTGCTCGTTATTCTTTCAATCAATTTGCTTATTTAATTGAATAATCATTTTTAAATTTTTTTTTGTGTTATTCAATTATTTTACAAGTTCCAAATTTCAAATTGAACTTTCAAATTTTAAAATTCAAATTTCAAATTTCATTGCACATTTTAAAAAATTTAATAATAAAAACAAAATCAATCAAATTTGTGAATCTCATCAATTAAGAGTTTTTATTTATAAAATCGTAATTTATTTTGATTTAAATTTCAATATTGATCATGACAATCAATGGATTTGATTTATTTGCTATTACAAATATGATTACATTGCTTTTTATGTACATTTATTATAATCATGTGTGAGATAATGGCTTCTTTCACTTCATGTTACATCTTTTCATTCATAACACTTGGACATATTGCATTTTTAGGATTTTCAAGTTGCTTCTTTTTCATCAATTAGATCTCAAAGGTTTCGTGTATCATGTATGTTGTTTTATGGTGATGGTTTTGGGAAAATGCATTTCACATGTAAATAATCACTTTTGTAGATCCCAATCTTAGAGATGTTAATGGAAAATTTAATACTTGTACCTCTCCTAGGGTATCTAATCAGAGTGAAGAACAAGATAATTCTCATATCACTGATCTCTCTAATGGAGAGAAAGCATTGATGAGAAAGATGACCCCATCTTCTTCTCATACACATACCTTTGCACAAGGGGGGCAAAATCAAAATATTGGTGTTTCCATCTCTCTAGATCCTCCATTTTCTCTAAGAGCCTATCTTCGACATCAAAACATTTATATAGAAGATGATGTTATGTTTATTCATGACTCTCTCCTCGTTTAACATTAAGTAAAGATGAGGCCTTAGATGATAAGGATCTTCCCTTCTAATTTACCAAAGAGGATATGCATGATGAAATAAAGGAAGATTCTCCTTTACAAGATATTCCTTCTTCATCTACTAATCCTTTCATTCCTTCTAAACATCCTTACGCTGCAAGCTTTAAATAAATTTATTACAATGTTCCCCCACCTTCTCAATTAACAACTTCTTATAGGAGTGGCTTTAACATAATATCAAAATAAGATTTTAGAGGATGAGGACTTCAAAAATTTGAACAAAGAATGTTGGCAGTGTTGTCATTGATGTCAACTGGTATAGCATATAAACCGGTATGGGAGATTGAAGTGTATTGTTGTCATTGATGTCAACCGAAAATGGTGTCATTGATGTCAATTAATATAGCAAGCTACTGGTATAGCTTGTCATCAGTAAGGAAGAGAATTTCATCCAGCATAGTGGTCATTGGAGTCACTGGTACTCAAGCTAGTGTTGGCTTGTGTTGGAGACATAAGGACTGGAGACCGGTAAGTGATATGTTGGCAGTGCATTGTTGCCAACTGGCACACTTGTGACCAATAAGTAAGCAAGGAGGATCCAATGAAGAAGTGCATAACTAATATGTAGTTGGATGTCAATCAATAGGACTCCCACCAGATGAAGAGGCTATCATAGGTTGCTGATATGACTGACAGTTTTTGGAGTGTTGCAAGTTAGTAAGGTAGACAAAGGGGATGTCTATCGAGTTATGTGTATAAGAAGTATCTGCTCACATAAGGAGGTCATATCTATGCAATGTTAGAAGCATAATGAATGATAAGGATCCACTTCCACCGATAAGTAGTAATCCTGAGCTTATCTCCCAATATGCATGGAATGCATCATAACCCTATGAGATAAGACATAAAAGTAGAAGGAAGGTGATTAAAGGCTCACATCGGATGAACTGGTGAAACACAAGTTTTCTTCAGGTATGTGAAACCAAAGATGTGCATCTCATCGTCTAGAGCTGGCAAGTTGAGCTACCGGGATAGCGAAGGAAGAGTTAAGAACTAATGGGTTTGTCAGGTTTACAAACTAGTTGAGATGATGTCTAGGCTGATGAAGAAGGCAAGATTGAGTAGCTGGAGACAAAGAGTGCAACCAGAATATAGATGCCTCAGATGGAAATAGTTGAAGGTTGATGACATGGTGTCATCAAGGTGCCTACTGGTAAGTATGAAGAACTAGTAAGAGAGCAAAGAGGCAAAGTGGTGTTATCCTATCTGATGAAGATGAGCAAGTTGTGGTTTGGCAAAATGAAGTGACCGAGCAAAGGTGTTCCATCAACAGAGCTACAAAGTCTAGACTTGAAGGTTGACCGGTTATGGTAGAACTGACAGGGTTAGAGAACTAGTAGATGAACCTGGTTGTGTGTTGGTTGGTGACCAAGTCTAACCAATATAGTGAGCTAAGGTGCATGCTGACAAATATTCCACATGGAGTCCAAGTGTTAAACCAATGAACCATGCATTGTTAGTGAGGTAGGTGGTGACTGGTCGATATTAATGTTGATAGCGGATATCACACATCAAGACCAGAAGGTTGCTGCTCGAGACTAATCAGAGGAAAGAGATCTGATTTGTTGACATCATGATCGATGTAGTGTGTTCAAGTGCTGATCGGATATGGTGAAGGGGACCACAAACTCATTCATCATGGTTGATAAGTATAGACTGACAAAGAGGTTGTGTTTGCTAAATATGACAAACATGTTTTGGATGCAATGGGATTAGCGGAGTTGATCAATCCATTACAGGTGGTCAATCTCTGGAAGGAGATCTACTTGGATTTGGTTTTCCTCATTGTCAATGAAGAAACCCTAGACATGTGAAGTTTGAATGTCAGTCATGGTAGGAAAACTTAATTATAAATATACCGACTAAAGACCAAAGTGGATGATGGTACAAGTCGTATATTGAAGATCAAAGAGTGAAAGTGCAGTAGAGAGCCAACCAGTCAGTGAGTTCATCAAAGATCAAGGTGACTAAGTGCTTGAGAGAGAACCAGTAAGAAGAGCTAAACTGACAAGGGTAAGGCAACTGGTAGACTATCATTAAGTCTAACAATGGGGTGATCCAATAGTTTTCCAACCAAAAAGAAGGTAGCAAAGAGGGAAGTAGTGTTGTTTGAGTGGTTGAGGAGATCAAGCAAGCTAGAGAATAGTGCAAGGTTAAGCCAACAAGTGGCTTAACCGATAAGCTAAGAACTAGTGGAGGTTAGAGTGATCAATGTATTGATAGAGAAGAGGTAGAGGCAAAACTAGTAAGGAGAGGAGGATCTGAGTGAGCAAAGGACCGATAGAGAATAGAGCAGAGGAAGACCGGTTGAGAAGAGTAGAACTGATAGAGTAAGTTGAGTGTGAGAGGTTACACAATTCATTTGTTACTAGGTTATTACTTTGTATTAATGTATATCATTGTAATCACTGAATTGGAGCTCGGTGCAGGGGTTGGTGCTCCTTGGATTAGTGAAATAAAATTAGGGGTTGGTGCTCCTTGGGTTGGTGCTACTAAAGTGGGGGTGGTGCTCCTAAAGTGGGGGTGGTGTTCCTTGGGTTTGTGCCCTAAATATTGTAATCAGTGTTTTATTGCGAGCCAGGATTGGAGTAGTAGACTCCAGCAGCATTTCTCACTAAGGTTTTTCCCATGTTGGGTTTTCCTCACATATCTGGTGTTGTGTGATATTCCCTTTTTGTGTGTGCTTACATTTTGAGTTGTCCCCTATGTCACCAGTATGTTTACTTTGTGTTAGATCAGCTAACTGGTACACACCTTTAGGATTAAAAGGGTAAAGTTTGGAAACCACTGATTCACCCACCCTCTTAGTGGCATCTTGTGTTCAACAAGGAATTGAAGTCCCTATAAACCCTCCTACACAAATCACTACAAAATGCCTAGGAAATGATATTAGATCTCCTATGGATGAGCCCTTTAGGATTGAAGACTCTAAAGATCATCTTGTAAGAAAACAAGCCATTCATTCTTGTAAAAGTGATTCTTCTTCAAAGAATCCTTTTTGTTCATTTTATCAAACTCATGATCATCATGCTAATAATTGTCCTAATTTTCAAAATTGAATAAAACAACTTATTGATAGTGGTAAAGTTAAAATCGTTGGTGACAATCCTTATTCTCCTAATATAAATTCTTGTTCTCAATCTGAAAAGAATAAGCCTACATCTATTGATGATCAAGAAAAATTGGCTACTAGAATCTTTTAGAAATTCAAGTATGACAAAAAATGTTGTTTTTCCTTTTGTGAAGTTTAGCACTAAGCATAAAGAAGGAAGTGGATATTTTATTTTTCATCATGGTGGTTCTCATTCTCTTGGAAAGTGTAAAGCATTTAATAAATTTGTTCAAGAACAATACGATCATGCTCATATATGTCTTTCAACAAATCTTGCTCTCTTTCTAGGTGAAAAGGTAGTGGCTTAGCACTCCTTTCCCCCTCATGTTGCTCCTCACCCTATGAAAAGTAGTTAACATAATTAGGGGCTCTTTTTCATTAGACATGGTGCTTTCTCAATTTTAAATATCTTGGTGTAGCAACATGATCCTCTTTTATCTCTATCCTATCTCTTATCTTTAAGTTTTACCATTTCCTTTATGGATTGTATTGTTCATAACTTAATGTCCTTTATTGCATATAATTATCCTTCTTGCTAGTAATGTGTCCTGTGTTAGGACCTATTCTTTGTTTGAAATGGCACATCTTTTATGAATAATCTTTTCTAAAGGAATACATGATTATTACCCCTTATCTTTCACTTGTCCTCTTGCTTGGGGGGCAAGGATGGCTCTCTCTCTCTCTCTCTCTCTCTCTCTCTCCATCAAATGTATTGCTATTCCCTTTAGGAATTGTATTTTTCATGTGTTAATATCCTTTCTTTCAATGGCATGTCTCTAATGATTAATCCCTCCTTAGGGGTATTTGTGATCTTCTTTCCTTTCTTTCTCTCTCTTTGAAGATTACCTCTTCTTTTGAGTTGCAATTTACATATTTTCTTGCATTGGATATTCATTCGTGTGTATATTGTGCATCTTCTTATGTTCAATATCTCTTTGGAAGCTATGTGATTCTTCTCATTATCCTTACACCTGGGGGGAAATGATTCCTTTCTCTCTCTCTTATCCTTTCTAAGGTTCCACTTTCCCTTTGTTGAGTGGTGTTTGTTCATATGTTGATGTCATTCCTTATGTGAATTTGTTTCTTTCTCAAAGATTCTCTCTTATATAAGAGGTGTAAGTCCTTGGCTACAATCTCTTCTTCACTTGGCAATGCGTATTTATTATAAACTTACCCCTTCTCATTGGGTTAAAAGTGTGTCATATTTCATCAAGAATTGGTGCAGAGCACATTTCATTACATAGTTAATTTTCAAGCACATGGTGTTGTCTACAGGTTCATTTATGTTGTAATTGTGGGTTGGATCAATGATCAGCCTTGATGTAACTGAATGCCTATTTTGTATGGTCAATAATCTCTTAGGTGAGCATATAAACCTAGAGGTCTATTAGGCCATGAAGGCTTGGAATTTGGATTTTGTCAAAGTTAGTATGTCTAGGATGTTGTCAAAGTTAGTAAATAATGACCTTGGTTGTGTTTCCATAAGGTCTAGGTAGTTAATAACCGGTGTTGTTGTAAATTCCAAAATGTTGCATTTGTTGTCAAGAAAATTTTCAAAGTTACCAGTAGGATGACAACTACTTCTCCAACGGTCCTAACTATTCAAAAGTTGGTTATGGATGTTGGAAGAGGGTTATATATATTTGGACAACCATAGGAAGGTGAGTCAAAGGTTTTGTAAAGTTTGGTGGAGAAAGTAAATAAGACAAATTTGATTTCACCATACAAAGATTTTTTCGTATGATTCATACAGAGTGTGAGAATTCCTAATGAAGTTTTGATATGGTTAGGAGTAACTCTGGAACACCCTCCTAATGTACCAGGTTTGACCTCTCAAAGCAAAGTCTAGTGGAAGTTACAAACATTTATTTTTTGCAAGTTGAAACCCTCCATTTCAAGGGTTATATTGCAAATAACACCCTAACTTACAGTCTACTTATTGGGATCTGATGGCCATGGGTAGAATGCTAGTTAGGGATGTGTATTTTGAGATTCCAGAGGGGTGAGGTCAAAGGAGTTGGCTGGTATAGTACCACCAAGCCCTAGTCTAATGTGTTGAGGGTTTAGATTAGATTAGATGAGTTTCTTTGAGTAGATAATGAACAATGATGAAATGATGAGTTGAAGTGCTAAAACTGGGTATTTGAACATAGGGGAAACCTCTCGAAAAGTTGGATCCTTCCTATGATCCCATTCTCCATACCTCTTTTGTGAAATTGGTCTAACCTGATCAATTAGGCCTGTAACCAAGTAGGTGCTAAAGAGTGTAGGGATAGGGTGGAAATCCAATCTTGTCGAATCTGATAGTGGTCCCAAAAGGGTGTCTGAAACCCTAATTTGGTTAAAGTGTTGTTTGGTGTTATTTGGAGAGAAGTCCCAAAAGATAAGGGAATAGGGCTACTAACCGGTAAGCCTATGAAACCTATACCGGTAAGTATGTGAAACCTATACCGGTAAGTCTATGAAACCTATATTAGTAGAACTATGAAACCAGTATCGATAAAACTGTGAAACCTGTACCGGTAGACCTATACCGGTGGGCTTGTCTAGTCCTCAAAAACCAATAGTTGTCTTGTGTTTCAAATAAGAATAACAAGCATAAGAAGACCAGAGGTGTGTGGGTGGGTTTATCACCTTACTGCTATCGACCTCTACATCAGGTGGTATCAAAGAACTAGAAGAACTTGGGAAGAGTTTGAACCATGTGAGATAGAATAGAGGGACAAGGTGAAGAAGAGATATGCTCTAGAGTCACCAATGTGGAATTGGATAGGATAGTGAGGGAGCCAGAAGCCAAGAACAAAATGATGGAAGTATAACTAGAAAAGTTGAAGAAGGATTAGGTTGGGAAGGAAGTTGGCTCAGACTCAAAATAAGAAAAATAAGAAGAACAAGGAGAGGAACTGGTTGTACCGGTAGATCAAAGGCAATTAATTGAAGCCCTTAAGAAAGTAGGTGGAAGATACACTAAGGAAAAATTACCTATGTTTCAAGGGAAGATGAATCTAGAGGAGTGCATGGACTGGATTGAGGCCTTAGAAAAATGTTTTGAATATGAGGAGGTGAAGGATAACCAAAAAGTAAAGGTGGCTAAGTCAAAATTGAAAGGCCTAGCCCTTAGTTGGTGGAATGTCTTACAAAAGGAAAGAATGGTGGAAGGTAAGAAACACATCACTTCATGGAAGAGGATGGTGTCAGAAGTTAAGAAGCAGTTTGTCCCTAAGGATTATGAGATAATCCTACATAAGAAACTACAAAATTTGAGTTAAAAATATCGAGATGTTAGTGCCTATACCGAGGAGTTCCACATAATGACACTCAAGGCAAAGATACCAGAGAGTAAGACACAAAAGCTAGCAAGGTACATGAATGGCCTTAAGATTAATATTCAAGATGAACTCAATATGTTTAATCCCAAATAAATGCATAAGTGTTATCAAATGGCACTTAGGATTGAGGAGAAGCAAAAAAGGCGGGGAGAACACCATAATAGAGGAAGGGGTATAAATTTCAGAGGTAAAGGCAGATTCAATGGTAGAGGATCATACCCTAAACCCCAAGGAGAAACTAGTAGTCAGGAACATGAGGGAGAATCAGGGAACAAAGTTATTTTAGAGGGAGAAGAAAAAATGGAAGAGGAAGGTTTGGTGGAAGAGGACCTAGTGTCTTCACTAGTAGGCGTTTCTCTTGTAACTAGGTAGGGCATCAATCCTTTAGGTGTCTAGAGAAGGAAGGAAATGGTGGTCAAGGGGGTGAAAGGAGAGCACATTTGATTCAAGAGGAAGACAGTCAAAGCATGACCTCCTACCACACATCAACTTCAAATTCTACAAACTCGGAGCAAGGAGAGCTCTTGATGATAAAAAGGACTCTCTTGAAGGAACCAATCAACAAAGAACCACCTTAGAGGAAGTCTCTTTTCAGAACCACCTGCAAGGTACAAGGTAAAGTTTGTAAGGTCATTGTAGATTTTGGATCCACAGATAACATCACTTCTATTGAAATGGTTACTAAGCTTAACTTGCAAAGAATACCTCATCCTTATCCCTATAAGGTATCCTGGTTGAATAAAGGACAACAAGTGTTGATTAGTGAACAAGTTTGGGTAGATTTTTAAATTGGTGAATATAAGGATAGAGTGTTGTGTGATGTGGTAGAAATGGATGCTTGTCATTTGTTACTTGGTAGGCCTTGGAAATATGATGTAGATGCTAGGCATGAGGGCAGAAAGAATGTCTACACCATCACCAAAAATGTAGAGAATTTTACCATGACCCCTTTCTCGAATGACAATAAGGAAAAACACATTGTGACTAGTATCATGTTGGTAGATGAGAAATAATTCATGAGGGATTTGAAGGAGAAGGATACTCCTTGTTTTGCCATAATTTTCAAGCCTAGGGATGAACCTAAGAAGCAGTCTAGGAGACATGAGGCAAAAAGGAAGGTAGGGCCTAAGGAGGTTCAAGACCTACTGGATAAGTACAAGGAAATTGTTTTAGATAGTACCATAGATACTCTACCACCTCAAAGATAAATTAGTCATTGCATAGACCTTATACCAGGTGCTACCCTACCTAACAAGGTAGCCTATAAGCTGACCCATGAACAAAATGGAGAAGTTGCAAGATAGATCCAAGAGTTACTTGAGAAAGGGTTCATTAGAAAGAGTATAAGCCCATGTGTAGTCCCGACAGTGTTATCTCCTAAGAAAGAAGGGACATGGAGGTTGTGTACCAACTCTAGGTCTATCAACATTATAACAATTAGATATAGGTTCCCAATACCAAGAATAGAAGATTTGATGGATTGTCTAGGAGGGGCCAAGTACTACTCCAACATAGACTTAAAAAGTGGCTATCACCAAATTAGGATCAGAAATGGAGATCAATGGAAGACAACATTTAAAACTAATGAAGGTTTGTTTGAATGGATGGTAATGCCATTTGGGATTTCCAATGCCCCTAGTACCTTTATGAGGTTAATGAACAAGGTTATTAAACCCTTTATCAATCATTTTGTGGTAGTATACATGGATGATATATTGATTTTTAGTAAGGATAAAAATGAACATCTGATGCACATGGATTTGGTATTGAAAAGGTTGCATGAGGAGCAGTTGAAGGTCAACTTGGACAAGTGTGTCTTCTTGCAGAAGGAATTGGTGTTTCTTGGATTTGTTGTTTCCAAAGATAATCAGAGAATAAATCCATTAAAGGTGGAGGTAATCCTCAATTGGCCCACACCTAGATCTACAAGTGAGGTAAAACATTTCCATGGCTTAGAAAGTTTTTATTGGAAGTGTATAAGAAATTTCAGTGGGGTTAGTGCTCCTATGATAGATACCATTAAGGGTGGAATAAAGTGTCAATTTGCTTGGAATGATGAAGCCAACAAGTCTTTTGAGTATTTGAAAACAAAGATTGCAGAACAACCCATATTAGTCCTTCCTGATTTTCATAAGGTATCCACTATTGAATGTGATGTATCTAAGAAATCTATAGGAGGAGTCTTGAGTCAAGAGGGTAGGCCTGTGGCCTTTTTCAGTGAGAAATTAAATCAAGAAAAATAGAAATAATCAACCTATGATCTAGAGATGTATGCCCTGGTACAATCTCTTAGGAAATGGAGGCATTATCTATTACCGATGGAATTTGTTGTCTACCCTGACAACCATGCTTTAAGTTATTTGAACCAGCAGGAGAAACTCAATCACCGGCACATGAAATGGATGGAGTACCTTCAAGATTTCACATTCACTATTAAGCATAAGAAGGGAGTAGAAAACAAAGTTGCAGATGCCCTTAGCAAGAGGAACTTGGCAATCCAAGAGATTCAATTAGAAAGCATAGGAATCACTGCTATGAAGGACATGTATCAAGAAGATGTAGATTTCAAGGAGGATTATGAGGTTTGTCAAGCTATGAATGAAAGGTATCATACTTATTTTTCTAAGTACATTCTTGAAGAAGGTTTACTTTTCAAGGGTAGTCAGCTTTGTATTCCTAATTGCTCAATGAGGGAGAATATTGTCAAAGAAAAATATTGTGGGAGTTTGTCAGGACATTTTGGACTTGATAAGACACTTCAGTTGGTTAGATGGTTTTATTTTTGGCCTAGAATGTAAACAAATGTGAGGAAATTTGTTTTAGAATGTGTGGTGTGTCAAAAGGAAAAAGGTACAAATTTAAATGTAGGCCTTTATACTCCTTTACCAATCCCTGCCAAATCATGGGATTCGGTTAGTATGGATTTTGTCTTAGGCCTTCCTAGGACTAAATCAGGTTATGACAGTGTCTATGTTGTGGTAGACCAATTTTCAAAGATGGCACATTTTTTACCATGGAAAGTTACACATGATGCTTCTAATATTGCAGGTTTATTCTTCAAGGAAATTGTCAAACTTCATGGGTTACCCTTGAGTATTATCTCGAACAAGGATTCTAAGTTTTTAGGACACTTTTAGAGAACTTTGTGGCATAAGGTGGGGACTAACTTGTGTTTCTCTTCTACTTATCACCCTCATTCTGATGGGTAGACTGAGTTAATCAATAGGTCCCTTGGAAACTTGTTACGGTGCTTGACCAAGGAGCATGGAACTACTTGGGATACCATTCTTCCATAGGTAGAATTTTCCTATAATGACTCTATGAACAGAAGTACAGCGTTAAGTCCTTTCCAAATTCTATATGGTCCACATCCCAGGGGTATTATTGAACTTAGAGATGTGAAGAATATGGATAAAATAAGTGCTCAGGAAGATGACTTTACTAACATCATGAAGGATATACACAAACAAGTTAGAGATAAACTGATTGATACCTCTGAAAAATACAAGCAAACAACAGACCTCAAAAGGAGAGATGTTCAATTTACAGTAGGAGATTTGGTAATGATCCATCTCAATAAAGCTAGACTCCCTAAGGAGAAGTACACCATATTACACATGAAGAAGATAGGTCCTTTTAAGGTCCTCAAACGATGTAGGAACAATGCATACAAAATAGACCTACCCTCGAAAGTGGGACTATCACCTATATTTAATGTTTCTGATATATATGCATATAAGGGTGTTGTTGATTATATTTGTGAGGCAAGTCAATTTGATTCCTATATTGTAGACATGATAGAAGGACTTCCCCTGCAACCCAAACCTAAAATTGAATGTATTTTGGATCAAAGGATAAGCAAGAAAATGAGGAGGAAGACTTACTTGGAGTACCTACTCAAATGGAAGAATAAACCTTTAGAGTATTTTACATTGATTACTTCTGAGGCTATTGAGCAGAATGGAACTCGCTTTACAAACATCCCAACTCAAGGGACTTGAGTTTCTTTTGGGCCCGAGAGTATGGTGTAGAGCACATTTCATTACACAGCTAATTTTTAAGCACATGGTGTTGACTACAGGTTCATTTATGGTGTAATTTTGGGTTGGATCAATGATCAACCTTGATGTAACTAAATGCCTATTTTGTATGGTCAATAATCTCTTAGCTAGGCATATAAACCTAGAGGTATATTAGGCCATGAAGGATTGGAATTTGGATTTTATCAAAGTTAGTATGTCTAGGATGTTGTCTTAGATGTTGGAGTAAATAATGACCTTGGTTCTATTTCCATAAGGTCTAGGTAGTTAATAACTGGTGTTGTTCTAAATTGCAAAATGTTGCATTTGTTGTCAAGAAACTTTTCAAAGTTGTCGGTAGGATGACAACTACTTCTTCAATGGTCCTAACTATTCAAAAGTTGGCTATGGACATTGGAAGATGGTTATATATATATGTGGACAACCATAGGAAGGTGAGTTAAAGGTTTTGTAAAGTTTAGTGGAGAAAGTAAATAAGACAAATTTGATTTTGCCATACAGAGATTTTTCTGTATGATTTGTACAGAGTGTGAGAATTCCTTATGAAGTTTTGATCTGGTTAGGAGTAACTCTAGAACACCCTTCCAATGTACCAGGTCTGACCTCTCAAAGCAAAGTCTAGTGAAATTTATAAATGTTTATTTTCTGCAGGTTGAAACCCTCCAATTCAAGGGTTATACTACAAATAAGACCCTAACTTGTAGTCTACTCATTGGGATCTGATGGCCATGGGTTTATTTCTAGTTAGGGATGTGTATTTTGAGATTCCACAAGGGTGAGGTTAGAGGATTTGGTTGGTACAGTACCACCAAGCCCTAGTCTAAACTGGTTGAGGGTTTAGATTAGATTAAATGAGTTTCTTTGAGAAGATAATGAACAATGATGAAATGATGAGTTGAAGTGCTAAAATTGGGTATTTGAACATACGGGAAACCTCCCAGAAAGTTGGATCCTTCCTATGATCCCATTCTCTATACCTCTTTTGTGAGACTGGTCTAACCTAATCAATTAGGCCTGTAACCAAGTAGATGCTGAAGAGTGCAAGAATAGGGTGGAAATCCAATCTTTTTGAATCTGATATTGGTCCCAAAAGGGTGTCTGAACCCTAATTTGGTTAAAGTGTTGTTTGGTGTTATTTGGAGGGAAGTCCCAAAAGATAGGGGAATAGGGCTACTAACTGGTAAGCCTGTGAAACCTATACCAGTAAGCCTGTGAAACCTATACCGGTCAGTCTGTGAAACCTATATCAGTAGAACTATGAAACCAATATCAGTAAAATTGTGAAACCTGTACCTATAGACCTATACTGGTGGGCTTGTCTAGTCCTCAAAAACCAATACTTGTCTTGTGTTTCAAATAAGCATAAGCATAAGAAGACCAAAGGTGTGTGTGTGGGTTTATCACCCTACTATTGTCAATCTTTGCATCAAGAATCCCTTTCACCTAGCAATAGGAGGAAGGTATGCATTGTTGTTCTCATTCCTTTAATTTGGTAGAATATATTATGTTTGTTCAAGACAACCTCTTTTGGAGGTAGGTGTCTTTAAGAAAATATCTCTTCTCCTCCAAGGATCTCCTTTACACTTGTTACAAGATATCTCTTTTTCAACTATCTTATCCTTTCTTGAAGAGTATTGCCTCTTTAGGTTGGATTTATGACATTGTTGTCTAAAGTTTATCTCCTTAGTATTGAAGGTTAGGTATCCTTATTTCTAAGCTTCATTAAGAGATCAACATAGGGCTATGTTTACATGTTAAGGGGGGGCACACCCATACTACTTCCTTTGCACCATATTATACTTTTGCATATCATTTTTGCATGTATTAAACGAGGTGTTCATTCTTGAAACCAGAGGAAACAAACTCTTGCAAAAGATGCTTCACACCCAAAACCAGATGCAACATTTGATATATGTCTTAGATAGGATTATACATCACCGAAACAAAGAAAAAATCTTACATGGGATATCCTCAAAACCAAACATGTATCTATCTTAATTAGGGTTACACATTCTCGAAACCAAAGAAAAACTCTTAAATGAGGTATTCCCAAGGTTAGACATTCTCCTCTTGACATTTGCACACACATTCACCCCTTGGCATTTACATTTACATTACATGTCTTAAATAGGTTGAAGCACACTCAAAAATAGAGGAAACAAACTCTTATATAGGGTTCTATACACTTGAAACTAGACATCACTTGCACACATTCATGAGGATGAGTGGAACTAGTGGAATAGGGCTAGACTATTCCTACTCTCCTCCCCAACACAGATCACCTAGATGCAAACATCTACGGGCAAGGCATCTATGTTCTTCTCTCTCATCATTCTTCTCATGGATTACCTAGATAAACACATATAGCATGTATTCATGCTCTCTCTTCTTCCTCTAATGAACTCATAGCTTTGCTATTGATATTTCATGGATGATGCTTTCTTTTCTCTTTGATGTGATTGCTTATGTTCGTGAGATGGCATTTTTCATGAATGATATTAGTAGTTGAGATATTTTGATAACAAGGTCTCTTCAGCTAGTTGACTTCAGGTCTTGTTTTGGTCTTTAGCTTTTTTTGTGTGTCTTTTTGTGTCTTTTTGTGTCTTTTGTCTTTGTTTGCCTTTTTATCTTTGTTTTCCTTTTTGTGTTTATCTTGTTTTTTGTGTGCCCTTGCATATGTTTGAGTGACTTAAGATCTTAATTTTGGGGGCTTGGTTCCTCAAAATTAGTGATGTCTTATACTCCTTGTGATATTTCTCCACATTCCCCATCTTTTTCATCTCTACTTCTTGTACTTTATAATGATTATTTGTGTAAGATCATACTCCCGCTAAAGTGGGGGCTAAATGAAGCATCCTAAAATTGCACCCTTTGAAATTTTGACTGCATTTGGGGCCCTTGCCTTAGTATTCTCATCCCTATGCTTTATCAACACTTGTTTATGCCTCTACCATGCAATAAATGCCACATTTTCACACTCCACCTTGCTAGAACCTTTAGCCCTAGAAAAAATATGGGGCAGGATCAAGGCATGGCTCCTTGGTCCTGACTAGGACCATGGCGCCACACCATGGTCCTCCCTATTGGGGCCTATTTTAAACCCTTTTCCCTTTCCAAAATTTGGGTGGGAATCTCCTCCCCATGTCAACCTATGTCAAAAAATTACTTTAAGGATGGGAAGGTATATAAAGAGGTATTCCCCTCTCATTTGGGCAGAGATAAGGTGAATATACATTCATTGTAGGTGAAATTGGGAGCACAAGAAATCAAGAAATCAAGCATTGAATTATTCATCATCAAGCATTTATAGAGTCTTCAAGGCTACATATTCTTCATTTGTCCATTGTGGAGAAAACATTACATCATTCAATTTCAAGCATGTGTGTGTGATTAGGTTTTTTTCATGTTCATGCCATTTTCATACAACATATGTGATTACATTTAAGAAGCAAAGCATCATTATCAGTCATTACAAATCTAAGGTATACCTTTCCATCATTTATTACAATTATTTATAATATTTCATTCAAGGATGATTTCAAACCGGGGTTTGACTTAGGCAAACCCCTATTCCCAACCTATTTCCCCTTCTTTCTATGTGCAAGAAATAGGCGCAAAGTTGTACTCTTGAGAATGAGCTTTATTCACAAAGGCAAATCAACCCTTTTTGGCATGTGAAAATTTTGGAGGACCATTGTGATGCACCATGGTCCCAATTTTTTAAGATATTTTTCAAGGGTTAGATCTAGCTTGACTTATACTACTTAGATCTAGGTGCACACAAAAATCCTGCATCCATAGCTCACTATTTTCTTAGTTTTACCTTCATTTTTCAACACTTTACCTTAATTCAATATTTCAACTTACAAAAGAGAGGAAAAACCCCACAATAATAAATTCAATCCATTCAATATTCAATCCTTATCTAATTTTTGACTAAATCTAGTGGTTTCCATTCCCTCTTTTGAATGTAAAAACTTTAAGCAAAATTGATTTGGTGATTTCTCCCTCTAATGTTGCAAATTGCCAAATCAAAATTTTCCCCTTTATAGGTATATTATCCATAGCCATTGTCAATTATCTTGACCTTGATCTCAGGTTGGGTATGTTAGACACAATGAACCACTGAGAGGGGGAGGGGGTGAATCAGTGGTTCTCAAATCTTTTCCCTTTAGCTATCCTTTGTGAGCGTACCGGTCTATGGATCAAACACAATTCAAACTTACTGGTTAGTGAGGAGACTAACTCAAATACACACACACAAGGGGACATCACATAACACCAGTATGTAAGAGGATAACCCAAGATGGGAAAAACCTCAGTGAGCAATGTTGTTGGAGTGTACTGCTCCAATCCAGCCTCACAATGAAAATTGTTACAATGTTTAGGGCACCAATCCAAGGTGCACCAGCCTCTCATTTAGGGCACCAACCCAAGGAGAATCAACCCCTAATTTTAGGGCACCAACCCAAGGAGCACCAACCTCCAACTTATTTATGGGCTACAACCCAAAGGAGCTACAACCCTTGCATTGAGCTACAACTCAGTGTTTACAAAGATAACTTCAAATACAGAAGTAGTTGTCTTGTTATAAGTGAATCTTGCAACCATTTCATATACCTTTCTCTGCTACACCAACTCACTTCTCATGCTACTCTGATCTGCTACTTCTCTGCCAGTAAACTCTAGTAGTACACCTTTCCTCTTCATCTACTCTATTGGATCTCAACCTTACTCTCTTCTCTTTACCGGTAGAACACTTTGTTGGTTTCCTGTCTGCTTTCTTTGCAACCTCCTTCACTTTTGCTTTGTCGGTATGAACACTACCTGTTCTTCTCTCCTACTGGTTGAACACTTCAATCAGGATCTCCCTTACTCTCACTCACTTCTCAGATGCTCATTGAGCACTTGGCTGAATTACTCTTACATGCAAAAGTATCACACTTTGCAGTAGCATAATGTTCTTCTATACATCAACAGCAAAAATCCTCTTTGGCCTTCATACTTATAGTCAGGTTTTCCTGCCAAAGCCCAATTCAAAATCCAGACTGTTAGGGTATCCTCACCATCCTTGAGGAAAACCAAATCTAGTCAGATCTTGCTCGATCTGATCTTCTTGATGGCCAACTATACATCTCCACCATTAGCATCCCTTCTTGATCACACCTTCCATCTCTGGCGATCTTCTTTTTACCCTATCGAATGGTCTCTTGGTCAAACACCAAGATTTGGCTCTACTATTCCATTCATTCACCTTGATATCCTCATTCACTCTTAGCTAGCTCATAGTTGTCCTCCAGACCTCGAGCCACAAACCTCTGCAACACGTCCCGTGATTTGTGGGATCTTCCATTAATGTCAACCAACTCTGTAACTACCCCATTGGTGTAAATTCCTTCTTTATCAAAATGCAAATTCATCACCTTGACTCCATGTGGCATCCAAGTCAACCAACTCTGCCACCTTGACTCTTCATGTTGGTCCACATAGGAGTACCGACCAAACATTCTATCGGTTCCTCCTTTCTGCTGGTATCTCACATTCTATTGGTTCACTCATCATGTTTGCACTTATTGAACTATCGGTGGAACACCTAAACTAGTCTTCAGACATGTCTATCCAAAGTGTGCTCATTCTCACAAAGTGAGTCACAAAGTGAGAAGTCTTCTGTATCTACACCTTGTCCATATCACCAGTAAACATACATACCAGTAAGTTCTCTTGATGACACTATCTCATCAGCCTTGACCAGACTCTATCATATCTCACTTAGTTTGTCAAGGATGACAAAATCATCATTCTTCATCTGTACCAACATCTCATCATGCCTTCTTAGTTTGTGCAGTGCACAACCCTGTTGTCATGTACTTGAGGCATTCCTTTCGTTTCACCAGTGAATCTGGTGTGAGCGTTCTAACACTTGCCTTTACCTCTACCTCCTAATCTTACTGAACTATGATTAACACAATGCATAATAGGAGATAAGCTCCACTTACCAATGGAGTGACACCTTTTCTTCTATATACTGTAGTGCACTTCATGTGACATCCATGTTTGTGTAGCATCTCTTCAAATAGGCACATGTGATCTAATGTAAGCACATTCATTGTCAGTCATTTCTTCTTATGATGACCGAATCTTCATCCGATGGGAGTCCTACTGTTCTACAACTTCACAGCATACCGGTGACCTGTTCAATCTTCTCTTCTGATGTTGATGTGATTCAGATAGCATGTTGCCTCTTCATCATAAACAACCACTCAAACACCTCTCTATCTCATCACACAAGTCAAGCACTAACTCATGTACTGGTGACTCTTGAGGTCATCTTCCTTACCTTAGTGGTGTTCTGCAACACAAGGTGATATCCAAGATAACACATCCTATACTCCTCCATAGAAATGTTGCACATACATCTCTCATACTAGTAGTCATCCCATACCGATTGACATCAATGACAACACAATACCAATAATCTCCCCCTTTGGCATTGATGTCAACACATGTACTATCCGACATACTACATAGTCTTTCTCCCCCTTACTATGATCCATGGATTCACACACATTTAGTATGTGATATACTACATAATCCTTCTCCCCCTTTGACAACAATGGAAAAGGGCACTATTAGGATTTAATTTCTCTATGTATGTACTGGTCATTGACAAAATACTTTCTCCCCCTTTGTCTTCATTGGATGCAACTCCTCCTTTGATACCACTTGTTATCTAGTCACCAGATGTTACATCCTCTCAAGTCACAACACTTGAGATGGGGATCTTAACCATCAACTGACACCAATTGAGTATCCAAGTCAAATCTTATTTGATGGAGCACTCAATTGCAGAAGGATTGATACCAATTGCTAATGTGTTAGTGAATACTACTTACCTACCGGTCAACCTGCAACACCTCTTGTTTCATTCCAAATGTATTATTTGTAATTGTACCATGAATACAATCAACCAAAAGATAGGTAGATACCCATAACCATCTTGGGTATGCTTACTGCAATTTCCATCTCTTGCAGTTTGGGTAGTCATTATCCTTACAAGTTCAAGAAAGCTGGCTCTTGATTATGAGGCTCTTAAACTCTCCTTAAGTCATACATCTCAGGTTCTTATCTCCATTCAAGTATAGTACCGGGACTCCAATCTTCACCATATACCAGTTTAGTTGTGCATATATGATCATCTAATGGTCTTTCAACTCCATTGTATCCACCACATCCTATGACATGATTCTGGATCTACATAATGCTAGACAATGTTATCATCATGCTAGAAATCAAACAAGTTAGCCCAAAATCATGCATGTCTGCATGAACAACCACGGGGCCAACATATGTCATTCAGGTCTTTTCCAGTACCACCTGAGACATGAACTCCACATTCCATGCTACTGAGGTTATTGCAATGATTTCCAACTTCATTGTCTTACATAACCTATTTTGCATTCATGCTGGTAACATCCTGCACATACCGGTTAACTCTAATACCAATTGTTAACCTCCACTTCTTGACACATGTAGTAGTGATCCATCATTGATTTTTAGGTGTATTTAAGGCAGCCTCTACACACACTTATCTTTCCATTTCCATCCTTCATACTAGTAACAACATGTTATTCCATGTTACCTCTTCACTGAGGGGGTGAATGATAATTACAATGTGCTACTCCCCCTTAGATCCTGCATCTCCTTTAGGATTTAGGGATATCACATGTACAATGGGTGCATAGTGCTAGTCCATAGTCTTCTTCCTCCATACCTGCTTGGACTCATTGTTCTTCCCATTTTTAGGCTTGGGAGCAGGTCTTTCCTTCTTCTATTGATGGGTCCTTCCATTTCCTGATTTTTTATTATAGCTAGAAGTAGTGCTATAGTAGCACACAACATCCATCCCAACTTCATGTTTGGGGAATCTCTTGACATGCCGGTTTGACCATCTCCTTCTGGTCATGTTGCTCTGACTAGCAACCAAAATCAGTGGACCTCTTACTCCTACAGGTACATTTCTTCTTTGGTTCCATGTAGGTCTTTGACTTTGATTTGCTTTGTATTCACCTTTTTGTAGAGCATAGCCGTTGTACCAACCTCCATGTGACTATACATTCTTTTTCCTGCACTCAAGCTTTTTATGGCCAAAACCATTGCAGTTATGACAAACAACATTTGTGTAACCAAGAGAGGGGACATGCATGTATCTACTCCTAGATACATTTTGCTCATATGCATGATGTCCATGAGATCCTATATTATTCTTTCTAGATATCTTTCTACATGTCTCTGCCCTATGGCCATAAGCATTACATGTAAAGCAGTAACCAGTAAAGGATGGCATATGACTTACAAATTTATTTTTCCATGCATGAGGACATCTTACCAGTTTTGCATCTCCATTTCTACTTGTTTGGAGATGGACCCTAGGGTGTCCATTCCTTGTAGATCTTTCATCTAGTATCTTCTTCTCCCACACATGCTTTGCCTTGTGGGTGTTAGCATTTCTTTGTTCTCTATGGGTAGGAGGTCTTCTTCGCTGCTTTCTCATTTTCTAGCTTTTGGTGAAGCTATCTTCCCCCATCACCCTTTACCTTTGGGATCTGCATTGTTCCTTTTTCTTGTGGTACTAGTCTCCCTTTTTGGCTGTAAGTCTTCACTGGTGGTGGTTAGATCAACTTTCTTCTAGGGAAATTTTCTCACTGTGAAGTTTTGACCTTTGTTTTCTCCATTAGAGGAGACAAACATAATGTTATTGTGGGGGACATTCTTGCTGGTGGATAATTCACCGGTGCCACTACCTAAACCTTCAGTGTCTTTGGCATGCTTCTGCTTCTTCAACATCTTGTCCAAGGGATCACTACTGCCATCAAGCCAGATTCTTACCTTGAGCTCATCCTGACATTTCTCGAGGTCATTTCGGAGAAACTCCATTTCTCCAAGAAGCTATTGATACTCTTTATCTTTTACTTCTAGCTCAGAAGCTAGATCACTACACCGACACTCCTTGGTGTACTCTGCCTGAGACTTCAACTCTGAGAAGCATTTCTCAGATTCTTCAAGGCATTTGGTCAATCGGTTCTGCTCTACTATAGCAGTATTCTTGAATAGCTTGTATTCCATTCTTACTCTATTGAGTTCTTCAAGTGCATTTACAAGCTCTCCTTCAAGATAATTTTTTTCTTCCTCTTCTTCTTCACCTTCACTATCACTCCCAAACACATCTTGTCGGTAGGAGTGTTCTGCATGATAATTTTCAAAGGTGTGCCTTTTATCTTTTGAATCTTGAGCCATGAAGAAGTGGGTTCCTTCATCATCATTGTTGCAGCTGCTAGTTGATTGTTGAGCATAGAGTACCACTAAGAGCGGGGTGAATCAGTGGTTCCTAAGTTTTTCCTTTTTTGATCTAGCTTGAGAATATCAATTATGTACGTAATCACTTAAACAGTCAAACTGGTAATACAAGAAAGAAAGCCAAAGTGACTATACACACACAAGTAACTCACAACACTAGATTTACGAGGAAACCCCAATATGGGAAAAAACTCAATGAGAAAAGTTGTTGAAGACTACTGCTTCAATCTAGCCTCACAGGTAAAACACTGAATTACAAAGATTTTGGGCACCAACCTAAGGAGCACTAACCCTTGCACTTTTAGGGTACCAACCTAAGGAGCACTAACCCCTGCACTTTTAGCGCACCAACCCAAGGAGCACCAACCCCTACACCAAGCTTCAACTTGGGAATGTATATTGAAATACTATTTGAATAAAATTAAGGCTTCTTGTTGCAAATAAATTTTGAAACTCTTGAATCAATTAAATATTGTTATCTTTTTCTCCCTCTCACACACAGTCTCTCAATGCACTGTGTCACACTAGGATGCTACCTGCTTTGCCACAGCTTATTGGTTAGGGTCAACTGCCCGACTATGAAACTACTGGTAGAATCCTCTCATAGGTTTGCCTGCTTACTCACACTATAACTTGATTAGAACCCCCTCTCAAGTTTTCTCCTTGCTTACTCTAACTTCTCTCTCCTGCACAATATTCACAACAACATCATCTTCCTCTGTCCATAGTTTCCCTTTCTTATCAGATGAATTCGCACCAAAAAATCAATTCAAAATCCCAACAGTTAGGGTTTCTTCACCATCCTTGATGCAAATCAAACACAATCAGATCTTGCAAGATCTGATCACCTTGAAGTCCATTTGTTCATCTCCATCATTTTTGCACCTTTTAAGACACATTTTACAGACAAGGGAAACATGATCTATTATATAGATTTGCATCTGTCAAATTGCTATTAATGCCTTTATTGTTTCCTTCTTGAGGTATTCCTTCAATCTGATCTTCTTGCTTTGATCCAGGTGACAACTACTCCCTTGATCTTCCTTTGTCATTCCCTCTTCCTTGAGCCACATTTAGTCTGATGCAATCCATTGATTTGTGGTTCCTTTATTAATGGCAAAAATCTATTTCATCAACCCTACTTGCCACCTCAGCTTCACATGACATCACACCAATCAAGACATGTCCTTCCAATGTTTAGTCAATCTGGCAAACACATACCGATAAAACCCTTTTCCAGTAGAGTGTTCTTCTCCTGTTGACCAGTATAGCATCATGTATTAGTTGCACATCTTAACATTCTTCCTCTTCATCATTAACCAAGCAACCATCTACCATGCTCAACCTCCACTAGTTGACATCAATGACAACTTAGTGCCAAAATGCCAACAATCTCCCCCTTTGGCATTGATGTCAACTTATCACAGTCTACTCCATACTGGTACATTTCTCTCCCTTTGACATAATGACAAAGGGTACTTGCACACTCCCCCTTTGACCCATATGGTTCTCCCCCTGAGCCACATAAACCTTCCTAGGCATATGATACAACTCCCAACCTATGTTGGAGGTACTCAAACGTGCTTACTGGTAGTGGTTTGGTGAAAATGTCTTCTACTTGTTCATCAGTAGGAACATAGTCCATTCTTACCTCTTTTCCTTCAACCTTCTCTTTGAGGAAGTGGTATTTGATTGCAATGTGTTTTGTTCTGGAATACATGAAAGGATTCTTTGCTATGTTGATTGCACTTGAATTATCACACCAGATGAGAATGGGATCAGTGATGTCCACTTGGATATCTTTGAGATTCTGCTTCATCCAAAGCACCTGAGAGCAACATGTAGCAGCAGTAATGTACTCATCTTCAGCAGTAGATAGGGAGATTGAGTCCTTCTTCTTGCTATGCCATGAGACCAACTGGTCACCCATAAAGAATGCACCATCTCTTGTTCTCTTTCTATCATAAATGCATCCAGCCTAGTTGGCATCAGTGTATTGTTCCAAAATAAAATTTCCTTGATTACGATACCACAAGCCATAGCTGAGTGTTCCTTGTAGATACCTAAATTTTTTTCTAACAACATTCATGTGTGACTGCTTTGGTGTAGCTTCAAATCTAGCCACCATGCATACTTCCTAAACTATATCTAGTCTTGAGGCAGTTAGATATAGTAGATTGCCTATCATGGATCTGTACAAAGTCTGATCCACTACCAGTGATTCATCATTCTTATTCAATTTCCTGCCAGTCACCTTGGGAGTACTTACCGGTTTGCAATCTTCTAGTTGGAATTTCTTTAGCATCTCCTTTGCATACTTGACTTGTGAGATAAAGATTCCTTTATCTTTCTATAGTATTTGCAAGCCAAGGAAGTAAGTCCATTCACCAAGCACTGACATCTCAAATTTTGACTGCATCTGATCAACAAACTCTTTGTAAAGAGTATCCTTGTTGCCACCAAAGATGATGTCATCTACATACACAACCATAATAATCATGTGATTCCCATCTTTCGTTATGTGCAAATTATTGTCAGCACTTCCCTTTTTGAATCCTCGCTCCTTTAGATACAAATCCAATCTTGAGTACCATGCTTTGGGGGCTTGCTTTAAACCATACAGAGCTTTCTTTAATCGACATACAAATGTTTCATCATCATGCAACATAAATCCTTCTAGTTGCTCCATGTATACTTCTTCTAAATTTCCATTTAGAAAAGTAGATTTTACATCCATTTGATACACTTTGTAGCCCTTGTAGGCAGAGTAAGCTAGAAACATCCTAATTGCTTCTAATCTAGCCACCGGTGCAAATGTTTCTTCAAAGTCAATCCCTTCTACCTAAGAGTATCCTTTGCACACTTGTCTAGCTTTATGCCTCACAACCTTACCTTCTTCATTCAATTTGTTCTGGTAGACCCACTTTGTGCCAATCATGTTCTTGTCTTCCAGTCTAGGGACTAATTCCTAAGTCTTGTTCTTCTCTATTTGGTGCATTTCTTCTTCCATGGCATCCATCATTCTTGTCTCTTTCTAGCCTCAATGAAATTTTTGGGTTCAACTTCAGTCATGAGGCATAGGTTGACTTGTTCATCATTTTGGGCAAGTCTTCTTCTATTCTACACACCATCACTCTTATTTCCCAGAATTTGCTCTTCCAAATGATTCAATTGTACATACTAGTTTGGAACCTTTTGAGGTGCTACCTCTGGTTCAGTGTTAGACTAAACTTCAATATTTTCATCATCGGATTCATCATAATAGTTAATGTGTGGTTGAAATCCTTTGTGCATATCCTCATCAACTCTTACATGCACACTTTCAACAATTCTTCTTAGTCTTTTATTGTAGCATTTGTAGGTCTTGTTTTTTGATGAGTAACCGAGGAAGATCCCTTCATCACTTCTAGATTCAAAGCCTCCCAAACTATCCATATCTTTCTTAATGAATTATTTGCTTCCAAAAACCTTGAAATATTTGATTGATGGCTTCCAGTCATACCATAATTCATAATGTGTCATCTTGTTGTTTGTTCTTAACTGAACCCGGTTCAAGGTGTATGCAATAGTATGAACAACTTCTTTCCAATAGATATCTGGTAGACTGGCCTCATTCAACATAGTTCTGGCCATCTCCTTGACTATCCTGTTCTTCCTTTCTACCATACCATTTTGCTATGGTGTTCTAGGAGCAGAGTATTGCCTTCTAATTCCATGTTTTTCACAATAATCTTCAAATTCATTTTATGTGAACTCTCCACCTCTATCTGATCTTAGACATTTTAGTTTGTACCCACTCTCCTTTTCCACCATCTTTCGAAAGATCTTGAATCTTTCAAATACTTGTGATTTATCTTGTAGAAAGGTGACTCGTGTCATCCTTGAGTATTCATCAATGAAAAGCATAAAGTATCTTTCATCGGTAAGTGCTCTTGTTCTAGTTGGACCACACAAATCTGTATGCACAATTTCAAGTGGCTTTGAGGTGTTGTGCTCCTTTGTCCTGAAACTTACTCTTATCTGCTTGCCTTTTACACATTCATCACAAAATGTGTTACCTGGCTTGATGATGGATGGAATATTCCTCACACACCACTTTTTTCTTACTACAACTAAGTTATCATAATTTTTGTGGCCTAATCTTCTATGCCACAACCAACTTTCATCTACTTTTCCTAACATACATTGGGACTCATAGCATTCCTTCAGATTATAAACATTTCCATTAGTTCTCTTTCCTTCTACCACAACTTTACCAGTTACCTTTGTCGCACATCTGACTCACACTTAGCAGATTATGTTTGAGGCCTTCCACATAATATACATCATGTGCCTTGAGTTTTCCATCAATTCTTAGTGTTCCTTTTCCCTTTATTTTGATGGAGGAATTGTCTCCAAACATTACCAATCCACCATTCCAATCTTCAAGATTAATGAATTTTCTTTTGTCACTAGTCATATGGTTTGAGCAACCACTATCTACCACCCATAGATTTTTCCTTTTAGCATGCAAAGCAGTCTACACTATGAGACTTGATTCTGCCTTTTCCTTTTCTTTCTCAGCCCAAATCGGTTTGATTTCCTTCTTGTTGTCAATTCTTATATTCTACTCAGGTTTAGATACCACTCTTTGATCAGGATTTTCCTTCACTTGCTTGATCTTCTTGTTTCTGCATAATTTGGTTGTGTTCGAATTCTTGACAGTTATAGAATTTTATGTTTTCAATAAAGGAAGCATCCTTAATGCTATTGTAGGATATTGATTGGTTCTTCCTACAATCAAAACTCTTATGTCCATATCCATTGCAATGATAGCAAACAACATTCATATCTCAGAGTGCATTAAATTAATTTATACTTTCAAAATTTATAAGGGTTTATTGTTTAACCTGCAGTCGGCTATTTTGTGCCCAAATTTATTACACCGGTAACAATAACCATGAAAATTTGATACATATTGGTTGTGTTGTCTTGGTCATGAATGGAACTGCCTCATTGGGGGTCTTCCATTCATGTTGTTTTAATCTAGTGAATTATTCTCGATCAATCCTGGCATTCCTCCTTGGATCTGCAAATTTGTGCATGAAATGTGACCTTCGGTTCATTTCTATATACCAGTTTGGATGTCAGTTTCCAACATCATCAACATATGTCTTTTTTCCAGTTTCCTTGCCTATAGTGAATGTCTTCTTTTCTTCACCTTCAATTGAAGAAGTGAAAATTATCTCTTTGTTGGATTTACCTTTGTGGGTTGATACTTGACCAACTTCAAAGCCTAAGCCACCTATGTCTTTGGATTGCTTTTTTTTACTTAACATCTTATCCAGAGCTTCAGTGTTGCCTTCATACTTGCTTCTTATTTTTATTTGTTCCTTACTTTCTTCAAGCTCCTTTTTGAGCTTTATTATTTCTACTTCCAACTCTTGATGCTCCTTTTCTTTCTTTGTCAAGTCAAGGGTTGTAGCTTCACCGATCCTCTTAGTTTCTTCCAACTACAACTTCAAGTCAGATTTGATATGGCTAGATTCTTCCAGAGATTGCTTCAAGAGATCTTGTTCATCTACTGCAACAAGCTTAACTCTCTTGATTTCTCTTCTTGTTTTACTTAGTTCTTCAAGTGCACTGATAAGTTCACTCTCCAAATCCACTTCAGCCTCAACATCCTCTCCTTCCTCAGCTTCAACAGTAGGTTTGTCAAATGCCATGAAAAGATTTACTTTTCTGTGGTTCTCATGGTCATCATCTTCTGATGCATCCTCATCATCTGTTGTGTCATCCTCAATGGTATATAAGTTGTTTTGGTTCTGGTAGTCATTCTTTTCTTTGTCCTTGCCGATAGATCTTCTGAAATCTCTTGACTCATCTCCACTAGTTTCTTTGTGAGGATAGCTTGCAGTGAAGTGTCCTACCTTCCCACAGTTGAAGCACTTAAGTGGTAGCTTTCCTTTGTACCATCTTGATCCTCTTTTGAGCTTCCTGGCAAAGTTTTATACTTCAGCATCAGAGTCTTCACTAGATTCTTTATGACTAACAACTTCTTTCCCCTTTTTGGTGGTGTTGAAAGCAACTTCTTTTCTTGAGGAAGATCTTCTGAAATCTCTTGACTCATCTCCACTGGTTTCTTTGTGAGGATAGCTTGCAGTGAAGTGTCCTACCTTCCCACAGTTGAAGCACTTAAGTGGTAGCTTTCCTTTGTACCATCTTGATCCTCTTTTGAGCTTCCTAGCAAAGTTTTATACTTCAGCATTAGAGTCTTCACTAGATTCTTTATGAGTAACAACTTCTTTCCCCTTTTTGGTGGTGTTGAAAGCAGCTTCTTTTCTTGAGGAAGTCTCACCAATTGTTCTCAACTCATAGGCTACCAGGGAACCAAATAGTTCATCCATAGTAAAAGTCTTCAGATCCTTGGCTTCTTCTATGGCTGACACTTTAGTATCATATTTGGGAGTGAGAGATCTAAGTATCTTTTTGACAAGAATGTCATCTGCAATCTCTTCACCAAGTCCTCTAATAGTATTCATAGTTTCATCAAATCTGTGAAGGTAGTCTGCAATTTTTTCATCATCTTTCATTTTGATGCTTTAAAGTTGGCTCCTTAGAGTTTGCAGTTTGGCTTCCTTGACCTTTGCATCTCCCTCAAACAACATTTGCAGCTTGTCCCATGTTTCCTTTGCTGAAACAAAGTGCATGACTTTGACAAATTTATTATCAGACAGTCCACTCAAGATGGCATTTTTAGCCCTTGCATTATTTTCATACTCCTTTGCATCTGGATTAGTGGGAGGAGTATTAGGAACATCATACCCACTCTTGACTAACATCCATACATCAAAGCCAAGAGATGAAATATATGTCTCCATTCATTTTCTCCATAAGGCATAGTTCAATCCATCAAACAGGAGGGATTTTGAGGAAGCATACTCACTTCTTGCCATTGTGCTCAAAGTCCAGAATCTACCCAAGGTTTAGAGATAACCAGGAACTAGGCTTTGATACCAATTGTTGATCATAGAGTACCACTGAGAGGGGGGTGAATCAATGGTTCCTAAGTTTTTCCTTTTCTGATCTAGCTTGAGAATATCAATTATGTATGTAATCACTTAAACAGTCAAACCAATAATACAAGAAAGAAAGCCAAAGTGACTATACACACACATGTAACTTGAACAACACCATCTTTACGAGGAAAACCCAACATGGGAAAAACCATGATGAGAAAAGCTGCTGATGAATACTGCTTCAATCCAGCCTCATAGGTAAAACACTAAATTATAAATATTTTGGGCAACAACCCAAGGAGCACTAACCACTACACTTTTAGGGCACCAACCCCTAGACCAAGCTTTAACTTGGGAATGTATATTGAAATACTATTTGAATACAATTAAGGCTTCTTGTTGCAAATGAATTCTTCAACTCTTGAATCAATTAACTCTTGTTATCTTTTCTCCCTTTCACACACAGTCTCTCAATCCACTGTGTCACACTAGGATGTCGCCTACTCTACCACACCTTACCGATTAGGCTCAACTGCCTGACTATGAAACTACTGGTAGAATCCTCTCACCAGTTTGCCTACTTACTCACACTATAACTTGATCAGAACCCCCTCTCAAGTTTTCTCCTTGCTTACTCTAACTTCTCTCTCCTGTACAATCTTCACAACAACATCATCTTCCTCTGTCCATAGTTCCCCTTTCTTATCAGATGAATTCCCACCAAAAATTAATTCAAAATCTAGGCAGTTAGGGTTTCTTCACCATCCTCAAGGCAAATCAAATCCAATCAAATCTTGCAAGATCTGATCACCTTGAAGTCCATCTATTCATCTCCATCATTTCCACACCTTTTAAGACATGTTTTACAGACAAGGTAAACATGAACCATTATATAGATTTACATCTGTCAAATTGCTTTTAATGCCTCTATTGTTTCCTTCTTGAGGTATTCCTTCAATCTGATCTTCTTGCTTCAATCCAGGCGCCAACTACTCCCCTGATCTTCCTCTATCATTCCCTCTTCCTTGAGCCGCATTTAGTCTGATGCAATCCCTTGATTTGCAGTTCCTTTATTAATGGCAAAAATCTGTTTCATCAACCCTACTTGCTACCTCATCTTCACACGACATCACACCGATCAAAACATGGTCTTCCAATGTTCAGTCAGTCTGACAAACACATATTGGTAAAACCCTTTGCCAGTAGAGTGTTCTTCTCCTGTTGACCAGTATAGCATCCTGTACCAGTTGCACATCTTAACATTCTACCTCTTCATCATTAACCAGGAAACCATCTACAATGCTCAATCTCAAGCGGTTGACATCAATGACAACTTAGTGCTAAAATGCCAACATGGATCTGCCTTCATCATCTGCACAAATATCCACTACATTATTCATCTCACTTCCATACACTGATCCGGTAGTGCAGGGTTCATTTCCATAGAGCTTCCTTAGTCTATTCCATAGATTCTTTGCAGATTTACATTTATCCACTTGTGAGGAGACATCACTGGTGAGCCCACTAACTATGGCCTTCATGGCTTCTTCATTACATATGTATCTTCTTTCATCTTTAGATCTGGAGGGAGGACTGACATAACTAGGAAGATCATTAACAATTGTCATCCAGACATCATACCCTCGGGAAGACTTCGATTCTGCAACTCCAAATAGCATAGTTTGAACCATCAAATATTGGAGCAGGGATTGACACTAAACAAAGAATTGTGTCCTTAGGCCAAAATCTAACCAAGTTGGAGAAATCTCATCTAGCTGGTAACCTATGCTCTGATACCAATTGTTAGACACAATGCACCACTAAGAGGGGTAGGGGGTGAATTGGTGGTTCTCATATATTTTTCCTTTAACTATCCTTTGTGAGCATACCACTTTATGGATCAAACACAATGCAGACTTACCGGTTAGTGAGGAGACTAACTCAAATACACACACACAAAAGGGGACATCACATAACACTAGTATGTATGAGGATAACCCAAGATGGGAAAAACCTCAGTGAGCAATGTTGCTAGAGTCTACTGCTCCAATCCAGCCTCACAATGAAAATTGTTACAATGTTTAGGGCACCAACCCAAGGAGCACCAACCCCTGATTTAGGGCACTAACCCAAGGAACATCAGCCCCTAATTTTAAAGAACCAACCCTGAACTTATTTATGGGATACAACCCAAAGGAGCTACAATCCCTTCACCGAGCTACAACTCAGTGTTCATAAAGATAGCTTCAAATACAAAAGTAGTTGTCTTGTTACAAGTAAATCTTGCAACCATTTCATATACCTTTCTCTACCAGTGAGATACCTTCTCTACTACACTGACTCACTTCTCCTACTACTTCTCTGTCGATAAACTCTACCAGTACACCTTTCCTCTTCTTCTTCTCTGTTGGATCTCCACCTTACTCTTTTCTCTTTACCGGTACAACACTACTGATTTTTTATTTGCCTTCTCTGTAGCCTCCTTCACTTCTACTTTGCCGGTATGAACACTACTGGTTCTTCTCTCCTACTAGTTGAATGCTTCAACTGGGTCCTCCCTTACTCTCACTCACTTCTTAGATGCTCATTGAGAACTTGGCTGAATTACTCTTACATACAGAAGTATCACACTTTGTAGTAGCACAATATTATTCTATACAGCAACAACAAACAATCTCTTTGGCCTTCATACTTATAGCCAGGTTTTCCTACCAAAGCCCAATTCAAAATCCAAGCAGTTAGGGTTTCCTCACCATCCTCGAATGAAATCAAATCCAATTAGATCTTGCTCAATCTAATCTTCTTGATGGCCAACTATACATCTCCTCCATTAGCATGCCTTCTTGATCATGCCTTCCATCTCTGGCGATCTATTTTTTACCCTATTAGCTGGTCTCTTGGTCAAACACCAAGATTTGGTTCTGCTATTTCATTCATTCTCCTCGATCTCCTCAATCACTCTTAGATGGCTCATAGTTGTCCTCTAGACCTCAAGCTACAAACCTCTGCAATGTGTCTCATATTTGTGGGATCTTCCATTAATGTCGACCAACTCTGCAACTACCTCGTTGGTGTACATTTCTTCATCCGAATGCAAGTTCATCACCTTGACTCCATGTGGAATCCAAGTTGACCATCTTTTCCACCTTGACTCTTCATTTTTGTCCACATAGGAGCACCAACCAAACATTCTACCAGTTCCTTCATTATGCTGGTATCTCACATTCTATTAGTTCACTCATCATGTTTGCACTTGATGAATTGTCCGTGGAACACCTAAACCAGTCTTCAAACATGTCTATCCAAAGCATGCTCATTCCCACAAAGTGAGGAGTCTTATGCATCTACACCTTGTCCATATCATCGATAAACATACATACTGGTAAGCTCTCTTGATTACACTATGTCATCAGCCTTGACCAGACTCTATCATATCTCAATTGGTTTGTCAAGGATGACAAACTCATCATTCTTCATCTATACTGACATCTCATCATGTCTTCTTAGTCGGTCAAGTGCACAACTTTGTTCTCATTTACTTGAGGCATTCCTTTTGTTTCACCAGTGAATCTAGTGTGAGCCTTCTAACACTTTCCTCTACCTCTTCCTCCTTATCTTACTGAACTATGATGCACATAATGCATAATAGGAGATAAGCTCCACTTACCGGTGGAGTGACACCTTTTCTTCTGTATACTACAATGCACTTCATTTGACATCCTTGTTTGTACAACATCTCTTCCAACAAGCACATGTGATCTGATTTGAGCACATTCACTATTAGTCATTGCTTCTTATGATGACCGCCTCTTCATCTGATGGGAGTCCTATTGTTCTACAACCTCACAACATATCATGACCTATTCAATCTTCTCTTCTGGTGTTGATGTGATTCAGATAACATTATGCCTCTTCATCACAAACAACCCCTCAAAAACCTCTCTATATCATCACACAAGGCAGGAACTAACTTGTGTACTCATGACTCTTGAGGTCTTCTTCCTTGCCTTACTAGTGTTCTACAATACAAGGTGATATCCAAGATATCACATCATGTACTCCTCCATAGAAGTGTTGCACATACATCTCTCATACCGGTAGTCATCCTATACCATTTGACATCAATGACAACACAATGCCAATAGGGTAGAGGTGGATGCGATGTTGGAAGTGTTATATGGTGGTGGTGAAGCCGATGCATTAAGTGGGCAATGGTAGTGATGTTTTCCTTCAAGGATTTTGCAATACTAGAAACATTGTGGAGTAGCTGATATAGTGATCTCTCTACCATTGTATGGGAATTTTAGGTATTGGTTATAAGTGGATGAAACAAATTGAATAGAATGGATCCATGGATACTCGAGGAGGATATTATAGGGGAGATCAAGGTCTAAGACCTAGCAAGTAGGCTCAATTGTTGTAGGGCTCACTTGAAGAGGCAATGTGATAGTACCTTTTGAGACACATTCTTTATTATCATATGCCTTTATTTTGATTTAACTAGATGTATCAACCAAATATTTAGAGATTCTTAATTGTTTGATTAACTTATATGTACAGGGGTTTAGGCTAGATCCACCATCTATAAGGACTCTTTATTTTATGTTTATGCATAGTGGTTTCAATGTGAAGGGGTTTATTATCAGAGGGATCAGCAGATGGAGTGTCTTTGGACATGAAGACTAGGTGATGTTGTGCAACAAGATTTCCTATCAAGGCCTAAAGTTGAGTGATGTTTATGTTGTCAAGGATACGGGATTCTAGAAGGGCCTATTCAAGGTTCTCTTTATGGATAGGTGATGTCTTGAGAAGATCAAGGATGGATATCTGTGTAGGCATCTTGTCAAGATGATCAAGGATGTTGTAGTGATTGGTTGATGATGTGGAAGATGGAGGATGAGGAGGAGATCCTTGGATAGTTACTCTCCCTTAACAAGTGGTGACAATGCAATCATTTTGGGGAGATGAATTGGAGGGTGAAGCACCTTGGATGGTCCTATCTTACCTTGGGGTGGTCTACTGGATTTCTAAGGAGGGGAACCTTGAAGGGTTACCCTAGGTCTACGAGGTGTTGATGTGGGGTTAGCTTCTTGGATAGTGATGGTGTTAGCATTATTTTTGATGGGTTCAATGTGGCCTACCAAGGAGTCAAATGCAATGATATTGTTGGTATAGTCATAGGGGACCAAATGAGATGATGAGACTTTATCCTTACCATGCTTGGGGAAGGGGTCCTGATACATCTTAAGCTTATCATTGGAATTGTTGGACTTAGCAAAAATAACCTTAACATTGACTTTGTCAATAATGTCTTGGATATAATTCTCAAGATTTTCATACACATTCATGTATCATGGCCCTAGAAATTATGGTATTCACAATATTCATTCTCATTATGCCACCAAGTTTTTGGTTGATTAGCTTCATATGGTTGAGTCATGGAAAAGATGACAACACCAACCTTGAAAATATTCTTGAAGACAACCTCAATAGGTTCAACAAGTGGAGTATATTCATGTTGAGGTTGATTATTTAGATGGGATGATCAACCAAGAATGGAGATGTTGTTGTGGGGTTTGTATTGGTTTTGCGAGTTGGATTAGTTGTCTGCTTGATTATTGGTGGTGGTAATCTTGGTTGGGATGGTCACAATATACACATGTTTGGTATCAATGAGTCCATAATTGATATCGTTCTTTTTCTTAGACTAATACCTATATTTGTCATTTGACGAGGACCCTTGGTAATCTTTCTGGTAAGGATTTAGAATACCTTGCTCTAGGAGGACACGCTTTAAGGCTAAGCCTTTCTTACTGACCTACTCAAAGGTTTTAATACATTGATATCTTAGAGGACAAGACATTTCAGGGACAAGGTTGTGTTGAAAAATCTCAATGTGATAGGATTCAGGTATGTCCCATGGGATCTTCCTAATAAGATGTTGCCACCTTTTTAAAAGGTTGGTGAAGGTCTCTCCAGTCCTTTTCTTTGTGTTGCATAGGTTTATCATAGATACATCATTGTCAATGTTGTATTTATAGTGTGACACAAATTTATCGGCTAGGTCAGGGAATGAATTAACTAAACCATGTGGCAAAGCCAAGAACCAAGAAAGGATGGGTCCACTAAGACTCCTAGGGAAAAGTTTTCTGAGGTAGACGTAACTATAGGAGACCTCTTGACAAGCTATGTAAAATTATTGCACATGTTCCCTAGGGTAACCTTTGCCTTCATACTTGTCAAATTTAGGCATTTCAAAATCAAGAGAGTATGGAGCCACTGAAATGGATGGGTCATAAGAATATGGGAAAATTTTCTCAAAGTTGTATGATTTCTTACGAGTTCTATCCTTGAGGTTTTTAATAAGATACTATATGACCTAAATTTCCCTCATAAGGTTAGGTTGTTAATTTTGAACACTAGGGATGTATTGACCTAATTTAGACCATGGGATATGTGTGGACATGGCCAATATACCAACACCAATATGTGATTGGAGGGCATGAAGCAACAATGGCATTGGTGGGTGGAAATCTAGCATTGATGTAGTTGGTGGAATTATGGAGGGGTGTAGATTACTTAGGCGGTTGAGAGATGGAGGGATTGGAGGTACTTGCAGGTGTAGGAGTAGCAGGTTGTTGATGTAGAATGGTATTAAAAAGAGGTCAGTTAGAAAAGTCACCTCCCATAGGGGTGTAAAGGATAGACTGGTCAAATTCAGGAGGCAATTGTGCCCCCTGTTTGATAAGCTTAGCTAAGAATCCATTTGGATTAACTTTGATAAGTTTTTCCAACATTTCTTGGTTGTAGGGATCTTCCACAAAGGTCTTTAATGTGGAGAATATTCAAGTTGGTCAACATACTCTTCCTCTACCTAGGTATCATGATCCACATAGATGTTGGGAATAGGTAGCTCATTGCTTTCTATGGCCATCTTTTATTTTTTAGAATGATTCAAGACCATGCACAGGTAACCTCAAAATGACAAGAATGGGGTCACTATTTGAAGCTGGATGGATAGACTTGATCAATAAAGTGATGAGATGGCACACGATGAAGATGAGGACAAGGACTTAACAACTTCAGTTTGGATTGGCGATTTATTTAGAATGATTAGATTATATTTGAAGATTGGTCCTTAGATTAGGACAAGACTAATCTGAATCAAGATGGTGCCTTTTTCCTTGGATTAGGATTAGGTGAATTATAGGGGCTGATGATATAGGCCACAAAGTGAGGTAACAACCAGGCCAGGTTAAATTCAGATCTTTGTATTAAGATTTTGATTTGATTACATCTTTTCCTACTTGGGATAGGCTAAGTTCCCAAGAAAAATTAGACAAATGGATTAGGGCTAATTGAGATACAAGTTATCATTGCTAATGCAGATTTATAGATAAATTCTTCATCATAAAAGCTTGAGAAGAAAAGTGCAGTAAAAGATTTCAATTCATACATAAGTCTGATGCATTTCTAGATTTGTGTTAAATAGCCTGGAGTGAATTGGTTGCAGCAAGATTGAAGGAGAAAATATAGAATTTTATATGTGTTGAATAGCATTCTGCTATTCAAAATGTCCTCTATGCAAGAGGTGGTGACTCTGAGGTAAAAGACCATGCTGAAAGTGGAAGTTAATCTTTAGATCTACAAGTCCTACAACTGCAAACACTCAGGTATTTTTTAGAAGTTTCAATGCAAGACATCTCTTCTGAAAATTTGAAAGAGCAAAATAGTTTCCCTATCTAGTGTTTTGCACTTTGTTGAAAGGGAAGAAGATAAAAAATATTTGCATATTCAAAGTGTTGTTAAGCTTCAAGATCTTATATTTTTTCCTATGATATGCAAGTATCCATGAGTTTTATGTCAAAAAGTGAAGAAGATAAATCTGTAGCTTGACATATTTAGAAGTTGTTGAATTTTTGGTGAGGTTGTGTATGAAGTTTGAGAAGTCACAATGTGCAGTCAATTAGCTCAGCCCCAATCTTATTAACATATGACCATGTCTAGTAAACTAGAACAACCGTATAATAGGAGAAGTTTCATCAAGAACCATTATCTTGCTCTAAATTTTGAAGGTATTCTGAGTTACCCAAATCCCATACCCATGGAAATTAGAAAGTTGCCCATATTCAGTGGGAAGAAATCAGAATCAGCATGTCAACATGTTAAAAGATTTTCAGATTTGATGGGAGAGTTTGAAATTTGTGAAGAAGATGTGTATGAAGTTATTTGTCCTATCATTGAAAGAGGATGCAAGGGATTGGTTCTCTTTCTTGCTGGCAGATTGTATTTCCTCATGGGAGGAATTAATCTCAGATTTCATAGACCAATTTAATTAAAAGGCGAGTGATTATGATTTGCTGAAATAATTCATGTACATATAGATTAGGGAAGATGAATTGGTACCAACATTTAATATTAGGTTTTTATAAACATTGTCTAAAATTTCTAGTAAGTATAAGTTCGATGATAAAGTATGTCTAGATATTTATATGAGTGCCTTTATGAGTGCCTTTGGTAAGAAGATGGGTTTTTTATTGAGAAACAAAGAACCCAAAACTTTGTATGAAGCTTTTAACACAGTTAGGGACATTGAAAATAACTTGAAATTTGGGACATCCAAGAGATTTATATCTATTGTTATTCCTTGCCAAAACACCTTCAATGGTGAAATACCATGTGAAGCTGAACAAATCATTCCTTGTCTAGGTGCATCAAGCTGTACAGTTCCAAATGGTTTTGCTAATACATGTGTTTCAAATTTAAATGAGAGTCAAGAATCTCTGTTGTTAATGTTGGTTGTCTCTCACAGTAATGATAGAATGATCATTGGGAAATATTGTGATAATGCTGATACAGAGGTAGATTTGTATAAAGGATATGTACCATTTTGATTTGTATGTCAATTATACTGATTATGTGACTGCAAATTATCAAGTAAATCATGTATCTCACAAGGGTAATAATAATGAAATTAATGAGGATGATAACCATCGGTCTTTACATGTTGCTGATGTATTTGATGTTGAAGTACCAAATGCTGAGGGATAACCAAATGTTGTTGATTATGCAAGTGAAAATGTGCAATATGATGCAAATCAGATTTTGTTTAAGTTTGATAAAGTAGAAAATGAAATTGCGGATGATGCTGATAGTGTTTTCAATGCAAGTATACCCAGTGATGAATGTGTTTCAGAATGGAGTGGTGCTGCTGAATATGAGGATACTAAGTTCAATTTTCAGCACCTTGAAGGTATACAAATGAACAATGAAGAGCAATTTCAGAATGAGAATGATCTTGGCACAAGTTATTCACTTTCTTATGATCAGCAAATGAATGCCAGTCATGCAGCTGATGATGGTTATGAGAATTCTTATTAATCATCTTTTGAAGATGATATAAGAGGAGACCAAGTTATATACTTCAGTCATGAATCTGAAAATGAAAGTATTTTTGAAGATAAAAATATATGTGAAAGTGCGAATAATGTTCTATTATCATATTTAAATGAACCTATATTTGAATGCTTTCAGAATTTGAGGTACCATGAAGAGAATGTGAATGTTGATAGTATGCTTGAACTGAATACGGAGTTCTTTGCCTTGGATACTAATGTTCATGGTGCTCTCATTGATGTAAATGCTGAAGTTTCCCCTTGTGGTGAACAAGTTTGTAATGCTGATGAAGTTCCAAACAGCAGTAGCATGTGTTGTAAAAATTTACTTCATGATGAAGATAAGAAGCATGGGTTGTGTGATGGTTACTTCAGACCACAAATGGAAGTTTTTCAGGTGGATACAAGTCTGAATGAGAAAGATTTAGCTAAGGATCTGCTTCAGCCAGAGGTATGCATTCTTTTCCATGGATGGTATATTGAGGATACGGATGTATTGAGTTTGATAAACAAGGACAATATAGAGTGTGATCAACATAGTGAAGTATCACATGTGGATCATAATATTTATGTTCCTTGTTTGCATCAATTGGTTAGTAATGCCCCTCATTCTATGAATTTAAATGATAATAAGGCATGTGCTGATGACAATTACAATGTTGAGATTGAATGCTTTGTGTTTGAAGTTCAACATGATGATGCCTTTGCAAATGATATAATTGATTGGGATAGTGAAATGTATGGCAGTTTGTGGGAAGGCCTCTATTGTGAGTTGTCTCATGATTTTACTTTTGTTGAAGTAGTGTGTGATTACAAAGTTCAAAATCAAATGAAAGGTATGCACACCAGCTGTTATAGTAATGAGATGAAAGAGGTGGATTATAAGGAGTATGCTCAGTTGTTGTTGAAAGGTTCCTTTGTTTGGATCATGATGTCAAGTGATGAGAATCAGATTTTTGATATAGGTAAATGTTGAGAATTTTTGGAGCAATTTATATTTAGTTGTCAATATGTTTGTATATATTGTATAGTTGTTTTGCTTCAGTTGTGTGGTTTTCAATAAAGTGCCTTGTGGTTTGGGTAGAATAAGGAAGCCCTATTTTTGAGAAGAGAAGAGAGTGATCCATTTTTGGGTGGTCTACTTAACCATAGATTATAGATTATTGTGTTGATCTTGCAATCAACCATCCCTAGTTAGAGCCACTATTGGGACTCATTAAATTTGAGTCACATTTTGAGCCCCATTCCGAAATTTTGATATTGCATTTTCAGAAAGGCAACTAATCTCATTTAGGTGGCCTAGTTAGAGAGAGGGTAAAATGGAGCTAGTTGATTTTCAAAGGGTAAGGCTTGGGAAACTTGTTTTACACATTTAATTTGGCCTATGTAGTGTGTTGCAACTTTCAAAATTCAGTGTGGATCAGTTTATCAGGTACCCATTTCAAGGGGTGAGCTGAAAGTGCATTTTAGGTGCAAATGCAGATTTTACCAAGTAGCCTACTTTGAGTGTTTATACCTTTTGCCCTGTTGATCATCATGGTATAATTAAAAATGGGTTCAATTCTATGCATAAATGTGAGTTAGCATACAAATTTTCAAGTCTTTATGAATCCATTTGCTCAATTTTCAAAGCTCAATCTATTTGCAGTTTGTATGGTTTGACAAGTCCCTATTTCAGCACCTAGTCGGAGCCCTGTTTTGCATAAGTGTAAAAGTTGCCTTAGTAAGTGTCATGACAAAATGTTTTTCCCAAGATATTGTTGGTATAAATGACAAGCTATGTTTCTAGTTTCAAGCTCCTTCCAATCCATTTGATCGGTTTTCAAAAGGGTTTCTTAGGCCATCTGTTTCAGTGATCCATACTTTCATTGCTATATTAGTTAATGTAGCTATTTTCATGAGTGCACCATTTGCACCCAATCATCCTTTTGGTCAAATTGAGCATTCAAAGATTTTATATGTACGTCAAGGTACCTATGTCTCAGATTTGAGGGTCTGCGGAGATCGTTTGATATTTTTAAGAAAGGCATCATGAGTTGCCTGCGCATTGACTTCATCAGGTCCGCAGTGCTGACAAAGCCAGTTGGTCATTTTTTACCATTAATATCTCTTCATTCGGGATTCATCTTGAAAAACCATTTTGTAGAGTTCATGCTTGTATATTAGAGTACACGCCTGTCAGATGGCGAGGTCCAGAAAGTTTTTTTGACCAGTTTGAAAATTACGTCTTCGCGATTAAATGCAAAAACGTGGCGCATGCGCCTAAAAGTTGCAAAACTCAATTTGATGATCCGAAAATAGTGTCAATCAATCCTAGAGGTATGTTGAAGGTGCCTGAGGCATTTCAAAGGTTAGTTGAATGAAAATGAAAATTTTTTTGGTCGGACCCACTTTGGGGCCCGACCTAACCTGTAGCTTCACGATGTTTTTTGAATCAAGGTTTAACAATATAGCTCAAATGAAGGATATCATTGTCAATATAAATTTATCATAGTCTATAAAAACATGAATGATGTGTATTGGGCACTCCCTATTGTCATGGTTTCACTCCTACCTGGGGTTTTGAACCCTAGGTCTGCATTATATGTATTCCATTGATCGTGTCTTGTATCTCTACAAGACCTTCATAGTCCCTAAGAACCATCAAACAGAAGCTACAATATATAGAGATAGTGAAGTCAAAACTGCAAAGTCATTTACACAACAACACACAAGAAAATCAGAAATTAAATGAGTTTGAAAATCTAATGATTGTTAAGAATAGGTAGCAGATAGATGAGACATCCATGCTTGACAAAGGAAATAAGGGAGCCATGAAGTCATAGAGTTTGCTATAGGAAAAGCCCAACCTCCCCCTCTACATGGCATTTGAGCAAGTTTGTGAAACACTAGCAACAATTGAAGATTGGCTAGTGAAAAGGCCATTTAAACCCTTCACCAAAAGCAAACAACAGTCCAATATTCCCCTTTGTGTGGTCTCTTCCATTGCATGGTTTTTTGGCAGGCATAACTATGTTAATATTTCCTCCTATGTGGGTCTCTGAGTATATAAAACTCTGAGCAAATACAATTGGTGCATGAGCTTCTGCGAGGTAGCTGCAGAAGGAAGTTTAGCAGATCTTTTTCCCTCCTTCAGTGACCATCTCCACTCCTTATGCCTCCTCCTTGCTGTAAAATGGATAAAGGCTTGGGAAACTTTCAAGAAAATTCACATTGGCTAGTATAAAGCATTCCCTATTGCTTGGAGTTACGTGAGGTAGCATTGAAACAAGAGGCAATGTCCAGCAAATGGCCATTCTTCTCCCTTTGCGCCAGATTGGAGAAGGTCTTCAGAAAAACTCTCATGCAAATGCTTTTGGCAATGTGAGGTCCCAACCATTTTCTCTCCCTCCTACATGAAGTGTGGTGTGGCAGATTGAAAGCCATTGAAAATTTCAAATCAATGTAATTTGCAGGTGTATAGCTGCATCCTCCCTTGCATGGTATAGTAAAAAGGTTTTTTTTAAGAATTTCAGTTAATGCAACATGGTAGGTGTATTGCTTCATGCCACGACCTTGTAGCTCTCCTCCTCTGTGTGATTGTAGCATTGAAACCCCACGCAAGGCATCATTGAAACACTTCAAAATGCAGTCTCAAGAAAATGCATATATCCCACATTGGCTGGGCAAGGGAAATTTCTAGTATTTATAACCAAGCACACACCCATTCATAGTGTCTAAGCCTTAGAGGCTTTTGATGGATGGTGTTGGCTGGGCCCAGGTGGACCCCACACGCATAGGCACGCTTCTCAAGGCAACCAAGGAGGTTAAGTGGTGACTAGGTGAACCCCACGTAGGCACGGATCCCAAAGCAAGTGAGTTTTGCAGAGAAAGTGTGACTTAACCAACGAGCAAGTTGCAAGAGATCTACGGTGCATGTGGATTCATGAAGGAAAGATGCACGTTGGTTAAACCCTACGAAATGGTGAAAAGCACGTGCCAAAAATGAAGGTATGGTGAAGGGTTAAAGAGCATGCAGATTCAAGGAGATCCAATAGCTGACGTGACTTCGTGACCCAAAGATGCATGTTCATTAGCCATTGTGAAATGGTGAAAGACACATGGAGCATAGGTGGCAGGTCCAGGTGGAGGTCCAGCTCGCGGGTCCCACTGACATGGCAACGAGGTGGCATATAAGCAAGCAGCTCAGTGGCAGTGACAAGGTGGACATATGGTGGATCGATGAGGTGTCATCCAAGGTGGTGCCAAGTGGACCCTATCAGCAAATCAAACGCTGCCACATGGCAGGGCGTCAGGCCAAAATCAAGGAAAAATGAAAGTTAAAATCAAATTTAATATATAGTTGAGACTATATAAGAAATTCAAAAAATTTAAATGATGGAGGCATAAAGTGGATTAATTCGCCTAGAGGCTCATTTTTACCTAAAATAGCAAGCATCATATATCACCGAAAAGATCTCAGGATAAGGAATCGAATCATGTAGTTAATTTTAACAAATTGGGGATATTTTGAGAGCGGTTTTCATGGGAAAGAGAAAGAAAATGATATTCACTTGGAAAAAAAGACACTTGGCAAATTCTGATGAATTCTAATATTTTTCCCTCCTCTTCTTATTCTCATTTTCCTCACATTGTAAGGGTTCCAGAATTCTGAGAGAAAGGATCCAAATTTTTTTGGTTTCCAATTCTAGCATTTTCTCAATTTTGCAAATAACAGTGTGTTTTCTTCTGGATTTTTAGTGTTGTCTTTACTGTAAGTTTTGTTTCAGTTTGCAGGTTTACACATATGCAAGGCATGTGTGAGTTCCCACAAAATTGTCTCCAAAATACCATTCAAATTTATACAATTTCATTTTATCAAGGGTAATTTGGATTTGTTTCTTTCAGTCTTCTCTGAGAGTGTAATGTCTATCTTTTGGGTATTCTTCAAGGAAGGATTTAAATCATGAAATCCAGCATTAGTGATTTTGAGTGTGTATATTGGATATATATGAGTATGGTTTTGTGATAGAGCAAAGGATTGTGTTAATGTAAGGCATTCATACATGAGAATATAATATGGAAAATAACTTGTAATTGAGATCTCTCTTTCAGTTTTATGCATGACTCTGTGGCTTGGATAAGGCACTGGTCTTTTGTAACATCAAAGGATTGTCAGAACACCATTAAAAATCCAAAGTCAGAATATCTTTTGTTTTCTGTTCTGTGGGAATGTTTCATCCATCTCATGCTTCAACTTAGTTGATATGTCAATGTGGATTTATCCAATCTACAGTAACCTCCTAGTTGTTAAGCCTTGTGAGATCTATCTGCTTTATTCATGTTGTCATATATGGGTAGATGAGTTTGATTCAGTGCATCTAGGTTTTGCAGAGCCAGAAGAGTAGAAGGATTCATATCATTGTCATGTTGTCCAAGCCTTGAGGTTCTTCATAGATTGAACTGGCTACTTCATAGATCAATTGTAGGTGTACTTGGGTTAATCAATTTTTATGAACAATAGGAGGTAGTCCCTCTAAAGGTTTTAAACTATGAAAAGAAGGAGATAGGCCTAGTTTTTTGGTCACCCAAGCTTTCACAAGTGGAGAGCATATACCTACTATCCCTGTCAAATACAACAAGCAAATTGTTTTCTAATTACTAAATGCACAAAAGTAACTCTAACATACACTTAGTAGTAAAAAGATATCTTTGATATTCAAACCTACAACTGAAATTAGTAGTTTATCAATTCTAGTCTTGGACAAATGAAAAATGTTGTAAAAAAACACAAGATGATTAGAAAAAATGGGTAAGTGCACCACGATGGTGAGCAGAAAAGTGACCACATGCCAAAAAAAACCAAATTTTTCATAACCTGTGTGGGTTCTAAAAATTCAAAAATGTGCTAGGCTTGGGAACACCAAGCCTAGCCAAAAACAATTTAAAAAATAAAAAGTTCCTCAAAACTCATACGGGTTTTGAGGAACATTTTGTTTTTTAATAAAAAAGTATGGGTTTTGAGAATTTTTTTTTTTTTTGTAGGCCACAGCTTTTGGCCATTTTCAACACCAAAACCCATGGAACGACAGCAATGGAAAGCCAAAAAACTATAGAACCCGCATGGGTTTGCAATTATTTTGGATTTTTCCAACATTGAGAGCAATTTCCAACAATGGCACCTCATCGAACAGGTAAGATTTGATTGGTTTGATTATTTTTGTTTGTATTTTAATTGAAGTAGGGTTTTTTAATTGGTTTAAGTTTTGTTTTTATTAATTTGATGTCAAATTTTTCAAGAAATCCCCAAAAATGAAATAGACAACAAAGAACTCCTCTTACACAAGCAACACAAGAAAACCATGTAAACATTGCACATGAGCAACAAGAAAACCCTCAAAATCCTCAAAATGTTGCTCGTCAACAACCACTGCCACCCCAAAACCCTCCATGTCCTTTATTAGATCATGTAGATGCCACACAAGAGGATCTCATCAATCACCTTACACAAAATAGTGCCCAAATTTCTATATTGGTTAATAGGTTGAGGTCCTCTAGGCTTGAGCACCACACAACCCTCGCTAGAACACTAGAAAAAATGGCTAATAATGCAAATGAGGTATCTATGGAGGTTACAAAATGGGGTTCATGGAGGGATAGATGTTGAACATTTTATGCAGATGGGTTGTCATATGATCAAGTGAAAAAAAGGCCATAGGTAAAGCTGACATATGTGCTCTTTTCACTGATCTTGTTACCAGTAACATCCTAGAACTAAATATGACTCAGTTTCCTATACATTGGTGTGTTCATGCTAGGCTGAAAGAAGCTTTTTGGGATAGGTGGTATATGGTCTTTCACCAACCGCCTTGTAATAATTGGGAGGTGCCTCTATATTTTTTGAGAAAGTTGTATTGTGAGTTTATCCTTGGAGAGAAGCCAAATTGCTTTGACATCCAACAATTTTAGGGTAGAGGGAGAGGCTCTACGCAGGATAGACCTGGGGCTCATAGGGTGGTAGAGCCACAACATAGGAGGCGTACAACTCCTAAACCCATGGTTCATGTCATTGTCCCTATATCCTTGAAGGAGTCTATGGAATTACACTCTTCATGCAACTGCATCATTTACTGATGTCATTAGCGGCACCTCCTTCATCAGTAGCACCTCCTTCATCAACATCACCTCATGCATCATTTGGCACAAGCTAGCCAATTCAACATATGTACCCTACCTTCCAGGGTGTATGTTCTGGTGTAGACACTGACACTGACGAGGATGGTTTGACATCTCATTTGTGTACATGTTGTGGGAGTATATGTCATGCTTCCACTGCAGAGGATGTGGCCCTCACCGATGAACTGGTCAATATGTTGTACCCTCTCTATCAAACATAGGTGCATTTATTTATGTTTATGACATGTTCTCAATTAAGTGACTAAATATTATAAAAAGAAATGAATTTGTATTTTTAGAACAATTTAAAGTGACATATAAATAAAATGCATTGCAGGGTGTAGAAGGTGGTGGGAGTACACCACATACTTTTCAGTTGACTCTACGGTCAGGAGTAGTTTCATCACCAAAGGTAAAGATTTGTAAATCTATTAAAAATATAATAATACATTGGTTTCAAAATATCTTTTGTTAATTATATGTATAATTACTTGGTGTTTTATAGGGCTTATCAATGGCTGAGATGTCCCAACTTGATGATATCACACTTTCGGCCATTGACTTTGGCCAAGATAGTTATGCGATACCATTTAGATTTATATATTTTTTACTTAAGTGATATATTAAATACATGCTCTTTTTCCTTATGTTAATTTTTTTCTCTTAGTTTACCCCACCTGCCTCGAGGACATCTCATGTGAGAAAGCCATCCTCTAGCACTCCGAGGTAGAAAAATATATCCTCTCGAACACCCAAATGACAGAAGGTAATTCAGTACAGTTTAAATTCATTTGTTGAAATGTATTATGATTAAACATTTATATGTAGATATTGATAAATGCACTTTATTTATTTGTTCTATATACAAAAACATATGAGGTTTATGGAATTAATGAATGCACCTGATGTGGATGAGGTTCGGCAGAGGGAAGAGGTGATATCTTCATAATCACTTTGGATTGTATTCTTGCTTGTTCGAAATAACTAAATCCTTTTATGTCTATATCATATGTTATCATTTTTCATACAGAAAATGGTAATAGCTGCATTAGATTTGACTAGGCCTCCTAAGATTACAGGAGAACTATATGAGGCTTTGGTGTGCATTTGTTCTACATATGTTAAAAATATTTATTTTATCTAGTTTGTTAACAACTTTGGGTTATTAACTTGTATAATTGTCTTTAACCTATTACAAGCCCCTTCCAAACTTCCTACTGTTATTCTACCATTCCATTTTAGTAGAAGTCCTACACGTATATTATGGGATCCAACACAACCAAGGGAAAAGGTATGTTTGTCTTAGATCAACTCCTTTTCACTAAGTGCACAACGAAGTTGAAAACCCTCTAGCTAACGTCTTTTGGATCACTTACCATGGATATAGGAAATGGTCATAATTGATTCATCTGTGACTTTGCCTCCTACGACCACAACACGTCCATCTGAGGCTCCGGTATGTTTTATTTTTTTTGTCTATTCATTTTTAGTTATTATTTGTTATTTGACATATATGTTATTTACATGTATTAAATTTGTTTTACTAGTTACAACCCCCTTCAGGACATCCCACAGATCCTCAACCTCACCCAATTGCAGAAGATAGAGATGAGGTAATCAACATTTCAACTTCAAATAATTTAGAGTTCAGTATTTAGTTATTTTGATGTTATATTGAGAAAATATATCTGATTCGACATTTGAATTGTCCTTGTTCAGCCACCTACAGAGCCACACACTTCTTCAAAGAGGCTCGATTTTGATGATTCGCCACAATCATAGATACCAATAGAGACATATAGTTATAGTTGTGGTCATTGATGGACAAATTTTTTTATATATTTGACATTTGTATATGTATATATTGACTTTGATAGACATGGCACATGCCACATTTTTGTAACTATTATTGATTTGGCATCTATGCCATTTTTTGATATGTGCATGCTTATTGTGCATTTTGATATATATGAAACATGATATTCGATCTAATTTGTTCATTGGTATATATGAAGCTTGATATTCTTGAAACTTAGTTATTTTCTATTGAAATGTGATCAAACATGTTCATTGTGTATATGTCTTGAAATGTGATCCAATTTGTTCATTACTTGTAACTCATATGTCGTATACTTTTAAACTATCTATTGCTCATATTGTGTATACCCAAGTACCGACACTAGTAATGTTGATATTGTGTATTTTGATTGAGTTAATTTTCTTTGATTCATTCATGCATGAAGAGATTGGAGTGAAGTTATTATTTCATAAACTCATGCTTATGGAGTGAAGTTCATCATTTCAAGAACCAATTAATACAAGATTTGAGCACACAAAGAAGATTTGAGATTTATCTAAGGATGACTCAGCTTAGGTAAGGTTTTCATTTAAATTTTATTCAATAACAAGTCAGCCTTAGGGTAAGAGACACACCTACTCATCCAAATCACCAATAAAAGAAGAGTTGAAGCAATCATTTTAACATCAAATCAAACAAATTATCTCTTCTTTCGTCAAAAACCGTCAGTCAAAGGTGGCAAAATAGTGCATCTTTCCTTTTGCTTGTCGTGGGAATGAACCATCAGCATGAGCACATCTGGGTGGTAATTTTTATGCTATTTGTTCCCTTGTCTCTCTCCCCAAGATGTCTAATCATTTGGAGCCACCTCATAGCGATGTTTTCCCTTGAGCACTCAAAGTGGAAAAAATGATCAAACTTTGACATCACGTAACTCAGAGACCATGGCACTTACAGATGATCTGTGAGGACCTATGGGATTATGTTGTTTCTACCTAAAAAATCCTCTCTTATTTTTAGACAACTCGATTCCATTTTCTCGTGGTGAGATTTTTTCTATCACATAAAAAACCATCAAAAACCGTCAGTGAGAGGTGGCAAAATAGTGCATCTTTCATTCTGCTCATCGTGGGAATGAACCATCAATGCAAGAACATCTGAGTGGTTATGTTTACACTAGTTGTGCCCTTTTATTTCTCCCCAAGATGTCCAATCATTCTGAGCCACCTCATAGCGACATTTTCCCTTGAGCGTTCAAAGTGGAAAAAATGGTCAAACTTTGACGTCGCGTAACTCGGAGACCATGGAACTTATGGAAAATCTGTGTGAACCTAAGGGGTCATTTTTTGGCTCCCTAAAAAAGCCTCTCTTTATTTTGGACAAATCGATTTCATTTTCTTGTGGTGAGATTTTTTCTGTCCAATAAAAAACCATCAAAAACCATCAGTGAGAGGGGGCAAAATACTGCATCTTTTGTTTTGCTTGTCATGGGAACAAACTGTCAACACAAGTGTGTCTAGGTGGCTATATTTATGCTAGGTGTTCTCTTGTCTCACTCCTCAAGATGTTTTATCATTCTGAGGCACCTCGTAGCGACATTTTCCCTTGAGCACTCAAAGTGGAAAAATGGTCAAACTTTGACGTTGCGTAAATTGGAGACCGTGGCACTTATGGACAATCCATGTGAACCTATGGGGTCATGTTGTCACTGTGTAAATAATATACTCTCAGTTTTGGACAACTCGATTCCATTTTCTTGTGGTGAGATTTTTTTTGTCGCATAAAAATCATCAAAAACCGTCAGTGAGAGGTGGCAAAATAGTGCATCTTTTGTTCTTCTCATCACGGGAACAAACCATCAATGCAAGCACATCTAGGTGGTTGGGTTTACACTAGGTGTGCCCTTGTCTCACTCCCCAAGTTGTCTAATCATTTCGAGCCACCTCGTAGCGACGTTTTCCCTTGATCAAAATTTGACGACGTGTAACTTGGAGACCGTGGAAATTATGGACTATCCTCTTGAATCTATGGGGTCATGTTGTTTCTTCCTAAAAAATCCTCTCTTGGTTTTGGACAACTCGATTCCATTTTCTTGTGGTGAGATTTTTTTTGTCGCATAAAAAACCATCAAAAACCATTAGTGAGAGGTGGAAAAATAGTGCATCTTTTGTTGTACTCATCGTGGGAATGAACCATCAACACGAGCACATTTGGGTGGCTAGATTTATGCTATTTGTGCCCTTGCCTCGCTCTCCAAGATGTTTGATTGTTCCAAGCCACCTCGTAGCAATGTTTTCCCTTGAGTGCTCAAAGTGGAAAAAATGGTCAAACTTTGACATCACATAACTCAGAGATCGTGGCACTTATGGATGATCTAATTAAACCTATGGGGTCATGTTGTCTCTTCCTAAAAAATACTCTCTTGGTTTTGGACAACTCGATTCCATTTTCTTGTACTGATATTTTTTTTGTTGCATAAAAAACCATCAAAACCCGTTAGTGAGAGGTGGCAAAATAGTGCATCTTTCATTTTGCTCATCATGGGAACAAACCTTCAGCACGAGCACATCTGCATGGCTGGTTTTATGATAGATGTTCCCTTGTATTTCTCACAAAGACATCTGATCATTCTGAGCCACCTCATAGTGACATTTTCCCTTAAGCGCTCAAAGTGGAAAAAATGGTCAAAATTTGATGTCGTGTAACTCAGAGACCATGGAACTTATGGATGATCCATTTGAACCTATGGGGTTGTGTTCTCGCTTCCTAAAAAACCATCTCTCAGTTTCAGACAACTCGATTCCGTTTTCTTGTGGTGAGATTTTTTCTGTCGCATAAAAAACCGTCAGTGAGAGGTAGCAAAATAGTGCATCTTCCAATCTGCTCATTGTGGGAATGAACTATCAGAATGAGTTCATTTGGGTGGCCGGGTTTATGCTAGGTGTGCCCTTGTCTCACTCCCCAAGATGTTTGATCATTTTGAGCCACCTTGTAGTGACGTTTTCCCTTGAGCGCTCAAAGTGGAAAAAATGGTCAAACTTTGACGTCGCATAACTAAGAGACCATAGCACTTATGGACAATCCATTTGAACCTATGGGGTCATGTTGTCATTACCTAAAAGGGCCTCTCTTGGTTTCTTACTATTACTACTAGTCCTTAAAATTGGGTAATTCAACAATAACTCAAAACTTTCCCAAAACACTTGGAAAAAAAATTGCATATTCAGATACCCATTTGCAAGTTATTTAATATATGTTAGAATCAAACACAATTATTTATAATCAAATAGTACAAATTTATAATCAAATGGTACAAGTTTATTAAAAATGTATTTATAATCAAATGGTACAAATTTGGGCTCTCAAAATTTGCAAATCAGCCCCATGGACACTTTCATATATAAAATTTGGCATCTAATATAAACGATCAAGCTCATTATTGTTTATATTTACAAAATTTTGCATCTAAATATGCAAATTACAACTTATTGTTGTTTTTTATACACAAAATAGCATCTAGATATCCACATTAGGATTCATTGTTTTTTATACAAAATTTAGCATCTAGATATGCACATTACAACTCATTGATGTTTTTATATACAAAATTTGGCATCTACATATGAAATTACAGCTCATATGCATATTATAGCTCATATGCATGTAGAGCACATCCAAAAAAGTGAAGTTGCAATATTTTGCAAAAGAAAATTTGGCATCTACATATGCAATTAAAGCTCATATGCATATTATAGCTCATATGCATGTAAAGCACATCCAAAAAAGTGAAGTTACAATGTTTCGCAAAAGATATATACAAAATTGTCAAAATTATTCTACCATATTATAGAATTATTCTTCTAGATGGCCCAAAATCAATCAAGTGAACCTTCTGGATCAAATCTAACCCTTAGTGTCTCAAGTATTGCCTCGTGGTCAGATTCACAAACTTTCCACAAATCCTTGTTAAGAGGTCTACCATGATATTTAATCAAATGAATATTTGTTGCAACAAGAAGGTTTGAGTAATGAATAATATGTCTATGTGTCTCAAAATCCTCAAACAACCAGGCATTAGAAATTTTGATAGGGTACCTACATTTTACAGAAGCATAAGTTAATGCCAAAATCAATACAATGACTACTAAATAAATGAGTTTAAGAGGTCTCAATACAACTCAACACAACAACGGTACCTTTTAATTCATGTCTCTATCACAACAATGGATCCTATTGGGTACTCAATACCCTCTCCATCGACCATTGTAGAAGTCAATTTCTTTTTGGCCTGAATACAACAACACAACAACTAATTTGTTCCTTCTTCATTGTTCTCATCTGTAATAACTACATATACATGACCTGAATTTAATAGAAGGATATAAGTTAATAACAAAATCAACATAAGTTAATACTAGTAAATTGAGCTTAAAATTGTAGCAAATTGCAACCTTTTACCTGGTTCAACTATGTTTGATACATGGTCAAAATCCACTGATGCTTCAATCTTGTTCATTTGTAGTGCTCTAGAAAGTTGATATATATCTAGGGTTTGCAAAGGCCTACAAGACCATTTGTCAACCCACTCTTTTGATTCACATTCATCCCACACAAAATGCATACACAAAGAGCAAAAGTATGCAATCTGTCTAGTATAAATAACTATTGATGTTGCATTTGAACTTCTAAATGAATGCATGTCACTTGATCCAGTAAGTGTACAACAATATAGATAGTTTTCAATGTTAGATTCACATATTGACCAAAAATATCTAGAAACCATAGACTTATTAGCATTACCTGGTCTCATCGTAGAGTGCCACCATTGCACAATTGTTTTTGGATCTATTAACATTGCACCACCTTTGTACTTCAATTCCTCTCTGGTAAGATCTATTTTCACACATACTCCCATACCATCATGCTCTCCCTTTCCATGCCTTGCCTCAATGAAATTCTAAAGATGTTGCACACCACTTGTCACATGCATCCTAGTCAACCAATAGAACATCCTTGCATTCTTGAGTTGTGCGGTGCAATTTTCCACCCATATTAAGTGTTGGTTGTATCTTATATCTCTTTCCCTTAAACTATCATAGAAGACCATAAAGCATCCTTGCACAAACTCTGAGGAATGAGTACGATCATCGCTTATATAGAAGTGATGTTCTCTTATAACCTTTCTATCCTCCTCGGTGCTATCATGTGCATGCATGAATGCTATGTGTACAAAAATTGTTACATGTGTAGAGTGGTAATTGTATACACTTAAAAATGGTCTAAAGATAATTAATTAAATAAGAAGTTATTTTATTAATCCCCCTTCCTAATTTAATTGAATTCATTAGGAAATTTGATTAAATTCTCCCTTTCATCTACTTATTAATAAATCTAAGGATTTATTTAATAGGTTCATTTCAATAGTCCCCTTTGATTAATTAATTCAAATTAATTAATCCTCCCCCCATCTTCAATCAATTCTTCTAATCCTCTAATTAATTAAAACAAATCAATTTATGAGTTGAGAATTAATTATTCTTTTCCTATTATTTAAATTTTTAAACTCAAATTACCCACATGCCTCCTAACTTATAACCACCTAACCTAACCATCCCTCTAACCTAACCCATTCCACCTAGCCTGGGGTTTAACTATCCCTATCCTATCTTGCACATTCTAACCTCTTTATCCTAACCTCCTATGGTGTGGATATTTTCTTCTTGAGACACATGGCACTTTGGCCACATGTCTCCTCTCTTGGATACTTGCCCTTTTATGAGAAAATATCCTTGACACTTGTCACCACAGAGATGATAAGTGTCTCTTCCTCCAACCTCCTCTAATTTCACCCTTGATATCTTCAGACTCAATCTTGACTGTTGATTCTTGCCACCTCACCCTTGGCCTTGGAAATCCTATAAATATCCCCCATTTTGGAGAAATAAGGATCCCATCTCATTTTCATCTTATGCATTATTACTATAGGCATATCATTTGAGCATTATTGTTATAAGCAATTGCATCTTAGATTTAGTTTAATTTGATCATTTTCTAGCATAATTGTTGAATCATGTAGCTTAATCAATCACTTTTCTATCTTAATTGCATCATCATCATATATTAATCATGAATATCATTATCTTAATTAGTCTCTTGGATCAATCTAATATAATCAATCTCATCTTTGCATATCATTATCATTTCAAATCCTTCATCTAGGTGTAGTCAAGTCACTAGGATTGCTTATCTAGATCTGAGAGCAAATCCATGCTCGCATCTCTTAGGAGGCAATAGGTCGCTTTGTCATGGTTCATCTTTGTTTTCTTATTATTTGATAACCATACTTGTAATGATCTATTGAGTGTTTTATGTTGCAGCTGCAGGTATCACACTTCACATGCACGACAGTAATACATAGATTGTACTTCATTTTGTGGCTTTAGTATATAATTCTTAGCAAAATCAATGACAGAGAGTGCTGAGGGGGAAAGTGTCCTTACACAACTTGAATTTCTCATCTAATCACCTAGCTCTATGTGTGTGACCTATGTACTCATACACTAGTTTCTCTTGAAACATCTTCATAAAATCAGCTACGCATATATCCCTTTTCACTAACTCACACCTGTTTAATTCTTTTCCATCTTTAACACCATATGTGACTGACTTGTATTTTCCAATAGAAACTAGTTCCTTACCAATTTCATGTGTGCTATCTAGATGTAGGCATCTATGCAACTGTTGCAAACCACCACATGTAGGACAAAAACCTCTCAAACACGTCATCTTATAGTAAATGCACCTGTCATCTCATCTACATAGTAAACTTGTAGTAAATTCACTCGGTGACTAAGGAGGTGCTTGTAGACTACATTCCTGCAAAACATCATTAGTGTACAAAGTACAACATATATAGCAATAAATATCTTAATGCATGGAAAATTCAACATGGACCCTACAACAACATATAGTACGTGCATGATTAATCTTAACATAAAATGGTTTTGTCATCTCAAAAAATCTTTTACTAATTTTAATCTGAGCAAAGCTTTGAAGAAACCTTTCATAAAATTATGTTTGAGTTGTATCTAAATAGTGTTTTGGATGTGGCTCATGATTACTAATTCCAATTCTCCTTCTAACAACATCTCTTTGGTTGGGTGAAACTCTTGTGTTGTCATGCCAATGTTTCTCAATTAACATTCTTAGTGCATCAACAACAACCTTGTCCTTGTGTGGGAGTCTACCTGAGAATGCCCAAAGAGAATTATTGTTAGGATCCTCAATTTTATCTCGCCTCTCTAAGGCATAGTGTAATGTGGTTCTACTTATCCTTAATGACTCTCTTGTTTTGCTTATTAAACGAGGTTTTTTTATTTGCTTTCCCATTATGGTTAATGTGAGGACATGACAAGTAACATTAGCATCTTTAGTGTGTGATTTTGAACCAATGGCTTGGTATACATCAAAAATATTTCTCACAATGGTTCTTTCACAATTATTTTCGGATGTTCTTAACCCCAAAATTTTCATTGTCTCTCTAAATTTTAGATTTTAATATTTTCAACAACTAATTGGCATCTTCCACTTTGATTTAAGTTTTCAAAATAGTTATTCCAAATTCTTCTAACTGTTCTTCTACAAGTTCTTTTGGAAATTTTATCATGCATTAATCCAATATTTTCATCAATATCTATTAGGAACTTTGGTTTTCTATGAATTATTCTAAGAGGTGTTAAGATTAATGCATGCTCTTCGTTTTCATTAGGTGCATTATGTGCATTGATCACATCAAATTCAAATGGTATATCTTCTTCAATTTCATTAACATGTTCATTCACCGAATCATTTTCAAATGGTGTATGTTCATTGCACTCGTTAGGTGCATTCATCATATGTATTTGAATTGGTATATGTTGATCATTTTGATTTGTTGTATTCATCATATCAATTTCAATTGTTGAATGTTCATCACTTTCATTAGGTGCATTAGATGACGTACCTTCATGTAATCTCCTCATACGTTCCCTTTTTCTTTCCTTTGCTGCCTCTCTTTGTTCATTTGTTCCTCTCTTGTTCTTTCCCATTATCCTACACATAACATCATGATGACAATCCACAATCAAATAGCAAAGAAAACAACAAATGATCATCATTTTATTATAATCTAAAGTAACAATAATAAAATATCTTCAAAAAAAACAAAAATACAAGACAAATCAATCATGATCAAAGGAAAAAAACAACAAATGATCATCGTTTTATTATAATCTAAAGTAACAATGATAAAATAACTTCAAAATCAATCCAATATACGAGACAAATCAATCATTTCAAAGAAAAAGTGATTAAAAAAATATGAAAACCTGACTGTTACCATCCCAGAAAATCATGTGCAAAAGCAGTGGGGCCTTCAAACAACTTGCAATGCTAGTTTTTAGGCCGTTGGGACTAAAATATATTAAGATTTTCCCATAAGTTATGGAAACCTTTAATATGAATGTTCACAATCTCTCATAACCCGTACGGGTTATGTAGAACTAGAAGTTTTGGCCTTAGTTCTACATAACCCGTACGGATTATGTAGAACTAGGAAAAGGAGAGGGGGGCAGGGAGAGGGAGAGAGAGGGAGATTGGGAAAATGAGAGGGAAGGAGAGAGAGAGAGAAAGAGAGAGAGAGAGAGGGGGGGATGGATGGAGACGGAGAGAGAGGGAGATTGGGAAAAGGAGAGGAGAGGGAGAGAGGGAGAGAGAGAGAGAGAGAGAGAGAGAGAGAGAGAGAGATAAGGAGAGGGGGATGGATGGAGAGGGAGAGGGAGAGAGGGAGATTAGGAAAAGGAGAGGGGGAGAGGGAGAGGGAGAGAGAGGGAGATTGGGAAAAGGAGAGAGAGAGAGAGAGAGAGAGAGAGAAAGAGAGAGAATAGGATAAGAGGAGAGAGAGAGAGGGGGATAAGAGAGAGAGAATAAGCGATAGGAAGAGAGAGAGAGAGAGAGAGAGAGAGAGAGAGAGAGAGAGAGAGAGAGAGATTGGGAAAAGGAGAGGGGGAGAGGGAGAGAAAGGGAAATTGGCAAAAGGAGAGAGAGAGAGAGATTAGGAAAAGGAGAGGGAGAGAGAGAGGGAGGGAGAGAGAGAGAGAGAGAGAATAGGATAAGGAGAGGTGGATGGTGGGAGAGGGAGGGAGAGGGAGAGAGGGGGAGAGGAAGAGAGATAGAGAGAGAGAGAGAGAGAGAGAGAGAGAGAGAGAGAGTGAGAGTAGGATAAGGATGTTGGCATTTTGTTGATGTTTTGATTGTCATTGATGGACACACACTTTCTTGATATATGAGTTATGCTCAACTGGTAATTGTTCCAACCAGTATTGTGTATTATTGAAAGTATAGTCTTTAGACTATCAGTATTTTGTAGATGATGTTTACCGGTCAACAGATTGACTGAAGAGCTCAAACGGTATGAAGACCCCAAGTGGTACGAGGAGCTCAAGCAGTACAAAGGACCCAAGTGGTATTTAACTTTTGATCGAAACACTATGATCTATCAGTCTTCATTTTTGACAACCGGTATGCTAGTTTTCATTTTTGACAATCAGTAATCGGTATATTGTATTAACTAGTATTAATTTGTGATGAGTTACCAACCGGTATTTCTATAATGTGTGATGAGTTATCATCCACCAACACTTTGTGGTGATTTTGTGTCATGTTACCAAATGTGTCTAGATGCACTGAACCTAGGAACTTGTAGTCTAATTCTATTGGACCGACATGAAATCAGTTTCCTTTATAAGGACATCATGTCTAGGGTTTGCATGAGAGAGATGTGTGATAGAAAAGGTTATGTGAGATCATTGTAGAGTAGATTAGGTATGTGTGAAGAGATAGAGTGTGGAGATAGTGAAGACTGGAGTAATATTGAAATGCATTAACAATGAGCTGACAAGGATCTAGTTAAGCATACTATGCTATTATCTAGATCATTCACTTGTTGATTACTAATATCTTTGACAAGTCTGAAACCCTTAACCGGGTAGGCCTAGCAAAGCCTTTGTAAATCCTCTAACAAGGTTATTCACAACTGTGGATCTGAAATCCTTTAACAAGGTAGTCTTTAACAAGACTTATCTCCTAATAGAGATCTATATTCCTAACAGGATCTGTTTTGGTGAAGAACATTGTATGACCTTAACCAGTCTGGTTTCTATTCTGCAGATAGTTACTTGTGAGTTTCTGCTCTCCATGGTTTTTCCCATTTGGGTTTCCACATCAAACATCTTGTGTTATGGTGATTGTGCTCTTGTGGGTGAATGCTTTGTTTGCTATTTGGTTTGCATTTATCTTAACCAGTTTACTAGTGAATTTGTTGTATCGGTTGTCTGCTAAACTATTCAAAAGTTTGTTTACAGTATTTTTTGGCATACTAATTCACCCCGCCCCCTCTTAGTATTCATCAATTGGTATCAGAGCCAACCTTTCTATAAGTCTAACCACTTGGAAGGAGATATGGGGGAATACAGTGTGAGGGAACTTACTCATCGTCTCACTCAGAATGAGAGAGCCTATGATGAACTCAAAGTCAAATATAAAGTCTCTTTGGCCAAAAGAAGAGAGCATGCTGAGAAAATGATGGAACTCACTAAAAATAGCTCTTTTGATGAAGTAGACATGGATGCCCTAGTTGAAGAAGTTGAAAAACTGAATGAATCTAATGCCAACCTGAGAAGGGAGTTAGAAGGACTGACTATCAGAATGTGTCAAGAGCTTGAGAACAGAAGGAAAGCTGAAGATTTGGTAAAAGATATAGATCATGAGATCTCCAATCTAAAGCAAGAAATCAGTACCCTTACCACTACTCATCTCCAAGAGAGTAAAGTGGAAAAAGAAGAAATGCAAGGTGAACTAAACATGGCTATTTCTGACAATGCAACCCTGATGGAATCTAATGCTGCCATTTTAAAGGAACTTACCAAGTCAAAGGAAATACTTTCCAAATTTAATCAAAGTACTACTAAGCTAGAGAAAAAGCTAGAATCGGCAAAACCAGTAAAGAATACCACTGGACTTGGTTTCTCTAGATATAAGGAAGGTGAGACCTCTAGAACAAAAGTTGAAACATCAAAGAAGCAACCAACATCCAAGGATAAAGGTAAGAAAAAATTTAAACCTATTTTCTTTAATTGTCTCAAAGAAGGACATACTGCCAATGTATGTAGAAGCAAGGCTTATAACAATTTTCCTTATTTTCAAAACAATATGCCTAGATCCAAGAGATTCAATGGAAACTGTTATGCATGCAACAAGTTTGGGCATAGAGCATTTGAATGCAAGTTAGTTTTGCACAACACTAGGAGATATCCTCCAAGGACTCAAGGAGTTATCGGAGAACCTTATGTGATCCAAAATCCCAACCAGTACAATACCTATGACCATCAGTTAGGTGGCTATCAAGTGGCTACTAGTTGGAGAACAACTTGTTTGATCTATCGTGGTAGTGGTCACACTGCTACAACATGTAGAAGGAAGAATGGAAGTATGAATAACAAACCATGGAGAACACCTGGAATGGTATGCTATGCTATCATTGCAACAAACCAGGACACGCTGCTAGAACTTGCAAACTGAGAAAGAACCTATCGGATGATGTACCGATCACTCTAGAAGGGAATATTGATGTTAAAACCATTCAAATAGAAATGAATAAAACTTGGAAAAAGAAATTAGAAGAAGTGTCACAGGATGAACCGGTTTCTGCACCTAGTGTGGAAGTGTCTAAACTGGCAAACTGAGCTTCAGAAAATCTTAGGGGGAACATATTGGTGAAATATTTTCAACCCCTAGTTTATATTGGTAAAGACCTTAACCGATATATGTTATCTATTAGTTGATAGAAGACTTGAAGTGTTAAAAGGAAAAATTAGGGTTTGTGCCCTAATGGTGATGCATTTATTATGGTAGGTGAGAGTTTGTTTAAAAGGGTTTTTCATCATCATTTTCACTTATCTATTTTTGAGAAAAGAATTTTCAAGAGCAGAGCAACAAAGAGAAATTTAAAGTGAATTCAAAAATCTTGTAGAGGAATCTAGAGATCTTTTTCAATCTATCAGTGAAGAACACTAAGCGGTAATCTAGCAACTGAAGTGGTGTATTGTGGGAGACATTGGAAAACCCTAAATTTCAGATTGTGAATGTATTTCTTGAAATTCTCTCTTATCATGGCTTCTGCATCGCACTCTAGTTCTAGTGCACCTATAGATTTAGTTGAATTTCTTCAAAAGAAAATGAAATATAATGCCCTATCTCAAATACCCGATGGAGTTATTATTGAGGGAGATATTTCAGGGTATATTGACTGTAAATTGGAAGACCTAGGATCCCTAGTGATTCATTCCTAGCTAAGTCTATTATGTGGGAATGATAAGAAGATCAAACCTGAGTATAGTATCATTGAGAAGATGAAGCTGCACAATGCGGTGTACTTTCTAGAAGAGTTCACAGAAGAACATATCCACATCATCCTTAGCAGAGTGCATGGTGATAAGATGTATCTCTAGTGGATGCATGACATAACACTGGAAGCAATTCATGTCGTCACCGGTTTCTGCAATATTGGAGAGGTACCAGCTCTACGAAAGGTCAGCAAAAATGAAATGACAAATCTCACTGGTTCTATGAGTGACCAATGAGCAATGATTGTCAACACCATCTTTGATGATCTGGTGAAATATGCTTGCATGGTGATTGGTTACTAGATATTCTATACCAACATAATGAATTCTATGCCTACCGCTGTAGTGAATGCTGCTTACAGAATGATAAAGGAAGACACTAAATTTGAAGTAATGTACCTGACTACAAAAGCAATTATTGAATCTAAAGTCTATCAAATAGGACAATTCTCTAAGGTTTAGGTTTGGCCAACTTTTGGTCAGTTTATTATTCTACTTTCAAGGTTATTTCCCTGGAGTAGGTGATGTTCAATGGTCTGCTAACTTACCGATTTCCAAGAAAATCAACGAAAGTCTACAAGCAGTAGGAACTAGATATCCTAAGGTTTTGAATACATATTTTGATGAATTCAAGCTGAAAATGAGACAGAGAATGAGGATATTTGATGATATTGTGAAAAAGTATGAAGATGACATCTACTTCACAATAAGAATAGATGACTGCATAATGGAAGTAGTGGAACCAAGAAAGGAAGTAGTTTAACCAATGGGGTATGAAGTGATGAATGATATGTTGATCGGGTATGCCTCTACCCTACTTGCCTCACCATTTGATGCTAAGAAAAAACTAGTACCTACTTGGAGAGGTTCACACTGGTTGAATAACCAAAACAAAAAAAGGACAAAGCAGTGCCATTGGTATCTGTACCGGTTACCTCTACCAGTCCGAAAGTGACCAAGCAGTCACCAGCTAAGAAGAAACCTGAGGTTATTCCAGCAGAGGTATTTGAGAGGAAGCTGAAAACCAAAACCAACTCACTGGAGTCAGAAGACACTTAACTGGAAATTCAAACAAAGAAGACAAGGCAATCAAGCAAGAAGGCAGAGTCTATTAGTAATTTACCTGCAACTTCAGCATCGGTAAATATAGATATTTCCTCTTATATGCCAATGACACATTGTCAAAGGGCTCTAAAGAATATTAAGAGGAAAGTGCTTGATGATTTAAAGGAATATTTTGATGATTTTACTGATAGTGAGAAAGAAGACGTAGAATAGGAAGTCATCAAATATTTATGTGTTAATGATCAGTCGCCGTCTGAGATTAGATCAGTTACACTAGATTATTTATATATAATTCTTTAGATAATAAATGGCACATTGCCATTGAAAAAGAACAGGAAATCTGGGAGAAAGTTTTTGCACAATAATTTCTTGATGCCTCAAATTCTGAATTATTTGATATAATGGATAAGAACAAAGGCATCTTTTTCATGAGAAGGAGAAGACTCGGGCTACTAGAAGGAAAAGCTTCTGAAGTGGAAAAGGATACTCACATAAATGTGAAAGCTGCTGTCAGAATACACCAAGTATCTAAAGCCAATAAGAAGGCTGAACAAGAACTTGACCTATCATCAGGCAAACCGGATGAAGTATTTGACAGTGAAGGTGAAAGAGTGATAGAGAAAATTGACACTATTGATGTTGATGCCTTAGATAATGAGGATGTCACTCTTGATAAGGAACAAGTTGAGAAAGAAAAGAAGGACAAAGAACAAACGAAGAAAGAGCAAGAAGAAAAAGCAAGGCAGGAAGAAAACAAGAGAAAGGAGGAAGAGAAGAGGAAAGAAGAGGAGAAGAGGAGAAGAGGAAAGAAGAAGAGAAGAGGAAAGAAGAGGAGAAGAAGAAAGAAGAAGACAAGAGGAAGGAAGAAGAAAGGAAGAAGGAGGAAGAAAAGAAAAAAACAAGAAGAGGAGCTAAAGAAGAAAGAAGAGGATAAGAAAAGAGCAGAAGAGGAGAAGCAGAGAAGAACAAAGAAGCAAAAGAAGGAGGAAAGACTCCTAAGGCAACCGGTGATCAAACCAAATAGGTTGATACCACCAGTCCTATTGATCTAACTCTTGCAGATGAGTCTGAGCTACTGCGTACCATCAAACTTGCACAGGAAATAATGGAAGAATTGCAAAGGAAGAAAGAACGGGATGTCATACAAACTCTGGTTGACACCCTTACCAATCTGATTCCCAGTACCAACCTCCCCAGTATCGATTCCTCTCTCTAAGCTCAAACTTCTTTGTACTATAGTGGAGGACCGGGGACAATGCTTGGAAGATATTTTTGAAGCGACTGCAAAGAAGAACCATGAAAAGGCACTCAACACTGCCATAGTCAAGAAAATGAATGAGCTTCGGACACAACTACTGAAATAGTAGAAGGATATCAGTGTTTCTATGGATGAGGGCAAATTACTTTTTTACTTTTGAGTAAAATCTGCCAACCCCATCTATTTTGTGATGATGTGCTTAAACAAAAAGATAAACTCCAATCGGAGTTCCAGGCATATATCAACACCTTTAAGATGCCCTGTGATCTCTTCACTACATATGGGAAAATGGTTCATCACTTTCAGCATCAAACAGTCAAGATGGACTCAAAGATCAACAATCGGACTAGAGATTTGCAGGAGCTTCAACTACTCTTATTGCCAAGATTGCAGATTCTTCATAAATGTTTTCTCAACCTGGAAGCTATCATGATAACTCAAGAGATGAGTACCATTGATGCAATGGAAGAACTGGCATTCTAGATGAAGACTGAAAGTGAGGTTTCTACCTCATTACTTGAGTCATGCACATTGACCATGAAAAATTTTATACAGGACTTTGAATCTGTTTTTGAGAAATTTCATTCCTTATTGTCATGAACATCTAATCTATTTTATTATATATGCAAAAAGGGGTTATTCTACATTACTTTGTCATTGTTGGCAAAGGGGGAGTAGTGTACATTCAAATTGTGGTGAACGTTACCATTTCATGTACTTTCATGTTACCACTTTGGGAAGTAATGTACATTGTAATTTCTACAAAAGGGATAGCGTATATGCTTAGGGGGATTAATTTTGATTATGGCATTTTTGTTGTAAAAACACTTAGATATCAAAATTTTCCTAAGTGTTGCCATCAATGCCAAAGGGGGAGATTGTTGGCATTTTGATGATGTTCTGATTGTCATTGATGGACACACACTTTCTTGATGTATGAGTTATGCTCAACCAGTAATTGTTCCAGCCGGTATTGTGTATTATTGAAAGTATAGTCTTTAGACTATCGATATTTTGCAGAAGATGTTTACCGGTCAACAGATTGACTAAAGAGTTCAAATGGTATGAAGACCCCAAGTGGTATGGGGAGCTCAAGCGGTAGTTAACTTTTGATGGGAACACTTTGATCTACTAGTCTTCGTTTTTGACAGCCGGTAATCAGTATATTGTATTAACTAGTATTACTCTATGATGAGTTACTAACCGGTATTTTTGTAATGTGTGATGAGTTATCATCCATCGACACTTTGGCGGTGATTTTGTGTCATGTTATCAAATGTGTCTAGATGCACTGAACCTAGGAACTTGTAGTCTAATTCTATTGGACCGACATTAAATCAGTTTCCTTTATAAGGACATCATGTCTAGGGTTTGCATGAGAGAGATGTGTGATAGAAAAGGTTATGTGTGATCATTGTAGAGCAGATTAGGTATGTGTGAAGAGATAGAGTGTGGAGATATTGAAGACTGAAGTAATGCTGAAATGAATTAACAATGAACTGACAAGGATCTAATTAAGCATACTGTGCTATTGTCTAGATCATTCACTTGTTGATTACTAATATCTTCGACAAGTCTGAAACCCTTAACTAGGTAGGCCTAGAAAAGCCTTTGTAAATCCTCTAATAAGGTGGTTCACAACTGTGGATCTGAAATCCTTTAACAAGGTAGTCTTTAACAGGACTTATCTCCTAATAGAGATCTATATTCCTAACAGGATCTGTTCTGGTGAAGAACACTGTATGACCTTAACCGGTCTGGTTTCTATTCTGCAGATAGTTACTTGTGAGTTTTTGCTCACCGTGGTTTTTCCCATTTGGGTTTTTATGTCAAACCTCTTGTGTTATGGTGATTGTGCTCTTGTGGGTGAATTCTTTGTTTGCTATTTGATGTGCATTTATCTTAACCAGTTTATTAGTGAATTTGTTGTACCGGTTATCTACTAAATTGTTTAAAAGTTTGTTTACAGTATTTTTGGCATACTAATTCACCCCCCCCCCCTCTTAGTATTCATCAAAGGAGAGGGGGGGTGGATGGAGAGGGAGAGAGAGGGAGATTAGGAAAAGGAGAGGGGGAGAGGAAGAGGGAAAGAGAGGAAGATTGCGAAAAGGAGAGGGACAGAGATAGAGAGAGAGAGAGAGAGAGAGAGAGAGGGGGGGGGGATGGATGGAGAGGGAGAGAGAGGGAGATTAGGAAAAGGAGAGGGGGGAGGGAGAGGGAGAGAGAGGGAGATTGGAAAAAGGAGAGAGAGAGAGGGAGAGAGAGAGAGAGAGAGAGAGAGAGAGAGAGAGAGAGAGAGAGAGAGAGAGAGAGAGAGTAGGAGATAGGAAGAGAGGAATAGAATAGGATAAGGAGAGGGGGATGGAGAGAGAGTTAGAGACAAAGAGAGAAGGAATTAAGGAGAGGGGGAGGGAGGGAGATTGGGAAAAGGAGAGGGGGAGAGGGAGATTGGAAAAAGGAGAGGGAGGGAGAGGGAGATTGGAAAAATGAGAGAGAGAGAGAGAGAGAGAGAGAGAGAGAGAGAGAGAGAGAGAGATAATAGGATAAGGAGAGGGGGAGGGAGAGAGAAAGGGGGAGAGAGAGAGAAGAAATTGGGAGAGAGGGAGAGGGAGAGGGAGGGCAGAGATGGGGAGAATAGGATAAAGAGAGAGAGAGAGAGAGAGAGAGAGAGAGAGAGAGAGAGAGAGAGAGAGAGAGAGAGAGAGAGAGAGAGAGAGAAGGGGGAGAGACTGATAATATGATAGGATAATGTGAGAGAGAGAAGGGGGAGAGACTGATAATATGATAGGATAATGAGAGAGAGAGAGAGGGAGAGAGAGGAGGAGGAGGAGAGGATGAGAGACATGAGGTAGAGAGAGAAAGAGAAGGAGAAAAGGGTGAAAGAATAAAAAAAGAGAGAAGTGTGAGGGGGAGAGAGATGAGATAGAACTCAAGGAGGATAATTAGGGCTCAGAATAGACAAAGACGATGATGGGGGAAGGAAGATGAGAGAGAGAGGAAACGAAGAGATACATGAATGTATATAAACATATATAAGTATATCTATATAAATATATGTATATATAACTATAGATATGTATATATACATACATAAACACATATTATATAGGTATGTCTAACATATGTGTAGTAAATGCTAAGTTTACAAGCATACATTATTATGTCTTCATAACACATACGGGTTTTGTGAAACACAAAAAAATGATTTTAGTTTTACATAACCTGTACGGGTTTTGTGAAACACAAAAAAAAGTTTTCAGTTTTACATAACCCGTATGGGTTATTTAAAACTGCAAATAGTACTTTTAGTTTTTCAAAACCCATGCAGATTTTGGCTTGGTAAGAGGGTTGGAAAATGACCGTAAGGCTTGCAAGCCCATTTTCCCCCCATTTTTATCCCTTTACACATTTTTTCATCCTCTTATCGACTTCATTGTCATCAAGTTTGCAAATGATCAAATGGGTATCTCTAAAATTACCACCATAATCTTACACATCATCTGAGTTTTATGACCATATAATTTTTTCATTTTTTGGTCAACATTAGCATAGTAAACTTTAATTTTCTTTATTAGTGCCTTGACAGTCCTCACAGACATATGTCTACCATTTTTTTAATAACTTTTTATATAATTGACTAAATTCAAAATAAATTACATATTATTTATCTACACTAGATTCAATACACTTTTTTAAAAAAAAGTTTGCATTTTTTATTATTTTGATGCAAGTTATGCCCAGCACACAAATAGGTACCAAAATTTTAGGATGTAGTCATTTCAAAAAATCATAAAAAGAAAATACTCAATAAAAAATTACAAAAAAATGCACAACTTCTAGATCTCACTCTTACCTATCATCCTACCAAAGGGTTTTGTAAAACACTAAATCTAACTATATATTTTGTGTAGCGCACGAAAACAACTATGTTATGTTTTTCTAAAAAAATTGGGAATAGTTTTTCGTGCATGAAAGGTTTGACCTTCTTAATGTTATCTAATTTTAAATAAATTTAGTAATTTAGAAACTAGATTCAGAGTAATACAATTCTTATTCTTTTCTCAACTCCTAGTTTTGAGTTCATGACCTTCAAATATCTCTTTGAAGTTTAGGTTTACCTATTTTCAAAAAACCAAAAAAAAAAAGTGGCTACTTATACCCCCTTTTTGTTCACCATCTTGGTGCACTTACCCAAACATGATCTAAAACTGATAAAGGTAGAGATGGTAAAGGGCAATCATAGACATCAAAAAGTCTATGCAGACATTTATTTGACTACTACAGAAAAATAGTTAGACTCACAGATCAAAATTTTGTAGTATTTCCTTAAGAAAAAAGTAGAAAATGATAGATTAATAAAACCAAAAGGCTGAAAATAGATATATTTTGTGATTTAATAACATTGTATGATTTTTATTTTATTTTAATATGTTATGCTAAAATCAAAATGGTGCACCAAAAAAAGTATTAAGGCAGAGACGTTGATTCTTGTACGCGCAAATAGTGAAACAAAGGTATGAACACTGATCAGTAGGCAAAGATGTCAAAACTAAGAACCTGTAAAAATACAATTAATTTAAAATACAACAGAGCAAAGATGACGTTTCTGTAGTGCAGAAGTCGAATACAAGTTGTAGACATCAATGCGAGGTGGAGACGTCAATCTCGGACCTGCATGAAAACATTCACAAAAACTCATGAAAAATGGTTTATTTAAGAGACTATGGGTCCCACTAGGTGTACCAAAATGAGCATGAGTAAATAAGTGTTAGCAAAATCACAAGTATGCAATATTAAATAAACTACCTAAAGCAAAAAAAACATTCAAAACAAATTTTTTTCACCTTGATTCTTCACCTCTTTTGATTGAATGGGAAGTGAAAGTATGCACCCAAGATCTTCACTTGATTTTCTCCTTGTGATTGAAGAATGTGGATTTCTCTCCACTACACAACAAAATAGGATAGTATTGTATAGATTTGATGGATGATGGATTTGGCTTATATGAGGCAATATTTGGACATAGTGTGGGTATGATGGATTATTTTTTTTCTCAAAGAGACAAAATAACAATGTGCAAAAGCTGGATGAAATGAGAGGAGAGGAGACTCCAATTTATAGATTGGAGGGGCCCAAAATGGATGGACAAGATTAAAGGGAAATGGAGGGCTAGGATCAAAAGTGAGTGGGAGAGGATTTGAGAGGACACGTGAGACATCCAAGAGATTTTCCATAAAGGAATTTCTTGTTGCCACACTTCTCAAGCACATGGGGAAGAGTTACCCAAGTACCTTAGGAAGAGAGGAAAGGTATACAAAATTCCCGTTGGAATCCAAGAACACTAAGAGGGGGAGTGGTGAATCAGTGTTCTACTAGTAAAACTAATTCTGAACTTATTGCTTATGAACTAATTAACAATAAATAAAATTAAAGTGCATAAACCAAATAACACATAAAGAAGCAACACCATAACACCAATATTTATACGTGGAAAACCATGCAAAGGTAAAAACCATGGTGGGGCTGATACCCTCAATATCTATATACTTGATCAAGGTATACAAATATTACATAGAGGGGATTGCACATGCAATCAGGCCAACTACCTATAGCTCACTACTCAAACAGAAGTCTCACTGACTTACACAATATTACAAAGTCATTACAAACCAAAATGAACTCATAAGATGCATCTGACCATGTTGGATAAGTTTTGGTTCAAGCTCTGATAACCCTCTTTGTGTATTGGTTCACTAATGCTCTGTTCTACCCTGTTCTGCTACCGGTTGAGGTTGTGTACATGAAACAATGCACTAAAACTTCCTTTCCCTTACCAAAATTCATACTGTAGTCACATAAATCTGTCCTTTTTATTTAAATGAATATTTGCTATTTATTTGATTAAAAACCCCACTAGCCATCAGTTAATTAAATTAATATTTAATTAATTCATCTTCAAACATTCTCCTATTAATTAAATAAATTATTCAGTTTATTTTAATTAATTAATTCAAACAAATTCACACTCAGTTAAATGAATAAATCATATTTATTTCATTTAATCCCCTTTTCCTCTTTTAAATAAATTAAATAAAACATTTATTTAAATCACTCTTCCCCCCCACTCGCATTTTCCTAAAATGCAAGTTGCAACCACAAGTTGAAATAAATTAAATTTATTTTAATTAAAATCCTATTTTCCCTCAGCCACCAAATCCACTTGCACTCCTAAACCCCCTTCTAGATTCTTCTAACCCCTTCCTAATTGACCTAATCCATCCCCTAATTATTGTCACATTCCTAAGCAACTTGGAGTCACTTCTCAAAGACTTCAAAGTCTTTGAAAAACATTTAATGCTTTGTGTGTTCAACAATTTAACCTCTAAAGCCTTTCAAACCACTTATGGCTCTTACATAACCATTTATGGTTAATTCAACTTGCACCCATATGTGTCCTCAAGCATTTATTGCTTTGACCATGGTTATCCCTTTTGCCCTTGCACAAGAGTTTATCCATTGGATAAAAGCTTTATTCTTTGAATAAAGAATTTATTCACTCAACCCAACCTTGACCTTAACTCCAAAGTTAACTCTCAGGTCATGTCAGGCATTTAATGCTTATTCCCTCTCCTCACAACCTATCTCATATGGACACTTGTCATCCTGGGATTGGGTTGAAAGCCATCACAGGGATTGAATATCATTCAATCCTGACCCTTGTTGAGATTACTCAATCTCAACCATCCATTGATCCATTTTTCCTATAAATAGAGCCCATTTCTTCATAGTCCAGATCTTGAAAACTTGTATGCATCTAAGTTATAGAGAATTTTAGAGAGATTTTAGTATAAATCACTAATATCTTGTTATTTTGGCCTAAAATAAATCATTTTAGCATCATAGCATCTAATATTAGCTTTTATTCACATTTGCATAGCATTTTAGAGTAAACATTTCAATCTTGAACCTCCATAAGCATCCATAGTGCAAAAAGCTGTTAAGAGCTACACTAGTTTGGAACTTGGAGAGGAGAGGAACAAAGGAGAAGGAGCTAAGTGCATGTTAGGAGGCATTTGGAGATGTCTCATTATATTTAATTTCCTAGTTAAATATTTCTTCATGTTTTTGGTGTCTCTTTTGATATGCCCGCTTAGATTAGATTTTGAATGGATTAACACTAACAGTTTCTTGGGTTGTTATGTGTTATTCCACCACAGGTTCTAGTCTAACCTTCCCCCATTTCACAAAGCATCATTTGGTGAACTCGACATGAATCCAAACACCCAAAAACATTTTTTTTAACAAAACTAACTTGTTTGACTATTTAGCTTGACACATAGGTCATGCTTTGGTGCTTCTGTTTGCATGTTGGCGCTATTATCTTTTTTGTCTTCTAGTGCTTTTGTTCTTACAATAGCGCTATTGTCAAAGAATTAGAGCTTTTGCATATCTTTTGGCGGTTTTGTGCATTAATTAGTGCATGTGTTTTTATATTGGCGCTTTGTATTGCTGTAGACATCTTTTCTTTTAGCGCTTTTGTAGTAGTTTAGCACATTTGTGTTAAAATAGCACTTCTGTTTTCACAAAGACTAGCATTATTGTAACAAAACGTTGTAAAAAATGCCATGTAACCGATGAAATAAATTTTCTTAGGCTTGTGGAAGCCCACCATGTTTTTGGTTTTTTCTAACTGTTTGCTTCATGTACAGGTTTTAAAATAACTTTCTTTTTTTAGCTTAAAAATCAAAAACACTTCTTTTTGGTGCTTTAAAAATCACAAAAACAAACTCTCTTTCTTTGCAAGTTAGGATCACTTCCTTTTGGTGCTCTAAAATTCACAAGAACAAACTTCATTTCTTGCAAGATAGGCTCACTTCATTTGGTGCTTAAAAATCAACAAAGCAAAATCTATTTCTTGCATCAAACTAAGAATTCACAATCCACACTTCCATTTTTGGGCAACTAAAAAGAACAATCAATTTGTCTTATTTTGCACAACGATTATACTTCATGCATACGTGCTCTTATTTCAGTTGACCAGGATTTCCAAGTCTAGTTTACTCAAACACATTGCTTTTGAAGTTAAAAAGAACATCATGGTTGTTGGAGCAACATCTCCAAATAGATAAAACATCATTGCAATGACAAATTAAAAAGAACAAGTGTATTTTGTGTTTGGCACACTTGTGCAAAAGAGTTTGTCGAGTGGTCCTACTTCTAACACACACTATCCTCTCCCTTGGCTTTTGTGGTCCTAGGTGCAAGAGAAAAGTGTTAGTAACACTCAAGTTTAATCTTTTTAAGAGAGGCCTGCCAAGAGACACATCACTCTTGGGAACGACCCCGTGCAGTAAATCCTTTGAGCCGCTATAGAAATCAGGTGAGAGCAAAAGTTGTAGCCTTGGGTATAGCTGTTCCTACAGTGTAACTTGTCGAAAGGACAAATGGGCCCCACCATAAGTTACAAGGCTCTTAAGTGAGTCACTGCAGAATAAACTTAAGTTCAAAAACATCGAACATTACTAAACACCTTTAAGTAGTAGCCCACCTATTCTATTGATTGAGGATATTTGTGATACAATTTAGTGCAAGAGCATAGATGGTTTTGCTCCCAAGATACTCACCATACATATTTCCTTGAGTAGAAACATAGCTTTTTGAAAAATCAGTTGTGGCTTGATGAAAGTGATGAATCCCCCATCATAGGGATCATCTATTTGTTATGCTCATGCAAGACTTAGTATATCACATCCTTACCTGTCACGGCGGGATTCATAAGGTATGTAGTACCAAAGTCGAAGAAACATCAAGATGTGGGCTGAATTTATCGCAACTGGCCATTTGACCTTAGGGATAAAAAGTGTTTGAAGTGTTTTCATTTTAGTCAAAGACCAAGTGCAAATTGAGCCAACTTCAGGCTTTGGAAAACACCTAAAATACATTTGAAGGAAAGGGTCATAAAAAGTCCAAGGATTGGGTTGATCTAGACCCATACTTATTTGTGCCTTTTCAAGGCAACATTCTTATGTTTGTGTGCTTACTTTGTTTTCTTGTCAAAGAAAGATCAAAAATCAATTCCAAGAACAAGTATTCATCCAACATAAACATTTTCAAAAAAAAAAAAAAAACCAACAAAAGATCAAAAACAAAGAGCAAGAGTATCAAAATATATGACCATTCTTCACATCTTAAGAAAGAAGAATCTTCATCAACACATCAACTTGAATAAAAGACCATTGAGCTCAAAAGCTCTTATCAAAAGGACGAAATTCTTCTATCTTAATAGAAAAATCTTCATCTCTCATAGAGCCTTCTTACGTCACATGCATCTTTATCTTCAAGGGAAATCAAACGAATTTGATCCAGAGTCATTAAACTGCAGAGCTTTTACACAATATTGAGCTTTGAGTTATCACAAAAACAAAGGAGGCAAGATCAATCCTGACTTCTTTCCAGACATTTGCATCACATATAACGTAGCTCGAGAAGAACCACCAATTCATAAAAGAGAAGAGGAAGAATTTGTCCCATATGTGACACAAAGCTTTTATTGAAGTTAAACATTACATCCATTATCATATCCATATCTCATCAACTCCATTCCAACTCTAAAAACACCCAAAGGTTTTTGTCCTAGGTTCTATTCTAATATTGCTTGAATCAAACACAAAACATCACTTTTTAGAGTGTCTCTACATCTAGGATAAGCTTGTCCTAAGAGACATTTCTACGCAGGTTAAAACTAGTCTATGAGTGAATCCTCTCATTACTAGGTAGTTGAGTCTGTAACACATCTCAGATTCCTCTAAACCTTATCAAAAACAATAAGCAAATCAAGAAGAAAACTTTGGTCACATCTACCTTTAAATGATAGAGATCCATATGCAACACACCACACCAACTGTAAATCTCTCATTTCATCAACAACTCATCATCATTTTCACCCAGCTTCAACAAAAACTTATAAACAAAATGGCTCATACCAGATCATGATCTAGACAACAAGAAATTGAAAAAGAAGAGGAAGAAATATCAATGAGTTCCATGAAGCCCTTGGAGGAAATGTAAATGATGAAAATCCAGGCACTCCTACTCCTGTGGCAATAGAAAGGGTGCAACACAACCCTCTCTTCAATAGACTTTTTGATGAGATACTCAAGAGTAATGTTGATGCTCAGTTTTTAAGACTTGCTCAAGAAGGGGCTAAACTACCCTCTGACTTTGATGTTGCACAAATAAGACAAGCATCAGAATGCCAAAGTTGTAATGAGGATGAAAGAGGTTGAGAACACATTAGATACAACTTTCATCAAGGTAATCCCCCACCTCCTCCTCCTCCAAATGAAATAGACATGTTGCAGCAACAAGTTGAAAATCTTGCCCAACAACTTCATAGTGGTATAAAAACCAATCAATTTTCACTCAATGACATTTGTCCCTATCCCTTTGATAGGAATCTTCATATGCCACCTTTTCCGTGAGGGTTCGAAACACCCAAGTTTGAAAAGTATAGAGTAAAAGGAGATCCTCGCGATCATGTCAAAGAATTCCATTCAGCTTGCCTCGAAGTGGCATACAAGGATATGTACCTCATGTGCCTTTTCCCCCAAAGCTTGGGAGGAACAATCACATCATGGTTTTCCCGATTACCAAGTGGCATTAGGACATTTGAAGAGCTCATCTAGAAGTTCCTAACACATTACTCACACAACATTGAATGTGATATCACCATGGCTAATCTATGTAACACTAAACAAAAACCAAGTGAACTATTCTCAGTTTTTCTACAACAATGGCATCAAATGTCTAGCAGACGCTCTCTTCACTTACCTAAACAAGAACTAGTGGAAATATTTATTTCCAACTTAAATGAAGAAATGGAACTTCAGGTAGACGTGAAAGACATAGACTCTTTCAATGACATGATCACCAAAGGCTTAAAATGTGAGCGAGCTCTCATCAAGAAAGGACTTATCAAAATCTACAATGAACCAAAGGATGGCCCTCATCCATGCTTCAATAGTGACAAACCAAACTTCTGGAACAAAAAAAAAAATGTCATCAACGACGGGGTTGTGGATGCAAGAACTATCAAAAGTGCACAGCCTATAGTTCGATTCGCAAGACATAATCCCCCACCCAGGAATAACATAGTTGCTCCTCCAATTCAAGACTGCATCACATCTCAAGATGAACCCAGACAGCGTCAACAAAAACCAAAGCAAAAATACACTCCCTTAGGGGAACCCATCGAAATAGTGTTATGTCAGCTGGTTTCTCAAAATCTGGTGACCTTACCCAAAACATCAAATCATGAACCTCAAGTCAAACATTCATGGTGGAGGGATACCGAACATTGCAATTTCCATCAAGGGAAAGGACATAAAACAAGCAATTGTTACAGATTGAAAGATCTTATTGACCGAGGTGAAATAGAAATTGAAGGACATGACCCAAAGACAACAAACAATGATCATCTCATGTTTAAAAATCCACTTCCATCACAAGATCAAAGGGGTCCTTCCACTTCAGCATGAAACACAGATACCACCAATTATATGCAAGCCATGTATAATTATATTGTGAATCACCTATACGATGCCAGTGAATAGATTGCAACTATAACCATAAAAAATCCCAGCTCCACTTGCAATGTTGTTACACAATGCAACAAGATTACCATAAAAGCAACTCCACAAGGCACCACATCTATCCCAAAGTAGTATAACCTTGTGGAATAGTTAGACAAAATGCCCTCACTGATATCTATCTTAGAGTTATTGTGCCTATCTCCATCCCATAAAACAATCTTGGATCAAGCTCTCCAAGAGGTGTCAGTCTCTATGAACCTAAATATAGATCAGTTCCAATCCAGGGTTGGAAATCTAAGATCATCACCTTGTCTCACTTTCTTGAAAAGTGACAACTCCTCCTTCAGCAACCTCATAACGCCTCACTCCATATTGAAGGGTTTATCAACCAACATAGGATCAAGCGAGTCTTGATCAACAATGGAGCATGCCTGAATATCTGTACTCTACAATTAGTCACAGCTTTGGGATATGCAATTGAATTAGTGGATCCTCGCAAGAAGATCACAATCAAAGCCTATGATGATGCAGAGCATTCATCCAAAGGCATTGTAGTGCTACCAATTCGGGTGGGCCCTATGGTGAAACACATCATCTGTCAAGTTTTGGACCTTCCTCTGCCATACAATTTATTATTAGGAAGACCTTGGATACACACCATGCAAGCCATTCCATCCACCTACCATCAGTGTATCAAGTTCCCGCATAATGGTGTAGAAATCACAATCCTGGGCGATGCAAACCCCTTTGCATATTGTCATAATATTAGTCATCAACTAGAGACTACCATTCCTAACAATAGAGAAACCATCTCCTCCACATCATACATAAGTCTAGCTTCTCTTGCCAGTTCAAACACCACTATACCCAAACACAAAAAAGCTCAAGATGAAAATAGCAGAGGAAGGTCCTCGAGAATACAATTTGAGCCAACTCTTTTGTGTGGGACAAATGCCTACTTCTCCTAGAACACATGGAAAACCTCAACGGTTACTTCAAATGCCACTGGACAAGCCAACATGTCCTTTGATGCCATTCATCTTGGGAAAGAGTCAAGAAGAAGAAACAAGAGATGAGGACTTAGCAAAATGGATCTATAAAGATCCCATCACCACCGATATTCCGCAAGCTAAGCTTCCCAGAGATCAATATGGAAAAGGCCTTCTCATTATGCAAAGAATGGGATATGATGGTCAAAGTGCTTTAGGGCATTGTAAGCAAGGAAGACATGAACCACTGCAGTCGGAATTAAATCCCAAGGATAATACAAGGCTAGGCTTTCAAAAGGAGATCCTTCCTAATCTTAGATTCAAAGGAAAACCCAGCCAACCACTATATCAGCCTATTACAAAGAGGTCACCTTTGATTATAAAAGCAGCATCAAACGCCATGGCAACTACCCCATCAAGGCTAAAAATTCTAACAAAACCATCTACAACACCCTTCATCCCACCAATCAAACCAATGATCCCATCAGCAACAACAATAACATCAATAGCACCATTAGTAGCAACAACTATATCAGAACCCACAACAATATCTATGACACTAGCAGTTCCAGCAGAAGCTACGGAGTCAACACTACCGATACTCCCCGTATTGGATTCATTGATCCCCATAATCCTTCCTGCAGCACCAATCATTTCATCTACAAAATTGGTCACACCTGCAGTGTTTAACTCAAAGGACATCCCAATATGGTATAGTAATCGGATATTGAAAACTGACTCAAAGACTGACTCACATGAATGGGAATTTGATTCCATCCAGCTTAATACTTTGGATGAGGAAGACACATCACTACTTCCACCTCGCAAAGACATCCTTGTTTATAGAGAAGCACAGATAAAGACATCTTGGGTTCCTATACTAGAAACTTCTTCCATAGACCCTACATCCCATCCTACGCCTGATTCTGGAAGGGAGAGTACCATCAATGGCCTTCACCACAATGTCTTAACCCTCACTGACATGTCTCACGAACTTAACCTAATCAATGAGGTAATGCCCATTATCCATCCTGAACTCATCGAATGGGACCAACCAAATTCCCAATGTCTTGACCTTTTCCAAAATGATGAGGTGATCATTGACTTTTTGGAACTACGGGATAACATACCAAGTGGGGATCATAAAGCCAGATTCACCATTGAACTTAATAGCACAACATACTTGAGGGCAGATGCCAAACCTTTCAACTGCAAAAATATAACAAAAAAACATGGATCTTGTAGTGAAAACCACATTGTGGCAATGTTTGATCCCACAAAAGTAAAAAGAAAGAGCGTATCCAATGGTGAAAACCTCTCTGAGGCACCAGAGGATGAAAGGTTTGACATTCTCCTTTCTAGTACACAGTAGGAAAGATCAACAATTCTCATTGAGGAAACAAAAGAATACAATGTGGGGACTCCTGAAATGCCTCACCACATACATTTGACATCTCTTTTAACTCTAGAGGAACAACCTAAGTTTGTAGAGTTCTTCCAGAAGTGTCAGATCAACTTCTCATGGTCATATGCAGACATGCCTAGCCTTGATCCAGATTTAGTCATGCATCACCTCATAGTAGCAGAAGGAGCTAAGCCTGTCAAGCAGAAGCTTCACAAGATGCACCCTTAGATTGCAGTACTAGTCAAAGAAGAACTTAAGAAACTCCTAGATGTTGGTTTCATTCGACCAATTGATGATGCAGATTGGATATCTAATATTGTGTCTGTCAGAAAACCAAATGGGGGCATCTGTATCTGTACTGACTTCAGAGATCTGAACAAAGAATGTCCTAAAGATGACTTCCCCCTACCAAACATTGACATAATAGTGGACCTAACAGTAGGACATACCATGCTTTCACTCATGGATGGCTTTTCAGGATACAATCAGATAAAGATTGCACCAGAGGATCAACATAAGACGACCTTCACATGTCCATGGGGAACATATTGCTAGAATGTAATGCCTTTCGGTCTCAAGAATGCAGGAGCGACCTATCAATGAGTAATGACCACCATCTTCCATGACATGATGCATACCATAATGGAAGATTACATTGATGACTTACTGGCGAAATCACTCACAAGAGAAGGTCATCTAGAAATATTAGAGAAAATCTTTGACAGACTGGAACAATATCATGTTCAACTCAACCCAAAGAAATGTGTCTTTGGAGTAACCTCAGGGAAGCTTCTAGGATATATTGTCTCAAGCAAAGGCATTGAAGTTGATCTAGCAAAAGTCAAAGCAATCATGGACATGCCACCTCCAAAGAACATCAGCCAGCTAAGGACACTACAAGGGCGGCTTCAATCTATCCGAAGATTTATTGCACAACTGGCAGATAAGTGTCACCCCTTTACACACCTGCTACATAAGAACATCCATTTTCAATGGGATGTCAGATGCCAGCAAGAATTCCAAATGCTTAAAGACTATCTCATGAATACACCATGCTGGTCCCACTAGATTCGAGTAGACCTTTATTACTCTATATTTCAGCAACTAATACAGCATTAGGTGTACTACTGGCACAACATAATGTAGAAGGGAAAGAGTGTGTTGTTTACTACATCTCTTGCACATTGGCTGGCTATGAACTCAATTACACCCCAATTGAGTGAGCTTGCCTAGCAGTAATTTTGGCAGCCACTAAATTGAGGTACTATCTATTGACACATAAAGTACAACTCATCGCAAAGATTGATCCACTCAAATACTTACTCAGCAAAGCAGCATTGACATGCCACTTGGCCAAATGTGTGATGATTCTAAGTGAATTTGACATCGAGTATGTGGACCGTAAGGATATCAAAGGACAAGTTATTACAGATCAATTGGCTGATGCACCACTCATAGGCAATCATCCTCTCATTTCCAATTTTCCAGATGAAGAGATATTCATGATCATGGCAGCACAACCATGGAAGTTGTACTTTGATGGTTCATACACTAGGCATGGCTTGGGGGCAGGCATTCTGTTTATCACATCTCAAGGTGACAGCATCCCAAAATCTTAGTGACTCACATTTCCATGTACCAACAACATAGCAGAGTATGAGGCCTTGATCAAAGGACTCAGGCTATCCATACAATAGAAATTACAAGAACTACAAGTATATGGCGACTCCCAACTGGTCATTCGACAAGCAATTGATGAATATCAGACTAAAGATGACAAACTCATGCCATACAAACAAATGGTGGACAAATTAAAGGCATCATTTACTACTATCACCTTTGAGCAGATACCAAGAGATCAAAATCAAGCTGTTGACGCTATGGCTACCATTGCATCTCTCCTAGATCTTCCACATAATTCAACACACTACAAGTTCTTGGTAGAACAGCTTTGGATCCCCACTTATGATATCCCCGAATCTGAGATGATAGATCGCCTTATCGGTTCTGAATCCCCATGGTACGGTGAGTTCTACACCTACCTCTATGATCACACACTTCCTCCTAACCAATTGAATAACCAATGTAAAACCTTCATTCGCCAAACCACTTGATATACCATTATTGCTGAAACCCTATACCGATGCAGTCTTCATGGTACTCTCCTTTGATGTTTGGAACAGGATGAGATAACAAAGGCCTTGGAAGAGGTACATTAAGGAATTTGTGGAGCTCATGCAAGCGGTCTGTCACTAGCCAAGAAACTCCTACGCACTGGATACTATTGGCCATCTATGGAAAAAGACTCCTACTACTTTGTCAGAAAGTGCAAGAAATGCTAAGTTCATGGAGACCTGATACATGCACCGGCACAGGAATTGCAACCAATCACAACACCATGGCCTTTTTGTCAATGGGGCCTTGACCTTGTGGGTAAAATCCAGCCATCTTCATCTAACAGCCACAAATTCATTATTACCGCCACCGAGTACTTCACAAAGTGGATCGAAGCTGTTCCACTTACCCAAGTCACTGGCAAGCAGATCACCTCATTCATCCTCAATTACATCATTTGTTGGTATGGTGTACCCATGTCCATCATCAGAGATAACAAACTTCCATTCAAAAATCAGGATGTTCGTGAGCTTTGTGAGAAATTTTGCATCCAACACCGCTTTTCCACTCCCTATTACCCACAAGGCAATGGTCAAGCCGAAGCATCAAACAAAAACATATTAAGAATCCTAAAGAATACAGTCAATGATTTCAGTCATGATTGGCACGTTCAATTAAATCCAACACTATGGGCATATCGAAATAGCATTCAAACCCCTACAGGCGCAACTCCCTACTCAATAGCCTATGGCGCAAAAGCTATCTTACCTATCGAGGTTGAGATACCATCTCTACGGGTTTCCTTGCACAATCTCATCGATGATGAAGCATACAGAGTATCACGTCTCCAAGATTTAGAGCTACTTGATGAGAGATGACAAGCCGCATACAATCACCTCAAAGCCTATCAGCAATGCATGAGCAGGAGCTATAATCATCGAGTTAGACCTTGTACATTCAAGGTTGGTGATCTTGTTCTTCGAGAAAATCCTGATAACCAACCAAATAGAGAACATCAGGGAAAGTTTGAATCAAATTGGCTGGGTCCATATGTTATCACTACTGTATTTGGGTCCGGGGCATATTAGTTGGCTACTTCAGAAGGAGAACCGCTAGCAGATCTGATCAACAGCATGCACCTCAAAAGGTTTAATACATAAGTTGCATAGAGCATCAAGCTCCCATGAATACTGACAATACACCAAAAACATTCAGATAAATGCCATGAAGAAAATACAAAAACATCAAAATAGTAAAGAAAAATCATGCATCCAAACGGTGAACAACCACTCTAGTGGCACCTTGGGTAAGTGTGATGGTAAAAACCTGACAAACAGCGCCACTCATAGTAGTTATGGCTCCATTGTCTTTCACACTTGTTGAGATCACATTCACTCATCCATCCATCCAAACCATGGCTTGTTATTGATCTACAATTAAGGATAGTACTTCATGTGTCTTGCATCTCGCTTTTTCAGAGTCATGTCTAGAAACTGGGGGCAATGCCCTTAACTTGTTTGATGGAAGTGGATACTACATTGTTTTTTGATTCACTGAGTTCTTCATTTCAAAACTGTCTCACAAAATCCAAAAACATTCAAAACAATCATCAAAATCCAAAAACATTGGAAAATCGTCTCACAAAATCCAAAAACATTGGAAAACTATCTCACAAAATACCAAAAACATTGGAAAACAATCATCAAAATCCAAAAACATTCAAAAAATATCACAAAATCCAAAAACATTAGAAAACATCAAAAATCAATCAAAAACATGACAACACCTTGTACATACGTTTTTCAAAGAAGATACCAAACAAACACTATGAAATACTCCAACGATGACCACTTATCACATTTAACCAAACAATCAACATCAACACTCAAACTGTATTCAACAAGGATGCATCCTTCCTTACCAAAACAAAGACAAAATGACATTTTCTTTGACAAGAAAATTTTGTTTAAGCTATCAAATACTTGGTTGATTTGTGGGTTATTTATTCATATCAGGTTCCTACAACATTGTTTGTGTATCTTCTGCGCATTATTCCGATGAAGTACTGGGGCATGTCCTAATGGTGTCTATGTGGGAAGTTCACTAAGCTACGTGATCATAGGCAAAATACAGTCATAGATCACTACAGCTTGCTGACTACAGCGTATACCTCGACCATATGAGCATGAACCATTACCAAGGATCCATATTATTTATTCTTTATATATGCGGTTTGCTTACAAGTACAATGCTCTTTCTTTGGTTCCTCCTACCTCATCCAAACTAGATAAAGGTTTTTATCTCTTATTACAGTATGAACTTGTCTCAGGATATGATCAGCCCAAGATCAAGGAGGACGATCCAAGTCATGCATGAAAGGAGATGATCTGTGAGGCCTCACCTCAACTCAGTTTGACATTCAGTGGATTTTATATTTTAGACTACTATGGATACTTTGTTTTGATGCATTTTGAGATTTAGAACTTATATGATTTCAGGATATTGGATAACATTGCTATGATTTGATGATTTACTTACATGCTTTATGGGATAGAACACTACATGAGTATTAGATAGAATGATATTGCAATGATAAATGTCATTGTTGAATTTGCAGAACTTTACTTTGAATATGGAACTATGATGTATGTTTAGTTTATGTGAATTGGGATGAAAATTGCTTATGTGAATTTGCTTGACAAAAGATGTATTTAATCTGTGCAGATGAAAAATTGTATGCAAGTAATGATGTGCATTGTTGTATTATTGAATTATATTTTATATGAATATTTCAGAGTACTAATGTGTAAATTGAGATGCGCAGGAAATTTACCATGTGACCATGGAAAATTACGGAGAATCAAACCTAGACTTATGTATGTTCGTAAAGCCAGGGTTTGTCTATTTGGAGAGACAACACCCCGTTTGTGTTGTATTTTATTCGTATCAGTATATGCTACATGTGTGTTATGTGTTATTTAAATTTTTTGTGTAAAAACCTCAAGAGACAATTTCATGTTTATTTTTGTAAAAGTATTTTATTAGTGTCACTTGACACATGTGTGGATTTAAATTTAAATATTTTATTTTGTCTCTTGATGGGAAAGTGTTAATTATTATTAATTTTAAATAAAATAATGTGTTGTCAAAAAGATATTTTGAGAATATAATATTTGGAGTGGTCAACTTATGTTTGACCCGAAAATAAACTTCAGAGGGGTTTAAAATGGGTTAAATGAACACCTAGGGGTAGTTTATTAGGGTTTCCTGAAGCCCATAAGGTATACCTAGGGGTTAGGGGTAATTTTAGGCAAGTTTCTTCTTTATTATGATCTTTTTAATGCTTTAAAAATTGGTTTTTTTGAGTTGAGCGAAAATTGGAAATTGAAGTGAAAATCAAATCAAGATTTTCCCTCTTGGAAGGAAAGTCTTTTTGCATTTTTGCTTTCTTCCTTCTTTTGTTGATTTTTTTTTTAGAATCCTGTGAGAACTCAGAGAGTGAGCTTCTTAAGGAAGATTTTTGGGAATAGCTGGTTAATCACCCACTCTCCATTTTTGGAGACAGAAGAAAAAACTTGGAAGAAAAATAATGTTATAGGATAAAGAAATTGATTAAGGAAAATAAAGAATTGTGGATTGGGCAGCTCTTCTTCAGATATCATTATAACCTTTGGGCAGAATAAGGTTGGTTTTATTTTTTAATTTTAATGTCTAGTTCTTGTTCATTCTGAAAGTTGTTGAGTAAGAAAATCTGTAATCTTGAAAATGAATGTTTTGAAAATCCTTTTGGGTGTTGTTTTGTGAATAAATGTGTTTTGGGAGTTTTCTCAAGATCTCTCTTTCTCTTGGGAGAGAAGAGGATCTTGAGGGTGGTAGCAGTGACAGCCCTCGAGTGAGAGACTCTCTTTAGAGAGCGATCACAAGGGATCTTTGTGTGACCCTTGCTGCATGGCCTGTTTGTGCAATGGGGGTCATAAGGAGGGTTATAAGGCTAGAATGCCTTTGGGGGGCATAAGGAATTTATGGGGTTGAGATTTTGATATGTTATTTGTGCCATGAGGTGGCTTCTTGTTATTACATACTTGCAGATTCTCCTCAGGGTATTTGGTCCACTACCACCCTTTGAAAATGTTCACCACCAGAGTGTGGTGCTGTGAAAGCCAGGTTGGGAATGTGTCTGGAATATTTGTATGTTTGTGTTTCTTTGTGTTTGCCTGTTTGATACCCGTCTAGGGATTGGTTCTCCGAGCTCGGGGTGGCTACCAGTTAGCCTAGGCTGGGAGGTGAGCACTCCGTGGTCAGTTTTGTGTGTTCTATTATGCAGGAAATCCAGAGGAAAGAGGATAGAAATTCATGAAAGATATTCAGAAGATGGAATTTTGAAGATATTGGAATTCAGTTGCAGATGTTGTTTTAAAGTTGTTGTGAATAAATGCCTCATTCAAAAAAAAAGAGAAGAAAGTTGTAATTTTTGTAATTTCAGATTTGAAGTCTTATTGTTGTGACTGTTCAGAGAAAACATTCTGTGAATTTGGTAGTATATATTAGAGATGTTTTAAAGAAAGAGAAAAGACTTGATTTTACTTCTAGTATATTTGAAAAAAGGAAAGTAAATTAGTGATGTATGCAAAGCTTCTTGTTTTATGAAGGAAATAAAAAAAGTTTGTTTTCATTTAGATTTTTACCTATATTTTTAATTAAGTCAAATTAGAAGTTTATTTAAGCTGGAAGCTTTTAAGTATTTTAGATAGCAAGAAAAGTTGTTTTATGTGAATATTTTATTTAAAGAAATATGAAAGGATTTCTTATTACAAAAAAAAAACGAATAATGAATCTTTGTGGAATACTATAGATTGTATTTATGTTAACGTTAATTTAGAAGTTTGTTTCTTTTTTGATGCATTTAAATTTATATATATATATATATATATATATATATATATATATTTTATATATTTGATTTATCTTAAGGTCATCTTTGTTTCTTTATTATATTAGCATAAAAAAAAAGATTGCATGTAATAATTCCCTTTTAAAAAAAAATATGTAAATTTTATTTGGAATTAAATTATCTTGTTATTTACACATGTTAATTTTTTTGTAAATACCATATATATTTATATACATATACATACATATATATATATATATAAATATATATATTTATATATTTATATATATATATATATTTAAATGTTAATGTGTTTTAAAAAAAAAATTAACTTTAAAATTTTTTATGTTGGGGACCCCACGGGTTCCACTATGTGCCCACACAGTGGGAGCCGCAAGCGGCTCCACTGTGGGCACACAGTGGACGGCCGTGGCCGCCACTGTGTGGCCACACAGTGGTGCCGCCAGCGGCGCCCACTGTGTGGGCACACAGTGGTGCCGCGGCGCCACTGTGCGCTCACACAGTGGTGCGCGCGGCCAGCCACCACCTAACAACCCCCCCGCGACCTGCAAGTTATTTCGGACATGGCCGCCGTAGAATCTTCGGCCCGCCATGAGCTCTTCGCCTGTTAAAAAAAAAGAATATGGGTAAAACCCTAGCCCGATAGGGGCTAGGGAAGTTTAGTTTTTTTTTGATCAAAAAAATAATATGTAATTTGGTTTTGGATAATGGTTAAATAAGAATTTAGAATCCCTAATTAGGGTTGAGGAAATTAAGTGATAATAATTAGAAAGTGAAATGGATTTAGGAGGTTAGGATTAAAATATTGGAATATATGTAGAATATATATATATGAATATATATGTATGTTTCTCTTTGAGTTTAAATGGTTTAGGAAATTAAAATCATTACTATACAGAATATATGCATAATCTATATGTATATATATGTACATTTTATATGTACACAATATTGATTTTAAAAAAAAATTATAAAGAAGAAATTAATTAAATTTGCTAAGACTATATAGTCAAGTTAGAGGACAAATTGAAATAACTCTCTTAATATTATTAGTATGATTAATTTAATAAAATTATTAACTAAATATCTTTTGGAGATAGAATTTAAACCAGTAGGTTTTTCCGTAATTAAAATATAACAGATTGTCGATGCTTCGTTCGTTTCAGAATGAGCTCGAATTTATTAATGGAATTTTCTCTAACGCTTGTCGCAAGAGTGTGTTTATTAATTAAATTAGTATTTTTTTAAAAAAAATTTGTTCCGTTTTTGCCCTAAATTTTGGGCATGACATGATCCTTGTCTATTCTGCAAGCAATACTCAAGTCAACTTGACCCATTATATCAAGTTGTTTGTATTAACTTGCTATATCAAAATCCATGTAAAGAATACTCAGGTTATCTTGAATCATTATGTCAAGTTGCTTGTATTTTCTTACAACATTTTAAAGCTCGATGATGAAAAATAAAGCACTATGGATCATCATTTCATCTCATCTGTTTATATTGCATTCCGTTGCATATCGTCTATCCATTTACTCATTCATTATTCATATACATGATTTTGCATGCAAGTGTGAACAAAGTTAAAAGTGAGCAGTTATGTGAAAAATGAGCTAGTTTTGGATACAATCGTGACAAAGTACTCCGATACATCATCAAGTGCATCATGCAAAGTCTAAAACAACCTTGCATTCATCTATCATCATCCCATCATCATTTTATTACATTTTAGTCACATTTATATTACTCTTTAGCCATTCATTAACGTGCATTTAATATCATTTAGTTGCACTTACCCCATATAGTTCATTCTCATTTTATTTGCATTAGTATCATTATATCCTTTCATTATTACCCTCATGACATTTAGATTCACTTACATAAATAATTGTCCTTATCTGCATTTCCTACCATGATTACTCATTACTATACATTCATTTAACATCAGTTAGTGATCATCACTTATCATCATTTCAACACTTATGTATCCTACATTTGTTTAAGTTTCCAATAAATTGCATACATTCATCCATTTTAGTATATTCTTATACTCATTTTATCTCACTTAGGATGCATTAGATTGCATTCATTATCCCTCTTAATTGCATTAAGGTGCAGTTATTCATTAAACATGAGTTGCATTATAATCACATTATCATTTTACTTCCTCATATTTCGACATTTAGAAATCATCATTTAAACATTTGTACTTTACATTTTGTTTATCCACATATACATTCATTTTTAAACCATCTAGATGCATATTCATAAATAAATCATTGATTCAAAAACATTACATTAACATCATTGCATATCATTATCCCATCATTGTGTTAATATAAAGTACAAAGTACTATCTATACCATCATAAATCATCATTTTATTATGTATACATAACCATCATGGCATTACATACATCAGGCATTCTATCCCAAAACATCAATGCACACATATATCAACCTGCATCCACATGTTAGCATAAATCATCATAAAACATGCATATAGGAATCATCTCATAGACACATACATATAGCAAAGAACAAGTATCCATCTAAGTATAAATCATGAAATCACCATCAAGCATAAACTCCATACATATCAAAATGCATATCATCACAAAATATGGGATTTCCTCATATATACCATCTCATATCTCAGAGTACAATGAAGTCCACAAAATCAGCTACCAAGAGAAATCCAAGGTACAGTCCAAAATGACAATATCAAAATATACAAAATGCTCTCTCAGATGCCACTCTAACTAGATGATGCACCACCATCACCACCTTCTCCTCCACTAGTCCCTGCACCATCTGATCTATCTCTCCATGGAGGCCCCATCAAACCCCCACTAGCTCCTACACCACCTGACCTATCTCTCCATAGAGAACCCATCACAGCCCCACTGTTCTGTATCCTCTAAGACCGCTCTGATCTGGCATGCCGCATCTGTGAATAACTCAGTGCTCATCGACTAGAAGGCACCTCCTACTTGTATAGGCCCCGCCAGTAATCCACCTCTGCACCTGCTCTCCATATCTCCCTCGCCAAAGTCTCCACAGATAGCCCCTATCTTGGTACTCCCTCCAAGGCCCGCACTCTCTCCTACAACTAGATCACTGGCCTGATCTCTCTCCTACAACACCACAGTAAGCTCTGACTCTCATGCAAATAGCTGCACATCTCTAGCTGCAACCTCTGCCTCCAGATCCTCCACCTGTGTCTTGACTACTATAAGTCGAGTCTGCAAATGTAATATCATATGATCTCGAAGATCTCCAGTGGCTCCCTCCCCTATATCCATGGGTGCCTCACCTGTAGCTCCCTCTCCAGTGACTCCCTCCCCTCTATCCATCGGTACCTCCCTCTCCCCCATACCTTTGCCACCTAATCTAACTCCTCCCTACATCAAAGGTCCCTGTGATATCCGCAATGGAAAACCGCCTCTCCCTCTCCACTGAACTCAACCACCACCGCCACCTCCACCTCCACCTCCAAATCCACCACCTCCACCATCCCCCCTCCTCCACCTCCACCTTCGAATCCACCACCTCCATAATCCTCCCCTCCTCCTCCTCCACCACCACCTCCTCCATCACCACCATCCCCTCTCCCTCGTCCATCTACTATAGGTCCTCAACCTCCTCTCCTCCTCCATCTCTATCCCTTATCCTCTTCAAAATCTGGAATCGCCTCTGCCGGATCTGATATCCAAGGAATCAAATGAGCCGCCATATACTCCTCTGACACCCCTACATCTACCATCCTCGGTTGTATATCCCATGGTCTTGCCTATAGCATCTAAAACTCTGCTAATGCCTGATCATAAGGTAGTACTGGCTCCCATGCGTACCTCTCTCGGCCCACCCTGGCATACTCTCTCGATCCCCTAGGAAATCTCTGTCGCCATCCAAACTATCTCAAAACTCTGCCAAGCAACTGTCTCTCCACATGGTAGGTTGTCCTCCCAATGAGGAATCAAGTCGTGAACACATACAACAATGCCTCCGCATCATCCTCCTAGGGTTCACACTCAATATACAGTCTCCAGATCACTACATCCAGATCATCTAGTGCCCATCACCACCACTCTAACTTCCCCAGGTGGGGCTGCCTCATCATACCACTATACATATATACATATGGCTAGTCGACTACCCAAAATCTTAGACTAACTAGTTGGGTAACTGATAGGTGCTCCTACGCCCAAATATGCAATAGTGTGACTCCCACTGCCAAAGAGCCCCTCCCTCGATATACTACCTCATGAAGCTCCTGATATAAGTGCACCAGCATGCACGGTCCCCATGTAAACTAGGTCCCCTCTATCATCATTTGCTCAATCACCTGACCCCACCCAATAGCAAGTCCATGTTATCATCGATTTGGGCCCCCACAATCCCTGATAGCACTGCTAGTAATGGCTCATACAAAGTAGCTATATCCTCCCAGGCTATCGAACCATCATCAATAAAGACGTCCTCATCAAAAAATCTCTGCACCACTAGGGTCCCCCATGCTCTGTCATACGTCACTAGCTCACCTTGAATGAGGATATGCAGGATGGGTCATACATCCTCTAGTGTCATAGTCATCTCCCCCTGCGCCAAGTGAAACGTGCATGTCTCACTATGCCAGCGCTCTGCCAATGTTATAATCAAACCGTGATTCATCTGAATCAAGGGCATATATATCATATCGTACAGGCCAGTCGCTGCAATACAATCCACCTCAGCCTCAGCCAACCGATCATGTAGCCCCCTATGTGGCGGGATGCCTCTCATGCAACTATAAGATGCGAAGATCCTCCTACACAAGTGCATCAACCATCATCATCAATTGTTTTATTTCAAACTTTCTTAAAGTTTAAACCTAGACTATCAACAAATACTTTGATCAAGTATCTTTGGGTGTCAATAGGTAAGCAATCATGGCACACCTAGACTTCAATAGGCATTTATCCTAATGACCTAAGTCTCATCAGGATTGCTATGGTTCAAAACAACTCTCACCTTCATCTCTCCATCCATCCATCATTGGCATCAGGAGATTTTTGTTCACACAAACTGGGGCATTTATTTTCCTGCACAAAAGCACTATCTTACAAACAAAAGCGCTATCACCTAACAATAGTGCTAATACCCTAACAAAAGCACTTAATCAACTATGCAAAAGTGCTCAAACCGCAAAAGCATTACATTAGCTATGCAATAGCGCTACTTAACGGCAATAGCGCTCAATCAACTACTCCATAGCGTTAAACAAACAATAGTGCTCAACACCTAGGCAATAGTGCTAACCTTTATAGAAGCACTAAAACGACTACACAATAGCGCCATTGCAGAACAATAGTGCTAATTCAATTGACAAAAGCGCCAAAACAAAGTTCTAGCACAATTGTCTTGACTCAACATGGACCTAGCTAAAAACACATCAAAAATGCATAAAATTCAAAAATTCAAATTCACATACCATTGGCCCGTAGTCATCTGGCCGGTGGAATTGACGAACTCGCTCTAATCTGTGCTCTGCTATGGGAACTGGCATCCTGACTGCTCCTTGCTCTTCCAGAAAGTCACTATTAGAGCTACAATTTCACTATGGTCGCGTATACAAATGAACCTATTTTCACCCCTTTCTCCCCATATAAACCCTTCATCGTACCCCTAATTTTTCCCCGCTCAGTGTCGTGGTCCCTATGAACTTCATGAGCCTCCCATGTGTCCATTTTATCTCCAATTTCTTCTATTTTTCACCAGCGTTGCTAAAATTAGTTGTTCTACCACCCTGCCAATTTTCATTCTTTTTTGAGAGATCGCCCAATTTTTAAAAAAAATTTGGCCCATCTCTTGAGGGGGCATACCACCCATTAAATCAACATTTTATGGGGCATTTCTTCACACCTATTTTTCTTTCTTTGAAACGATGCGATAAACCGCACCATCTCAAAGAGGGGCAAATGTAGTCACATAAATTTGTCCATTTTATTTAAATGAATATTTGCTATTTATTTGATTAAAAACACCACTAGCCATCAGTTAATTAAATTAATATTTAATTAGTTCATCTTCAAACATTCTCCTATTAATTAAATAAATTATTCAGTTTATTTTAATTAATTCATTCAACCAAATTCACACTCAATTAAATGAATAAATCATATTTATTTCATTTAATCCCCTTTTCCTCTTTTAAATAAATTAAATAAAATATTTATTTAAATCACTATTCCCCCCCCCACTTGCATTTTCCTACAAATGCAAGTTGCAACCACAAGTTGAAATAAATTAAATTTATTTTAATTAAAATCCTATTTTCCCTCACCCACCAAATCCACTTGCACTTCTAAACCCCCTTCTAGATTCTTCTAACCCCTTCCTAATTAACTTAATCCATCCCCTAATTATTGTCACATTCTTAAGCAACTTGGAGTCACTTCTCAAAGACTTCAAAGTCTTTGAAAAACATTTAATTCTTTGTGTGTTCAACAATTTAACCTCTAAAGTCTTCCAAACCACTTATGGCTCTTACATAACCATTTATGGTAATTCAACTTGCACCTATGTGTCTCCTCAAGCATTTATTGTTTTGACCATGGTTATCCCTTTTGCCCTTGCACAAGAGTTTATCCATTGGATAAAAGTTTTATTCTTTGAATAAAGAATTTATTCACTCAACTCAACCTTGACCTTAACTCCCAAGTTAACTCTCTAGTCATGTCAAGCATTTAATGCTTATTCCCTCTCCTCTCAACCTATATCATATGGACACTTGTCATCTTGGGATTGTGTTGAAAGCCATCACAGGGATTGAATATCATTCAATCCTAACCCTTGTTGAGATTACTAAATCTCAACCATCCATTGCTCCATTTTTCCTATAAATAGAGCCCATTTCTTCATAATCCAGATCCTAAAAACTTGTATGCATCTAAGTTATAGAGAATTTTAGAGAACTTTTAGCATAAATCACTAATATCTTGTTATTTTCGCCTAAAATAAATCATTTTAGCATCATAGCATCTAATATAGCTTTTTTTCACATTTGCATAGCATTTTAGAGTAAACATTTCAATCTTGAATCTCCATAAGCATCCATAGTGCAAAAAGCTACTGAGAGCTACACTAGTTTGGAACTTGGAGAGGAGAGGAACAAAGGAGAAGGAGCTAAGAGCATGTTAGGAGGCATTTGGAGATGTCTCATTATATTTACTTTCCTAGTTAAATATTTCTTCATGTTTTTGGTGTCTCTTTTGATATGCCTGCTTAGATTAGTTTTTGAATGGATTAACACTAACGGTTTCTTGTGTTGTTGTGTTTTATTCCACCACAGGTTCTAGTCTAACCTTCCCCCATTTCACAGAGAATCACATACCATAAATCTCTAACTTATTCGCAACCAGAATTGCATTCCAACATATCACAAATCCATCACTAAAAGATCTCCTTAAATACCCTTATAACTTGTTAAACATGTCGGCCACAATGAAGAAAACAAAACCTGTCTACAACCAGATCACAAGGTATATCATGCATAATCCCAATGGCCATGTCGGTCTTCACACGCTACCAAAAATTCCATGAAATAAATAATGGGGGCACAACATATCTTGGTCGGGTCTTATCCTTAACCTAGTTCCAAATACACGTTACTGGGATCGAGACTTAACCGGGTGAAAAGCAAAGTGAATATATCGGTTGAGTGTAGTGAATATCGATTAACCAAACAAAGAAAAATGATAGATCAATGAATCCTGATAGAAGATATAGATACTAGAAGATGAGTTGCCAGATGAGTAACCATCAATGACAACCCTAAATGCCATTTGCCTTACCGAATGAGTGTCAATTGCCAACAATCTCACCCTTTGGCATTGATGGCAACACTCATGTGAAAAATGACCATCCCTGAATCTATCTATAAATCTGCTCCCCCTCAGTTGTACATCCCTACTATATACATCTGATATACTCCCCCTAAGTGATATATACATTTTTCATTTTATTCCTCCCCCTTTGACATCAATGACAAAGCGGGGTGCCCACAAAGAATGTTGTACAGAGATATACATGTCAATTTTATACAAGCTTCAAAATATTTGCATACATAGTTTTCAAAAATGCAAAGTAAGTGTCCCAACCTTGTTTGAGAGAGTCAAGAATGGAGGTGAATCCATTCAAGAGACTGGCGTAGTACTCAATTGCCTTTGATTTGGTGGGATCCTCCTTTTGCATATTAGAAATACATTCAATCTTATGAAATAATAGATTATCCAACTAAAGACTGATGAAATTCCAGAGCTCGATTGCTCTCTTTATTATACTGCCCCTTTCCTTCTCTAATTTCAAAATTTGATCCATGATCAACAAAATTGGACCATCCAAAGAACTGGTTAGGTTAACTGCCAGGTTGTATGAATTAGAAATATGAATCAAGTTATTTCTACAATCTGAGATCTACTTGTCTATGGAAGTTGTAAGCTTTTAAAAATCTAGACAAGCTTTGTAAAGTTTACCTCCTTCTAACAATGTTGCATCAATGGATTGCAAGGAAATTTGGAGTTTACCTTTCTCAGATGCAATCATTTGCAAAAATGTTTGTTTCTGGGCATCAAAAAATTTGTCCTTAGCCTTAGTTATTGAAATCTTCAGAAAAGAATCATAATGCTTAGGAATAAAATTAATAATTTCCTCCAATTTATCGGATGAGCTTGTGCTCTCCCATTCCTAGAATTTAGGTACGAACCGGTTCTAAACTTTAAAAGTGTGCTTAATTAATTCTGTCTTTTGACTCCTCCTAAGAAAACTCCTAAGTTGCTTGAGCTTGGAGTGCAAATATTACCAAAATATTTTATGTCAGAGACATCTTATGATAAGGCTTGTCAAAATTGATAGAAAATTGTGACAAATTTCCTTTGGCTATGGATGAAGTGTCAATTGCCAAGCTGGAAGAAAAGTCTATTGCGGTTTCCTTGCCTTTCTCTACCAGAGATGTATCCTTTGAATCCTTTATTTCCAATGCACCGGTGGCTTCCCCACTTGGTGCCTTATCCTGATCCTGTGCATCCTCAACAACCTTATTTTTTGTATCCTTATCCTTATCAATATTATCCTCTGTATCTTGTACATTATCTGTCGGGGTATCCTCTACTACAAAATTGGACTCACTAGCTAGTATAGTAGTATCCGATGGAGTGCTAGCCGGTTGCTCAGTGTTTCCATTTTGTACCTCTGTATCTACTAATTTCTTATCCCCTGGTAATTGAATATTTTGAGACTATACAAAACTGGGACTCAACTCATATCCCAAACTCAAAAGAATTATAACCCAAATGCCTATGGTCTCCTTTCGGATTTCCTCAAATCTTTCTAACATTAAATTATTTATCTGGCGCTTTGGATTGAATTCAAATGCACTTGTTTTATTTATCAAATCTGCTATTTATGACGGGGTTATTATTGGATGGAGATTGACCAATTTTGTCTCTTTTATTTGTCAGTCCAGAGTTTGAGCATGTAATTTCCTAGCATCTAGCTTATCATACAATTCCTTAGGCCAAATTTTCTCTAGCTCAATCAATTCTCTACAAAAAGAATCAAGATATAAAAGAATAGATTCCTCAATCTTCTTCTTATCCTTCTCATCAAATTCATCAAAGAATGTAGAAATATAGTCCAAGTTACCATCATTAATAATCGGATCAATTATGTCTCGATCATCCAATTTCTTCTTATCGGTTCTTCTCTTGGCTTCTGGTTTAGACTTCTCATCAGACTTAGGCTTGTGTTTATGTACAATGGTAATCTTGGGTGTCTTCCAGGGAGGCTCCTTAGTCGATTCTTTCTTTATCTCTTCCTTCTTCTCCCTTATCACCCTTGAAAAAACTCCTTTCTTCTTGGGAACTTCCTTGATGTCTTCATTTGATTCAGTTTCCTCAAAAGAAACTGTCATATATTGCCTATCCACCTTTTGCTTTCTCTTTACCGGTTCGGTCGTCTTAGGATTGGCAGGCTCACCTGATGATGCTTCTGGTTTCTTGGAAGACTCACTTGTTACTGGGACCACATTGGGAGTGGCTTGGGCTACCTTCTTTGCTTCCCTCTCTTCCATCCTTTTCTGTTTCATTTCTTCTTTTCTCTAAGCTTCAAGGATTTTGACCTTTTGTTCTACTCTAGCCCTGACATGCCCTTCACTAATTAGAGTCTCGATTGCAACCTTAGTCATCTTTCTTTTGATTGTCAGTGCAACCTATTCTTGGTGAGCCTTTAGCTCTTTCTCTTGGGTTGTTCCAAATTTCTCTTATTTTTCATCAATTGGTGCTTGCAGTAGGTGTTGAGCATAAGTATCTAGTGTGGCCTCATCCACCTCATAACCCATTGGCATAATCCAGACTATTCTAGGTTGGACTGCTTCCATCATACATTCATCTTTATATACCATAAAACATATAGTATCTTTGCATTTCTCTATAATAGATTTAGGAATTCTAGCTCTATTCTTCATTTCCTCTTCAAAAGTTTTGAAAAATGCCCATAAATTATCCTTTTGCTTCTTATCTCCTTGGCTATCCAAAATTTGGGCTATCTGAGTGGCTACCAGGTGATCAAAATCCCACTATATCTTACCAAAACTAGGAATAGTATTAAAAAAGTAGAATGCCAAACAAATAACAAAGGAACCATATCGAAAAATGTTTTTCTTATCTTGTTTAATTTTCTGAAGGTTGGTCATCAGCTCCTTTAGCATTACACTGTAGAGATCATAATGTGCATCCTCCTTTACCGTTTGATGGGCAACAAGAATATTATACCGGAGACAGAGTTCAGTCGATTTGACTTGTAAACTTTGTATTTGATGATCATTGCTACAAATTTAAATCAATCTCCTTAATATCATCAACCATCATCAAACGACCATCGAAGCTAGCATCGATGAGTTTGCAGAGTTCTGTGTTGGAGAGATTGGACCTAGGGCTAAGGAAACCTCCAATATTATGCAAGTAGGTGATATTCTTGATTACCTCCTCAGTGATCTTGTAGGGCTGGTCCAACTAGATAAATTTTCCATGAATGTGGCTGAGAATGTATTGGACCCACTCCGCCTCATCAAATGTCGAGAAGTCCATAAATTGGGTAAAACCCTTCTTTTGCAAATGGGCAAATTTCGGCTTCAACTGGTTATCTGTGATTAGACTCTCAGTGAAAATGCATGATAAATCATAACCTCCAAGCTCCTCAATATCACAATGGATATATGCCCTAATGTTTTTGGTGTGAAGAACATCATAGCGAACGCTCGAGAACGCTCCCAGTGTATCATCCAAAAGGGATTTGAAAGGATGCTTCTTGAATTCAGGACAAGGGCGGTTCTTGATTTCCACCACCAAAGGAGTATCAAAAATGAATGAAGAAGCTATGATATCGAATGTGGATACTGAAACTAGGGTTTCTACAAATGGAAAATACCTCAAGATACTGCCAGATGATGAAATTGACTTCGAGAGAAAATGCTTGCACGAATTGCCTTGAACACTTGAATCAGTCTGGAAACTGCTCTTCTGAATGCTCGATCGCTATGTGAAGAAAATAACTTAACTTTTCTCTTTTATCACCATTAACCCTAATTTTTCACTATCATAAATGTTGCCGGGAGAACTGACCGGATCGTATAATCTGCAAGTTGGTTCTGTTAAACACCTAAATTCGCCTGAGTACCCATATGCAATCAAAATTATTTGACTACAGATCTATTCTAGGGTGTTTGCATGATCTTCAATGATTTGCCTACCCCTAAGGCAAAGTACCTTAGTTACCAGTTGTTCCTACTTCCAATGCAGGACCTAATGGCTCTACCAGTTGTTTTGCCGGTTGTGTGTTTGATCTCCTTACCCATCTTTTCTGATGTTGTTTTCTAATATCTTCTACTTTTGCCTTTTCCTTCTCATTTTCTTTTCCATTACTTATCGGTGGGTTCTTACTCCTACAATATTTAGCAATATGTCCAATCTTGTTGCATGCATAATAGACAATATTGTTCTTCTGAATTGCTTCATTAAACCCTTGATTTCCTTGATTTCCTTTTGATCTGCATTGGTTAAAGTCATATGAAAATCTACTACATGCATGACATCTTACATTTCCAAGACCAATGACTGATGCATTGTTCTGATTATTCCTATTTCTGAACTGACCTACTATATGACCATATTTATTACAAACAAAGCATGTACCATTGAATTTGTGAGCATTAAGTTGTCTTGCCAATGATTTCAAGTTCCGGTTGTTGGCATGATTCTATGTTTTACCGAATGATTGATCTTGTTGTGCAGTACCAGAGCTTTCTCCTTCATCATAACCAAGACCTCTCTTGTCATTAGCATCTCTCTGGCTCTTTAGTAGTTCATCAAGTTTGGCAGAGCTATCTTTGAATTTGTCCTTGTACTCATTTGCAGTGACTAATTCATCTCTCATGACTATGATCTGTCTCTCAAGTTCCTGTTTATTATTCCGGGACTGGACCAACTCAAGTCTCAACATGTCATTCTCATGTGTCAGTCTATTGCATCCATCAGATCTGTCCTTCAATGCTTGAGCTAGTTTTTCTTCATTCTTCTTTCTGTCTTCAATCTTTTTGCATATTCTCATGGTTAGGGCTTGCATCTCATTCTTCAAGATAGTGTTCTCCTGAGTGAGTTTCTGACATTGATCCTTCATAGCATCTTCCTCATCACTATTCTGATTTTGCAATTGATCATGAAGTTCCTTTCTCTTGGCTTGAACATCTGAAAGCTTTCCTTGCAATGAAATGATGTGCTCTAGCTTGCATTAGTTCATTCTTCAGTTTATTGTTTTCCATCTACTCATTATCAAGATCCTCAAGAGAAAGTTGAAGTTGTTGTTGCAGACCGGTTTCCATTGATTCCAAGTTCTAGATCTTCCTCAAGTGGTTAAACTTCTTTCGAGGCACCAGGCTCTGATACCAATTGTTTGAATCCAAGAACACTAAGAGGGGGAGGGGGTGAATCAGTGTTCTACCAGTAAAACTAATTCTGAATTTATTGCTTATGAATCAGTTAATAGTAAATAGAATATAAGTACATAAACCAAATAACACATAAAGAAGCAACACCATAACACCAATATTTATACGTGGAAAACCCTACAAAGGGAAAAAATGTCGTGGCACTAATACCCACAATATCTATACTTAATCAAGGTATACAAATATTACATAGAGGCGATTGCACATGCAATCAGGCTAACTGCTTAGAGCTCACTGCTCAAACACAAGTCTCACTGACTTACACAACATTACAAATTTATTACAAACAAAAATAAACTAATAAGATGCATTTGACCATGTTGGATAAGTTCCGGTTCAAGCTCTGATAACTTTCTCTATGTACCGGTTCACTAATGCTCTGTTCTACCTTGTTCTGCTATTGGTTGAGGTTGCACACATGAAACTGCACACTAAAGCTTCCTTTGGCTGACCAAAATACATACCATCAATCTTTGATTTATTCACAACCAAAATCACATTCCAACATGTCACAAATCCATCGCTAAAATATCTCCTTAAATACCCTTATAACTTGTTAAACATGTTGGCCACAATGAAGAAAATAAAACCTATCGACTGTTGGATCAAAAAGTATATCTTGCATAATATCGATGGCCATGTCGACCTTCACACGCTACCAAAATTCCATGAAATAAATAATTGGGGCCACAAAATATCTTGGTTGGGTCCTATCCTTAATCGGGTTCCAAATACATGTTACCAGGATCGAGATTTAACCAGGTGAAAAGAAAAGTGAATATACCGGTTAACCCAAACAAAGAAAAATGATAGATCAATGAATCCCGATAGAAGATATAGACACCATAAGGATGAGTTGCCAGATGAGTTGCCATCAATGACAACCCTAAATGTCATTTGCCTTACCGGATGAGTGTCAATTGCTAACAATTCCTTGGGAGAGGACAAGAGGAATTAAAAATTCTCAAAAAAGAGGATGTGTGAGGAGAATAAAGGATGAAGGAATTTCAAATTTGTTGGGAAGAGGGGGTTTGGGGATATGCAAGGGATTTGACATTCCTTGAATGGACCAAAAGTGGGTGGCATTTAAGGTTGAAGGGTGAGATGGGAAGGCCATTTATGGAAAAATGTTGACCCATTAGGGATGTGCAAATGATTAAGGAGAATGATTAGATGAGCTAATGAGGGATTATGAGAGAAAATAGCTAAGTTAGGAGTATGGGATATGAGGAGAGAATGAGTGGGGGAATATAAAATTGGAGGAAATGATAATCATGATTAGGATAGAATTAATTACACTAGATGATGGAGATTTGGAGGGTGATTTGTAGGAATCAAGGTATTAGTTAATTAACTAGAATTAATTAACTAATTAGGATTCAGAGGAAATATTGACTAAGGTTGGGGGTTGAAACAATTTTTGAAAGAATGGGATTAATTAATTTTGATAAATTAATTATAAGACTAAAATGATAAAATTAATTAAAATATAATTTAATTAATTTTGAGGAGGGGGACTAACATAATTAATTAATTTATAATGCGAAAGATAAACTAATTAAATATTAATTTAATTATTTAATTAATTTAGGATTTTACAACCTCTATTTACAATTTGGCAAACCACAATGATGAAACAAACTCTTGTAGGAAAACAACTCCTACAACAATTCTAGCACCCATGTTTGATTCCCTATTGCAAACAATATTGATTTTTGTCTCAAGAAAAAAATAACTAGTTAAATTTCATTTAGCAAACTTGGGTGTTGGGTTTTATTTTTTAATATTTAATATTTTTTGTTAATTTAAATATGTATATTAAAATTAACATTTACATTAATATTTAATACGCCACATAAATCAGCACTCACATAGCCTCCATATTTTATCTATAAAATTGACATGTAAATACTATTGAACTTTAGTCAAATTGACTGTAGAATTCATTGCTATGAAAATATGTTGAACTGAATGCCAAAAATCTTACCCATATATAAGAAAATCAAACAAAACAAGAAATAAATTAAAACCCTTTTTTTGTTTTGAGCCTCCTTGATCTGAAATATTTTGTCAATTCAGAGGACAATACCCAAAGCAAAATTTGTGGTATTGTAAACACATAACAAATCATATAAAATTTCATTTCATTGAAAATATGTAAACCATACAATTTTTGGCAAACTCTGTGAAAGAGAGTTGTGTGCCCTTGAATCTATCCCATTTGGGCAAACTCTATAAAAGAGAGTTGTATGCTTGGAATCTATCCAATTTGAGCAAACTCTGTAAAAGAGAGTTGTATGCCTGGAATCTATCCAATTTGGGCAAACTCTATAAAAGAGAGTTGTATGCCCAGCCTATACAATTTAGGCAATCATGTGAAGGAGTGTATGCCTATAACTCTATAACTCTATAACTCTCCAACTCCTTGCAACTAGATTCGGATTGGGCTTATTTATAAGCTTTCAAAGATGCCGAACAACCACCACATTTATGTCCTCATCGAAAGTTGAAAAGACAATCCAGTATTGAAAGGTTATTACATTTATATGAGGACAAAAATTAATTAAAAATTAAAATATTTAATACACTGGCTTATTTCTCATCACTCCTCGTGCTCATATATCATCATCCACACATCCATGGTTGTACTGGTTGTCTTTGTACCAACCATTCTTGAAAATAGGCTTTTATCTATAGTTGGCTGAATAGGAAATAAAAATTCAAAATTATTATTCTTACCTTCTTAATTGTTCTCTCATTTGCCTCAAAATAATCCATTTCTATAGTTTCTCTGTTAAATCAGTTAAAATTGGGTGATTGGTACTAACTAATGCCAACTGAACTGCAACTAGTTATTTCTTTTTTTTTAATTTTAGATAAGTGAAGGCTTTCTTTAAAAAATGGCTCTCGAACTGTGAGTGCCACCATCACTTCTGAACGAAAGGTCACCTAATTGGGGGATTGATACAGTAGAACAACTTCGTGGCACAAATCAAAGAGCTACGTCATTCTGTACTATCTATGTTAGGCTTGCTTTAAGAAATGTTTTCACCATTTAAAAATAGGTTGACATTTAATCAGGCCAACTGCCTAGAGCTCACTACTCAAACACAAGTCTCACTAACTTACACAACATTACAAAGTGATTACAAACAAAAATGAACTCATAAGATGCATCTGAACATGTTGGATAAGTTCCGGTTCAAGCTCCAATAACTTTCTCTGTGTACTGGTTCACTGATGCTCTATTCTACCCCGTTATGCTATTGGTTGAGGTTGCGCACATGAAACTGCACACTAAAGCTTCATTTCGCTGACCAAAATGCATACCATCAATCTTTGATTTATTCGTAATCAAAATCACATTCCAACATGTCACAAATCCATCGCTAAAATATCTCCTTAAATACCCTTATAACTTGTTAAACATGTCGGCCACAATGAAGAAAATAAAACCTGTCGGCTGCCGGATCAAAAAATATATCATACATAATCTCGATGGCCATGTCGACCTTCACACGTTACCAAGAATTCCATGAAATAAATAATCAGGGCCACAACATATCTTGGTTGGGTCCTATCCTTAACTGAGTTCCAAATACATGTTACCAGGTTCGAGACTTAACCAAGTGAAAAGAAAAGTGAATATACAGGTTGAGTGTAGTGAATCCGGTTAACCCAAACAAAGAAAAATGATAGATCAATGAATCCCAATAGAAGATATAGACACCAGAAAGATGAGATGCCATATGAGTTACCATCAATGACAACACTAAATGTCATTTGACTTATCGGATGAGTGTCAATTGCCAACAATTCCTTGGGAGAGGACAAGAGGAATTAAAAATTCTCAAAAAAGAGGATGCGTGAGGAGAATAAAGGATGAAGGAATTTAAAATTTGTTGGGAAGAGGGGGCTTGGGGATATGCAAGGGATTTGACATTCCTTGAATGGACCAAAAGTGGGTGGCATTTAAGGTTGAAGGGTGAGATGGGAAGGCCATTTATGGAAAAAAGTTGGGGATGTGCAAATGATTAAGGGGAATGATTAGATGAGCTAATGAGGGATTATGAGAGAAAGTAGCTGAGTTAGGAGTATGGGATATGAGGAGAGAGAATGAGTGGGGGAATATAAAATTGGAGGAAATGATAATCATGATTAGGATAGAATTAATTACACTAAATGATGGAGATTAGGAGGGTGATTTGTAGGAATCAAGGTATTAGTTAATTAAATGGAATTAATTAACTAATTAGGATTTAGAGGAAATACTGAGTAAGGTTGGGATTGAAATAATTTTCATAAGAATGGGATTAATTAATTTTGATAAATTAATTATAAGACTAAAATGATAAAATTAATTAAAATATAATTTAATTTTGAGGAGGGGGACTAGCATAATTAATTAATTAACAATACACAAGATAAACTAATTAAATATTAATTTAATTATTTAATTAATTTTAGGCATTTACAACCTCTATTTACAATTTGGCAAACCACAATGATGAAACTAACTCTTGTAGGAAAACAACTCCTACAACAATTCTAGCACCCATTTTTGATTCCCTATTGCAAACAGTATTGATTTTTGTCTCAAGAAAAAAATAACTAGTTGAATTTCATTTAACAAACTTGGGTGTTGGATTTTATTTTTTAATATTTTATAATTTTTGTTAATTTAAATGCGTATATTAAAATTAACATTTACATTATTTAATATGCCACATAAATCAGCATTCACATAGCCTCCATATTTGTAGAATTCGTTGCTATGAAAATATGCTGAACCGAATGCCAAAAATCTTACCCATATATAAGAAAATCAAACAAAACAAGAAATAAATTAAAACCCTTTTTTTTAGCCTCCTCATGCTCATGTCATCATCCACACATCCATGGTTGTACTGGTTGTCTTTGTACCAACCATTCTTGAAAATAGGCTTTTATCTAGAGTTGGTTGAATAGGAAATAAAAATTCAAAATTATTATTCTTACCTTCTTAATTGTTCTCTCATTTGCCTCAAAATAATCTATTTCTACAGTTTCTCGGTTAAATCAGTTAAAATTGGGTGATTGGTACTAACTAATGCCAACTGAACTGCAACTTGTTATTTTTTAAAAAAAAATTTAGATAAGTGAAGGCTTTCTTTAAAAAATGGCTCTCGAACTGTGAGTGCCACCATCACTTCTGAACGAAAGGTCACCTAATTGGGGGATTGATACAGCAGAACAACTTCGCGGCACAAATCAGAGAACTACGTCATTCTGTACTATCTATGTCAGGCTTGCTTTAAGAAATGTTTTCACCATTTAAAAATAGGTTGACATTTACATTAAATATAATGAAGGAAGCAAAGTTACGATATTGTTTTATCATTGTCTCCATTAAACACATCATACATTATCCAAACACACACAAATCACGTAAAATGTTTTTCTTATCATATTCAGAATCATAGAATAAATAAGGATAATATATCCATGCTGTCGATGCAATGATCAGAAGTTCGAAGGTTACAAATCATCGGAAAGCAACGTAACAGCATATTTCAAATTAGTTCACTGTGGCAAATCCGCCATTAAATGAGAGACTTACGCCCTCCCATTAAAAATCCTTTATTTTTTCAGGCCAAATCATAAATATCTATAAAGAAACAGCAGTGAAAAGAATCAGAAAGTTCTAAAGATCAACAGTCACTCCAAAGAAATCCAAGCTCCGGAGGCTCAAAGTAATACCCATCATCAATATAATCGTTACCATGATAGCCGAATTCTTCAAAGCGAGGAGGACTCAAAAGCAGAGCTTCCGCCAAATTCATCACTAAATTTGGGGATTCAAATAGCGGCAGCTCTTCGTCCAATTGAAGACGCTCAGTCCTAATTCGACGTAAGCCGCCAACTTCTCTTCCACATTCCTCATCAATCATGCAATTTGGCGGCGTGGTTTGTTCCAGAATAATCGAATCATTACGATCAATCATTTCACAGTCGCCGCCAACTCCAAAGGCGGCGGCTTCAGCCGCGGGGGGATTGAAGCAGAATGCATGAAAATGGGGGAACCTTTCTTGACTTGTGGTCACATGGGAATAGTCTGTAAACGAAAGCGCCGCTTCCGCAGCAGCCAATTGAATGTCTCGAGGATCGAGAGAAGCAGGACGAGGAAGCGTGTGAACCAAATCCGGGAAATTTGGTAAGGCCAATTTTCCCTTGAGGCTAACAGCCGCCACATCGTATGCTCGAGCCGCCATATGGGGATGGTCATATGAGCCCAGCCAAATCCTGGTTTTGGTCCCGGGCTTCCTTATCTCAGATACCCATTTCCCCCAGCTCCTGCGCCTCACTCCTCTGTACACTCGATCCATCTGTTTTTCTCCACTTGTATTGCACGAATCCATGAGTATATATCTACAATATTCTCTGTCACTTCTACTTCACTTAGAATTCACTAAGAATTTCGTCTCAATTTTTCATGTTTCAGATAAGGGATATAGACAATTACTATATATACAGTCCGATCCCCAGTAGTGCTAGACAGTTAGTGAAGAACATTACGTAGACATTGCAAAAGCAGAACCTCAAACTCACAGCTGGATCCCTCACATGCACTTCCTTCTGGGAAACTTCCCACCACTCAATATATCCAAACTTGTATTCCACAAAAATGATTAAAATTACTGTGACTCGAGAGGACAATTTTTGGCTTTTTCAAATCATGGGCTTGGATAGTTCAACGAGGATGGAGATTTTGATTTTGGAGCAGACAATGATCGTAAGGTTTAGATTATGGTGGGGGCTTCATTAATTCATTATCACACGACGACGGCTTAACGCGGTTTCACCATTGTTAACAGCTGGATCGAGAATTAAATGAATATAATTAATTTGTCAACTCTGCGTTGCGCTGCCTAGAAACTGCTTAACCTCCACTTCTATTATTTTAAATTGCAGTGAAAACGAATTTAATCGGTAAAAGATTTGATGTTAGAAGTTCGATTGATCCACTCGAGTCGCCTACAAATCTGTTTATCCGCACATTTTCAAAGTAGAAAATTCAACCAATGGCATAAAAGCCTGAGACCTGGCTGTACTGCAATAAATTTATCAACTTCCCAGGGTCCATTGAATTGTATTTTATTTATTTTGCTTTGGTTTTTTAATTAATCGCGTTGTTTGTCTGCGCATGCGTTGTTACCGGCACCGTCTACTCCAACAACCGCTCATTCGCCTGATTAAAAAATATTAAGAAGCCAAGATTAATTATAACTCTCAGGAATCCATCGTACAAGTCAAAGAAATGTTTGTACAAGGTGGATTTTTGTTCTCCTCAACTTCGACAATGTGGATTTTTTTTCTTCCTTTGAATTTACAATTGAGACTTAATCTTGAAGTGTTGAAGTTTGTCTCTAATATAAAACACTGTTGTGTGGATTTTTTATTGTTTAACTTTTTGAAGTAAATGGTTTGATAATAGTGATACATTTATATTAAAATATTCATTGTGATATGTAAATGGATTTTAGATTTTTGGGTTGATGAAACTTGATGGTTTAAAATGAATGTTTATGAAGAATTAAATTTGTACAATTGGCGAAGTCAATTAGTTTAGATGAAGATTGTTAAGAGATAAGTTTTTGTACATAAAATGGTTCGATAATCTCTATAGACGAGCTAGAGAGTGTGTTGATTATGGTAAAATGAAAACATCTTCAATCATATCCCTAAATTAAAATAGGTTATACTCCATCTTGTTGATGTCAAGATGTGTTAAATTGGCATTGTAGGATATTTTATTTCTAGCATTTAAAGATGGGTTTTCTAGAATGGATATACTTAAGATTTTGTCTCTTTGTTGAAGGAGATATGTTTGAATGGATAGGGTTTTTCTTTTATTGATCAAGAAGTGGACTAGGCCACATAATTAAATTATACTAAAATAAGATTATAGCATATGACATATAAATAGGACAAAAGTAAACCAAGAACCTAGGATAAGATACATGAAAATAAGAGGAGAGGCACTATAGACAAACTACCAAACAAAGTAGCTACTAACATGAAAATGCTAAGAGGATAGACCTTCAATGGCCTAATCAAACATTGCAATTACTATTAGAACTAGCATCTTTTTAGTCATAAATCTAGAGAGGGGTGCCAATTCCATGAGAATCCTCCATTGTATGCTTGAGGAGGAAGTGCAAGGAACTAAACATATTGGAGGCACAAAAGAAAATAACCTTACCTAGGTCCTTTTGAAGGAGCTCTAATGAGACGAGAGAAACCAAAGGAGATTCAATGAGTAGTCCTTGTCTTTAAGGTGAGTTCCTGAAACAAAGAAAGAAAATTATGGATGCCTCATTTTAAAAAATACCCTCACAAAAATAGCACCATACCCAACAAGCACATTGTCTAATGACTTTGAAGTGAAGATGGTCATTTAAAGAATTTTTTACCATTAGGAGGCACACAACCATAATTGTTTAAGATATCTATATAGTTGAGAAAAAAGGAGGAAGCCACATTTATGAAGAATAATTAATAAAATTGGGATGCTAGTAAATTTTTCTCTTGCACTAGACAAATGACTTGTTTTGTAGGGTTACATGGAATGGTAAAAATAAAGATAAGTTTCTTCCTATCTATAATTGAATTATACTAAAATAATTTAACAACATATGACATGTAAATAGGACAAAAGTAAACTAAGAACCTAGGATAAGATAAATGAAAATAAGAGGAAAGGCACTTTAGCCCAACAACCAAACAAAGTAGCTACTAAAATGAAAATTATAAGAGGATAGACCTTCAATGGCCTAATCAAACATTACAATTACCATTAGAACTATCATCTTTTAAGTCATAAATCTAGAGAGGGGTACCAATTTCATGAGAATCCTCCACTGCATGCTTGAGGAGGAAGTGCAAGGAACTAAACATATTAGAGGCACAAAAGAAAATAACCTCACCTAGGTCCTTTTGAAGGAGCTCTAATGAGATGAAAGAAGCCAAAGATGATTCAATGAGTATAGTCCTTCTCTTTAAGGTGAGTGCCTGAAATAAAATAATATATGCATGCCTCATTTAAAAAAATACCCTCACAATTAGCATTAACAAAAATAACATCATACTCAACAAGCACCTTGTCTAATGAATTTGAGGTGAAGATGATCATTTAAAGAAATTTTAACCATCAAGAGGCACACAACCACAATTGTTTAAGATACCTATAAAGCTGAGAAAAGGGAGGAAGCCACATTTATGAAGATTAGTGTATAGAATTGGGATGCTAGTAAATTTTTCTCTTGCACTAGACAAATGACTTGTTTTGTAGGGTTACATGGAAGGTTAAATATAGAGATAAGGTTCTTCCTATCAAAGGAAGGACCATTTGTAATTTTCCATAAGCATTTTGGAAGTGAGACCCTTTTATTCATCTCAATCACTAATGGTGACAACATACCAATACCAAATGTGACATAAAACACATTGCAAGTCCCCCAAATTGAGGGGAATCTTTGTAAATATCCATCCCAACTAAATTATATTACAAATGAGGAGGAGATAATCAAGTTCAAAACTCACATATTCAATGGCATTAGGGTGACAAATGATTTGAAACCTAGACACCTTATGAGTACCAAATATTCTGCATTGGAGACCACGAGGAATGAAGATCCTTATGAATCAATTGATATTCGAACTTCTAAATCATGTAAAAATGAAGCCAATTGTAGTGACAAAGTATATTCTTTTCTCACATAGGAGGGAATGCTAAACATCCAAGGAGATGACCATACATCTACCACTAGAATATCAATAATTCTATCATGTTTATTTTCTATTTAATTTAATTTAAATTATTAAATAGCTCATTATAATATAATTTAAATTATTAAATAGCTCATTATAATATTTCTTGAGCCAAATTGAATAAATAAGGATATCATATTTATTAATACTTAACTATGACTTAATGAAATTCTATATTTTCAAGATATTTTTTTAATTTATTGACCTTTAAGTGTGTTATGGGAATTTTGGGTTACTCTTGTAATAGTTAGATACCAAAATATTAGATTCTATGATTGATTTACGATAGGGTGTAACAGTGGACTATTTTTTAGAATGCAAATTGGAGTGGAGATTTTTTAAATATTTATTAATTATTGCCTTCCCTAAATTATACTATAGGATTTTGGGCACACAAATTGGTCACAAAGCATTATACATATGCATGTGATTACATTTAGGAGGGTTGTATAATCATTTGATAGAATTCGACATTTTTGTATAACTACTACTTTTACACTTCCTTTTGTAGATAAAAACTTGGAAAAGATTAGAATCAATGAAAAAAACCCATTGATTTCTAGATGTAACTTTACCTAGAGGTTAAAATAAATTTTAGCAATTTTTAAAATTTGTTTTAGTTGTTCAATGTGTGTGTTGTAGGTTACGAGATAAGTTGTGTAAGGGTTTGTTGTGTGTTGGATATTGTTGCTGCTATGATATGTTGTTGTCACTGATGCCAACATATTCCTCTATTTTTGTGTTCTAGTATTGTAGAGAGTTCTTTTGGTGAGTTAATCCGCATCAACAAGTCTGCAAAAGGATTTGTGATTCTAGTAATGAAGTATCTCTAGTTAATTCAGTGTTGGTTTCATGATGCTATGTGGTGATTTGATCAAGTTATGGATTATGATTTAAAGATTGGTTTTTCAGTGTTCAATGTTTTAGTGTTCTGGTATTTGATCCATTGTGCTCCAGAATGATTATATCTTGAGTTGTGGATTTGGTAGAGTATTTGGGATGTTCATGTGTATCCTCAATTTAGATGGTTCATGGTTTGGTGCTCTACAAGTTATCCTTTTAGTCTCAGTTGCTGTTGTTGAGTGTTCTTGAGTATCAGCATATTGATTGATGAAGATTTGATTAAGTGATGTTGGTGCAGCTATTGCAGATGATTCTAACATGCTTGTTGGTGTTTCCTAATCATGTCCTATTTTTTTTGTTGGTTCACATTGATCATTGTACATGTTATTGAGGATTTTATGGGTATGGTGATGTTCTTTGTGTTATGCGATATTTTCAGTAGTGTAGCGTGTTGCGGATGATCTTGGCAAGATTTTTGGTGGTGTTCCATGTTCAAGGATTTGATTTGGGTCCATGCTATGTCATTATGGCATTGCATTGGTCTGGTGGTTGATGTATATATCATGTATGTAATTTTGTAATTAGGTCTTACAGGTTGAGTCGACCTTGCAGTCAAGGTTGATGACTTATATAAATAGGTGTCATATTCATGTAATTTGGTGATCGGTGTTGTGTATGCATTATTAGAGAGTCGTGAATGTGCGAACAAGTGAGTTCATCTATTGATGTGAAGTGTAGAGCAGAGAGTGTTGTACAAAAGACAAATGTGCTCAAATGGAAGTGTCATCAGGCATGTGGAGATGCTATTCTCTCAGTTCAAGTAAACTGGATTATTGTCTGAATATTCTTGTAAGGTAGTGAACCTTCCTTGAGGGTTGTAGCCTTCTGAGTTATTGTATCTTGAGCACTGAGCTTTAGGCAGTGTTCTTGAATGCATGTGCATTCCCCATTGTAATATTTTCACATACTATTGTAGAGTATCATCATATTGTGGGTAGGTTCCCACCGTGGTTTTTCCCTTAACTGATTTTTCTACATCAAAATCTTGGTGTTATGTGTGTTGTTGTTATTATGCTTATCTTTGTTCTTGCTACAATTGATCGGATATGAAGTTGTGCTTAATTTGTTTTATCCGGTGAAAACTTATTCATCCCCCCTCTTAATTTTCCTCCATTTTTGTTGCCAACAATTGGTATTAGAGTTAGATCCTCTAGAGGAAGCTTGACCACTTGAGGAGATCTAGGATGGCAACCTATGTTTTCAAGAAAGAGAGTCTGAGATTTGATGGAAGCAATTACACTATATGGAAGGACTAGATGGAGTGTCACTTGAAGTGTCTTGGAGATGATTATTGGAAGATTACAAAGAATACCCACAATGTTCCTCAGAATGGCCTGGTTACTATAAATGAGATCAAGGATGTTTTACATAACATAAGAGCTAAAGAAGAATTATTGAGTGCCCTGACCGATTCAGAGATGACTAATGTGATGGGTTTGCAAACTACACATGAGATCTAGGAAAAGTTAGAGACCTTGTAAGAAGGAGATAAACATGTCAAAGTTGCTAAACTACAGAGTTTGAAAGGGAAGTAAGAGATGCTGAAGATGGGAGAAGATGAGAACATATCATCCTTTATGGTTAAAGTGAATGAACTTGTCATGAACATCAGATGTGCGGATGGAACTCTTAAAGAAGACAAGATTGTTGCCAAAGTATTGAGATCCTTGCCACCTGCTTACAAATCTAAAAGTTGCTGCTATTGATGAGATCCGAACTGTGGCCACTGTGACAAGAGACATGCTGGTTGGTAAGCTTGCTACTTTTTAGTTGAGTGAGTTTAGAGAATCACATGGTAAATCTAAGGCTATATTCAAAGCCTCTATATCCAAGAACCAAAAGTATGATCTGGGAGAATGTTCATCTAGGGTTTCCATATATGAAAGAGAAATGAGAGAGATGGAAGAACAGGAAAGAGAGTTGGATGAGCTTGAAGCACTTATTGCTCAGAGATTGTGTAAGGGTGCTAGTAACTATGATGGGAAGATACCTTTGAAATGTTTCTCTTGTAATAAGATATGACATTTTGCTTCTAAGTGTCCTGAAAGAATGCCAAAGTATGATAAGCATGATAAATTTGATAAGCATGATAGATATGATAAGTGTTAACACAAAACTTTGTACCCCTGGTGATCAGGCTTGACCGCCAACCTCGTGAAACATTGAATCAACCTCTCAAGTTTGGGACCTTGCGTTGTTATGAGGTTGAATCTCCAAAGAAGGACAGCTTCCTCTTCAATATGAATGTAGTGTTAGACCAACCAAACACTAATAAAATGAATCTATGGTCTAATAAGGAAAATGGAGAAGGAGGAAAGGGAAACTAAAAGAGAGGGAAAGGGGTTTGCACCCAGACTGAAATAATGATCCATCCTTGCCTGGTGTAGGAGCACCCTTCAAAGGGCTCCCACCATTTGATTTTGATTGTGTTCTTGCTTCTTTAAGAAGCCATTGTATATACAATAAGAGCCATGTGCTCATTGGGTCTAGTTTAGGTCCTAGTTGAGGTCCTAGGGTCTTAAGTCAAAGTTGAGTTTTACTTGAAAATAGAGGGTATGTGTGCCTTTGAGATGTTTTAGGGTTCTTCTTAGCATGGTGGCATCCTTAGGTTAGCCCAATGTGGGCCTAGGAGTCAAGAAAAGCAACATTGAGAAAGTTGCTCAAAAGTTGCAAAAGTTGCATGACAACTTTTCAAAGTTGTCAAGCAACTTTTCCACCTAGAAGGTAAAAATCCTTAGTTTAGCGTGGACAACACTAATATGGGCACATAAACCGAGTAAAGGGTAGTATAAGTAGTTGCAAACCCTAAGATAATGGGTTGGATGTCAGTTGTTGTATGGCTAAAGCAAAGTGACTTGTCTATGACTGCAATTTTGTTGCCAGTCAGCACAAATGGAGTAAGACAAGATCATTAATGGATTGATTTTTGAGCAAAACTGTGTTGAGTGTCTTGTATGGTGTATTTAATTTCATTGTGAGCATTTAGATTAGGTTTTGTTTTGCAGGTTGTGTGTGTTTGTAAATAGTTTGTAAGCTTGCTTCTCACTGTCCAGTTTTGGACTAGTTTGAGTCAATGGGTTCATAACTCCATTCCCCATTGTGGAATCACCATGAAACCATGGGGAATAGGAGTAGAGACCCTGTACAATACTTAGAGCAAGCAAGGCCCTTGAAGATGCAGGGAGGCCATCTAAAGACCCACTCCTAGGTGAGACTGGATAGTGTCCAGCTACGAAGGGTTAAGTTGTAGAGGTCTTGGAGAGCAAGGAAGGACAGAGGAGGAGGCACCCTTTGGAGGAGTTGTAGAGGGGTGAGTGGAGTACCATTGGTCTAAAGGAGGAGCTTCCACCAATCTAGAAAAGGTAGCAAGAACATCAAACCTATACTGTGACCTTGGCAGGCCTAAAAACCTCTTTAAAACCCTTAAAAACCTTAAAATCCACCTAGGGCAGTGTATGGAAACTTGGAGGCCCAAAACTAGAAAAATCTTTGAGCCCTTGCCAAATGAATAGTAGGTCTTTTGGGAAGTTTCACAAGCATATGCATCATTTGCAAGAGGGAGCCCTAAAAGTCCGGGTAGGAGGCCTAATTGGGCACAATCCTTGTAGCCCTATTTTGTAGGTAAAAGACAAAATAGTGAAATCGGTAAGGAGTTAGAAGTTGAAAACCTCTTGGGGGAACATGACTGCATGGATAACCATGTCCAAGACCTGTCCTATCCTTGCTAGGACCTAAGAAGGTGTGGAACAAGCCAAACCCTTATTATCCTAAGTAAGGGTTCTTTGAGTCTCATGAGTAGGTGAGACCTTAGGAGTGAAAATTCAAATTGTTGGTGGGTGGATTTGGCAAGGTCAGGGGATTCCACAAGAAGAGGAAGTCCTAGAGACCCTAGGGTATGGTTAGAACACCTGGTGATCCAAGGAAAGGATCCAAGAGCATAGTCTAGGCTAGTCTATCCCAAACCCCATCCCATCAGATTGGTATCAGAGCAAGTTAAAGATTTGGTGGATTGTGCATGTCTCTATATACTGGTGAATCAGTAGGGGAGAGAAGAATGGTCACTAATGCAGAGCTAGCTAGGGAGGTAGAAGAGCAGAAGGAGAAGAATAGACTCCTTGAAGAAGCTCTGAGTGAGATAAGGGATAAGCTGCAGGAAGTGGTGGATTAGAGGACACAAGGACCTTGGGGTGAAGACACCAAGGATAAAGGCAAGAAAACCATTGACATAGATGACATTATACCTGAACCAGATCCCTTGTTCAATGAAGAACCTTTTGTAAAGGCTATTAAGGCTTTGAACACCAAAGCTTTTCAAGGATTGCCACATTTTAGTGGAAGGATGGACATTGATACTGTCATGGAATGGATTGAGGGTATGGAGAACCACTTTGAGTGTGAAGGAGTGACAGAGGCTCAAAAGGTTAAGGTTGCCAAATCAAGATTAAGGGGAGCAACTTTGACATGGTGGAAGTATCTGCAAGAAGAGAGAGTTAGCATGGGGAAGCTACCTATTGCCAATTGGAAGGCCATGGTGAGTAAGATAAAGGAGAACTACTTAGTAGAGGATTATGAAGTTCAACTTCATAAGAAGAGATAGGGATTGAAGCAAAAAGACCTTGATGTGACCTCCTACATCGAAGAATTTCAAAAGCTTTGTCTTAGATCCAAAGTCCAAGAAGATGAATCTATTAAGGTGGCTAGGTATCTAAGAAGCCTAAAGTGGAACATTCAAGAGGAGATAAGCCTATGGACTCCTACTACTATCCAAGAATGTCATCAGCTTGCTGCTAAGGTGGAAGAGAGGAACAAAAGGAAAGGAGACTCTAATAACAGGGGTAGAGGCAGAGGTAGAGGTCAAATGAATCACCGAGGTGGTTACCAAAGCAAGGCAAATGAACAAAGGAACCAAGGCGAAGCCAAGTTGATTGAGCATAGCAGTGAAGCCAATCTCAGAGGGGGCCATTCTAGAGGAAGAGGTGCACAAGGTGGTCCAAGTATGGGTAGAGGTACCGACAGGGGTAACTCCTACTTTGCAACTATGAAATGTTACAATTGTGGTCAACTGGGACACCCGGCCTATAGATGCCATGACAAGCCTACATCATCAAATAGTGGAAAGAGGGTTGATTATGCACAGGAAGACACATCAAGCAGCAAGACACCTCAGGTGGACCATATTGAATCAGAGGTTGGAGAAAATCTAATGTTCAATAGGGTCTTGGTAAGACAGCCAGTTAAGAATGAACCTAAGCATAGGAGAGAATTGTTTAGGGTGAGATGCAAGATCCTTGGTAAAGTTTGCAAGGTGATAGTTGATTCAGGGTCAACTGATAACATAATTTCAGAGGAGGCAACCAAGAAGTTGAAACTCACAAGGATACCCCACACTAACCCTTACAAGGTGACATGGTTGAATCAAGAGCAAAGTGTGCTAGTCAATGAATAGACCTAGGTAGAGTTCTCTATTGGAGGATACAAGGATAAGATCCTTTGTGATGTGTTACCCATGGATGCCTATCACCTATTACTAGGTAGACCCTGGAAATTTGATAGGAAGGTGATCTATGATGGTGAGGAGAACTCCATTTCCTTCAAGAAGGATAGCAAAACCTTTAAGATTCAGTCTTTGATAGAGAATGAAGAGGGAACCTCAAGAACACCTACTGTCTTATTGGCTACTGGTAAAGAGTTCTTACACTTGCTACATGAGGAGGAAATAATGAGATGTGCCATCTTTGTGAAGCCAAAGGAGGAGGAAGACAAGTTGCAGGTAGAGGTACCCAAGGAGGTGAAGAAAATGTTGCAAGAGTATAAGGACATAGTGAGTGATGGAGCACCTGCAACACTCCCACCAAGAAGGTCTATAAGCCATCAAATTGACTTTGTTCCCAGTGCATCCCTACCTAATAAAGCTTCATATAAGCTCACACCTGACCAAAACAAGGAGGTGGCAAGGCAAGTGTAGGATTTGTTGGAACAAGGACTGATCAAGAAGAGCATCAGCCCATGTGAAGTCCCGATAGTGCTAGCATCAAAGAAGGGAGGCAAGTGGAGACTTTGCACTGATTCAAGGGAAATCAATAGGATCACCATAAGGTATAGGTTTCCTATTCTTAGAATAGAGGATTTGATGGACTGTTTAGGAGGTGCTATGTATTTCACTAAATTGGACCTTAAAAGTGGTTATCACTAGATTAGAATCAAGGAGAGAGATGAGTGGAAGACTGCTTTCAAGATCACAGAAGGGTTGTATGAATGGCTTGTGATGCCATTTGGACTCATCAATGCCCCAAGAACCTTCATGAGGTTGATGAATGAGGTGTTAAAGGACTTCACAGGTAGGTTTGTGGTGGTGTACCTAGATGACATTCTCATCTATAGCAGAACCAAAGAGGAGCACCTTGAGCATTTGAGGTTAGTCTTAGAGAGGTTGCATGAAGAGAGGTTACTAATCAACCTAGAGAAGTGTGACTTCTTGAAGCAAGAGCTCGTCTACTTGGGATTTGTGGTGTCTAAGGGAACCTTGAAGATGGATCCAAGCAAAGTGGAGGCAATCTTGAATTGGCCTGCCCCTAGAATAGGGACTGCAGTTAGGAGTTTCCATGGTTTAGCCCAATTCTATAGAAAGTTTGTGAGGAACTTCAGTGACATATGTGCACCAATCCTTGACACTATAAAGGGAGGCCTTAAAACTAAGTTCAAATGGACTGAGTAGGCTGATAAAGCATTCCAATTGTTGAAGCAAGAAGTAGCCACATAACCTATCCTACTCCTACCTACTTTTGACAAGCTATTCACATTGGAGTGTGATGCAAGTGGAATTGTAGTAGGGGGTGTATTGAGTCAAGAGGGAAGACCTATGGCTTTTTTTAGTGAGAATCTCAATGAAGCAAAGAAGAAGTACTCAACCTATGGCTTAGATTTGTATGCATTAGATCAGTCTCTCAAAAAATGGAGGCATTACCTACTCCCAAAGGAATTTATGGTGTTCACAGACAACCAGGCTTTGAGTTACATTAACACTCAAGAGAAGCTTAGAAATAGACATTTGAAATGGATGGAATACCTCCAATCCTTCACCTTCACCACCAAGCATAAAAAGGGGCAACTCAACAAGGTGGCAAATGCTTTAAGCAGGAAGTTGTTGACAGTTCAAGAGTTAAAGTTGCAGAGCATAGGAATAGAAGGTTTCAAGGACCTCTATGAAGGAGATGAAGACTTCTCATCAGCTTACAAGGTTTGCAAGGAGTTTGAGAACCATTTTCATGGTGAGTATGCAGATTACACTCTACAAAATGGTCTCTTGTTCAAAGGTAATCAGTTATGTGTGCCTAGAGGATCCATGAGAGAAAACCTCATCCAAGAAAAACACAATGGCAGTTTAAGTGGACACTTTGGGGTCAACAAACCTTGGATCTAGTACAGAGGTACTACCATTGGCCCAAGTTGCCAAGAGATGTGAAAAGGTATGTGGAGCAATGTGGTGTATGTCAAAGAGAAAAAGGAGGATCAAGTAATGCAGGTCTCTATCAGCCATTACCGGTCCCTAATAGGCCTTGGGAATGTATAAGCATGGACTTTGTAGTAGGACTCCCCAAGACAAAGACAGGTGTGGATAGCATCTATGTGGTAGTAGATAGATTTTCCAAGATGAGCCATTTCATTCCATGTAGGACTACACATGATGCTAGCTATATTGCACATCTTTTCTTTAAGGAGATTGTGAGGATTCATGGACTCCCATTAAGCATTGCTTCAGACAAGGACAACAAGTTCATAGGCCATTTTTGGCAAACATTATGGAGGAGACTTGGAACTAATCTCTCATTTATCTCAGCTTACCATCCACAAACTGATGGTCAAATTGAAGTCATTAATAGGGTGTTAGGCAGTTTGTTGAGGTGTTTAACTAAGGAGTATGGGCAGACATTGGATCTAATCATCCCTCAAGCAGAGAATGCATCTAATGATAGTGTAAATAGGACCACTGGAAGAAGTCCATTTGAGGTTGTCTATGGTAGACATCCAAGGGGAGTGTGTGAACTCAGGGAACTTGGTTCCATGGAGATGAAGAGTGGCCAAGTAAAGGACTTCACTCAAACCATCATGCAAAGTGGTAAGCCTACTAAACTACAAATGAAGAGGGTTTTGTAGGACCTTGTAAAATTTTGTCAAAATATGGTTAGAATGCCTACAAGGTTGATCTTCCTTTAGACTTAGCCATTTCACCAATCTTCAATGTTGCTCATCTGATAATGTATAAGGGAGAGATAGTAGGGAAGACTGAGAACCAAGCCAAGGTATTACAAGACTTGGATATGAATGCCTTACCTCAAGTGAAGCAGCCTATAGCAGAAGAGATCTTGGAGTCAATGGTCAAGAGGTCTACTAGACACCAGGTCTACATGGAGCACTTGGTAAAATGGGCAGGTCAACCTGTGTCTGAAGCTACTTGGGTTGAGGAGAGCAAGTTCAAGAAGATTGGCATTGATCCGGCTCTTCTCACTCCCCTAATTCCTTAGTTTGTTGTAGAGGGGGAGTATGGTGTAGGAGCACCCTTCAAAGGGCTCCCACCATTTGATTTTGATTGTGTTCTTTCTTCTTTAAGAAGCCATTGTATATACAATAAGAGCCATGTGCTCATTGGGTCTAGTTTAGGTCCTAGTTGAGGTCCTAGGGTCTTAAGTCAAAGTTGAGTTTTACTTGAAAATAGAGGGTATGTGTGCCTTTGAGGTATTTTAGGGTCCTTCTTAGCATGGTGGTGTCCTTAGGTTAGTCCAATGTGGGCCTAGGAATCAAGAAAAGCAACATTGAGAAAGTTGCTCAAAAGTTGCATGACAACTTTTCAAAGTTGTCAAGCAACTTTTCCACCTAGAAGGTAAAAATCCTTAGTTTAGCATGGACAACCCTAATATGGGCACACAAACCGAAGAAAGGGTAGTATAAGTAATTTCAAACCCTAAGATAATGGGTTGGATGTCAATTGTTGTACGGCCAAAGCAAAGTGACTTGTCTGTGATTGCAATTTTGTTGCCAGCCGACACAAATGGAGTAAGACAAGATCATTAATGGATTGATTTTTGAGAAAAATTGTGTTGAGTGTCTTGTATGGTGTATTTAATTTCATTGTGAGCATTTAGATTAGGTTTTGTTTTGCAGGTTGTGTGTGTTTGTAAATAGTTTGTAAACTTGCCTCTCATTGTCCAGTTTTGGACTGGTTTGAGTTAATGGGTTCATAACTCCATTCCCCATTATGGAATCACCATGAAACCATGGGTAATAGGACTACAGACCTTGTAAAATACTTTAGAGAAAGTAGGGCCCTTGAAGATGCAGGGAGGCCATCTAAAGACCCACTCCTAGGTGAGACTGGACAGTGCCCGACTAGGAAGGGTTAAGTTGTAGAGGTCTTGGAGAGCAAGGAAGGATAGAGGAGGAGGCACCCTTTGGAGGAGTTGTAAAGGGGTGAGTGGAGTACCATTAGTGTGAAGGCGGAGCTTCCACCAATCTAGATAAGGTAGCAAGAACATCAAAACCTACACTGTGACCCTGGCAGGCCTAAAAACCCTCTTTAAAACCCTTAAAAACCTTAAAATCCACCTAGGGCAGTGTACAGACACTTGGAGGCCCAAAACTAGAAAAATCCTTGAGCCCTTACCAAATTAATAGTAGGTCTTTTGGGAAGTTTCACAAGCATATGCATCATTTGCAAGAGGGAGCCCTAAAAGTCCGGGTAGGAGGCCTAATTGGGCACAATCCTTGTAGCCCTATTTTGTAGGTAAAAGACAAAATAGTGAAATAGGTAAGGAGTTAGAAGTTGAAAACCTCTTGGGGGCACATGAATCCATGGATAACCATGTCCAAGACCTATCATATCCTTGCTAGGACCTAAGAAGGTGTGGAACAAGCCAAACCCTTATTAGTCTAAGTAAGGGTTCTTTGAGTCTCATGAGTAGGTGAGACCTTAGGAGTGAAAATTCAAATTATTGGTCAGTGGATTGGGCAAGGTCAGGGGATTCCACAAGAAGAGGAAGTCCTAGAGACCCTAGGGTGTGGTTAGAACACCTGGTGATCCTAGGAAAGGATCCAAGAGCATAGTCTAGGCTAGTCTATCCCTAACCCCATCCTATCACTGCCTATAACTACACAAAACATTAATGAAAACTACCCAAGGATGCACAAAATTCTATTCTACTTAGCCATCTAAGTGTGAGTGGAGGTTGGGAATCAACACAACCACTTACACTGCAGAAAACCAAAGGAGAAAGAATTCAAACAAAGAGGTAAACACTTACACAGATTGCAAGAATCGAATAAAGGCAAAAAAGATAATTTTATTGATGAACGAGCAAGGCAAATTTACAAATGCAGAGAGACATAATAATTCTACATCAGAAAAGAAGCGAGAAGATCTTGAGAAAAATGTACCAAATTACCTTTATAGATCAGACATAACTCAGATGGTTGTAATTGAGAAAACCCTAACCCCACCCGAGTTAGGTTACAAGAATATCAGAGGAGAGGGAGAGATCAGATCCAAGATGTGATGGCATGGATTGCATTTAGAATCATCAATAGGCATCATGTTTGGCATTATGGCATCAAAATCTAGTGGTTGCAGTGACATCGGGTCCAAAATCGGGCACCGACTGAGCAAAAATGACCTCGACCATCGAGTCAACAACCAATGGCTGCAAGAGAGTTTAAATGCCAACAGAAGCTGCAAGTTTGAAAATCAGTCATTGATCTGAGATCTCATGCGCTCAAAAGCCCAATCAAAGATTAAAATATCATCGTTGGATCGAGCTTTATGAAGATCCAACGGCTGTGGGTGGTTGACATGGCACCCCAGGTCCATGCCTTGGTGGTTGTGTTGACTGTTGATTGCACTGTATTCTTACCCCACAAGATTTGCATGGGTCCCTTTTAACCTCGCAGGATAAGATTTTTTCTTTGATTCTCTTTTTCTTTTGTTATCTCGTGGGGCCACTTGTGTCTTTGTTTCCTCCCACAGGATAAGAGTTTCTTTGATTTACTCTTGTTTCCTTATCCCATGGGACCTTTTATGCCTTTGCTCCACTTCTTGGGATAAGCAGTTTGCTTTTGCTTTATTCTTATCCCGCAAACCATTTGTGTCCTCAAATTTACCCCGTGGGATAAGAAAAATGCTTTATAGTTTATGTTTGCTCCTTATCCCATGCCATTTCTTTGTGCCCATGTTTTCCCCATGGGATAAGAGAAATCCCTTCTCTTTACTTTGTCTTCTTTGTTTCCTTATCCCGTGGGACCTTATCTCGTGGGATAAGGTTTTCTCTTTGTTTCACCTTGCGAGATAAGCCAAAAGTCTACCTGCCTTTGTATTTTTGTTTGCTCCTTATCCCATGGGCCTCATTTGTCTATTGTTCCAACCCCATGGGATAAGGAGAAAGCCTCATTTTCTTTTGACTTTCCTTATCCCACGGTATCACATTGTGCTCCCCCTCAACCCTGTAGGATAAGAGAAAACACATTATCTTTTCTCAAACCTCTTATCCCACGAGATGTCTCCTTTGTCTTTGAGCCTTCATGGGGTAAGGGTAAATTCCCATTGACACCTTTGTATTTCTTATCCCATGGGACATTATCCCACAAGAAATCCCTGTGTCCCTATTGTTCTCGCTGACTAGGGCTTGCCACACTGGTCAATAATATGCCATGCCTCTGCAGTCAATAACACGACCTGATTATTGACATGAACTGCTGATATAACATATGAGGCATGGGGGTCAATAACAATCATGTTATTGACACATCATATAATGCGTGTGTTATATGACTGCAAAACTATGAAGAGGCAACTAACTCTGCTGAGACCGATAACATGAAGTTTTATTGGTCTTGGTGTTAGCCACATTGAAATCCTGGATTTGAGCTTTGCTAAGATGGGCAAAAAAATTGCCAACATTTCTCATGACTCGAAAGGGGTGACAAGACTGCTTGGCACATTCATCAGTACCCTTATGAATTCCTTTGAGCACAGAGTCAAAACCTAAAGCAAAAAGATAATCTCTGCCCCCTATACAAAAAATCAAGATTTGGGCATTTTGAAAGAGATTACCTATGCACGCGCACTTCTTGGAAAGCATGGAAAAAAATAAATAATGATTACATTATCACAACTGGAAAAAGAGAGCCTCTGCCTCTATCAGAGATGATCCTTTTAAAGGAGTTAATCTCCCTCAAGCCATGGTCACAGTCACCAACTAATCACAACATTTAGAATAACCCGCATGCATACATCAAAATATACATGTTGCTGGTGTGGTGAAAAGGAAGCTCACCATTTACCTCGCTGCTATAGGGAATCCACATAAAATAATCTTATGAAGCACATGGAGGCACATCAAATGCACATTTGACAATGAGGGAATAGTATTCCAGGAGGAGGCCAGTGTTACAAGAATTAACCCTTGTAGGAGAGGAATAAATCTCTTACCACAAGGGAGAGTTGTTGTTATCACAACTATCATGCTCTTGGTATGAGTTAAAACCAAAGGAAAAGTCCTCAAACTCACATGAGGGTGATAAGTCTACCATATCTCTATCTTGATCTGAATGAGGAGGCTCCTCAGATATATCAAACTAGAAACTTTGAAGCTTAGGTACACTTTTAAGTCGAGCAACCAAGAGACTATCTGCATGATCAACATGCTATTTATCAACAACATTAAACTCAATATGTTGGCCCCAAGTAAAACATTCAAGCTCAGGCGCCTGATCCCTCATGTTGAATAAAACATCTTCACACTAAATGAAGGCCTCATATTCAACATCATTACATTCAGGGAAAGGGGAGAACCAAAATACATCGTAATCACATGTGTTGATATCTAATTCATTAGTGTTGGTATTTTGGTATGGTTTTGTCATTGATGTCAACACCTACTGAATACAAGCACTTTGAAGATCCAACAACATTCACCGGCAAGCAAGTAAACTGTGCAATAGTTACTGGTATATGGTTCATCGGTAGGATATATTGTTCACCGGTACCTAGAATGATATGGAAGACACTTGGTAATGTCAAAGACATCGTGTGGACACTTTGTTTTGAAGAATTAATCATTGGTATATTCATATTTGCATATCTGCTTTTACCGGCAAATAGGTCTAGGTTATCTAGGGTTACACTAGTAGGTTTATCTTTTCCAGATCAGCATGGCACACTATGGAGATAATTTATTATTGTTATAAATACATTTAGCCAACATGTTTAATCGGTTATTGCATCGGATATTATATTGTATAGAAATGTTTTATTGTAATATCTTGTAGAGCCGACATACTAAAATTGGTCTTAAGGTATGGTATAAATGTAAGATCTTATTTGTAAGATCAAGTGTGGAATGCGAAAAAGAATTGAGTGAAGGTATATGCGAGATCAAGCAGGGATATACACGAAGACATCATTTGAAGATGAATTTAGATTTTTGTAGAGGCATATCAGCATTACACCAGTATTGAATCCAGCATATGAAGATTCTATTTTGTGCAATACATTCTTATTGGATTTAACCATCCAACTATATTCAGTGTGACTCCCATTTTTTGATTGAGCAGTGAGCTCTAGGCTGTTGGCCTTTCTGCATGTGTAGACCCCATTTATGTACACTTACTATCTGTAGTAGTATCATCTGATTGTGGGTAAGGTTTCCCATCATGATTTTTCCCCTTACAAGGTTTCCATGTACAAATATTGGTATTATGTGTTGTGGATGACTTTATGTTTATGTTTCATGCATTAATCCTTACCGGTATAGCAGTTTACTGTTAACACTGTCTATCGGCATACTTAACTAATTTACTGATAATAAGCATTAAGTTGGTTAATTAGTTTTTGGTTTGAATTTATTAGACAACTAATTCAACCCCCCCCCCACTCTCAGTTGTCTCCGGGACCTAACAATTGGTATCAGAGCCTAGTCCTCTTTTGTAGAAGTTTAACAACTTGAGGGGATCTAATATCTACTAATTATTTCAGGAAGGACCATCCTAAACTTGATGGAACCAACTATGGGATATGGAAGATCAGAATGGAGACACATCTAAATTGCATTGGTAAAGACATCTCGGAAGTTACTAAGAATGGTTATATTGTTGTTGTAGCTGGTCAGACTTCTCCAACTACCTTAGCTAAAGATGAAGCAAATTATTGCAAAGCAAGAGAAGCACTTTTGAGCACATTATCAGATCAACAAATCATGGGATTATTAGATAGTTCTATTGCTAAAGCTATTTGGGATCAATTGGAAACACTAAATGAAGGAGATTCCACAGTCAAAATTGCAAAACTTGAAAGCTTCCGAGTCAGGTATGAACATTTGAAAATGGAAGAAGATGAAAGGATTTCTGCTTTTATGGAAAGAGTAAATGAAATTGTTTTGGGAATTAAATGTTGTGGAGGAACTCTGAGTGAAGATGAAATTGTTTTGGGAATTAAATGTTGTGGAGGAACTCTGAGTGAAGATGAAATTGTTTCAAAAATCTTAAGAGGTTTTCCACCGACATATAAAATGAAGGTTACTGCTATAAATGAGTTGAGAACAATGCCTAATACATTAGTAACTAGGGATACATTGATTGGAAAACTTTCAACCTTTGAAATTGAGGAATTTGGTCCTGTTGCTACTATAAAAACTGATTTGGCCTCTAAAGCATCAACATCATCTGCTCCATCATTTGACAAATAAGACTAGAGAGCCTTTTATGCAAGAGAACATGAAGAATCCAGAAAGGAGAATGAAGAGCTTGAAGAACTTGAAGCACTATTTGCAAGAAAAATGCCAAAAGGTCCAATTGGAAGTAAGTATGAAGGTAAAGCACCCTTTAAATGTTTTAACTGCAATAAGATTGGTCATATGGCTTCAAGATGCCTTGATGGACATGCTAGACTAAGAGAAGAAGCTAGAAGAACATACAAGCCTAATCCTAAATATCAGAGATACAGATTTAAGAAGACCAAAGACAAATCTTGTTACATTGCTAATGAAGGTGTGATTGATGATTTTGATGAGGATCCAACAGACAACAGATGGGTTTTTGTTGCTATAACAGAAGATCAACCAACACCTACTGCTCCACTGGTAGAACAAGCCCTAGCAGCTAAAGTTGAAGCAAAGGATGAATGGATCATTGACTCAGGATGCTCACATCATATGACTAGAGACAAAGGTAAATTCTTGAACTTTCAAGAATACAATGGAGGTTTAGTAAGATTTGGAGATGACAAAGCCTGTTCAATCAAAGGTAAGGGTTCAATATCTCTTGATGGTAAGCATAACACTGACAATGTCTACTATGTTGAAGGATTAAATTATAATCTTTTAAGTGTTGGTCAATTAGTTGAGAAGGGATTTCAGTTACAATTTAAAAATGGAAAATGCAAAATCATGAATAGAACTGGTTTGGAAATTGCAACCGGTAATCAGACTAGAGGCAATATCTTTCATTTAAATAATAGTGAAAAGGCATGCTTAATTGCACATATAGATGAAAGTTGGTTATGGCATAAGAGACTATGTCATGTAAATTTTGATTGCATGGTAAAAATTAGTACTTCTAAGGCAGTTAGAGATCTACCTAAAATTGTGAAACCTCAAAATACAATTTGTAAGGAATGTCAATTTGGAAAACAAGTTAGAGCTAGTTTCAAAAGTATTCCAGAAAAATCCAATAATGCTCTTGATTTAATTCACACTGATTTATGTGGTCCAGATAGAACTAGAATCTTACAAGGTGATAGATATTTCATGCTAATTATTGATGATTACTCTAGAATGTGTTGGGTTACTTTTCTCAGAGAAAAATCCGAAGCACTTGGGAAGTTCAAACTATTCAAAACAATGGTTGAAAATGAAACCGATAAGAAAATCAAATGTTTAAGATTAGATCAAGGAGGAGAATTCACATCTAAGGACTTTAATACATTCTGTGAAGTGAATGGAATCAGAAGACAGTTATCAACACCTCGGACACAACAGCAGAATGGAGTTGTTGAAAGGAAAAATAGAACTATCTTGGATCCAGCTAGAAGTATGTTATCAAAAGAAAATATACCACATGTATATTGGAGAGAGGCAGTTAGCACTGTTGTCTATACATTCAACAAAGTTTACATCAAAGGTGAAACTGGTAAGACCCCTCATGAACTATGGTTTGGTAACACTCCTACTCTTAAGTATTTTAGAATTTTTGGAAGTAAATGTTATACTAGAAGAGATGAGTATATTGGAAAATTTGATCCTAGAAGTGATGAAGGAATATTTCTTGGTTATTCATCTAAGAGAAAGGCATATAGATTGTTTAACAAGAGATTGCAAAAAATTGTTGGGAGTACAAATGTAAAGATTGATGAACAATTCAGAGGAACTTCAAGATATATAGACTCTGAACCGGCAATAGAAATTGTGACAAATGAACCTATACTGAATCCACTGGTACAGAATGAAGATCCAGTTACCCCGGTATCATCAAAAGATTCCACAGTAATTGAAGAACAACAACAAACTAAGACACCCTGGTATGTAAGATTGAATCATTCTGAAAATCAAATAATTGGAAACAAATTTAAGTGAGTTATGACAAGAGGAAGATTGGAAAATGAAGAGGTATGTATTATTTCTCAAATTGAACCATCATCTATCTATGAGGCATGTGAAGATAAATTTTGGATTAAAGCTATGGAAGAAGAATTAGGACAATTTGAGAAAAATAATACTTGGACATTAGTTCCCTGGCCTAAAGATAAAAATGTAATTGGAACTAAATGGGTATTTAGAAACAAACTTAATGAAGATGGTAAGGTTGTCAGAAATAAAGAAAGACTAGTGTGTAAGGGATATTCTCATAAAGAAGGAGTTGATTACAATGAAACCTTTGCACCGATAGCTAGAATTGAGGCAGTTAGATTATTTTTGGCTTTTGCAGCACACAAGGACTACAAAGTTTATCAAATGGATATTAAATGTGCATTTTTGAATGGAGATCTTGAAGAAGAAGTATATATTGAACAAAATGATGGATTTTCTTTGACAGATGACAATGATATGGTTTACAAGTTAAGAAAAGCTCTGTATGGATTGAAACAAGCCCCAAGAGCTTGGTATGCAAGGTTGGATAAGTATCTTTTAAAGATTGGTTTTACTAAAGGAAATGTAGATAGCAATTTATACTAAAAAATAACTAATGATGACATCTTGATTATTGAAGTATTTGTTGATGATATAATCTTTGGAGGAGAAGATGGATTATGTAAGGAATTTTCTATTGAAATGCAGCAAGAATTTGAAATGTCTATGATTGGAAAAATAAAATTCTTTTTAGGTTTGCAGATTTCATAGACTAATAATGGTATATTTTTTAGTCAATCCAAGTACTTGAAAGAATTACTAAAGAAATTTGGGATGGAGAACTCTAAACCGGTAAGCACACCTATGACTACAAATGACAAATTATCTCAAAGGGATGAATCTACATCTGTTAATCCAACTAGATACAAATCTATGATAGGAGGTTTACTGTATTTGACACAAACTAGGCCTGATATTATGAATACAGTATGTATTATTTCTAGATTTCAGAGTAATCCTAGGGAAAATCATGAATCAATAGTAAAAAGGATTTTTTGGTACTTACAAGGCACAACAAATCTTGGATTATGGTATCCTAGAGATGAAAATTTTGACCTATGTGCATACATAGATGCAAATTGGGTGGGAGATGTGGATGATAGAAAGAGCACCATTGGAGGAGCATTCTTTCTTGGAAAGAGATTAGTTTCTTGGTTGAGTAAGAAATAGAGCTGTACATCTTTATCAACAGCAGAATCAAAATATGTTGCAGCAACAACTAACTGTACACAGGTATTATGGCTTAAGCAAATGTTGAAAGACATAAAGGTAAAATACAAGGAACCCATTACTATATATATTGTGATAACATTGGAGCAATTGATATATCTAAGAATTCGGTATTACATTCTAAAACTAAACATGTTTCTATCAAACTAAATTTTCTAAGGGAAAAAGTTGAAGAAAAGGAGATAAAATTGGTTTATGTGAATACTAAAGAACAACTTGTAGATATTTTCACAAAACCTTTGCCTAAGGAGACTTTTGAGTATCTCAGAGATCAGCTTGCAGTCATACTTCCACCGGTAGAGATTTAGATAGTTGATGATTGTCATCAACCGACAGAATTAAAAAAACAAATCTTTATTCCGGTGTTTGATGAGGAAGCTACTTCTCAGGGGGAGTAGTTGGTATTTTGTATGGTCTTAAACTTTGTAGCTTTGGCATTTGATGTCAAAGGGGGAGAGATATCTATGGAAAAACACATTATCTTTTGAGGAAAGATTGGTATTGAAAATAAATCTTTGGACAAACACATGTTACTCCCAAGGGGAGAAATGGAGATTGTTGATTTTTGGTATTTGACATTTCTATTTTGGCACTTTGATGGTTTTTCCATCTTGTGTTACCATCAATTCCAAAGGGCGAGATTGTTGGTATTTTGGTATGGTTTTGTCATTGATGTCAACACCTACTGAATACAAGCACCTTGAAGATCCAACAACATTCACCAGCAAGCAAGTAAATTGTGCAACAGTTACTGGTATATGGTTCACCGGCAGGATATATTGTTCACCGGTACCTGGAATGATATGGAAGACACTTGGTAATGTTGAAGACATTGTGTGGACACTTTGTTTTGAAGAGTTAATCATTGGTATATTCATATTTGCATATTTTCTTTTACTGACAAATAGGTCCAGGTTATCTAGGGTTACACTGGCACGTTTATCTTTTCCAGATTAGCATGGCACGCTATGGAGATGATTTATTATTGTTATAAATACATTTAGCCGACATGTTTAATTGGTTATTGCATCGGATATTATATTGTATAAAAATGTTTTATTGTAATATTTTGTAGAGCCGACCTACTAAAATTGGTCTTAAGGTATGGTATAAATGTAAGATCTTATTTGTAAGATCAAGTGTGGAATGTGAAAAAGAATTGAGTGAAGGTGTATGTGAGATCAAGCAGGGATATACATGAAGACATCATTTGAAGGTGAAGTTAGGTTTTTGTAGAAGCATATCAGCATTACACCGGTACTGAATCCAGCATATGGAGATGCTATTTTGTGCAGTACATTCTTATTGGATTTAACCATCCAACTATAGTCAGTGTGACTCCCATTTTGTGATTGACGAGTGAGCTCTAGGTTGTTGGCCTTTCTGCATGTGCAAACCCCATTTATGTACACTTACTATCTACTGTAGTATCATCTGATTGTGAGTAAGGTTTCCCATTGTGGTTTTTCCCCTTACAAGGTTTCCACGTACAAATATTGGTATTATGTGTTGTGGATGACTTTATGTTTATGTTTCATGCATTAATCCTTACTGGTATAGCAATTTACTGTTAACACTATCTACCGGCATACTTAACTGGTTTACCGATATTAAGCATTAAGTTGGTTAATTAGTTTTTGGTTTGAATTTATTAGACAACTGATTCACCCCCCACTCTTAGTTGTCTCCAAGACCTAACAATCAACACATGTCTTAGGTTCATGAGACACCTCACAAGAAGATCTAAAACCTTCAATTGTCTCTCTATTTCTATCCTTTCTTCTTCTTTCAAATTAAACAACCTTTCACAAATCCCTGACCTCCTTTGTGATACTAGGGATAGGAGTGTCCTCATCATGGATGCAAAAGATGGAAAGGCCTACACCACTGACCTCCTCAATTAGGTCAAACTAAAAATCATTCACCCATTCATCAAGTAGGCAGTCAGAAACCTCCTCCAATTGAGTTGCAGGCTCCCTAACAAATACATCCTCATTCTCCTCATGGAAAGAGAGTCATCTCTATGGGGTTTGGGATATAGGGCTCGATATGGTTTAAGGAAAAAGGCTCTGCCTTGATGGTCACCTTAGTCCCATACTTAGTTCTAAAAAACATGTGAGACCAGTCAGAGGATAGGTAGTCACCTATCCAAATAGTGAATTCCCTTGATAAAAAAATGGCAAAGTGAGCACGGAGGTCACTAACTGAGATATCTTGTAATACATTGCAACCCATGCATGCATGCAAGATTAAATTTAGATCCTTAATGACCCCAACAGTTTGAATTGTTTTTCCATCAAGTTGCACAACTCCTTTTTTCATAGGTTCATATTTGATGCCTAGGCAATCAACCACTGTCTTGGGCATAATTGATCTACTGGCCCTACTATCTATCAAACAATTATGAACAAGGCTATTTCATATGATTAAAGAGAGATGGAATGGGGGAGTCTTAACATTTTTTCTTAAATTCTCTGTCTCTATAGGTTGCACCAAGCTTGTGGAAGTTGAAGAACTACAACCCTGACGGGTACCTTCTGCAACATCCATTCTCTTTAGAGCCTCTTGAAGTTGGTCTCTTTGAGATGGGATAGAAAGAGAATCCCACATTGACACATTAAAGCTGGCCCTCTTCATATGCTCAAAAATATTAAAGGGTATCACAACCTTGGCAGGGACCCTTGTAGCAACTAAGTCCAATCTTGATATTGTGGGAGCCCTAGGTGGCTTGCCCTTCTTGACATTTTGAGTCAAGTCTTGCTGTTTATTTGGATCAGGTGCTTTGTCTGATGCATTTGACATTGGAGATTGTAAGGATATAGATAAATATGGAGATGTTGTAGTAGAAGTAGAATTAGAGTATATGACCCTCTTCTTTGATCTTATATTTCTGGCCACAGGGTCACTACTTGTATGATTGATTCCACAAAAATCAGTCTCCTACCAATTCAGAAAAGATGAATCTGTCTGTTGGTGGTTTGGACAAACACCAAACTACTGTTGTCCAAGAATTGTTGGCTCCTCCTATGTAAATAAGTCTTGATAGAACTCACAATTCTGACAAGAGGTCTGATTATGGGGCTAATTGCATGGAACACACCAAACTTGTTCTTGAGAAAGATTTTTCTGAACTGACACTATAGCCTTTGAGGAGCTTGCAACTATGGGATTCGTACTATTTAAGTGTCTAGGATTACTCCATTGATTATGCCCTTGATAACTAGGCCTCTACTGCTAATAGCTCTGATTTAGTAGTTGGTAAGGCTTGTTGGCCTGAGGCAACTGTCTCTTGATTGTAACCAGCTCATTTCCAAATTTCTGCATTCATTGGTCCATTTTTTGATCTATTTTTTGCATTGAGGCCTCTAAAGAGGCTTGTAGTGAGGTCTGCAACAAGGTCTGGAGCTCCTTAATCTACAAAGATAAAGGGGAAGGTGTAGCTGTGAGTGATTGACCTATAGATGCCACTGATGTAGGCTATTGTATAGGAGTCTCTGGGAACAGAGGTGTTGGAGGCCTAGGAGCTAATTTCCCTGCCTAAATTAAATAGTTTTTTGCCTTGATGGCAATCTCATATGCTTCGGGAAGGTTGTCTCCACCCATTGACTGGATCATAGTGGCAATGTCACTATTGAGAGCCCTTAGGAAATATAAAAATGCACCATTTGAAGAGGGCTTGACCAACACTGGGATCCTATCACAGGTTTTTTGAAATCTATAGTTAAAGTCAGCATGAACTCATGGGGTGCTCTTTTGATGGTTGAGAGTTGCTCCATAAGTGAAAATTGTCACTTTTTTTCTCAAAATGCTTGCATAGCTTTTCTCCTAACTCATCCCAATTGTGAATGGAGTTAGGAAATAGCCCTCTACACCATTGGAGGGCTTTTTCATTGAATGAGGAGGCAAGAAGCATCACTATAACATTCTCTTCAATGACATCAAACATAGTGCATATGCTTGACACATCTTGGATGTGTTCCTCCAGGGAGGTAGATGTCTCTCCAATAAAAAATGGAATAGCTTTCAAAGATGCTATTGGAATGTCATTTTTTTGGGCTAATACCAAGGGGTTGCCACCATTGAAGGTGACAAAAGTATGTGCTATAGGGACTACCATATGAAATAAGGACCTATTGATGTGAATAGAAGGGCCTTTAGGCTTTGCAGATCCTATAATAGGAGGGGTAGATTGAGACCTAGGGGGTGTAGATGCATTTGCTTAAGTTCCCCCAACCAGTGACAAAGAAATCCTACCTCTTCTACTCCTATAATTTGAATAAGGAAGCTAGATAAATTGAAAAATACCTCTAGATGGTGATTTGGTCTGTCTCCTTGGCATAAAGTTACAACTGGTATCACCGAGAGTCTGTATTTATCCTTAAGAGAGTTGCCAAGTGCTTGATTGATTGCCTCCAAAGGCTGAAATGCTCAGGAAAAGCATTGAATTCTCAGCACGAATGTTGAAATTTTGTCCCACTGAGCATCCCAAAAACTGTTAACACAAAAGTTTGCACCCCTGGTGACCAGGCTTGACCACCAACCTCGTGAAACATTGAATCAACCTCTCAAGTGTGGGACCTTGCATTGTTGTGAGGTAGAATCTTTGAAGAAGGTCGGCTTCCTCTTCAATCTGAATGCAGAGTGTTGGACCAACCAAACACTGATAAAACTAATATATGGTCTAAAAAGGAAAAGGGAGGAGGAAAGGGAAACTAAAAGAGAGGTAAAGAGGTTTGCACCCAGACTGAAATAATGATCTATCCTTGCCTATAGCTGCACAAAACATTAATGAAAACTACCCAAGGATGCATAGAATTATATTCTACTTAGCCATCTAAGTGTGAGTGGAAGCTGGGAATCAAAACGATCACTTACACTATACAAAACCAAAGGAGAAAGTATTCAAACAAAGAGGTAAACACTTACACAAATTGCAAGAATCAAATAAAGGCAACAAAGATAATTTTATTGATGAAAGGGAAAGTCAAATTTAAAGATGCAGAGACACACAAGAATTTTGCATGAGAAAAGAAGGGAGAAGATCCTGAGAAAAATGTACAAAATTGCCATTATAGATAAGGCATAACTCAGATGGTTGTAATTGAGAAAACCCTAACCCCACTTGGGTTAGGTTACAAAAATATCAGAGGAGGGATAAATCAGATCCGAGGTCTGATGGCGTGTTGTGCTAGCTCTCAGAACATCCTATGCCTCTGGAAGAGCAAATATCTCTACAAATTAGGGAAAACCCTACATCTGGATGTGTCTCTATGTACTGGATGGCATCTACATGCACAAAAATTCTTTAAACCACATTGAAGAGGTATGGGTTACATTTGGAATCATGAGTAGGCATCATGTCTAGTGTTATGGCATCAAAATCTAGTGGTTGCAGTGAGATCGGGTCCAAAATCAGGCACCAACTAAGAAAAAAATGACCTCGACAATTAGGTTGACAACCACCACCTGCAAAATAATTTAAATACCAATGACAACTACAAGGTTGAAATTTAGTCGTTGATCTAAGATCTCACATGCTCAAAAGCCCAATCAAAGATTAAAACATCATCACTGGATCAGGCTTTATGAAGATCCAATGGTCATGGGTGGCTGATGTGGCACCCCGGGTCCATGTCTTGGTGGTTATGTTGACCACTGAATAAATTGTATTGTTACCTCGCGGCATCTCTACGGGTCCCTTTTAACACTATGGGATTAGAATTTTGCTTTGATTTTTCTTTGCTTTTGTTATCCCACGAGGCCACTTATGTCTTTGTTTCTTCCCACGGGATAAGAGGTTCTTTAATTTAATATTGTTTCCTTATTCTATAGGACCTTTGATGTCTTTTCTCCACTTTACAGGATAAGCATTTTGCCTTTTCTTTATTCTTATCCCGCGGGCCATTTGTGTCCTTGAATTTACCCTACGGGATAAGAAAAATGCTTTGTAGTTTCTATTTGCTCGTTATCCCGCACCATCGCTTTGTGCCCATCTTTTCTCTATGGGATAAGAGAAAGCCCTTCGCTTTACTTTGTCTTCTTTGTTTCCTTATCCCATGGGATAAGGTTTTCTTTTTGTTTCACCTCACAGGATAAGCCAAAAGTCTACCCGCCTCTGTATTTTTGTTTGGTCCTTATCCCATGGGCCTCATCTATCTATTGTTCCAACCCCATGGGATAAGGAGAAAGCCTCATTCACTTTTGACTTTCCTTGTCGCATGACATCACATTGTGCTCCCCTTGACCCCACAAGATAAGAGAAAACACATTGTCTTTTCTCAAACCTCTTATCCCACAAGATGTCGCCTTTGTCTTTGAGCCTTCGTGGGATAAGGGTGAAAATTCGCTGCCGCCTTTGTATTTCTTATCCCGCCAGACATCCCGGTGTCCATGTTGTTCTCACTAACTGGGTCCCGCCACACCGGTCAATAACATTCCATGCCTCTGTGGTCAATAACACAACTCAGTCAATAACATGACCTAGTTATTGACATGAACTGCTGATAAAATGTATGAAGCATGAGGGTCAATAACAATTATGTTATTGACACATCATATAACCCTTGTGTTATATGACTCTGAAAAAATATGAATAGGCAACTAACTCTGTTAAGACCAATAACACAAAGTGTTATTGGCTTTTTGTTAGCCACATTGAAATCTCGGATCTGAGCTTTGTTAATATTAGCATAAAAATTGCCAACAAGAAGCATGACAAATATGATAAGTCCTATAAGACTAACCAGAAGTATAGATATCAAAAGAAATGTTATTATGTTTATGATGAAGAGTCTGAGAATGGGAATTGAGAAGATGAATTTGTATTTATTGCTATCAAGGAAGATAATCTGATACCAGTGAATTCTACAAGCTGCACTGTTTAGGAGAAAGATTTGGTTGCTAAGATTGAAGAGAAAGATGAATGGGTAATTGACAATGGTTGTTCACATCATATGATAGGTGAAAAAAGTAGATTTATGAATATGGACAAGTACAATGGTGGTATAGTAAGATTTGGAGATGATAAAGCTTGTGTAATTCACGACAGAGGTATTATTTCTCTTGATGGTAAGCATAATACTAATGATGTCTTATATGTTGAATGTTTGAAGCATAATCTTTTGAGCATTGGAAAGATAGTTGATAAGGGATATTATTTGCAATTCAAGAATGGAAAATGCAAGATTCTGAATGCCTCGGGTATAGAGATTGCATCAGGAATTAAGACTAAAGGTAATATCCTTCATTTGAATGCTGGTGAGAAAAGTTGTTTAATTGCTCAGATAGATGAAAGTTGGTTATGGCATAGAAGGACATGTCATGTTAATTTTGACTGCATGATTAAGATAAGTTCTACTCAAGTTGTTAGAGATTTACCTAATATTTTGAAACCTTCTAATCCAGTAAGTAAAGAATGTCAATTGGGAAAGTAAACAATAATTTTATTGAAAAGTAAGCAATATACATCTAATGGATTATTATATCTTGTGCATGCTGATTTGTGTGGTCCTACAAGAGTGAGAATCTTGTAGGGTGACATTAATTTCATGTTGTTGATTGATGACTATTCTAGAATGATGTGGGTTACCTTTCTAAGGGAGAAATCATAAGCACTGGAGAAATTCAAGATATTCAAAGATAAAGTGGAGATAGAGATATGGTTGAAACTGAAATGTCTGAGATTTGACAAAGGAGGAGAATTCACATCTATTGAGTTTGATTTATTCTATGAAAAGCATGGAATTAGAAGATAGTTATTTGCTCCTAGAACCCCTCAACCGAATGGAGTTGTTGAAAGGAAGAACATACCTATTTTGGATGCTACTAGGACTATGTTCATTGAAGGGGATGTTCCAAAGACCTTTTGGAGAGAAGTTGTTAGTATTGTTGTATACACATTCAACCAGGTGTATATAAAAGGTGATTCTAGTAAGACTCCTTATGAGTTATGGTTTGGTCATGTTTCTACAGTTAGATATTTTAGAATTTTTGGAAGAAAATGTTATATCAAAAGAGATGAGGATATAGGAAAGTTTGATGCAAGATGTGATGAAACAATCTTCTTGGGTTATTCTACTAAGAGAAAGGCCTATCAATGTTATAATAAGAGGTTGAGAAAGATAGTGGAAAGTGCAAATGTGAAGGTTGATGAATGCCATGGAAAGCAGATCAGAGCATGTCGATATGTGTTTGATGATCAGTATGTTGTTTCAAAGCAAGTGCACATTGAGAGCCCAAAGAAGAATGATCTGGTAGAGACAATTGATCCGGATATTGATGCTGCCAGTGAAGAATTTCAAGAACCTAAAAATCAAAATAATTAGAAGACTTTGAGGTATGTGAGATTAAATCATTCAGAAAATCAGATTATTGGTGATAAAATAAAGGTTTGATGACTAGGAAAAGGATTGTTGCCGAAGAGATATGTTTGATTTTGAAGATTGAACCTAAAGATATTTCTTTAGCTTTTAAAGATGAGAATTGTATAAAAGCTATGGAAGAAGAGTTGAATCAAATTGAGAAGAACAATAAATGGGAACTTGTTCCAAGACCAAAAGACAAGAATGCTATTGGCACAAAATGGGTGTTCCAGAATAAGTTGAATGAAGTTGGTGAAGTGGTTAGAAACAAAGCAAGACTGGTATGTAAAGGATATTCATAGATGGAAGGAATTGATTATGAGGAGACTTTTTTCTCTAGTAGCTAGAATTGAAGTTGTTAGATTACTTCTTTCATATGCTACTTATAAGAATTTCAAGGCATATCGGATGGATGTGAAGTCAACCTTTTTGAATGGCAATTTGGAAGAGGAAGTCTACATTGAACAACTAGATGGATTTTCATTATCAGATGAAGGAGACATGGTATGCAGATTGAAGAAAGCACTATATGGACTTAAACAAGTCCCTAGAGCTTGGTATGCTAGATTGGTCAGGTATTTGATGAAGATGGGATTCTGTAAAGGTACTGTTGATAGTAATTTATACTTTAAGGTTAATAATGATAGCATTTTGATTGTTGAAGTTTTTGTTGATGACCTTATTTTTGGAGGAGATGATGATTTGAGTATGAAGTTTGTTGATGATATGTAGAAAGAGTTTGAGTGTTGGTATTTTGGATGTGTTGCACTGGTTTTTTCATTGCTGTCAACACTTGTCAACACTTATCAGCACTTGGAGATCTTTAGTTTTGTTCACCGGCATGATTCAGTGACTTATGCATAGTCACCAGTATCTGGTTCACCAGCAGGTTATATTGTTCACTGGCACTTGGAATGACTTGGAGATTACTTGGTTATGTCGAAGACATTGTTTGGACACTTTGTTTTGATGATTTGGTCATTGATCTAATTGGGTTTGCATATTTGTTGTTACTGGCAAATAGGTCTAGGTTATGGACCGACAAGCATTATTGGCACAACACATTATGGAGATGATTTGTTATTATTGTAAATGCATTGAGCTGACATCATGCATCGCATATTGATTCATTTCTAATTGATTTAATTGTAATATTTTTTGTAAGCCAACCTACACATTTGGTCTTAGGTTTTGGTATATATGTAAGATCTTATTTGTGAGATTAAATGAGTATGTAGAGAAGTGGTAAAAGGATTGTAATAAGTTATATGAGAATATAAGAAGAGCTATACCTGCAGACATCATTTGAAGATTCAAGGAAGGTATGAAGAAGACAATCAGAGATTAACCAGTACTGAATCTAGCATATGAAGATACTATTTTGAGCAGTACATTATCATTGGATTTAGCCATCCAATTGTAGTTAGTGTGACTCCCATTTTGTGATTGAGCAGTGAGCTCTAGGCAGTTGGCCTTTCTGCATGTGAAGACCCCATATTTTACACACATACTATCTACAGTAGTATCATCTGATTGTGGGTAAGGTTTCCCATCGTGGTTTTTCCCCTTACAAGGTTTCCACGTATAAATAACTGTGTTATGTGTTGTGTATGTTATTTGTCTTTCTATTTCATGCATTAAACTTTACCAGTATTGCAATTAAATGTTAAAATGTCTACCGACATTAAAGTTTGGTTTACCGGTATTATGCACTAAATATGGTTAAGTCTTATTTGGGTTGTAATTAATAGTCAATTGATTAACACCCCCCCCCCCTTTGTTGCCTCTGAGTCCTAACATTGAGATGTCTATGATAGGTGTGATGAAATTCTTCTTAGGATTTCAAATTACACAGACTGATAAAGGCATTTTCATATCTCAATCTCATGGAGGGTGAGAAGAGTGCTAAGGCACAACTTTCTCACCAAGAAAGAGAGTAATATGTGAAGGAATTGTTGAAGAAGTTTGGGTTAGATGACTCCAAACCTGTTGGAGCTCCTATGGTGACTAGATGCAAGTTGTCTAAGCATGATAAATATTTGAAAGTTAATTAGACTTTGTATAGATCTATGGTTGGTGGACTGCTATACTTGACTTAGACTAGATCAGATATTATGCATGTCATTTGTCTTTGTGCAAGATTTCAAGTTGATCCTAAAGAAAGTCATTTTATTGTTGTGAAGAGGATTTTCAGATACTTGAAGGGAACAATTGACTATGGTTTGTGGTATCTAAAGAATGATGATTTCATGTTATGTTCTTATAATGATGTTGATTGGGGATATGATGTTGATGACCAGAAGAGCACTACCGATGGAGATTTATTTTTGGGAAAGAAGTTGGTTTCTTGGGAAAGTAAGAAGAAATATGCTATTTCTCTATCTACTACAGAAGCTAAATACATTGTTGTTGCTAGCAACTGTATTTAGGTAGTTTGGATGAAGCAAATGTTGAAAGACATTAGACTTGTTTATGATGAGCCCACTATTATATATTGTCATATTTCAAGTGATATTAATATTCCCAAGAATCTGGTGTTGCATTCTAAAACAAAGCATATATCAATCAAGTATCATTTCTTGAGGGAGAAAGTCGATGAGGAAGAAGTCAAATTGGAGTATGTATCTACAAAGGATCAGATTGCAAATATTTTCACTAAGCCTTTGCTTGTAGATACATTTGTATATCTAAGAGATAAGTTAGGGGTCTCTACCCCTCTCGATGAGAACTAGATGCATTCAGATGCATCAATTTGGTGGACTTCATAGTCTTATCTTCTTATTTGTATTGATGAGTAGGTGTTGGTACTTAGTCAGAGTAGTCAATCTGTGTTTTTGTAAGTTTATCCTAAGGGGGAGAGATTTTCCTTCTTAGAGGGAGAGATGCATGATATGTATATGTCTTTGGAATTGGTATCAAAGGGGGAGAGAAGCATGTGAAAATAGCCTTATCTATTGGCAAAAATAAAGAAGGAAACTGAGAGGGGGGGGTGAATCAATTTTCACCAGATTAGACCAATTAAGCACAATCTCATATTTGTTCAACTGCAACAAGAACAAAGATAAAGACAATAACAACACCACACATAACAACAATATTTTTGATGTGGCAAACCTGGTTAAGGAAAAAACCATGGTAGGAACCTACCCATAATAAGATGATACTCTATAGTAGTATGTGTAAATATTACAACGGGGAATGCAAATGCATTCAAGTACACTACCTAGAGCTCACTGCTCAAAATATAATGACCCGGAAGGCTCCAACCCTCAAGGAAGATTCACTACCTTATAATAATGATCGAACTACAATCCAGAGTACATGAACTACAAAGATAGCATCTTCTAATGCTTGATGATAGTTCCGGTTAAGCACATTTGTTTGCCCTGCAACAATATATGCTCAATACATCATACCAAAGGATAAATTCTCTTATGTACACATACATCACTCTCTAATAATGAAAACACCACATCGACACGCAAATTACATGAATATAACACCTATTTATATAATTCATCAACCCTGACTACAAGGTCAGCCAAACCCTCAACCCTCAATTATAATATTACATCATATGACACATAAATCAACCGTTAGACCAATACAATATCATAAATAATAGCATGGACCTAAATCAAATCTCTAAATATGCATCACCACCAGAAATCTTTCCAAGATCAACTACAACATGTTACACCTCCAAGAATACTGCATAACATGAAGAATATCACTGGATCAACAAAATCACCAATACCGCACACAAGGATCATTGCAGACCAACAAAATAAATAGGACACAATCAAGAAACACCAACAAGAACATTAGAACCATCTGTAGTAGCTGCACCAACACCACTTAATCAAATCTTTATCGATCAACACGCTAACACATAAAACACTCATCAACAACAATTCAAACTAGAAAGATAACTTTGGGAGCACCAAATCATGCACCATTTGAAATGTAGATACACATGAACATCCAAAACACTCTCCCAAATCCACAACCAAAGATATGATCATATTGGAGCACATTGGATCAAATACTAGACTCTGCCAACTACAGAGCATAGAAGAACAATATTCATACCAAAATCCACAACTCAACCAAATCGCCACATAGCATCATGGAATCAATAACGAATAAGATATATCTAGTTGATTCAGCATCCCAAACAAATAATCCAACCATATCAACACACTGCAATCACCAGAACACCAAACACACGAATATGTTGACATTAATGACAACAACATATCCTAGTAGGGGCAATATCCAACAATCTCCCCTTTTGACATTGATGCCAACATATGAATGTAAAAAATAATAAATGCAAAGGAATGAGTCAACACCAAAAATCTACAACAAACTCCCCCTAAGATCATACACAAAGCTCCAAAGATAAAGTAGTTTTTCACATGCATCTCTCCCTCTTTGAAACAATGCCAAAGACAAAAAAAAAATCATGTTTCTCTCCCATAACTCATCCTCTAAGAAGGAAAATCTCCCCCTTAGGATAAACTCACAAATAATTATCTAAATCAAACATTGACTACTCTGGCTGACTAGCAACACCAACTCATCAACTTGAATTAAAAGATAAGGCTTTGAAATCCATCAGATTGATGCAACTCCATGCATCTAGTTCTCATCAAGAGGGGCATAGACCCCTAACTTGTCTCTCAAATAGACAAATGTATATGAAAGCAAAGGCTTAGTGAAAAGATCTGCAACCTGATCCTTTGTACATACATATTCCAATTTGACTTCTTCATCACTGACTTTCTCCCTCAAGAAATGATACTTTATTGTTACATGCTTTGTTTTAGAATGCAATACCGGATTCTTGGAAATATTGATAGCACTTGAATTATCATAATATATAATAGTAGGCTCATCATAAATCACTCTAATATCCTTCAACATCTTCTTCATCCAAACTACCTAAGTACAATTGCTAGTAGCAACAATGTATTCAGCTTCAATAGTAGATAGAGATACAAAATATTGCTTCTTATTGGACCATGAAACCAACTTCTTTCCCAAAAAGAAAGCTCCATCGGTAGTGCTCTTCTGGTCATCAACATCACCCACCCAATCAACATCAATATAGGCACATAATAGGAAATCATCATTCTTTGGATACCATAAGCCATAGTTAATAGCCCCCTTCAAATATCTGAAAATCCTTTTCACAATAGTAACATGAATCTCTTTAGGATCAACTTGAAATCTAGCACAAAGATAAAGAACATGCATAATATCTGATCTATTATGAGTTAAGTACAACAATACACTAGCCATAGATATATACAAAGTTTGATTAACTTTCTAAGATTCATCATTCTTAGATAGCTTGCAACTAGTTAACATAGGAGTTACAACTTTTTTGGAATCATCTAACCCAAACTTCTTCAACAATTCCTTCACATACTTAGATTGAGAAATTAAAATGTCTTTGTCAATATGTGTAATCTGGAGTCCTATGAAGGATTTTATTTCAGCTATCATAGACATCTCAAATTCCTTTTGCATATCATCAGTAAACTTCATACTCAAATCATCATCTCTTCCAAAAATTATATCATCAACAAAGACTTCAACAATCAAAATGTTATCATTATCAATCTTAAAGTATAAATTACTATCAATAGTACCTTTACAGAATTCCAACTTCAACAAATACTTATCTAATCTAGCGTACCAAGCTCTAGGGGATTGCTTTATTCCATACAGTGCTTTCTTGAATTTGCATACCATAGCTCCTTCTTCTGATAAAGAAAATCCATCTAGTTGGTCAATGTAGACTTCCTCTTCCAAATTACCATTCAAATATGCTGACTTAACATCCATCTGATACACCTTGAAATTCTTGTAAGAAGCATATGCAAGCAACAATCTAACAACTTCAATTATAGCTAATAGAGAAAAAGTCTCTTCATAGTTAATACCTTCCATCTGGGAAAACTCTTTACATACCAGTCTTGCTTTGTTTCTTACCACTTCACCAACTTCATTTAGTTTATTTTGGAACACCCATTTAGTGTCAATTACATTCTTGTCTTTAGGCCTCAAAACAAGATCCCAAGTGTTATTCTTCTCAATTTGATTCAACTCTTCTTCCATTTCTTTTATCCAATTCTCATTTTTACATGCTTCTGCAAAACCTTTAGGTTAAATCTTTGAAATCAAACATATCTCCTCAGCAACAATCCTTCTCCTATTCATCAAACCTTTATTATTATCACCAATAATCTGATTTTCTGAATGATTCAATCTTACATACCTTGGAGTCTTCTAATTATTTTGATTCTCAAGTTCTTGAACTTCTTCACTAGTAGCAGCAATATCCAGATTACCTGTCTCTACCAGATCAATCTTTTTTAAGATATTAGTCTGCACAGGCTTACAAATAACATCTTCATCAAAATCATAAGTGCATGCTCTGATTTGTTTTCCAAGGCATTCATCAAATTTTACATTTGCACTCTCTATTATCTTTGTTAGTCTCTTGTTGTAACACCAATAGGCCTTTCTCTTAGTAGAATAACCCAAGAAGATTCCTTCATCACATCTTATATCAAACTTTCCTATATCCTCATCTCTCTTGATATAAACTATAGGAACATGACCAAACCATAGCTCATAAGGAGTCCTATCAGAATCACCTTTTATATGCACCCGGTTGAATGTGTAAACAACAGTGCTAACAACTTATCTCCAAAAGGTTACATTTCCTTCTATTAGCATAGTCCAAGCAGCATCCAAAATGGTTTTGTTCTTCCTTTCAACCACTCCATTCTATTGAGGGGTTCTAGGAGCAAATAATTGTCTTCTAATTCCATTCCTCTAACAAAATGTATCAAACTCTCCTGATGTAAATTCTCCTCCTCTATCAGATCTCAAGCACTTTAGCTTCAACACTCTCTTAGTCTCCACTCTGGCTTTGAATATCTTTAATTTCTCTACTGCTTCTAATTTATCCCTTAGAAAGGTAACCCACATCATCCTAGAATAGTGATCAATCGACAACATGAAATATTTGTCACCCTGCATTCTTCTCACTCTAGTAGGACCACATAAGTTAGTATACACTAGATCTAATAGTCCACTAGATGAATACAATTTACTCTTGAATGTAGTTCTTGTTTTCTTTCCCAACTAGAATTCCTTACATACTGAATTAGTAGGTTTTACAATCTTAGGGAAATCTCTAACAGCTTGAGTAGAGCTTATCCTTATCATGCAGTTAAAATTAACATGACACATCCTTCTATGCCACAACCAACTTTTATCAATCTAAGCAATCAAACAAATTTTATCACCAATATTCAAGTGAACGATTGTTGGAATTATTGTCATTGATGTCAATCAATGTTATAGGGATTTCAAGAGGTTGTAGAGAAGCAGGTAGCAAGTGTGCATAAAACAAAAACAAGTTATGTGAATAACACATACAACTACACAAATGTTGTAAGTTGTAGACAAAATATGTGTGGGTTATAGAGTGCAAGTCAACATTGGTGCTGATCTATATATGCCACATAGTGCACAAGACCCATCGGGTTTGATACAAGAGGACTACAGACTTAGTTTTATTCATTCATGGCAGTTCGACTAGTATTGTGGTTTGACTAAATGACCTTGGTCACTTATTAGGGCATCGTGTTTAATTAGAAAGGGCATCTCAAATTCAAGTGGTCCCCATATATCCACATGTTTGTGGCTTAGTGGTTCACTTATGCTATGTTGTGTTCATGTGGGACCCATCATGTATATCCAGGCATCCTACCCCATGGCGAGTTGGAAGGTAGTCAAATGACCTTGTGGGATAACAAAGTCGAAGGAAAGTGGTCTATTCTACATCGGTAAAGACCAAAGAAGAAGGGTCTCATGGGGTTAAGAAACAATAATCCGGTTGTTTCCCCCACTATCTCATAACATGAATGACCAAAGAAAATTGGTCATGTAGGATAAAAAAGGTTAAGGGAGAGATGTCCCCTTCTATCTTGCATGAAATGAAGCCAAAGTAAAATGAGCTCTCGGGGAAACAAGAGATGATGTAAGGGATAGCTCCTAATGGCCCGCACCATTTAAGGTGGGTATGTGATGGTCATGTGGGATAGGACAATGAAGTGAGTGAAGGATCCCGCTATCCTATGGCCTACAATAGGATGGAAGGAGGATCTCGCTAGGCAGTAGAGACAGAAAAACGGTGCATCCCATAGACCCACATGGGTAAACAAAGCATGTGAACAATGATGTAGGAAAAGTTAAAAGTCAATAAGGCACATATCCCACCATCCCACAGTGACAAAATTTAAGGTTATTGTGACCACTAGAGATGTTTCAGTCGACATGCAAGCAACCCAATAGATACAGAGATCCACATGATGGTCAACCAAGTTTGACTAGATGACCTAGATGACAATTAAGAATACTTTTGATGTCATGGATGTCTATTGATAGACTCAATGGTCCACATGAATGATGAATGGACATTGACTAGGCCTAAACAAGTGACTTGGATACTGAAGTAGATGATTTCAAATACATGACTGCATACCAATAGGCAAAATGATCTATGTGGTGATTGACCAAGCTTGACGAGATGTTTTGGATGCCTAAAATGAAGACATGTGGCTCCCAATTGGTCAAGAATGAGATCTGATATGCAGAAGCCTATGCTTGTAGATATTTTAATGAGGTTATTATTAACCTCCTCAGAGAAAGTGACAAAGGATGGAAAACGCATTGATGGTGATTGAGTTGCAAATGGTTGATGGGCTTGAGGAAATTAACAGAAGCAAAATCAAATCTATTGGATAGATTGGGGTTGCTAAAAATAGCAACTTAGTATAGAGAAATTTTAGAAAAATAGAGAAGAGTCATTTAATGTAGGTGTTCATTCCAAGAAAGAAATCCAATCTATGACAAACTGAATCCCAGAAAGGCAAATGAATTAATTGCAATATTAAAGAGAAAAACATTCCTTGATGTAGAGCTTATGGTGCATGATTGTTAATGTGATTTGACATCAACAGGTGTGGCTATTGAGATATAGATAGAGGTGGAAATAAAGACAAATCCACTAGTTGATGATAGAATGGAGTGAAGAGATGAAGAGAGGAGTATTGCCAGAGAGAGTTAACATAGGGTAATCTTCAGAAATAGAGAGAGGAAAGGAAGACATCCACAAAGACAAACAAAGAAGAAGAGACAGAGGAAAAAGAAGGAATAGAGAAGAAACTTTAGTAGGCAGAGAAAGTCATTCTCAAGATATGAAAATTTTGTTTTACAAAACTCATTTGTAACAAGGCTTTATCATTGCATTGTAAACTTGATCAATCATTGTAAATCTCTCAGTTGGTGCATAGAGAAGGGCTACGTGCTCCTTTGAGTAAGTGCTCATAAAATCAAGGGTTGGTAACCTAAAATTAGGGGTTGGTGCTCCTTGGTTTGGTGCCCTAAATATTGTAAACTATTATTTACTATGAGGCTAGATTGGAGTAGTAGAATCCAACAACTATTCTTACTAAGGTTTTTCCCACATTGGGTTTTCCTCATATATCTAGTGTTGTGGCTTGTCTTTGTGTGTGTATGATCTCAATTAATTTGGTAGAAATATTAACACAGATAATTAAAATTTTAAAATACACTAATTAACCCGCCCCCCCCCTCAGTGTCCATTTGTGTTCTTTAATTGGTATCAACACCTGGGTTCCCCTATAGTAAAAGATTTCTCTATCTTGGGTAGATTCTAGTTAGTGAACACAATGGCTAGGAATGAATCCTCACCTTCTAAAGAACCTATGTTTGATGGCACCAACTATGCCTTCTAGAGTAGAAGAATGGAGACATTTTTGTCTTCCCTTGGGTTTGATGTCTGAATATCAGTAAAAAATGGATATATTGTTTCTTAGATTCCTCCTATCAATCCTGATGCTAAAAGGGAATATGAGAACAATGCAAAAGCTACGAATGCAATCTTAAGTGGTTTGTCTGATACAAAGTTTGTCAAAGCCATGCATTGCATATCTGCAAAAGCAACATGGGACAAATTGAAAAGTATATATGAAGGAGATACTAAAGTGAAAGAAGCCAAACTACAGAATCTAAGAACTCAAATTGAGAACCTAAAAAATGAGGGATGAGGAGAAAATAGCTGACTACCTACAAAGAGTGGATGAAAATGTGAGTCCTATAAGAGGACTCATAGAGGAGGTTAAAGATAAAGTTATAGTAAAAAAGATACTCAAATCTCTCAAGCCAAAGTATGACAGAAAAGTCTTTGCCATTGAGGAAGCTAAAGACTTAAAGAAATTCTCTATGGATGAATTATTTGGCTCCTTATCAGCTTATGAAATGAGAAAAATAGGAGGAGAAATGTCAAAGAGAGAGGCTTCCTTCAATACCATATAGAAAGGAAAAGAACAAGCTACAAATGAGGATGAAAATGACTCTGATGTTGTTGTAGAAAACTTTGTAAGGAAGCTTAAAAGGGGTTCAGAAAAGTACAAAGGTAAGATGCCTTTCAAATGTTTCAGCTATGGCAAGATTGGACACTTTGTGTCTAAGTGTCCTTATGGAGAGAAAGATGAAGATGAAAAGAAAAACAAGAAAACCTCTAGCAAGGAAAGGATGGCGAATAATTATAAGCCAATAAGAAGAAATTTTAGAAGAAAAAGAAGTCTTTACACATTTGAGGATGATGCTTCTAATGAAGAAAGTGTCTCTGAAGATTGCTACAGTGAAGGTAAAAGATAAGTCAATCTCTTCATGGGGGCAGGTGAGTTATCTAATGAACATATTGTTGATATTAAAGAAGAAGAAATTGAAGTTGAGGTAGATATTGAAGGTGAACTTGTGAGTGCTCTAGAAGAACTTAGAAAAGTGAGAAAAGAATACAAGAACTATAGGTATGTTGTAGCTAAGGAGCAAGATCTGGTAAATGAATCTATTGAAGAATCAAAGAAAACTATTTCTGATTTAAGAATCCAGTTGGAAGAAGCAAAGGGGATGTATGATGTAACAAAATCATATTCAGAAAGAAAGGATAAGGAGTATCAAAAATTGGAAGAAGATCTTGTAAATCTAAGTAAGGTACTTGAAAAGTGCAAAGATGAACTCAAGGTGAGAATCAAGTATGATGGGAGCACTGATGCTTTGGATAAAATGCTAAGAAAACAAAGTACTCCAAAGACACATAGGGTGTTGGCTTCGATGCTAGTCATTGCTCTACAAGTAAGGACTCATTGAATAAAGAAATACAAATTGTCTCCTCAAGTAAAAATAGTAAAGGACAAACCTTCACTGTCAGCAAGCCTATTGAGAAGAAGACATATGCTACTTATAGAGTCAAAAATATCACCCTCATCACCTTTAGTGGCAATTAAGACATGTGGCACCTCCCCCACACTGCTTGGAGGATAGGTTCACCAAATTGTCCTTTTGTCCACCAAAGCAGTCCATGTCAGCTTCCCCAAAGACATTATTACCAACTCTGTCGATCTGACAGATTCGTAGGACGCAAACGCGACGTGGAAATGTCCGTGCGACGCACTACCATCCCACCAACCTGCCAGCCAACAAGTGGTCATTGGGATGTTACGAACCACACTAGGAAAGAATCGTAACACCTCCCTCCATGACCACTGACATTCAATCTCATCCCTTAGCCTATATCCTTGATGTTGGGAATTCTCCAGAGGATCTTTTGGGCAAATGGGAGACTTACTCTTAGAAATTGAAGCTCTTGGAGACAACACCACCATTATTGCAGCATTGTCGAGCTACCAAGTTTATCAAGCATACCAACACTTGCCAAGAATTAGGGGAGTAATCTAACTCCATCTTGTATTTCTAATCTTGTTTATTTTCCAATTACCAAATAGCATTGCATTGTCTTTGCATTTGTTTTTAAATTCTTCTTTATTAGCATCGTAATCATCTTCCTTTCCCGTGGTTTCTTGGGTTGTTCATGGAGGTGGAAACACCAAAATAGGGGTCTGACTTAGGCACAACTTTGTGAAGAAAATATTATCTTGTGAGAGGCTTCACAGTGTGGACTAGTTGTGAGATTTTCTTATTCTTTAGCATTTTCCTTATTCTATTTTGTAATCTGTGTTTTTGATAATTTCCAATATTGTTTAGCTATTTTATAAGTTATGTCAGCTCATCCAGGACTTTATGCTTGGACTCTGCACTCTATCCATACCAGATGATAGCATGTCACGCTGGAGTCCCAGCGTCATGTGCTCGTCCCAAGGACAGAGCCTCTATAGACTCGTCTAGAGAAACTTCTTGGGTGGCTGACGCTCCTTGTATAAATTTGTTATCCCCTGGCTCACCTTAGCGCTAGTTCGCAGAGGTAATCAAAAGGATAATTTGTCCTTGAGGATTCTTCATTCTTGAGGTGACAAATTTCCTCCATTACATTTTGGTGAACTTGACATGAAGGGGGATTCATGTGTGTTTTTTCTTTCTAGTATCACTTATTTGCTTTATTTCATTTTCTTTTCCAATTTAGTATTGTTGTTTTACTTTTCATCACACTCATTTAAAAACTTACAAAAAAAATTAAAAAGAACAAAACAAAGACCAAAAGCAATGAACACATTTCTCCCTTTCATGTTTTTATCTTAAACACATCAAAACAAAACAGTCCTGCCTATTTTTCCAAAGACTTGCATAGCTATCCCAAATCCGTGATTTGGTTGTCAATCAACTTATGAGCTTTATGACCTAGACTACAATAGAAGCCATAGTCCAGAGGTCATCCAGGAGGAGTTTCCCTCCTAATCACTACAATTCTCCTCTACCCGATGCCATGTAGGGTGAGTAGTCATCCGATCCAAATGAGTTATTGATCTCTCACAGTCTGAAATCTATTATGACTGGGGGGCCTTCTCCTTCTAATTTGCAACCTAACTCTCCTAGAAGTTCTACCTCATCTTCCCCTCCTACTATCGATCATGATTCTTCACTATCAATTTTTAGAAGATCAATTCTTTAGAGTAGAATCTAAGGGATTTTGAGGGATTCCTAAACTGAGAGAATGTCCTCCCCTAGGTAGGGAATGCCATCAACACGTTGAGAGACATGTTGATATCTGACAAGAGAAGCCTGGAGATGTTGAGTGCCCTATCCATGATTGTTAAAATCCATGTGCCCCTAGCTGAGGTACCCCCCTATGGACACCTAGTTTGATCCATTTGGGTTCCAGGTTGATGTTAGCATCTCTGGGTTGGGAGTCCGCATGGTGGATTCCACCATCCCTAGTATCAGTGCCTCCTCTGTTCCTTTAGGCTACATGGGTATGGCTAGTGACTCAACTACTTTTTCCACTACTGTCCATATTGCAGTTGTCTCTACTAGTACCAGGTCATTGGCATGCCATCTGGTGGGAGGTGGTGTAACTCCACCACCTCCTCCTCTACCCACAAACTCGGTTCTAAATACCATAATGTAGAACATGGGTTAGCTTCAGTTGTAGCTCACTTCTCTAGCTTCTACTTCCAACCAATCATCCACACCTGTGTACTATAGGAAGGGCCCTTTAGACATCACTATCCTGAATACCATCCTTCCAATGGTCACTGAGTCATTTAAGTTTGATAGGTTCAGTGGTGATGGTGACCCAAACACTCACATCAATTCATTTATGACCATGTGCAATGACTAGCACAATCTGGACTTTGTTCTCCTTAAGCTATTTGCTCATTCCCTCAAAGGGACTGCATTGGAGTGGTACAATTCTCTACCTGACCACTCCATCCACACCTTTTACCAACTGATGGATCTCTTTTTCAAGAGGTTTCAGGCTAACATAGGTAGCAAGGTCACTATATCCAAGCTTGTTCATTGTAAGTAGAAACCAAATGAGAAGGTGACAGATTTTATCTCACAATATCAGGTGATCACAACTAAGATCCCCTTTTCCTTGCTAGATAATGACTTACACTATATGTTCATAGGCAACCTGTAGCCGACATTGAGGGAGAAGTTGTCCTTGAATCATTATCAAGACTTTGCTAGCATGTGCTCTTCCTTGACCAATTACTAGCACACCATGAAGAAGTTTGAAGACTCTTCTTCGAACCCTCGTGGTGGGTCCTTTCCTAGAACTTCCTTAGATGGGTCTTGCAGGAATAAATTTGTGGCTAATGTAGTAGCTACTCCTCCGATAGCTTCCTCTCAATCTTTGTAAAACTGATTCTTCACAAAATTGAATGACTCTTATTTAATATCATGCAGTGGTTGTTGTGAGACAACCTAATCACCCTACCTGAGCCTAAACCCCTGTCAGATAGCCAACCCTACCCCCGCTAGTTCAATGGGTCAGAGTATTGTCATTACCATTGTGTGCTTGGTCACAAGAATAAGAGATGATATCATCTTAGACACATTATCAAAGACCACATCGACAGTGGGGCTATCAAAGTTTTTGCAAGGAAACACAAGTCAAACAAGTCTGTAAATAAAACCAACATTGACTTGTAGATCTATACCAACTCATTTCCTCTACACTCGACAAATGTGATTTCTACATCTGATCCGACCTTAGATGGTGGTCCATATGCCAATATGGTGAGAATCACCCCTATCATCTCCCACCCTACACAAAATGGGAAGGTGTTTGACATTATTCTCTCATTCACACTGCTCGATGCCCCATATTGTAGAGAGACTTCTCCTCTCTATATCCTTGCTTGATTGAATGTTCAAACTGTCAAAGGTGTGATGGTTGACCCCTCTAGTAAAGTTGATGTCATCATGGAGGACACATTCTTCATTAATGGATGGAATAGGCTGGTCTATGATGAGTCTCACACTACCTTGCTGACCCACCATGGATTCTCTATCATCCCATTGGGTAGCATCACCTTGACGATCATGGTAGGCCCCAAGGCATGTTGGCAATATAACAAGGATATTGAGAAGGTTGTTGATGATTATGGACATAACTGATTAAGTATGTTTTACTGTCTTGATATTATTATTTTTTCATTGATGTCAAGAAGTTGATTTTCTAATTCAGTATGATGTTTCCATATCTTAAGAAATATGATATGAAGATTATAAAGAAGTCGGTAAAGACACAAGAAAGAATATGATGAATAAAGGGATAAGTTATTCAATGGGCAACTCTACCGAGTCAGACAATGATGAGATCTTGATGTATTAGATTGTTTTAACATCATACATATGTTGTCAAATGTAAAGGTTAATACTACACTATGTTATCAGGCAAAGAACCTAGTCGGTAAACCCTAACGAACCTAGTCGGTAAACCCTAAGGTTATCGCAGTCGATTAATGAAGACAGAATGTCTACCGAGTAAAGTTTAGTATTCACCGAGTTGTAACTGAGCTATAACAGAATGCATTAAATGGTTACATGTGATATTTAATGAAAGAAGCTGATGAGCTGGAGTGGATCAATGATTGGCAAGCCATGGAAGAAGTTTGTTAACAAATCTAAGGCAATGGAAAGTCGGCAAGAAGATCTATAGCTCAGATTGAACCGCATTACCCTAACACAAGTTCCAAGATGTTTGTGCAAGTTCTGAGGTAGGGTAAAACATTTTTTAGATCGTAAGATACAATGAACCTAGACAATATTGAAGATCTGATGGCTATGATTGATCATGGGAAATGTGATCAAGGAGATTAAGTAGTTAGATGATTGTTTATAAATAAGGAACTATTGATAAACAGTGGATGCAGGCAAGTGTATGCATAGGGATGCTACATAGTGATCACTAAGCACAGAAGCTTGAAGAACTGTTGGAATAACAGAGTATTGATGCCCAGCAGATAGATAAGATTAGTTCTATGTCTAGATTGTGTTGAACAAATAAGAATTTTCTGTAGCATTTTAGATGTAAAGTTGCAGATAGATTGTATTACTATTAGCTTGTGAAAGTAATAGGAAATCTCTTAACCGAGTGGACTTAACAATCTTATAAGTAAATCCTCTAACAAGGTGACATTCTAAATGAGTGTTTGAAATCCTTTAACAAGGTCACTTCTAACAAAGTGAAGATCCTAACAGATCTAAGGGAAATCCCTTAACTGGGTCACATCTAGCAATGTGTTTTGTAATCTTTAATAGGATTGGCTTTTAACCAAGCATACTCTAGAAGAGTATATTTCTTAGTGGGTCCGAAATCCCACAGTGGTTTTTCCCTATTTGGGTTTCCACGTTAAATTTGGTGTTATGAGGTTTATATTGTTCATATGCTTTTGAGTTTGCATGTTTGACAGTTTTATTCTATGACTGATATATGTTACCGAGGTTGAATCTGACGATTTCATTGATGATTAAGTTTGTATGATTCACCCCCCCCTTCTCATCTTGTTGGCTATTAGATCTATACTTATATTAAGTATCAGAACTATCAATTGGTATCAGAGCTTTGGACTCCAAAAGGAAAGTTTAAAGGCACTTGAGTTAAAGATCCAAAGATGTATAAGAGGGATGCACCCAAGTTGAATAAGTCAAGTTTCTCTACATGGCAAAAAAGGATGAAGCTACATCTATCAGGAGTTGGAGAATATGCTATATACTATCTGGAGAATGATTTTGTTACACCAAGCACCTATCCATTGACTATGGAAGAGATAAAGGAAAAGCAAGAACACATTCAAGAAATGATTGAAATAACCTCTGCATTGACCGATTCTAAGTTTAATGATCTAGAAGGCTGCAATGATGCGAAGGCTATGTGGTATAAGCTCATATCTATATATGGAGGAGATGAACATGTTCAAAGAGAAAAAATTTATAGTCTAAGAAGACAACTTGAATCTATGAGGATGAATGAAGGTGAGAACATAACCCAGTACAGTACAAGACTAAAGGAGATTGTAAATCAAATCAAGGGAGCAGGAGGAATTGTTGAAGAAAAGGATGTGACAAGTAAGTTGTTAAGAACCCTTCTACCTGCTTATGCAATCCGAGTCTCTGCAATCAATGAATTGAGGTCTATACCTAATATGCTAGTTTCCTTGGATGCTACTATTGGTAAGCTACATGCATTTGAGTTAAGTAATTTTGATAACAGTGGGTCATCGGTAAATAAAGTTGAATTTGCATTTAGTTCTTTTCATCTGAATGAATCTAATGATTACAATGAAAGAAAGTATAAGTACTCTAGAGGAGATCATAGTGGAGCAAGTGAAATATTTCAGAAGAACATTGAGGAGGTACACAAACTGTATGAAGAAATCAGAAAGCAAGAAGAGTTTGAAGCACTATTGGCAAAAAGGTTACCAAGAGGAAAAGGTAAGTATAAGGGAAAACTACCCTTGAAATGTTTCAATTGTGATAAGATTGGACATATGGCTTCTAACTGTCCTGACAAAGATTTCACTGAAAAGAGAGATTACCGAGATGACAGATAAAAAGATAATCATTACAGAGGTCACCGAGACTTCAGAAGAAGAGATAGAAAGACATGCTTAATTGCTGATGAGGAATTTGAAGATGATAAATCAGATAAGACTGATACAGAGGAAGTTGTTTATGTGGCTATCAAGGATGGATCAGATGAAGAAAGGTATGAAGAAAAAGCCCTAATATCTCACATAAACACTAATGATTCTTGGATTATAGATAGTGGATGCTCACATCATATGATAGGAGATAAACACAAGTTTGTTATGTTAGAAGATTATGATGGAGGCTATGTTAGATTTGGTAATGATGCACCATGTCCGGGAAGAGGTAAAGGATCCATAACACTTCTTGATAAAGCAAGATGCAATGATGTTTATTGGGTTGAAGGTTTGAAATATAATTTGTTGAGTGTAGCACAACTAAACAACACAGGTTACCAAATAGAATTTCAGAAAGGAATTGTCAAAGTTCATGACAAAAATGGAAAGTTAGCTACTACCGGGACACAAACAAAAGGCAATACATTTCACCTTGACTCTACTCACAACAAGTGCTTGCATGCAAAGATTGATAACACCTAGTTATGGAATAAAAGGTTTTGTCATGTTAATTTTGATAATCTGATCAAGATAAGTAAGAAGCATAGAGTAAGAGGTCTACCAAGTCTTGAAAAACCTGAGAATACTATATGTCGAGGATGCCAAATGGGCAAGATAACAAGATCCATCTTTATAAGTAAGTCCTACACTTCTAAGAGAATTTTAGATCTTGTGCACACTGATCTTTGTGGTCCTATGAAAGTTCAAAGTTATTATGGTGATAAGTATTTCATATTATTTGTGGATGATTATTCAAGGATGATGTTAGTAATGTTTTTAAAAGAAAAATTAGAGCTTTTCAAATGTTTAAATGATACAAGGCTAGAGTTGAAAATGAAACAGGAAGACAACTAAAATGTCTTAGATCAGATAGAGGAGGAGAGTTCACATCTGATGAGTTCAACCTATTTTGCAATGATCATGGTATTAAAAGACAAGTCTCTGCACCGAGGACTCCACAGCAGAATGGAATAGCTAAAAGAAGAAATAGATCTATTGTGGATTGTGCTAGAACACTAATGATTGAGAAGAAGGTTCCACAAAATTTTTGGAGAGAAGCAATAAGCACAGCTATTTACACCTTGAATTGAGTTCAATTGAAGAAAGGTACTTTGAAGACACCTTATGAAATCTGGTATGGGAAGAAATCTAATGTAAGTTATTTTAAGATCTTTGGAAGCAAATGCTATGTTCATAAAGATGATAGAAATGGCAAGTTTGATCATAAAAGTGAAGAAGGAACATTTCTAGGATATTCCTCTAGAAACAAAGCATTTAAATGTCTGATCAAATCATCTAACAAAATAGTAGAAAGTACAAATGTGAAAATTGATAAATTTGCAGAAAGAACTGATGACAAGAATTCCAAAGAACCAGAAGACTATGATGAATTTGTCTATGTGCAACCGAAAAGTCCTACCGAGATAACTGTTGAAGGAAATGAGGAAGATATCTAGTTACCAAGTGATGAAGAGGATCATACAGAGCCTACCGAGCCTGTATTAGCCAAATATGTCAGAAGACATCATGCACCAAGTCAGATTATAGGAGATAAGGATGATCCAGTAATGACAAGGAACAAACTGAGATAGAACACATGTTTGATATCTGAATTTGAACCAAGAATAGTAAAAGAGGCATTCAACAGTGAAGATTGGATAAATGCTATGACTGAAGAGATTGATCAAATCAATAAGAATGACACATGGACACTAGTCCCAAGACCTAAGGACAAAAATGTAATCGGTACAAAGTGGATCTTCAGAAACAAGATAAATGAGAAAGGTGAGGTCATTCGGAACAAAGCAAGATTGGTTTGCAAAGGTTATGCCCAAGAAGAAGGAATTGATTATGGTGAGACTTTTGCACCTGTTGCTAGACTTGAAGGAGTTAGAACATTGTTGGCATATGTTGCTTTCAAAAACTTCAAGGTATATCAAATGGATGTCAAATTTGCATTTCTAAATGGAATATTAGAAGAAGAACTTTTCATTGAACAACCTAAAGGATTTGTTGAAGACAATAATAAAGATCAGGTATGTAAATTGAACAAAGCTTTATATGATCTGAAACAAGCACCTAGAGCATGGTATGAAAGACTGCACTCTTATTTGATTAAGATTGGTTTTATAAGGACAAGTGAGAACAGAAACATGTACATGAAGAATGATGAAAATGGAATACTAATCTCAGCCATATTTGTTGATGATATTATATTTTGTGGAAATGACTCTTTATGCAAAAACTTTGGTAATGAAATGAGAAAAGAATTTGAGATGTCATTAATCAGTGAGATAAAGTATTTTATAGGCTTACAGATACTGCAAATGAAAAATGAAATTTTCATTACTCAATCCAAATACATAAAGGAAATCTTGAAGAAATTTGGAATGGAGGATTCAAAGCTAGTAAGTACTCCTATGACTACAAACTGCAAACTATCAAAGAATGATGAATCTGCATCTGTTGATGAGACACTCTACCGATCCATGATTGGAAAAATACAATATGTTGTTCATAACAGGCCTGATATAGCACATGCAGTAGGTATTGTTGCAAGATTCTCTACAGATCCTAAGGAAATACACATGATAGCAATCAAAAGAATTTTTAGATACTTGAAAGGTAGTGAAGATTATGGCTTAGTATATCAGAAAGGAAATGATTTTGATTTGAAAGTCTATATTGACGCTGATTGGGTAGGAAACATTGATGACAGAAAAAGTACAAGTGGAGGAGCTTTCTTCTTAGGAGAAAAACTAGTGAGTTGGCTTAGCAAGAAACAAGGATGTGTTTCTCAGTCAATAGTCGAAGCTGAATATGTTGCTGCAACACTGAATTGTACCAACATTGCATGGATCAAACAATTGTTGGAAGGTATAAATGAGAAAGTTACCGAGCCAATAACTATATTCTGTGACAATACTAATGCCATTAATATTTCAAAGAACCCTATTATGCACTCTAAGACAAAGCACATATCTATCAAATATCATTATCTTAGAGAAGAAGCTCATGAAAAGAAAGTGGTGTTGGAATATGTTAACAAAAAGGAACAAATAGCTAATATCTTCACCAAGCCACTACCAAAGGACACTTTTGAATATCTCAGAAGTAAGTTAGGGGTCCTACCCCTATCTCCTACTCACTGACCTAGTTCGGTGAAAGCATCACTTCGATGAATCTATTGAATATCTTTTAGGGAGATGATGCTGAAATGATACACTTTAAGAATGCTTTTCTGAAAGTGTACTGGAACAATATTGGGATAATACAGAAAATGATACAGGGAATAGGAATTGTAAACAAATGCTCTTACCGAGACTCAGTTGATACACATCAACACGAAATAACTTCTTACAAAAACAACTTATATTTTAGTTCTTTTCTTTTTGGCATTGTTGTCAAAGGGGGAGAAGACTACTAGGAGGAGAAGACCTACCCAAGGAGGAGAAGACTACCAGGGGGAGAAGACCTGAGAAGATTGAGAGAAAACCAGAAGAGAAGTCTGATGTATGGGGGAGAGTATTTCAGCATTTCAGAATCACAGCAATCCGAATTCTTAACAGTCAAATCAATTGGTTTTGCCATCAATGCCAAAGGGGGAGATTGTTGGCAATATAACAAGGATATTGAGAAGGTTGTTGATGGTTATGGACATAACTGATTAAAGATGTTTTACTGTATTGATATTATTATTTTTTCATTGATGTCAAGAAATTGATTTTCTAATTCAGTATGATGTTGCCATATCTTAAGAAATATGATATGAAGATTATAAAGAAGTCGGTAAAGACACAAGAAAGAATATGATGAATAAAGGGATAAGTTATTCAATGGGCAACTCTACCGAGTCAGACAATGATGAGATCTTGATGTCTTAGATTGTTTTAAAATCATACATATGTTGTAAAATGTGAAGGTTAATACTACACTATGTTATCAAGCAAAGAACCTAGTTGGTAAACCCTAAGGAACCTAGTCCGTAAACCCTAAGGTTATCGCAGTCAATTAATGAAGATAGAATGTTTACCGAGTAAAGTTTAGTATTCACTGAGTTGTAACCGAGCTATAATAGAATGCATTAAATGGGTACATGTGATATTTAATGAAAGAAGCTGATGAGATGGAGCAGATCAATGATTGGCAAGCCGTGGAAGAAGTTTGTTAACAAATCTAAGGCAATGGAAAGTCGGCAAGAGGATCTACAAATCAGATTGAACCGCATTACCCTAACACAAGTTCCAAGATGTTTGTGCAAGTTCTGAGGTAGGGTAAAATGTTTTTTAGATCGTAAGATACAATGAACTTGGACAAGATTGAAGATCTAATGGCTATGATTGATCATGGGAAATGTGATCAAGGAGATTAAGTGGTTAGATGATTGTTTATAAATAAGGAACCATTGATAAACAGTGTATGTGGGCAAGTGTATGCATAGGGATGCTACATAGTGATCACCGAGCACAGAAGCTTGAAGACTTGTTGGAATAATAGAGTATTGATGCCCAATAGATAGACAAGATTAGTTCTATGTCTAGATTGTGTTGAACAAATAAGAATCTTCTTTAGCATTTTAGATGTAAAGTTGCAGATAGATTGTATTATTGTTAGCTTGTGAAAGTAACAGGAAATCTCTTAACCGAGTGGACTTAACAGTCTTATAAGTAAATCCTCTAACAAGGTGACATTCTAAATGAGTGTTTGAAATCCTTTGACAAGGTCACTTCTAACAAAGTGAAGATCCTAACAGATCTAAGGGAAATCCCTTAACCGCACTACAAGATTTGGGTCAAAATTTTGATGGCAAATCATCGGCATTCCGACGTAATTTCGTCGCACTACGGACAAAAAAAGGCATCGAAAACTTTTTGTCGGAAGTTCCGACTATCCTTGTGGTCATCACAATTCTAACATCAGCTCCAACCTTTCTGATGGCTGCCATGGATGCTCACACCCAGAAAGAACACCGTCGCGATCTTGACCTACCGTCGGAATTTTGACATCAAAGGGTAAAAATTCCGATAGAGGAGTGTCGTCGGATGCACAACATCCTCATTGGAACTCTCGTGGAGGCCATCGTAATTTTAACCCTTTTGTGTTGGAATTACGACGGCCTCCAGGAGAGTTTCAACGAGGATGTTGTGCATTCAATGACACTCCTCTGTCAGAATTTTTACCCTTTGATGTCGGAATTCCGACGGTAGGCCGATTTTTCAAAAAAAAAAATTTTATAGAAAAAGATTGACATTGGTATCTCTCTTCTATCTCTCTTCTCTATCCCTCTCTACTATCTCTCTTCTCTCTCCCCTCTATAGGTCTCTTTCTCCATCCCTCTCTTCTTCTCTCCCTCTCTACTTCTCTTTCTCTACCCTCTCCAGGTCATTATCTCTTCCTCTCACCCTCTCTCTCTCTCTCACCTCTATAGGTCTCACCTTCCATTCCTCCATCATTACCCATGTTGTCAAGTTGCAAGATATTTCCCAAAGTACTTGGTTGCTAGGGTTGATTTGCTTAAGTGTTGGAGTCAGAGTTAGATGAGACCTGCATGATTAAGCTGTATTAAGTGATCAAGTCACCAAGATCTCAATTGTAAACATGACTAGGTTGCAGGGTTTTATGGTAGCACAGGTCAAAATTGAGGTATGGTGGTCAAGAATTACCTTCCAATGTACAAAAGACATCAAAATGATGAAGAATGAAGGCAATGAACTCATAGACGGCTGTTCGCTCAAATTATTGAAATTATTTGTCTTATAACTGAAATCCAGTGTTTTCTTTTGGATAGTTTTGTAATGACATTGCTAAATTATTTGATTGCTTTGAAGGGTTCCTCTGGAGATGAGGAGTTCCACTGGTTTGTTTGCCAACTTTGCCTATTCATAACAATGTGCAAAATTTATGTCTGTGCTTAGCACTTATACTAGTCTTATATTATATAACCTCCTACTGGTCACTCCCTTCTTTTGCATTCCTTTGATCACAAGGAGTGAGTGTTCTTCTATCTCTAGTCCCCTAATTCTAAAGTGGAGGGCTAAAGATTAATAATGCGAAGGGCTTTACATTCACTATCCATAATGAGTCCTCCACTTCCTGCAATACCTGGGTTGTCCTTTGGAGCAATGTCAAAATTGAATTTGAATCTGCCTTTCTATTGTGGAACACATTTTCTATAGGCTTCTTTGTTAGAGTTCTTTTTCATATTCTAAGCTTCAGGCTCATTCCAAGTTTTATTAAGGTTTTTAAAGCCTTAATTTATTCAAAGGTGTCACATTTGTTTTATGGTAATACTGTCAAAATCTTTAAAGTGGGGAGCTAAACTTTCATCAAAAGAGAAATAAAAACTTGCGTGGCCTTATAATTCATGAGTTGAATTTTGTGTTTAACATTTTGGAGGTAATTTTCTTAGACTATTCAATGCCCATTCTAACTAAGGTCAATCAAAATTCAAGATAAACCTATGGTAAAGATGAGGATCTCAAGTTCATTGGTAGAGGACTCCACTTTTGATGGGAGAAAACCCTAGTGTTCAGTTTGGTAAGCTCTAGTTGAAGGTGCAGTATGACAGCCACATAGAAGGAGAACCATGACATGTTGCAAAATTAGTAGGCAAATTCTAACAAAGAGTAGCTACGTGTCTGGAACATTCAAATCATTTCATGTCTGGGCTAGCTATCTTCTTTACTCTAGTCTAGTATTTCACATTTTTTAGAAAGCATGATTTGTATGGATGGTTTGTTTGTTTCAAATGAAGTATAGTCCAGCCTCCACCAAAATAACAATGACAGTAAGGACTACTAGAGTAGTCTATTAGAAGGTTTAGACATTGATAATAGTGTCTAGGTTTTCCCCAATTCTTGAATAGCATTAATAGATAATCATAAGTATAGAAAGGAGTAGATTACTTAGAGCTTGTAATGAAGAAGGGTTTTGAATTAAAAAGAAAATGATGAGAGTTTTTTTATGGTTCAAAACACAAAGACAATCACAATAGAAAATTACAAGTTATAGGGTTACATTAAAATAGAAAGGTGCATTTTAGAATTTTTGTAGTAACATTCACTATTATAGCCACGTGAATAGCTCATAGGACTTGTAACAATCAACATGGATAAGAAATGGAAATCCTCTTCTTAGAGTATGGGATCATTGTCAACTTTAGAAGAAGCTCCTTCTTTATTTGAGTAGGTTTGATTGATTATTGAAGAATTTATTGTGTTTCTCTATCAATAAATAAGAGGTCTCAAGAAGCTAAAGACAATGAAAACTAATTGATGGGCAACCTTTTGACTGTCAAGAAGTGATTGCCTCAGATGAAAGTAGTGATAAATGTCACTATCAACAAAAGAACAACCAATAAATGATAAATTTGCAATGAGATCATAGTGCCTAAATCAGTCTAAAAGCTTATAAGGATCAGAACCAAGACATATAAGCTTCAAGAACAATTTGAGAGCATCAAAGTCATCTACCAGACATTAGAATTTGTCAAATCAATGACACATAGCAGCCTCATTACAGTCTTATGTTGTATTAAATAGCAAAAGCCAAGTCTAAGATAGTGTTAGAAGGTGTGTGAGATTCTTCAACATGGATAACTGATAGGTATAACACTGAGAGCAGCAATATATGAGATTTGATGAATGATAGTGGCCATGATATGGAGATGACAGTGTCAAGTATCACTGTCAAAGCATGAATAGAGGTCCTAATCTGAGTCTTTTCAAGAGAGAACAATAAATATGAAGCACCAAGGTCTACAGTCAGATCAGAGACAACCATCTAGCAGCCCAAAAAAGAGTCAAAAGGCTGTGAAAGGTCAAAATCACAGTATTTCCATAGCCCATGAAGTTCTAGAAGATGTGCAAGGGCAGTTCATAGTGCAAGGTCATAGGTATTTAGTGTCATAATTATTTTCTTCACCCCAAGATCTTGATGAAAGATAAAAGGATGCCATGACACAAAGTGAAAAGTCTATAGCACTGATAAATAGGTTAGCATTATGTCATATGCATACAAGACATCATGATGCAGATTTGATAGTAATAAAGTTGCAGCAGTCATCAACTCAAGCATAATGAAGGCATGGACACTGAGCATGCAAAAATATAATTGATAACAGTGGTGAAATGATTAATGTTGTATCACAATTTGATATCAAATTGTCTATGAAGATGTTTGTTGAAAGGTTTAGTGTTGGTTTTAAAGGTGAAAACATTGCATGAGGTCTACCACCATAAAGGAAATACAAAGCTACAAATAAGACAGTGACCATTCAAAGATAAAGCTACAAAGAACTATCAAAGAAACCATAGTCCAATGAAGAATCAAGAGACAACAGGCCTAAGTGTAGTCTCAGATATTTAAAAATGTCATTATGGATAGTTAAGAAAAATAAATGCATTCATGATATTTACACTCAACAAAAGAGAAGGGTTTGTATTCATCAAAGATTAGTTGAAACACTTGTGAGAGAGAGATCAATATCCATCAAGCCATAAATAAGATAATAACCATTACAAAGCACGATGAGTCAAAAAGGCAATCAAGAATTATCAGTTCAAAGGATCAATAGGTGAATCTTCTCTTGTTGATAATCTCTAGTGATGGTGTATAGGATCCCTGTTCCAATCTCAATGTGCCAAAGCTTGATGAGAAGTCATGGATTAGAAGTTACAAATGCCTTAAACAGTTTTCTATTGAGAGAAGCCATATAGTCAAATCAAGACTCAATCCACAATGGTAAGATACAAACAATGATGATAGTCAAGGAGTCATTCATTGTAGGGTTTTCATAAAATTTTAGAATATGGTATGAGCAGTCCAAAGAACTATGACACTTCATTGAAAGGAGTAGCATATCAGTCCTTATTGGCATCAAATTATACAAATGACAACTAGGGATGAAGCTATAGGAGACAATCACTATCTTAGTTTAAGACCCTAGAACAATATAGCCCCAATGGAGAAAGCAAAAATCAAAACATAGGAGAAGTCCTAGAATCCCACTAAAATCTTATTTGCAGTCGCAAAGTTGCAAGATCAAAAGCATATAATGGTAAAGATGACCTAGGGTTCTCTTTTTATTATTGAGACAATATTATGTGAATATGATAGTTTAGCAGCCCTCGAATGCATGTGAGTAGCCCCAATGAAGAAACAATACCATTAGGGTATTAGAATAATTTTTGAAACCTGCAATCATGTTAGACAAGTATTGAAAGTATAATTCATAGAGAAACCATTTCAACTAGGTTTAGATAGCATATATTCATAACTATTTCAGTTTTATGTGAACTACACAATATCTATAATGCATAATTGGAGTTAAACCATAATAGGGCTTGGATGAGAAACGTGATAGGGCACCCAAATCTGTCCACATGCTAAGCCCAAGAGTGGATATACCATCCCTCTTGGCCCCATGTGGCAGTCCACCATCCATATGAGGTGGTGTTCTTAGTGGGTAAACTTGTACCTTCCCTCCCTATCCATGCTACCTTATCCACCCTTCTATGATTGAGACCCCTTTAATCAAAATGGTAGAGGTTGATGGGGAAACCACAATTACATTATGTAGGATCTCCTACCCTATCTCATTGAATTCATTCCTACACCAAGCAACTATGAACAAAAGCGTAGGTATTTAACAACAATGATATGGTCCATGGACTAGTGATCCTCCTCTTGATACTCCATCTACAAATGAGAACATCTCTTGTACACATTGCTACTTCAGGATTAAAAGTTGCTTCTTCTAGAACTTTCCATGATTCTTCACAATAGGATTATATGTCTTCTAGATTCACCCCACTAGGACACATTCATATCAAGCATCTTTACTTTTTTGAAAAGTAGACCACATTTCAGATCTAGATGACACCATAATGACTTTGATTTCCTCTTGCAAGATATTCCTCCATCATGTATTGCTTCATCGAAGTTCAAATTTGCTTCTTCAAGGGCTCTCAATGATTCTCTATATAGGATTCTTCGTGTCTATGAGATCCACTTCATTGGGAGGCCTACTTAAACATTTCACATCTGTTTGTAGACTCTCACTTTTCAAACATTTCACATCTTATTGAGCTTCACTTTGTTTTGAGAATAGTTTAATATTCTCTACTTAACAGGGCCAACCACGTGAAGGTGGAAGCTCATTTGGCCCCTCCCCTCCCCCCCAAAAAAATCACTCTAAATTCCCTGTTAACATCTAACATTCATTCATTCTTTCATTCATTCTTTCATCCATTATTGAAATATAACATTCATTCATTATCACATAATGTTCATTAACACATAAAATTCATTAACTTTCATTAAAACACAACATTCATCAATAATCATCAACACATCATTCATGAACATTCATTAGCACATAATTACATTCATTACACATAAAAATCAGTCATTATCAAATAAGGTAGATTACAATCATTTCTTTCTTTGTTTTTTCTTTGAAGCTATGAAAAGACTAAGTGGAACATTGGTTTCTTCATCATTTCCCCCATCTATGGATGTTATGCCCTCTTCTCATGCTCTTGATGTATGCCTAGTCCTATACAAATGAGGAGGATGTTGAACCAAAGGGGGGTCCTCTGCAATAACAAAGAATTGGGTTAAATTCAAAACATTTTTTTATTATTGTTACAAGTATTTCATTAATTTAAAGAACACAACCATTACACTCTTTAGGTGATGGGGCCACATCATTTTGTCTAGCCTCAACCTCAACATGCTGAGCACCCTCTAGATCCTCTAGAGTTGAAATACGAAATGTTACATTAATCAATACACCAATTGCAATTAAATTTGTTTAAAGGAATAACAGTGGTCCTCTTTACCTAGTTGGGGAACATCACGTTCCTGATGTTGTCTACCTAGATCATGCTCCACTTGGTCACCACCAACTACATGCTCTAAAATATTAACAATAAAGGTTACATTAATTACTACACTAATTTTCAATTTAAGATGTTTAATTGTATTAATAATTACATAAAAAAATTTGAATAGCAAATGAATACCTCCACTACTAGGATGCACATCCGGACCTTCATGTACAGGTTCTGTTCCACGATTATCATGCTACATTGCAATGTCATGTGTAGTGTTATCATTGCTTGCTTATTTAAAAAAAATATAGTCACTTTATGTTGAAACTTAACATCAAATAGATTATTGGTTAAGTATTCAATTTGAAATAATTTTCATTTAGCTTAATTACCATTGTGACAGATGCATCAGAATCTCGTGTTTGCCCACTCAATTCTCATAGCCTTTCAACCACAGCTATATAGCCTTGCTGGTAGCCAATTCTCTTGTCATCTTCCATGGGCACTCTATTGAATTTAGAGCCCTACATTTTTGCTTAGTATTGTGAATTTTGCTTGTATTGTTTGATCAAAAAAAAATTGTTTACAATTTATAAATATTTTGATGTGATACTTAATTTATTGATTCTTACAATTTGTGCAGGAAGTTTCATATAACCACCAGAGCCGAGTTTGTGTTGCCCATGCTTTTCTTGTCTTGCCTTGGTTGCCTTTGACGTGTCACTCAATCTATGAAAAGTTTGAAATATGTTAGATTATATAAATATAATGAATAATTAGTACATATTCACATTCTTAATAGTATCAAATACCTTCTTCTGGCGTCTGGTGGTGTATTTCCTTTTTTCCTTTCAATTCTCTCCTTTGCATCCAGAATCAGGTCCTTCCACTCCCTCTCTGGAATCATGGAGGGACGCTCATACTTTACGTTCCTCTCTAAATGTGTCCTGTATTTGTCCCTCACATATTTTAGATATGTGCCAGCTTTTTCCAGGGGCTTAGTCTTGTTGAATGTGTCATTTCCAAACAACCCTACCATATGGTTTGTGAGTTCATCTTTTAACTTTTTTTCTTGGTCATTCCACCTTTAAAGCAAAAACAAACCTATTAGATTTAGAAAGAAACTGAAGCTACCTTTGATATAGCTCAAGAAATGGATAAAAGGAAAACTATTCTAGCAATGATATGAAATCAAAATAGTGGATAAGGGTTAGTTCATGTATGATGTTCCACCTTTTATGTATGGTGGGCCCAAATATCTACAATGAAATGTCATTAAGATTTTTATAAAAAATATCATTTCCTGCAAAAAAAACATGGGATCATTAGTCCAAAATGAGTGATCAGTAAGTAAATTACAATTAGACTATATATAATAATATTTTTAAAGTACCTGGAACCTTCTGTATCTTCAAGGGAATCAATTCTCAGTCACTCACCACCTATGTGGCCTGCAACATTCTCGTACTAGCAATATGAGAAGATCCAGGAAATGATGGTATGTTATCAACAGTACTCGCCTCTGGCGCATCCTCATGTGCATCTCCTGCCACAGTAAATGAATCCACTATGAAATGCTTCCAAGAAAGAACACTTCAAGGGTAATAAACACATAGCGAAAGAGAGAGAAAAAGAGGGATCTACCACTAGTGGGCGGGTCAACACGAACCGGTGCAATAGATGATGTTTGCATGCTATGTGTTGCCAACATTGCAGTCGACAATACAGTTGGGCTCGACCTCGAACCCATGTCAGCAACTGAAGAGTAATACATTAAATATGTAAAACATTATAAAAGCAAGTTCACAAGTCCAAAGGAGTGGTTTTAATATATAGAACATGGTCATCACCTGAACTACTCGCAATACCCTGATCATCGCCACCAGGATGATGAGGCCCTATAAATTACTGTAAAAACAACACATACATATTTTAGTTAATGACATAAAAGAGATAAAAATATAAACCATTATTGAACTTTTGTTATGATTAAAGCTTTCATTACTGCTTACTTGCAAGTTTTCCATTGTCGTCAACAATAGTTGCACCCTCTTTGTTATCTCATCAGGTTGAGGACTTATGGTTGCCAAATCAAGAATCTCTTGCCTAATTTTTCTATTATTCTTTTGTACAAATTGCATAGGGTTTGCATTAAGTGCGATGTCATCAGCACATAACATTGTCAAGTGCCCCACATCCCTATGGAGGTGCTGAGGTACTGCAGGTTCCTTTCCCTTATCCCGAACATCCGTCTGTGACAAGAATATAATTTACACTATCAAAATTACTTCAAAACACTCAAGAAAAGATCATAATGTAATAGTTTGATTCTATCTAATTTGTACAATTACAATGAGGTTTACCTACTCCGTAGAAGTGTCGGGACCTGCACCCCTATCTATGCTATGTGGTGGATCCATGTGGCCCTATGACAAAGAAAAAATATAAAAAATGTTAGCGAAATGAAACCAATAGACTTAGCAAAAAAACTTAATAATACAATGGTTTATTGGATTCATTAATTGGAAGTTGGCTTAAATGGTATATATATAGTACGTACCACCCCCATGATAGTAACTTTGTATCTATACGATTCAAATTGTAATCGATTAGCAGCTCTTCCCCTGCACTTATTGATTTTATCGCACATACAAACACACAATTTCCCTCACATGCCTCAAATATGCAATTGGGTTGCTTATTAGTTGACCCAGGTCGTGTAATATTTATAAAACCTACAATATTCCTTGTTGCTTTTGGCCTTCCATCAATGTATACAGCCACTCGTTTACTTTGATCATTATCATTTTGTTGTATATAATTGGCTGATAGTGCATACCTACACATACTTTTTTTATATCGAACAATCTGCATCCAATCATTATAATTGTAACAAGGTCCAACAAACTCTTTCAATTCAGCAACTTTGTTGTAATAGACCTTTATGTTGTCCATGGAAAATAGGCCCAAACCATGTAACGATGAAGGTGCTATGCGATATATCCTCTCATTAACACAAATATCAGTGTTTATTGGAGGAAGTTCCTTGGGTACACATTGTTTTAGTAGATGTTTGTACCTCAAGGGCACCTCAATGTTGCCTTTGGTCTCATCATCATAAGAACATGACCCCCTTTGAGCAAGAAAAAATTTCATGCATTTATTGAATTTTCTTCTAATCTTTTGACCTCTAGTTGATCTCCCTATTTGAGATCTACTACATGTCTCACTTTCCTCTTCTATTCCTACATTTCCCTCACTCAAGGAAGAAACATCTGACAAATACCTATTTGGTGATACCTATGCACCATCAAATGAGAGAGTTAGTTGGTAATGAGAGAGATATTTTGCAAATGAGGGTAATATTGATGAATAATTCGGCCATAAAGTTGATGTTGAGATTAAAATTTGAGTGAGTCCAACTAGGGCCTCAAGTGTTGATAACTGTATTAGATTTGCTGCTAATGTTGATGTTTGAAAAACTGAGGAAGTTTGTTTTTCTTGTAATTTTTAAAAAATATATTATTTCTATAAGGTGTATTGACTTATACCTGTTGATCCATGAGACTGTTCAGGATCCTTGTCAAACGGGTTCAGGTTCCTACACCAACAATTGAGCATCATAAGCATTACATTTGTAATTTGGTCAACAATAAATACTATAGTATCATAAGCATCATAAGCATCACATATTTATCATCATATATGTAATCGAGCATCATAAGAATCACATATGTATCATCATAAACATGTAATCCATCACATACGTATCATAAATCACCATCCATCACATAGCTAATAAGTAGTCCACCTTACATAAATAAACACAAAGTTCAACAAATGTCACATGTATCATCATAAGCATGTAATCCATCACATATGTATTTTAAATCACCATCTATCACATAGCTAGAGGTGCATCATGAATTAATTAAGTAATGGCATTAGAATTCAAAACATATGAATTATTTATGTAACCATATAAGTCAAATCAATTTCTATCAAGATATCAATATTAAATAGATAATATAATAATTGTATCTCATACATTTAATTCATGCCATTGATCTTCTTCTTCATCCAACTCATCATCATGACCATCATCATCATCATCATCATCATCATCATCATCATCATCATCATCATCATCATCATCATCATCATCATCATCATCCTCATCGTCATCGTTGTCGTCATCATCATCATCATTGTGTTCGTCATCATCATCGTCATCACCATCATCGACACCATCACCATCACCATCACCATCATCATCAGCAGTAGCACCATCATCATCATCAACTTCTTCTTCGTGTACATTTCCGTCAGGAACATCATCGAGTAACTGTCAATTGTGATCATCTATATCATCTTCTACTTCTTCAATATCTTCTTCTTCCATCACATTATACATTATCAGCGTTCCTCTTGGATCATGTCTAACAACAAATGACCAACCCAGTTTATGTGGAGCCTTCGATTTATGTGGAACCTCTGAGTAAAATACCTACTCACATTGACTTGGAAGAACATAGGGCTCATCCCCAACTCATTCAAACAACCTTGTATTAACCATTGTAAATCCATTATCATGTTTGATAATAGTTCTATCAAGATCATTTATATTCAGTCGTAGCCTATACCATTTGATGACGAACAAAACTAATTTGAAGGAATTAAGGTCACACTCAAGTATATCATCCAAAATGCCATAGTATCAATTTTGAGACACTTGAGGATGTATGTCGTTTCTAGATGAAAGATTGGTCACTTCAAAGACTGCAATTATCCCAGAATCACAAGTTTTCTTCGTGTCATCCAACTGTTTGATGCAAAATTTATGACCATTGCAACACATAGCCTTGTGGTGTTTGACCTGCAATATGTCTAACATATTAAAATTATTGCATCATGAGTTGATAAACATACAGGTGATTAATAAAATTATACGTACCTGTTGATCTCTTAAACCATATGCTAAATCAATTTCCCTTTGTGTAACATTGGAATCTCCATTACGATGAGCTTCTTTAACCAATGAAGCAACACCATCCCATGTTAATGTGTGACTAGAATGTTGACATCATTCAATCCACACCATCATCCAATCAAGATTGTTTGCAATATACAAATGTAGCACATCCCACTCCCGACCAACTGTACAAATAATTAATAGACCACTTACAATTGATTTATTTAGAAGATGAAGAATTAATTTACTACAATAACATCTTATAATTACCTCTCACTTTCTTCAATCTACCTTTCCCCATCAAGTGCTCCCCTTCGAATTTATTAATGGGGTTGGGATCCCAAATGCGATCTACGTGGATTTTTGCTGCAAACTTAGGAAGCTATTCAGTAATGTACACCATAGTTTGGTATACCATATATCCCTCCACCATAGAACCCTTAGGATGTGCTCTTTGTCGAACCAAAGCCTTCAAAAATTTCAAGTGCCTCTCAACCATCCAAATTGACCTAGTGTGTATAGGTCCACACAATTTGATCTCCTCAACTTGGTGTATGAGGTAGTGTTCTTGTGCATTGAAAAAGTTGAAGGTAGACACTTTTGCATTTCACACATTTGATGAGGGATTTTTCTCTTCCAATATTTTATATCTTCCTTGTGGATTTCTTGAGATGACAACCACCTAATTAAAGAGATTGAAGACACAAAAATATATAAATGAGACTTTACAAAATAATATACAAATATATTGCATAACAAGTAAAGCAAATGGCAAATATAATATCTATACAACTGTACGTTAGGAAATAGGAAATCATCACAAGACAAGATAAACATACTAATCATTCAATCACAAAAGCATTCATTGCAATGATCTATCCTAAGACACACTCAATAGAGACATGAAACAAAAGCATTCAAAAGCAAAGATTATGCAAACCATAGGCAAGATTTGAATGCTCCTTCATGCAGCTCCATTGTTCTTCTTTCCTCTCCAAATAGTTGTGGATCTCACCTACAAGTGCACACACAATTGAAAGCAAGTAGACGGGATTTTTGATCAAGAGTACTAGAAGCGTAAATTCGATAGTCTGATTAAGGATTATTAGCCTTGATTGATGAAGATCATCCAATTTATAGAAGAATTGGAGAGATGACAAGATTAGCATGATTCAATTCAAATGGAAATTGCAAATCAATTATGTCAATTATGACAAATTATGACAAATTATGCACTTTCTATGCAAAATTTGTTGATTGATAATTTATGACAAATTATGACAACTTCTATGTCAAAATTGATTGATTGTCAATTATGACAAATTTATGACAAATTGACATGTCATTTCCATGAATTTGGGAGAGAAATAGGAGGAAATTGAAATTAGGAATTAGAAAAATTAGAAAATTGGGAAAATAGGAAATTAGGAAATTGATGGAAATTAGAATTTAGGTAAATTAATTAATAATTTGTCATTTATTAATTAATTCACAAAGAGGAATAATTAGCCAATTAAATGAACATTTAATTGCAATGAGAAGACTTAGGATAAATAAACAATTTATTAATCCTAAAGGAAGAAATGACACACACAAGGTTAAATGATTAAATCATAAAACCCTAGCAGATGAATTAGGTCTTGAAAGATAATTGACTAGATCATGGTTTGATTTTGGATTGATAAATGACCAATGTGATAAATGTTTTGATTGAGAAAATGCGCCAATTGACGAGGAACAATGACAAATTGATCCAAATTGACATATTTGAGACAGACAATGATCGATGACAAATCGATCGCAAAATGACAAGATCGAACAAGATGACAAGAGTTGATGATAAATAGATTGCAAAATGATAGGATTGAAAATGACCATGATCAATGACGAATTGATCGCAAAATGACAAGATCAAACATGACAACGACCGATGACAAATCGATCGTTAAATGACAAGATTGAAGGATTGATGATAAATCGATCGCCAGATGACAAGATTGATAAGAGGACAACGATCGATGACAAATTGATCGCAAGATTGACAGGACAAAACCCTAATTAGGATTGACGATGTCCAAAATGATGACAAATAAGCACGCACATTGATGCAATAGGATAAGATCGATTAAAATCATGACTGGATAGTGTTGTCGACAAGACCAAATTCGAGAATGAGATAATTGAAGAATGTAGAAGAATGACTCGATGTTCACAAATGATAAAAACCTAGTATGAATCATAGGAGAAATGTTAATGCGACGCAAAAACCTAAAATGAGGCAATGCGCAAATGTTAAATTATGACTCCGCAAGCGTTGACCATTTTTAGGTGTCTACATTTTGCCCCTCTTTGAGACAATGCAATTTTAAGCGTTGTTTCAAAGAACTTAATGAAAATGCCCCAGACAATAATAATGACATATGAAAATGCCCCAGACAATAACAATGACATATGCATGCCCCCTCGAGGAATTGGCCGGAAACATGCAGAAAATAGGCCAATTGATCGATAAGAATGATAGGAGACGATAGGTTCGAACGGACTGCCAAGACTGATGGAAGAAATGTTAGTAAGAAGAAATTAGATAGAGGACAGCTAGAGATGAAGAAAAACTTGCTTTCAGTAATGCACTTTGTAGGTGAGAACCTTTATTTTAATATAGCAAAATGGATGTGTAGCATCATGGCATTGAAGGCCAGAGCTGAAATGCAACCCTTTTTGCAAAAAAATAGACACATCGTAGACAAACAACAATCACAATCAAAAAGAAAATGACCATGATCCATCCCGGTCACTCTAAATCACGCAGTGACATCATCGAGCAACATAGGAACATGACCGAAGCCAAAGATAAATCAATAAAAAGATAAGATGCACAAATTCCAACAAATCAAACAAACATCTTGATCTTCATTGTCAAAAGTTGAAAGTGCTGATAGGACAATCATGTTGTCTGGTTTTAGGACATGCGGTACCCCGTCTAAGACAGGACATAGTCTGGTTTCGAGTATACCACACCCTATATAAGACCCATGATATTAGTAGAGACAAGGACAAATGATTTTGAGGTTGATTGATATGACAATTTTGATCAGTTTGAATGTCTGGTTTGATGGAAAAAGGTTCATCTATTAACGCATGATTTCATTAAAGCACAGTGTGCGATTGCGTGTCATTGGAGGGATGCTCAGTGATCTATCTTAAGAGGATATTTATGTGCAAAATGGGTGTCTTTGGATTTTAATGTTTTGAAATGTTTTTTGTGTTCATTTTTTCAGGACTTTTTATGATTTTTAGGGATTTTCATTTTTCAATTTTTAGATATTTTTTTTCAAGACATTATTCGATTTTTTTGAATTTTTTTAGGACTTTATTTGATTTTTTTAAGAGACTTTTTTCAGGACATTTTTCAATTTTTATGAGATTTTTTCAGGACATTTTCCAATTTTTTTTGAATTTTTTCAGGACTTTATTTGATTTTTTTAAGAGACTTTTTTCAGGACATTTTTCAATTTGTATGAGATTTTTTCAGGACTTTATTTGATTTTTTTTTGAATTTTTTCAAGACTTTATTTTATTTTTTTTAAGAGACTTTTTTCAGGACATTTTTAAATGCAAAAGTTCCAGTGATCGATCATGACAAGGGAACGCACCCAATGTGCATCGGAAAGACATACATAGACCAGGACCAAAACATATGGACAAAGAACCGGGGTATGTAAGACAATGATGTTGACCAATAACGAGCCTGAAATAGGACATTGGGTCAAGACAAAGATAAACATGAGGAACCGGCCGAGAAAAAGCATAGCTTAAAGGTCATGATAGATGACGGAGCAACAATCTCATTTTACACATGGTGCCTGTTTGCCAGGTTTTCACCAAGGTACTTGCCCCAAGCGCCTGTTTGCCAGGTTTTCACTAGAGGGCAAATCATTTTTCTTTGCTCTTTTTTTTTTTCTCTTTTTTTCATTTTTTTGTATTTTTCATTTTTTTCATTTTTTTGTATTTTTCTCTTTTTTCATTTTTTTGTATTTTTCTCTTTTATCATTTTTTTGTATTTTTTCAGGATCATATTTGAAGAAGTACTGATAGAAAATTAGGCCCAGTACTTGCGAAGATGCATGTTGTTTATAGGATCGGACAGAGGTTCACCTTCCACGGTAGCAAGCTGATATGCCCCCGAGCCATATGCTGCAGTTACTATGAAAGGACCAACCCAATTAGGTTCAAATTTACCTTTGATGATGTCACTAGACTGTGCATTCTTAGGGTTTGCCTTTAAAACCAGGTCTCCCACTTCGAAGTGTCGCCCTTTGACCTTCTTATTATAAGAGCGATGGAGACAGTTTTGATATGCTTGCAAATGTGTCAGAGCTATTTGACGTTTCTCATCTAACATCTCAAGCTGATGTAGCCAAGAGACTCTGTGTGTCTCATCATCAATCAGATGTTGCAAGGAGACACGCAAGGAAGGAATCTCCACCTCCAAAGGTAAAATAGCTTCCGCACCATACACCAAGGAATAAGGTGTTGCGCCAGTAGGTGTGCAGATAGAAGTGCGATAAGCCCATAGTGCTGGATTCAGTTGTACATGCCAATCTCAACTAGCATCATTGACAACCTTTTTGAGGATCTTGATAATGGTTTTATTTGATGCTTCAGCTTGACCATTCCCCTGTGGATAGTATGGACTAGAGAAATGGTGTTGGATATGAAACTTTGCACAAAGCTCTTTAACATCTTTATTCTTGAAAGGATGACCATTATCAGTGACTATGGCAAGGGGAACCCCATACCGGCATATGATATAATTCAGCAAGAATTTTGAAATTTGGACACCCATGATATAGGTCATGGGGATAGCCTCAATCCATTTTGTAAAATACTCTGTGGCTGTAATGATGAACTTGTGTCCATTTGCAGAGGTTGGGTGAATCTTTCCAATAAGATCCAATCCCCATTGAGAAAAAGGCCACGGAGATATGACAGAATGAAGCTCTTGGGCTGGTGCATGAATGTAGTTTCCATGAATCTGGCATTTGTAGCACTTCTTAACAAAATCATGAACATCTTTTTCCAGAGTGGGCCAATAATACCCAACATGAATCAGCTTTTTAGCTAAGCTTAGACCATTGAAATGGCCCCCACATATACCATCGTGAACCTTGTGTAAAGATGTTTGTGCTTCGTTAGAATCCAAACACCTGAGGAGGGTATGGTCAAAGGAACGACAGTAAAGGGTGTCGACGATGATGACATATTTGGCTGTCTGTCGGATAAAGGCTCGGCATTGGTTAGCGGAAAGGTTGGGTGGTAAGGTTTGGGATTTCAAATATTGATAGACATCATTGTACCATGGGGAGTTGGGACCAACAAGAACGCACATCACATCCACTGTCGGAATGTCAAAAGAAGGAACCAGCAATTGTTCAACTAAAAATTCACATTTGTCCATATTGCTTGGCATATTCAACATGGAAGCAATCGTAGCCATCGCATCTACCGACTTATTTTGCATTCTTGGAACTTGATTGAAATGGATAGCCGTGAACTTGGTCTTGAAGAAATCTACCATATGCTTATAGGGAATAAGCTTTTCATCTTTTGTTTCATAGTCATCATTCACTTGTCGGATGACTAATTGAGAATCTCCATAGACTTGCAAATGCTTGACATTCCAGTGGACTGCTACTGAGAGTCCTGTAACCAATGCTTCATACTCTACAATGTTATTGGTGCAGGGGAAAGTTATTTTGTAAGACTCTGGAATAGCATCACCTTGAGGGGTGACAAACAAGATGCCTGCTCCGGACCCGAACTTGGTATGGGACCCATCAAAGTATAACTTCCATTCAGTAGATGATGTGAAAACAAAGACTGATTCATCTGGAAAATCAGTCAACATGGGATGATCATCAGAAAGAGGAGCCTCTGCAAGTTGATCTGCTATGACTTGTCCTTTTATGGCCTTTCACTCCATATACTCAATGTCAAATTCATTGAGAATCATAACCCATTTTGCTAGGCGACCCGTCAAAGCTGCTCGGCTAAGCAAATATTTTAAGGGGTCAATTTTTGCAACCAACAATGTTTGGTGGCTCAGCATATAATGTTGGAGTTTCTGCATTGCAAACACCACTGCTAAGCATGCCCTTTCAATAGTTGAATAATTTAGCTCATAGCCTACCAGTGTCCGACTGATATAGTAAATAGCTCTCTCTTTGCCGTTCTCATCTTGTTGGGCCAAGAGAACTCCTAATGTCGTTTCAGTTGCAGAAATATACAATAAAAATGGCTTTCCATCTATTGGAGGCATTAGAATAGGTGGCGACAACAAATATTCTTTAAGAGCTTGAAAGGCTGATTGACATTACTCAGTCCATTTGAAAGCAACACCTTTATGTAATAGATGCTGGAATGGATGACATTTGTCGGCCAACTGAGCTATGAAGCGGCGGACTGACTAGAGCTTTCCTTGTAGACTTCTTAATTGCCAGAGATTTGAAGGCGGAGGCATATCCATTATTGCTTTGACTTTGGCAGGGTCGACCTCAATGCCGTGGTGAGAAACAATGTATCCTAGTAACTTGCCAGCTGTGACACCAAATATACACTTCTTTGGATTGAGCTTGAGTTTGTAGGTCTCCATTCAGTCAAAGATTGGGCCCAGGATGGCCAGATGACTATCTTTAGTGACAGATTTGCATAACAAGTCATCAACATAGTCCTCCATTAGAGTGTGCATGAAATCATGAAAAATTGTTGTCATTGCTCTTTGATATGTTGCACCTACATTTTTAAGACCAAAGGGCATCACATTCCAACAATAGGTACCCCAAGCATAGGTGAATGTTGTCTTATGCTGATCTTCAGGAGCAATGCGAATTTGGTTATAGCCGGAGAAACCATCCATCAATGAAAGCATCTCATATCCAGCTATCATGTCCACTATGATGTCTATGTTTGGCAATGGAAAATCATCTTTAGGGCATGCTTTATTGAGATCCCTAAAATCTATGTAGATTTTGATGCCCCCAGTTACTTTCCTAACTGGCACTAAATTTGAAATCTAGTCTGCATAATCAATGGGTCTGATGAAGCCCACATCTAGCAATTTTTTTAATTCCACTTTGACCAAAAGAGCCACCTGAGGATGCATCTTTCTAAGTTTCTATTTGATAGGCTTGGCATCCACTTTTAATGGCAAATGATGAAGAACCAATTCTAGATCAAGGCCAGGCATATCTGCATAGGACCATGCAAAGCTGATCTTCTTCTCAAGAAAGAAATTGACAAAATCTATTTTTTCCTGTTGTGAGAGGGAAGCAGCAAAATGAATGACCTTAGGGTTGTCAGGTGTACCCAAATTGATTTCCTTGGTCATTTCCACAAGTAATGTTGATTTGTCCTGACTTGATAGGGGTATGTCCACTCTTCCAAGTTTGGGCGCCTCAGAGAGGTTTTCACCCGTAGGTACGTCTTTTCTTTTTACTTTTGTATGATCAGAGAGTGCCTTACGGTTTTCACCCAAAGATCTATTCTTTTGATTTTTTATTATTTCTTTTTTTTTTTTTTTTTGATGACTGGAAGAGGGAGTTGACTCCCCAAAATATGCCATGGAATCTAGGTCAATAGCAAATCCTGCATTATGATCACCTTGTGGTATGCCTTCTCGTAGTCCAAGGAATTCTGCAATTGCTTCTTCATTTTGAAAATAGTCCAATGTGAGCGGTTCTTGTTGGTCATGTTGGATAAGCTGGGGATAGATGAGGGGCATGTCATCATCAGTTGTAAGGAGAGAGAGGGCTGATATGGTAAAGATATGAACATCTGTAGTGTCACTATTCGAACTGCTTGTATCGGATTCGGAGCTTGGATCCCAAAATGTCTCTATCCAAGCGTGAGGACAAGTTTTAGGAAGAGGAGTTATTTCATTTTTGTCTTCCATAGGCAAGATATCAGGGTCAATGAAAATATTATCGAGGGCATAGGAGCTAGAAGAAAAATAACTCCACTCCCATTCATTAGAATCAGTTTCAGGGCGGGGATCCTCAGGTGTTATTTCATCGTCAGAATCACGCCCTTTTCTACACGTGGGCACTTTGATAGATGTGGATCCAATTCGCAACGGTACAATACCTAACCCTAAAGTTGGAGGTTGCCTCTTGGGTATGACATGTTCTAGCCTTCCATTGTTGTTCAGGCCTAAGCCACTGCAACCATCATATCCTTTCTTTTGCAGCATGGTAAATCCTTTGCCATATCGTTCCACTGGCAACCTGACAGGTGGGGTCTCAATTGGATCTTTATAAATCCAATCTATGACATCGTCATCTACAGTTTCCTTGTCAAGTTCTCCCCATTTGGTAAATGTAGTAGGAGGCTGATATTGAATAATGACCTTAGGTTCTTTTTGCAATAAATGCGGTTTGCCATATGATTTTGGAGATATTGGCAAATTCCCGATGAGGAATGTCTGATCCATTGAATATTCTCCACATCCTTGGTCTTGTATCTTCAATTTTCCTTTGATAGCCTCTAACAATTGATTGGGATCCACATAGCTATGTGATTTGGCCTCTCTGTTGACTGGGACTTGCCGCTGAGGGGTATCCTTTAGAGTAGCACAAAATTGAAATAGATTAGGATCTCCAGGAATTGTTATCTCAGTTCCATTGTAAGGATATTTCAAACATTGATGATAGGTGGATGGAACTGCTTTCATTGCATGAATCCATGGATGGCCAAGGATCATATTATAAGGGAGATCAAGGTCGAGGACTTGCAGGAAAGTGTTTTCTGTCACTGGACCAACTCTGATAGGCAATGTAATTATTCCTTTGGATGGGTGCTCAACATCATCATGTGCTTTGATTGTTATTCTTTTAGAAGCATCAATGTCATTTTCTGTATACCCAAGGCCAATAACCACTCTCAAAGTACAAATATTAAGACCTACTCCACCTTCTATCAAGACTCATCAGATTTTGCAGTTATGAACAAAGACTTCAAGGTGTAAAGGATCATTGTGAGGGAGCTTGTCGGGTGAGATATCATTGTCAGAAAATGCGACATTTTGGGAAATGACTAAATGTCCAATCCGGGCTTGAAACTAGTCAAAATCAATATCTGTTGGAACAGTGGACTCAACTAAAGCTTTATCCAGGACTGCACGATGCATGGGAGACATTTTCAATAACTCAAGGATTGATATTTGTGCAGGTGTCTTTCCTAGGTGATCCAAAAGATTATACTGACTTGCAGGAGTTGGCTTGGGAGGAGCTGCAGGAGCTCCTTTCAGGACTATCTTGGATCGATGAGTGGTGACTGCACAAGAAGGATCTTGTCCCTTTATTCTCAAGGTAGAAACATACTCATTTGATGCATGAAAACAATTAATGACATTATTATAACCAGAACTTGCATAATTGGCCATTTGGGCAGAGTTGGAAGAAGATGCTTTTCCCTTGTCATGATCAAGCAAAGGAGTTTTGAAGATAGTATGATCAGTGTTAGAGGTCGGATGGGGTGGGTCTACCCCAATTACTCCTTGCTCTAATAAATCTTGAATCATGTGTTTCAATTGGAAACAGGATGCAGTTTTGTGTCCTTTAGACCGATGATATTCATAGTATGCATTATCATTCCACCAATGCGGTTTTACCACTGGTTCTGCCTTGATATCTGGTAGCTTGATAAATTTTACTTGTATCAATTGTCTCATTACTGATTCAATAGGCTCTCCCAATGGCGTAAATTGTCAAGGAGGCCCATCCCGCAATCGGAAGGGTTTGCGCTGCTGGTTTTGTTGTTGGCCTTCTTGTTGAGTATGCTGTTGTTGAGCATGTTGTTGATATTGCGACTGTTGAGCATGTTGTTGATATTGTGACTGTTGAGTAACATTGCTCATTGGTGCTTGATTTTGTTCCATAGTTGACATATTAGGAACACTCAATTTCTTGATCGTGAATGGGGGTTGATTTGCATTCACCGCTCTTGCATCAACAACTCCATCATTAGTGACATTCTTGTTCTTATACCAAAGTCTATTTCTATCCCCCGAATAATTGGTATTGTCATTGTCTTTATTGAGCTTGATAATTCCTTTAGCTACCAAAGCCATTTCAATGCTCATTCCCTTCTTAATAAGTTTCTCTATAGTACTGGGACTTTTCAACTTTAGCTCATACATCATTTCTGGGACCAAATTTTGGATAAACAGATTCACTTGTTGTTCTTCGGGTATATCAAGAGAAGAATGACTATACAAGCTTCGCCATCGTTGCAAGAAAGTCACTAACGATTCACCTTGCTTTTGCTTGGTGTTGCATAAATCTGACATGGTCACATCACTGTCGATGTTGAACACAAAATGAGATAAAAACTTTTTAGCCAATTCAGACCAAGTCTTTATATTTCCTGGCAAATGTGAATACCAATCCATAGCTTGTCCCGTGAGACTTCGGGCAAATAATCACATTAGATATGTCTCCTCATAGCTTACTTCAGTACATGCCACGAAAAATGCTCGAATGTGATCTTTTGGATTGCCATTCCCTTTATATTTCTCAAAATTAGGTGCCTCAAAATGCTTAGGGAATGGAGGAATGTATACACTCTTGTCAAATGGATTAGGACATAAATCTTGATCTATATACAACTTCTCTGTTCGTTTAGTTTCTAATGCGTCAACTTTTCATTGCAACTTCTCAAGTTGTTGCGCAATTGTATCAGAATTAAGAGGTCCATCATTAATCCCAGTTGGTATCCTTTGTCGATACATCGCATTTCCGATCGGTTTTTGATACTCTGAAATGGCCGTTTGTGGTGTTTCCAGCATATAAAGTTCTTGACACATCGCTTGTTGCTGCGGTTGTGCTATGCCTTGATATTGACCTTGTTGTTGTGCTTCTTGGAGCCTAGGTTGATATTGCAATTGAGTAGGTTGTTGATATTGCACAGGTGCCAATTGCAGTTGTAAAGTAGGATAGCTTGCTTGTCTTGGCACATATTGTGGTACATGTTGGTGTTGAGGCTGACGGATTGGAACTTGTTGACTTTGTGCCAATTGTCGTCATGGTGTATATCCCATCATTTGTAAAAACTTTTTTTAAACTTGCTGTGTTGTTTGTCCAATCCATTGTGATGGTTGCAAGTTTGCATTAACTTGTAATGGTGCTGAAGGTGCTGCAATTTGTTGTCGAATGTGAAATTATTGTTGTTGCACATTACTTGTTTGCACATTCGATTGTACCTTTTGTATATTACTCAATTGTTGCAACAATTGTTGTTGGTGCAAACCACTATCTGTAGCTCTTTGTGTTGCCATTATTGAAGGATTTGTCGCAATAGTGTTTGGCAAAGATATTGAACTTAATGGGACATAAGAACTTTGTTGCATCGTGGAATTATTTTGGACATTGGTGACATTAGGCATTCCAGTTGTGAAGCTTTCCTGCATCTTAGATTTTGATCCCACTTTATGCATGTAAGGAACCACTTCTTGTTGAGGGACAGCTATGAATACTTGCGTGTTCTTCATTTGATCTTGTGTTACAGGTGTTGTGTTGAATAATGGATTATTTATCATTTCAAATGGTGACTTTTGAGGAATAGTCACTGTCAATGCCTTTGAAGCACGTTTACTCATCAAGGTAGGTTGAGTTGCTTGTTGTGCATCTTCTTCATTTGGATGTAGGGAAAAACTTAACAACTCACCACCTTGTTGTTCTTGCACATTGATTTGGTCACTTGAAGATGCCACATTACTCATCATGTTAAGATACTTTTGTGGAAACATCTTAAAGACTTTGTTCAAGAACTTATCCATCTTTTTTGTTATCTTTGGATCTTGAAGGAACATGTCAACATCACCAAAAGTATCAGAATTGGATGAGGAATCTGGTTGGACATTTGGATTCGTTTCTTGGTGAAAGCCTTGATCTAAACCAAATCCTTGTGAGAGGGTTTGTTCTTCATATAATGTTTGATTTTGAATGTCATGTTGCAGGTGTGGTTGATTCAAATTGAAAGGTGCACTTCCTCTTGGAGTTGGTGGAACACTCCCATGTCCTGGTTTCATAGGTACAAACACTGGTTCATACAATGGAGGTGGCCCAAGTTGAACTGTTCCATATGGTGGTAGAGATGTGTTTGATGAACCTTCAATTTGTACTGTTTGACTGGTTTGAAACTGCGAATTTGCTATGTTGTCCATGGGTTGATACATTTGTTTGCCCATCTTTTTAGATTTTGATCTTGTCTCAACAGGCATGTCACTTGTGCAAATGCAATGTTTTTGGAATTTTCAAAGATAATGTATGATATGCAACTAAATGCAAACTATATAGACGAGAATGCAATCTATGTTTTTGGTTGTTTTCGAAGATTTTGACAAACTTATGAATGCAAATCTAAAAGAGGGACCCTTGGGAAATTGGAATGATGTCTAGACCTCGAAGGACAAAAGGATGCAAGTGACAAAAGGACAAATGACAAAGTCTCCCCTATATGCTTGGATACTAAGCTAGGTTTGACCAAATGATATGGATGACAAAAGGACAAAGGATTTGATAAGGTCTAGACTTCTTAACAATGACTTAGGGTTTATCAAAGATTAGAATTACTCAAGTATGACAAAACTTAATTTTGGCACTATATGCAAAAGGACATTACTATGCAAGTGACCTTAATATGATATGATAATGACCTAAGCTTGATGAAGAGACCTAAGGTATGCAATGTATGACAATGATATGACTTTAATCCAAGAGGACATATGCAAATGGATGACTCTTATTGATATGCAAAGGAATATGACTTAGGTGAAACCTAACCTTGGTACTTGACAATGACTTTTGCAAAATGCAACCTAGGATGAACTTAAATGTAAGTGACATGAATGTTGAGACAAGATTTTGAACAATATTTGACAACCATGTTTGAAGATGAGTTTTGAATCTTGATAAACTTTTGTTGGATGAACGTCTCTTGTGTTTAATCTTGTGTTGGATCAATTTGTTTTGCTTTTTGAAATGGGATGCAATTCAACTTTTGACAAGCAAAGAATACAAGATATTGCAACTTAGACTCAAGACAATCATGCTCATTTCCACATTTCTTATGGTAGGCAAAGACATTAGGTACTTGAGAGGTAGACTCATTATGGGATTCAAGGAGAATACATAGATGCTTGACCCCATGGGCTCCCCTCCATGGCACTCACTTCTCAGGGCAGCCAAGCATCAGTCCCCATGGAAATCTCCCCATGGCGAACTTAGTATCTCTTCCAAGTATCCGAATTTGTCCTTCTCAAGCAACTAGAAGGGTTTTTGGCCTCTAAAAACAAGGTGTTTAGTAAGGATTTCTATTAAGCATTACTCCTTGATGTCACGCAAGCGTGATTGAGACATTAAGCCCATCAAGATACCAAACAAATGTAGTCATGCAAGCACGATTTAGACCGTGAGGTCCTACTTAGATGTTGATATGAGAAAGAGTCCAAGGGTCATCACTTCCCAAGTAACTGCAATTCCCACGTAATACTTCCTTCAAAGCTTTCGCTCATCGTGTATTTTTTTATAGTGAGTTAGAATGCCAAGGAATTCTAGCTATACTCACTTTGGGTCATTCCCTTCTCATGATTATCACTTGCTTGCAAAAGCAAAGTGGTCAGGAAGGCAGGCCCTCTAAAGGAGACAAACAATCAAAGACATGAGCATGGTATCGAAGATCTAGATTTCTGATCACCCTAAGAAGGATGAGAGCATACTCTCCTACTCCAATGTCACACTCAACAATCAAAGCACAAACACATTCATTCCAACCTATTTAAAAATCACTAAGTGCCTAATTAAAAATCACAAACACAAAGTTTGGTTGTTTCTCCAAGGCAACCTGCAAAAACCCGAGTTAGAAGTTTGATTTGTTGTCTTTGGCTATCTATTCTGCATAACACATGTTAGTAGTTTGATTTATTTTCTTTGCCATGCGTATACCAAGATTCTGCACAGATAATTAGTACCAAAATCTAAAGCACAGAAAACATAATGCAAAAACTAAACAAATTTCAAATAAAACACTGCATTTTTACCCCTGTTCTGGACTTTACACAGGCACAGAACCCATGACACAAGCGCAGAATGTAGGACACAAGCACAGAATGTCTTCAACACAGGCATAGAATGCTCAACATAGGCGCAGGATGCAGGACACAGGCGCAGAAGTCTCCAGAAAACCCTGCACGACCCTATTTTTGGGTTTTTTGGCCTGCAAATCAACTTGAGAGCACTCAAAACACCATAAAGAGGTTAGAAGGTTAGTGTTCACATCAGGTTCACCAATTAATGTACATTAGGAAATAGGAAATCATCACAAGACAAGATAACCATACTAATCATTCAATCACAAAAGCATTCATTGCAATGATCTATCCTAAACAACACTCAATAGAGACATGAAACAGAAACATTCAAAAGCAAAGATTATGCAAACCATAGGCAAGATTTGAATGCTCCTTCATGCGGCTCCATTGTTCTTCTTTCCTCTCCAAATAGTTGTGGATCTCACCTACAAGTGCACACACAATTGAAAGCAAGTAGATGGGATTTTTGATCAAGAGTACTAGAAGCGTAAATTCGATAGTCTGATTAAGGATTATTAGCCTTGATTGATGAAAATCATCCAATTTATAGAAGAATTGGAGAGATGACAAGATTAGCATGATTCAATTCAAATGTAAATTGCAAATCAATTATGTCAATTATGACAAATTATAACAAATTATGCACTTTCTATGCAAAATTTGTTGATTGATAATTTATGACAAATTATGACAACTTCTATGTCAAAATTGATTGATTGTCAATTATGACAAATTTATGACAAATTGACATGTCATTTCCATGAATTTGGGAGAGAAATAGGAGGAAATTGAAATTAGGAATTAGAAAAATTAGAAAATTGGGAAAATAGGAAATTAGGAAATTGAAATTAGGAATTAGAAAAATTAGAAAATTGGGAAAATAGGAAATTAGGAAATTGATGGAAATTAGAAATTAGGTAAATTAATTAATAATTTGTCATTTATTAATTAATTCACAAAGAGGAATAATTAGCCAATTAAATGAACATTTAATTGCAATGAGAAGACTTAGGATAAATAAACAATTTATTAATCCTAAAGGAAGAAATGACACACACAAGGTTAAATGATTAAATCATAAAACCCTAGCAGATGAATTAGGTCTTGAAAGATAATTGACTCGATCATGGTTTGATTTTGGATTGATAAATGACCAATGTGATAAATGTTTTGATTGAGAAAATGCGCCAATTGATGAGGAACAATGACAAATTGATCCAAATTGACATATTTGAGATAGACAACGATCGATGACAAATCGATCGCAAAATGACAAGATCGAACAAGATGACAAGAGTTGATGATAAATAGATTGCAAAATGACAGGATTGAAAATGACCATGATCAATGATGAATTGATCGCAAAATGACAAGATCGAACATGACAACGACCGATGACAAATCGATCGTTAAATGACAAGATTGAAGGATTGATGATAAATCGATCACCAGATGACAAGATTGATAAGAGGACAACGATCGATGAAAAATTGATCGCAAGATTGACAGGAGGACAAAACCCTAATTAGGATTGACGATGTCCAAAATGATGACAAATAAGCACGCACATTGATGCAATAGGATAAGATCGATTAAAATCATGACTAGATAGTGTTTTCGACAAGACCAAATTCAAGAACGAGATAATTGAAGAATGTAGAAGAATGACTCAATGTTCGCAAATCATAAAAACCCAGTACGAATCATAGGAGAAATGTTAATGTGACGCAAAATCCTAAAATGAGGCAATGCGCAAATGTTAAAGTATGACTCCGCAAGCGTTGACCATTTTTAGGTGTCTACAACAACAAATTGAACAAACATCACTACTTACCTCATGCATTTTCCAAGATCATATATGACTTGCTTGATATTATTGTCAAAGTGGTCTGGGAGAGATAGAGGTAGAATGTACTGCAACAATTATAAAATGATCTTTTCATTGTTTTGTAACATAATACAATGAAAAGTACATGTGCAGTATACAAATATATAGTAAATACACAAGAACGTGAATTACTTAAATGAAGGTATGCCAATCATGCGTTTTCATCCCCAGCCCAAATTCACTCTTTTTTGATATGAGATTGTTTATGTTCGCAGCAAATCCTGTGGGAAATCAAATTTTTCATATGACTTCTTTTATAGAATTGCTTTGCTGCTCCATTAATAACCAAGGAAGGGCACTTATATTAATCTGATCTCTATTGCTATTTGATTGGATGATATTTTTCATTGCATGATTGGATTCCACAATGTCACTACAAATTTTGACAATTTTTTCTTTGTCACACCTTCGATCCAATATTTTCCATAATGTCTCTGTTATATTCTTTCCAATATGCATTGTATCAAACAAATGCACAATTTGTAGCTACTCATAGTAAGGCAACCTACTGAATTGTCTAGGATAACTTTTTAGTCCCTTTGGAAGGTGGTCATCCATGCCTTGACAACCTTCAGTATCATCAATTACATCATCAATAAACAAAACACGATAGAAAAATTCAAATTCCAAACATAAACCATTAGATGGAATAACATTGTGAGGCCCTACCCCGATTCAGTTTGACATTTTCAGTTATTTGCATATTGAGACTATTATGGATGCTTTATTTTATGCTTTATGGACTTAGAACTTATATGATTCCATGATTTGGATCACACTGACATATGTTGATGCCTTATTTCATGCATGATGATTATGAAACTTTAGATATGTTACTAGAATAGAATTACATTATGATGGTGAATGTCATTATTGGAAATTTGCAGGATTTTATCTTGATGATAGAAAAATGATGCTTATTTATGAGTGGTTCAATTTTGGAAAAATTATGTTAATTGCTTATGTGAAATTGAATTTGAACAAATGAGATATTGAATTATGGTTGCCAAATGTATGAGTGTTTGATGTGCAATGGAATGCATGTATTTGATTATGTATAAATGTGATTAATTGGAATTACTAATGTGTTAATTGAGATGCGCAGGAAAATTATCCATGTGACCATGGAATTTAATGGAGAACCAAGCCTAGACCAAAGTGCGTTTGTTAAGCTGGGAGTTGTCTATTTGGAGAGACAACACCCCTTTGTAATGTATTTTATTTGTGAATTGTATAATGCTTGAGTGTTAAAATTAATTTATGTGTATATGTGTAATCCTACAAGAGACAAATTCTATGTGTGATTTTTATATTGTATTTTTATTGTGTCACTTGACACATGTGCTGATTAGTGTCATTAATTTGTGACTTGTCTCTTGGAGGGAGTTTTGTTTCTACCAAAGCCATTCAAAAACATGAGTGTGGTCCCAAACTTGCCTTGGGTAGGGAGTCTTGGGAGTGGTCAATTCAAGTTTGACCCGTAGGTAAACTTCAGCTGGGTTTCCAAAGGGTTTAATGGACTCCTAGGGTTAGTTTTAAGGCTTTTCCAAAGGTCCAAAGGGTATACCTATGGGTTAGGGGTATTTTGCAACATGTGGCTTCTCCCATGTGACTATTTAGTCATTTCAAAAGGGGGTGTTTCCAAGATGAACGAAAATTCAACTTAGAAAGTTCTTCCTAGGATAGAGAACCTTCCTTTTAGATGTCAAACTCTCTTCCCCATCTTCTTCCACCTTTTCCCTTTCCAATTTTGGTAATGTGTAAGAGTTTGGGAAGGGCAACCAATGGGAACTCACACCTCACCCAAGGGGTTGGGAAGTATGTGAGAGGCCTTCTTAGGCAAGAATTTGGAGACTTAGTGAGTAATCACCCACTCTCCATTCTTGGAGATTATGCTTGTTTTGAAAAAGATAGTAGGAGATTAGCACTTTTGGTGGGAATTTGGAGAAAGTTAGTGTGGAATTGGGTAGCTCATCCCCAACTAATTTTAGCAAACCTATTGGCAGAATAAGGTTGGTTACTTCTTACCTCCTCTTGTTATGTTGTAAGTGTTAGTTTATGTTGTTTTGTAAAAGAAAAGAGTTGCTTGTAAAGAATGCGTTTTATGAAGTTTTTTGTTGAAGTTAAGAATGTGTAGTTTTCTTTTCTATGTGTTTTGGTTTTGTGTTCTTGATGTTTTGGGAGTGTCCAAGATCTCCTACTCTTGGGAGGGTAGGAAGATCTTGGGGTGGAAGGAGTGTGACAGCCATGGGTGAGAGGCTCTCCTTATGGAGAGTGTTCTCAAGGGTGTCCTTGGTGACCCTTGATGCATAGCCTTGTGTATGCATTTGGGGGTCATAAGGGGAGTAAATATGGCCTTGAGCCTTTTGGGGGGGCATAAGGATTGTGGAAGTATTTGGTTGCATTTGTATTGCCATGAGGTGGCTTGTGTTGTATTTTGGCATGCATTCTCCCCATTGGTACTTGGTCCACTTCCACCCATGGAAGAGTCACCATGAATGTGGTGAAAGTGTAGCTTGGGTGGGAAATTTGTATATTGTGTGTTTTCCTATGTTTGTGTAGAGTTTGCTTGTTTGTAACCCGTCTAGTGCTTGGTTCTCCAAGCTTGGGGGTGGCTTCTAGTAAGCCTAGGCTGGGAGGTGAGCTCTCCATGGTCCAAGATGTGTTTTATTGCAGGTTGCATGGGATGGGAAAAGAAGGAGTGAAGAACTAAGTTGCTGTTTTTTTTTGTGTTGCAGAAAAGAGTTTTTTTTTTTTTTTTTTAAAAAAGAGAAAGGGGTAGATTTAAAGTTGGAGTTTGTATAAAAGAATAAATGTGAACTTTTGTTGTATTTGCTTTCAAAAAAAAAAGAGAGTGTTGTATTACATTCATGTTATTATGAAAAGAAATACATTGTTGAGTTTTCATACCCATTTGTATCCATATCTATTTTGTATCTACATTTGCTAAAGAAATTCATAATGATTTTCCTACTTTAGTTAGTTTGCAAATGAAAGGAGCATTGTATTAGATTTTATGTAAAATTTCATGTTTACAAAGGAAGAGAAGTAAATGCATTTTATTTTCTTGTATTCTGCAAGTAAATGAAACTATGCTGCTGTAAACTTAATTTAAAAATAAAACAGTCATTTATTTCCCATTATTTGCAGAAAATGAAACTTGTTACAATAATTTATTCCTTTCAAAAAAATACATTAGCAATTAGTTTTAGTATTTAGTTACAAGGAAAGAAAATATTACATTTAGATTTAGGTTTATTTTGTTACTCAAAAAGGTTGCATTATTAGTTGCTAAAGAGCATGCAATGTTAGTTGTTTTCAAAAATATAGGCTTAGTTGAGTGACAAATAACCATGCATAAATGTATATATATATATATATATATATATATATATATGTATATATATATATACAGATGTTTGAAACTGGCAGATGTTTTTTTTTGTAAAGGAATTAAATATATATATATATATATATATATCATATTATCAGTTTTCTTCCCTTTTTTGTGGTAATTATCAGATTCTAGAAATGAATCTTTTTTTTTTTGAAACAGATCCTTCAAATGATACTTAGTGTTTAAAAATGTATATAAATGTATGTATATATATATATATATATACATACATTTATATATATATATACATACATTTATATACATTTTTAAACACTAAGTATCATTTGAAGGATCTGTTTCAAAAAAAAAAAGATTCATTTCTAGAATCTGATAATTACCACAAAAAAGGGAAGAAAACTGATAATATGATATATATATATATATATATATATATATATCTATATATATATATATATATATCTATATATATATATATATATATATATATATATCTATATATATATATATATATATCTATATATATATATATATATATATATATATATTTAATTCCTTTACAAAAAAAAACATCTGCTAGTTTCAAACAGAAAACTTTATGCATTTTAATTTACCAAATTATACACACATATAAAAATATATATATATATATATATATATATATTTATACATATATATATATTTATAAAAATGTTATTTAAAAAAAAAACATATTATAAAAATTCTTTGAATGTTTAAACCCTGTTTTTTTTTTAAAAATGAAATAAGCAAAGCAAACCACGCTGAATCACAGGGGGGGGCGCGCACTTGGGCGGCGGCGGCCGCAGCCTGCGGCACCCGCAGACTGCGAGTGGTGACGCCCGCAGACTGCGGGAGCCGCAGCCTGGGGGCGGTGCGGTCCGCAGCCGGCAGTGCTCCGCAGCGTCGGCTCCCTCTTTTCCCCGCTCCACCTAACCTCCCGCTTCCCCGCCGTGAATGCAAATAAATAACGATCGCTGTGGTTTAAGACAAAAACACCGCGGTGCTAAGCGAACTCCCTCCCCGCTCGGCCCTGCTCCGCCCGATCCCTTCCCCCTACGCCGTGGTTAAAAGATAACTCAACTTTCTCCACTCGGCCATTAATAGAACGCACAAAAAAATAAAATAAAAGGGTTGGGCTTCGTTCGGCCCTGCGTGCCGCCATTCGTGGCCGCCGACCCACCCTGCATACAACACACACAACACATAACAAAAAAAAAATAAGGATGATTTCAAAACTTGCCCTAACCCTAGTCTCGGGTTAGGGCAACACAAACACATTGACTTTTAAATAGGTATGTTTTTGGTGGGAGTATTTTAAAAGGGGTAATTAGTAAAACAAATTAAAAACATCCTTTTTATTTAAACTTTTCTTTATGAGCCCTTAATTAACTATTTATATATAAAAGAGGATTTAATTCCTTGAGAGGTTTAGCTTCTATATTTAACTGGAATCATACATTTGATTTTTGAATTAGGTAATGTTATTTTTCCCCTTTAAATTATTAATGAATTAGAAGAATTTTTATAAGAAGATTTTTGAATATTAGGGTAGATTAGATTTTAAGAAGAAAGGGGTGTAAACATAAAATTATTTGTAGGCTAAGAGGGCCCAATAAGTCAAATGTTATAAAGTATTTTTATTTCATGAGGTTTTCATTTTAATAAGGTGCTTTCGTAATTAGGTCAACTAAATTTAGTACCTAGGTGGTTAAGAAAGATAATAAAATATTTAGATCATTTAAATTGAGACTATTTCGTTAGGCTTGAGATTTTAATTATTAATGAAGCTCAGTGAATTTCCTTTTTGGGAGAAATTTTAGCTCATAGATAACTTAGTTATCTTTATTACTAAATTGAATTTAATTACCAGATTGACACAAGTGTAGTTAAGACCGAACCATAGTTGCATCATTTTAGTCAAGTAAGTCGTTAATTAGTTAAGTATTTAAAAAAAAAAAATTATTCCGTTCGTGCCCAAAAGTTGGGCATGACAAACATTACCTTGACGATTAATTCTATTATATTCCAACTTCCATAAATGAGGAGTCATTCTTCATGGCTTTGATGTAGTCTCGTCTTTCCCATTGAAAAGATTTTTTTTAGTATTCTGGTACTTATGATTTTTGTGAAGGAAGTGCCTATACTCATCAAACACCTACTTTCCTAAACTTTTTGAATGATGGGATTTCATCTTTGGACCACAAACTAGACATGCAAATTTTCCCTTTGGTTGAAGACCTACAAGATAATGTATAATTCTATTAAATCTGTTAATTTTTATAATTATAATTATCATGCACAACTTGAACACTATAACGTACCACAAAAATGTGTTAGCCCTGGGGCATCATGTATTGTCCATACAAGCATTGCATGGAATTGAAATTGTCTTTGTCCTATTGGTCTAGAGATGTCATACATGGTCACACCATTCCATAACTCCAGCAACTCATCGATAAGAGGCTCAATATATACATTCATATCTTTAACTTGGTACTTGCCTAGTGGAATGAACAAAAACATTACATAATTATTATGACCATTTTACTGCAATATTTATAATTAAATGTAGATGACTATTAAATGATAAAATACCTGGAACAATCATTGCCAACATTATGTGCTCCCTCTTTATTGACATCCATGGAGGAATATTATTGTTGATAACAAAAATAGGCCACACCGAGTAAACAAATCTCAACTCTCCAAATGGATTGACACCATTTGCTGCCAATGAAAGCCTAAGATTATGAGGTTCTTCTTTAAAGTGTGGCCACTTTTCCTCTATGTCCATAAATGGCGAACCATCCACAGGCATTCAAATAATGTCATCTTGACTTCTATTGCATGCATGGTAATTCATAAATTGTGCCAAGCTAGTGCACCTGAATAATCGTTGCATACCTAGAATAATGGGAATATAACGAAGAACCTTGCGAGGCACCTTTTTTGTTATTTGATCTATTCGATATCTACTGATATGACATTTAGGGCATTCTGTTCTAAATTCATGTTGTTTATGATACATAATATGATCATTGGGACAAGCATCTATTGTTTGATACTCCATTCCAATATCTTTCATAATGGCAGATAATTCTTGGTATGAGCGAGGTAGAATATTTGATGGTGGTAATAAAAACTCACCTATCAATCTACAGCAAAAAAAAAGTTTGAGGTGTTAATATAAAGAATTTTAATGGTACATGATTCACCATTTATTAACTGTAATGACATGTATGACACACCTTAACATATGAGAGATTGTTATGTTGGATAAACCATTCATAACCTTCAAGTTCACCAACAACAATACATCAGAGAGAAGAGTTGTTTGGGAGCCTTTGTAAAGGGGCTCATATGCCTTCTCAAGAAGAGGTAAATCATGAACATCAAGGTCATCCTGATCATCATGATCAGCTATGCTAGTACTAAATGTGTCATGGATCAATGTATTTGTACCATCATCTTCAATTGTGTTTTCTGGTGCATGATCATCATCTTCCATGGGATCATTATCTTCAGCTTCAATATTCACACCTCCATGTTCCTCCACTTCCAAAACCATACTCTCAGGGTTTTGTTGGTCCATACCATGTGCTCTAGGGTGCTCCACCTATATAAAATTTATATACATAAATAAACCGTGATCATGATCTCATTATCAAGTGATTTCTTATGTATATAAATTGTTAAAATGATATAATGAACAACTTACCAGTGGATGATAATCATGTCCCCCTTCAATGTGACCATGCTGCCTACAATGTTTCTTAGTTGTTTTGATTAGAAGTCTTCTAGTGTTTAAGCCCTTACAAATTTTGTAGGGACAATAACATTTCCCATCACCTTTTCTTTTCAAGTTAGACCATAATCTAGCAATTGTCTCCTTATTTTGTTCTTTGCTGATATTATCTGACATGGTCTTTCTTCACAGGCAAAAAAAATAGGCTATGGAAACTTTAGTGCAAAAGCTTCACAAAAATTGCAAATTGAACCAAAACCATTGAACTTAATAGAGAATGTATTTAATGTAGCTGATTGTGTGAATTTTTGAGCATTGTGTCTGCAAATTCTTACTAAAAGTTTGCCTGTTGCAGACTTTCTGAGAGACATTTTTGAGTATTCTAAGAAAAACATTTATTTAAACTTACACTTATTCATCCACATTGTAGGGATAACAATACAAGGCTCACATATTGGTCTAAGAGGATGCCATGGTCTCACAAAGTAACCAAGAACCATATGAAATGATGGTTGTCTTGAATCCACACACAACTAGGGAGGATCCATACAATTATGTATGACTTCCCCCTTGTTTGTTTAATGGGATTAGCCAGCTCCAAGACATAGCCGTCAATAATCACTAAGAATGTACAAGTGGATTGTAGCTACCCATACAACAAACACTTACCCCTATCCTCAAATTTTCCCAATGTTTGATTCCTTATATACACTCATCCAAGGTTATCTATGTCGATCTTGGTGAGGAATCACATCACAACAAAGAAGGAAACATTTAAAAATAGCAAGAGTTTCACTAAACTACCAAAGATCATAAATATTGAAAGAAAGAAAAAATAGTAACAATAATAAGTCAAATAAATGTGTTCAATTCCAATAGCAAATCAAACATAGCCACAATAACTACACAATAGAGAAAACTCATAATAGTGATTAAACCAATTCAAACAAGATAAAATAAAATTGTTGACCCATGCAACAAAGATGAGAGATGTTGGTGAACAGATTGTCCTCTTACTTAATTTTCTTTTAATTTACTCCATGCCCAATGTTATGAAGAGAACAGAACCATTCACTACAGTTGAGAAAGTATTAATTCTACTTTAACTTCCTCTCTGAATTTTTTTGCAGGTACAGCTCCCTTAATGAATTCAACTTTTATAATTACACTTTTTCCTAAAAGTGCATAAGGTTCTCTCAACTACTCTTAGGTAGTGAGGTAATTACAAAATACAGATCGCAAATGAAAAGATTCACATACATATAATCAGCAAAATCTATATCAAAGAATGGATTTTCTGCTAGATTTTCAACATATATCAAAACAGGAAATAGATGAACTTATGACTAACCAACAACAATAAGGAAATTTCGAATCGCCGAATTATCTCCGCAAAGTGATAATAATTCAACACTCAGGATGCAAAGTTTCAAAGTATAACTCAAAATTTTTCATATATGTATATCCAACTTCAATGCACAAAGTCTTTGGAAGCTAAAACATGCATATACTATCCTTAATCACTGTACTTCAGAAAAATCTATCTTAAAACTATATTTAACTTGCTATTCTTCTTCTATTGCTAATCCCTCCTAAAAAGTTTTATGCCCCATCATTTATAGTCCTTTTTTAAAATCCCAAAGGGCCTCCCTTAAAACCCAGCCCTATCGGGTTAATACAAGAAACCATTATGAAATTAGAAAGCGGTTATCAAAAAGATAGAACGCCAGCGGGTGATGATTCAGTTCCCACTATATTCGCCGGCTTCCTCCTCATTTCCGACGGTTTGTCGTACCAGCTTCCAGCTCTGGAAAGTAGACATGAATTCCTGCGTGGCCTATGAGTGCGGGTTCTTTAAACTCATCAGCCAGGCTCTACATGCATCTTTCTGCCACCTGTACTCCTTCATCTTTAAGCTCTGACACGGCATCAGCTTCTCATTGAGGCGCAACATGGATTCTATACCTGCCAGCGAAGTGAAATCATCGACCTTGGGCGTTTCTTTATCTCTAATCCGTTCAACTGCTTCAGTGAAACTCTTGGTTAACACTTCAATGTCCATGCTACCTTCATCCAATTGTAAGATGCTTGTGGGGTTGACAATCTTCATGTCTTTAACCAGTTCCTTATGCAAGTCTATGATTTGATTCTTGACGCTTTGGACCTCTTTGATAGCTTCTTTGTAGATGGACTCCTTCCAGCTCATATTACTTTTCAGGATAAATAATGTGCACGGGTCCGCGGCTTTCATGGAGTTTTCACCTAAGAATTTGAGAACTCCAAACTTTTCAACTTCAGTTACTCGGGAAACTATGGTTTGGCACCGTGACAATTCTGTCTCCCATACTGGTATCAAAGTTTGAATCTCCCCGAGCAATACATCACCCTCAGAATAGATACTAGTAACTTCAGAAATAAATTTATTCCCTTGCTCTAATATGCTATTTACCCAACTAACCACAGCGTCAGACAGCAGTTTTCCCCTCTGCGTCTGTTTCATCAATTGCTGGCTTTCGGTGGAATTCGGATCGAATGGCTGAGGCAGCTGGATTATTGGGTTAGGCCCTAAATTAATCAGTGAATTGATGTATGTGGCCATCGTCACCACCATTGCTTTCAATTCTTTCTTCTCTTTAGAATCTTTTTCTGATTGAGTGAGCATGTGGTCAGCAGAAAATTTAAAGAAATTATTACCAGTACTCCTATTAAGGGTACCTAGTTCAATGGAAGTGACTTTGAATCCTTCCTCATCAATTTCCCTTGATTCCCTTTTCTGTTTATAAGTAGCCACCTCCGCTACGATTTTCCCCGTCACTGGATCTTTAGTGAGACAAGCATCCATTTTCATTTTCTTTGCTTTAGATCCTCTATCCGCATACCTAGTGACAATATCTTTTACTGGCGAGGCCACTGGTTGTAAACTCGGTATCTTATTGATTGAATTTGACAACCATAAAGGAACAGTGGGAGTGGTTGATATCATCTGAGTATCTTTAATCAGAGTCAAGAAATTGGGTTGATCTGTCTTTGGTGTTTCAATGAATTGGACTTCATCGTCTGCTTCATCTTGAAAAGGGGACTTATCACTTGAATCCTGCTCTGGTGATGTCATTTTCTGCTTCTGGGAACTAGGCTGCTTCAAAGCTTTGTTCCTGGAATGGGATCTCATCCTAGGAGCCGTGACTTGGGAAGGAAACTTTATTTTCTTATCTGAGGCCAATGTATCACCTGCAACATGAGAAAGTGGAATGTCAGATTGAAGCGGTTCTGAGAGAGAAATCACCTTAGGAGAAGACTCATTGATGTTTCCATTTCTTTTCCTTTGCAGCCAGTCATCCGTATGAGTTAATATGGATCTGGCTCTCAAATTAATATCATCATCTTCCTCCTTGCTCCAATCAACTGTCAAGAATTTTGCTTCGTTTGATCCTTCCCATCCGGGTTCAACTAAAAATGAACCATCTTCGATGATTCCCTATGTTTTGAACTTCAGTTTGAAAGAACTAATTTGCTGCAAGGTGAGTCTAGAATGATCCCTTTTCAAGACTTTTTCTTCATTTTCACAGTCTTCCCATAGATCTTCTATTTGCGGAGCAACTGATGAGTTGATTTCAAGGCCGAGGGTCAGAGCTGCATATCCTTTACTATCGAAGTTTCTCCTGCTGCGGTAGAAACCAAGATTGAATCCCATCAAATTGCTTCCGATGATGGAAGCGTCATTCATGTTATTACAGACCAAAGAGTGCAGCTTGATAGGGAAAGCCGTCTCCCATTTCTCCTGAGGGAGGTTATCCTTAATAACAGCAGAAAGTTGCCTGCACAATTCGGCTAAAATGAAACAATCAAGGGCATATCGAGGCAACCTCACAGGTTCTTCCTCAAATCCTCCGACTCTCAAATATGTGAACCTAGGAAACTAAATAAAAGAACTCCCATAATGTTGAACCAGCCTCAGTGATTCGGAAGAGAGTCGTGGCATCTGAACACCTTCTAGAGCCAAATAGATGTTTTCAAACAATATATCATGCACTTTACGGAAATCCTCCAGAACTCTGTCTTTTTGCAACAACGGACAATATTGGAAGATGGTCATTTCCTCATTCCATACCTCATGCGGAAGAGCGGCGAGATCACATGTGCAGGCAATATAATAAGTCAAATATGAGGCCATACAAAAATCTTCTCTAGACTCTTTGGCGCATTTGAGCTGGCTTCTCAGGGAAGTGGCAATAATCTCCGCCCAATCCATCCATTGTTCACCCTTTAAGATAATTTCAATGTACCTATACATCCATTCTTCGAACAAACATACATCGGCTGAACCTTTCACCCTGTGTAATAATACCACCAGGTCGTGTATGTGGGGTTTCATGTGGCTTCTAGTAATGACCTTCGGAAGCCTAGAACCACCTCCATAGTTAACCTTGGTCCATTTCCTGGCAAGGGTGTTTCGGTACACACTAGGGTTTTCCCGATACTCAGCTTCAGCTTGAATGGGTGAGAAAGTGGCGAAGGTACTTGTTGTTAATTTCAAAACAGAGGAAATGGTTTCTATGGAGACAGGAAGTATGACATTACCATTTTTGCTTACTATGCTCTTGCTTCTTACATCATAATGGTCAATGCAAAGTTGTAGGATTTCAGGGTTTACGAAGGCGGGGGGAAACGCAACAGCTTCAATTAACCCGCTCGTTAATATTTCCATACATCCCTTAACCTCTTCCATATTCGCAAGAAAATTTGCTTGAAGACTTTCCACATTTACCCCTTCTAAATTGATATCACAAATCACTGGTCTTTTACATTCAAGGCTAGAAACATTACCGAGAAAATGCATAACCGACTTCATTCTCAACTTAAACAAGAAAGACCTCTTTCAGACAAACCTTTGAAAATAACAATTTTGTAGAACAGAACAAAGGTTACTAAACGCTCACCTGTTTTCCATTGAAAAGCAAATAATCTCCTCTAGCTTCCCTAACTGCTCCTTTTCTCCGAAATCAGACCTCCTCTCCTTTATCCTTTTTCTTTGTTTTTTGATAACTTACCAGGCAACTGAATGAAAATTTATCACAGGGGAACTTTATACATGGGAAGATCGGATAATGATAGTTCATCACCTCACATCAGGATTGACATGCTCGAGGCGTCGATGCATAAATGCCTCGATTAATGATTTACCCTTTCGCATGAGTTAATAATAATTGATTTCATGCGATATCCAGTCATTCATAAGATGAAGGTCTACTCACACTCATAACAATGATGCCCTTTTCCTTGAAAAAGAAATAAAATCTTTTGATTTGACATGCTAACGGGACCATTGATTGCTTTGAGAGAAAAGCGGCGCATCGTACTCCAAAAATAAACTCCCACCGTCAGTACTTGCCAAAAACCACTTTGAATAGGCTTGAACCGAGCTTCAAAATGGTTCAAAGTATTTCAAAGGAGACCGCCGCGATAAAAGATACTTCCTGCCAAAGAAAGAGTATTAGTATGAAAAATTTGGTCGAACCACTTTGAACTACTTCGAACCGAGGTTCGAAATGATTCGAAGCGATTCAAAAGGGAGGGGAGGAATGACCGTGGAAGCTTGCGACTTTGACCAACTTTTTCAAAGGATGATAGACACTTAGATGATGCAGGGGAGACCTCGAATAAGATAGGTGTAGTTTTTTTAGGGGGAACCCTTGAATTAATATGGCGACTCTAAACGCACTAACAAGAGATCATCAATAATTGAAGGAAACTTCACAATCCTTAAAAGTGCACATTACATAACTATACGACTAGAAATTGTGGTTAAATACAGTGAAGATTCATCATGACTCCAATAATAGTCCCTCATGTGTGCATTTGTGGCATGAACACAAAAACTCCCACACGGCATGGCCATGTACCTAATGGAGAAGACATGCCTAGGCTACATGCCCAAAAAACATGACTATAATAATAGTCCCTCATGCATGCATTTGTGGCCTGCACACTACAAATCCTAACATATCATGGCAATACACCTCATAAAGAAGACACACCTAGGGCCACATTGCACATAGCAATGTGCCTCACAAAGAAGACATGCATAGGGCACATGCCACATAGCAATGTATCTTATGGAAAAATGTGCATGCATTTCACACACCAAAGCTATATGTATACATCATGAGGCACATTCAAATTTTATCAAACACAACCTATTGTATCTAACATGAGTTCCTCTCTACATGTGTGCAAATCTTCCAACACTAATCACCACTAAGAAGGAATAATATAAAATGCATCTTCAAATATTTGTGTGTGTGTGTGGAATTGTGTCTTTGAACCCAAATCACTACCATCAACAACATGTAACCATCACCTACACTATATCGAAACATAAGTATGGTGTGACATCATATCTATTTGTATAATGTCAAAACACATGCAAACATGAAAATCATCATAGCATGACAAAAATCAATCTCCACATGTTGGAACAAAGATATAAATAAGATAATAGGGTAAGAGGAAACCCGTACCAAGAACCACATACCAACTATCGACAATTCCATCAAGATAGATGTAGGATAGGATACCACTATGAGCCATCCAATGGTCCATTCTATGAGGAGAACTAGGGGATACTATCTTTGAAAGGTGTGGCCAATAGAGATAATCCCTACTAATGCCACAATATGTCACCATAGCTTCCTGAGTTTTCCATTCTTCTACTTAACACCACATTTATTGAGTTCCTCAACAACGAGGTTGGATCTCAATAGGATGCACAAACATGTAAACACATAAGCATGGTTTCATCATACTTGTATTGTATCATACTTGTACAACAATACAAATTCATTTTTCTAGTTAATTACTTAGTGTAAAAATAACTCCATTACATAACATAGGGTAATAATCACCATAAGTTTTCAAATAAATTGCCCAAACATCAATTGGAGTTACCCTTTCTAAGGTACAAACATAATTTATTTATAACTTCAAAATTAAAATAATCACAATACATCCAAATAAGTTCAATAGTGCATGGAAATAGACAACATGATCCATAATTAAACCCATAAATTACCCTAATTGGATATGCTAATAAAATGGTGTCTCAAATAATAGAGATTATGTTGGACCTATAATAGAGATCTAGACTTTGTTTCATCATACACAAGCATGGTTTCATCATACTTGTATCCAAAAACACCATCCATAGATAGGTACTTAGTACCACAATCTCATGGGTACCCTTTTAGCTGAATTTACCCTATATTTAGGTGAATCTACCCTTGTATCATTCCTTGATCTAGTATGTCATTCCACCAATCAATAATTTTTCCATATTCTTGGGAGAATACACTATCCCTTAGGTGAATATGCCATATCCATAAATGAATCCTCCTTGTCATCATCCTAAGTCCTCTTTTTGTTAAGTCTTATCCCTTCATCTTTAGGAAAATCCACCTATCCTTATGTGAATCTACTTTCTCTAAGTCCTCTTTTTGTTCAAGAAGACACACTCAAGCCTTCATCACATTCCATAAAAAGAAAATCATTATTCCATATAATTGAAAGGAAATGATATATTGCAAAGATTACTACGAAGGTCTAAAATAGTAAAAGAGATGAGACTAATCTTTTATTTCTACTTACAATAGTGAATTGGTTGAGATATACTCATAGACAAAGTGAATGACATGTATGAGAACAACCTCAATAGAGGTAAAAAGGACAATAAATAGTAGTGATAGATGACAATGCATTGAATGTGCCAAGAAAAAGACAGTGGAAGCCATGGAGAAATCACTATCAAAACAAAGCCATTAAATAAAACTATGTTGGTGTAGCTTGAGAAGCACAATAGAACAATGAAAAAAGAACACTATAGGATTCACATTACAATGACATCAGTGAACAATCATCTCTTAGCATGTATCTTCATTGACTTTTGTTGCTATAGAAAAATATAGTGATCATATGCAAATACAATTACATGGTTTGAAAAAGGATACATTACCATATGATATAGGTTGAAAAAGATAAAATTTAATATGTACCTGGAAAAGGGTCTTATTAGTAAGACTCATCATTCATATGTTTACTCTAGTCTATGTTTATATTGCATAGAATATCAAATTTGGTGATACTATTTGAATATGTGAGCATAGTTTATATGGTTTTGATCATTGGCTAAGAGAATTGTTGCCTAGTAGTTTTCTAACGGCATTGAATATAGTGTCTAAAAGACTTTAGGCTTGAAACACTTTCTAAAGGCATTAAAAGTATGGGACACTTTATGTCACTAGAAAATGGGAATATATTATACTTAACTTTTTTTTATCATCCCATCAAAATTCATTTACAATATCTCGAGCTTTGGCTATGACACATGATAGTTAGGGTTCTTGCTTCTTGGTTCTAGTTAGGGTTCTTGCTTCTTGGATGACTATGTAACTGGTAGCCCATGTCTGATAAATATACAAATTGGTATGTATATTTATTGTATCATTAAGGGTTGTTTTTGTAAAAATCCTCGTTACTGTCGTGTCTAAATATTGTTAAGCATTTGGTTCAAAAACATTTTATTAACTCATTTCAAGCTTTGCATGTGTAGTGTCTATTGGGTCAAGGGTTTCATGATCCATAATTGTTGTATTTTGTTAAAAGCATTTCTCTACAATGTTTTCCAGCATCCTCCCTGCATGTGCCAAAATAGGATCTTTGGAACAAGGTATGGACATCCATCAAAGCATAATCGAAGGGGGTTTTTTGTTAGAAATTAGTTGCAAATGCTCCAATAACAAAAATCGCAAAATGGGGTAGCATACACATAGCATGTGATTAATTCTCAAAAAAAAACTAGTCTCAATATGATTGCGGGAAAAAATTAGTTGCCTTACCTTGCTTGTACAGAGATCACTCCGACAGGGGGGGGGGTAGGGAGGCAAGATGGTCATTGGTTGCTTCAAATTGCTTCGATCAAAATGCAAATGCATTGTGTTTTTTTTTATAAAAAGCCCAATGTCATCGGAATTCCAACGAAAATGGGCATATTTAAAAAAAAAAATCAAATTTGACCCCAATGCTCCTTGTCCGTCAGAAACCTCCATCGGAATTTGACCCCAAATGTATTAGTGTCGGGTCACATCTAGTAATGTGTTTTGTAATCTTTAACAGGATTGGCTTTTAACCAAGCATACTCTAGAAGAGTATATTTCTTAGTGGGTCCAAAATCCCACAGTGGTTTTTCCCTATTTGGGTTTCCAAGTTAAATCTAGTGTTATGAGGTTTATATTGTTCATATGCTTTTGAGTTTGCATGTTGACAGTTTTATTCTATGACTGATATATGTTACCGAGGTTGAATATAATGATTTCATTGATGATTAAGTTTGTATGATTCACACCCCCCCCCCCTTCTCATCTTGTTGGCTATTAGATCTGTACTTATATTTAGTATCGAAACTATCAAGGCGATGTTCTAAATTTTTACTATGATTCCTGAGTCTGATCTCTTTCGAGTCAGACTTGGGATCCCATGGTTGATCACCATGGAGACTACGGTAGGTGGTCCCCACCTCCATCAGAACCAAGTTGTGTGTGAGCATAAATGCTTGTGACAGGCTCAGACTTGAGCGCATGATGTTGTCTTATAATCTATTGGTGCATCCTCCAGTGCTTCTTTTTTAGAGCCTATTTTGGTTTCGCTTCCCACTGCTCAAGGGACCTTTGAGACCTTCCCCCTAAGAAGGTGTAGGTCTTCATTGCTCCTTCCTCGGAGCCTCCGCTTATCAGTTCTTTGCTGAGCACTCTGCCCTTGTCTATGCCTTTGGATATGTTGCACACATGGGTGGTCTCTAGCATATCTTCCACTGATCCACCTGTTATGCCACCCCTTCAGTATCACAACTTTCCTGGGGTCCTTCAACATTCTATGGTTGATAGGAGGCCTAACACTCCTATCCTATGTAAATGCAAACTTTTGAGTAGGGCCTCTATTTTGGAGTTTCGATGATGCAAGTCTTCACAGGTATGTTCTTCATCCCTTCCTTTGCCTATCTCTATTTGCATGATCAAGAAGGCCCCGCCTTCTCCCAAGTTTGTCACTGCTCCTCTTCATGAGGCAAATAGTCCTATCCTATTTCCATCCTCTCCAAGGGAGTCACCTTCTTCCTTCTTAGAGGCCTGCATGTTCGGCTCCTTGGAGGATATCTCGGCCTTGTCTATGATCTTCACACAATCATTGACCCACACCTCCTCAGAGCTTGTAGATGAAGATGTTGCTTCTGCTTCATCTTTGGATCTTGTTGTTGGTGAGGCACCCCGTGCGACCCTTGAAATAGTCTCTCTCCAAGCTCTCCCCCCCTCTCCCTAAGACTTTGATTGGGAGGATGAGGCTCTTCTTGAGGACAATGATCTCCTGTGGTATGATCTCCTCCTAAGGGCTAATTGTTAGGACTTTTCTTGTTTTCATCTCCATCTGCTTGCATGTGTGTGTGGTTGTGTTCCCCCCATGCTTGTTTTATTTGTTTGTTCCCTCCCGAAGGACCTAGGTCACTCTGTCAATACTTGAATATAGGAGGTTGACTGATTTTATCCATTGTACTCTCCTGAAGGGCCCGAGTTACTCTGTAGGTGCTCAGATACAAGGGATTTTCTATCATGCACATTCTTCTATTTGTCGCATCTTGCTTTTCAAAATTCGGGGATGATGAAAAGCATTGGGGTCATTCTTTTCTTTCTTCCATGTTGACTCAAATTTTTCTTTTATCTTTGCCTTCCTATGCTCTTCTTCAAATGCTAAAATTTGGCACTATGACAATACACCCATCTCGCAGTGATACTATGTCTTTTTCACACTGCTCTGGGTTCTAATACCAAACTATTGTATCCCACTATCTTCTTGCATTGCATATTTTGATGTTGTGGACATTTATGTGTCACTATCTCTGGGTGGCATTCCACAGAAACATCTCATTATGTTGATGTGCCATAACTCTTCTTCTCCTTAGAATGGCATGCCTTCCATGCATATCTTTATAAGGGGGAGGAATCATATCATCATTTATGCATTTGTGCATTTATTTTTATTCTTTTTCATGCATTTTATTTATCATGTGCACCTAGGTGGTGGCCAAACCACTTGATCTATTCCAAATATTGCCTACATGGGGGCTAAACCATCCTTCAACCTGCATCATCTTTCTTGCCTTGGTAGAGGCGAATTTACTATGTTCCAATTCCAATTGCCCTATCACATGGAAATCTAGCATGTCTCTACCCATGTCGACTAAGTTATTTGCCCTATCACATGGTGATCCAGTGCCTCACTACCCATGTTAGTATATTATGTCACTCTATCATATGGTTATCCATATCGGTGTCCCAATTTTCCCTATCATATGATTATCCATATCGGCATTCTGATTCACCCTATTATACGGTTATCCATATCGGCATTCCAATTTACCATATCATATGGTCATCGATACCAACTTATCATGTCCTATCATATGGCTCTCAGCATGGAGCGTCATGCTAACCATATTGGTGCATCTTGTACCAATGGTGGTCACCCTATCTTGTATATTTTCATCATTAGGGAATTTCCTCAATGGTGAGGCTTGTCCTTGTTGCGCTTTGTTCCAACTTCTCTATCATATCTTATCAACCATAAGGCTAGACTACAACTAGCATGTTATCAATGTTCCAAGTATCGATTTCTATTCCAAAATTCTTGTATGATATCTATTACCCCCATATTTTTGCTCATGCCTAAAGTCTCATAATCAGCTAAAAATCAGTAATTAATAATGTTTTAATGCTGAAGTTTTTATGGCCAAACTCCATGTTGGCTAAGAGATTTTAATTGTTTTATTTTTGGTTTACCCATATACTCAAACAATTAAATCTCAAGTCTTATGTCTCCTATGCAAAAATTATTTTTGGGTTATTCTCTACTAGGCCCATTTATTCTACACTTAAAATTTCATTAAAAATGGAGCTCTCAGTAAAAAGTTATGAAAGTTTTTCTATGGCAGCCCAAAAGAACATTTGTCATTGAACTTGAACCTTGAACCTTTTCAAAGATCAAAGTTCGGGTTCAAGTTCAAAGTTCAAATTTAACTGGAGCAGGCTTTGTAATTTTTGTTCACTGAACTTGAACTATTGAATCTTCTTGGTTCAAGCCTGCAAGTTCAAGCGCGTAGGTTCAGAAAGTTCAAAGTTCAAATTTTGGGCTTTGTAATTTTTGGTATTTAAAATTGAACCATTGAACCTTTTTGGTTCAGGTTCAAGGTTCAACATGCAGGAAAATGGAAAGAGAAAAATCAATGCATTATACTGTGGGTGCAGTTTGTGTTTTTGAACAATTTGCTTGAACCTCGCAGGTTCAAGGTTCAAAGTTCGAGGTTCGATTTCAGAGGTTCAAATTCAGAATACAAAGATTCATCAGATGCAAGTTCAGAGTGTGTGAGTTCAAAATTTCAGCAATTTCAATAATCCATTAACATTGGCATATCTAATGTTTGTAATTTTTAATGTAATCCAAAACCACAGATTTTCTGAGATAGAAAAATCAATCTCGGTGTGGGGGGTATAACTTTTAATTGCATTCTTGGATCGAGCTGAAATTTTGATAGGTTTTAGAAAATCTAGTTTTCTAAATCCTTGTTGGAGCTATTGGACAAATGTTATTCCGTTCAAAAGTTATTAATATTTGAGTACGGGTCTATTAAAAATTCAGATATAAAAGATTTGAAGCAGAAAAAAAAAAGATGAAAGATAAAAGAAAAGATTAATTAATAATCTTTTCAAGAATTAGTAATTGATAACTGAAATTCTTAGTTATATATATGTAATGAAAGAAAGGAGAGGGGTTCTTCTTTTATTTTCTTTCTCTTTCTGCTATAAAAAGGGAAGAGGCAGCATTATTTTCTGGACTGCACAGTTTTGTTTCTCAGAAGTGTTGAGTCTGTGAGCTCACATTTTTTGGCATTGATATAATAAAGAAGATTTTGTTGATTTGTGGATTTGTCAATATTTTCTTTTGATTACAATGAGCTTTGTCTCTCTCGTAATTTCCTTTCATTGTCTTTTCTATTACATCAAACTGTGTATATGCATTTGAATTTGAAACTTTGATTTCAAAAATAATTTGTATTTGGAAAGAAATCTATTGTTAACTCTTTGTCTAGGTATTCTGATGCCCCTTGTCCTTTGAGGCATGAGAGAGAATCGATCAAAGTCCAGAGCATTTTTACTTATTGGAAAGGGTATTTTCCTGGGTGTGGATAATTAAACTGTGTTTTAATTGTCTTCATTCAGTTCATTATAAATCTGCTATTCACATTTGTGTCATGGCTATGAGCAGATGTTGGCTGCCTTTATTGTTTTCTGGTTAAAAGCATACTCAGAAAATATACATTTTTATCCAATGAAGGGAGTTGTACCTTCATATCAAAATTTAGAGAGCACATGCACTCACCATTGCAAGTGACTCAACTATTGGTTCTAGTTTTTGTCTTTCAATTTGCGCATTTGGGAGTCATTGTTGAAAGGTATTTAAGAAGGACAAATCTATTTACCAACAGATTTTTGGTGACTTTGCTGGGGATTCGAAATCAAAAGATCAGTCATTTTTATTTTTTCCCCAAGTTTTAAAGACATCTCTGTGTGCAAGGAGATTGGTGACTCTATTTATGTTTGGTTGAAGAATTCTAGTCTGAAATCATGGCTTTGGCTATAACATAGCCATGGGGGACTCATTTTGGTCCATTTGCTTTGCCTCAATATTCAGCCCTTCCTAAAGGATCAAGGGAATGCTTTCCAAAGTTTTTTGGAGATAAGAATCAAGATTTCAATGATCACATAAAAGAAGTCTGTTGATATTTTGGTATGGTTTTGTCATTGATGTCAACACCTACTAATACACCTACTTTGGAGATCCAACAACATTCACCGACAAGCAGTAAACTATGCAATAGTTACTGGTATATGGTTCACCGGTACCTAGAATGATATGGAAGACACTTGGTAATGTCGAAGACATCATATCGACACTTTATTTTGAAGAAATAATCATTGTTATATTCATATTTGCATATTTTCTTTTACCGACAAATAGGTCCAAGTTATCTAGGGTTACATCGATAGGTTTATCTTTTCCAGATCAACATGGCACGCTATGGCGATGATTTATTATTGTTTTAAATGCATTAAGCCGACATGTTCAATCGGTTATTGCATTGGATATTGTATTGTATGTAAAATATTTTTATTGTAATATCTTGTAGAGCCGACCTACTAAAATTGGTCTTAGGGTATGGTATAAATGTAAGATCTTATTTGTAAGATCAAGTGTGGAATGCAAAAAAGAATTAAGTGAAGGTATATGCGAGATCAAGTAGGGATATACACAAAGACAACATTTGAAGGTGAAGTTAGGTTTTTGTAGAAACATATCAGCATTACACTGGTACTTAATCAAGCATATGAAGATGCTATTTTGTGTAGTACACTCTTATTAGATTTAACCATCCAACTGTAGTCAGTGTGACTCGCATTTTGTGATTGAGTAGTGAGCTCTAGGCTGTTGGCCTTTCTGCATGTGCAGACCCCATTTATGTACACTTACTATCTATAGTAGTATCATTTGATTGTGGGTAAGGTTTCCCATCGTGGTTTTTCTCCTTACAAGGTTTCCACGTACAAATATTGGTGTCATGTGTTGCAGATGACTTTATGTTTATGTTTCATGCATTAATCCTTATCAGTATAGCAATTTACTATTAACACTGGCTACCGGCATACTTAACTGGTTTACTGGTATTAAGCATTAAGTTGGTTCATAAGTTTTTGGTTTGAATTTATTTGACAACTGATTCACCCCCCCCCCCCTCTAAGTTTTCTCTAGGACCTAACAATTGGTATCAGAGCTTAGTCCTCTTTTGTAGAAGTTTAACAACTTGAGGAGATCTATTGTCTACTAATTATTTCAGGAAGGAGAGTCCTAATGATGGAACCAACTATGGGATATGGAAGATCAGAATGGAGACACATCTGAATTGCATTGGTAAAGACATCTGGGAAGTTACTAAGAATGGTTATACTATTGTTGTAACTGGTTAGACTGCTCCAACTACTCTAGTCAAAGATGAAGAGAATGATTACAAAGCAAGAGAAGAACTTTTGAGTGCATTATTAGATCAACAAATCATGGGATTATCAGATAGGTCTACTGCTAAAGCTATTTGGGATCATTTGGAAACACTGAATGAAGGAGATTCCATAGTCAATATTGCAAAACTTGAAACCTTCCGAGTTAGGTATGAACATTTGAAAATGGAAGAAGATGAATGGATTTCTACTTTTATGGAAAAAGTAAATGAAATTGTTTTGGGTATTAAATGTTATGGAGGAACCTTGAGTGAGGATGAAATTGTTTCAAAAATCTTAAGAGGTTTGCCATCAACATATAAAATGAAGGTTACTGCTATAAATGAGTTAAGAACAATGCCTAATACATCAGTAACTAGGGATACATTGATTGGAAAACTTTCAACCTTTGCAATTGAGGAATTTGGTCTTTTTGCTATAAAGACTAATTTGGCCTTTAAAGCATCAACATCATCTGCTCCATCATTTGACAAATCAGACTAGAGAGCCTTTTATGCAAGAGAACTTGAAGAATCTAGAAGGGAGAATGAAGAGCTTGAAGAGCTTGAAGCACTATTTGCAAGGAAAATGCCAAAAGGTCTAATTGGAAGTTAGTATGAAGGTAAAGCACCCTTTAAATGTTTTAACTACAATAAGACTGGTCATATGGCTTCAAGATGCCCTGATAGACATGCTAGACTAAGAGAAGAAGCTAGAAGAACATACAAGCCTAATCCTGAATATCAAAGATACATATTTAAAAAGAACAAAGACAAATCTTGTTACATTGCTGATGAAGGTGTGACTGATGATTCTGAAGAGGATCCAGCAGACAAAGGATGGGTTTTTGTTGCTATAATAGAAGATCAACCGGCACCTACTGCTCAACCGGTAGAACAAGCCCTAGTAGTTAAAGTTGAAGCAAAGGATGAATGTATTATTGACTTAGGATACTCACATCATATGACTGGAGTCAGAGGTAAATTCTTGAACTTTCAAGAATACAATGGAAGTTTAGTAAGATTTGGAGATGACAAAGCCTGTTCAATCAAAGGTAAGGGTTCAATATCTCTTGATGGTAACCATAACACTGACAATGTTTAATATGTTGAAGGATTAAAGCATAATTTTTTAAGTGTTGGTCAATTAGTTGAGAAGGGATTTTAGTTACAATTTAAAAATGGAAAATGCAAAATCATGAATAGAACTGGTTTGGAAATTGCAACCAGTAATCAAACTAGAGGGAATATCTTTCATTTGAATAATAGTGAAAAGGCATGCTTAATTGCACATATAGATGAAAGTTGGTTATGGCATAAGAGACTATGTCATGTAAACTTTGATTGCATAGTAAAAATCAGTACTTCTAAGGCAGTTAGAGATCTACCTAAAATTGTGAAACCTCATAATACAATTTGTAAGGAATGTCAATTTGGAAAACAAGTTAGAGCTAGTTTCAAAAGTATTCCAGAAAAATCCAATAATGCTCTTGATTTAATTCACACTGATTTATGTGGTCCAGCCAGAACTAGAAGCTTACAAGGTGATAGATATTTCATGCTAATTATTGATGATTATTCTAGAATGTGTTGGGTTACTTTTCTTAGAGAGAAATCAGAAGCACTTGGTAATTCAAACTATTCAAAGCAATGGTTGAAAATCAAACCGATAAGAAAATCAAATGTTTAAGATCAGATCAAGGAGGAGAATTCACATCTAAGGACTTTAATACATTCTGTGAAGTGAATGGAATCAAAAGACAGTTATCAACACCTCGAACACCACAGCAGAATGGAGTTGTTGACAAGAAAAACAAAACTATCTTGGATGCAGCTAGAAGTATGTTATCAGAAGCAAATCTACCACATGTGTATTAGAGAGAGGTAGTTAGCACTATTGTCTATACATTCAACAAAGTTCACATCAAAGGTGAAACTGGTAAGACCCCTCATGAACTATGGTTTGGTAATATTCCTACTCTTAAGTATTTCATAATTTTTGGAAGTAAATGTTATATTAGAAGAGATGAGTATATTGGCAAATTTGATCCTAGAAGTGATCAAGGAATATTTCTTGGTTATTCATCTAAGAGCAAGGCATATAGATGTTTTAATAAAAGATTGCAGAAAATTATTGAAAGTACAAATGTAAAGATTGATGAACAATTCAGAGGAACTTCAAGGTATATAGACTCTGAACTGGCAACAAAAATTGTAACAAATGAACCTATACTAAATCCACCGGTATAGAATGAAGATCTAGTTACCTCGATATCATCAGAAGATTCCACAATAATTGAAGAACAATAGCAAACTAAGACACCCCGGTATGTAAGATTGAATCATTCTAAGGATCAGATAATTGGAAACAAATTCAGAGTTATGACAAGAGGAAGATTGGCAAATGAAGAGGTATGTCTTATTTCTCAAATTGAACCATTATCTATTAATGAGGCATGTGAAGATAAATTTTGGATTAAAGCTATGGAAGAAGAATTAGGACAAATTGAGAAGAATAACACTTGGACATTAGTTCCCTGGCCTAAAGATAAAAATGTAATTGGAACTAAATGGGTATTTAGAAACAAACTTAATGAAGATGGTAAGGTTGTCAAAAATAAAGCAAGACTAGTGTGTAAGGGATATTCTCAGAAAGAAGGAGTTGATTACAATGAAACCTTTGCACCGATAGCCAGAGTTGAGGCAGTTAGATTATTTTTGGCTTTTGCAGCTCACAAGGATTACAAAGTTTATCAAATGGACATTAAATGTGCATTTTGAATGGAGATCTTGAAGAAGTATATATTGAACAACTTGATGGATTTTCTTTGACAGATGACAATGATATGGTTTGCATGTTAAGAAAAGCTCTGTATGGATTGAAACAAGGCCCAAGAGCTTGGTATGCAAGGTTGGATAAGTATCTTTTAAAGATTGGTTTTACTAAAGGAAATGCAGATAGCAATTTATACTACAAAGTAACTAATAATGACATCTTGATTATTGAAGTATTTGTTGATGATATAATCTTTGGAGGAGAAGATGGATTATGTAAGGAATTTTCTCTTGAAATGCAGCAAGAATTTGAAATGTCTATGATTGGAGAAATAAAATTCTTTTTAGGTTTGCAAATTTCTCAGACAGATAAAGGTATATTTTTGAGTCAATCCAAGTACTTGAAAGAATTACTAAAGAAATTTGGGATGGAGAACTCTAAACCGGTAAGCACACCTATGACTATAAATGACAAATTATCTCAAAGAGATGAATCTACATCTATTAATCCAAATAGATACAAATCTATGATAGGAGGTTTACTATATTTAACACAAACCAGGCCTGATATTATGAATGTAGTATGTATTATTTCTAGATTTTAGAGTAATCCTAGGGAAAATCATGAATTAGCAGTAAAAAGGATTTTCCGGTACTTACAAGGCACAACAAATCTTGGATTATGGTATCCTAAAGATGAAAATTTTGATCTATGTGCATACACAGATGCAAATTGGGCAGGAGATATAGATGATAGAAAGAGCACCACTGGAGGAGCATTCTTTCTTGAAAAGAGATTAGTTTCTTGGTTGAGTAAGAAATAGATTTGTACATCTTTATCAACAGTAGAATCAGAATATGTTGCAGCAGCAACAAACTGTACACAGGTATTATGGCTTAAGCAAATTTTGAAAGACATAAAGGTAAAATGCAAGGAACCTATTACTATATACTATGATAACACTGCAACAATTGATATATCTAAGAATCTGGTATTACACTCTAAAACAAAACATGTTTCTATCAAACTGAATTTTCTAAGGGAAAAAGTTGAAGAAAAGGAGATAAAACTGGTTTATGTGAATACTAAAGAACAGCTTGTAGATATTTTCACAAAACCTTTGCCTAAGGAGACTTTTGAGTATCTCTGAGATCAACTTGGAGTCATACCACCACTGGTAGAGACTTAGATAGTTGATGATTGTCATCAACTGACAGAATTAAATGAACAAATCTTTTATTCCGGTATTTGATGAGGAAGCTACTTCTCAGGGGGAGTAGTTGGTATTTTGTATGAACTTAACTTTTTTTGACTTTGGCATTTGATGTCAAAGGGGAGAGATATCTATGAAAAAACACATTATCATTTTGGGGAGAGATTTTGAAAAACACATTTAAGGAGAAATTGGTAGGAGAGATTGGTATTGTCACTCCCAGGGGGAGAAATGGAGATTGTTGGTTTTTATATTTGGCATTTCTGTTTTGGCACTTTGATGGTTTTTCCATCTTGTGTTGCCATCAATGCCAAAGGGGGAGATTATTGGTATTTTGGTATGGTTTTGTCATTGATGTCAACACCTACTAATACACCTACTTTGGAGATCCAGCAACATTCATCGGCAAGCAGTAAACTGTGCAATAGTTACTGGTATATGGTTCACCGGTAGGATATATTGTTCACCGGTACCTAGAATGATATGGAAGACACTTGGTAATGTTGAAGACATCATGTTGACACTTTATTTTGAAGAAATAATCATTGGTATATTCATATTTGCATATTTTCTTTTACTGACAAATATATCCAGGTTATGTAGGGTTACACCTGCAGGTTTATCTTTTCCAGATCAGCATGGCATGCTATGGAAATGATTTGCTATTGTTGTAAATGCATTAAGTAGACATGTTCAATCAGTTATTGCATCAGATATTGTATTGTGTGTAAAATATTTTAATTGTAATATCTTGTAGAGTCGACCTACTAAAATTGGTCTTAGGGTATGGTATAAATGTAAGATCTTATTTATAAGATCAAGTGTGGAATGTGAAAAAGAATTAAGTGAAGGTATATGTGAGATCAAACAGGGATATACATGAAAACATCATTTGAAGGTGAAGTTAGGTTTTTGTAGAAACATATCAGCATTACACCGGTACTGAATCAAGCATATGAAGATGTTATTTTGTGCAGTACATTCTTATTGGATTTAACCATCCAACTGTAGTCAGTGTGACTCCCATTTTGTGATTGAGCAGTGAGCTCTAGGCTATTGGCCTTTCTCCATGTGCAGACCCCATTTATGTACACTTACTATCTATAGTAGTATCATTTGATTGTGGGTAAGGTTTCCCACTGTGGTTTTTCCCCTTATAGGGTTTTCACGTACAAATATTGGTGTCATGTGTTGTAGATGACTTTATGTTTATGTTTCATGCATTAATCCTTACTGGTATAGCAATTTACTATTAACACTGTCTAACGGCATACTTAACTGGTTTACCAGTATTAAGCATTAAGTTGGTTAATAAGTTTTTGGTTTGAATTTATTTGACAACCGATCCACCCCCACCCCTCTCAGTTGTCTCCGAGACCTAACACAGTCATGGTTACCTGTGGGATTCTTGGAGTGCAAGAAGAGAATGTCTTTGTGAAACTGTTTGTGGACAACCTTATTGGAAATGTTGCAGAATGGTTTTATAATTTAGAATATGGATGCATTACTTGCTAGAATGATTTAAAGGTAAAATTTCTTGAAAGATTCAAAATTATGATTCATACATATGATTTGCTGCTTAATTTATTTCAAATACAAAAGAAAGAAGATGAGCCCATTAGAAGTTTCATTGAAAAATTTAACTAATGTGTTGGAAAGATTCCACATGGGTGTCAACCGACTGAAAAATAATGAATTATGTGTATTTATTGCTGCATTACATCCTCGGATTCAGTTTTTGTTGAAACATAAGAAGGTGAAAAATCTAGAAGATGCACATAAAAAGGTTGTTGAGATAGAGGATGATATGATTTTGAGTGGGATGAAATGCATGAGTAAATGTGTTGTGAAAGTTCCAGAATCTGAAATTTACTTTCATAATCAAAATTTTTACCCAAGAAAGCAGACTTTACAAAAGAATATTGTCATGAAAGAAACAAATCCAACATCATCTATTTCTTGTTGTCAAAACTTGACAGTTTTTAATGCAAAGGATTTTCGAGCATCTTCTGAAACCAAGAATGACACTTCTAACATTGCAAGAGTTTATTATTTTCAGGCCAATGGATTTGATTTTTCTGGAGATGCAGATTATCATGTTATTCAACCAAAAGAGTTGGCAGCTTGCCTAGCCATATCTATTATTAAACCAACTTTTGATGATATGAATAATGAGGAATTATGAAAAAGCTCTCAAGAAAAAATTTCTTCTTTCACATTTAAAACTTTTGACGCAGTTTCAGCAAATGATCAAACAAGCATAAAGGGCCAGCATGAGAAAGAAATAGATAATTGTGGACAACTAGAGGTTATGCCAATGGATTATGATTCTTTTCAATTCACTTATAGCTATGGTGAAGGACACTTGTAGACTGAGTCTTTGAGAAATTATGAGGGTGTCAGAAAACAAGTGGAAGGTAATGCATTATTTATTGCTGCTACAATATCTAATATGCAGCCAGACCTTGAAACATTCAGATTTGGTGATGAGAGTTTTGAAAGTAAATTGTGCTTAGAAGAGTCATGCAGTTACCCGATGCTGGAGTCTTTTTATTTTGAAAATGATGTCATATCAGCTCTGTCTTAGGAACCAACACATGAGGATGAGTGTTGCTTTGAAAATCTTTATAGGGGCTACCCAATTCAGTGTCTGGTTAATTATTTAGACAGTCTAACATAATATTATGATATAAATTAAAATCAGCATATACAACATAATGTCAAGATATCTCAGTTTGATTCAGAAATTCATAATGCAGAGTGGCTTTTTGGACCCAATATTTTATTTGAAAATATTTTACAATACATTGTTGTTGGGTCTCTTCTCACGGTGGTTGCAGAATGGCAGTTGGGAATGAAGCTTCTTTCTTATCAACCACTTTTCTGCACTGGCACATACTTCTAACAACCAATTGATGGCTTTACATGAACAACCAATTGCATTCTTGGAGACATGGGTTGCTTGCCCGATCTATTGTAAATAAATTTTTGGTGTGATTTAGGTGTAGCTTGTCTTAGTGTGAGTTTTGACTTGTTAGTTTTGTTTTGTTGCCTCTTCCCTTGCCTGCAATAAGATCCCCATGCTCTGTTTCTCCTTGACTATGTTACCCAATGGCTATGCACTATTCTTCTTCTCTCCTAGAGACATTCTAGATTCTCCTAGTCCTTCATAGTCTTGGTCCCCAATCAGAGCCAATGTTACCCCCATATTTTTTCTCATGCCTAAAGTGTCATAATCAGCTAAAATCAGTTATTGTTAATGTTTTAATGCTGAAGTTTTATGGCCAAACTCCATGTCGGCTGAGAGATTTTAATTATTTTATTTTTGGCTTACCCATATACTCAAACAATTAAATCTCAAGTCTTATGTCTCCTATGCAAAAATTATTTTTGGGTTATGCTCTATTAGGCCCATTTATTCTATAGTTAAATTTCATAAAAAATGGAGCTCTTAGTAAAAAGTTATACAAGTTTTTCTATGGCAGCCCAAAAGAACAACTGTCATTGAACTTGAACCTTGAACCTTTTCAAAGTTCAAAGTTTGGGTTAAAGTTCAAAGTTTGAATTTAACTCGAGTAGGCTTTGTAATTTTTGTTCATTGAACTTGAACTATTGAACCTTTTTGGTTCAAGCCCGCAGGTTCAAGCGCACAGGTTCAAAAAGTTCAAAGTTCAAATTTCGGGCTTTGTAATTTTTGGTCATTGAACTTGAACCATTGAACCTTTTTGGTTTAGGTTCAAGGTTCACACACAGGAAAATGGAAAGAGAAAAATCAATACATTATACTGTGGGTGTAGTTTGTGTTTTTGAACCATTTGATTGAACCTCGCAGGTTAAAGGTTCAAAGTTCAAGGTTCAAAGTTCGAGGTTCGATTTCAGAGGTTCAAATTCAGAATACAAAGATTCATCAGATGCAAGTTCAGAGTGTGTAAGTTCAAAATTTCAGCAATTTCAATAATCCATTAACATTAGCATGTCTAATGTTTGTAATTTTTAATATAATCCAAAACCATGGATTTTCTGAGATAGAAAAATCAGTCTTGGTGCGGGGGGCATAACTCTTAATTGCACTATTGGATCGGGCTGAAATTTTGATAGGTTTTAGAAAACCTAGTTTTTTAAATCCTCACTAGAGCGATTGGACAAATGTTATTCCATTCAAAATGTATTAATCTCTGAGTACGGGTCTATTAAAAATTCTGAGATAAAAGATTCAAAGTAGAAAAAAAAAGATGAAAGATAAAAATAAAGATTAATTAATCATCTTTTCAAGAATCAGTTATTGATAACTAAAATTCTCAGTTATATATATGTAATGAAAGAAAGGAGAGGGATTCTTCTTTTATTTTCTTTCTCTTTCTGTTGTAAAAAGGGAAGAGGCAGCATTATTTTCTGGACTACATAGTTTTGTTTCTCAGAAGTGTTGAGTCTGTGAGCTCACATTTTTTGGCATTGATAGAATAAAGAAGATTTTGTTGATCTATGGATTTTTCAATATTTTCTTTTGATTATAATGATATTTGTCTCTCTCGTAATTTCCTTTCATTGTCTTTTCTGTTACATCAAACTGTGTATATGCATTTGATTTTGAAACTTTGATTTCAGAAATAATTTGTATTTGGAAAGAAATCTGCTATTAACTCTTTGTTTGGGTATTCTGATCCCCCTTGTCCTTTGAGGCATGAGAGAGAATCGATCAGAGTCCAGAGCATTTTTACTTATTGGAAAGGGTATTTTCCTGGATGTGGATAATTAAACTATGTTTTAATTATCTTCATTCACTTCATTATAAATCTGCTATTCGCATTTGTGTCATGGCTATGAGAAAATGTTAGCTACCTTTATTGCTTTCCGGTTAAAAACATATTCAGAAAATATACATTTTTATCCAATGAAGGGAGCTTTACCTTCATATCAAAATTTAGAGAGCACTTGCACTCACCATTGCAAGTGACTCAACTGTTGGTTCTAGTTTTTGTCTTTCTATTTGGGCATTCAGGAGTCATTGTTAAAAGGTATTTAAAAAGGACAAATCTGTTTACCAACAATATCGTCGAGGGAAACTTCATCTGATCAAGAAGCATCTGCTTCCCTTTTGCAATATTTTCTCCTCTTCACATTTTCTACCTTTCCTACTTTAGCTTTGCATCTCTTAATAGATACATGCGTTCTAAAGTGGGAGAAAAATGTAGAGTTAAAAATGTCACCGTCATCACCTTTAGTGGCAATTACAACATGTGGTGTCCCCCACGGTGCTTCGAGGACAAGTTCACCAACTTGTCCTTTTGTCCACTGAAGAAGTCTATATCAGCTTCCTCAGAGGTGTTACCAACACTGGTGATCTGATAGATTTGTAGGACGCAGATGTGGCATGGACATGTCCATGCGGTGCGCTACCATCCCACCAACCTACCAGCCACCAGGTTGTCATTGCGACGTTACGAGCTACGCCAGGAAGGAATTGTAATGCTCCCTGCATGACAATCGACATTCAAGCTCATCCCTTAGCCTATATCCTTGGTTTTGGGACATTTCCAAAGGATCTTTTGGGTAGATGGGAGAGATACTCTTGGAAATCGAATCTCTTGGAGACACCACCACCATTGTTGCAACATCGTCAAGCTACCAACACTTGCCAAGCATTAGGGGAGTAATCTAACTCCATCTTGTATTTCTGATATCTCATTTATTTTCCAATTACCAAATAGCATTGCATTATCTTTGTATTTGTCTTTACATTCTTCTTTATTGGCTTCTTCATCATCTTGCTTTCTCATGGCTTTTTGGGTTGTTTGTGGAGGTGGAAACACCAAAACGGGGGTCTGACTTAGGTAGGCTCCAAAACACAACCCCAAATAATTTCTCTCTTGCATGTTTGTAGGTACAACTTCATGAAGAAAATATTATCTTGTGGGAGGCTTCACAATGTGGACTAGTTGTGAGATTTTCTTATTCTTTAGCATTTTCCTTATTTTGTTTCATAATTTTTGTTTTTCATAATTTCCAATATTGTTTAGATATTTTATAAGTTATGTTAGTGTGTCTAGGTCTTTTTGTTTGCACTTTGTGCTTCATTCATATAGGATGATAGAGCGTCACATTAGTTTCCCAACTCCATGCGCTTGTCCCAAGGACAGAGGCTCGACATAGCTGTCCAGAGATGCTTCTTGGGTGGCTGACACTCCTTGTATAAATCTCTTATCCCTTAGCTCACCTTAGCACCAGTTCGCAGAGGTAATTAGAAGGACAATTTGTCCTTGAGGATTCATCATCCTTGGGGTGACAAATTTCCTCCATTACATTACTGTTACAAGGAATCAACATGTTGATTCTAAAGGAAAAGCCAAGAGGAATGATGAAGGCTTCACTAGAGTCAAGGATACAAGAAGCAAGAGCTCAAGAAGACCAAAATATGCTTCTCTAGGGGAACCAATGAGTAACAATTTCAACAATGATTGGTACGTACCTCAATTCCATGGCTACTACTATAAATGTAACACTTATAGTCATAGAATTGTTGATTGTAAGCTTATACATAGGTCTTCTCCTAGTTTTGAAAGTATAAATCAATTTGCTACTCTTAGGGATATGAATGTTATTTGTTATCATTGTAATGGGTATGGTCATAGTAGTTATGAATCTAGGAGAAACATATCTTAGTCCTACAATTGATTTTCAAATTCATCATTTAATGTAAATGTTAAATTCTATCATTGTCAAAACTTGGGACACATAGCAAAACACCGTAAGCTCAAGACAACCAAGCAAAAGAAGACAATGTCAATATTTGAATCAAATGTAAAACCAAAATAGAATGGGACATCATAAAAGAAGGGGAAATCAAATCAAGTTTGGGTAGAAAAAGAAAAGGACAAGGTTAAGTCAAGTTTGATTGTTCAAACTACCCTACATGCTGAAAGGAAAAACTTGTGGGTAGTAGACAGTGGCTTCTCTAATCACATGACTGAAGACAAGAAAAAATTTATTAAATTTGAAGATTGGAATGGTGGTTTAGTGAGGCTTGGAGACAACTCATCAATAAAAATCAAGGGTAAAGGTACACCAAACATTGATGGAAAGCTAAAAGTACATCATGTTTATTATGCAGAAGGTTTGAAGCACAATCTGCTAACTGTGAGTGAAATCTGTGACAAAGGATATAAGTTTACATTTGATTCAAAGGGATATGAAATTAGAAAAGAGAGCAGTTGTCAGCTTGTTGCCAAAGGAAAAATGATAGATGGTAATGTATATAATCTTAAGGAATGCTTTGAGTCTGAATGTATGATGGGACAAGTTGATGAGAGTTGGCTATGACATAAAAGACTTGGTCAAATCAATTTTGATAACCTTGTTAAAGTAAGAAAGAAAGGGTATGTAAGACATATACCACAAATTATTAATCCAGCAAGAACATTCTGTGATGAGTATCAAAGAGGGAAGCAAACTAAGGTAAGCTTCAAAACTAAAGAATACTCAACTACAAGACCTCTTGAGCTCATTCATACTGATTTGTGTGGGCCTACAAGAACAAGATCTGTAAATGGAGAGAGATACTTCATGATGTTAGACAGTTCAAATAACTGGAAGACAACTAAGAGGCGGGGGGGGTGAATCAGTTGTCACAGATTACCAGAACATTTAGCAATTAAAAATTTAATACCAGAACCCAAAACATTAAACTGGAATGCTTAAACCAAATACCAGAATAACAATTAAACCAATTAAGCATAAACAACAATCAAAGAATAGATACCATCCACATGACTCCAAGATTTATACATGGAAAACCCAGTAAAGGGAAAAACCATGGTGGGAATCCTACCCACAGTTAGATAATACTTTTGTAGTAAGTATGTGAATTATGATTGAGGGGTCTACACTTGCTGCACTTGCAAGAAGGCCAACACCCTAGAGCATACTACTCATCGCAAAAGGAGTCTCATTGACTACATAGAAATCCATACTACAATCTGGTAGAATGAATGAACTACAAAGATAACATCTCCTATGCCTGAGTACAATTCCGGTTAAGCTCAATACCGAAGGACTAAATCTGCTTACATAAACTCAATTTGATCTCCAATGATCAACTAGATCCTTTGCCTGAATGATATTACATTATTCGCACATTACATATCCATATCCCATTCCCATTATCATCTACAATAAGATCTTACATCATATATATACAAACCCTCGACCATAAACAATCAAGTCTACCACCAAATAATAAACCAATTACATAATTACAAAACATGTCAGTCTTAGACCAAACAAATAATATGCAACACCTAAGACATCCCAAAAACACATCGAGAGGTCCAATCCACATGTTACATTAAGTCTGTCCATAGCCTAGATCAACTCGGACCCAATATATGTCCACACGCTAAAGAAATGATCTATATTTGCCAAGTCTTGAACATGATCACCAACATCATCCTAAAACTCCACCAGAAGCTGCACCAACACCACTTATGCATATCATCAAAGATCTTCATCAAAGCTCTACCGGTGAAACCTTCACTGGAACCTCAAACCAAGCTTCCGAGAAATCAGGATAGCATCCGATCACCAGACCAAAACCAATTGACTGAATATGAACATGAGTAAGCTAATTCCATAACCAAATCATACTAGAGCATACCAGATCATTTCAGATCTAAACCAACCAGAAACTACTCAACCTACCGAGACTAGAAGGGTGTCAGTAAAGCATCCAAAATAGCCATTATTGACATCAATTGCAAAACATTAATGCAACACATAATCAACTCCTCCAAATGGCCAACAATCTCCCCCTTTGGTATTGATGGCAACACTAGATGTGAAAAACATCTAAGTACCAAGAAATGCCAAACAAGTCTCCCCGAATGGAAGACAACCAACAATCTCCCACATAAAGATATAGCAATGAATTTTCTAAAACAAAGATCAAACTGCCCTCATGAATAATATATTTTTAAAGCTCTGAATTACACATATATCTCTCCTATTAATGTATACAGTGATAGCTCTAAAAATTTATTGCATGAAAATTTCAAATTTTGAGCTGAAATATTGATTTTCGGGTTTTATTTGTATCCTTTGTGAATTTATCAAGGTCTAGGGGTTAGGTTTTTTTTTTCAAGTTTCTTACATTTTGTGAAGAAAACCCTAGCAATGATATATTCTATTGTTATTTTTCCCACTTAAGGCTGAGGGTACCTTTTCCATGAGCAAGGCCATCCCATTCTCTAAACATTAAGTGATGATCAACCGGTTTATGAAAAATGATTTTTCCTAAGTCGCAAAAAATTTCCTTATGACCGGTTTCATTTTAAATATCCATGCCCATGATTTCCCTAAGCTCAAAATTCCTAAAGTATTTTGACTGATTGCTAAAGAAAGTATGGATCCAATGGTTTTCACTTCCCCATGATCAAAGATGCAATGATTTTAAGGACCGTGATATCACGAGATTGTGTCACGTGTTATCAACGGAAACCAACAAGGTTAGTAGTTTAACTAGTTGAAGCATTGTGTTACTGGTGCTCAGGCAGTAAAGGTCAGTTTACTAACAACATTCTCCCTTCTCATTTGTCTCATCTCTCTATCCCTTTCTGCTTCCTTCTCTTTCCTTTCTCTTCTTTCCACCTCCAAGGTTTCTTTCAACTCTTGGTTCTCGCTTGTTATTTGTTGTTTTGGAGGCATCTTGTCTATACCCCAACTCGCTACACAACTTTTCCCTCTTCCTTACTTCCCACAAGAACCTTCTAGTGGATCTGATACCACTATGATGTAGAGGTATTAGGTCCTTTCTCAAATATCAATTGGTCTTATGCTTTGGTCTTCAAACCCCAAGGGTTCTCTAGGTTTCCTTCCACACCAAGTCCCTTCAAAGCATGAAAACTTGATCCCAACTTCCACAAATTGAAACGCCACTTCCTAGGGTCTTCCCAAACTCTAAAAGGTATTACTTAATAGGCTATACACACCCAATCAATTGGTTCACTTACTAACCCTTACCCGAGTAACTAGGTAGGTCAATTCCTAGTAGCCCTATTCAGCGGGTAATCTGCCCTTTACTAAAACTTCTTCCAAAACACTTCACAAAAAATGTACATTTCATGATACTCTTTTGGAAGTTATTTAACATATGTAAAAATTAGATATTATTCTTTTGGACCAACTACACGGACCAATACCTTGCTACTGCACATTTAGGGCCAAATTAGGCCATTTTTACAAAGGAACCCCTTCAATAACTTCACTTCTCAATCCCAAACCTCAAAAAATTCTTGAGTTAGGACTAAAATCAAAATATTTTCAAGTTTATTTTCTCCTATGGTCTCATTTGATACCCTATCCACAAAACCATCCTTAAAATGGCTTAAAAACTAGGGCCTTCTTGTTCAAACCCCAAAACTCACTTCCAGACCTTTCCACTTGATATTAACCATGCATTTACCATCCCCTAACCATGTTTCACATAAAAACACTACCTCCTTCAAGTAGATCTTCTGCTGCTACAAGTTAGCCACCATTCCAAGGCTCTCAACTCCACCAAACTCACGAGATATCCCAACAAATTTAACCTTCTTGCACATTTTATGTTAGGATCATATGATACATGGTAGAATAGGTCCATTCCATTTGAATCAGGAAGTCATTCATAGAATGGACCGAGTTCAATGGTTGAAACCAAAACCATGTTAAGAAAATACCAAAAACCCTACACCTAGTCAGCAATAAAATGATAAATCAGATTATTCAAACCCTCAAGATCACTTTTGAGATTATAAAAACACTTAAACTCAATATATACTTCATCAATGATGATTATTCAATTTGATATAACAAAATATCTTACAAACATCACAAGAAATTGCAAGAATTTGATCATTTATATTAGCCTCAATTTGAGTATGATTGCAATCCAAGTCTTATGTATCCAATGGCATATGTTAGTGCACAATTAAATATAAGAAGGTTGGTATGTGATTCACCACATGCACTACTATTAAGATTCCTAAAATTATTAAAAATCATTCCTCTAAGCTTCACACTTCAAGACACTAAATGGATTGATTTATTCTTGAAAATCTATGAACCTAGTGTTGTTCATTGGTCAAAAGATTTGAAACCAGCAAGCATGAATCAGGTAATTGAATGGGTAGATATGATTGAGAGGTTCAAATTTTAAATTACACTTAATTTTGAACACTTAAGTATTGATAATGGGAAGGTTGAGAAAAAATGTGATGCACAAGTTGGTAGTGATACTATTTGTATTGTTAAAGATGAAAAACATTGCCAACCTATAGTGGAGAATGGTTGTGAACAATGGGTAGAAGAAAGATATCTACTTTAAAATGATTGTAATAGAAAACCTAAATGTGAATGAAGATAAATACCTAGGGGATTAGCTTTCTAGTACATATTGCGATCATGATTTTGGTAAGGTTGTTGAAGATTCAATCTCCTATGACAAACAAAAATATGCTCTAATGAGTGCATTGAGTTTCTAAATTTTAAGAATGATAGTGAAGTTAAAGATGACATTGATTTGCATGAAGATAATGTTTACAACTCTTGTGAAGGAATAGAGGAAGGAAATATGGGACAAATGGATGAAGAAGACACATGTTCAGTCAATAGTGAACAAATCTTAGAGCTGTTAGCAGTGGAGTATCAAAAGTATGCATGTGGAAAAGGTCAAAAATTCGTGTGCTCTATTGAGATCAATTTTGACAATGAGTTTGATCCATACAATGCCAAATATGATGCACATATTGTTGATCTTCTTCCTACATTTGAGCCAGTTGATGTGCAAGATGATGAAGAACATGAAGGTGTGTGTGTGTGCTAATAAAAACTTAGAATTCTATTTTTAATAACATGTGGGCAGCTGAAAATAATGATGTGCATTGAAAAAGTGATCTCAATGAAGGGGCATTAAGTATGGATTCATATGGATGTGCTTCTTTTGGTGAGGATGATGCCAATTGTGTAGTAGAATTTGAGTATTTTTTATTTCCATACCAATTAACCTGCATGCAAAGATAAAGGCTCCCAGTGATTTTTTATATTTTTATTTACAACTTTGTCATTTTATAGCCCCCCAACATCTCGTTTGATATTTTTTCAAGGCTCATTCCAAATGAACTTTTTCAGGGTTTGAAATTGGCACTTCCAGAATTTTTCAGAGAAAGAAATTTTTGAGGTTAATAATTTGCACATGTGATTGAATCAAGTCAAACCCTCTTACACACATGCTCATGATATCCAAAGTTACTATTTTTCCAAGTGGTGGTCCCTCAGTTTGAGGTTCGATATGTTTTCAATTCAGTGATTGAATGGGTTTTATGATGATTTGACAAGTGCAATTTTAGAAAGTGATGTGATAGGTGCTAGCACAACTTTGAACTAGTAAGATTAGTTGAGGCTCATTTAAACAAAATGTGTATTATTTAAATTATTTTAGATATAAATAATATCACCACCAAATCCTCTTGATCAAGAAGAGTGAAATTATTCAAATCACTTTAGTTGATTGAAATGCAGGAGGTGCAAAAAGAAAGTAAAGTTAAAACTTTTCAATATATATCAAGGGAGAATACACTAAATAGTTATTCTTAAAAACTAAAATGATTCAAATAAAAATGAGAGAAAACAAATATTATCAACGCAATATGATATTGTTTTGCAAAGATTTATGATGGAAAAAGGTAGATTACTTTATGGGCCCAAGAATGATGAGATGAGAGAATGAAATTTGAAAACTTCCTTAAGTTTTATATTTCTTATTATTTTTCACTGCACAAGTTTTAAGTGAAATGTAGAGGTAGTGCGCAGGGTAGCGGGGAAAGAGAAGAGCTTAGTCTCCCTGCCACCTCGCTATAAAAATTGATTCTTTTCAAGTCAAGCGTGGGGTACGTAAGGTCAGATGGTGGGAAAGGAGGCTTAGCATCCCCACCATCCCACACATAGAGTGTAGGAATTCAAATAGATGCACGGGTCAACGAGGTGTGAAAATAAGAAAGAAAATTAAGTTGCAAGGTGAACAAGAAATTAGGGTGCATTTTAGGGTTTCTTTGCCTAAGTGTGTTGCTCTCATGGAGTATGTTGAGAAAGAAGAGGCATGAGATATAAAGGTTGATCTTGTATGCAAAATTACGTGTGGTTGATGGTTTGAAGAAATGCAAAAGGTAGTGAGCTCGAGAGGTTCAATAGTGGTCTAGATAGTATAATGAAAATTTATGTGACTTTGTAAAATTTTGAGAGGGGGCTCATTATTGTGGAGGATATGTGGATGTCTTTTTTCACAATCTATGAGTGATGCACACTATGTTCAAACCTAGTTGATAAGTATGCAACCTATAAGAAGAAATCTCGAAGCCATTGGGGTGTTACACATTATGAAATATGCCCTAACTCTTGTCAAGAATCACAATATGTACGCAGCAATAAAGGGGAGAATAAATAATAATAAGACATTGGTGAGGAATCTCCAAATGAATCACAACATTATTGACCCTGCAATCACCATGGTATGATTACTATGTAAAATCTAGAGGGGATCAATTTGCTAAGTTTTCCATGGATGCGTAGACCAGATTATTCCTGTAAAAGGAATATAAATGCTAAATATTTGATCAAATTATACTAGCAATTATGAAAATGTTGAAGTTATGGCTAAGGTGACAAAGGGATATTCATTAAGGTAAATGTGTATAGACACATTGTCTCTACGAAAAGCAATATACTTCTCTATGCAATGATACTACATAGATATGGAAATTTGACAAAAATGCTCAAGTGAAGAGTTGATTGCCCAATGGATAAGTTTAGAATGTGATGCTAAAGGCCCAACATGATGAAAGGGATAATAGGTTAGAGGATGAGCAAAATATGGATGAATTTTTTTGGGAGGAATTATTTTACCACTGAGGTATGTGGATTTCAGCAAACTAAAAATTTGTTGATAAAATTTGGAAAATATGGCGAGCTTTCCTCCCTAATAGTAAGCTTGTATTTTCACTAGGCGGTGAAACATTTTACTAAGGATGATATGAGTACTAGGGAAAAAAGAAAAGATAACCTAATCGTTCATAGACCTGGAGGTGAAACATTTCACTGGACAATGACTTGTGGGAGGTTAAAACTAAAAAAATTATTCACAAAAGGAGGCATATTAAATAATCATTCATGTCAAAGGGAGGGAAATAATGAGTGTGAAAAGTAATTGTTTCATTTCACTGGTAGTGTATAGATATAAAGCTACTTTCATCCAAGGACAAAATACTTTCTCTAGAGGTATGGTCAATAGAGTTAAAAGTAGGATGCTAAATGACAACATTTTCAACAAATCTAGAAATTTCTTATACCTAAAGGGGCATTATTTTCTCTTGTGATGCAATGCATTAATGGGTAGCAAGTGGAGCATTATTTTCAAGTCAAAGAAGAAAAATGTAGCTGTGATTACTTTTATTTTTTGGAAAATGATATAATCATATTGGAAGTGTTCTTTCACTAAAAGGAGTACATTGAAAATGACAAGTCATCCACTACAGGGAGATGATTTACATTTTCAATCACAAAGAAAATATATGTTGTAGCTAGGTATAGAAGAAGAAACTTCAAACAAAGGAAAAGGGCATGAGGCTAAAAGTCCCAGGTCTTTTGTCACTACAAATCTATGAGATACAATATGTTAGTTTTTGTATGCCAACATGGGAGGTCAAAATGTGTGAGTGATGGATATTTTTCAGATTTTCTAGATGTCTCTAGAAGATTCAAAGATGCAGATCAAAGATAGATAAGGAAGAGAATGTTAGAGATTGTTGGTCACTAGTTGATATGTTGTCATTTATGTCAACATATGGGAAGATTGACATATGGGGAGGATTGTTGGATAGAGGAATATGTTGAATATGTTTTCTATGTGTTTCAGTATTGTAGTCAAATTGAATGAGTTGATTTAGTTGTGTGTTGCAGATGAGTTGATGTGGATTAAAGCGTTTCTGGTATGTTGTCTGTAGATGGTTCATTCCCAATTGTAGAGGTTGACATGATGGTTTCATTGAGCTATGAGGTCTGGTATTGAGGACATTATTCAGTTGTTCATGTTATTTAGTATTCTGGTTTGTGCTCTTCATTGCTCTAGAATTGTAACATCTTTAGTTGCGAATGTGTGGGATGTATTTTGGACATTAATGTGTGTCTCGAGTTTGATTAGTTCATGATTTGGAAATCAACAAGCAAATATTTCTGGTTGTCAGTTAGTTATGTTGGTGTTCTTGAGCTCTGGTAGAGAGATGATAACGATTATAGTAATCCAAGTTATTGCGGTTGTTGTGGTGCAATTCACGTTGCTTGTGAATGTTTCTAGATCATGTTCTATGTGTATTGATGGTCTGCATTGATTGTTGTGCACGTTATTGAATATTTTCCTTGTTCGATGATGTTCTTTGTGTTATGCAACATTCATGATGTGGTAGCATGTTGTGGATGATCAAGGCATAATTGTTGGAGGTGTTGTGTGTTTGCGGTATTGATTTGGGTCCAGACTATTTCTTAGCCAACATTATTTTGGTCTGCATGTATTGTTATAGCGTGTGAGGTTATTATTTTGTAATTTGTATTAAGGGTTGAGTCGACCTATATTTCATAGGTTGATGACTTGTATAAATAAATATAATAATCATTAAGAGGTATCGTTCTATGTGCGAATATTGTATCTATCATGTAGTAGCAAGGAAGTTGTGCAAAGTTATGCGAAGAAGTGTGTTGCAGAGAATATTTGATAGTGAGCTTAACCGAAACTGTACCCAAATATATGGAGATGCTATTTTCACAGTTCATATAATTTGGATTGTTGTCTAAAATTTTTTGTAAGTTAGTGAGACTTCGTATAAGGCAGTGATCCTTCTCTAAGGGTTTTAGCCCTTCTAGGTTTCTTGTTTGAGCAGTGAGCTCTAGGTAGTATACTTGAATGCATGTGCATTCCCCATTGTAATATTTGCATTTACTCCTAACAGGGTATTATCTCACTATGGGTAGGTTACCACTATGGTTTTTCCCTTAACTGGGTTTTCCACGTAAAAAATCTTGGTGTTATGTGTGTTATTGATGTGGTGTTGTTTCATGTTTTAAACTGTTAATTTTCATATTTGATTTGTGGTTTAAGTTGTAGTAAGTTTTTGAGAAAACTGATTCACCCCCCCTCCCCTCTCAGTTTGTTGCATTGTTTCCAATAGAGAAAGTGTAGATTTTTGGAGATTTAAAATTAAAAATTTTAGGAGGAATCCATGTGTCAATGTTAGGATCATTTTAAGGCTTCTCTAAGGTTTCTCCTCTAGCTTTTTATTATCATATTTTCTTATTTTGAAGGGTTCTCAATTTTTCTCCAAGTTGAGAAATGTAATGTTTTTGTGCATGGTAGCTTGGGACTTATTTTCCTTGGATATTTTAGTTTTAAAGTGTTGTTGATGCAGCCATAACCAGTAAAACCCTCAAAAGAGAATTGACTGGCTTATGGAGTAAGAGTAACACAATGAAAGCAACAAGAAAACATAGCAAGATTAAGGAAACAAATCATATTATTGCCTTAGAACTTCCGACAACCAACCCGTTATCATCATATAATCATCTCAGAACATCAGGTAGTTAAAAGGTTACATGCAGGCTTCAAGTCAGATACAATCCAATCGGGACTCTAAGAATCAACTAAATCACTAAATGTGAATCTCAATCCTTATTCTCAATTCTACTTCCTCTACCCCTACAAATAATTACATAATGCCATATATATACCCACCGAAACATATCCGGGTCGGCCTCATAAGATTACATTTACCAATGCAAGAAAATGAAATATGTAACTAGGTTGGCCCTAAAACTTAAAGAAAACTTTCTGAAAAATGAAAACCAAGAAGTGCGGTTTAGTGGGAAGGTCAGCCACATGCCAAAGAAAATCGGACAAGACCCAAAATACATCCACACACCAAGAATAACTCTGGTAATGAAGGAAAGTCAATCAGTAAACACAAGAATTGTCTTGGAACCCAAAAATAGTCAATCAGGAGTGATAACTGGTCGAAAATGAATGCAAATGAACTGAAAATATGGAATTAAGCACATGAACCAGCCTGGAAACCAAAAATAGGATCTAAAATGAAAAGCAAACAACTATTGGTACCAATAGGTAAGAACACCAAAAAACTGCACAATGAACTAAACAAGAACTAAACTAAAAGGAAATATATTTGTTTGATGCAAGATTGCTCAAAGACCGGGGATGATCCTGCATCAGACACCCCAGGTAGGAAAATATGTTCCATGAGAGCCAACTCATGAATATCTAAAAGGATTCAGGATAAAAACCCAATGCTCATTTCTGATCCAAACATCTTCCTTATCTACCAACCTCCTTTTTAGCTCCTTCGGTGCCTCAACCAACTTCTCTAACCCTGGACTCTCTTTGTTTCTCTTCCTTTGCTTTAGTTTTGCACATTGTCTCTATTTACTACTTTCCTTCTTCTGCAGCTCTGATTTTCTTCTGCCATAAGACTTCATCTGATTTGCCACCATAAGCTCTCTTTCTTTTGGTGCTATCTATCCATCATGCTTATTTGTCAGATCTTTCTGCAAACTCAAGTGACCTTCTGGTATAGCCTCTGCAACCAGTTTCTCAAGGTTCAAATTCTTCACCTCCTTCTCTTTCTCCTTCAAAGAAGTCAATGTAAACTTATGTGCATCTTTCTCAATAGTGATTAGGTTTCTTCTATAGTTATAAATAGATCCACTATGAAACTGCCAAGGTCTTCCCAACAAGACATGCTAAACACTAATAGATACAACATCACAGAAAAATTCATCCTTAAAAGGACCAATATTAAAATTCACCAAACATTGTTCCTTTACTTCTATCTTTTGATCATATTGTTACCAATTTACCTCATAAGGACAAGGATGCTCAAGTCTCTTCAATCCAAGCTTCACAGCCATCTCCTCATATACCAAATTGTCAGTACTTCCACTATCCACAATAACCTTGCAACACTTACCACCTGATTTGCACAGTCTGAAAAAGACTCTTTGTCTAAGTACATCTGGTATCCTTTCTTCTAAACATAAGGGATTCTCCTTGCTTTGGTGCATAGTTAGATCGAGTAACTTCTCTTTCTAGTTCCTCATTAGCCACACAACTTCTTGCCATTCCTTTCTTACATTCATAAAATCTATGTCCAGTTTCTCCACACTTGAAACATTTGCTAGGAAATTCTCTACCGGTACTGCCAGTGCCTTTCCTCTGTGTTTTCTCTTTCGGGTCTTTACTCCAATTAGGTTTTGATTCTTCTTGAACACTCTACTTCTCTGTACTCATTTGTCCCTTGAATTTATCCTTCTCTCTATTCATTTGTCTTCTTCTCATCTTCTCCTCAACCTTCAAAGCATACCAGTAAGCTTCTTCAACTTTGGAAACCCTCAACATACTCATCTCATCCTGAATGTTATTTGCAAGTCCATTTATGTACCTTGCCACCTTTTCTCTATCCATCTCTCTATGTCCAAATCTAATTGTCACCTTGTATAATTCCTCAATGTTCTCTTTCACAGTCATGTTTCTCTATTTCAGGTTCTACAACTTCTTGAACAATTCCAACTCATAGTCTCCCAGTATAAAATTGGCCTTCAATCTTACAACCATCTATCTCCATCGGGTGATCTTCATTTCACCATTCTCCACTTTGTCTTTCTACAATTCTTTCCACCATAAGGTAGCATGCCCTTTCAACTTAGTCTATTCCAACTAGACTCTCTACGGGTCCTTGACATCCTCAAACTCAAAGTAATCCTCCAACTCTCTGATCCAATCAATCAGATCCACTGGGTTCAACATTTTGGAAAAGTTTGAAACTTCCACTTTATGAACTTTGTACTCTCTTGTGCCACTGCTCTCATAAATATTTCCTCTCTTCCATCTTCTGGTCCTTCAGCCTATTCTATTTCAAGCTCTTCACTAGCTTTTGCCACTAGTACATTCGGAGTTGATTTTCGACGGCCGTTTGTCGGATTTTCGATGAATTTTCATTGGAGTGTTGACAAAATCCACCGTCAAAAACTCGGCGTCAGATTGGTCGACGATTCCATGCCCGTCAGAAATTTGACAATCCAATGGACTCTGTCAATGGTCAAAGAAGTCGTCGGTCGAAAGCATGGTATTCATCGTAATTCCAACGATGACCATTTTTATAAAAAAAAGGTAATAATTATCATCGATATAAAAAAAATAATACCTGAGAAAAGCCCTTTTGGTTTCTAATTTGGCATTATTGTACTATTTACTCAAGCAATGGGTCCATTTATCATAAAAGTGTTCTCCCCTTGTCATTTACCTAGGGGTCCCTTTAAATATTTTACTCTTGTTCACTTTTAATCTGCCTTTTCTAATGTCTGTCGGGCCTTATAAGTATCATGCGATTTTCTATTAATCTGACGGTCTGCGTTGATTCGCGACCAAAAAGTGCTCAAAACTTAGTTTTCGTGAAGTAGTGAAAGGCAAAGGTGGACCCGACATATAGGTATGGATGAAAGCTAAACACCGATCAATTTTCATTTGATGGGACGGACATTGTGGTTTCGTGAGACCAAGTTGAACGTCTTTTAACCTTCGCGAAGTGGTGAAAGGGTTTGGTGGGTCCCAGAGATAAGCAGTCTTCTTTGGTTAAAGAATGATCGGGTTGGAAAAAGATCAATGGCTTCTCATTGTTTCGTGGCTAGGAGATGCACGAGCTATACCTCGAGGGTGGAGGGTCTTGCTAAGAGTGGTAGTAAATGTGGTAACCCCAGTTGGCGATGACATGGCGGTGACAAGGCACTGAGTTGGCGGTATGCAATGGGTTCGGGAAAGGTTGTCATAAAAAGAGTAAACAACAAGCAAGTTCTTGAGATCTAACGGCTCACGTGAATTTGCAAAGATAAGATGCTAGCAAGTTAGTCATTGTGAAGTAGCAAAAAGACTGATGGGCCCAAGGGACAAGCATGGTATGAAGTTAAAAGTAGATCAGGTCTGTTTTGATCTAACGGTTCTCATGGTTTCGTGGCTATAAGACAAACAAAGAATAATGTTCATGAAGTTGTGAAAGATAGGTGGAAATCACATGGAGGAGTGACATGACACGTGGTTTAAAAAAGTGGTTGAGGGCCCGCCTAGGTGTAACCAGTAGTTATGTGGGAATAGTAAAAGGGAACACGTGGCGGATTAAGGGTGGAACCAAAAGGAGTCTCCAAGGCTAATGGCTGACTACCATGTGGCATTTATTAACTAGATAACAAGTGGGGTAAGTAATTCCCAGATAAAGGGCCCACTTAAAAGGCATTCATCTCAAGATTGATCCAACGCTTCTCATTGTTTTGTGACCCGAAGATGGCTGCAGCTTAACCTCAGCGAAATGGCAAAAACCGTTAGCTGTCAAGATGAGGCGCGGTTAGTTAAAAGGATTGACGGTCCCAGTTAGAGTTAAAGACCAGGTGATTTGAGTTTGATCTAACACTTGGCGCGGCCTCGCGAAGGAAAAGTGCATGACTGTTAAACTCCACAAAGTGGCGAAAAGGAGGTAGGGCCTGACACTAAAGCAAAGAGATTAAACGGAGATAAAGGTGATGTAAGTTCTCGAGATCCAATGGCCAGTGTTGTTTCATGAAAGAAAAGAGCACGGGTTTTATGTTCTACAAAGTAGCGAAAGAGCGGAAAGACTTAGAGAAATTATGACCCCTTGGAGCCAGTTTTGAATTCGATTTGGTGAATTTAATTCTGAAAAGAAAGTCGAAGCATGTGGAGTTAATTTCTAAAAACTTAAATGCCAACTTGCCCTTTTTAGTTCGCATCAACTTGATTGCTAAGTATTGTTTCATTGAAGTTTGTTGCAGAGCAAATTGTTGCAGAGTGATTTTCTTCAGGCGAATAATCAGGTTTCTTGTGCTTTTCTTGACAACTCTTGGTTTGTTCTCAAATACTGTTGTGTGCTTTTATTAAGGTCAAGGATAAAGAGGAGATGCCAATGCAGTTGTGGAGTACTGTTCTATCTTGGGATAGAGAAGATGCAAGTTATTTAAAGTTTGATAGATGCTTTGCATCTAAAATTAGGATTCTTCTATGTAGAGAAAACCCTAGAATTCCTAAGGCTCTTTTGGAGTTTCTCAGACCAAAGGAGTTTGCAGAGGATATCAAGATTGTTCACAATTGGGAAGACATTTATTTGTACCCTGTGTCTACTATTTTTAGAGTGTTTGGATTTAGAGGGACCCCCTTTTTACTACCCTATCAGGTCCCATTGAAGATAGGGATTGCAAAAGTCCTGAGACAAATTGGGGGAGTACAAGAAGTAGAGCTAACCAATAGAGGTAAAGGGACTATTTTCCCAACTATTACCATGGCTCACCATTTTGTGATCACTAAGGGTGGATGGAGATTTTTTGAAGAATTCTTTAAGCCATACAGGCTATCTACTGCAGTGTCAAGATGTGCAGATCCTGAGGATTTTTTCAATGGCATGTTCAGAAAAAGAGTAGTGTGTAGAGGTAGGCCACATCAATTTCAGTTCCTAGAAGATATGATTAGAAATGAATTCAGCTTAGATGAGCAAGAACTGAGGAAGGAGAAGTGGGTGGCATATAAGAAATCCCTTGATTTTATCCATCAATTTGACACTGGCTATGACCCCCTTTCTAGCTTCAATATATTTGAGGAGAAAATAAAATTCCTGATTCTTTATTTTGAAGATCTCATGTAGACCTTAAAAGAAAACAGGGAGGCCATAATGCAAAACAAGCCTGATAAGGCTAAGATGGTATTGGATAAGCTTGCCTTTGCTAGAGATATCCCACGTGGTGACTATGTAATGCACAAAAGGTCAAAGTACACTATTATAATGTCAGTGACAGGTGATCCTTCCACTTCAAAAGGAAAGAGGAAAATTGAAGATGTCATTGACATCCAGGATTCCCCTAAGAAGCAGAGAGTGGGAAAGGAAATTGAAACTAATGAGCCTGAATATTCTCCATCTCAGTCTCCTATCCACATTGGAGATGAACAAGCTATGGCTGAACAATTATTGCAGTTAGGGAGTCTCGGTGAGATTTCCTATACCTATGAGGAGACCCAAGAGGGGATGCCCGAAGAGCCACCTAATGCTGAAATGGATTTGACTAATGGTGAGTTAAAGGGCCAAGAAATGGACCTTACTGTTAAGCAAGCTAGTGAAGAATTCCTAGCTGACAATAATTTTGTCACATCAGGAGCTTTTATACAATTTCTATAGAAGCAAAATATTGATCAATTCAAGACTAGATGTGAACAGAGGAAAAGTGAATAGCCTCTTAAAATTACAACTCAGGTAGAAGAAGAGGTTAAGAAAGAAATGATGGAGGAGTTCAAAGCAATCACCCTTGAGAAAGGAAGAGAAATGGTAGCAAAGGCTAGTGTGTTGATTCTCCTTGAATGGGATATAGTTGATGCCTTAGTGCTTGATGCAGTGAGGAAAGAAACAAAGCCTATGGAAGGAGTGACATTCAGCAGAGATAATGCTACTCTTGTCATGTGGTCTTTAAAGAAGGTTGAAAACAAAAGAAGGAAGGATGCATCAGATTCTAGCCTCTTAGGAGACATGATAGTTAAAAGAGTCCAAGACATAGGGGTAGTGGAAGCTACAAGCACAGTCCTAGAGACTGCAAAATTCAGTGTTGCAGTGGCAGAGAAAGAGGCACAAGAAAAGGCTAACCTCCAATTGAAGTTGGAGACTATTTTAAAAGCTTACAATGATGCTAAAGAAGCAATAGCCAATAGAGATACCATAATCACTAGACTCCAGAGTCAACTGGCAAGTCAATATCATCCCAGTGAATCTTCTACACTCATGATAGCCTCCTCTCTAGCAAGACCCCCTCCTACTAGTCCCATCATTGAATATCCCCCTTCTCCTATGCCTTCTAGTTCCCAATTACCTAAAAATGTCCAACATGAGTTGGAAAAATTGAAACAAGCTCAGACATTTTATGCAAATAAATATGAGGAGAAGGTGAAAGCCACCATCAAAACCTCCAATGTATACATAAATATGAAGAGGATTCTTGAGATTTTGATCAAATTGAGAGAAGAAGAAGCCACTTTGGAACCAATCCTAAATAAGTGGGTGCTTAGAGGTAAAGAGTTAGAGCTCATGTGCTCTTCCCATGCAGATGCAAAAGAGAATGACAATCTAAGGTCCACATATGAGTTTATAAAAGAGATGAATATTCTTTCAGTGGAAGGAGCAGGTATAAAAAGAAAAGCCCAACTTTATAGGAAAGAATATGCAAATCATAAATTTGAAATGTTTCCAAGAGATTTCGTTGGTCCTGTCCAGCTAAAGGAAGAGAAGACTTGGTTAAAGGAGGTGGACCACAATTTGTCCCTAAGGATCAATCAGATTATTAGTACTGATGACACATCCTTATTTGTCCAAACAATTGAGGAAATTGAAAAAGTGAAATCTCATTATGGTTTCATAGAAATAGAGATTGGGCATGTATGAGTCACTTGGAAGCAGCTAGAAGATATGAAACAGAAGATTGCCAGTTTTACTTGGCCTAGTGATGATGTGTATCAGGAGTGGAAAGATAAGTATATGGGACAGAAATAAGATGCTCGGGAGCAGTTACAGGAGGTTGTAATAGAACAACAAGTAGAGGAAGCTGCAGATGTTGAAAAGGACTTATAACCACTTCTTGAAAATGACCAGTTGTTTGTAACAAACTTTCTTTTGAAGGGTCCAAAGCTTGTATGCATCCATACTATTATAAATGGATACCAGGACTCCTAAAAAAATGATTGCAAGTAATTGTAAGAAAACGGTGTAGAAATTTATCTGAGCTTTTTTCTAGTCTTATGGAGAATAGTCTGATTTTTGTAATATTTTCTCCAAATTAATATCAATATACAGACTAGAAATAGTCTATATACATAAATGTGCATAGTATTCATAGGGCAACTCATGTCAAATGTGCAACTCAATACAATAAATAATCTTAGTTTGTAGCCCTATAGCATCATAATGCAGTCCTTGACCAAGTATGCATACAAGAAACATCTAGTTCTATTAAGGCACAAGCATCAAAGTCAGAGGTTATGACAACTAGTGAAAAACATCAAGAACAAAAAGTTTAGTCTCAATAATTAGGAGTTGTAATAAAAAAAATTACAAGGATGAGGCATATTCATAACTTTTGGAGTCCCACCTTGGATATCAACACTAGAAGCAACTCATATTGTTCATGTAAAGACAAGACAATATGGGAGTTCATTATACCCAGCAACTCATGGTGTTGTTGTTCGTGTTGGCTATGTTGGACCCTGCAATTAAGATTCAATATACATTATTTAATAAGATTAACTGTGCAACATAATGAAATATTGAAAAGTGTGTTACCGTGTTGAGCTTCGCTTGGTTTCGAGAATAGTTTAATATTCTCTACTTAACAGGGCCAACCACGTGAAGGTGGAAGCTCATTTGGCCCCTTCCCCCCCCCCCCCCCCCTAACCCCCTAACATCACTCTAAATTCCCCGTTAACATCTTATAACATTCATTCACTAATTCTTTCTACCATTAATAAAATATAGCATTCATTCATTAATATCATATAACGTTCATTAACACATAACATTGATTAACATTAATTAACACACAACATTCATCAATATTAATTAACACATATCATCCATAACCATTAATTAGCACATAATTACATTCACTAACACATAAAAATCAGTCATTATCAAATAAGTTAGATTACAATAATTTCTTTCTTTGTTTTTTCTTTGAAGCTATGAAAAAACTAAGTGGAACATCAGTGTCTTCATTGTTTCCCCCCTCTATAGATGTTCCACCAACTGCTCGTGATCTCAATGTATGCCTAGTCCTATACTGAGGATGAGGACACTGAAGCGAAGGGGGGTCGTCTGCAATAACAAAGAATTGGGTTAAATTAAAAAAAAAAAAAAATTATTGTTACAAGTATTTCATTAATTTAGAGAACATAATTTTTGTGCTCTTTACCATGGTCCTCTTCACCTGAGTGGGGAACATCACGTTCTTGAGGTTGTGTACCCAGATCATGCTCCACTTGCTCACCACCGACTACATGCTCTAAAATATTAACAAGAAAGGTTACATTAATTACTACTCTAATTACAAATTAAGATGTTTAATTGTATTAATAGCTAAATAAATAAATTTGAATAGCAAATGAATACCTCCACTACTGGGATGCACATTTGGATGTTCATGTGCAGGTGGTGTTTCACAATTAGTAGGCTGCATTCCAATGACATGCACATTGTTATCATTGCTTGCTTATTTAAAACAAATATAGTCACTTTATGTTGGAACTCAACATTAATTAGATTATTGGTAAAGTATTCAATTTGAAACAACTTCCTTTTACCATATTTACCTATGTGACGGATGCACTCGAATGTTGTGTATGCCCACTCAATTCTCGTAGCCAATCAGCCACAACTGAATAGCCTTGCTGGTAGGGGATTCTCTTGTCATCTTTTATGGGTGCTCTATTGAATTCAGAGCCCTGCATTTTTGCTTGGTACCGTGAATTTTTCTTGCATTGTTTGATAAAAAAAAATGTTTGCAATTTATTAATATTTTGAGACAATATGGGAGTTTACATGAGATACTTACAATTCATGCAGCAAGTTTCATGTAACCACCAGAGCCAAGTTTGTGTTGCCCATGCTTTTCTTGCCTTTCCTTGGTTGCCTTTGACATGTCACTCACTCTATAAAAAGTTTGAAATATGTTAGATTATATAAATATAAAGAGTAATTAATTAGTATATAATTACATTCTTAATAGTATCTCATACCTTCTTCTAGTGTCTAATGGTCTATTTCCTTTTTTCCTTTCAATTCTCTCCTTGGCATCCAAAATCAGGTCCTTCCACTCCCTCTCTAGAATCATGGGGGGACGCTCGTACTTTAGGTTCCTCTCCAAATGGGTCTTGTATTGGTCCCTCACATACTCTAGATATGTGCCAGCTTTTTCAAGGAGCTTGGTTTTATCAAAGGTGTCATTTCCAAACCACTCAACCATTTGGTTTGTCAATTCATCTTTTAACCTTTTTTCTTGGTCATTCCACCTTTTAAAGCAAAAACAAATCTGTTAGATTCAGAAATGAACTGAAGCTACATTTATTACACTTCAAGAAATGGATCAAAGGAAAAGTATTCTAGCAATGATATGAAATCAAAAGTGGATAAGGGTTAGTTCACATATGATGTACCACCTTTTACATATGGTGGGCCCAAATATCTGCAATGCAATGTCACTAAGATGTTTATAGAAAATATCATTGCCTGCAAAAAATTCTTGGGATCAATATTAGTCCAAAATGAGTGATCATAAAGTAAATTACAATTAGAGTATATATAATAATAATTTTAAAGTACCTGGAACCTTTTGTATCTTTAAGGGAAGCATTTCTTCGTCGCTCACCATGAATGTGGCCTACAATGTTCTCGTACTAGCAATATGCGAATATCTAGGAAATGATGCTATGTTATCAGTAGTAGTTTCCTGTGGCACATCCTCATGTGCATCTCCTCCTGCAAAAAATGAAACCACTATGAAATGGCATGAATTCAAGAAAGAATGCTTGAAGGGAAATAAACACATGACAGAAGAGAGAGAAAAAGAGGGATCTACCAATAGTGGGCGAGCCAATATGACGTGCACTAGAGGATGTCTGCATGCTACGTGTTTCTGACATTGTAGTTGGCAATACACGTGAGGGTGACCTCTGATGAGGCGGCATCGACATTTGAACAGTAACATTGATAGCACCTTAAGAATAATGCATTAAATATATCAAACATTAAATATATGAAAAGTGCAAGAATTGTAAACAAGGATGAACCTTTATTTTGAAAATTGAGAGTATCAAGTGTGATGTGTCTTGGGTACTCAGAGTGATAATCCAGGCAAGTGATAAAACAAGAAAATCATCATCACCTGATCCTGCAACACCGTGATCATAGGAACGACTTTCATGAGGGTGGATAAATTACTATAAAAACAATACGTACATATTTTAGTTAATGACATAAAAAGAGAATAAAATATAAACCATTATTGAACTTTTGTTATAATTAAAGCTTTCATTACTACTTACTTGCAAGTTTGTTGTTGTCTTATACAATAATTCCACCCTCTGTCATATCTCATCAGTGGTAGGATGCATGGCTGGCAAAGTAACAATCTCTTTTCTAATTTTTATAAGAGGCATTTTAAAGAATTTCACAAGGTCTGTGGGATCTTCAGGGTCATCATTGCTTAACCCTAATGATTCCACATCCATAGAAAGGTGCTCAGGTATTGCAACTCCCTTTCCCTTTCCCTGAACATCCGTCCATGTCAAGAATATCATTAACAATTACAAAATTAGTATAAATCACTAAAAAAAAGAACATAATAATGTAACAGTTTTCTTCTACCTAATTTGTACAATTACAATGAGGTTTACCTGCTCGGTAGAAGTGTCGCAAGGTACATCTCTGTCTGTGATATGTGATGGATCCATGTCGGCCTGTGACAAAGAAAAAATATAAAAAACGTTAGCGAAATTATATCATACACAACATGAACAACATGAACTTTGTAGACAAAAAGAGTATTAAATAATAAAAAGATGTTGTCATCAAAATCATTGTAAATTTTGTAATTCCTTACCTTTACTTTATGTAGACTATGCAGATCCTCAACTAAATGGTCACATTTATAGTCACATATCTAATAAACAATTCAATTTACATAAAAAAACACAGTTTAAAAATTATCACATAAATAGTCACACCCCCTATCTCCATCTCCATATTAAAAGGTGCATCATGAATTAATTATGTAATGGCATTAGAATTCAAAACAGAATGAATTAGTTATGTAAAAAAAATTCTATCAAGAAGTCAATATTCAATAGATAATATAATAATCGCATTCCTCATACATTTCATTCCTCATCATCATGAACATCAAGGTCATCATCGCCATCATCATCATCATCATCATCATCATCATCATCATCATCATCATCATCCTCATCATCATCATCATCATCATCATCATCCTCATCATCATCATCATCATCGTCGTCATCGTCGTCATCATCGTCATCATCGTCGTCATCATCATCATCATCAACATCTTTGCCATCATCATCACCATCATCACCATCACCATCATCATCAACAACATCATCATCATCAACATCATCTTCTTCTTCTTCTTCTTCTTCTTCTTCTTCTTCTTCTTCTTCTTCTTCTTCTTCTTCTTCTTCTTCGTCATTGTGAAACTGTCGATCGTGATCATCATCCACTTCATCTTCTACTTCTTCGATATCTTCTTCTTTGGTATCTTCTTCTTCCATCACATTATACTTTATTGGCCTTCCTCTTGGATCATGTCTAACAACAAATGACCAACCTGGTTTATGTGGAACCTCAAAGTATAATACTTTCTCACATTGGCTTGGAAGAACATAGGGCTCATCCCTAGCTGGTTCAAATGACCTTGTATTTAGCATTATAAAACCATTATCATGTTCAATAATAGTTCTATCAGGATCATTTTTATTCAATCATAGCCTGTACCATTTGACAACGAACAAAACTAATTTGAAGGAATTAAAGTCACACTCAAGTATATCATCCAAAATGCCATAGTATCAATTTTGAGACTATTGAGGATGAATATCATTTCTCGATGAAATATTTGTCACCTCAAAGACTATAGTGATGCCAGAATCACAAGTTTTCTTCGTGTCATCCAACTTTTTAATGCGAAATTTATGACCATTGCAGCACATAGCGTTGTGGTGTTTGACCTGCGATATGTCAAACATGTAAAATTTATTGCATTATGAGTTGATAAACATATGGGTGATTAATAAATTTATACGTACCTGTTTATCTCTTAAACCATATGCTAAATCAATTTCCCTTTGCGTAACATTGGAATCTCCATTACGATGTGCTTCTTTAACCAATGAAGCCACACCTTCCCATGTTAGCATGCATCCAGAATGTTGACAATGTTCAATCCATACTGTCATCCAATCAAGATTGTTTGCAATATACAAATGTAGTGCATCCCACTCTCGACCAACTATACACAAAATAAATAGACATCTTACAATCGATTTATTTTGAAGATTAAGAATTAATTAACTACAATAATATCTTATAATTACCTCTCACTTTCCTCAATCTACCTTTCCCCATCAAGTACTCCCCTTCAAATTTCTTAATGGTGTTGGGATCCCAAATGCGATCCACATGGATCTTTGTTGCAAACTTAGGAAGATATTCATAAATGTACACCATAGTCTAGTATACCATATATCCCTCCACCATAGAACCCTCAGGATGTGCTCTTTGTCGAACCAAAGCCTTCAAAAATTTCAAGTGCCTCTCAACCATCCACATTGATCTAGTGTGTACAGGTCCACACAATTCAATCTCCTCAACTTGGTGTATGAGGTAGTGTTCTTGTGCATTGAAAAAAGCTGGAGGTAGACACTTTTGCATTTCACACATTAAATGAGGAATTTTTCTCTTCCAATATTTTATATCATCTTTATGGATTTTTTTACATGACAACCACCTACAAGGTATTCAAGATGCAAAAAAATATATTACATAAGAAGTAAAACAAATCACAAATATAATATCTATACAACGAACTAAACAAATATCACTACTTACCTTATGTATTTTACAAGATCATATATGACTTGCTTGACATTTTGTCGAAGTCGTCTAGGAGAGATAGAGGTAGAACGTACTGCAACAATTATAAAATTATCTTTTCATTTTTTTGTAACATAATGAAAAGTACATGTACGCTCAGTACTTAAATACATACTAAAAATACAAGAACATGAATTACCTTAATGAAGGTATGCCAATCATGCATTTTCATCCCTAGCCCAAATTTACTTTTCTTTGATATGAGATTGTTTATGTTCGCAAAAAATCCGTTGGGAAATCAAATTTTTTGTATAACTTCTTTTATAGTATTGCTTTGCTGGCCTGTTAATAACCAAGGAAGCTCACTTATATTAATCTAGTCTCCATGGCTATTTGATTGAATGACATTTATCATTGCATGATTGGAATCCTGAATGTCACTACATATTTTGACAATTTTTTCTTTGTCATACCTTCCATCCAATATTTTCCATAATGTCTCTGTTACATTCTTTCCAATATGCATACTATCAAACTAATGAACAATTTGTAACTGCTCATAGTAGGGCAACCTACTAAATTATTGGGGATAACTTTTTATTCCCTTAGGAAGGTGGTCATTTATACCTTCATGACCATCATGATCATCAATCACATCATCAGTAAACAAAACAAAATAGAAAAGATGTTTTATGACAAACCAATAGATGGAATGACATTACCTTGATGATTAATTCTATTATATTCCAACTTCCATAGGTGAGGTGTCATTCTTCGTGGCTTTGATGTATTCTCTTCTTTTGCATTGAAAAGATGTTTTTCAATATTTCGATACTTATGATTTTTGTGGAGAAAGTGCCTATACTCATCAAACACTTTCTTTCCTAAACTTTTTGAACGATGAGACTTCATCTTTGGACCACAAACAGGACATGCAAATTTTCCCTTTGTTTGAAGACCTACAAGATAATGTATAATTGGTTTAAATATGACAATTTTTTGAATTATTATGTTCATGCACAACTTAAACACTATAACATACCACAAAAATGTGTTAGCCTCGGGGCATCATGTATTGTCCATAGAAGCATCACATGGAATTGAAATTGTCTTTGTCCTATTGGTCTAGAGACATCATACATAGTGACACCATTCCATAACTCCAGCAACTCATCGATAAGAGGCTCGATATATACATTCATATCTTTAACTTGGTACTTACCTAATCGAATGAACAAAAACATTACATAATTATTATGACCATTTTACTACAATATTTATAATTAAATTTAGATGACTATATTTAAATGATAAAATACTTGGAACAATCATTACCAGCATTATGTGCTCCCTCTTTATTGACATCCATGGAGGAATGTTATTGTTGATAACAAAAATAGGCTACATTGAGTAAACATATCTCATCTCTCCAAATGGATTGACACTGTCCACTGCCAATAAAAGCTTGAGATTGTGAGGTTCTTCTTTAAAGTGTGGCCACTTTTCCTCTATGTCCATAAATGCTGAACCATCTGCAGGCATTCAAATAATGTCATCTCTACTTCTATTGCATGCATGGTAATCCATAAATTGTGCCAAGGTAGAGCACTTGAATAATCATTGCATACGTGGAATAATGGGAATTGTATCTAGGAAATCTGGAAATCATCACAAGCAATAGCGAATTGGACTAGTTCAATCACGAAAACTCAATTGCAATGACCAATCCTAATTACACTCAATGAAAACATGAAAACAAGACATTCAAAATGAAAACTAAGCAAACCAAATGCAGATGTCTCCTTCATGTGGCTCCATTGTCCTTCTTCCTCCAATAGCTTTGTTTTGTGGATCTCACCTTCAAGTGCATGAGTATAATGTGAAAGCAAGACAACAGCATAAGGGTACTAGAAGCGTGATTGATTCAACCAGGGGCTTTGATTGAAGAAATTCATCCAATTTATAGATAAATTGGAGAAATGCCAAGATTAGCATGAAGAGATTTGAAAGGAAATTTCAAATCAAGAATGACAATTATGACAAATTATGACAAATTATGACAAATTGACACTTTCTATGCAAGATTGATTGATTGTCAATTATGACAAATTACTATGTCAAAATTGATTGATTGTCAATTATGACAAATTATGACAAATTTGCTATGTCATTCCCATGAAATTAGGAGAAATATAGGAGAAAATTGAAATTAGATGAATTAGAAATTAGGAAATTAGAAAATGAGGAAATTAGGAATTAAGTGAATTAATTAACAATTTTTCATTTATTAATTAATTCACAAAGAGGGAGGAATTAGTTAGCCAATTAAATAAACATTTAATTGTGACAAGAAGACTTAGGATAAATAAACTATTTAACCTAGAGGGAGAAAGGACAAACAAGGTTAAATGAATAAATCATGAAACCTTAGAAGATGAATTAGAAAATGCAAGGAATGACAATTAGGTCTTGACAAAAGATAATTGATATCGATTCGATTTGATCATGATTCTGACTAACAAAGGACCCATGCCGACAAATGATTTGATTGATAAATGTGCCAATTGATGAGGAACGATGACTACTTGATCCAAATTGACATGATTGAGAAAGACGACGATTGATGTCAAATCGATCACAAGATTGAAAATGACAACGATCGATGACAAATCGATCGCAAAATGACAAGATTGAAAATGTCAACGATCGATGACAAATCGATCGCAAGACGAGAAGATTGATGACAAATTGATCACAAAATGACAAGATTGACCAGAGGACAAGGATTGATGATGAATCGATCACAAGATGACAAGATTGAAAAGAGGACAAAACCCTAATTAGGATTGATGATGTCCAAAATAATGACAAATGAGCACGCACATTGATGCGACAGGATAAGATCGATCAAAATCATGACTGAAGATTGTTATCGACAAGACCAAATTTGAAAACGAGACAAATGAAGAATGTGGAAGAAGGACTCGATGATCACAAATGATAAAGACCAAGTGCATAACATAGGAGAAATGTTAATGCGACGCAAAAACCCTAAAATAAGGCAATGCGCCAATGTTAAAATATGACTCTGCAAGCGTTGACCAGTTTTAGATGTCTACATTTTGCCCCTCTTTGAGACAATGCGATTTTAAGCATTGTTTCAAAGAAAAATAATGAAAATGCCCCCAACAATGACAATGACATATGCATGCCCCCTCGAGGAATTGGCCAGAAACATCCAGAAAAGAGGCCAATTGATCGATAAGAATGATAGAACATGATAGGAGCAAATGGACTAAAAATCGGGGATCAGATGCATGAATGACAAGCAATGAAAGGTACAAAAGACTATGACCAACATGAGATGGAGAGGGTTCATGTCCATCGATGCACTGACAAAGATCTATAAATGAGACAAAGGGAGTGAAAAGAGCTCATTTGCACTAGCTAAAGAGGAGAATTTGTTGCTCTGGAAAAGGACACTTGCAGAGAGATGGTGAGCATTCCAATGGAAGATCACCTCAGGGAATTTGTACGTACCTACAGATGACTGGACGATGTGGGAGCAGTGGTATGCATCACAAAAACCCATATTGTCAATTTTATGAATTTGACTTGCTTGCGGGACATTGCGGGCCCACAAGGAATGCAGAAAGTGACTTATGTGCCTATGTGAGCGCATCCTATGCTTGTGTAGGGTATCCTGTGCTTGTGTAGGGTACACAAGCGCAATTTGATGCAACATAGGTGGAAGACACAACACACAGGCGTAGTTATGCACTAGGAACTCAAATTTGGTCAAAAACAGCATGCGAATGATCTGAAAAGAGAGATAAGGGTAGGATAGGTCAAAATAGATTAGAAACACCCTAATTTGGACATGAAACAAGGAAATGTAGCCCATAGGAGGAAACCCTAAAACTGACAAAATGTGCCCCAATTGTGATGCAGAGTCGACAGTATCCATTGATCACGCGGGAGAACTGACATAGACTCAGAAGCACAGATAGAGATACATTAGCAGGACTTGGAATATACTATATCACATTCATGCCTGAGATTAGGGAAAACATAGGACTACTCACTGCATTGGCAGAGCGATGGCATTCAGAGACCTCCTCATTCCATCTGGTGACTGGAGAGGCGACTGTGACACTAGAGGATGTATGGTGTATCCTCCGCATTTCAATTCATGGAGAGATGATAGAGTATGACCCAGTGACAGGGAGAGATGCTTGATTGGGTGACCAATGAATTGCTAGAGAGAGTTAGATGACAATTTGGAGAGAGACAGGATGTACCTAGAGGGACTGCACACTTTGCCCGATCTCACAGAGAGACGAGTCAGTGGGGGAGGATGATTCAACCACACATAGCATATGCTGACTTCACATAGCTATGACAAAAATAGTGGGATTGGAGATCAGATGTGGTGGATGCCAGGATGACACAGGAGTATGAGCGATGGTTTTCATGATGACGGCTAGTGCCATTGACAGATCCTGATATTCCAGTATCGAGGAGACAAGAGGACTTCCCACTCATAGGAGAGGAGGAAGGAGATGATGAGGATGAGGAGGATGAGGATGGGGATGAGGATGAGGGGGATGATGAGGATAGAGATGATGAGGGGGATGATGATTATGAGCCAGATTCAGCTGAGCAGGAGTCATTGCAGGATATACCCATAGAGCTAGAGACAACTAGGATAGAGGAGATGGAGATGTGCAGGGCTACCATAGCGAGTCAGCATGATCACATTGCAACATTAGAGAGATAGAATTCCATCTTGAGGATAGAGAAGGATCAGTTCAAAGTGGAGATAGCCAGACTTATAGCGGCTCGAGATACAGCAATAGCCCAGGCACAGCGAGAAGAACAGATAGTCACTGAGTATATTGGGTCGATTAGGGATGCCAGTGCACGTGAGATGGCACAGATGTTGGTAGAGACCGGAGAGGAGATATGCCATTGGAGGGCACTATATGAGAGTGCAGTTCCACTAGAGCAAAGAGCATCATCATATCGGGCATGATTGAGGACAGAGAGCAGGGCATGCTCTCGGAGGTCAGTGAGCAGCATGGGGGTGAGTGGACCTATGAGACCACCACAACTAGGACCTAGGATAGGAGGGACATCATCTTTGAGGCATGGTAGGGATGAGGAGGATAGAGGGAGCACCCAGTGACAGAGGCACGTACTCCTTATGACAGACAATTGACATTATGTAGTTTGACATTTTGCAGTCAGCCTGCGGGCCATACTGAGGACAGACAGTCCAATTTTGTACTCCGATATTATTTTGATATATGATATGATATGCATCAATATGATGGGATGCAATGTGTTATGACTTATGTTTATTTTCCATGTATGGATGGCTTATGCAAGGTTTTATGTACCATTGTGGAACATGTATGGATATATTTTTTTATGTGTTTTTGATGCATTTATAATATGAAATGGATAAAATGCTTGATATGATGCTTGATGTGATGTTTGATATAATGCAAATTTACTAACCAATGAATGCAGGATGCAGCATATGTGTTTGGAGAAATCAGAGCACTAGACTGAACTAACTATCCGAACTAATGGAAGAAATGTTAGGAAGAAGAAATGAGACAGAGGATAGTTAGAGACGAAGAAAAACTTGCTTTCAGTAATGCACTTTGTAGGTGAGAACCTTTATTTAATGTAGCAAAATGGACACATAGCATCATGGCATTGAAGGCCAGAGCTGAAATGCAACCCTTTTTGCAAAAGATAGACACATTGCACACAAGGAATGAGTGAAGCATCCTAGGGTGCATACATCAAGGGTCAAGGTATGTGCGGCATTCACAAAGTGAATGTACTTATCACAGACACCCAATGATATAGTTGCCCCAGGTTGTAACAAACATTCCACAAGCAGCAATCACAACAAAAAAAGAAAGGGGACCATGAACCATCTCGGTCACTCTAAATCACTCAGTGACATCATTGAGCAACATAGGAACATGATAAAAAATAAATCAATAAATGATAAGACTCGCTAATTCCAACAAGTCAAACAAACATCTTAATCTTCATTATCAAAAGTTGAAAGTGTTGATAGGACAATCATGCTATCTAGTTTCAGGACATGTAGTACCCCATCTAAGATAGGACACAGTTTGGTTTTGAGCATACCACACACTGTATAAGACCCATGATAGTAGTGACAAGGACAAATCATATTGATTCTGATGTTCGATGGAGAAGACAATTGTGATCAGTTTGAATGTCTAGTTTGATTGAAAAAGTTCATCTGTTTATACATGATTTCATTAAAGCATAGTGTGTGATTGTGTGTCTTTGGATGTATACTTAGTGATTTGTCTTATGCACCAAGAGGATATATTTTTTTGTTTTGCTTTTTGATTGTGTACAATTTTTTTGTGTTCATTTTTTCAGGACTTTATTTTTATTTTTTTGGATTATTTCAGGACATTTTTCAATTTTTTTGGATTATTTCAGGATATTTTTCAATTTTTTTGGATTTATTTCAGGACATTATTTGATTTTTTAGAGATTTTTTCAGGATCATTTTTCTTTTTTTTGGATTTTGCCCCCAGTGTCTAGCAAGGAAAGGAATATGACAGGTGAATAAATAGGCTTTCTGAAATGATGGTGGATAGAGGGAAGACAAAGGCCTTTTATCATGGAGACAATATAGATGCAATTTTCAAGGACTATTGCATGATGAGACAAGAGACTTGATATGACAATGTAAAGTAGTGACATGGCATGAGGGACATGTCAAGAGGTTTTTGAAACTATGTTTAAGTTTTGCGTCCTTATGTCAAATCAAGATCAAGGAATGAAAAAGAGTGTATGGATAGTGATAAGATATGGATAGGATAAGCAAGACCAAGAATGGATAAGGGACATGGACTAAAGGTTGGGATTGGCTAAGGGATAGTGGCAGAAAGTTGCAATAAGACAGGGAATATGGATGAAAGGTTATAATAAGCAAATGGATAAAGACCAAAAGCTATGATGGACTAAAAGCTGCAAACAAGATGCATGATGCTCACGACGATCCTTAGCCTTGTCAAGATCAAAGGTGGAAAGAGGAAATGGACATGAGGGACAATAGGATATGAAGGGTAATGACAGGGGATCGATAGGATAATGGAACAATGAAGGACAAAAGGATATGATAGGATGAAAACTGCCCCCAAGTGTGGTGTACAAGAAGTTCATAGATTAGGCATGATGCCTGTTTGCCAGGTTTTCATCATGGTACTTTCCCAGGGCACCTATTTGCCAGGTTTTCACCAGTGGATGAATTATTTTTGCTTTACTTTTTTTTTTCTTTTGTGTTTTTTTTTTTCACCTTTTTTTTTTTTTTGGATTTTGACATTTTAGTCGAAAATGGACACATGATAAGGGATGGAAGAAGGACTCAAACATATTTTTGTCTGGATAGCAACCTTGAAAAAAATGGACCATGACCTTTAAAAGTATGCTCAAAGACGTTGGTAGGATAAGAACATGGAAAAAGAGATGAAACTAAGGTGAGGATTTATGTAAAGGATTGGACCAGAGGGATCGAAGGATGGAAAATATGGATTGGATAATGGATAGGGTATTGGAAGAATTGTGCTTGAGTGGATGGAAATGTTGGCAAGATCAACATTGGCACACACCTTGAGGGGTAATGGACTGATGGAAGAAAGATGTATTTTGGATATTGAGAGTTTGACAGAGGAATAGCTAGGGATTTGCAGACATAAGGGCCCAAAATGGATGAAGAAGGTGATGGAGGAACAAATTTGAGAGGGTTGGATGGAGGAATAGCAACTTTGGATGCCAAGTTGGATGTTTCTTTAGGCTTTTGTGCTTCAAGGATTTGCTTAGGGATCCACATGGTTTTTGATTTTTCATGCTTTTGTGGTTCCTTGGTGTGCATTGCCAACACAAGGGATTTAGGAACCCATATATATTTTGACTTTCCTTTATTTTGCTCAGTGGGCCTTTGTGGCCTTTTGGATATTTATTTTTCTTTATAGATCATATTGTTCTTTTCTTTGACATGTCGATTATATTGGACATGCTGATCCTTGAATACATGTGGACTTTTAGACTTATGACTTTTATACTTGGCATCCAAATTGCTTGGAGGGGGAAAGGAATGCATGGATGGATATGAATGAAATGGATTTCTTTTGGATTGATGAAATTTACTCAAGGATGTGTACCTTTTCTGACCTTGCATAGAGGACGAAGGGATATAAGGACCTAAGATGGATGGAAAGTATGATGGGGAAGGTGTACGCTTGGATTTTGAAGGGATGTTGGATTTAGCAGGGGTACCCATGTCTTGAGGAATTTCACTGAGGCCATGACCCTTAATATTTTCTTTAACATGAAGGGATTCTTGCTTATGGATGTCTACTCCTTTGCCTTTATGAATATCTTGACTTGTAGGATACTCTTTTCTCTAGGAAGAAGATGCGAGTCCATTATGAGGTGGATATGATATGAGAGAAATAATGAGATCTTGAAGTGGATTGGATTGTACCATAGTGGAAGAACCCATTATGCATGTCGAGGGTTCATGAACATATTGCACTGACACGTTAGAGTCATGAGGGGTATCAAGATCACTAGGGGGACCAGGATCACGAGGGAGACTAGGATTGTGTAGTGGACATGGTTCAATGACTGGTTCTTCAAGAGATGGAATGGGAGAAATAATGGGATCATCAAAAGAAATGAGACCTTGGAGTGTATATGGAGCATTAAGACAAGGAGATGGAGGAACAAAAGGATCTTGTGGAGGATTAAAGGAATAATTTGATCTTGACAAGGAGGAAGATCATTGGAATCCTCTTTAAAGGTGCTTTGCTCTTGAATTTTAATGGGATCATCGGAAAGGATGGAAGGGATATCTTGATCTTTCTTAGGAAGTGGAATGTCAATGGGATTTGAAAGGACATTGTGTTCATGAAATGGAAGGGGATCATTTGGGATTGGATGGACTGGGATATCTTGATCTTTTTTAGGGAATGGAGTGTCAATAGGACTTTGGATAGGATGGACAAGAATAGGGGAATCATCATGAGTGTCTGGGAACATGGGGTCCTGGTCAACAATTGGATGGGATGATAAGGTTTCAGGATCTTGATCTTGATCTTTTTTAAGACACGTTTCTTCATGCTCTAAATTATCCTCTTGACATGAGGTTGGACTTTGGATATGCATGGGGGACTCTAACAAGGGATTAATGCTTTGGCAAGAAGGAAATACACTTTGAACATTTGTGATGGATTCTGGCAAGGAATCAATACTTGGACATGAGGAAGAGGGACTTTGAATGGGGTCCTCTAAAACAGGTAATGGTAATAAAGTGCATGGTGGCATTGGGTCTTGTATTTCTAAAACATGACAAGGATGTGCATCATGAATTGGATTATCGTGGCAATGAATTATGGATAGCCCTTGGGTAATTTCATCCTTGGGTGTATTGTTTGATGAGGACAATATGGAAGGTTCTTGTGAAACTTCTAGAGGTGTAGGGATAGATGCCACTGGAGAGTCAATTTGCTTGCAAGGGGATGAGGCATTGCTAGACATAAGTGTATTATTTTAATCTTCCTCAAAGAACTCACTTGGTAATTTCCTTAAGATCATTGCAATAAAGCCACCTTTCTTTCGAGGTTTTGACATGGTTGTATCTAAAATTTGAACTTGTTTCGCAAGGAGTTGGTTCTAATCTAATGTCATGTTTTGATATTGGACTTGGCTCAATTGTTCTGACATGTTTGAAACCTGGGTTGGTGTGTGCTGCAACCTTTGTTTTTGAATGTTTGGTTCTGGTTGTTGACATTAATATTCCACCATTGGTTTATCCATTTGTGGACATTGTATAGCTGGTTGGACATATTGTTGAAATTGGACCATTGGTTGTATTGGTTGCATATGTTGAAATCTGGAAATCATCACAAGCAATAGCAAATTGGACTAGTTCAATCACGAAAACTCAATTGCAATGACCAATCCTAATTACACTCAATGAAAACATGAAAACAAGACATTCAAAATGAAAACTAAGCAAACCAAATGCAGATGTCTCCTTCATGTGGCTCCATTGTCCTTCTTCCTCCAATAGCTTTGTTTTGTGGATCTCACCTTGAAGTGCAGGAGTATAATGTGAAAGCAAGACGACAGCATAAGGGTACTAGAAGCGTGATTGATTCGACCAGGGGCTTTGATTGAAGAAATTCATCCAATTTATAGATAAATTGGAGAAATGCCAAGATTAGCATGAAGAGATTTGAAAGGAAATTTCAAATCAAGAATGACAATTATGACAAATTATGACAAATTATGACAAATTGACACTTTCTATGCAAGATTGATTGATTGTCAATTATGACAAATTACTATGTCAAAATTGATTGATTGTCAATTATGACAAATTATGACAAATTTGCTATGTCATTCCCATGAAATTAGGAGAAATATAGGAGAAAATTGAAATTAGATGAATTAGAAATTAGGAAATTAGAAAATGAGGAAATTAGGAATTAAGTGAATTAATTAACAATTTTTCATTTATTAATTAATTCACAAAGAGGGAGGAATTAGTTAGCCAATTAAATAAACATTTAATTGTGACAAGAAGACTTAGGATAAATAAACTATTTAACCTAGAGGGAGAAAGGACAAACAAGGTTAAATGAATAAATCATGAAACCTTAGAAGATGAATTAGAAAATGCAAGGAATGACAATTAGGTCTTGACAAAAGATAATTGATATCGATTCGATTTGATCATGATTCTGACTAACAAAGGACCCATGCCGACAAATGATTTGATTGATAAATGTGCCAATTGATGAGGAACGATGACTACTTGATCCAAATTGACATGATTGAGAAAGACGACGATTGATGTCAAATCGATCACAAGATTGAAAATGACAACGATCGATGACAAATCGATCGCAAAATGACAAGATTGAAAATGTCAACGATCGATGACAAATTGATCACAAGATGAGAAGATTGATGACAAGATTGAAAATGTCAATGATCGATGACAAATTGATCACAAGATGAGAAGATTGATGACAAATTGATCGCAAAATGACAATATTGACCAAAGGACAAGGATCAATGACAAATCGATCACAAGATGACAAGATTGAAAAGAGGACAAAACCCTAATTAGGATTGACGATGTCCAAAATAATGACAAATGAGCATGTCCATCCTGCATGGGGAACTATTGCCCTGTTTCTCCTTTCTGGATAACTGCATTTGTTTAGCTTCCTTCCGGTTTTCAACTCAGAGAAAGAGAAGTTAACACCTGTTAGGCCTCCCCCCCACCCCCTTTGTAGTTATAGTAGCGGAGGTAATGATAAGATCGATCAAAATCATGACTGAAGATTGTTATCGACAAGACCAAATTTGAAAGCGAGACAAATGAAGAATGCGAAAGAAGGACTCAATGCTCGCAAATGATAAAGACCAAGTGCGTAACATAGGAGAAATTTTAATGCGATGCAAAAACCCTAAAATAAGGCAATGGGCCAATGTTAAAATATGACTATTCAAGCGTTGACCAGTTTTAGACGTCTACAGGAATATAGTGAAGAACCTTGCAAGCAACCCTTTTTGGTATTTGATCTGTTTGATATCTACTGATATGACATTCAGGGCATTCAGTTTGAAATTCATGTTGTTTGTGATATATAATATGATCATTGGGACAAGTATTTATTACTTGATATTCCATTCCAATATCTTTCATAACGGCAGATAATTCTCAGTATGAGCGAGGTAGAATATTTGATGGTGGTAACAAAAACTCACCTATCAATCTACAACAACAAAATATAATTTGTTATAATAAAGAATATTAATGGTACAACATGATTCATAGTTTATTATGACATATATGACATGCCTTAACATACATGACATTGTTATGTTGGATAAACCATTCATAACCTTCAAGTTCACCAACAACAATACAGTGGAGAGAAGAGTTGCCTGCGAGCCTTCATAAAGGGCCTCAGATGCCTTCTCAAGTAGAGGGACATCATGAACAACATCAAGGTCATCTTCATAATCATGATCAGCTGCGCGAGTACTAAATGAGTCATGGATCAATGTATTTGTACCATCATCTTCAATTGTGTTTTCTGGCTCATGATCATCATCTTCCATGGGATCATTATCTTCAGCTTCGATAATCACGCCTCCATGTTCGTCCACTTTGAAAACCATATTCTCAGGGTTGTGTTGATCCATACCATGTGCTCCAGGGTGCTTGACCTATATAAAATTGATATAAATAAATAAACTGTGATCATGATCTCATCATCACGTGATTTATTATGTATATAAATTGTCAAAATGATATAATGAAAAACTTACCAATGGATGATAATCATGTCCACCTTCAATGTGACCATGCAGCCTACAATGTTTCTTCAATGTTTTGATTAGAAGTCCTCTAGGCTTTAACCCCTTACAAATTTTGCATGGACAATAACAATTTCCATCACCTTTTCTTTTCAAGTTAGACCACAATCTAGCAATTGTCTCCTTATTTTGTTGTTCGTTGATATTGTCTGACATGGTCTTTCTTCATAGGCAAGAAAATAGAAATTATTGTCTGACATGGTCTTTCTTCATAGGCAAGAAATAGAAATTATTGTCTGACATGGTCTTTCCCTCAGGAGCTGGTAGATCCTGCTTCCATACTTTAATTCTATTTTCTCAAAGGACAATCCTAAAAATCCATGCATTGCAAACAAATTTTTATGCCTTTGTTGGTTGTGGTGGCATCACAGAGAGTTTACATCAATAAATGAAGAACATGCCAATGCTTTTAATGCAGCAGTAGAAGTCTATCTCTTATTCAATATCTCTAGTGAAACCGCCATGATCTTTTGTTGGAGTAGAATTTGTTATATTCTAGAAAGGGTCTTGTCCTTTGTTGATGGGATATTCATCTACCTCAAGAAATAACTATTCTTATCTCCAACAAGAAGTGGAACTAAATGAAGATCTAGCACAATGAAATTAATCCTCAAAAGGATCACTATAGTTAGTTTTGGTAGATAATGATCTCAGTAAAATACTAATGTGGCTTTACGAAACATTATGTACTAGCTTAGCATACTTTAACAACTTTGGTGCGACATGCTACATCCAATTAAGTCTCCATTGGTATCTCTATTGTGTTTATGGATTGGGATTCAATGTACTCTTTTTATACACAGATTTTACTTTCAATTGAGGAGGTTTGTATGTACTTACTTGTCTTTCGATTGTATCCCTATTTCAATAATTTCTTCTATCAACAAATCATTTATTGTAAGTTGTACAAGTGGAAGCTTGAACATGCCTTCCATGCTAGCCTTGTTGATACGTTCAACACCATCTTGTCCAACAAATCTTTAGAACTACATTTTTTCAAATTGAAGAGTGAGTAGTAGGGACAATCTAGGACACTTACAGAGGTTTTGTAAGAGAAATACTATGGCTTAATAATGATCAATAGGTAAATAGATAAGAAACTCTCAATATCAAAATGACTTTCTCAATTGTCTTTACTAGAAACAGATAGATCTACTAATAATGGCTTTATGACTGTATGCCAACTTTAGACTCAATCCAAGAAGAGCTATAACTAATATGTGATATCTAGATTTATGATCTCTATAATATAACAATCCAATAATTATGTTTCCACAAATCTATACCACAACACAAACATCATGCTAGTGTTCAACTATAGCAATTGATATCCTAATTATAGAATGTGAAATATGCACATAACTATGAATAAAGATTAAGAAAAACAAAGGAAGATGCTTATTGCAAACATAAATGACTAATGGATAAGAATTGAATTCATTGTAGATAGTTTTGAATATCAAATTCACTTATTTGTGTGCATTTAGTAACTCATGTACTTGTGGCCAACCATTTAGCTCTTTATAAATTAAACACTTATTAATAACATTAAATGGCTGAGTAATTATGTTTTAGTAGAAATTGAAAATAAAATATTTTATTTGAGGACAACTCACACTATTCCCTATCATATTTGAGGCTCTTGGTTTTGTTAGTAGTGGTTTGATGTCTTTGGAGCTGATCATTGCATTTCTTTAGTTACGTTTGCCAGCCTACTCCTAGCTTGTACCAAAATGGGAGCTTTGGAATAGGGTATGGAATCCATCAAGGCATAAAAGATAGAGGAATTTTGTCAGATTTAGTTGCAACTGCACAAAATGGATTTGTTGAGAAGGCTTTAGAAGCTTTCAAGCAAATGCAATCGGCAGGTGTAATGCCAAATTCCATGACCATTGCTACTATCCTCCCTACCTCTGCCAAAATGGGAGATTTGGACTAGGGTATGGACATTCATCAAAGCATAAAGGATAGAGAAATTTTGTCAGATGTTGTAGTTGTAACTGCCTTGGTAGACATGTATGCAAAATGTGGAAGCATAGACAAGGCACGTGAACTATTTGATAGAATGCCTGAAAGAAATGTTGTCTCGTGGACTGCAACGACTGTTGGATATGCACAAAATGGATTTGTCGAAAAGGTTTTAGACACTTTCAAGCAAATTAAATTGGAAAGCATAAAGCCAAATTCCATAGCCTTTGCCAGCATCCTCCCTACCTGTGCAAAAATGGGAGCTTTGGAACAGGGTATGGACATCCATCAAAGCATAACGGATAGAGGAATTTTGTTAGGTGTTGTACTTGTAAATGCCCTACTTGACATGAATGCAAAATGTGGAAACATGGACAAGGCTAATGAATTGTTTGATATGATGCCACAAAGAGATGTGATCTCATGTGAACAATCAACATGCACGTATACGGGAGGAAGGGATTGCTAATACAAAATTGAATGCTCACTCCACAATCAAACTTCTATGGTTTTACGAGATTAAACTAGGACAATTAACCACCACATGTATATTTTTTGCAACATGAAATTAAAAACTAGGGCAATTTGAATCTACCTCCTGCGTGGGATTGCCTTCGATGCAGGTTTGATGTTCTTGGGGGTTGAAGTTGCCACGGACGCCTACGTGGGATTGCAATTCATAAATGAATTCCCTGCCTCTTTTTTTATTTTGTAATGGCCGCTGTCATCGGAATTACGATGAACTCGAGCACTTTTTTGAAAAAAAGAAAATTCTCATTGCTAATGCCTTCTTCGTCAAAACCAAATGGGTAATTTCCATCGGAATTACGATGAATGCAGGCATTTTTTCAAAAAAAAATCAAATTTGGCCATAATATACCTTCTCCGTTGGAAACCTCAGTCGGAAATCTAGTCCAAATGTATTAGTATGCATACTCATCCTTAGATTCAGAGCTTCTCCGCAAACTAGCCAATGTGTTTTGGATTTCATTCCTCACTTCATTCTTGAAGTCTTCCATCATCTTCTCTACCCTCTGGGGGTTTGTCCTTATAGGCAGCATCTCCTCTTCCGCTCCGGTGAACTCCCTCAACTCGGTGATCTGACTACTAGTTTCAATTGCCTCCCCTCGATGATCTATTGAACATAAGCCCAACCTACCTTGAATCAATGGTCTATCTACCCAAAGTAACTCTCAATGTTTGCAGACAACTCTTGCAGTAATTGGTTCATAACCAGCTCCGATACAACTTGATGCAACCATAACCAGTAAAACCCTCAAAAGAGAATTGACCGGCTAATGTAGCAAGAGTAACACAATGAAAGAAACAAGAAAACATAGCAATATTAAGGAAACAGATCATATTATTGCCTTAGAACTTCTGACAACCAATCAATTATCATCATATAATCATCTCAGAACATCCGGTAGTTAACCGGTTATATGTAGGCTTCAAGCTAGACACAATCCAACTGGGACTCTAAGAATCAATGAGATCACTAAATGTGAAACTAAATCATTATTCTTAGATTTATTTTCTCTACCCCTACAAATAATTACATAATGCCATATATATACGCACCAGAACATATCCGAGTTGACCTCATAAGCCTACATTTACCAATGCAGGAAAATGAAACATGTAACTAGGTCGGCCCTAAGAATTAAAGAAATATTTTCAGAAAATAACAACCAAGAAGTGCGATTCAGTAGGAAAGTCAACCACACTCCAAAGAACATTAGACAAGACCCAAAATAGATCCACATACCAAGAATCACTCTAGTAATGAAGGAAAGTCAACTTGTAAGAACAAGTATTGTCTCAAAACCTAGAAACGGTCAATTAGGAGCAATAAGTAACTAGAAAAGAACCCAAATAAACTAAAAATCTTGAATTAAGCATTTGAACCAACCTGGAAACCAAAAATTGGATCTGAAATGAAAAGAAAGCAACTACCAGTAAGAACACTAGAAAATGCACAATGAACTAAATAAGAACTAAACTTAAAGGAAATATTTTTGTTTGATACAAGATTGCTCAAAGACTAGGGATGCTCCTGCATAAGATATCCTAGGTAGGAAAATATGTTCAATGAGAGGCAACTCATGAACATCTAAAAGGATTCAGGATAAAGACCTATTATGCCTACCATATCTATTTTCCTATTAGTCTCCTTGAGTCAAAATGTGCACCCCCTTTTTCTTTTTTTTTACCTTTTTGGTTCTTACCTTGTAACTCTGAAACCCCAGAGTCCCGAGGTCCTTTTTGTCTTTTTACCTAGGAACTCCAACATGCCAGAGTCCCAAGTTCTTTTTGTCTTTTTACCTTGAAACCCCAGAGTCTCGGAGTCTCAAGGTCTTTGTTGGTTACCTCGGAAGTTCAGAATCCCGAGGTCTTTTTGTTGGTTACCTTAGAACCTCGGAGTCCCGGAGTCCTAAGGTATTTTTGTTGTTGACCTCGGAACCCTGGAGTCCCAGAGTTCTGAGGTCATCTTCGCTGCCTGCTCTGAAACCCCAGAACCCTAGAGTTCTGAGGTGGGGTGTTCTTTTTCTTTTGGCGAGCTCCGAAGCCTGGGACCTTGGAGTCTCAGAGTTGTGTTAAACGCTTTCGTACGGATGGGTTCGGGGAGCTATAAATAGAGATAACAAACTTTGAAAATTCATTTTGTGCATTCAGAGCTCCTCCTCCCTAGCTCCAGGTCATGTACTTCCAGACCTTCGAGATTTCCTTTGCATTTTTGAGCATTTTGATTCACTAGGTTGGTGAATTTTCTCCCCTTCGTCATGTTCTTTTAGGTTAGATTTCCTTCCCTTTCCTTTTCATTTTTTTTTCTTTTATTTTTGCATTTTGTTGTTGTTGTCGTTGTTGTTGTTGTTGTTGTTGCATGCCCTAGTTTTGAGCCTAGAACCCCAGATCCTTGGAGTTGCAGGTGGTTTCCATTTCCACAACCTCGGAACCCCTAATCCCCAAAGTTTCGGGTGCCTTTCCATTTCCACACCTTGGAACCCTAGATCCCTAGAGTTCCGGGTGGTTTCCATTTCCAGACCCCAGAACCCTAGAGTTCCAGGTGGTTTCATTTTCACCAACCCCAGAACACCAGGTCCCCGGAGTTCCAGGTTGTTTCCATTCCCACCACCCCAAAACCCTAGAACCCCAGAGTTCTAGGTGGTTTTATTTTCACCAACCTCAAAACCTTGGATCCCCGGAGTTCTGGATCACCCCATTCCATGATTGTGGAACCCTGAAACCTTGGAGTTCCAGGAGGTTTTTGTGTAGACCTAACCTCAGAACCCTGGATCCTTGAAGTTCTAAGCCTTCTCTCCTTGTGCCTAACCTGGGACCCTGGGACCTCGAAGTCCCAAAGCAAATTAAAGTTTATGCCTCATTTTGGAGACTAAAGATTTGTGTTTTGCCTGCAGGTTTGAGTGGTTAGATGGACTCATACGCTAGCAAAAGAGGCAAAGAAATTGATAGACTCTTAGCCACCATGAAGTACCATTACCAAGGATAGGTCCATGTCTCAAAGCTTGAGGATAAAATTAGATGCATTACAAACACTGAAATCAGCCACATAGAAATAGAAGATATCATAACTCAATTGAATAAACCTAGCCTCGAGGCTCTCCACCGAAGAATCAAGAGATCCGGCCTAGTAGAGGCCACTATAATCCCACAATTGTTGTAGGCATTAGAATTAATAATGGCCATTGCCCCATTTTTCAATCTAGAGACTAGAAAGTGCACAGATGCACAGGGAAAAATAGTTATAGACTTATCCCAGGATATGCTTGGATTTTTCTTTGGTATCCCCACCAGGGTAGAAGTGTTTTTGCTAACTAAAGAAGAGGCCTTAAAGGTATGGAATGAAAAATATCAGCCAATAAGAGGAACATGAGTGCCAACTAGCTAGAAGAAGAAAGAAAGATAGGGCTTAAGGCAATAGAGATCCTGAGGGTAGATTTCAAAGAATCCCAAAAGGACCTGATCATTATGCTCAGTAGGGCCTTTGGCAAGCCGGACTGCAAACACTTCCATCACTGGATGTTCCAGTTCATGAGCACTATCTTATTAGGGAAACAATACTTTGATTAGCCACAGATCCTCTCTGATAATATCTGTAAGTAGATGAAAGAGGTGCAACATACACCAAAAATCTTCTTCACATCATATATCATTTGGGTAGCTGCCAGAGCCAGAAAATTCCCAGGCCTATACGTGGAAGGACAATTGCGAGAGAAGCAAGGACAAAAGAAGATATGGGAATATTATTCCCAACTCACTCTAGCCAATGCTAAGCTGCATTTCAAGAGAGTTAATGATGCCTTTATTTTCCCAATAATCATCAAATTGACAGGTGATGCAGGATATTGGATTAGCCTAGAGGCTATGACTATCATCTGAGAGTGGGCATGTTGGTTCATCCAAAACCCACACTCCACTTACATCAGGGTTAGTGGATTCACAGGGAACCCCATGTTGCTACCTCATTATTGCAACAATAAGGTGATTCTGCTAGAATATGTAAGGAAACGTGTAGGTCTTCATTCATTGTAGTCATCGAAACATAAAAAAGGAATTGATTTCTTAGTGTCTATTGGATACTTTGCCTATTCCAAGATACAAGTGGCAAAATTGGTGGAACAAGAGCTTCAAGATTTAAACTTGAAAGAATATGACCATACTAGGAAATTTTATGATTCCTATGGGAAACTCAAACAAGTGATGCCTAAGGTATATGAGGGGCACAAGCCCAACCTAGAAGACTTTTGGGCCAACTTACAAGATAGTTTTGAGGTCAAGGAAAAGAAATATAGTAGTTTATCTGGCCCACAAGTAAGAGATTTTGGTATTGAGACTAACCTCCCTAAAGACCTGAGGGATGATGGAGAGTTACTTGATCTAGTCTATAGAGAATCAGGTATAGATAAGAGGCCCTTCTCCCCAATAAAGTGGTCTGCAACTAAAGATACAAAGATGGAGAAAATCTCCCAGGCAGTCATCAATAGGACTAAACAATGGTTAAGCCAAAGGGTAAGGCCCAACGTATCAAAAACAAAACAAAAGGAATCCACCTCAGGGGTACCTCAGTCAAGAGGCCATAAGGAGTATGCCCAAAAGACAAGGTTAGCCTCAAGGCGGAATACCTCCACTAACCCAGGTGAGGAAGACAAACCTCAAGAAAGCACTGAGGACTTATTGAAGAAACTCCAACAGAAGATGAGGGAGTCTGAACTATTGAAGAAGGCCACAAATCTAGGGGTGATCGATGGGTTGGGTGTGGTGCCACTCACCAAAGTTCTCCCAGCAAGGACGGCTATAGGCCACACCGAAGGAGAGGGTTCCTAAGAACATGAAGAGAATGTAGAAGCTACAGAGAAGATACCCACTCAGCCACCTTCAACAGGTACAACAAGTGCTCCAGGCGCCACTGCTCCTAAACCACCATTAGTCAATATATCTGCAGGGCAGCATGAAGTGCAAGGCTTCACATCCACTACTGAAGTGGTGAAAGTTAGAAACATTGAGTTTGACTCCGATCAAGAAGAAGAGGATCTTGAGCAACAATAGCTGCTAGAAGGCGAAGGGGGTGACGCATAAGACATATTGAATGAAAGGTTGATCCTAACTCCCCAAGAATAAGAGGAGCTTCTTAAGGATATAACAACTGGGCAAGTAGAGATGGATAAAAGTGATAAAGAAATGGCATTCAATGAAGAGGTTAGTGGAAAGCTAGGAGAATTACACAGACAACAAGCTCTCCAAGCTAATCTAGCCTACCAAATTTTCTCAACCTAAGATCTCAGGCAAACGGGAGCTAAAGTAAAAGATGAAGCAGAGGAGCAGGAAGAGGTTCATGTCATAACTGTGGATATTGTATCACATCATGGTCATAAAGATGAAGATATATCACAATGGCTAGAGTTTATCTTTGAGAAGAAAAAGAGAAAAGCAGAAATCCCAGAGTTCACTCTACAACAAATAATCACTAAGGAACCTCCAAAGGTTAAAAAGCTAAAAACCATCCATCATTTGTCAAAAATAGATTCTGGTGAGGTGATTACAGACATGGCAGTACCACATAAAGTTGAAGGACAGGTTTCTCCCAAGTATCAAATATCCCAAGTAAATTTGGGTAAGCAAACCAAGTGGAGAGACCTAGATACCTTGTAGCTAGCCACAAGTGTTGTCAGAGGGCGCATTGAAAAGGAGCACACCTCAAATATGGAGCTTAAGGTACAACTTGGGCAATATAAATAGCTCTTGATAGAAATGAGTAAACCTCTAGACTCTTGTAGAATGGATGACCTACATTCAACCTCATCAATGCTTGAGGGAGAAGTAAAGGCACTAGTGGAGGTGAGACAAGTTGTTGCTACCACCAAATCTTGGACCTAGGTAAATGCAGCCAAGATTAGGTTGTTCTTGCAAAATATAGTAGAAATATACTGTAAGGCAGTACAAGTAGGTGGAGCTTTGGCAACCTGCTCCACACAATGGGAGTAGAAGGAGAGCACCTTCAATAAACAATTCTGAGTTTTGAAAAGGATACTATGGTTAGGGGAAGAGGTGATAGTAAAAGAGGATCTCTTAGGAGGAGATAGCTATGAAAACTTACAGTCCTATGTATACATTTTGGAGCTGAAGATAGAGATGTATCAACAGTATATCAAGGATATGACTAACATTCGAGACCCTCTCCTCAGGGAAATTTTGTCATATGAGAATTTTGTGATGAATATACTGGGACCTTTTGGCCTCATAGTAGCTGGTATCGGAATAATGGACCGGCAACAAGTTTTGAATCAGTGGGATGTATATGAGGGACAATAGCTAGGACCTGCTACCTAGTTTGATGTTGCCCTTATGGATAGATACACCTAGTTGATTACTTAGTGTCAAGAGGTGGCGGATATGGTGAAGGAGTTAGAGGAACAAGGAGCACATGCGGATGAGGTTTTGAAGAAATATAAATTTAGAATTAAGCATGTAGCTAATCCTCCAGTCCAAGAAGTTACATGTATAATTGAAAATTATAAGGCTTTTACCAAGAAATAAAAAGATAAGCACACAATTGCTAAAGATAGCAAAGCTTTTTCTTGTATTTTAAAAACTGCTGCTCCTACTCAAGTTCCAATTTTGAGAGAAATTCTGCATGATTATGAAAATGTGGCTCACCAAGAAGGGTCTTTGTAGTGCTCATGCAATCCCCATTTTGTATTTGTTAAGTGGAGTATCAAGGCAGAAACTTGCAAGTTAATAGCGACTCTTAGGATCAGTTCTTAATTTAGAATAGAGTTATTTCCTAGATAGTAGGATGGAAAACTTCTATAAATTGAGAATTTGGATTCATTTGTAAGGGTCCCAAATTGATGATTTGTGGCCTACTTAGAGATTTTAGAGTATTTTGTAGATTGTTAAGAAGTTTGAGTTATTTTTGTTATACATTCATGGAGATTAATATGAAAAGCAGCTTGTAGATTGTCTGATCTATGTTTATATTCTACCAAATTGTTTTGTGTAATCTGGTAACGTCTATTGTTTTGAGTTAGCAACGTGGTTTAATCTTTTTGTCTATCATTCTATGAATCATATTGCACATGTGAGTGGTATATGAGAACTACTATGATAGGCCATATTGATGATTTTATTTGCATAGATTTGTGAAATTGATAATTTTCCAGGTTTTCTAGAGGTATGTTGTTGAATGCTAACTTGGATATATTTGATAATTGCTTGGATTGTAGGGAACTGATTGAGTAGTTCATTAAGTTGCCATTATATTGATCTTTATTGTTATTTTCTTGTTTCCCTTTACTCTTTGAATTTTATTTCCCTAGAGAATTTTAAATCATAAACTACAAAAAAAAGAGGAAGTGCAATTATCCATAACCAATGAGATTTAGTTCTAACTAGCAGGCCCCTTTATAGGTATAACCACATCAACCACTAGGCTATCTATCACCATCAAGACCTAACTAGAGAGACCTTGGAGTAGTGAGTTTTTGCAAACTCGTTACTTTTCACGAGAGGTGGTGAGTGTTTGCATAAACTACCTGACTATTGGTGAGTGTGTCAAAACAAACTTCAATAAAAATTGGTGCTAGAAGGAGGGCCAAACTAATCCCCTCATAGGTGAATCACACAAGGTACTTTTAGGAGATGGATTGATGCCCTTTACCCAACCTAACCTCAACAATGAGAAAGACGACATTCTTACTCAACTATATGACTTTTCTTGGGATAATACAAGAAATTACAACCATTGGTTACAAGTACGACAAGTCTTAGACAATGAGAGACAAAAGGCTATACATATAGAAGGAGAGGCACAAAGACAACCCAATCCTTAGGTGAACCCATGAGAAAATCTACAACCACCTCCTCAACCAGAAAATTGAGGTACTAAGCTGGATCGTATATCATCTTTCTCTCCTGAGAGATTCCACTGAGTCCTTGGGAGTGGTTCTTCACCATCTAACTTAGTCAAATTAGGGCCTGCCAGTAGGAGAAAGAATAACAAAGCTAAGAAACAACCCTCAACATCCCCACTAGTACAGTCATCCATACCCAACGCAAGAGATCAACTGATCCCTAGTCCTCAGCCTATCGTTGCACCTTTTGTGACTCAACATCCACGATCACTACCTTTGATGGCCTACTCCAACCAAGACACCACACCACTAGGAACCATACCAGGGGGTATACATGACCTACCTAGAAACCTAGACAAATTTTGCAGCAAATTTTACTATTTAGGAGGTCGAACCGCTGATAAACATATTGAAGCATTCAAAGATGCGGTTGTTCATAATCATATTGAACACCAAGATGTAGTATATAGACTCTTCCCATATTCACTTGGGGAGAATGAATACAATTGGTACTTAACCTTACCTACAAACTCCATCATAGGTTGGGACCTCTTGGAGAAGGCCTTCATTGATCAATTCCAAGTGTACGTAGACCCCAGGACACTATACCATCAGTTTGCTTCTCTTAAGAAATTGCCAAATGAGCCATTGACAAATTTTAATACCATCTTCCAAAGGGCATTCAAGAGGCTACAAGCTCCTTACCAGGTAGTGCCTAGCATAGCCATCGACTCATATCTAAGAACTATTGACCCTTGGATTGCTATGTTTATTACAAGAGTGTTCCTCAAGATCAAAGGGATACCTTGGCAAAAGTCTTCACATTAGCAATTAGAATGAATCATGAGCTGAATCAAACCTTGGGAGGGATCGAATATAATTTACCCATAGGGGTGAATCAAGGAAATTACAATCAACTCCCAAGTGTACCCTTGTCTCTACCTATAGGTGCCCCAACAATGAACCCCATGCCAATCTAGGCACCCAAACCTCTGGCAAATTAGCAGTTCGCTGCTCAAGCATTGACTTGGAAAAATGGTACCAATACCACCCCCACTCAAACACAATACATTGGTCAACTGCAAGTCAGAAATCAACAATTTGATAATCTGAGTTCAGAAAACCAACTTCCAACTATGGCTCCTAAGAGTCAAGGATCCAATATATCCACTGAAGTAGAGGCCTTGAAGAAAATGATCTCAAAGGTTACTTCAGACTTGAGCCAGATAAAGATGAATCCTCTAGGAGGGTATAATCAATCCCAACCATATAATAATCAATGAAACTATAATAACCAGAACCAAAATCAGAGATACAATAACAAACCTTATAATAGGTAGTGGAATACTGGTCAGAATAATGGTGGGGTGAACCACGATCACCTGGATGCATGAGATAACCCAAACCACACACAAAGTGTTAACCTTGCTGATATGAATCTACTAAAAAATTGGTGTAGGTTGCATGACACAACTGCCCATTCCGAGGTTAATTGTACTCAGTTTGATAAAATCATAAGAATTGCTCAAGCTGACTCTCAGCCCAAAGATTGTTCCAATGATGAACCTGATAAAGTTAATACTGCCATGCTGGTTGATACTTTCCTGTGTAAATAATTTCAGGTTGAAGTTGACGGTGAACCATGCGTATACGATGCTTAGGCCTTTCAGACCAGGAATAATTACAATCTTAGGAGTCAAGGCAAGGCTCCATTAACAGACCTCCCCCAATAGGCAGGTTTGTACCTCCAGACGCTAATGCAAGTAGCAATCTTTGTCCTCCTCAAGCTTTCCAAGGAACATGCCCTAGACAAGATCAGGGGAAATATTATGTTCTGAAAGGATCATTCGATGTTACTAAGGAGATGGAAAGGACTACCACTACTATTTCCTTAATGGAAGTATTAAGATATTTCCCTGAACAGAAGAGGGCTCTCCTTAGAAAGTTGGAAATGCTAGAATCACAGAGTAATGAGGTTAAGATGGTAGACTTTAATGAAGTCAATGCTAATGTCAGTAGTGATACAATAGAAAACCCACCATTTTTACTGAGTTTGAAGATATGTGGGAAGAATTTACATAACTGTTTGGTAGACTCAAGAGCTTCAGGAAACATAATGACCTACTCTATATGCCACCAACTCAGACTTCAACCAGTATGTGCAAATAGTATGGTGGTGCAATTAGACAAAATAGAGGTTAACATCATTGGAGAATTGAAATATGTATACATCCAGTTAGGCGTTGATCCTTGAATATCTTGCTATATTGACATTCAAGTGGTGGATATTCCAAAAGTATATGGGATGCTCCTCAGTAGGGATTGGTCCAAGACATTGGGAGGATATTTATCAACTTGTTTTATGTACTTATGGATTCCATGGAAGGGGGTGAGCAACCAGATCTAAATTGATAGTGAGCCTAAATTGAAGAAATTAGTCATGGATTATGGTGCTCTCAATGAAGTGGCATTTTTTGAGGTAAGCCCAGGGGTTTACAGGGTCAATGAGATTCCTACTTTCTCTACATCAGCCCCTCTTTAACTATTTCATTCTAACAAGATCGCATATAGAAAGCGGGTCAAAGAGTTCACTACAGCAGTACAACAAGGAATGTGCTTATTGGGAAACACTATGAAGATTCAAGAGTTGTTTCTTCCGAAGTGGTGTCGGATACACCATGAGGAGCACTCAAAAGTTTCTTGTATCCTATGTCAGAATGAGATTACAAAGTTGATGATTTCAATTCCATATGAAGAAGATGATCATACTACCAATATGGAGGAAGTTCAAGGTTTAACTTGTGAAAAATTAGAGCCCTAGATAGTTGACCCTATGGACAAGACTACCTTACCTAAAGAATACAACTAGGAGATTCTTGCAGTCGAGATTGTTAAAAATGAAGAGGAAGATGTTCCTCTAGAGCCTAAGAAGGAAGAAACACAATCCAAACTTCACCTTGAATACTATTGAAGTGTTTATACAACCAGAAATTGAACAACCTCAATTGTCACAAGGTCTCAAGCTTGAGAAGTAGCAATCCTCTCTGACCACTAACCTCATCATTGACCCAAAGGTGAAGAATATGAAGAGACCAAAAGATGAAATATGATTCTTAAAATTTGATGGGTCAAGATCCAAGCAAGGCAGTGGAGTAGGCATAGAGTTAACCAACCCAAAAGGGAAAACCCTTTTAGCTTCTTACCAACTTCAGTTCCCTTGTACTAATAACATGATGGAGTACGAAGCCTTAATTAGAGGATTCCTTTTTTCCCATAAGAAAGGGGCAAAGTGTTTGAAGGAGCAAGGAGATTCTGAGTTAGTGGTTAAACAAGTGCGAAGCCAATATGCATGTCACAACAAAAGGTTACCAGTGTATCGAAATAGAGTGTGGGATCTGATTGAAGATTTTGAGGCTTTCGATATTCAACTAGTACCTAGGAAAGTAAACAGAATACCTGACGCGCTGGCTGTAGATGCCAGTACACTAGAACCAGTAAGCCAATCTCCTTCAAAGAAGTTCTTGGTGGAATTAATCTCTGCACCTGTTGTATCTAACAATATCAAACATTTCCAAGTCTTCCAAGATGATGCCCACATCTTAGCCTTTCTTGCCAATTCAGGGGCTTTTGAAGATCAAATTATTGATGAAGAAGACAAATTGGATGATCCTAACAATGAAGGTAATGTGGATATTTTGGATTTACCGACTAACATTATTCTTAAAGGGATGGTCACCCTGGAGAGACTTTTTGATTTAGACCCTAGAGTAAAAGAGAGATTAACAATAGATTTAGATGTCAGAAAATACGAGCCCCATAATATTGGTCTGAAAGGACGAGATAGAATTGTCTATATTCGGAAGATTTGCACTCAAAATGAAAGAGAAAAACTGATACAGATCTTGAAAGAGTTCATTGATGTAATAGCATGGGGGTATGAAGATTTAAAGACATTCAATACAACTATTATCACCCAATGTGATTCCCCTAAAACCTAACATAAAGTCATTTCAGCAAAAGCAACATTCGGTCAATGCACTAATAGAACCCTTGATCTTCAAGGAAGTGCAAAAGTTACTTTTTGCTAAGATAATTTTTCTGGTACAACATTCTACTTGGGTTGCTAATTTGGTACCGGTGTGGAAAAAGAATGGAGAAATACGGCTTTGCATGGACTTTCGTAATCTCAACAAAGCCTCTGAGAAAGATAATTAACCATTCCCTTCTTTGGATGAAGTACTACAAATAGTGAATGGTTCATAAATGATGTCATTTTTAGATGGTTATTCAGGATATAACTAGGTATTGGTAAATTACAAAGATCGTATGAAGACAACGTTTACAATGTGTAGGTTAGGAAATAGGAAATCATCACAAACAAATATAAACATACTAATCATTAGCTCAATCACGAAAGCTCAAATGTAATGACCTATCCTAAACAACACTCAATAGAGACATGAAATAAAAACATTCAAAACTAGAAATTAAGCAAACCAGAGGTGTGATTTGAATGCTCCTTCATGCGGCTCCATTGTTCTTCTTTCCTCTTCAAATGGTTTGGTTGTGGATCTCACCTACAAGTGCACACACATAATTGAAAGCAAGTAGACAAGATTATTGATCAAGAGTACTCGAAACGTGATTGACTAGAAATTCGATAATCTGATTACCAATTAGCTTTGATTGATGAAGATCATCCAATTTATAGAAGAATCGGAGAGATGACAAGATTAGCATGATTCAATTCAAATGGAAATTGTAAATCAATTATGTCAATTATGACAAATTATGACAAATTATGCACTTTCCATGCAAAATTTGCTGATTGATAATTTATGACAAATTATGACAACTTCTATGTCAAAATTGATTGATTGTCAATTATGACAAATTTATGACAACTTGACATGTCATTTCCATGAATTTAGGAGAGAAATAGAAGGAAATTGAAATTAGGAATTAGAAAATTAGGAAATTAGAGAATTAAGAATTTAGGAATTAAGAAATTGATAGAAATTAGAAATTTGGTAAATTAATTAATAATTTGTCATTTATTAATTAATTCACAAAGAGGAATAATTAGCCAATTAAATGAACATTTAATTGTAATGAGAAGACTTAGGATAAATAAACAATTTATTAATCCTAAAGGAAGAAATGACACACAAGGTTAAATGATTAAATCATAAAACCCTAAAAGATGAATTAACAATGCGAGAATGACAATTAGGCCTTGATTGAAGATAATTGATATCAATCATGATTTTGAATTGATAAATGACCAATGTGATAAATGATTTGATTGATAAATGCGCCAATTGATGAGGAACAATGACTAATTGATCCAAATTGACATAATTGAGACAGACAATGATCGATGGCAAATTAATCGCAAAATGACAAGATTGACAAGATGACAAGGGTTGATGGTAAATATATTGCAAGACGACAGGATTGAAAATGACCATGATCGATGACAAATTGATCGAACATGACAACGACCGATGACAAATCGATCGTTAGATGACAAGATTGAAAATGATAAGGATTGATGATAAATCGATCACCAAAGGACAGGATTGACAAGAGGACAACTATCGATGACAAATCGATCGCAAGATTGATAGGAGGACGAAACCCTAATTAGGATTGACGATGTCCAAAATGATGACAAATAAGCACGCACATTGATGCAATAAGATAAGATCGATTAAAATCATGACTGGAGATTGTTGTCGACAAGACCAAATTCGAGAGCGAGATAAATGAAGAATGTAGAAGAATGACTCGATGCTCGCAAATGATAAAAACCAAGTGAGTGACATAGGAGAAATGTTAATGCGACGCAAAAACCTAAAATGAGGCAATGCGCAAATGTTAAAGTATGACTCTGCAAGCGTTGACCATTTTTAGGTGTCTACATTTTGCCCCTCTTTGAGACAATGCAATTTTAAGCATTGTTTCAAAGAACAATAACGAAAATGCCCCAGACAATGATAATGACATATGCATGCCCCCTCGAGGAATTGGCCGGAAACATGCAGAAAAGAGGCCAATTGATCGATAAAAATGATAGGATCAAACGAACTGACAATCAGATACCAGATGCATGAAGGACAAGCAATTGATGGTGCAAAAGACCACGACCAACATAAAATGGAGAGGGTGCACGTCCATCTATGCACTGACAAATATCTATAAATGAGACCAAGAGAGGGAAAATTGCTCATTTGCACTAGATAAAGAGGAGGATTTGTTGCTCTGGACAAGGACACTTGTAGAGAGATGGTGAACATTCCAATGGCGGATCACCTCGGGGAACATGTACGCACATTCAGATGATGGGATGACGCAGGAGCAACGGTATGGATCTCAAATACCCATGTTTCCAATTTCATGAATTTTAATTGCATGTTGGACATTGCAGGGCCCACAAGGGATGCCGAAAAGGACTCCTGTGCTTGGATAAAATGCTTGATATGGTACTTAATGTAATGCAAATGTACTAACCAAATGGATGCAGGATGCAGCATATGTGTGCGGGGAAATCGGAGCACTAGACTGAATTGACTATCCGAATTGATGGAAGAAATGTTAGTAAGAAGAAAATGAGACGGAGGATAGTTAAAGATGAAGAAAAACTTGCTTTCAGTAATGCACTTTGTAGGTGAGAACCTTTATTTTTATATAGCAAAATGGATGCGTAGCATCATGGCATTGAAGGCCAGAGCTGAAATGCAACCCCTTTTTGTGAAAGACGGACACATCACAGACAAACAGCAATCACAACAAAAAAGAAAGGGACCATGAACCATCTCAGTCACTCTAAATCACTCAATGACATCATCGAGCAACATAGGAACATGATTGAAGATAAATCAATAAAAAGATAAGATGCACAAATTCCAACAAATCAAACAAACACCTTGATCTTCATTGTCAAAAGTTGAAAGTGCTAATAGGATGATGATGCTGTCTGGTTTTAGGACATGTGATACCCCATCTAAGACAAGACATAGTCTGGTTTCGAGTATACCACACCCTGTATAAGACTCATGATGGTGTGCCAAGGACGAATGATTTTGATGGTAACGTTCGATTGATAAGACAATTTTGATCAGTTTGAATGTCTGGTTTGAATGAAAAAGTTCATCTATTAATGCATGATTTCATTAAAGCACAATGTTGGATTGCGTGTCATTGGATGCATGCTCAGTGATCTATCTACGCACAAAGAGAGATCCTTTATTGCAAAATGCGTGTTTTTGGATTTTTAATGTTTTGAAATGTTTTTGTGTTCATTTTTTTTTCAGGACTTTATTTGACTTTTTTAGAGATTTTTTTTCAGGACTTTATTCAATTTTTATGATCTTATTTCAGGACATTTTTAAATTTTTTTAATTATTTCAGGACATTTTTCAATTTTTTTTTTTGAATTTATTTCTGACATTTTCCAATTTTTTTGATTATTTCAGGACATTTTCCAATTTTTTATGAATTATTTCAAGACATTATTTGATTTCTAAGATTTTGCCCCTAGTGTCTAGCAAGGCAAGGAATATGATAGGTGAATAAATAGGCTTGCTAAAATGATGGTGGATAGAGGGAAGACAAAGGCCTTTTATCATGGAGACAATACGGATGCAATTTTCAAGGGCTATTGTGTGATGGGACAAGAGACTAGATATGACAATGTAAAGCAGGAACATGGCATGATGGACATGTCAAGAGGTTTTTGAAACCATGTTTAAATTTGGCATCCTTATGTCAGATCAAGATCAAGGAATGAAAAAGGGTGTATGGATAGTGATAAGATATGGATAGGATAAGCAAGACCAAGAATGGATAAGGGAAATGGACTGAAGGTCAAGATTGGCTAAGGGATAGTGGTAGAAAGTTGCAATAAGATAGGGAATATGGATGAAAGGTTGTAATAAGCAAATGGATAAATGACCAAAAGCTATGATAGACTGAAAGCTACAAACAAGATGCATGATGCTCATGATGATCCTCAGCCTTGTCAAGATCAAAGGTGGAAAGGGAAAATGGATATGAGGGACCATAGGATATGAAGGGTAATGACATGGTATGATAGGATAATGGAACAATGAAGGACAAAAGGATATGAAGGAGGAAACCTTCCCCCAAGTGTGGTGTGCAAGAAGTTCATAGATTACGCATGACGCCTGTTTGCCAGGTTTTTATCATGGTACTTGCCCAAGGTGCCTGTTTGCGAGGTTTTCACTAGTGGACGAATTATTTTTGCTTTACTTTTTTTTCTTTTGTCTTTTTTTTTTCACTTTTTTTTTGTATTTTTCAATAGAAGATGGACACATGATAGGGGATGGAAGAAGGACTCAAGCGTCTTTTTGTTTGGATAGTTGCCTTGAAAAAAAAATGGACCATGACCTTTAAAAGCATGCTCAAAGATGTTGGTAGGATAAGGACATGGAAAATGAGATGGAACTAAGGCTAGGATTTATGCAAAGGATGGGACCAAAGGGATGGAAGGATGGAAAATATGCATTGGATAATGGATAGGGTATTGGAAGAATTTGGCTTGAGTGGATAGAAATGTTGGCAAGATCGACATTGGTACACACCTTGAGGGGTGATGGATTGATGGAGGAAAAATGTATTTTGGATATTGAGATTTTGAGGAAGGAAAGGCTATGGGTTTTGGGACATAAGGGCCCAAAATGGATGAAGAAGGTGATGGAGGAATAGATTTGAGAGGTTTGGATGGAGGAATAGCAACTTTGGATGCCAAGTTGGATTTTTCTTTTTGTGCTTCAAGAAGCTGCTTAGGGATCCACATGGTTTTTGATTTTTCATGCTTTTGTGGTTCCTTGGAGTGCATTGCTTGCACAAGGGATTTAGGAACCCATATATATTTTGACTTTTGTTTTTTAGCAATGGGCCTTTGTGGCCTTTTGGATATTTGTTTTTCTTTATAGATCATTATGTTCTTTGTTTTGACATGTCGATTATATTGGACATGTTGATCCTTGAATACATGTGGATTGCTAGACTTATGACTTTTATACTTGGCATCCAAATTGTTTGGAGGGGGAAAGGAATGCATGGATGGATATGAATGAAATGTACTTCTGTTGGATGGATGAAATTTACTCAAGGATGTGTGCCTTTGCTGATGTTGCATAGGAGATGGGGGGATATAAGGACCTAGAATGGATGGAAGTGATGATGGGGAAAGTGGACATTTGGATTTTGACTTTGAAGGATACCAATGCCTTGAGTGTGAGGTCTGTAGCCATGACCATTAGTATATTCTTCGATATGGAGGGGTTCTTTCTTATGAAGGTCTACTCCTTTGCCTTTATGAATATCTTGACTTGTAGGATACTCTTTTCTTTGAGAAGAAGACGCAAGTCCATTATGAGGTGGATATGATATGAGAGAAATAATGAGATCTTGAAGTGGATCGGATTGCACCAAAGTGGAAGAACCCATTATGCATGTTGAGGGTTCATGAACATCTTGCACTGACACGTTAGAATCATGAGTGGGATTAGGATCATGAGGGCGATTAGGATCATGTAGTGGACATGGTTCAATGACAGGCTCTTCAAGAGATGGAATGGGAGAAATAATCGGATCATCAAAAGAAATACGATCTTGGAGTGTATATGGAGCATTAAGACAAGGAGATGGAGGAACAAGTGGATCTTGTGGAGGATCTGAAGGAATAATTTGATCTTGACAAAGAGGAAGATCATTGGAATCCTCTTTAAAGGTGCTTTTCTCTTGACTTTCAATGGGATCATCAGAAAGGATGGAAGAGATATCTGGAATGTCAATGGGATTTGAAAGGGCATTGTGTTCATGAAATGGAAGGGGATCATTTGGGATTGGATGAACTAGGATATCTTGATCTTGCTTGGGGAATGGAGTGTCAATAGGACTTTGGATAGGATGGACAAGAATAGGGGAATCATTGTGAGTGTCTGGGAACATGGGATCTTGGTCAAAAATTGGATGGGATGATAAGGTTTTAGGATCTTGATCTTGATTTTCTGTAGGACTCATTTCTTCATGCTCTAAATTATCCTCTTGACATGAGATTGGACTTTGGATATGCATGGGGGATTCTGACAAGGAACCAATGTTTTGGCATGAAGGAAATGCACTTTGAACATTTGTGATGGATTCTGGCAAGGAATCAATGCTTGAACATGAGGAAGAGGGACTTCGAATGGGGTCCTCTAAAATAGGTAATGGCAATAAAGTGCATGGTGGCATTGGATCTTGTATTTCTGAAACATGACAAGGATGTGCATCATAAATTGGATTATCTTGGCAATCAATTATGGATAGCTCTTGGATAATTGCATCCTTGGGTGTATTGTTTGATGAGGACAATATGGAAGGTTCTTGTGAAACTTCTAAAGGTGTAGGGATAGATGCCACTGGAGAGTTAATTTGTTTGTGGGGGGATGAGGCATTGCTAGACATAAGTGTATTATCTTGATCTTCCTCAATAAACTCACTTGGTAATTTCCTTAAGAGCATTGCAATAAAGCCGCCTTTCTTTCAAGGTTTTGACATGATTGGATCTGGAATTTGAACTTGTTTTTGGTTTGATGTCATGTTTTGATATTGGATTTGGTTCAATTGTTTTGACATGTTTGAAACTTGGGTTGGTGTGTGGTGCAAGCTTTGTTTTTGAATGTTTGGTTGTTGTTGTTGACATTGATATTCCACCATTGGTTGAACCATTTGTTGACATTGTATAGTTGGTTGGACATATTGTTGAAATTGGACCATTGGTTGTGTTGGTTGCATATGTTGGACAATTGGTTGTGATGGTTGAAAATCTGATTGATAGTAAACACCTTCTTGTTCTTGTTGTGGAGGCACATAATGTTGAAATTGATGTTGTCTCTTTTCTTGAAATTGTTTCATCATCTCTATTTGGGAGAGGAGAGCTCGTATGTCTGATCGTTCGATAAGAGACCTTACATCAATTGGCTCAATATTTGGATTTTGACCTGAAATTTTTTGAAACATTTTTGACATTTGTGATCTATTCTTCTCAATGTTTTTCACTCTTTGTTCCAAAATCTCTTCTTCTTGAGCTAGTTTCTCCTCTAATTTTTGTATTTGGAGACTTGTTTCATCATAAAAAGTTTGATCAATGTTTCTTTGTTGTTGGGTTGGATAGAATTGTGATTGCCTTGTCGGTTGATATGTCAAACTTTGTTGCATCATTGGTGCTTGGAACCTTGTCTCAATAGACATGTCACTATGCAAATGCAATATTTTTTTTGGAATTTTTTAAGGACAATATATGATATGCAACTAAATGCAAACTAAATGAATGAGAATGCAATCTATGTTTTTGGTTGTTTTTGAAGATTTTGACAAACTTATGAATGCAAATCTAAGAGAGGGAACTTTAGGAATTTGGAATGATGTCTAGACCTCGAAGGACAAAAGGACTTAAGTGACAAAAGGACAAAATGACAAAGTCTCCCCTATATGCTTGGATACTAAGCTAGGTTTGACCAAATGATATTGATGACAAAAGGACAAAAGATTTGATAAGGTCTAGACTACTTAACAATGACTTAGGGTTGCATCAAAGATTTGGATTACTTAAGTATGACAAAACCTAGTTTTGGCACTATATGCAAAGGGACAATTACTATGCAAATGACCTAATATGATATGATAATGACCTAAGCTTAATGAAGAGACCTAGGGTAAGCAATGTAAATGTATGACAATGATATGACTTTGATGCAAGAGGACATATGCAAATGGATGACTCTTATTGATATGCAAAGAAGTATGACTTAGGTGAAACCTAACCTTGGTACTTGACAATGAATTTTGCAAAATGCAACCTAGGATGAACCTAAATCTAAGTGACATGAATGTTGAGACAAGATTTTGGAAAATGTTTGACAACCATGTTTGAAAGTGTTTTGAAGTTTGTTGGATGAAATGCTCTTATGTTTAACCTTGTTTTGAATCAATTTGTCTTGCTTTTGAAATGAGATGCAATTCAACTTTTGACAAGCAAATAAGACAAGATATTTTAACATAGACTCAAGACAATCATACTCATTCACACATTTCTTATGGTAGGCAAGGACAGTAGGTACTTGAGAGGTAGACTTGTTATGGGATTCAAGGAGAATACATAGATGCTTGACCCCATGGGCTACCCTCCACAACACTCACTTCTCAGGGCAGCCAAGCATCAGTCCCCATGGAAATCTCCCCATGGCGAACTTAGTATCTCTTCCAAGTATCCAAACTTGTCCTTCTCAAGCAACTAGAAGGGTTTTTGGCCTCTAAAACAAGGTGTGTAGTAAAGATTTCTGTTAAGCGTTACTCCTTGACGTCACACAAGCATGATTGAGACATTAAGCCCATCAAGATACCAAACAAATGTAGTCGCGCAAGCATGATTTAGACCAAGAGGCCCTACTTAGATGTTGATATGAGAAAGAGTTCAAGGGTCATCACTTCCCAAGTAACTGCAATTCCCACGTAACCTTTCCTTCAAAGCTTTTTCTCATCAAGTATTTGTTTATAGTGAGTTAGAATGCCAAGGTATTCTAGCCGTACTCACTTTGGGTCATTCCCTTCTCATGATTATCACTTGCTTGCAAAAGAAAAGTGGTTGGGAAGGCAGGCCCTCTAAAGGAGACACACAATCAAAGACACGAGCATGGTATTGAAGATTTGGATTTCTAATCACCCTAAGAAGGATGAAAGCATACTCTCCTACTCCAATGTCACACTCAAAAATCAAAGCAAAAACATGTTCATTCCAACCTATTTAAAAATCACTAGGTGCCTAAAACATTAATGACAAACACCAAGGTTTAGTTGTTTCTCCAAGGCAACCTGCAAAACCCAAGTTAGAAGTTTGAGATATTTATTCTTTGACTATCAATTCTACATAACACATGTTAGTAGTTTGATTTGTTGTCTTTTCCATGTGTATGCCAAGATGCTGCACAGATAATTAGTACCAAAAACCAAAACATAGAAAACAAAATGCAAAAACAAGACAATTTTCAAGTAAAATACTGCATTTTTACCTCTGATCTAGACTTTACACAGGCATAGAACCCATGACACACGCACAGAACTCATAACACAAGTGCAGAATGTCTCTAACACAAGCGCAAAATGCTTAACATAGGGGCAGGTTGCTTCACACAGGCACAGAAGTCTCCAGAAAACCCTGCACGACCCTGTTTTTGGGGTTTTGGCCTACAAATCAACTTGAAAGCACTCAAAAACACCATAAAGAGGTTAGATGGTTAGTGTTCACGTCAGGTTCACCAATTAATGTAGGTTAGGAAATAGGAAATCATCACAAACAAATATAAACATACTAATCATTAGCTCAATCACGAAAGCTCAAATGTAATGACCTATCCTAAACAACACTCAATAGAGACATGAAATAAAAACATTCAAAACTAGAAATTAAGCAAACCAAAGGTCTGATTTGAATGCTCCTTCATGCGGCTCCATTGTTCTTCTTTCCTCTTCAAATGGTTTGGTTGTGGATCTCACCTACAAGTGCACACACATAATTGAAAGCAAGTAGACAAGATTATTGATCAAGAGTACTTGAAATGTGATTGACTAGAAATTCGATAATCTGATTACCAATTAGCTTTGATTGATGAAGATCATCCAATTTATAGAAGAATTGGAGAGATGACAAGATTAGCATGATTCAATTCAAATGGAAATTGCAAATCAATTATGTCAATTATGACAAATTATGACAAATTATGCACTTTCCATGCAAAATTTGCTGATTGATAATTTATGACAAATTATGACAACTTCTATGTCAAAATTGATTGATTGTCAATTATGACAAATTTATGACAACTTGACATGTCATTTCCATGAATTTAGGAGAGAAATAGAAGGAAATTGAAATTAGGAATTAGAAAATTAGGAAATTAGAGAATTAAGAATTTAGGAATTAAGAAATTGATAGAAATTAGAAATTAGGTAAATTAATTAATAATTTGTCATTTATTAATTAATTCACAAAGAGGAATAATTAGCCAATTAAATGAACATTTAATTGTAATGAGAAGACTTAGGATAAATAAACAATTTATTAATCCTAAAGGAAGAAATGACACACAAGGTTAAATGATTAAATCATAAAACCCTAAAAGATGAATTAACAATGCGAGAATGACAATTAGGCCTTGATTGAAGATAATTGATATCGATCATGATTTTGAATTGATAAATGACCAATGTGATAAATGATTTGATTGATAAATGCGCCAATTGATGAGGAACAATGACTAATTGATCCAAATTGACATAATTGAGACAGACAATGATCGATGGCAAATTAATTGCAAAATGACAAGATTGACAAGATGACAAGGGTTGATGGTAAATAGATTGCAAGATGACAGGATTGAAAATGACTACGATCGATGACAAACCGATCAAACATGACAACAACCAATGACAAATCGATCGTTAGATGACAAGATTGAAAATGATAAGGATTGATGATAAATCGATCGCCAGAGGACAGGATTGACAAGAGGACAACGATCGATGACAAATCGATCACAAGATTGACAGGAGGAAGAAACCCTAATTAGGATTGACAATGTCCAAAATGATGACAAATAAGCACGCACATTGATGCAATAAGATAAGATCGATTAAAATCATGACTGGAGATTGTTGTCGACAAGACCAAATTCAAGAGCGAGATAAATGAAGAATGTAGAAGAATGACTCAATGCTCACAAATGATAAAAACCAAGTGCGTGACATAGGAGAAATGTTAATGCGACGCAAAAACCTAAAATGAGGCAATGCGCAAATGTTAAAGTATGACTCTGCAAGCGTTGACCATTTTTAGGTGTCTACACAATGAAGTGGAGAGTGTATGCATATAAAAGAATTCCATTTGGATTGATTAATGTTGGGGCAACCTTCTAGCGAGCTATGGATATAGCCTTCAAAGAACTGATTGGAAAATACATTATTTTTTATATGGATGATTTGACGATATTTTCCGAGGTCAGAGAAGACCACCCAGACCACCTCACAAAGGTATTGGAGAGATGTCAAAGATATGGGATTTCCCCTAATCCTAAGAAATTTGTGTTTGGAGTGGCTGAAGGAAAGCTACTTGGCCATGTAATCTTTGGGAGGGGGGTATCTATAGACCTAGATCAAGTAGAAGCATTATTAAATTTACAAATGCTCGAGAGTTAAAAAGAGATGAGATCTTTCTTTGGGAAGATCAATTTTGTTAGAAAGTTTATTACTGGGTTTGCAGAAATAGTCAAGCCCTTGATTGAAATGATGAAGAAGGATGCTAAGGTCAAATGGACAATCGAAGCAAAAGAGGATTTCACCTAGATCAAGAAATCCATTGCCGAAGCTCCTGTACTAATTAGCCCTGATTACACACTGTCGTTTTACATATATTCTTTTGCTTCGCTACACTTAGGAGCAGTTGTTTTGACATAGAGGCAAGCAGGAGATGAGAAGCCTATTGCATTTATGAGCTCTCCTTTCAAAAGTGTTGAGGTTAGATATTCTTCTCTTGAAAAACAAGCCTTTGCATTAGTAAGAGCAGTCAAGAAGTTTAGACATTACATCCTGAGGAGTCAAATTTATGCGATTGTTCCTGACCAAGCAGTGAAGTCACTACTCATGCAGTCTAAACTAGGAGAATGACAAGGAAAATGGATGGAAATATTGCAAGAATTTGACCTAGAGATGCATCCAATGAAGTTGTTTTGAGGCCAAGGATTGTTTCAGGCCATGACGATCGACATCCCTCAAATCATGTGCCAACAGTATACATTGAAGTCATTCACTCAGGACCCTTGGTACATGGATTTGGTATTTGTATTATTGAATAATAGGTGTCCTGAGGGATTGACAACCACGCAAAGATGAGCATTAAGGCTCAAAAGTACCAATTACATGATCAAGGATTCGACACTCTATAGAAAAAATTATGAGGGTATCTACCTTCGGTGCCTTGATCATCAAGAAGCCCATAATATGATTGAGGAATTTCATGGGAAATATGGGATGGGTCATGGATCAGCAGATGCCACTGCACATAAAATCTTGAAGGCTAAATATTATTCACCTAGCATATTTAAGGATACTCATGAGCATGTTTGACATTGCCATACGTGCCAAACTATAGCCTCCAGAGAAAGAAATCTAGATATGCCTCTCCAACTAGTGTTCGAGGTAAGACCTTTTGTGCAATGGGCACTAGATTTCGTAGGTGTTATTAACCCTAACTCATCTATAGGACATAAGTTTATTCTTACAGCAATAGATTATTGTACCCGGTGGACAGAAGCCATTGCATACCAAAATGCTACTGCTGAGGTAGTCCTGAAATTTATTGAAGAGAATATCGTCACCAGGTTTGGTATGTCATTCACTCTGGTATGTGATAATGGTCCTGCTTTTACTTCTGCATAGTTGATGCAATGGTCATTACCAATATAAAGTGATATTAAAATTTTCATTCAACTATTACCCGCAAGGTAATGGGGTAGTTGAATCCATGAACAAGAACATCCTAGATGTCATCAAGAAGTTACTTGAGAAAAACCCCAGGGATTGGCATAATCAATTGAGATACACCTTATGGGCTGATTGAACCCGAGTAAAAGCCACCTTGGGAACTTCTCCATATTACCTTGTCTATGGCCAGACCCCTATTTTCCCAATCAACTTGCAAATGTCAGTCCTCCAATTAATGAAAGAACTGGACATTGAGGATCAGGTAGAGGTTCACCTCTTAAACTTATTAAGACTTGATGAAAAATGGATTAATACACTAAAACACTTTGCCAAGCATCAAGTCGTTGCTAAGCAATGGTTTGATAAAAGGGCCAAGGTGAAATCTTTTCAGATCTCTGACCTAGTCCTATTATGGGACAAGGCCATGGAAAAGAAAGGTGATCATCACAAGTTTGAAAGGTTGTGGCTAGGTCCTTACCAAACAGCTGAAATTATAGGCGAGAACACTTTTAGGTTGAGCTCATTAGCTAGAGAACTAGTACCATTGCCTATCAATGGTCAGTTCCTCAAGCACTACTTCGATTAAATCCTCAATAAAGCTTGACCTATTGTATATAGTAGTTAGTTGTTTTCTTTTTGGTTGTGCTTTGTTTTCTTTTTGGGCCTTGTTGTGTGTTTTCCCTTTTGTTTTTGTTTTCTTTACTTGTTTGTTCTTTTATTTGTTGAGTCGGGGTATACATGTTTTATTCTTAAAGATTCTAAAAGGAATTAGGTATCCTTTTTATAACACCTTGCCAAATTCTAAGGGACTTTGACTCTTTGCAATTTATGATTTCATTGTCAGTTGGTTAAGTTTGAAACCTTTGTCTATACTTGTTCAAAGTGGTATATAATCATTTAAATATTATGTGAGTTTTGACTTTCAATTTGGAAAAGTCTAGCTTGATAAACTCAGCACTAACATCACATTAAGATACATCAAAAAGGTTTTGTGAGATAAGATATAAACTGGTTGTCAAGTGAAAAATCCAAAGTCAAGGCATTTCATGTTATTCATCATGGCTCCCAACCCAGTTGTCGAACTTCAATGTTTGAAAGTTGCTTAAAAGGTTATTAAAGAAAGAAGTCATTCTCTATATCCTATAATGTTTTCAAAAAGAAAAGAAAAATGCAAAAGAGAGAGAAAAGAGGAAAAAATTAAGCAATGATCCTCTTAAGCAACTCAAATGGGTGTTTCAAGTAACCTCCACCGGGGCTATGGATGTCTGGCTGGCATCGGAGCACTATTTGACGGAAGCCAAAGGTATCTCTGTTGGGGCTATAGACGCCTGACTGGCAACAGAGCTATGCCCAGGATAACCTTGCATGAAACATGGTTAATGACTTCACCTATGTAGCTTGCGCCTAGTTTCCTCTGACTATCTAAATTATAGAAATGATGGAGTAACAAATCATATGCACACACTTAAGAGTTAATCATGTCTATTTCTCATCTTGGTTGTTTGTTCATCACTTCACTCATCTTTTACTCTTATACATCCTTTTGAATGATAATAGCCTTAAGTATCAGGTTAACCAAAGATTCTGAAATTCTAAATTGCCTATAGTCATTTTTCCCAGACAATCACCATTTGTTATGCCTAGCATATCTATTTTCCCATTAGTCTCCTTGAGTCAAAATGTGTGCCCCCTTTTTCTTTTCTTTTTTCCTTTTTGGTTCTTACCTCGTAACTGCGGAACCCTGGAGTTCTAAGGTCCTTTTTGTCTTTTTACCTCGGAACCCGCATGTCCCGAGTTCTTTTTGTATTTTTACCTCAGAACCCCCACATCCTGAGTTCTTTTTGTCTTTTTACCTCGGAACCTCGGAGTCCCGGAGTCCCAGAGTCCTAAGGTCTTTTTGTTGGTTACCTCGAAACTCTGAAGTCCCGAAGTCTCAATGTTTTTTTGTTGGTTACCCCAGAACCCCGGAGTCCCGGAGTCTCGAGGTCTTTTTGTTGTTGACCTTGGAACCCCAGAGTCCCAGAGTTTAGAGGTCATCTTCGCTGCCTACTTCAGAACCCCGATGTTCCGGGGTGGGGTGTTCTTTTTCTTTTGTCGAGCTCGGAAGCCTGGATTCTCTGGGTTGTGTTAAATGCTTTCATACAGACGGGTTATGGGAGCTATAAATAGAGATCATGGACTTTTAAAATTCATTTTCTGCACTCAGAGCTCCTCTTCTCTAGCTCCAAGTTGCGAACTTCTAGACCTCCGAGCTTTCCTTGGCATTTTTGGGCATTTAGATTCACCAAGTTGGTGAATTTTCTCCCCCTTGTCATGTTCTTTTAGGTTATATTTCCTTCCCTTTCCTTTTCGTTTGTTTTTCTTTTGTTTTCGCATTTTTTTTGTTGTTGTTGTTGCGTGCCCTAGATTTGAGCCTGGAACCCCAGATCCCTAGAGTTCTAGGTGGTTTCCATTTCCACAACCTTGGAACCCTAGATCCTCGGAGTTCTGGGTGCCTTTCCATTTCCACACCCTGGATCCTTGGAGTGCCAGGTGGTTTCCATTTCCAAACCCTGGAACCCCGAAGTTCTGGGTGGTTTCATTTTCACCAACCTCGGATCCCCGGAGTTCTAGGTGGTTTCCATTCCCACCAACCTGGAACCCCAGAGTTCCAGGTGGTTTCATTTTCACCAACCTCGAAACCCTGGATCCCTAGAGTTCTGAATCACCCCATTCCATGATCCCAAAACCCCGATATTCTGGGAGGTTTTTGTGTAGACCTAACCTGGGAACCCCAGATCCCTAGAGTTCTGAGCCTTCTCCCCTTGTGCCTAACCCAGGACCGTAAAGTCTCAAAGCAAATTGAAGTTTATGCCTCATTTTGGAGACTGAAGATTTGTGTTTTTCTTGCAGGTTCGAGTGGTTAGATGAACTCATCTGCCAACAAAAGAGGCAAAGAAATTGATAGACTCCCAGCCACCATGAAGTACCATTACCAAGGACAGGTCCATGTCTCAAAGCTTGAGGATCAAATCAGATGGGTTATAGACACTGAAATCGGCCAAATAGAAATAGAAGATATCAGAACTCAATTGAATAAACCTAGCCTTGAGGCCCTCCACTGAAGAATCAAGAGATCTACCCTAGTAGAGCCCACTGTATTCCCACAATCGTTGTAGGCACCAGAATTATTCATGGCCATTGCCCCATTTTTCAATCTAGAGATTAGAAAGTGCATAGAAATATAGAGAAAAATAGTTATAGACTTATCCCCAGATATGCTTGGATTCATCTTTGGTATCCCCACCAGGGAAGAAGTGTTTCTGCTAACCAAAGAAGAGGCCTTAAAGGCATGGAATGACAAAATATCAGCCAATAAGAGGCACATGAATGTCAATTGGCTAGAAGAAGAAAGAAAGACAGGGCTTAAGGCAACAAAGATCCTGAGGGTAGATTTCAAAGAACCTTAAAAGGACCTTATCATTATGCTCAGCAGGGCCTTTGGCAAGCCGGAAAGCAAGCACTTCCATCCCTGGATGTTCCAGTTCATGAGCACTATCTTAATAGGGAAACAATACTCTGATTGGCCACATATACTCTTTGATAATATAAATAAGTAGATGAAAGAGGTGTCACATACACAAATATTCTTCTTCACATCATATGTCATCTAGGTAGCTGCCAGAGCTGGAAAATTCCCAGGCCTACAGGTGGAAGGACAATTGGGAGAGAAGGAAGGACAAAAGAAGATATGGAAGTATTATTCCCAACTCACTCTAGCCAATAATAAGCTGCATTTTAAGAGAGTTAATGATGCTTGTGTTTTCCCAATAATAATCAAATTGACAGGGAATGCAATATATTGGATTAGCCTAGAGGCCATGGCTTTCATTCGAGAATGGGCATGTTCCTTCATCCAAAACCCAAACTCCACTTACATCAAGGTTAGTGGATTCATAGGGAACTCAATGCTTCTACCTCATTATTGCAATGATAGGGTGATTTTGCTAGAATAAGTAAGGAAACTTGTAGGCCTTTAGTCATTACTGTCATCGAAACATAAAATAGGAATTGATTTCTCAGTGTCTATTAGATACTTTTCCTATTCCTAGATACAAGTGGCAAAACAGGTGGAACAAGAGCTTCAAGATTTAAACTTGAAAGAATATGATCATACTAGGGAATTTTATGATCCCTACGGGAAACTCAAAAAAGCTATGCCTAAGGCATATGAGGGGCACAGGCCCAGCCTGGAAGACTTTTGGGTCAACTTAGAGGATAGTTTTTAGGTCAAGGAAAAGAACTATAGTAGGTAATCTCTCCCACAGGTAAGAGATTCTGGTATTGAGACTAACCTCCCTACAGACCTGAGGGATGATGGAGAGTTACTTGATCCAGTCTATAGAGAATTAGGTATAGATAGGAGGCCCCTCTCCCCAGTAAAGTGGTCTGCAACTAAAGATACAAATATGGAGAAGATCTCATAGGCAGTCATCAATAGGACTAAACAATGGTTAAGCCAGAGGGTAAGGCCCAGTATATCAAAAACAAAACAAAAGGAATCCACCTTAGGGGTACCTTAATCGAGAGTCCATAAGGAGTATGCTTGAAAGACAAGGTTAACCTCAAGGTAGAATACCTCCACTGACCCAAGTGAGGAAGACAAGCCTCAAGAAAGCACTGAGGACTTATTGAAGAAACTCCAAGAGAAGATGAGGGAGTCTGAACTATTGAAGAAGGCTGTAGATCTAGGGGTTATCGATGGGCTGGGCGTGGTGCCACTTGCCAAAGTTCTCCCACCAAGGATGGCTATAGGCCATAGCAAAGGAGAGAGTTCCCAGGAATAAGAAGAGAATGTAGAAGCTACTAAGGAGATACCTGCTCAGCCACCTTCAACAGGTACAACAAGTGCTCCAGGAACCACTGCTCCTACACCACCATTAGTCAATATATCTGCAAAGCAACCTGGAGTGCAAGGCTTCACATCCACTACTGAAGGGGTGAAAGTTAGAAATGTCAAGTCTAACTCCGATCAAGAAGAAGAGGATCTTGAGCAATAACGACCACTAGAAGGCGAAGGGGGTGAGGCAGAAGACATATTGAATGAAAGGTTGATCCTAACTCGCCAAGATCAAGAGGACCTTCTTAAGGATATAGCAGTCAGGCAAGCAGAGATGGAGCCAAGTGATGAAGAAATGACATTAAATGAAGAGGTCAGTGGCAAGCTAGGAGAATTACACAAACAACAAGCTCTCTAAGCTAATCTAGCCCACCAGATTTCCTCACCCCAAGATCCTAGGCAAATAGGAGTTGAAGTAAGAGATGAAGTAGAGGAGCAAGTAGAGGTTCATGTCATAACTATAGATATTGTATCACATCAAGGTGATAAAGATAAAGATATACCACAATGTCTAGAGTTTACCTTTGGGATGAAAAAGAGAAAAGCAAAACTCCCGGAGGTCACTCTACAACAAGTAATCACCGAGGAACCTCCAAAGGTTAAAAAGCTAAAAACCATCCATCATTTGTCAAAAATAGATTCCAATGAGGTGATTGTAGATGTGCTAGTACCACATGAAGTTGAAGGACAAGTTTCTCCGAAGTATCAAGTATCCTAGGTAAATTTGGGTAAGCAAACCAAGTGGGGAGAGCTAGATACCTTGGAGCTAGCCACAAGTGTTGTCAGAGGGTGTGTTGAAAAGGAGCACACCTTAAATATGGAGCTTAAGGTGCAACTTGGGAAATATAAACAACTCCTGATAGAAATGAGTAAACCTCTAGACTCTTGTAGAACAGTTGACCTACCTTCAACCTCATCACCGCTAGAGGGAGAAGTAAAGGCACTAGTGGAGGTGAGATGAGTTACTGCTGCCACCAAATCTTGGACCCAGGTAAATGCAACCAAGATTAGGTTGTTCTTGCATAATATAGTAGAAATATACCATAAGACGCTATAGGTAGGTGGAGCTTTGGCAACCTGCTCCACACAATGGCAGCAGAAGGAGAGCACCTTTAATAAACAACTCCAAGTTTTGAAAAGGATACTACGGTTAGGGGAAGAGGTGATAGTAAAAGAGGATCTCTTAGGAGGAGATATCTATGAAAACTTGCAGTCCTATGTATACATTTTGGAGCTGAAGATAGAGATGTATCAATAGTATATCAAGGATATGACTAACATTCATGACCCTCTCCTCAAGAAAATTTTCTCATATGAGAATTTTGTGATGAATATACTAGGACCTTTTGGCCTCAGAATAGCTAATACCGAAATAATGGACCAGCAACAAGTTTTGAATCAATAGGATGCATATGAGGCACAATAGCTAGGACCTACTACCCAGTTCGATGTCGCCCTTATGGATAGATACACACAGCTAAATACTCAGTGTCAAGAGGTGGCGGATATGGTGAAGGAGTTAGAGGAACAAGGAGCACATGCAGATGAGGTTTTGAAGAAATATAAATTTAGAATTAAGCATGTAGCTAATCCTCTAGTCCAAGAAGTTGCATGTATAATTAAAAATTATAAGGCTTTTACCAAGAAATAAAAAGATAAGCACACAATTGCTAAAGATAGCAAAGCTTTTTCTTGTATTTTAAAAACTGCTGCTCCTACTCAAGTTCCAATTTTGAGAGAAATTATGCATGATTATGAAAATGTGGCTCACCAAGAAGGGTCTTCGTAGTGCTCATGCAATCCCCATTTTGTAGCTGTTAAGTGGAGTATCAAGGTAGAAACTTGCAAGTTAATAGCGACTCTTAGGATTAGTTCTTAATTTAGAATAGAGTTATTTCCTAGATAGTAGGATGGAAAACTTCTATAAATTGAGAAGTTGGATTCATTTCTAAGGGTCCCAAATTGATAATTTGTGGCCTACTTAGAGATTTTAGAGTATTTTGCAGATTGTTAAGAAGTTTGAGTTATTTTTGTTATACATTCATGGAGATTAATATGAAAAGCAGCTTGTAGATTGCCTGATCTATGTTTATATTCTACCAAATTGTTCTGTGTAATCTAGTAACGTTTATTGTTTTGAGTTAGCAACATGGTTTAATCTTTTTGTCTATCATTCTATGAATCATATTGTGCACATCAGTGGTGTATGAGAACTACTGTGATAGGCCATATTGTTGATGATTTTATTTCCATAGATTTGTGAAATTGATGATTTTGTAGGTTTTCTGGAGGTCCGTTGTTGAATGCTAATTTGGATAATATTTGATAATTGTTTGGATTGCAGGGAACTGATTGAGTAGTTCATTAAGTTTCCATTATATTGATCTTTATTGTTATTTTTTTGTTTCCCTTTATGCTTCACATTTTATTTCCCCAGAGAATCTTAAATCATAAACTACAAAAAAATGAGGAAGTGCAATTATCCGTAACCAATGAGATTTAGTTCTAACCAGCAGGCCCCTTTATAGGTATAACCACATCAACCATTGGGATATCCATCACCATTGAGACCCAACTACAGGGACCTTGGAGTAGTGAGTTTTTCCAAACTCATTACTTTTCAGGAGAGGTGGTGAGTGTTTGCATAAACTACCTGAGTGTTGGTGAGTGTGTCAAAACACATGTCAACAAGACCCCATGCTCATTTCTTATCCAAATATCTTCCTTATCTGCCAACCTCCTTTTTAGCTCCTTTAGTGCCTCAACTAGCTTCTCTAACCCTAGACTCTCTTTGTTTCTATTCCTTTGCTTCAAAACTACACATTCTCTCTATTTACTACTTTCCTTCTTTTGCAACTTTGATTTGCTTCTGCCACAAGACTTCATGCGGTTTGTCACCATAAGATCTCTTTCTTTTGGTGCTATTTGTCCATCATGCTTATTTATTAGATATATCTACAAACTCAAGTCACCTTCTAGTATAACCTCTGCAACTAGATTCTTGAGATTCAAACTCTTCACCTCCTTCTCTTTCTCCTTCAAAGAAGTCAATGTGAACTTCTACACATCTTTCTCAATAGTGATTAGGTTTCTTCTATAGTCATAAATAGCTCAACTAAGAAACTACCAAGGTCTTCCCAATAAGACATGACAAGCACTCATAGATACAACATCACACAAAACTTCATCCCTAAAAGGCCCAATATTAAAATTTGCCAAACATTGTTCCTTTACTTCTATTTGTTTATCATATTGTTACCAACTTACCTCACAATGACAAGGATGATCAAGCCTCTTCAATCCAAGCTTTAGAACCATCTCCTTAGATACCAAATTGTCAGTACTTTCACTATCCACAGTAACCTTGCAACACTTACCACCTGATTTAAACATTGTCTCGAAAAGGCTCTTCCTCTGACTAGATCCGATATCCTTTCTTCTGAACATAAGGGATTCTCCTTGCTCTGGTGCACAATCAGATCTGGTAACTTCACTTTCTGGTTCCTCATTAGCCACACAACTTCTTGCCATTCCCTGCTTACTCTCATAAAATCTATGTCCAGTTTCTCCACACTTGAAATATTTGCTAGGAAATTCTCTACCGGTATTGCCAGTGCCTTTCCTTTGTGTTTTCTATTCTGGTTCTTTACTCCACTTAGGTTTTGATTCTTCCTCAACACTTTGCTTCTCTGTACTCATCAGTCCCTTGAATTTCTCCTTCCCTCTATTCGGTTTTCTTCTTCTCATCTTCTCCTCAGGCTTCAAAGCATACTGGTAAGCTTCTTCAGTTGTGGAAACCCTCAACATACTCATCTCATCTTGAATGTTAAATAAAAGTCCATTTATGTACCTTGCCACCTTTTCTCTGTCCATCTCTCCATGTCCAGATCTAATTGTCACCTTCTAGAATTCCTTAGTGTACTCTTTCATAGTCATGTTTCTCTATTTCAGGTTTTATATCTTCTTGAACAATTCCAACTCATACTCTCCCAGTATGAACTTGGCCTTCAATCTTGCAACTATCTATCTCCATTAGGTGATCTTAATTTCACCATTCTCCACTCTATCTTATCCAATTCTTTCCACCATAAGGAAGTATGCCCCTTTAGCTTAGTCTATGCCAATCAGACTCTCTGTGGGTCCTTGACATCCTCAAACTCAAAGTAATCCTCCAACTCTTCGATCCAATCAATCAGACCCATTGGGTTTAGCATTTCAGAAAAATTTGAAACTTCCACTTTATGAACTTTTTACTCTCTTGCACTACTTCTCTCAGGAATATTTCCTCTCTTCCATCTTTTGTTCCTTTAGCCTCTTCTATTTCAAGCTCTTCACTGACTTCTTCATACTCATCCTCAGGTTCAAGGTTTCTCTGCAAACCAGCTAATGCATTTTGGATTTCATTCCTCACTTCATTCTTGAAGTTTTCCATCATCTGCTCTACCCTCTGAGGATTTGTCCTTCTAGGCGGCATCTCCTCTTCTTCTTCGGTGAACTTCGTCAACTTGGTGATCTAACTATCAGTTTCAATTGTCTCCCCTCGGCAATCTACTGAACACATGTGCAACTTGCCTCCAATTGATGGTCTATCCACCCAAAGGAATGCCTCAATGTTTGTAAACAACTCTTTCACTAATCAGCTCATAACCAGCTTTGATACCACTTGATGCAGCCATAACTGGTAAAACCCTCAAAAGAGAATTGACCAGCTTATGTAGCAAGAGTAACACAACAAAAGCAACAAGAAAACATAGCAAGATTAAGGAAACAAATCATATCATTTTCTTAGAACTTTTGGAGACCAATCAGTTACCATCATATAATCATCTTAGAACATCCGGTAGTTAACCAGTTACATGCACTCTTCAAGCTAGATACAATCCAAACGGGACTCTAAGAATCAACCGGATCACTAAATGCGAATCTCAATCCTTATTGTCAATTCTACTTCCTCTGCCCCTACAAATGATTACATAATGCCATATATATATACCCACTAGAACATATCTAGTTCGGCCTCATAAGATTACTTTTACCAATGTGGGAAAATGAAATGTGTAACTAGTTTGGCCCTAAGAATTAAAAAAATCTTTTTGGAAAATAACAACCAAGAAGTGTAGTTCAGTAGGAAGGTCTGCCACACACCAAGTAACATCATACAAGACCCAAAATATATCCACACACAAAGAATCTCTCTGGTAATGAAGGAAATTCAATCGGTAAGCACAAGATTTGTCCCGCAACCCAAAAATAGTCAACTAGGAGCGATAACTGACCAGAAAAAAGCCAAATGAACTGAAAATATGGAGTTAAGTACATGAACTAGCCTGGAAACTAAAAATAGGACCCAAAACAAAAAGAAAGCAACTACTAGTACCAACCGGTAAGAACACAAAAAACTACACAATGAACTAAACAAGAACTAAATTGAAAGGAAATATTTTTGTTTGATGCAAGATTTCTCAGAGACTGGGGATGCTCCTGCATAAGTTGTAACCATATTTTTTATGATAGCAAGAAAACTAGTATGAAGTGCTAATGCTTTAACATCATGTAATGTCTCCTAGACATGCTTAGTTCTCTTCTAAATCAAAAAAATCAAGGATTTGTATGGTTTTTGTCACACACTTATTGTGACAAGTGTTTGTCTTGGAGGCTGATGTTCAAGGAGCATGTTAAAGTTTTCTTTCAAAGAAATGCTGAATTTTATTGTAACATTTTTAGGATCAATAAGAATGTTTTAGCATGTTCATTTGAGGCCTCATTATTGTAATGCAGTGATGTTCTAAGGTCTGCTAGCCTTGCATTTGTGCTATTTTCATAGGTGGTTATTTAATTTTACGAATTTGTGAGTGGATAAGGGGTTGTTCTAAAATATATTCTTATGTAGACTATGAAGGGAACTACATGTTAAAATCTGAAAATCATTTCTCTTATTCCCTTTGTTGTTTGTTGTTTTTTTATTTTCTTTCCACTTCATTATAGTACTTGATAAAGAGTAAAAGGGATATATTAGTCAAGAATACATTCATATGAAGACCACATCATATAGTATGAAGTGTGTCTATTGTATCATCATTGTTTGTCATAGTGAAATATCTGAAAGTGGTATGAATATAGGTATACCCGCCTTGGTCCTATAGAGCCTAAAGTGCAGAAGGCTTCCATAGCCTTGTTCATTCACCATTGAGTCCAATCATCTGTGGGTAGAAATAGGGTCATTCCTAGGATATTCTAGAACACCAGTTGGAAAAACCAATACTTGCTTCTTTCTAGAGATAACATCTCTCTAGGTCTAGTAGCACATTGATTGAATTTGAAGAATGCCCATTCTTTGAAGTGAAGGTTGTAATTAGCAACTTCATCAGTTGTCCAATTGCTTTCCTAGAAGATATGCTAGACTTTGATATTAAGAAAGAATCCCATTAAAACTCTTATTTCTTCAATAATACTTTTAATCTCCCATGGAGTATCCACTTTTCCATTTAGGTAGTCAACAATCAACTTGGAGGTTATGTTCAAGATCGTAGTGGGCCAAATAGGACCTTAAGTAGCAATGAAATTTTTTTTAAATAGAGTTAGGAAACTTGATGTAAAAATTTGAATAAGTTATCAACATTATTTTTTTAAATATGTAAGAATAGAATCTGTAGAAATTTCAATGTAGTTTCTCAGATACTAGTTGTTTTTTGAAAGAAAAAAATCCATTTGATGAAAATTTTAAATTTCAGTGCAGCAGTACTAAAATTTCAAGAAAAAGATAAGAAGTAGGTATTTGTCTGACGACCCTAACCACAATCAAATCATAATATTTTTTAATAATATTTTAGATAAGTAGAAGGCTCATGTCAAGATGTGACACATATTTTTTTATAATTTTTTAAAGTAAATAATTAATTATGAATTTTTCACTACAACATTCCATAAATATAAAAAGTTGTATGTTTGACCACCTTAACTTGGTCAAAGATTTATTAAATTCATTTTTTTTTTATCCTATAGTATGTGAAGCATATAATGTGATGCATGTTTCAGATTAAAAAAAGGTGATACAATTTGAAAGTTATAGATGTTTTTCAATCAGCCTATCAATCAGGACTTTAGTCAAAATTTAATTAGAAACTGAATATTATTTATTTATTAAAGTCAAAATAAGGCAAATCTTATATGTTGGAAAGCAAAGCTGATAATTTTCTTTAAAAACCCTTTTCATTTCATTAATTTCAACTAAACAAAAGTTGTTAGCCACGTAGGTGAAGTCTAGAAAAGCAAGGAAGACTCAAAAACACATTTTTTCTATTGACTTTATAGCTTTGGCATGTCCTAGCCAAATACCAATGCAATCTTGAGGCAAAATCCAAGGCTTTTTATTTATGTTAGAGGAATCAGATATCCGATACAAATTCGATATCCGATTTTTATTATAAACATAATTAATAATATATCAATATATAATATATTATAATATATGTTATATATAAATATTATAATATATTAATATATATATATATTATAATATACTAATAATATACATTATTAATATTTTTATTAATATATTAGTAATAAAAGATGTCAAATATCAGATATGTATTTGATATTTGATACCTTGTTTAGGATAGCGAGAGAGGGAGAGGGGTAGGGAGAGCGATAGAGAGAGAGAGGGGGGAGTTGCTAAGGGATAAGGAGAAAGTGGTCTAGATAGGGAGAGTAGGGTAAATAGAGACAGAGAGATAGGGAGAGAAGGGTAAAGAGATGTAGGGAGAGAGAGAGAGAGAGAGAGAGAGAGAGAGAGAGGAGGAGGAGGAGGAGGAGTGTATTTAAGTATCTCTCCATATAGGAAGAGTGAGAAAGAGAAGGGGGGAGATAGGGAGAGAAGGGGAAAGGGATAGGGAGAGGGAGAGTGAGAGAGAAGGGGAAAGGGATAGGGAGAAGGAGAGGGAGAGGGAGAGTGAGAGGTACTTGAATATCCTCTACTCTCCCCCTCCCCTAATTAATATCTCTCTCCCCTTCTCTATGTCACTCTCACTCTCCCTCTCACTCTCCCTCTCACTATGCCTTTCCCCCTCTTTTTCTCTCACTCTCACTCTACCTCTCCCTCTCCCCCTCACTCTCCCTCTCCCCCTCCCTATCTCTCTCCCCCTCACTTTCCTCTCCATTTCCCCTTCTCTCTCTCATTGTCCCTCTCCCTCTCCCTACCCCTTTCCCCTTATCTTTGTTAGGTCCCAGAGACAACTGAGAGGGAGGGGTGAATTAGTTGTCAAATGAAGTTAAACCAAAAACAACTTAAACAACTTTTTGCTTAATATTGATGAAATAGTTTGTTATACCGGTGGATAATTTTATTAGATAATTGCAATACCGGTAAAGATTAATGCATGAAACAAAAAGACAAAGTCATACACAACACATAACACCAATATTTGTATGTGGAAACCCAATAAGAGGAAAAATCACAGTGGGAAACCTTACCCATAATCAGATGATAATACTGCAGATAGTAAGTGTATACAAATGGGGCCTGCACATGCAAAAAGACCAAGCGCCTAGAGCTCACTGCTCAATCACAAAATAGGAGTCACACTAACTACAATTGGATGGTTAAATCCAATAAGAATGTACTGCTCAAAATAGCATCTTCATATGCTAGATTCAGTACCGGTGTAGTTCTGATTGTCTTCACAAAAACCCTCCTTCAATATTCAAATGATGTCTACATGTATAGCTCTGCTTATTCTCGCATATACCTTCACACAATCCTTTTTCACACTCCACACATGATCTTACAAATAAGATCTTACATTTATACCATAACCTAGGACCAATTTTAGTAGGTTGACTCTACAAGATATATTACAATAAAATCATTTTATAACAAAAACAATATCTGATGCAATAACCGATTCAACATGTCGGCTCAATGCATTTACAATAATAATAAGTCATCTCCATAGCATGCCATGCTGATCTAGAGAAGATAAACCTGTCGGTGTAACCTGGACCTATTTGTCAGTAACAACAAATATGTAAATACGAATATGCCAATTAACAAAACTCCAAGACAAGGTGTCCACATGATGTCTTTGACATAACCAAGTGTTTTCCATGTGTTGGTGATCATTATATCCTATCGGTGTACCAAATACTGGTGACTGTGCATAAGTCACTTGCTTGCCAGTGAATATTGTTGATTCTCCAAAGTGCCAGAGTTGATAAGTGTTTAGTAGGTGTTGACATCAATGACAAAACCATACCAAAATACCAACAATCTCCCCCTTTGGCATTGATGGCGATACAAGATGGAAAAACCATCAAAGTGCCAAAATAGAAATGCCAAATACCAAAAGCCAACAATTTTCCAAAAAGAGATCATAACCAGAAATCAAAATACAGGTACAGAGAGTAATAATCTCTCCCAAATAACAATCTCTCCCCCTGGGAGCAACATGTGTTTTCCTTGTGTTTTTCCATACCAATCTCTCCCCCTTTGACACCAAATTCCAAAGTTAGTAAAAAACTAAGTTCATATACAAAATACCAACCAAATTAGTATACCAACTACTCCCCCTGAGAAGTAGCTTCCTCATCAAAGCCAAAGTAAAAGATTTCTCTATTAATTCTATCAGTTGATGACAAAAATCAACTTCCTAAGTCTCTACCGGTGGGGGTATGACCCCAAGCTAGTCTCTTAGATATTCAAAAGTCTCCTTAGGTAGAGGTTTAGTGAAGATATCTGCAATCTGCTCTTTAGTATTCACATAAACCAGTTTTATTTCCTTTGCTTCAACATTTTCCCTTAGAAAATTCAGTTTGATAGAAATATGTTTGCTTTTAGAATGTAATACCGGATTCTTAGATATATCAATTGCTGCAGTGTTATCACAATAGATAGTAATAGGTTCCTTGCATTTTATCTTATGTCTTTCAACATTTGCTTAAGCCATAGTACCTGTGTATAGTTAGTTGCTACTGTGACATATTCTGATTCTGTTGTTGATAAAGATGTACAACTGTGTTTCTTACTCAACCAAGAAACTACTCTGTTTCCAAGAAATAATGCTCCTCTAATGGTTCTTTTTCTATCATCCACATTCCTTGCCCAATTTGCATCTGTGTATGCACATAATTCAAAGTTTTCATCTCTAGGATACCATAATCCAATATTTATAGTGCCTTGTAAGTATCGGAAAATCCTTTTTACTGTTGATTCATGATTTTCTCTAGGATTACTCTGAAATCTTGAAACAATACATACTGCATTCATAATATCAGGTCTGGTTTGTGTCAAATATAGTAAACCTCCTATCATAGATTTGTATCTAGTTGGATTTACAGATGTAAATTCATCCCTTAGTGATAGTTTGTCATTTGTAGTCATAGGTGTGCTTATCGGTTTAGAGTTCTCCATCCCAAATTTCTTTAGTAACTCTTTTAAGTACTTATATTGACTCAAGAATATACCTTTATAGTCTATGAAATTTGCAATCCTAAAAAGAATTTTATTTCTTCAATCATAGACATTTCAAATTCTTGCTGCATTTTAATAGAAAATTCTTTACATAATCCATTATCTCCTCCAAAGATTATATCATCAACAAAAACTTCTATAACCAAGATGTCATCATTAGTCACTTTATAGTATAAATTGCTATCAACATTACCTTTAGAAAATCCAATCTTTAAAAGATACTTATCCAATCTTGCATACCATGCTCTTGGAGCTTGCTTCAATCCATACAAAGCTTTTCTTAACCTGCAAACCATATCTTTGTTATCTATGAAAGAAAATCCATCAGGTTGTTCAATGTAAACATCTTCTTCAAGATCTCCATTCAAAAATGTACATTTAATAACCATTGTCTGTCGGATCCTCATCAAAATCATCAGTCACACCTTCATCAACAATGTAACAAGATTTGTCTTTATTCTTCTTAAATCTATATCTTTGATATTCAGGGTTAGGCTTGTATGTTCTTCTAGCTTCTTCTCTTAGTCTAGCATGTCTATTAGGGCATCTTTAAGCCATATGACCAATCTTATTGTAGTTAAAATATTTAAATGGTGCTTTACCTTCATACTTTCTTCCAATTGGACCTTTAGGCATTTTCCTTGCAAATAGTGCTTCAAGTTCTTCAAGTTCTTCATTTTCTTTCCTGCTTTCTTCAAGTTCTCTTGCATAAAAGGCTTTCCAATGTGATTTATCAAATGATGGTGCAGATGATGTTGATGCTTTAAAGGCTAAATTTGTCTTTATAGTAGCAATAGGGCTAAATTCTTCAATTTCAAAAGCTGAAATTTTTCCAATTAATGTATCTTTAGTTATTGATGTATTAGGCATTGTTCTTAACTCATTTATAGCAGTGACTTTCATTTTATATGCTAGTGGCAATCCTCTTAAGACTTTGAAACAATTTCATCCTCACTTAAGGTTCCTCCACAACATTTAATACCCAAAAAAATCTCATTTACTCTTTCCATAAAAGCAGAAATCCTTTCATCTTCTTCCATTTTTAGATGTTCATACCTGACCTGGAAGCTTTCAAGTTTCGCAATTTTGACTGTGGAATCGCCTTCATTCAGTGTTTCCAAATGATCCCAAATAGTTTTAGCAGTGGACCTATCTGATAATCCCATGATTTGTTGATCTGATAATGCGCTCAAAAGTGCTTCTCTTGCTTTGCAATCATTCTCTTCATCTTTTCCCAAGGTAGTTGGATTTGGCTAACCAGGAGTAGGAGTAGTATAACCATTCTTTGTAACATCCCAGATATCCTTTCCAATGCAATTTAGATGTGCCTCCATTCTGATCTTCCATATGCCATAGTTGGTTCCATCAAGTTTAGGGTTGTCCTTCCTGAAATAGTCAGTAGACATTGGATCTCCTCAAGCTATTAAACTTCTGCAGAAGAGGACTAGGCTCTGATACCAATTATTAGGTCCTAGAGACAATTGAGAGGGGGGGGTGAATCAGTTGTCAAATGAATTTAAACAAAAAACAACTTAAACAACTTTCTGCTTAATATAGGTGAAATAGTTTGTTATACCGGTGGACATTTTTATTAGATAATTGAAATACCAGTAAAGATTAATGCATGAAACAAAAAGACAAAGTCATCCACAACACATAACACCAATATTTGTATGTGGAAACCCTGTAAGGGAAAAAACCATGGTGGGAAACCTTACCCACAATCAGATGATACTACTGCAAATAGTAAGTGTATACAAATGGGGCCTGCACATGCAAAAAGACCAAGCGCCTAGAGCTCACTACTCAATCACAAAATAGGAGTCACACTAACTACAATTGGATGGTTAAAACCAATAAGAATGTATTGCTCAAAATAGCATCTTCATATGTTGGATTCAGTATTGGTGTAGTTCTAATTGTCTTCACAAAAACCCTCCTTCGATCTTCAAATGTTGTTTGTGTGTATAGCTTTGCTTCTTGTCACATATACCTTCACACAATCCTTTTTTGCACTCCACACATGATCTTACAAATAAGATCTTACATTTATACCATAACATAGGAACAATTTTAGTAGGTCGGCTCTACAAGATATATTACAATAAAATCATTTTATAACAAAAACAATATCCGATGCAATAACCGATTCAACATGTCAGCTCAATGTATTTACAAAAATAATAAGTCATCTCCATAGCGTGCCATGCTGATCTAGAGAAGATAAACCTCTCGGTGTAACCTGGACCTATTTGTCGGTAACAACAAATATGTAAATACGAATATGTCAATTAAAAAAACTCCAAGACAAGGTGTCCACATGATGGCTTTGACATAACCAAGTGTTTTCCATGTGCCGAGGATCATTATATCCTATCGGTGTACTAGATACCGATGATTGTGCATAAGTCACTTGCTTGCTGGTGAATGTTGTTGATTCTCCAAAGTGCCAGAGTTGATAAATATTTAGTAGGCATTGACATCAATTACAAAACCATACCAAAATACCAATAGTCTCCCTATCTCCCTCCTTCTCTCTCTCACTCTTCCAATATGGAGTGATACTTCAATCTCCTCCCCTCTCCCCCTCACCCTAATTAATCTCTCTCTCTCCATACCTTTCCCTCTATCTTCATACCTTTCTCTCTCTCTCCCCCTCCCCTATGCCTTTACCCTTATCTCTCTCTCTCACTCTCACTATCCATCTCCATCTCCCTCTCCATCTCCCTCTCCCACTCCCTCTCCCTATGGCTTTCCAATTTTCTCTCTCTCACTCTCCCTCTCCCTCTCCCTCTCCCTCTCTCTCTCTCTCTCACTCTCACTCTCCCTCTCCCTCTCCCTATCCCTTTCCCCTTTGCTCTCCCACTCCCTCTCCCTCTCCCTTTTCCTGTTTATCTCTCTTTCTCTCTCTCACTCTTTGTCTCCATCTCCATCTCCCTCTCCTCTTCCCCTTCTCTCCCTATCTGTCCCCTTCTCTCTCTCACTCTTGCTATATGGAAATATATCAAATATCGGATATTTATCTGATATCGCATCCCTTTCCATTTGCGTGCCAATGTTCAAATATTGGGCAACAATGAAAATATTGAGACCATATAAAAATTATGTTTAAATATCAAAGATCCAATTTGAATCAGATATACAATACCCTAGCCACACAAAATAGGAAAATGAGTCATTTTGTGCATTGCAACGGTCCCTACATTCTTTCTGCAGGTGACAAACACGATATTTCAAACATACAATGACAAAAAATTTATTTCTTGAGATTGTTTTAGACAAATTTGTTATTAACAATAATTTTTTAGCATCTTTGTGGAGGTATAATTTGGAGCAACAGACGTCAAAAGAATAAACGTAAAAGAAAGCTTTCAAATGACCAAATTTAAGCATATAGACAAAGAGATAGAGAAAGTCATAGGAAGAGAAGACAATGTATGTCAAATATTGGTGAAGCCTCTACAAATGTTATTTAACGTGAAGAGAAAATTGAATATGTAGATGTTGAGCAAGATATTGAAAATGAAAACAAAAATGTAGATATTGATATTGGAAATGTTGAACATGATATTCAAATTGGGAATGAAAATGTTCAAATTGATATTCAAAATGTTCAACATTATATTGAATTTAAAAATGAATGTGGGAATTGATGTAATGCCCAAACTTTAGGGCAAAAATATAGCAACAATTTTTTTTTTAAAAAGGCTTAATTACTTGTGTTTACGTAATGTGAAGATGTGGTTGCTCACTTAGTTTCAGTAACTTGATTATTCTAGTGTCAACTTAATGTGATCTTCAATGTGAATGACTAAATTCTTTATTTAAATTTTAATGAAAATGGCAACATGCAATGTACATAATCTATGTGGGGTAAATTTAACCCCTTAAGCCATTGCTCTACATTACACTCAATAGGGAATAGTTCTTTGAAATAGATTAAAGATACCATCCCTAGAGTTGACAACGGTACTTTAATTTGGTTAATTAAATTATTTATTAATTCACAACTAAGTGCTTGAAATATCTCCATTCACTTAAAATATAACTTTCCAAAGGATTAAATCCAATTCCCCTTGAAATAACTATTTAAGTCCATTTTAGTTTAGAGTTAATTGAAATAACTCAAATAATACCATTATAACTTTATTGCTAAATGTATTCCTTAATTGCGAATTTTCCAACTTCATCATATTATTATTAATATAAATTCTTTATATTAATATTAATTTAATAGACTTATGTATCTATTTGCCGACATGGTCTTTTTACTATTACATTGTTAACAACCCCCCCCACCCCCCACCCCCCACCCCGCATTTTACTATTTTAAAGATTATTACGATTCTCGGGTGTTAATATTAATTTTATTAACTCAAGGTGACCATTTATAATTACTTTTATATATATATATATATATATATATATATATATATATATATATCCCCAAAAGGATGAATAGAATACATCACTTTTACCCATTTAAAAAAATCTATATAAAAAAATATATTTATATATGTATTTATTTACATACCCCTTGTGTATGTAAATAAATACACATAAATATAATACCGAAGATTTCACTTTATCCACTCAACCCTAAAGCCCCATTTTAAAATATTATTAGGGCTCATCTTTATTTTAAAAAGAATCCTCTTTTTATGCCCTAACATATGTTAGGGTTTCTATTTTCTATTTGCAGGGGGTTCAAATTTTTTTGGAGGGCAGAAGAGCAACTGGGTGCCATTGTTGTAGGTGTCGACCCTGCAACAATGGAGGACATGGGTTTTTTTGTTTAATGACATAGTGATAATGTAGGTGTTTGGTGGGAGGGCCACCAAGGTGGGTCGCACCCACCCATTTTTTTAAAAAATAGTTTATATATGTGTGTGTGTGTGTGTGTGTGTGTTATATATATCTTCTTTTGAACACATTCAAATATTAATTTAGTGGAATATTCATTTCAATCTAGTTTCATTTCCACAATAGCTAGTTACAGGTTTACAAAGAAGAAATATATATATATATATATATTCTTATGTATATATGTATCTATATACATAGGAGTATATTAAAATATTATATGACATTTAAATCTAAGTTCTTTTGGGTATCACTTAGGCAAATTTTAAATCATTTACAGTTGTATAAGTGAGTAGATTTAAATTCAATTCTTTTACTAGCTGAAGGTCCATTAGATCCCTTTAATGTTGGTACAAGGTGTAAAATAAAGAGATATGAAAGGAGAATGGGAAAGAGAGGAGGACTCCCTATTGTGGAGATCCTTCCTCCCTACAAGCGCCCTCCCCGCTCCCCCCCCCACAAAAAAAAAATAAAAAAAATAGAGAGCTTGAATACTAAGCTCTCACAGAATTTCCTTTTGTTCCTAATGTTTTGTTTAAAACTAATATTCTTTTATTTCAATTTTTGATAAAATTTCATGGAATGTAAAATAGGAAATTCTAAAGAAACTGTTCCTATTCTCATAATAGCATTTCTCTTAATCTTGGATTAAATCTAACTACTATATCATTTTCCAAGAAATCTATTTTTCTACATTGTTACAAATGTAAACATTGTAAATAGAAGGAAACACTTTCTTTATTTATGCAATAATAATATTTCTAGGAATGAAAAATAACTATGAGTTTATAACAGAATGTAAATATGCAATACCAGTTTAAGAAACTGCATAGTTTCATTGATTTTAACATTAACTTAAATCTAAAAATTACCAACTTAATACCATTTAAAAGGTAAGTCATTTTTCAGCTTTGTATTCTTATCAAATAAATATTACAACAAACTTAACTACAAATTTCTTGTCTCTCTTTCTTTGCTACTATGTAAATAAACTTAATGGAACAAATACATTCTTTTTTCATAATCTTTTTGTAAAAACTCAATAGTAGGAAAATGAAATACATTGGTTTCTTTTCCCTTTACAATCTTTTCCAAATTTTACTAATCACATAAAAAGAAGCATAATCTAAAACAATCATGAAGATGCAACTTGATAGAACTCTTCAATCAACAACATAGGTAGTTCTTTTTCTTCCATCTTCTACAACCAATATGCAGACCTGCAAATAAAAGAAGTCTTTTCATTGTGACCATCAAGGCTCACCTTCCAACCTATACCTACAAGAGGCCACCCTCAAGCTTGGGAGAACTAGGTTCCAAACAGATTACAAGCAAACTTTAACACGCATACAATTGCCAGGATACATAAAGGAAACATTCAACACAAAAACTGCCAACCCAAGCTTAACACAGAGTCATAAAATGACATTTTCAAAGAGGGATGAAGGTGGACTAGACATGGAGAGATATGAAAGTATATTACAATAACCATAGCCATCACAAGGCCAAAATCCTCAATCCAAACTTGGTCTCTAATGACCACAAAAATTCCTTATGACCCCTTAAGGCTTTCAAGCCAAATCCTCCCCCTATGACCCCTAATTTTTATTAAAAAAAATGCAGAAAGGTTCCTAGATCCTTTTTTCCCTCTCTTCCTATAAGAGGGACTCTACACCCTATGCCTGTCAAACTTCCTTCACCCCAAGACTACTTTGCCCTCCCAAAGGTAATTTTGGTCTTGAGTCCCATAAACAACATTCATATGAAAGTATACTACAATATGAAACCACTCAACCAAGAATCACAATAACACAAAAACTCAAGTCACTAACAAATGCATTTACAACATGCAAATTTTCACATAAAGCATCAAGAATATGCATTTAAATCCTAAGGGTGACAATACACCAACCTCAAATAGTACAAATGGAATATTCTATGAAGATTTGATGAAGAGTTTCCAACCCAAGCCAATAAGGTTCCAACTAGCTACAAGATTTTTCCTTAGCTAAATTTTTACTTTCAAATTCAAAATCTTTCACAAGTCTTGATCTCCAAGATTGGAGAGTGGGTGATGAATTCTAAGTTTGAATTTTTCTCCTAAGTAGACTCTTCTCACTCTTTTGAACTTCCTTGGAAAATGATGGTGAGAGATGATAGGTTGGTCTCCACAACCATCTTACAAGGTTTCTAAAAGGTGGGGAAGTTCATCCAACACAAGAATAGAAGGTTGTCTTACCAAAACTCAATCTTCTAAAAAATGATTTTTGTCCATCTAAAAAATGTCAATTTTGAAGTGACTTGGAAATCACATGTGGGTCCCTTATCCATAGTTATATCAAGTAGGCCTTCAAAAAATGACTTAACCCAAACAATAGGAGTTAGGTTGACCCCCCAAAAATCCACTTAACATTTACCTATAGGTCAAACTTGATTTGACCATACCAAGGGCTCCCTAACCAAGTTACCTTTTGGGAGAACTAAATGAGGTTTGAAAAATGCATAGGTTTTTACATTTCCCTCTCAAGGATATATCACATGCCAACTCACAACACATTATAAGTGTCAAGTGACACCATAAAATACAACACATCAACATACATTGGACATGCCCCTTTCAAGGTGAAATAAATTAAAATTGAACAAATTGAACACACACACATGCATTCACTTATACGAAAATAAACACATTACAAATGAGTTATTGTCTCTCCAAATAGACAAACCTTGGCTTCACAATCGCACATAGGTTTGGCCCTAGTTCTCCCGTGTATTTCCATGGCCACATGGGTTAATATCCTACACATCTCAATCCACACATCAGAAGGTCCAAAACAATATGCATACATATATGAAGTAAATACACTTTTAAATACATAGCATCCTATTTCACATCATATCATGAATTGGTCTCCTAATCAAAGAATAATAAAGATAGAATCCAATTATTTTTCCTAACAATCCATATGTGAGCATTTACTCAATTGGAACATCATTGAAATCATATAAAGAAATCATTAATTAGGCATGTATACATGAATCATAACATCATCAACATAAGTATTGAAATCAAACATAATATGGGATATATCATATCCAATGATATCAAAGATGGGGATATTGAGATCTCAACTGCGTTGCATCTTCCCATGATGTTGTAACCTCATCATAACAATCTCACTGGAACTTAACCTAGTCCATCTCTTGATCTCGAAGAGAAAACATCCAATGAGACAAAATGTGAATGGGCTCCAATTCCAGCTGTGTGTCTGACTCCACCTGAAAGGCATCCCAATCTAGAATATGACACTCATCATAAATATATTTCCTTAGTACAAACACAAGAAAACACATTGTGGATGTGTGATAGGATAGGTGGTAAAGCTAGATGATAAGAAACTGGTCCTATCCTCTCTAGGATCTGAAATGGTCTAACAAAGTGAGGTGCGAGCTTAGACCCCTTTCCATAATAAATTAGGCTCTTATGCGGTCACACCCTAAAGAAAACTCTATCTCCAACCATGTAGCTACAATCTATACTTCTTGCATCTTCATACTTCTTTTGTCTATCCTGAGCCTCTCTAAGGTGTTGTCTAATCAAATCCACCTAGTGCTCCATATATCAAACTAACTTTGGACCAATGGCTACTCTATCCTCAATGCAGTCCCAACTCAAAGGTGTCTTGCATGGTCTGCGATACAATGCCTGATATGGTGGCATCCCCAAGGAAGTGTGATGCCCATTGTTATAGGAAAATTCTACCAAGTGGATTTACTCCTCTCATCTAGTCTTATGATCCATGACATACATAGGGAGAATATCCTCCAATACCTATTTCACCCTCTCTATCTGTCCATCCATTTCTAGATGATAGGTTGTGCTAAAGTTGAGTTTATTACCCAATGCTACCTATAATGCCTTCCAAAAGGAAGAGGTAAAGAGGGAATCCCTATCTAAAATGATCCTGTGTGGAATGCCATGAAGTTTGACAATGTCCCACAAGAACACTTGTGCCAATGCTAGTGCTGTAAAATAGTTCAAACGAGTGAGAAGTGAGCCACTTTGGTCAACTTATCAACTGTCACCATGATGGTGTCATGGCGACAAGATGACATAGGAAGACTAATGATGAAATCCATCAAAATTGTGTCCCACTTCCACTCTGGTATCTCATGAGGCTGGAGCAATCCTCTGCCTTAACTATCTGGCACTCAAGGCATGGGGCTACTAACTTTGCAATGTGTTGCCACATACCCAGCTAGTGATACAAATGTCTCAAATATGCATGCATCTTCTTAACCCTGTGATGTGTTGCATTGGGTGCTCTATGATCCTCAGTCGTAATGAAATGATGCAATTTCCCAAAAGAAGGTACATAAATGTGCCATCTATGGCATAGTAGTCCATCAGACACCACTAAATAATCTACATATTTTCCTTCTAGAGCCCTCTAAGATCTCACTTCCCGACACACCTCTAAATACCACTCATGCTCAAGTAAGTGTTGTAATATGCGATCTCTCAAATTTGTATCAGTTGACATAGAGTATAACTCATGGCGTCTCCTACTGAATGCATCTGCAATTATGTTCTCCTTCCCCTTGATGTAGTGAACATTAAAATCATACTCACACAATAACTCCATCCATCTCCTCTGACAAGCATTAAGGTTAGGTTCAGTAAATATGTCCTGCAAGCTCTAATTATCATAATGAAGCTCAAAGCGATGTCCTAAAAGAAAGTGTTTCTGTTTCACTGGTATGTGCACCACTGTTGCAAGTTCAAGGTCATGAGTAGGGTAGTTAAGCTCATGATTCTTAAATTTCTTAGACTCATATGCAATAGCTCACCCACCCTACATAAGTATTGCTCCCAAACCATCCAAGGAAGCATCTATGCATACCACAAAACTAGCTGAGGGATCTGACACAACAAGAATAGGTGCACTAGTAAGTTCCATTTTGAGTTCCTAAAAGACCCTCTCACACTTATTTGTCCAGTCAAACTTGCTTCCCTTTCACTGAAGGGATGTAACAGGATGTGAAACCCTAGAGAACCCCTCAATGAAGCATCTATAATACCCTGCTAGGCCCATGAAGCTCCTGACCTCTATCACATTGGTTGGTGCAGGCCAATACATGATAACTCTAATCCTTGATGGGTCAACTGAGATCCCATCACCTCATATGACATGTCCTAAAAATTGGACCTTTGTACGAAAGAAGTCACACTTAGACAAGCAGCCATACAACTGATTCTCTCTTAAACACTGCAATACCTAATGCAAGTGCTCCTCATGCTCTTCCTCATTCCAAGAATATATCAATATATCATCGAGGAACACAATCATGAATCCGTCAAGGAAGGTGTAGAATACCCCATTCATGAAACTCATGAATACTATTGGAGCATTTGTAAGGCCAAAAGGTACTACTATGAACTCATAGTGCCCACATCTAGTTCGAAAAGAGGTTTTGTGAATATCACTTTCCACTATCCTCAACTAATGGTACCCTGAATTTAGATCTATCTTTGAAAATACTTTGGCACCCGTTAACTGATCAAATAAATCATTGATCCTAGGTAATAGATATTTGTTCTTAATGGTAACTTTTTTTAACTACCAGTAGTCCATACATATTCATAGGGATCCGTTCTTCTTCTCTACAAAGATGACTGGTGCGCCCCAAGGGGAGATGCTAGGATGAATATGCCCTTTATCTAAAAGTTCCTCAAGCTAAATCTTGAGCTCACTAAGTTCATTAGTGGTCATCCTATATGGTTCTCTCAAGATTGGCTCAACTCTTGGTACAAGATCTATATGAAAATCAATCTCTCTATGAGGTGGCATACTAGGTAGCTCGAAAGGAAACACATCTACAAATTCCTTAAGAATAGGATGATCATAAAGTGAGGGTTCCTTCTCATTCTCTTCTTCCCTGTCACTAATAATGATTTCAAATAACTGACATCCCTTTTGCATGCTCTGCTTTGTTGGAAACCAATAACATTGAGAGGGGGGTGAATCAGTGTTATACCAGAATAGTATATTTTAGCCTTAACAAAAAATTCATACACCAACCGGTATACCAATATAAATAGAATTGAAAGAAGTAAAGCAACCAATAAGCCAAACACATAAATGAGAATCATAACAAAAATATTTATACGTGGAAAACCTCAAAGAGGAAAAACCACGGTGGGAGTTGTGACCCACAATATCAATCCACTGGACATATGAAGAGATATTACAATATATGATGGGCGTGCACTTGTAGGAAGGCTTATAGCCTAGAGTACACTGCTCAATCACAATAGAAGCCTCACTAACTACATAAAATTATAGACAACAATCCAGATAAGTGTGAACTACTAAGATAGCATCTTCTATGCCAGAATACAGTTCTAGTTTAAGCTCTATCTATTCTGGTTAGAAACCCTAAACCCCTTTACCAAAATAACCCTTACAATAAATTCCTTACAAACATAATCTCGCTAATATATTTTGTATCATATTGCATTAACATCATCATAATATCCTATCTTACATCTATCTCCTTATATCACAAAATGATCTAATCAAACTGCCCTATATACCCTATACAACTTTATGCCTTATGTCGGCTTACAAAGATATATACAACATCAAATTACATGTCAACCAGATAACATAAATGTATAAACATTAAAACAAGTTGCTGATGCCCGATCCAAGATATGTCGGCCTCTAATACCGATAACCTTTACTATACCATGTCGGCCTGCATTGTCAGTGACCAAGGAAATCTTCTCATCTGTCGGTGCTGATGTTAGTGTAGAATTTGTGAACTGCCTGTCGGTACACCATATGAAGCCAAAACACAAAATCATGTTGCCATCAATGACAACATAGTGAAACCAACCAATAGAGTGTCAATTGGCAACATGCTTAAGATGCATAGCAGAGATCATATGAAGGTATATGGGTCTCCGAACTCTTAAAATCATTGTGGAAGTGCCATGATCATCTACACACCTGATCTCCTTCTGTTGATAATCCATCTTGGCTCTATGGGCATATAGCCCATCCATGCCAAGAACAAAATAATAAGATCATAGTGGTGTAACTCAAAGTTCTACTATGGTGGTCACACTCCCAACCTGAAGCTGACAATCCCTAACCACTGATTCAATGAACACTCTAGCTCCTAATGCTAACTCAACCTCCCAACTAACATCTTACCTAGTTTCCATTAGCCCACAACACTCCACAACTAATGGAGAGGTAAAATAATTAGTAGCTCCTGAATCAAATAGGATAGTAACACTACTACCTCTGATCATATGTGTGGCCTTTATAACTCTTTCCTGATGCTCAGCTTGATGGTTATCAACCGCTGCAAAAACTCTGTGGGACTTACCCATGTCCCCAATTGTAGGCTCTGAACCTGCCATACACTGACTACCTACCATCTATCCCTATGGGCACTCTCTCGCCATGTGCCCCATGGTGCCACAAGTAAAGCAAGCACCACATGCCTGATCCCAAACACCTTGTGGCCTAGAATACTATTGTCCTCCTATCCTACTAGATCCACTAAAACTGTTACAAGCTAGGGTTGTCGTTGCACCAAAAGATTGACCTGACAATGCTGATACAACCACTAGACTTATAGAATCCATAAGAGGCTATTAAACCATGTTGTGAATCCTTGCGAGGGACTCTGGCCCACTGCCAACAATCCCCCTCCCAGTGTCACTCATTATGGCCTGCATGATTCAAACCTATGACCAAGATTTGGAACCACTTGTTACAAGCTAGGGTTGTCGTTGTACCAAAATTTTGACCTATCAATGCCCGATACAACCACATTCTATGGAGACTTCTACTGAGGGTGAGGGGGTCTATAGGTCCTCGAAGAATATCTATGATTGCCTTTCCAATGGGGTTTCAAAACCTGGATGACTATGGTGTAGGGTTGCAGTTCTAAAACTGATCTCGTGTATCCTATGGCTTACCCTGAATCTCCTCTGCTAATAAAGCCTTCTCCATGACAACTCGAAGGCTCCCTAGAGTTACCATGCATATGGGTCCTTCTATCCTAACATTTAGTCCTCTGATAAAATAGTTAAATAGCAATTTCTCATCCTTCATGTAATCCACATAAGGTAGTAGCTCAAAGAACTTTCTCTCATATTGTGACACTGTGAGTTCCTTTTGCTGAAGGTCATAAAACTCATCAATCTAGTGTTGCCTAAAGTACTCTGACAAGTATCTATCTTTGAACCTTTCCAAGAAGGTACCCCAAGTGAGTGTGTCAACTACTATGTCATTCTTATATTCCTTTTTCCTCCCCCTTGTGGAATTTGGTTCTCTTAGAAGATGTATAGAAAATCATGCTTTCAGATGGCTCTCATAGGGATGCAATCCGAAGAACCTCTCTAAGCTCAAAATCCATGACTCAGCTTCTACCCCATCGGTCGATCCTGCAAATGAAGGTGGTTGTAGGCATAGTAACTCTCTGATCTGATCTCCCAGATCATGGGGTGCTCTCTCTACAACCACTGGTGATATAACTGGTGGTGGCTCTGGTAGATGAACTAACTCTAGCTCATTCTTAGTCTGTCCCTCTATATGGCTAGGAGGTGGACTCCTCCTGCATTCTCTAGTTGTTGATCTATGATCCTCTAAAACCTATTGTTATGCATGGTGACCTATTGGAGGTAGTCTTTTTTGGACTATCCCTATCAAGTTTTTTAGTGCACTCAATAAAACTCACTTTGGGTCTAGAGGTTGTTTGGGTTGAGCTTCCTGATTCCCTTCAGGAATTGACAATTCTTGCCCAATGTCCCCACGTGCCATGTGAGCACATCTAGGACCCATTCCGCATCTGCTAGCTTGTCGCGTAATCAGAGGCATCTTACATGAGAAATTAAAATTTATAAGAAAAATTTAATGGAAAAAGATTCCTAGTGTTAAAAACCTTGCTCTTATACCAAAATGTAATGCCCAAACTTTAGGGCAAAAACACAACAATTTTTTTTAAAAAAAGGCTTAATTACTTGCTTTTACATAATGTGAAGATGTGGTTGCTCACTTAGTTTAACTAACTTGATTATTCTAGTGTCAACTTTTTAGGTCCTGGAGAAAACTAAGATGGGGGGTGAATCAGTTGTCAAATAAATTCAAACCAAAAACAATTTAACCAACCTTAATGCTTAATACCGGTAAACACAATTTTATGCCAGTAGATAGCTTATCAGTTAATTACAATACTGGTAAAGATTAATGCATGAAACAAAAAGATAATAACATCCACAACACATAACACCAATATTTGTACGTGGAAACCTTGTAAGGGGAAAAACCATGATGGGAAACCTTACCCACAATCAGATGATACTACTGCAGATAGTATGTGTATACAAATGGGGTCTGCACATGTAGAAAGGCCAAGCGCCTAGAACTCACTACTCAAACACAAATAGGAGTCACACTAACTACAATTGGATGGTTAAATCCTATGAGAATGTACTACTCAAAATAGCATCTTCATATGCTAGATTCAGTACTGGTGTAGTTCTAATTGTCTTTACCAATACCTTTCTTCACCTTCAATTGATGTCTGCATGTATAGCTCTGCTTACTCCCATATACCTTCTTACAATTCCTTGTCCTTATCGCATACCTATCTTACAAATAAGATCTTACATATATACCATAACCTAAGACCAATTTTAGTAGGTCAGCTCTAAAAGATATTACAATAGAATAATTACAAGTAAATCAATAACCGATGAAATATCTGATTCAACATATCTGCTTAATGCATTTACAATAACAACAAAATCATCTCCAGAGCATTTCATGATGATCTGGAATAGATAAGCCTGTTAGTGCATAACCTGGACCTATTTACCAGTAACAGCAAATATGCAAATACGAATATGCAAATGAACAAATCTCCAAGACAAAGTGTCCAAACAATGTCTTCGACATAACCAGGTGTTTTCCATATCATTCCAAGTGCCGGTGAACATTATATCCTACTGGTGTACCAGATACCAGATACTAGTGAACATTGTTTATCCTCCAAAGTGCCAGAGTTGATAAGTGTTGATAGGTGTTGACATCAATGACAAAACCATACCAAAATACCAACAATCTCCCCCTTTGGCATTGATGGCAACACAAGATGGAAAAACCATCAACGTGCCAAAATAGAAATGCCAAATACAAATAAACTAATAATCTCCCAAAAGAGATCATAACCAAAAATCAAAATTCAGAATCAATCTCTCCCCCTGAGAGTAATATGTGTTTTCCTTGTGTTTTTCCAATAGTTTTTTTCCATATCAATCTCTCCCCCTTTGACATCAAATGCCAAATCCAATACAAAATCCAGGTTCAAATACAAAATACCAACCATTTCAGTATGCCAATTACTCCCCCTGAGAAGTAGCTCTCCTCATCAAAGCTAGAGTAAATGATTTCTCTGTTAATTCTGTCGGTTGATGACAAACATCAACTGTCTAAGTCTCTACTGGTGGGGGTATGACCCCAAGCTGATCTCTAAGATATTGAAAGGTCTCTTTAGGCAAAGGTTTAGTGAAAATATCTACAATCTACTCTTTAATACTCACATAAACCAGTTTTACTTCTTTTGCTTCAACCTTCTCTTTCAAAAAATTCAATTTGATAGAAACATGTTTGGTTTTAGAATGTAGTACCGGATTCTTAGATATATCAATTGCTACAATGTTATCACAATAGATAGTTATAGGTTCCTTTCATTTTACCTTTATGCCCTTCAACATTTTCTTAAGCCATAATACCTGTGTATAGTTAGTTGCTACTACAACATATTCTGATTCTACTGTTGATAAAGATGTACAACTTTGTTTCTTACTCAACCAAGAAATTAATCTACTTCCAAGAAAAAATCTTCGCTGGTGGTGCTTTTTCTGTCATCCACATCTCCTACCCAATTTACATCTGTGTATGCACATAATTCAAAGTTTTCATCTCTAGGATACCATAAGCCAAGATTTGTAGTGCCTTGTAAGTACCAGAAAATCCTTTTTACGACTGATTCATGATTTTCTCTAGGATTACTCTGAAATCTTGAAACAATACATACTGCATTCATAATATCAGGTCTTGTTTATGTCAAATATAGTAGGCCTCCTATCATAGATTTGTACCTAGTCAGATTAACAGGTGTAGATTCATCTCTTAGTGATAATTTGTCATTTGTAGTCATAGGTGTGCTTACCAGTTTAGAGTTCTCCATCCCAAATTTCTTTAGTAATTCTTTCAAGTATTTGGATTGACTCAAGAATATACCTTTACCAGTCTGTGAAATCTGCAATCCTGAAAAAGAATTTTATCTCTCCAATCATAGACATTTCAAATTCTTGTTGCATTTTAATAGAGAAGTCTTTACATAATACATCTTCTCCTCCAAAGATTATATCATCAACAAAAACTTCTATAACCAATATGTCATCATTAGTTGCTTTGTAGTATAAGTTGTTGTTAGCATTACCTTTAGAAAATCCAATTTTCAAAAGATACTTATCCAATCTAGCATACCAAGCTCTTGGAGCTTGCTTCAACCCATACAAATCTTTCCTTAACCTACAAACCATATCTTTGTTATCTATCAAAGAAAATCCATCAGGTTGCTCAATGTAAACTTCTTCTTCAAGATCTCCATTCAAAAATGCACATTTAATATCCATTTGATATACTTTGTAGTTCTTGTGTGCTGCAAAAGCCAAGAATAATCTGACTGCCTCAATTCTAGCTACTGGTGCAAAGGTTTCATTATAATAAATTCCTTCTTTTTGAGAATATCCCTTACACACTAGTCTTTCTTTATTTCTGATTACCTTACCATCTTCATTGAGTTTGTTTTTGAATACCCATTTTGTTCCAATCACATTTTTGCCTTTAGGTTGGGGAACTAATGTCCATGTGATATTTTTCTCAATTTTTTTTGGTTCCTCTTCCATAGCTTTAATCCAATGTTTATCTTCACATGACTCATTGATTGATGATGGTTCAATTTGAGAAATAAGACATACCTCTTCATTTGCCAGTCTTCCTCTTGTCATAACTCCTTGATATTTGTTCCCAATTATCTGATTTTCAGAGTGATTCAGTCTTACATACCAGGGTGTCTTTGTTTGTTGTTGTTCCTCAGTCACAGTGGAATTTTCAGATGATACCGGTGTAACTAGATCTTCATTCTGTACTGGTGGATTCAATGTAGGTTCATTTGAAAGTATCTCTATTGCTGGTTTAGAGTCTATATACCTTGAAGTTCCTCTAAATAGTTTATTAATCTTCACATTTGTACTCTCAACAATTTTCTGCAATCTTTTGTTAAAACATCTATATGACTTGCTCTTAGATGAATATCCAAGAAATATTCCTTCATCACTTCTAGCATCAAATTTGCCAATATATTCATCTCTTTTAATATAGCATTTACTTCCAAATATTCTAAAATATTTAAGAGTAGGAGTAATACCAAACCATAGTTCATGAGGGGTCTTATCGGTTTCTCCTTTGATGTGAGCTTTGTTGAATGTATAGACTGTTGTGCTTACTGCCTCTCTCCAATATACATGTGGTATATTTGCTTCAGATAACATACTTCTAGTTGCATCCAAGATAGTTCTATTTTTCCTTTCTACAACTCCATTTTGTTGTGGTGTTTGGGGTGCTGATAACTATCTTCTTATTCCATTCACTTCACAGAATGTATTAAATTCCTTAGATGTGAATTCTCCTCCTTGATATGATCTTAGACATTTGATTTTCTTATCGGTTTCATTCTCTACCATTGCTTTGAATAGTTTGAACTTTCCAAGTGCTTCTGATTTTTCTCTGAGAAAAGTAACCCAACACATTTTAGAATAGTCATCAATGACTAGCATGAAATATCTATCACCTTGTAAGCTTTTAGTTCTAGCTAGACCACATAAATCAATATGAATTAAGTCAAGAGCATTATTTGATTTTTCTGGAATACTTTTAAAAGATGCTCTAACTTGTTTTCCAAATTGACATTCCTTACATACTGGATTGTGAGGTTTGACAATCTTAGGTAAATCTCTAACTGCCTTAGTAGTACTGCTTTTTACCATGCAATCAAAATTTACATGACAGATTCTTTTATGCCATAGCCAACATTCATCAATATGTGCAATTAAACATGTCTTTTAAATGTTATTCAAATGAAAGATGTTACCTCTAGTTTGATTACCGGTTGCAATTTCGAAACCAGTTCAGTTCATAATTTTGCATTTACCATTCTTGAATTGTAACTAAAATCCTTTCTCAACTAATTGACCAAAACTCAACAGATTATGCTTTAAACCTTCTACATAGTAAACATTGTCAGTATTATGCTTTCCATCAAGAGATATTGTACCTTTTCCTTTGATTAAACAAGCTTTTTCATCTCCAAATCTTACCAGACCTCCATTATATTCCTGAAAGTTCAAGAATTTACCTTTATCACCAGTCATATGATGTGAACATCCTGAATCAATGATCCATTCATCCTTAACTTCAACTTTAGCTATCAGGGCCTGCTCTACCAGTTGAATAGTAGGTGTCAGTTGATCATCTGTTATAGCAACAAAAACCCATCCATTGTCTGTCGGATCTTCATCAGAATCATCAGTGACTCCTTCATCAGCAAGATAACAAGATTTATCTTTATTCTTCTTAAATCTGTATCTCTGATATTCAGGGTTAGGCTCGTATGTTCTTCTAGCTTCTTCTCTTAGTCTAGCATGTCTATCAGGGCATCTTGAAGCCATATGACCAATCTTATTATAGTTAAAGCATTTAAAGGGTGCTTTACCTTCATACTTACTTCCAATTGGACCTTTAGGCATTTTCCTTGCAAATAGTGCTTCAAGTTCTTCAAGTTCTTCATTTTCTCTCCTACTTTCCTCAAGTTCTTTTGCATAAAAGGCTTTCCAATCAGACTTATCAAATGATGGTGCAACTGATGTTGATGCCTTAAAACCTAAATCTATCTTTATAGTAGCAACATGACCAAATTCCTCAATTTCAAAAGCTGAAAGTTTTCCAATCAATGTATCCCTAGTTACTAATGTATTAGGCATTGTTCTCAACTCATTTATAGTAATAACTTTCATTTTATATGCCAGTGGAAATCCTCTTAAAACTTTTGAAACAATTTCATCTTCACTTAAGGTTCCTCCACAACATTTAATACCCAAAACAATTTCATTTACTCTTTCCATAAAAGCAGAAATCCTTTCATCTTCTTCCATTTTCATATTTTCATACCTGACCCGAAAGCTTTCAAGTTTTGCAATTTTGATTATGGAATCTTCTTCATTCAATGTTTCTAAATGATCCCAAATAGCTTTAGTAGTAGACCTATCTGATAATTCCATGATTTGCTGATCTATTAATGCGCTCAAAAGTACTTCTCTTGCTTTGTAATCATTTTCCTCATCTTTAGCCATGTTTGGTGGATTAGGTTGACTGGTTGTAGGAGTTGTATAGTCATTATTTGTAACATCCCAGATGTCCTTTCCAATTCAATTTAGATGTGTCTCCATTCTGATCTTCCATATTCCATAGTTGGTTCCATCAAGTTTAGGACTGTCCTTCTTGAAATAGTTAGAAGACATTGGATCTCCTCAAGTTGTTAAACTTCTGCAAAAAGAGGACTCAGCTTTGATACCAATTGTTAGGTCCTGGAGACAACTGAGAGGGGGGGTGAATCAATTGTCAAATAAATTGAAACCAAAAACAATTTAACCAACCTTAATGCTTAATACCGGTAAACAAAACTTTATGCCAATAGACAATTTATTAGTTAATTATAGTACCGGTAAAGATTAATGCATGAAACAGAAAGATAATAACATCCACAACATATAACACCAATATTTGTACGTGGAAACCCTATAAGGGGAAAAACTACGATGGGAAACCTTACCCACAATCAGATGATACTACTGCAGATAGTATGTGTATACAAATGGGGTCTGCACATGCAGAAAGGCCAAGCGCCTAGAGCTCATTGCTTAAACACAAATAGGAGTCACATTGACTACAATTGGATGGTTAAATCCAATGAGAATGTACTGCTCAAAATAGCATGTTCATATGCTGGATTTAGTACTGGTGTAGTTCTGATTGTCTTTACAAATGCCTTGCTTCACCTTCAAATGATGTCTACATGTATAGCTCTACTTATTCTTGCATATAGCTTCTTACAATTCCTTGTCCTTATCGCATATCGATCTTACAAATAAGATCTTACATATATACCATAACCTAAGACCAATTTTAGTAGGTCGACGGGTGAACTCACAAAGCTGGTTCCCACTTTTTGGTACGACCTGATTTTTGCTGAAATCGTACATTTTAAAAAAATAATAACGATTTAAGCTTTAAGAGGTCCCATTTTAAGTAATTAATTGAAGAGAGTTAAATAAAAGGCTCTTAGATCAAAATTTATTGGATAGAACCTTTCTACTTCTAAATCATACTTGCAATGGAGTCTCCTTTGCATCTATCAAATGCTGATAAAAAACCAATTTTACATTAGCTTTTGGGGGGTCCAATTAATTCATTTAAAAGTTTTTTTTTTTAAAGTATTTAGTCCTTATTATAAGATTTCCAAGTAGTATAACAGTTAATATATTTAATTTCATTAATATATTTTTATTTTATTTCTAATGAATGTAGGTTTTTCACTGAACAAGAACTTCTTTGTTCAATGCATTGGGAAAAATAGTAAACTTATTCAAATAAATTCTGAAAAATATCTATGCACTAGGTATTGATGTTTTCTTTCTAACAAAAAAAAGAAAATTGAATTTTGATATATATAGAACAAGTTATGTGTTCAAACGTACACCTATATCTAAATTATAATTAGTTGAACTTCAAAACTTAATAAAATGAAAAATATTCAACATATCACTATCAAACCAACTACATGCCCTGGGTATTGATGTTACAAACCAAAATTCAAAAGAATTAATCTTTTATCATTTATAGAAAAAAAATTATGCATTTCGGGATACACATCACTCTTAAAAAATGTTGTTTGCTGTAAAAAACTACTTTTTGAGGGAGATGGAAAAATCAATAAAATTTTATTCAAACAAATTTGAAAAAAATATATTTAGAATCTACAAACAAGATGTTAAAAATCACTATTTTATATCATCTTCAAATTCTTAACGATTTAAAAGTTATAGGTGTCGGAAACTGAAGGTTTTTGTCAAAATATTCATATAAGTGTCAAAAGTGGTCAAAAAGTGGGAACCAATATTGTGAGTTCACCCCGACTCTAAAAGATATTACAATAAAATAATTACAAGTAAATCAATAACTGATGCAATATCCGATTCAACATGTCGGATTAATGCATTTGCAATAACAACAAAATAATCTCCATAGCATGTCATGCTGATCTGGAATAGATAAGCCTGTTGGTGCATAACCTGGACCTATTTACCGGTAACAGCAAATATGCAAATACAAATATGCCAATGAACAAATCTCCAAGACAAAGTGTCCAAACAATGTCTTTGACATAACCAGGTGTTTTCCATATCATTCCAAGTGTCGGTGAACATTATATCCTACCAGTGTACCACATACCGATGAACATTTTTGATCCTCCAAATTGCCAGAGTTGATAAGTGTTGATAGGTATTGATATCAATCATAAAACCATACCAAAATACCAACACAACTTAATGTGATCTTCAACATGAATGACTAAATGCTTTATTTAAATTTTAATTAAAATGGCAACATGCAATGTACATTGTCTATGTGGGGTAAATTTAACCCCTTTGTCACGAACCCTATTTTTCCATAATTATTTAATTAGGAAAATAATGTTTATTTTTCAAATGAAATTGAAATGAAAATAGAACTATTAATGAAATAAGAAAGGATATTGAATGTACTGATATGATTTATATACAATTGAATGATCAGTAATAATTTTTATTGTAAATTGGGATCGTCATTGCTAATGAGCGATTGAGTGCAAAGTGAATGTAGGAACAGGTGAACAATGATGAAGACGAGAACATGGTTCAAGTAGAGTTGTCTTAGCTCTTGTATTTCGTTAGGATAGATGGAATCTCTCACACAACACATTAGGATTTATATTTGCATCTTGAAAGATGGATGATTTAAATGACCTTATTTGAGTGTTTGTTCAAATTGAAATGATAAATTTAGTATGAGTAGTAGATTGATTTAAATAATTATACATGTGCATGGATTGCATGATGTGACAAGGCAATTGAATTGAATTTAAGTTGCATGAGTAATGGTGAAATATTATGCTTTATTGTTAAAAGAGATGAAACGTACAAACGATTGAAAAATGAATATCGACCCTAGGTTATATGTTCTTTTTAGATATGTATAAATGTATGAAAATTGTACTAATAAGTTTACTTTTGTAAATTGGTCAAAATGTATATGTACATGATAAATCGATTTAATCATATACATGTATATCTATGTAGTTATAAATATCCAATTATCGTGAAATATGATTACTCCACGAATTTTGTTAATATCTACGTAATCATTTGAGATTAAAATAAATAAATAAATATATATATGTGTGTGTGTGTGTGTGTGAATTCTAATAAGGAGTCAATCATGTTCTTATAAATACATATGTAATTATTGTATATATAAACAAATTTATGAAATTTAGTTAAAATCCAAAATATATATAATTAATTATAGAAAAAGGTTATTAAAGAATTTGTTGAGAAGTTTAATGTTTAATATATAAATATAAATAAAATTAAAATAAATAATAAAAAAAATGATTTAATATAAATAAATTAAAAACTAAAATTAGAGTTAAGTGGCAGGTTGAAGTTTAAGTTTAAAGAAAGTTAAATAATAATGAGGGTGGTCAATAGTAATATCGACCACACCCCTTAATTAAAGGGAGGGGTCGGTATTACCACCGACCATCCCTCCTCCCTTTTTGTATACAACCGTACCACGTTGCAAAGAACCCTTCCTCGCAAATACTAAAACATACTCCACGTGCAGATAGAAAATGGTTTGCAGATTTTAAAGAATATTAACCCAACCACTCCTTGTTATAAAGTACATCCACGTTGCAAGCTGCCAAATATGTGGCATGAATTATTGGTAGCATTGTTTACCAGCCTATGTAAACCCACCAACATATTTATTGACATGCATAGTAAGAAGTACTTTAATTTAAACTTTGTATATTTTAGGGAAGTCATTTTAGTAAAGTGGACATAGTCTTGGAGTTAAAAGCCACATGGATAATCAATAATTATGAATTTAATAGCTTAGTGGTGTGGTGTCATGAAATGGATAATGGATAACATTGCATGGAGAACACATAAGTGTTCAAAACCATTTAGGATTGTTATGTTGCAATTAGATCATGAGTGGTGTTACTTAGAAACAATCCACCTCTAGGAGAGATAGCCCGAAAGTAGGAAAGGAAGGTAGACAACTACACTATATATAGATCATTGAGTTGAAGGAAATAGGAGAGCAGAGATGCAACCAAGGATTAGAGAATGGAATGAAGAAGAGAAAAGTAGTGAGATTTAGATTTGTTTAGGATCGAGTCGTAAGAGATTGACCATGATCATCTCAGATTTAGAGTCGAATTTTAGAGTAAAGTTTAGAGATAAAAGAGATAGAAAAGAAGGATATGGAAGATGGAGTTAGTAGAAGAATTGACAGATGGAAAACGACAAAGAGTTTCTGAACCATCTTGAAAGAGAGTAGGCAAATGTGAAGAGGGAAGCAAGTCCATAACCTCAAGCTAGTAACAAGAGCATAAGGAGGTAGGATCTACCTTAATTCTTTGATCATTATGCAAGGATAGTGAGTGAGTCATGAAGTTATATACTATTTATTAGAATGAAGTTTGATTGAGTCAAGCCATGATTAGAAAAAAATTGTTTGAACTCGCTTTTGAATAGTCTTATAGAGAAATGTATTATGAGGTACATATGATAAAATAACTAAGAACATGCATGGAAGATGTTAAAGAGTGGTAGGAATTGCATTATAGGTTGCTTTACATATTCTCTAAATGATAATCTGGTTTTAGACCTATGCAATATACTAATGGAAGAGTTAGAGTCGAAAAAGGAATCATTGTTAATTGTTCAAAAATTACGTTCATGTAAATATAGATACAATAGTGAAATACTTTCTTAAGTTTGTTGATAAACTTAGTGGAACTCTCATAGATCACCCAATCCTATAGAAATAAAGGAAGAGGATAGAGAGAGAAACTTTGAGATTGAACCACGAAGAAGATGAAATAATAGGATAACGACTTATTAAATAATGAAGTTATTTTGATATCACAAGGAAAGGCTAACACTTGGAATTTTGCATGAAAAGTAAAGATGGTTATCGAATGTCACATTTAGAAAGCCTTATAGATAGGCATTTATGAACTTGTATCATAGTAGATTGTCAATATGGTAAATTAGTAAAGTCGGTGTGTTAAGTTTTAAATCATGAAAAGTCACATATTAGTATTAAACTAAATATGATGTTTTGAGAAAAGTGGTAAATAAACCACGACACTTGGAAAGATAAAGAGAGTTTAGATGAGATAAACTGAAAATTCTAAACCATAAGAAATGGAATGCATGTTAATGATTATACTATATCTTGATAATTGAATAAAAGAATGTGTACTCATTTTATTCAATTTATATGTAAGATACATACATGTGTTACACCTTCTTAATATCTTAATCTTGTCTTTAAATTGCTTGAAAGATAGAAACGAAAGATTGTCTTCTTTTAGATGTATATTTGATTATCCATAAAAGATTGTTTCCTGTCAGATAGGATTGGTTGTAATAAAAGATTTATTTTATCAATTTCTTTTCAAACGAAAGATTGTCTTCTTAGCATAGTATTTTTATCTTACAAGAAATAGGAAGCTAGAATTAAAAGGTGAAAGATTGTCTTCTATATGAATGTATGTGAACAAAGCTAGATAGGCATGTGTTTGTGGAAAGTTACCTTCCTGGACGGGTGCCAAATGTGGATTATAGAGAGAATAGTTGCTTTTCCAACTATCTATTTTTGCTGTGCATGGCATTATACTTGGCGGAGTAATCAAATTGAATTAACCATTGAAATAATGGAATTCTTTTATTTTATCCTCTCTACCATATCCTAGATTGATAATGAATGCTTGTTTGTTAAAAGAGTTAGAAAAATGAAAATACTTGTATCATTTAGGCATGCACCAGATTCCATCTTGCCTTTCAAATTTCTTTTTCTAAGCAATTTGTGCAGGGTCGGGTATTCTTGATTGACCAAGAATTCCGGGGAAGTGTAAGCTTCAATGTTGGGCGAAAAAAGCGCTTGAATCTTGTTCTCGTGCTCATGCTAAAGATTGCATTGGTGACAGCTTGGGTTGCAGATCAACGGATGCATCTCACCCTTTACTTTGTATTATTTTTTTATTGAACTTATGACAACTTGAAATGCGTAAGCATTGTATGATCGAAATACTACTTTTATCGATTTATTGAATAAAGAATATTTATCTTTTATAGAAATTTCGTGTGTATTACGATCTAAATGGAATGATCAAATGAAGCTATGGATGGAAAAATGGAATGAAATATATTTATTAACTGATTTATGAGTTTATTTAAGAATAAAGAGTATTTCGGCTATTATTTGAAGTTAGCTCGATTTACGTCTTTACACCCTTAAGCCATTGGTCTACATTACACTCAATAGGGAATAGTTCTTTGAAATAAATTAAAGATGCCATCCCTAGAGTTGACAACGATACTTTAATTTGGTTAATTAAACTATTTATTAATTCACAACTAAGTGCTTGAAATAGCTCCATTCACTTAAAATATAATTTTCCAAAGGATTTAATCCAATTCCCCTTGAAATAACTATTTAAGTCCATTTTCGTTTAGAGTCAATTAAAATAACTCAAATAATACCATTATAACTTTATTGCTAAATGTATTCCTTAATTGTGAATTTTCCAACTTCATCATATTAATACTAATATAAATTCTTTATATTAATATTAATTTAATAGACTTATGTATCTATTTGCCAACATGGTCTTTTTACTATTTCATATTAACACCCCCCCTCCCCCATTTTACTATTTTAAAAATTATTATGATTCTTGAGTGTTAATATTAATTTTATTAACTCAAGGTGTCTGTTTATAATTATTTATCAAATATATATATCTACCCCAAAGGGATGAATAGAATACATCCCTTTTATCCATTTAAAAAAATCTATATACAAAATATATTTATATATGTATTTATTTACATACTCCTTGTGTATGTAAATAAATACACATAAATATAATACCAAAGGTTTCACTTTATCTAGTCAACCCTAAAACCCGGTGTACCTGCAAGAAGTTGTGTCCACTTTTTGGGCAAAAAGTGGAAGTTTTTTACCTTTTTTTTCAATTTCATCCTATTTGACCTAAAGATTTGAGGCACTTAAAGAATGAATCTTGAAAAAAATTAGTAATAGAAAATGTAGTTCTCAAGGTCTACTTTGCTACTATGTAATTTATTTTAATACTCATATCTTAAAAGTGAAGTTTGAATAGGCATTACTAAAACCTATGGTTTAGAAGTCACTTTTCAGGACCATACCATGCCCATGTACGGAAAACATAATTTAAGCTAAATGAAAGTATTTTTATAAATATTTTTGGGAAAAGATTTGTAATTCACTCACCTTTAATGAGAATATTTTTTTGTAATTTGTTTCTGCATTTCTTTTTTGTTAATTTTTTATTGGGAATAATCATTGTTTTGAAATATTCTTGTGTATGAAAAACATACTTTGACCTAAACTTAACATTTTTTGGTTTTTTTTTTTAAATTGTATAGAATTGTTTCTAGTTTGATGCCATATAATTTTTTTTCCAAAAAACTTAGAGACAAAATTTTTATTAAAATTCTAAAAAACCCTGTTATTTCAAGTTTATGGACCTCTTTCATTAGTAATTATTTAAAGAATAAAAATATTGATCCATTTTCTAAAAAAATTACATATTTAGAATGTAGATAGTCTCTACTATAATGGGTTTTCATTGTTTAAAAAAATTCTGAAAATTTGGTGTTCAGATATATTTTTGAAGTCATTATTTTATATGAAGATTGATTTGGCCTCCAAGTTGCAGGTCAAACTAGGTCCAAGCCAAAGGGTCAACTCTCCAAGCCAAAACCAAAGCTACAACTGAGCCAAAGTTTGAAATTTTTAAGAATAGGATCCCGTTTCATTTGTTCAAATAATTAAAAACATATTTAGCAAACGGGATCCCGTTTCCCTTTTTTTTTTATTTTTTTTTTATTATTTTATTTTTATTTTTATTTATTTTTTAAACAAACTATATATACATGAAATATAACATTTAAGTATAAGTCACATTTCCCTTTGCCTTTGTCCTTTCTTATACTTTCAGTTATATTTCATGTATATATTGGCACGATGTTTGAAAGTGGTTTCAGATCTCTAGGAGTTATAATACAAATTCTAGATTTTAGAAAATCTTATAATTTGTGATGTAATAGGACCTATAATGTTATAATACAACCTATTATGTCATAATAGGTTCTATTGTGACATAATAGGTCCTATTGTGTCATAATAGGTCCTATTGTGACATAATACGACCTATTAAGTCATAATAGATCCTATTATAACATTAGACCCCTCAAAAGGACCTATTATGACATTATACATCTTACTAGGACCTTTTATGACATAAGACCTCTTAGAAGGACCTATTACGACATAATAGGATTTATTATAACATAATAGGACCTATTATGTCATAATAGGTCCTATAATGTCATAAGACCCTTTAAGAAGATTCGTCATGTCATAATAGGTCCTATTATGTCATATGGCCCCTTAAGAGGACCTATTATGACATTATACCCCTTAGTAGGACCTGTTATAGGGTATTATGTCATAATAGGAGTAATAATGACATAATAGGATCTATGATGATGTAATAGGTCCTATTATGTCATCATAGGTCCTATTATGACATCATAGGTCATATTATGTCATCATAGGTCATATTATGTCATAAAACCCCTTAAGAGGACCTATTATGACTTTATACCTCTTACTAGGACCTGTTAAGGGGTATTATGTCATAACAGGACCTATTGTGACATAATAGGACCTATAAAGTCATAATATGACCTATTATATCATAATAGGTCCCATTGTGACATAATACGTCCTATTATGACATAATATGACCTATTATGTTATAATACGCCCTATTATGTCATAAGACCCCTTAAGAGGACCTATTATGACATTATACCTCTTACTAAAACCTATTATGACATAAGACCCCTTAGTAGGACCTATTATGACATATGTAGAGAAAGATAAGTTGGTTGGGAGAGAGAGATGATACATTTAGAGAGAGTTAAGGGGTATTATATCATAACAACACCTATTCTGACATAATAGGACCTATAATGTCATAATACAACCTATAATATCATAATATGACCTATTATGTCATAATAGGCCACATTGTGACATAATAGGTCATTTGGTGTCATAATAGGTCCTATTGTGACATAATAGGTCCTATTATGTCATAATAGGTCCCATTGTGACATAATACAACCTAATATGTCATAATAGGTCCTAATATGTCATAATAGGTCCTAATATGTCATAATAGGTCCTATTATGTCATAATAGGTCCTATTATGTCATAAGACCCCTTAAGAGGGCCTATTATGACATTATACCTCTTACTAGGACCTATTATGACATAAGACCCCTTAGTAGGAGCTATTATGACATAATAGGATCGATTATCACATAAGAGGACATAATAGGTCCTATAATGTCATAAAACCCCTTAAGAGGGCCTGTCATGTCATAATAGGTCCTATTATTTCATAAGACCCCTTAAGAGGACCTATTATGACATTATACCTCTTACTAGGACCTATTATGACAAGACCCCTTAGTAGGACCTATTATGGCATAATAGGATCAATTATGACATAATAGGACCTATAATGTCATAAGACTCCTTAAGAGGACCCGTCATGTTATAATAGGTCCTATTATGTCATAAGACCCCTTAAGAGGACCTATTATGACATTATACCTCTTAGTAGAACCCGTTAAAGGGTATTATGCCATAATAGGACTAATAATGACATAATATAATCTATGATGATGTAATAGGTCCTATTATGACATCATAGGTCATATTATGTCATAAAACCCCTTAAGAGGACCTATTATGACTTTATACCCCTTACTAGGACATGTTAAGGGGTATTATGTCATAATAGGACCTATTGTGACATAATAGAATCTATAATGTCATAATACAACCTATTATGTCATAATAGGTGTCATTGTGACATAATAGGTCCTATTATGACATAATATGACCTATTATGTCATAAGACCCCTTAAGAGGATCTATTATGACATTATACCTCTTACTAGGACCTATTATGACATAAGACCCCTTAGTAGGATCTATTATGACATATGTAGAGAAAGATAAGTTGGTTGGGAGAGAGATGGTACAGTTAAAGAGAGATAGAGAGGTATATATAGAGAAATATAGGTAGGTAGGGGGTAAGGGGAGGTGTATAGAGAGAGCAGAGATAAAGACTAAAGAGTTAAGGACATGAGAGATAGGTAGAGACATAGTTTTAGATTTTGGGACAGAGGGGACAAAATGAGATAGAGAGGTACAGAGGGGATAGAAGGGAGATAAAATTAGAGAGGTAATGAGAGAAGGGTGAAGAGATAGAGGGAGAGAGAGAGATGTTGGTAGGGAGGGAGTGAAAGGTATGTAGAGAGTGATAGATAGTATATGTAGAGAAATAAAGGTAGGTAGGGAGTAAGGAGAAGTGTAGAGAGATAGGAGATAGAGAGTAGAGAGTTAATTATGTGAGAGAGAGGTAGAGAGGAGATAGAGGGGAGATGAAAGTAGAGAGGGAATGAGTGAGGGTTAGAGAGAGAGAGAGAGGTATATATGTAGAAAAATAGAGATAGGTAGGGAGTGAGGGGAGGTGTGTAGAGAGAGAGGAGATAGATAGTAGAGTTAGGGACGTGAGAGAGAAAAAAGTGAGATATAGAGGTAGAGAAGGGATAGAGGAAGAGTGTTATGGAGATATATGAGTCTAGAGCTCAAGAAAGATAAAGAGGGATAGAAAATGTTGATAGAAGCCTACTGATTAAAGAAATTTGACTATGTATAAAGATTTATAAGATATTCTAAAATCTAGAATTTGCAAAAATCACTCCTGGAGATTTGAAATCACTTTCAAACATCTTGCCAATATAGATATGGAGGGAGACGAGTCTAGAGCTCAAGGAAGATTAAGAGATTGAGATAAAAAGAGTTAGCAAATATTGAACTATTGATTACTAAAATTTGACTGTCTAAAAATTAATAATATCTTCTAAAATCTAGAATTTTGCATTATAACTCCTATAGATCTGAAACCACTCTCAAACATCCTACCAATATATACATTAAATATAACTTAAAGTATAAGAAAGGAAAAAAAAAGATAAAGAGAAATGTGACTTATACTTAAATGTTATATTTCATGTATATATAGCTAGTTTTAAAAAATCCAATTAATTTTTTTTATTTTTTAAAATTTAAAAAAAAGGGAAACGGGATCCCGTTTCTTAGATCTAGGCTCGGGATCCCGATGCTAAATGGGATCCCATTTCAAATTTTGGCTCAGGATCCCATTTCATTCCTCATGCACTCCGTATGATTTGACATTTTTTCTAAGTGTAAAACTTCCACACTAAGTGGACATAACTTTGTGCACTTACCCCCCATTTTATAATATTATTAGGGCTCATCTTTATTCTAAAAACAATCCCCTTTTTATGCCCTAAAATATGTTAGGGTTTCTATTTTCTTTTTGCAGGGGGTTCAAATTTTTTTGGAGGGTAGAAGAGCAACTGGGCACCATTGCTGCAGGTGTCAACCCTGCAATAATGGCGGATGTGGCTTTTTTCATTTAACAGTGTAGTGATAACGCAGGCATTTGATGGGAGCACCACCGAGGTGGGTCGCACCCACCTATGTGGGTCACGGCTCACACAGGTTGGTCGCAACCCACTTGAGTAGGTTGCAACTCACGTAAGTGGGTCACGGCCCACACACTGCCTCCAAGCACCCCATTTTTTTTAATTTTTTTTAAAAATAGTTTATATATATATACATAGATATATATGTATATACATGCTAATATATATATATATATACATATATATACATATATATATATGTATGTATATATACATATGCTCATATTTTTTGATGAGGTTATAACTCAAGTTTCCTAGTTTTGTTAATATGTAGGGTTAGTATATATATATATATATATATATATATATATATATATATATATATATATATATATATATATATATATATATATATATATATATATATATATATATATATATATATATATATATCTTGTTTTGAACACATTCAAATATACATTTTTTGGAATATTCATTTCAATCTGGTTTCATTTCTAGAATAGCTAGTTTGCATGTTTACAAAGGACAAATGTATATATATATATATATATATATATATATATCTTGTTTTGAACACATTCAAATATACATTTTTTGGAATATTCATTTCAATCTGGTTTCATTTCTAGAATAGCTAGTTTGCATGTTTACAAAGGACAAATGTATATATATATATATATATATATATATATATATATATATATATATATATATATATATATATATATATATATATATATATATATATATATATATACTCTTGTGTATATATGTATCTATATACATAAGAGTATATAAAATTCTTATATGACACTTAAATCTAAGTTCTTTTGGGTATCACTTAAGTAGATTTTAAATCATTTACAGTTGTATAAGTGAGTAGATTTAAATTCATTTATTTTACTAGCTGAAGGTCCATTAGATCCTTTTGATGTTGGTACAAGGTGTAAAATAAAGAGATATGAAAGGAGAATGGGAAAGAGAGGATGACTCCCTACTATGGAGATCCTTCATCCTTACAAGCCCCCCAAAAATAAAATAGAGAGCTTGAATACTAAGTTCTCACAAAATTTCCTCTTGTTCTTAATGTTTTGTTTAAAACTAATATTCCTTTATTTCAATTTTTGACTAAATGTCATGGAATGTAAAATAGGAAATTATAAAGAAACTTTTCCTATTGTTGTAATAGCATTTCTCTTAATCTTGGATTAAATCTAACTACTATATCATTTTCCAAGCAATCTAGTTTTCTACATTGTTACAAATGTAAAAGCTGTAAATAGAAGGAAACTCTTTCTTTATTTTTGTAAGAATAATCTTTCTAGGAATGGAAAAGTAACTATGAGGTTATAACATAATGTAAGTAATGCAATACTAGTTTAGGAAATTGCATAGTTTCATTGATTTTAACATTAGGTTGTTAGACTCTCCCATTAGTGACAATCCTGATTGGGGCAAGTTTCAGGATCAGTGTAAGGAAACATTTGGTACTACTATGGCTAACTACTGGAATTTAGGCCAGTGGAAGGACTTATCCTCTGTTGATCCTTCCCTTGAGCATTTGAATAAAATTATGAATTCTATGGTGGTGGTTGATGACGAGGACCAACTTATCTAGAAACTTACTTGTGATGGTAAATTTTTTGTCTCCTCTCTTTATATTCAACAATATTCTAGTCAGAAGAGTCCTTGCTGGTCTAAGGCTTGGGTGAAAGGACTTATTCCCAAAATTAATATTTTTTTTTGGATTGTCCTTCAAAATTAGATCCTGGTGACTGACAATCTCAAAACTAGAGGTTTTTGTCTGCCTAGTATTTGTCATCTTTGTATGCAAAATGAGGAAACCATTAATCACATGTTTATCTATTGTCCCTTCTCTACTAATATTTGGGCTAGATGTCTGGACAACTTCAATGTCAAATGAATCTTCCCTGAAGCTGTCTAAGATGTTTTTAATTCCTGGTTCCACCCTTCAAAGAATAATTCAGTTACTTTGTTATGGAATTTTTCTTTACCTCATATTTGTTAGGGAATCTGGAAAGAAAGAATTGATAGAGTGTTTAGAGATAAGGCTTCAAAAGCTCAAATTATTTTTGATAAAATCAAAAGACATATGGTGGAGAACCTCTACATCACTGGTGGAATAATGAACCCCAAAGATCAAGGTGATAACATCATTTTAAATAATTGGAGAATAAAGGGGAGTGACATCATACATGCTAATCCTAGAGAAGAGGTGAGATGGGAATGCCCTCCTCATGGATGGATGAAAATTAACTTTGATGGTGCTTCCAAGAGTAACCCTGGCAATGCAGGGTGCGGTGTGGTTTTAAGGGATGAAGGGGGGATTTTCAAAGCTCTCAAATGTATTCCTATAGGTAATCAAACCAACCATGTTGCCGAGGCCATTGCTTCTTATCATGGGTTGGTTCTTGCTAAGGATTCCAATTGCACTAAATTTTGGGTTGAAGGTGGTTCTTCGAACATTATTAATTGCTTGACTAATGTTTTCCCTCCATCTTGGTCTATACACAATTCCATCAAAATTGCAAAGGAAATTAGTGAAACTTTTAACAATGTGTATTTTCACACATGTATGTAGAGAAGCCAACAAGTGTGCTAATTGGGCTACCAACCTAGCTTGCCGCTCTGACAAAATCATTTCCCTTTATGGTGAGAGTAATCTCAAGTGTGAGGCGAAATATTTGATTGAACTGGACCGTATCCAAATGAAGCAACGTGTCTTTTCTAATCACAATTTATAATGCCTTTTCCTCATTTTTCTATGATTGTTCACTATGGTGGCAAGACTTGTTTTATTATTAGTCATATCATATTTACTTTGCACGGATTCTGGGTGGTTCTTCATAACAACAACAAAACTGTTAGGTTTCTTCACATAGATCACAAAGGAGATAAGGAATAATTGTGAAATTAAGGGTACTATGGGAGGTAATAAAAAGTGGTTTGAACTGGCTTCTTGCTCAGAGTGGAAGAAAAAAAATGAAGTTTGGGAGATTCTTCAAGAGAGAGGCTTGAGTGTTTTTATGGAAAGGCTCTGCGGCAAATACCCTACTGTCACTAAGCATTTCATAAAAAACTGGAAAAATGGTAAGGTTCTTGTTGGTACCCAGATGAAGAAGGTGGACGAAGATGTCATTGCCAAAGCTACAGGAATGGTTAAAGAAGGTATTAAATTTTATAGGGATTCAATTATGTTTGACAAGGCTGTGGATAGGTTTCTCATCACTGATGGAGAAAAAAGGAAATTGGTGAAGGTGGATAATCCCTACCATTCCCCTAAGAGTATTTGTAGGTCGTGGAGGTTTGTGTTGTTTGTGACCATCAGCTTCATTACTCTAGACAGGAGATTCACAAGGGCTTATGGGTATCATTTTGTGCTACTTAATCATTTTTTTCATGGTGACAAGGTTAGTCTACCTTACTATCTTGCTTACTCTATGGATCATACTATTAGAGAAGTGCAGAAAGGCTCTCAAAGAGACCATGCCCTCCACTAGGGTTTAATGGTTTTAGTTTATAAGTTGTTGAAGGGGAAAACTATTGAAAAACCCATTAGTAAAGGCAAAAATATTAGGGATGATGATACTAAAAGTGAGAATAGTGGGTTCAATCTCTACTCTGAAACTAAAGGTGAGTTTGAGGATTTCAGCAATAAGGGGACTGTTGTGGATTCTGACCTTTCGGACTCTGAGGAGGAGTCTTTTGATGATAAATTCATAAAAAGAAAGAAGAGAAAGGGTATGGGTAAGCAAACCCAAATGACCAAGAAGACCCGTAAGGGGATAAACAAGGTGAAAAGGAAGATTATTATTTCTTCTGATGAGGATACTGAGGTTGAAAAAATTGGTAATAAGAAGGGTAAGGAGGAAGATGAAATGTTGGATGGTGATCATGGGGAGAACCTAAGCACACAAAGAATGTAGAATGAGGGTCAAGAGAACAACATGGGAAATCAAAATGTCTGTCATGGTGACATTGGTAATGACAACATAAAGGGTTTTTGTGAGATCACTAGCAAAATGGAGAAAGAGATTAGTGACTTGAAGACTGACCTCAATGCGATAAAAAAGGATACTATGGGCAAGAAGCCTCTCTCTGAAAATGTAAAAGAATTAATGGTTTCTATTAATAAGGTTGAAGCAATTGAGGCTATGGTTAATAAAATTATGAAAATGGAAAAGAAGGTGAAGGAGCTGGAGGGGAACAAAGATGCTAAGGGTCTAGATACTAACCTAAACAATATGGTCAACATAGTGGATAGGATGGAGCTTATTGTGAAGAGGATTGCCGAGAAAAACTTCCAGATCCTTAAGGCCACTGTTGACCATGTTAACATCCTGATTAGCAAATTTGAATAGATTAAAGGCAAGGAGGATGATAAGGATCAGATGGAGAAGAAGGGTCACAAAAAAAGAACAAGGGCCAACACTCGAAAATAGGTTGATATCAAGGAAAAAGAGCCAGAAAAAATGAAAAATTTTGTGATCAATATGAAGCAGATGGTGGTTCATGTTGAAGAACTTATGAGAAACATTTAGCTATCCTTGTGCTATCTTTGTGCTTTCTTTTGGCTTTCTTGTGTTGCTTCCTTTGTCATGTGTTCCCTTTTTGTTTTGACTAGGAACTATTCTATGTGTGGGTGATCAGGCACTGTTGTTTTAAGCCTCTTTTATGCTTTATCTTTCTCTGCTTTGTAACAAGGTTCCAGATTCCTTTCAAAAACCTGTTTTTAATTAATGAAAACATTAACTTAAATCTAAAAATTAACAACTCAATGCCATTTAAAAGGTAAAACTTTTTCTAGATTTGTATTCTTATCAAATAAAGATTACAGTAGACTTAACTACACATTTATTGTCTATCTTTCTTTGCTACTAAGTAAATAAACTTAATGGAACAAATACATTCTTTTCTCATAGTCTTTTCTTTAAAACTCAATAGTAAGAAAATGAAAAACATAGGTTTCTTTTCCCTTTACAATCTTTTTCCAATTTTCACTAATCACATAAAAAGAAGCATAATCTAAAATAATCATGAAAATGGAACTTGATAACACTCTTCAATCAGTCACATAGGTAGTTCTTTTTCTTCCATCTTCTACAACCAATATGGAGACCTGCAAATAAAATAACTCTTTTGGTCGTGACCATGGAGGCTCATCTCCCAACCTAGGCCTACAAGAGGCCACCCCCGAGCTTGGGAGAACTAGGTACCAAAAAGGTTACAAAAAAATTTAACACACATACAATATGTAGGATACATACGGGAAATATTCAATACAAAAACTCACAACCCAAGCTTAACAAATAGTCATAAAATGACATTTTCAAAGAGAGGTGAAGGTGGACAAGACATGGGAACATCTGCAAGTATATTACGATAACCATAACCATCACAAGGCCAAAAACTTCCTTGCAAACTTGGTATGTCATGACCACAAAAATTCCTTATGGCCTTCTAAGGCTTTTAAGACAAATCCTCCCCTTATGACCCTCAATTTAAAAAAAGTAAAATGCAGAAAGGATCTCATATCCTTGTTTCTCTCTCTTCTCGGAAGAGGAACTCTACACCCTATGACTATCATACTTCCTTCACCCCAAGACTACTCTACCCTCCCAAGGGTGAGTTTGGTCTTGAATCCCATAAACAACATTCATATGAAAGCATACTACAATATGTAACCACTCAACCAAGAATCACAATAACACAAAAACTCAAGTCACAAACAAATGCATTTACAACATGCAGATTTTCACATAAAGAATCAAGAATATGCATTTAAATCCTAAGGGTGACAACACACCAGCCTAAACTCCTGCAAATGGAATGTTCTATGAAGTTTTGATGAAGAGTTTGCAACCCAAGCCATCAAGATTCCAACCAGCTACAAGTTTTTTTCTTAGCTCAATTTTTACTTTCAAATTCAAAATCTTTCACAACACTTGATCTCCAAGATTGGATAGTGGGTGATGAATTCTAAGTTTGAATTTTTCTCCTAAGTAGACTCTTCTCACACTTTCTAACTTCCTTGGAAAAGGATGGTGAGAGATCATAGGTTGGTCTTCCTAACCCTCTTACAAGGTTTCTAAAAGAGGAAACTAAAAAGGTAGGTGTAAGGTGGGGAAGTGCTTCCAATATAAGAATAGAAGGTTGTCTTACCAAAAATCAATCTTCTAAAAGTTTATTTTCATCCATCTAGAAAAGGTCACTTTTAAGTTACTTGGCAATCACATGTGAATGGTTTTATGCCCCCAAGGTCCCTTACCCATAGGTATATCAATTCGGCCTTCGAAAAATGACTTAACCTCAACTATAGGAGTTACTTTAAACCCCCCAAAAACCCACCTAAAGTTTACCTATGGGTCAAATTTGATTTGACCATATCAAGGGCTCCCTAAACAAGTTGCCTTTTAGGAAAACTAAATGAGGTTTGAAAAATGCATAGGTTTTTACATTTTCCTCTCAAGGACATGTCACATGCCAACTCACAACACATTACAAGTGTCAAGTGATACCATAAAATACAACACATCAACATACAATGGACATGCACCTTTTGAGGTGAAATAAATTAAAATTTCACAAATTGAACACACACACATGCATTCACTTATATGAAAATAAACACATTCCAAACGAGGTATTGTCTCTCCAAATAGAAAAACCTTGACTTCACAATCGCACATAGGTTTGGCCCTAGTTCTCTCATGTATTTCCATAGCCACATGGATTAATATCCTGAACATCTCAATCTACACATTAGTAGGTCCAAAACAATATGCATACATATATGAAGGAAATACACTTTTAAACACATAGCATCCAATTTCACATCATATCATGAATCGATCTCCTAATCAAAAAACAATAAATATAAAATCCAATTACTTTTACTAAAAATCCATATGTGACCATTAACTCAATTGTAACATCATTGAAATCATATAAAGAAATCATCAATTAGGCATGTATACATGAATCATAACATCATCAACATAAGTATTAAAATCAAACATAATATGGGATATATCATATCGAATGATATCAAATCATTTGTCAAATAGTCTCTAAATCCATAGTGCATCAAAGTAATATATCAAATGATAAGTCCATAGTGAAAATAAATAAGTGCTATGATGAGGTTGGGGTAGGGCCTCACAATTGACACTAAAGGTGAAAATGTTGGATCTGGCATTGAAGGTGAAAATGTTGGAATTGACATTGAAGGTGAAAATATTTGGAATTGATATTGAAGGTTGAAATTTTGAACCAAGTGAACATTATGTAACATTGAATTAGATGAGAAATGAAGACTCTATAATTGAAGAAATACAAATTCCAAATTCAAGACCTTCAAGAAAACCAAAATGGTTACTTGAAATTTATGAGCACACTATAGACTATAATGGTGAAAAATTAGGGTTTCCACCATTAGATATATGAAAACCCCTATTTTTTTTCTTAGGTTGACCATTTATTCAAAAGAGGGAGAATCCAATAGATTCAATCAAAAAATAGAAAAGGTTAAGACTGAATATCGATTGTATTGATTTGGGGATTTCCTCTTTTGTGAGTTGAAATGATGAATTAAGATAAAGTGTTGAAAAATGAAGGTAAAATTGAGAAAATAGTCAGCTATAGACATAGGATTTTGTGTGCACCTAGATCTGAGAAAAATATGTAGGTTTGGATCTAATCCTCAAAAATTATAAAAAAATGTCAGGACCGGTGTGCCCGTCACCCTAGCCCTACTTTTTCACACGCCAAAGAGTGTTGATTTGTCACTGCAAATAGTGCCTATTCTAAAGAGTACAACTCCATACTTATTTTTTGCACACATATAAAAAGGGAAATAGGTTGGAAATAGTGGCTTGCTTTAGGTCAAACCCTAGTTTTGGAATTAACCATGAAATTGAGATTGAAATTGTTGTAATGGAAAATTCTCCTTTTGAGGGAGATGTTGAATACTGATTAAAAATCAAGTGATATACCTCCTTCTGAAGTTTTATTTGTCTCCACATAGAATTAGGGTTTGATGAATTCTTCAACAAAATGGAATGGAAGATGTCCACTTACATGCTCGAATATTGACTTTATTGTTGCTCCTAAGCTTGAAGGAAGACTCATTAATGCTCAATTTCTCTTTAATTCTTGAATGCTTGATCTCATGTGATTGTTGGATGCTTGATAGATGTCTTAGATTGTTCAAATGAGGGGAAATCCTCCTTTTATATTTTCCTATCAGATAAATTCCTAATTCCTCGTCATGAGCCGACATAGAGAGAGAACTCTCGCTCAATTTTGAAATAGGACCAATGGGTCAAATGGGGCCCAAATTAGGGGGGACCAGGGCATGGTACCCTAGTCCTACCCCTTTTTAGGGCTAGGATAAGGTGTTGTGTGCATGGGAAAAGTAAAAAAAATGATGCAATCCATGAGGGGCATGAGCATAATCAGGTCCCAATCAGCCCAAGGCGTGCAAACGCTAAGGTTGAGATCCAATGTGATCAAAATTATACAAGGGTGTAATTTTAGGATGCTACATTTAGCCCCCACTTTAGCGGGAGTATGAAGTCAATCATACTCTCAGTAAAGTACAAAGGGTTCACATTGAAAAACTTTCACCAAGTCATCGAGGAGGCAAGATACACCAAGCACCTAGTGGACTTTAGGATCTCATGAGTTCTATAACAAGATAAAAGGGACATCATGAGAGAAAAAGAAAGAGAGAACCATGACTACAAACTTGTAAGGTTCTCTTACGATGAGTCATGAAAATTAAAATACCAAAATTACAAAGCAGAGGACTAAGTTCGCTAAGTAGCTTTAAGTATCGAGATATGCAAGAGAGACAAACACGTTATCATAATAATAAGCCCCCAAGAGAGGACAAGTCAAAGGATAATGATTAAAAAACATAGAGCATGGGGTGGTTTCTCTTAACTCTGGGGTTAGTATGCTTTTTATGATAAATAATGTATATCATGTATATGTATGTATAGAATTGTCCTCATCCCCCAAAGAAAGAAAAACGCCCATGGAAGAAGGGCACATGTGTCTTTTGAGTCAACAAGGTAGAGACCAAAAGAGATCTCAATGCTTTGTATTGTCCTCAGGTAGACAACACTAGGGAAAACAAATAGAAGAATATCACAAACATGAAAGATATAGAAAGAGAGAATCTATGATGCTAATGAAGCTAATCAAGCATGTCATCCTCCCACAATCTTGCTCATTATTATTTTTGGAAGGTGGACAACATGCAAGAGGAGCGTCATCAAGCACAGTAGATGGAGCTATCACAAGTTCCAAACAAGGACCATGCTCCAATGATGAGTCACTTTGTATGTCACTTGGAGCTAGTATTAATGCTTTTAAAACCATTTAGATAAATCATTATCTATAGACACCTAAAATTGTCATGTCTAATTAAATAAATATTTTTATTTATTTAATTATCTAAGCCTAATTGTTCTATTAATTAAATAAATCTTTATTTATTTAATTAATTCATTTATCCTCTTCTAGCCTCATTTCTCATTTAAATAAATACATTTATTTATTTAAATTATCCTTTTTCCTGAATTAAATAAATATCTTATTTATTTAATTGATCCCACTTCCTATATTAATTAAATAAATCTTTATTTACTTAATTCATTCATTAGCCTTTTCTACCTATGACACATGTCATTCATCTCTTAATTCCTACACTACCTACCCTCTCATTATTTTATTATTTCCTTTACCTACCCTATAGTCATAGCCGACCATTTATCTTTTACACCTCTCAATCTTATCCCTCCATTTCTTATAGTGTCTTCTATATAAGGAGATGCTTCCTTCATTATCAACCCCCGCTGACTACCCAACTACTCTAGCATTCGAACTTTCATATGTGATCAAGCCTACTTGCAACCACATTTCCGTTCTTTGTTGAGCTCTTGTGACTATAAAATCTGAGAGCAAATATATCAAGAAAGATCAATGGAGATAGGAAGAATGAAGATCCAAAACCTATTGGACATGTGATGGTATAATCTTTATGATTTCATTTGATTTGTCTTAGGTAATCTTCATATGTTATGGTGGATCTTTGTTGTTGTTAGGCTAGGGTTTTGTGGTTGAATTCATTTAGTCTTTCAATATTGTTGTTATCCACTTTCACCATAAAAATTTTGGCATGCCCCATGGGACATGGATTTTTCTTAGATCTGTGTTTTTTTATAGGTTTTCCTAACCATATATTGTTGTTTTGTAAAACAATTTGGAGAATAACCTTGTGCAGCTAGGGTTTTGGACACAAAATCAAGATCTTGGAGAGATTCAATCATATCTCACAAATGGTTTAGAAATTTTGCACCAAATGTTTTTTGAAAGTTGAAGATAAAATTAAGAGCTCTCAAAAAAAAATTCAGATCTATTGGAGCATATTTTAATTTTCTATGAATTTTTTATGAATTTTCATAAAAAATTAATTTTGAGAGCAAATGAGATAATTTTTCAGATTTTCTTACATTTTTGGAAATATATCATAATTATAGATGGGATCTATTCTTTGTGATTTTAATTTTGATGCAAAATATTTTCTAAGAAATCGGATCTTTAAAAATTAGGGTTTTTCATTATTTTGATCAGATCTCACAAACGGCTTTGACTTTTGGCATAAATTTTTTTTTCTAGCTCCAAAACATTTATAAAGATTGACAATAAAAAAATCTGATTTTTTGGAGCATATTAGAAATTTCTATAAATTTTTAATGTATTTTCTTGAAAAATTAATTTTGAGAGCAAATGAGCAAAATTTTTAGATTTTCTTACATTTTTGTAAATCTCTCGTAATTATATAGAAACTCTATTTTTTTTAAAAAAATTTTATGCAAAATCATTCCTCAAAAATTGGATCTTTGAAAATTAGTGTTTTGCATTATTTTGCTCATATCTCACAAAATTTTTGGATTTGTTGCATGAATTTTTTTCTACAGGTTTGGAAGACCCTCATCACTATTCAATAAAAATTTCAGATTTTTGGGATCACTTTTGCATTTTATATGATTTTTTTATGATTTTTCATAAAAAATTAATTTTTGGAGCAAATTAGCAAATTTTCTGGATTTTCTTACATTTCTAGAAATGTCTTGAAATTTTACAGGTGGTTTTTTTTATGATGAATCAGATCTTTGAATTGGTCAAAAAAACTACATTGTTGAAGGCCCCTATTTCACAAAGCCTTTTGGATCTAAAAATTACCTAACTTGTGTGCTTGCAAGAGGGGTATTATTGCAAAACTACTAACAAATCTTTGTTGTCGAATTTTGGCAAGGGTTTTTGATCTTTATTGTGTGCCTTATTTTCATAGACTAGCAAACACGTCAATTGGTGCACTAAAATTGAACTAGTGTCTTTTGTGTCTTGAGCAATAGGCTCTTTTTGTTTAATCTTTAGAGGGCCTGTCTCCCCATGTGGTCATTAAGACTACTAGTGAGGAGAGAATGACCCAAGTGGTAGTGAGGAAAAAACACCTCTTCCGAACCACTATAAACAAGTGTATCCATGGTGAAAGCCATGGGTAACGTGTGCTGATTAGTTCATACCAACATTATGTCTCCCCATAAACCTGTTTGATCAAATTTATTTGATCATTTGTAGGGCGTAACCCCTACCAGCTGGGAGCCTTCTGTATTTATAGAGCTGGAAGTGCCACATGTATGGCCACATGAGCAGATTCCCTTACTAGCACCTTTTTGTTTTAGAAGCCAAAATCCTTCTATTTGTTGGGGCAAGAGATTGGACCTATAGAGCGGCCCACACACGGTTCTTAGTAGAGATACAAAGTTCACCACGAGGAGCTTTTGTGGGGACTGATGCTTGGCAGCCCTAAGAAGTGAGTGCCGAAGGTGGAGCCAGTGGGGTCAAGCATCTAAGTATCCACTCTGAATAGCGTAGTCTCATGTGGGAATTAACAACTATTGTCCTGGCCAGCCATAAGAATTGTACTTAACTTATTTTAAACATTCAAACATTCAAGACCAAACATCAAAACATTGTGTCTTGTGTGTCTTCAAGTGTATGCAAAACATTTTTTACATCAAACAACACACTTTCTTTGAGTCATTTTGAGTCTAAACACTTGCAAACATTGAGTCCTCATCAACATTGTGTCCTCTTGTCACAAAAAATAGTCAAAAAAATTCAGATTTGGTCACAACGACAACTTCACAAATTGGAAAAATTTACAGTCCAACAAACAAGAGCAATCAGTTTTAGAATTCTTGAGCTTCCTAAGCTATCTCTTCACGTTTTCATTTAGAATTCAACCCGTCTTTGGGTCTCACAAAGTCCATCATTTCTTTACACCTAACATTACATTCACATTTGTCTAAACTTGAGTCAAAAGGTCACTTGCTTGTCCTCATCATACTTTGTCAACATATTACATACAACAACATTTTGCTAAGTGGTCCCTCATCAAGGTCTATCACCTTTGGGTCTCATATGGTCTTACTTAGAGTCAAGGTCAACTTACCTCATCAAGAGAAACTATCATCTCTTTGGAAGTCACACCTACTCTACTACATACATACTTGGTCTTACACTTTGGACATTGCAAGTACACTTCAGATTCATTTACATTCCATCCAACTCTTGGTCTTCCATACTCTTTCCATTTTCATCTAGTCTCACACATCTTGGTCAATACCTAGTTCATGGTTGAAACCCGTTCCCAAAAATCTAAGAGAGAAACTGAAGAGGCTCAAGAGTCCATAAACATGAGTGTCTATGAGTATGACAATGATATCTTTTTCAATTCTGATCATAACACATTACCTGACATGGATTCCTATAGAAACAATCCAAATGTTGAGAACATGGACACTACAAACAACAATGATACACACAATGACAATATGGACAACATTTTAGTACATTCAGTAGAAGTGGAAGACACCATTATGGATCCCCATTTCAATAGATTGGTTGAGGAAATAATGAGAAGAGATAGACAATATTTCTTACAAGTGATGGCACAAAGTGGAGCCAAGATTCCTTGTGATTTTGACATGTCTCAAATAAAGGAAAACCAACCTTTGCAACAACCTCAACTCAACATGGATCAAAGGAGGCCTAATAGTGGAGACAATAGAGGACCACATCTTGTGCCTGAATCACCATCATCTTTGTTTCAAAAACTAGAGGTCCCTTACACACATGGTCAAGCATATGATACTCACCTTCACATACCATTATGGAAGTCTTATGCAGAAAAATATACTCAATCACATACCAATGCTAAGGACAAACCACCAAAGCAATGGGATATTCGAAGGCATGCTCAAAATTTGGACACAAGGAAACCCCTCATTAAATTTGGGGTCAACACACTAGAACAAACTCATGACATTCCTATAGAGTATGGTATACATGGACAAAGCAGATATTCCATTCCTCAACATGACTCTATACCAAGTGGTCCATATATGCAACATCATTATAGACCTCCTCCATATGAACATGTGTATGATCAATATCATCCATATATGCAACATGCCCCTCCTCCACTCAGTGGTTCAGGCATGGGGTATGGTCCAAGAAGTTGGTCTCCACCTAAGAACAATTTGGAACAACAAATTAAGGACTTACAAAAGAAAATGGAGGACATAAATACACCGAAGCTAGCTTATACAATGAGTGACATATGTCCCTATCCATTTGATAAAAGCATTCTAATGCCTCCTTTTCCTACACACTTTGTGACACTTAAGTTTGATAAGTACAGAGGTAAAGGAGATCCTAAGGCACATATAAGATAGTTTTTCACAGCTTGCATTGAGGTAGCAACGAAAGAGACATATTTGATGAGATTATTCCCACAAAGCTTAGGCGATCAAGATATGGAATGGTTCTCCCAATTGCCACCTGGAATTAAGTCATGGGGTGATTTAGCAAAGGTATTTATCCAACATTTCTCATACAACATAGAGACAGACATATCAGTCACTACTTTGTGCAACACCAAACAAAAGTATGGAGAATCTTTTTCATCATTTTTACAAAGATGGAGAAATCTAGCCAGCAGATGCTCTTGTGAAATTCCACAAAAACAAATGGTAGAGATGTTCACTCAGAATGTTAACAAAGACATTGGTTATGACTTGAGAAAAGCTTGTTTGTCCACCTTCAAAGATGTCATTGAAAAGGGCTTAGCGACAGAAAAGGTCCTAATTGAACAAGGAGTCATTAAGATATTCAAAGAAAACAAAGATGACTTTAAAGGAAAAGATAAGCCAAGATTTTGGAATAAAAACAAGAACACAGTCAATGGTGGTGTTGTGGATGCCAATATAGTATGACCTAAAATAATTTTTTCTGGATCAAGCTCTACAAACAATCAAGTGAATACTCAAACAACTTCCAAATCGCAAAGGAAGTACTCTCCATTGGGAGAACTACTTGAGTTAGATTTCAAGAAGCTAGTGGCAAACAAAATAATAACAATTCTAGATTTGCCTCCATATGAGCCAAAGGTTAAACAAAATTGGTGGAATGATGATGATTATTGTGAATTTCATAAGAGCAAGGGTCATAAGACAGGAAATTGTCATCGACTGAAGAACATCATACAAGATCTCATTGATAGAGGTGACATTGAGATTGAAGGACACTCATCCAATCAAGAACATGAGATGTTTAAGGAACCATTCCTAGAACATGACAAGGGAAAAAATAAAGCCACAGATGACTAGACCAACTATACCAGAGCATCTTATAGCTATGTGTAGACACCTAAAAATGGTCAACGCTTGCGGAGTCATACTTTAACATTTGCGCATTGCCTCATTTTAGGTTTTTGCGTCGCATTAACATTTCTCCTATGTCACGCACTGGGTTTTTATCATTTGCAAGCATCAAGTCATTCTTCTATCATCTCGCCTTCGAATTTGGTCTTGTCGACAACAACCTTCAGTCATGATTTTGGTCGATCTTTGTCCTTGTCAATCTTGTCATATTGCGATCGATTCGTCATTGATCCTTGTCCTTTCCAATCATGTCAATTTGGTCAATTTATCATTAATTTTTGTCAACCAATCTCAATCAAATCATTTATCACATTGGTCATTTATCAATCCAAAATCAAATCAAATCGAGTCAATTATCTTTCAAGACCTAATTCGTCTTCTAGGGTTTTATGATTTATTCATTTAACCTCTAGGATTACTAAATTATTTATTAATCCTAGGTCTTCTCATTACAATTAAATCTTTATTTAATTGGCTAATTATTCTTCCTCTTGTAAATTAATTAATAAATGACAAATTATTAATTAATTTACCTAATTTCTTCTAGTTCCTATTTTCCTATTTTTCCATCAATTTCTAATTCCTAATTGTCATCAATTTTAATTTTCTAATTTTCTTAATTTCTAATTTCTTTTCCCTCCTATTTCATCTCCTAATTCCATGGGAATGACATTTCAATTTGTCATAAATTGTCATAATTGATAATCAATCAATTTTGACATAGAATGTGTCATAATTTGTCATCAATTATCAATCAATCAAATTGTGCATGGAAAGTGCATAATTTGTCATAATTTGTCATATTGATTTGCAATTTCCATTTGAATTGCATCATGCTAATCTTGTCATTTATCCAATTCTTCTATAAATTGGATGATTTTCTACAATCAAGCCCTTAACTAATTTTTGCGAATCCTTAATCAGACTATTGAATTTACACTTCGAGTATTCTTGTGTCAATGTCAATCTTGCTTTCACAATTAGGTGTATGCACTTGAAGGTGAGATCCACAACAAACCTATTTGGAGAAGAAAGAAGAACAATGGAGCCGCATGAAGGAGCATTTGAATCCCATCTTTGGTTTGCATGATATTTGCTTTTGAATGCTTTGTTTTTATGTCTCTATTGAGTGTGCTTAGGATTAGATCATTGCAATGTGTGTTTGTGATTGAGCTAATAATGATTAACATGTCTTTATACTTGCTTTGATGATTCCTATTTCCTATGCTACATTAATTGGTGAACCTGATGTGAATTCTAACCTTCTAACCCCTTTACTGTGTTTTGGAGTGCTTTCAAGTTGATTTTGTAGGTCAAAAACCCAAAAACAGGGCCGTGCAGGGTATTCTGGACACTTCTGCGCTTGTGTAAGACAACTTGCACTTGTGTCCTAAATCTTGTGCTTGTGTATGTGACATTCTGCACTTGTGTCAGACATCTTGCGCCTGTGTCATGAGTTCTGCGCTTGTGTAAAGTCCAGAACAGAGGTGAAAAATGCAGTGTTTACTTGAAATTTTTGGTGTTTTTGCATTCTATTTTCTGTGCTTTGGATTTTGGTACTAATTATTTGTGTAGAATCTTGGCATATGCATGGAAAAGACTACAAATCAAACTACTAACATGTGTTATGCAGAATCGATGGTCAAAGACAACAAATCAAACCTCTAACTTGGGTTTTGCAGGTTGCCTTGGAGAAACAACCAAACTGTGTGTTTGAGATTTTTTAATTAGGCACTTAGTGATTTCTAAATAGGTTGGAATGAACATTTGTTTGCTTTGATTGTTAAGTATGACATTGGAGTAAGAGAGTATGCTCTCATCCTTCTTAGGGTGATCAGAAATCTAGATCTTCGATACCATGCTTGTGTTGTTGATTGTGTGTCACATTTAGAGGGCCTGCCTTCCCGACCACTTTGCTTTTGCAAGAAAGTGATAATCGTGAGAAGGGAACAACCCAAAGTGAGTACGGCTAGAATTCCTTGGCATTCTAACTCACTATAAAAAAATACCTGATGAGCGAAAGCTTTGAAGGAAGTGTTACGTGGGAATTGCAGTTACTTGGGAAGTGATGACCCTTGGACTCTTTCTCATATCAACATCTAAGTAGGGCCTTTTGGTTTAAATCATGCTTGCATGACTACATTTGTTTGGTATCTTGATGGGCTTAATGTCTCAATCACGCTTGCGTGACATCAAGGAGTAATGCTTAACATAAATCCTTACTACATACCTTGTTTTTAGAGGCCAAAAACCCTTCTAGTTGCTTGAGAAGGACAAATTTGGATACTTGGAAGAGATACTAAGTTCGCCATGGGGAGATTTCCATGGGGACTGATGCTTGGCTGCCCTGAGAAGTGAGTGTCGTGGAGGGGAGCCCATGGGGTCAAGCATCTATGTATTCTCCTTGAATCCCATAATGAGTCTACCTCTCAAGTACCTAATGTCTTTGCCTACCATAAGAAATGTGGAAATGAGCATGATTGTCTTGAGTCTAAGTTGCAATATCTTGTATTCTTTGTTTGTCAAAAGTTGAATTGTGTATCATTCCAAAAACAAGACAAATTGATTCAAAACAAGGTTAAACATAAGAGCATTTCATCCAACAAATTTCAAAACACCTTCAAATATGGTTGTCAAACATTGTTCAAAATTTTGTCTCAACATGCATGTCACTTACATTTAAGTTCATCCTAAGTTGCATTTTGCAAAGTTCATTGTCAAGTACCAAGGTTAGATTTCACCTATGTCATACTCCTTTGCATATCAATAAGGGTCATCCATTTTGCATGTGTCCTCTTGCATTAAAGTCATACTATTGTCATACATTCATATTTCCATACCCTAGGTCTCTTTATCAAGCTTAGGTCATTATCATATCATATTAGGGTCACTTGCATACTAATTGCCCTTTTGCATATAGTCTCAAAGCTAGGTCTTGTCATACTTGAGTAATCCAAATCTTTGATAAACCCTAAGTCATTGTTAAGAAGTCTAGACCTTATCAAGTCTTTTGTCCTTTTGTCATCAATATCATTTCGTCAAACCTAGCTTAGTATCCAAGCATATAGGGGAGACATTGTCATCTTGTCTTTTGTCACTTGGTCCTTTTGTCCTTTGAGGTCTAGACATCATTTCAATTTCCTAAGGGTCCCTCTCTTAGATTTGCATTTCAAAAGTTTGTCAAAATCTTGAAAAACAACCAAAAACATAGATTGCATTTTCATCTATTTTAGTTTGCATTTAGTTGCATATCATATATTATCCTTGAAAAATTCCAAAAATATTGCATTTGCATAGTGACATGTCTATTGAAACAAGGTTTCAAGCACCAATGATGCAACAAAGTTTGATGTATCAACCGACAATGCAATCAAATTTTAATCCAATGCAATCACAATTCTATCCAACCCAACAACAAAGCAACATTGATCAAACTTTTTATGATGAAACAAATCTCCAAATACAAAAAGTAGAGGAGAAGCTAGCTTAAGAAAATGAGATACTGGAACAAAGATTGAAAAACATTCAAAAGAATAGATCACAAATGTCCAAAATGTTTCAAAAACTTCCAGGTCAAAATCAAAATATTGAGCCAATTGATGTCAAATCTCTTCTTGAACGATTAGACATACCATCTCTCCTCTCCCAAATAGAGATGATGAAACAATTTCAAGAAAAGAGACAACATCAATTTCAACATTATGTGCCTCCACAACAAGAACAAGAAGGTGTTTACTATCAATCAGGTTTTCAACCATCACAACAAATTGTTCAGCATATTCAACCAACACAACCAATGGTTCAATTTCAACAATATGTCCAACCAGCTATACAATGTCAACAAATAGTTCAACCAATGGTGGAATATCAACAAGTTCAATCAACATATCAATGTCAACAATTCCAACCAAACATTCAAAAACAAAGGTTGCAGCACACACCAAGCCAAAATTTGAACATGTCAAACCAATTTGATCAACATCTAGTTCAAAATCAAAACATGACATTAGACCATAACCAACTCCTTTCCAAACAAGTTCAAATTCTAGATCCAATCATGTCAAAACCTCAAAATAAAGGTGGCTTTATTGCAATGATCTTAAGGAAATGACCAAGTGAGTTCTTTGAGGAAGATCAAACTAATACACCTATATCTAGCAATGCCTCATCCCCTCGCAAGCAAATTGACTCTCTAGTGGCATCTATCCCTACACCTTTAGAAGTTTCACAAAAACCTTCCATATTGTCCTCATCAAACAATACACCCAAGGATGCAATTATCCAAGAGCTATCCATAATTGATTGCCATGATAATCCAATTCAAGATGCACATCCTTGTCATGTTTCAGAAATACAAGACCCAATGCCACCATGCACTTTATTGCCATTACCTATTTTAGACGACCCCATTCGAAATCCCTCTTCCTCATGTTCAAGCATTGATTCCTTTCCAAAATCCATCACAAATGTTCAAAGTGCATTTCCTTCATGCCAAAACATTGATTCCTTGCCAGAATCCCCCATGCATATCCAAAGTCCAACCCCATGTCAAGAGGATAATTTAGAGCACAAAGAAATGAGTCCTAAAGAAGATCAAGATCAAGATCCTGAAACCTTATCATCCCATCCAATTGTTGACCAGGATCCCATTTCCCTAGACACTCGCAATGATTCCCCTATTCTTGTCCATCCTATCTAAAGTCCTATTGACACTCCATTCCCTGAGCAAGATCAAGATATCCCAGTCCATCCAATCCCAAACGATCCCATTCCATTTCATGAACATGATGTCCTTTCAAATCCCATTGACATTCCACTTCCTCAAAAAGATCAAGATATCCTTTCCATCCTTTCCGATGATCCCATTAAAAGTCAAGAGTAAAGCACCTTTAAAGAGGATTCCAATGATCTTCCTCCTTGTCAAGATCAAATTATTCCTTCAGATCCTCCACAAGATCCACTTGTTCCTCCATCTCCTTGTCTTAATGCTTCATATACACTCCAAGATCACATTTCTTTCGATGATCCCATTATTTATCCCATTCCATCTCTTGAAGAGCCTGTCATTGAACCATGTCCACTACAAAATCCTAGTCCCTCTCATGATCCTAATCCCCCTCATGATTCTAACATGTCAGTGCAAGATGTTCATGAACCCATGACATTAACAATGGGTTCTTCCACTTTGGTGAAATCCGATCCACTTCAAGATCTCATTATTTCTCTCATATCATATCCACCTCATAATGGACTCGTGTCTTCTTCCCAAAGAAAAGAGTATCCCACAAGTCAAGATATTCATAAAGGCAAAGGAGTAGATCTCCATAAGCAAGAATCTCTTTATGTCAAAGAAGATCTTAAGGGTCATGTCTACACAACTCACTCTCAAGACGTTGGTATCCCTCCATCAAAATCAAAACATATCCCTTCCCCATCATTGCTTCCATCCATTTTAGGTCCTTATATTCCTTCATTCTCTATGCAAAGTCAGCAAAGGCACACATCCTTGAGTAAATTCCATCCATCCAAAAGAAGTCCATTTCATTCATATCCATCCATGCATTCGTTTCCCCCTCCAAGCAATTTGGATGCCAAGTATAAAAGTCATAAGTCTAGAAATCCACTTGTATTCAACGATCAACATGTCCAATATAATCGACATTTCAAAACAAAGAACAATATGATCTATAAAGAAAAAGAAATATCCAAAAGGCCACAAAGGCCCACTGAGCAAAATAAAGCAAAGTCAAAATATATATGGGTTCCTAAATCCCTTGTGCAAGCAATGCACTCCAAGGAACCACAAAAGCATGAAAAATCAAAAACCATGTGGATCCCTAAGAAGCTCCTTGAAGCACAAAAGCCTAAAGAAACATCCAACTTGGCATCCAAAATTGCTATTCCTCCATCCAAACCTCTCAAATTTATTCCTCCATCACCTTCTTTATCCATTTTGGGCCCTTATGTCCCAAAATCCATAGCCTTTCCTTCGTCAAAATCTCAATATCCAAAATACTTTTTTCCTCCATCAGTCCATCACCCCTCAAGGTGTGTGCCAATGTCGATCTTGCCCACATTTCCATCCAGTGAAGCCCAATTCTTCCAATACCCTATCCATTATCCAATTCATATTTTCCATCCTTCCATCCCTCTCGTCCAATCCTTTGCATAAATCATTGCCTTAGTTTCATCTCATTGTCCATGTCCTTATCCTACCAACGTCTTTGAGCATACTTTTAAAAGGTCATGGTCCATTTTTTTAAGGCTACTATCCAAACAAAAAGACGCTTGATTCCTTCTTCCATCCCCTATCATGTGTCCATCTTCTCTTGAAAAAGTCAAAAAAATACAAAAAAAAAAGTGAAAAATTCAAAAAAAAAAAGACAAAAGAAAAAAAAAAAAAAGTAAAGCAAAAATAATTCATCCACTGGTGAAAACCTGGCAAACATGCACCTTGGGCAAGTACTGTGATGAAAACCTGGCAAACAGGCATCATGCGTAATCCATGAACTTCTTGCATATTGTACTTGGGGGCAGGTTTCCTCCTACATATCCTATTGCCCTTCATTATGCTATCATACCATGTCATTACCCTTCTTATCCTATTGTCCCTCATGTCCATTTCCTCTTTCCACCTTTGATCTTGACAAGGCTGAGGATCGTCATGAGCATCATGCATCTTGTTTGCAGCTTTTAGTCTATCATAGCTTTTGGTCATTTGCCCATTTTCTTATTTCAACCTTTCATCCATATTCCCTGGCTTATTGCAACTTTCTACCACTGTCCCTTAGCCAATCCCGACCTTCAATCCATGTCCCTTATCCATTCTTGGTCTTTCTTATCCTATCCATATCTTATCACTATCCATACACTTTTTTTCATTCCTTGATCTTGATCTGACATAAGGACGCAAAATTTAAACATGGTTTCAAACACCTCTTGGCATGTCCCTCATGCCATGTTCCTACTTTACATTGTCATATCCAATCTCTTGTCCCATCACGCCATAGCCCTTGGAAATTGCATCCATATTGTCTCCATGATAAAAGGCCTTTATCTTCCCTCTATCCACCGTCATTTCAACAAGCCTATTTATTCACCTGTCATATTCCTTGCCTTGCTAGACACTGGGGGCAAAGTCATTAAAAACTAAAAATCTCAAAAACATTTAATAATGTCCTTAAAAAAATTCATAAAAAATCAAATAATGTCCTGAAAAAACTCCCTAAAAAAATTGAAAAAAGTCCTGAAAAAGTATCTAAAGATTCATAAAAATCAAATAAAGTCCTGAAAAAAAAATGAACACAAAAAAAAAAAAATAAAAAATTGTAAAATTCCAAAAACAAAAAAAAAAAAAACATTTTGCAATAAACCATCCCTTTGTGCATGGACAGATTACTGAGTATACATCCAATGACACGCAATCAAACATTGTGCTTTAATAAAATCATGCATTAACAGATGACCTTTTTCAATTAAATCAAACATTCAAACTGATCAAAATTGTCTTATCAATCAAATATCAACATCAAAATCATTTGTCCTTGTTACTGCTATCATGGGTCTTATATAAGGTGTGGTATACTTAAAACCAGACTGTGTCCTGTCTTAGACAGGGTACCGCATTTCCTGAAACTAGACAGCATGATCGTCCTATCAGCACTTTCAACTTTTGACAATGAAGATCAAGATGTTTGTCTGATTTGCTTGAATTTGTTTATCTTATCTTTTTATTGATTTATCTTTGGCTTCGGTCATGTTCCTATGTTGCTTGATGATGTCACTGAGTGATTTAGAGTGACCAGGATGGTTCATGATCCTTTTCTTTTTTGATTGCGAGTGTTGCTTGTCTATGATGTGTCTGTCTTTCGCAAATAGGGATGCATTTCAGCTCTGGCCTTCAATGCCATGATGCTATGCATCCATTTTGCTACATAAAAATAAAGGTTCTCACCTACAAAGTACATTACTGAACGCAAGTATTTCTTCATCTCTACCTGCCTCTATCTAATTTCTGCTTACTAACATTTCTTCGGTCCGTCTTGGCAGTCCGTTTGATCCTATCATTTTCTATCATTTTTATCGATCAATTGGCCTCTTTTCTGCATGTTTCCGGCCAATTCCTCGAGGGGGCATGCATATGTCATTATCAGTTGTCTGGGGCATTTTCATTATTGTTCTTTGAAACAACGCTTACAATCGCATTGTCTCAAAGAGGGGCAAAATGTAGACACCTAAAAATGGTCAACGCTTGCGGAGTCATACTTTAACATTTGCGCATTGCCTCATTTTAGGTTTTTGCGTCGCATTAACATTTCTCCTATGTCACGCACTGGGTTTTTATCATTTGTAAGCATCGAGTCATTCTTCTATCATCTCGCCTTCGAATTTGGTCTTGTCAACAACAACCTTCAGTCATGATTTTGGTCGATCTTTGTCCTTGTCAATCTTGTCATATTGCGATCGATTCGTCATCGATCCTTGTCCTTTCCAATCATGTCAATTTGGTCAATTTGTCATTAATTTTTGTCAACCAATCTCAATCAAATCATTTATCACATTGGTCATTTATCAATCCAAAATCAAATCAAATCGAGTCAATTATCTTTCAAGACCTAATTCGTCTTCTAGGGTTTTATGATTTATTCATTTAACCTCTAGGATTACTAAATTATTTATTAATCCTAGGTCTTCTCATTACAATTAAATCTTTATTTAATTGGCTAATTATTCTTCCTCTTGTAAATTAATTAATAAATGACAAATTATTAATTAATTTACCTAATTTCTTCTAGTTCCTATTTTCCTATTTTTCCATCAATTTCTAATTCCTAATTGTCATCAATTTTAATTTTCTAATTTTCTTAATTTCTAATTTCTTTTCCCTCCTATTTCATCTCCTAATTCCATGGGAATGACATTTCAATTTGTCATAAATTGTCATAATTGATAATCAATCAATTTTGACATAGAATGTGTCATAATTTGTCATCAATTATCAATCAATCAAATTGTGCATGGAAAGTGCATAATTTGTCATAATTTGTCATATTGATTTGCAATTTCCATTTGAATTGCATCATGCTAATCTTGTCATTTATCCAATTCTTCTATAAATTGGATGATTTTCTACAATCAAGCCCTTAACTAATTTTTGCGAATCCTTAATCAGACTATTGAATTTACACTTCGAGTATTCTTGTGTCAATGTCAATCTTGCTTTCACAATTAGGTGTATGCACTTGAAGGTGAGATCCACAACAAACCTATTTGGAGAAGAAAGAAGAACAATGGAGCCGCATGAAGGAGCATTTGAATCCCATCTTTGGTTTGCATGATATTTGCTTTTGAATGCTTTGTTTTTATGTCTCTATTGAGTGTGCTTAGGATTAGATCATTGCAATGTGTGTTTGTGATTGAGCTAATAATGATTAACATGTCTTTATACTTGCTTTGATGATACCTATTTCCTATGCTACACTATGATTCAACTATCAATCACATTTTGATGGACAATTATGTCTCTACCACTATCATCAAGGATAAAATGCCCGAGACTTCTACCCAAAGGCCCAAGATTGTCCTAAAAGGCATTGGATCTTCTTTCGAACCTACCTCTAAATATAATTTTACAACTCATCAAGGCTAATTCACTTTGCAAGGTGCTCCAGCTAAAAACACCACTTCTACATCAACCAAACCTGAGTATGACCTTGTAGAAAAGTTAGGGAAGACACCCGTGCTTATCTCAATCCTTGAGCTCTTATGCATATCCCCCACACATAAAGCCATTCTTGATAAAACTTTGAGAGACACTTCCATCCCTATTGATCTGAACGTGGACTAGTTTCAAGCCATGGTGGGATACCTTTCCTTTCCACACTCCCTTACATTCACTGAAGTTGACGATGCCTTCGCGAGCCAGCCACATAATGCACCCTTACACATTGAAGCCTTTCTACATAAAAATTGAATAAAACAAGTCCTGATGGATCGAGGAGCTAGTCTAAACATTTGTACATTGAACACTCTCAAGAAATCGGGATATTCTGAAAAGACTGTGAATTCTACACATGCAATCACCATAAAAGCATATGATGATGAGAAACACTCATCTAAGGGAACAGTCACCCTACCTCTTAGAGTTGGGCTAGTTACAAAGGATGTGGTTTGTCAAGTCTTAGACCTAGATCTCACATACAACATATTGCTAGGACGTCCATGGATTCATGAGATGAGTGCAGTCCCATCTACATATCATCAATGTATCAACTTTCCACACAATGGAGTTGAAGTGACCGCCAAAGCTGACCCAAATCCATTCATATATTGCAACAATCTACAACCTAGATCAGAAATAACAATACCAGTCAATCGAGAGGCTATTCCATCTTCAACATATGTGGATCTAGAATCCTTGAAACCTTCTACACCAAAGCAATCAGAGCTGAAAGAAAAATTCAAGATTAAAGACATGGGATGTGGTGAGTATATCTTTCATGTTGATCAACTCCCACTATCTCCTAAGGTATTCAGTTGACAGGAACAATCTACAAACAATTTGCAATGCCAAGGAATTGGGTATGAACCACCTAGTGTTGTGGCTACTAAGTCTGAATGCAAATCTCCTCTAGTGGTGCAAGCAACTCTTGATATCAATAGTCCTAAGAGTGGTTCCAGTGAAGAATCTATTGAGCATATCACTAGACCTCTTGAGAACTCACATAGCTTTACCATATCATCCACTCATTCCATTTCCATTCCTCTCCTATACTTGGATCAACAAGAATTACAAAATCCTTTACCAATTGGGGATCAAAAATCAAGCTTTGAAAAGAAAAATCTAAAACTCAAAAATAAAGAGAAGTCCTTCAGTCCAAATCGAAATCAAAAGCTATTGGACTCTACAAAAATCAAAGTCAAGGATAAAAATCCTATGAACAAAAAAGAGAAAGAGTTGATCTCCCCTAATATCAAAATAACTGGAGGCAAAAGTTCTAAAATTTCAAGTCAAAAAAAATACTTGTTGATCCTAAGTCTCTATAATGTCATGATACTTTCACTTCTTTTTGCAATCATAAGCCTTCATAACTCATCGACTTGTTCTGCACATCCTTTCCCTTCTAGTGATACATCATGGACCTTTAATGGAACTTCCTCAAAGGACTTTGTTATCAGGGATGCCCAAACTTCTTTAGGTGATACACATACGGGCCTACATAGTCCACACATTAGTAATTCTATCTTACTTCCTTCATCAAGAAAGAAAGTTGCTCGAGCTACATATCATTCAATCAAGGAATGACGCAACTGCAATCATAAAGTCAAGCCTCTCACATTTGAGGTAAGAGACTTAGTTCTCAGAGAAAATCCTAAAAATCAGCAAGACAGAGAGAAGAAGGGCAAGTTCGAACCAAATTGGCTTGGTCCTTACATCATTACAGCAACCTATGGATCCGGTGCATATCAACTCTCAACCACAGTGGGTGAACCTTTGGAGGATCCTATCAACAACATGCACCTTGGCAGGTTTTACACATAGCTCTTCAGAGTATCCTAATTCAAAAATACAAAAAAAATCAAAAAAAAAAAAAACACAAAAAGACAAAAAAAAATCATAAAACTAAAAAATTGTTAGTTGGTGAAAACCTGGCAAATAGGTGCCTTGTGACACAAAAAAATAAAATAAAAAAGAATAGAAAAACATTTTCATCCAATGGTGAAAACCACTTCGGTGGCGCCTTGGGCAAGTACCATGGTGAAAACTGGGTCACTGGCGCCATGTGTAGAGACATTGCTCCTCCCTCCTTCAGGATTCATTTTCATCCTTCACTTTGCACACACTCATAGTCTATTCATTCATAATAAATATACCCATTCCCATCATGGCTTGTTATTGATCTACCTAAGATTGGTTAGCCATTCATAATAACCCCCTTTTCACCCTTTCCATCCATAATAAATCAGCTCCTATCTGTGGCTAAGGCAAAACCTACGTCTAGTGATGGGTGTGGAACCGAATCATCACATGTTCTAAGGAGTATAGTTTCTTCTAGTTTCCTTCAGTCTATCCACGCACAATCCACAATAAAGCAGCATTTGCATTGCCAATCCACAATAAAGTATCAGTTGCATGGATTCAGTCAGTTTCAGATGAGGTACAATAGTAACAATGGGCTTCAACAAATCAAATATTTCAATAGACTCAGAGAACATATGGTTCAATGCTATCTATCCTTTTGTGGAATTAAACATTGTGACCATAGTCAAATAAGACTTATATAAGTGACAAGAGACACTAAACTTGAGGACTACAGTGGATGTTGGTGTCGAGTCTTGATTTTATTTTGATTTTATCTTTTGGGTGACATGTCTTTTATCTTTTCTGGGATATCTCTCACTAGAGACTCTATCTCCAAGATGTCTTTGACTAGAAAGGTGAGGATGGGGTATCGTCACCTTTTTTTCTTTGCTGTCTGTGGATTGTCTCTTAGTAATGCTATGACTTGTCCAAGGATATGAGGACACTGTGAGTCTAGTGTGAACTAGGGAATTCCTTGTTTGAGACTATCTTATCTCCATGCAAATAGGTACAATGACTTTCTGGGTCGACGTATGCCTCGATTGTCATAACCTACTTGCCATAATAAAGCTCAATGATGATAACACACAAGAAGCTCTTTCACTTTCATATCTTCTATCTTCCATCCCCCTTTTTTGATTGACCTCTATCATCCTTCTTGAGTCTGTGTAGCCTGCTATCACATGACTGAGTATAATGACACCAAAAATATTTGCATTTCATGTAGTTTTCACCTGCATTACCACATATCTCATTTCATACATACATATAGATATCACAATTGCATCACATCCTGCACACAACACATGTTAGCACATTTTACATTCTCATAATGTAAATAGTTATTTGCATTATCATATTCATCTGCATTTCATACATTCACATTTTCATTGGCATAACATATAAAAACATAAAAAATAAAAAATATTGCATTTCATTATGTACATATTTACATCCATATCATAACCATCACATAGAAACATACATCATGAAACATACATAACATAGGTACACATGCATATAGCTGCTGCAAAGATGAATCATCTCATATATATATAATCATAAGTGTCATAATACAATGATGTCAAAATCATATGACTACAATCACCCGAAGGTGTCTACATCATCATACAAAATGGTACAAAACTGATACATAGGGAGCCCTCTAAGGCTATGATGAACTCCCTCCCTTGGAGCCACCTGGCCTCGATGGAGTCTGATCCCTAGAAGGTCCTACCCCAAGATCATCTCTCCTACCCCCTCTATCTGGTGGTGGTGGAGGACCCATGACCCCACCACTAGATGCCTATCTGCTATCTCTCCCTCCAGTGGTCATCGCAGTCCGCGATGGTCTTTGGAAGATCCTAGCTCGCTGATCTGGTGGCACCACTCCATAGTAAAAGTCTCTCCAATAGATTATCTCCTCCCCTGCCCACAGAATATAGGCGTATTCAGCCCCTGTGTCCTCTGTTGCCTGCCTCACTACCCTTAGTGCTATCTTAGCCTCTTTATAGCATTGAATAGTCCTCGCCCATCCCACAGCCAATCCTCGTGTCACCCTATCTGGATAGAGGAACCCATTGATCACTCCTACCAGTACTACTGGTAGTGTTAATCCTATCTGTGTCATGGTATCCCATGCCATGTGTCCTACCCTCATCTCCAATCCTAGATCCTAGAACACTCATTTCAGTGCATCCCTATCTCTATCCCGATTGTAAGGAACTAACTCCCCATTGATCAGTATCTGCAGTATCCTACATACATCCTCTAAGGTGACTATCATCTCACCCATTGGAAAATGGAAAGTGCAAGTCTCTGAGTGCCATCTCTCAGCAAGTGCATTTAGCAACCCCATGTTCACCCGAAACTCAGGCACATATAGAATATGTCGTGAGCCCATAACCTCAATAGCTGCTCTATCCTCAAATGTCAGCTCCGGTCATAAACTCTGAGTCGATGGGAATCTCTCCCGTGACTCCAGCATAAGTAGGTACTCCTGTAGTCAAGCAAATCAACTATGTCAGTTAAAGTGGCATTCACTGTTCATCACAAAATGTTGCTTATTATCCTAAGTGCTTATGATACTCTATCCTCGTGACACTCACTATTCATCACAAAGTGTTGTTGTTTATCCTAGTGGTACTCCATGTTCATCACAAAGTACTACATGTTTTGCACTCCCTGTTCATCATAAAGTGCTACTCTTTTTAGTACTCCCTGTTCATCACAAAGTGCCTCGATCTATCCTATCCTAGGGCCTCAACTTGAGTGTATCCTCTTGAGTAGTTTCCTAATTGGCAACATATGTTCTATCACATAGTTGTCAATCCTAGCCCTATCTGCTATCCTAGTCTTCCTTAGAGGACCTGCTTGAGTGTATCCTCTTAGCATCTTATCCAATCGACAGAGTATGTTCATCATAGAACTGCCGATTCGACCTAGAAGACATAAACACACCTTTATGACATAAACACACTTACATACTGCACATATGTGCTTGCTCTGCACAGACGTGCCTATGCTCTACATAGATGCACCTTCTCTTCATATACATGCCCACATAGCACAAACGTGCCTGAACAAGGCAGATGTGCTCGCATTTGACAAAGACGCCTTTTCATTCATAGACACGCCTGGCACAAACACAGACGCGCCTAGCTAACCCAGATGCACCAGACACCAGCACAGATGTGCCTTAGCATTTTTTTACCCTTGCTTGACATATATAGAATGTGCATTTATTACCCTACCTAACATGCATTTATGACAACATTTATTACGACAAAGTACAAGGAGGTTTTGTCGTACTTACCGACTCTCCTACATCTGCTGGCCTCTAAAATCAGCGAATGCGATCGAATCTATGCACCAATGCCATCACTGCTGACTGTTGCTGCTCTATTCTCTCTCTGCACTCTGATCTCTTGGATGTGTGGATGACAATGAGGATGTTTTCCCCTCTTGGTCTATCTTATAGACTGCCCTAGCCCTCGTTTCCTGAGTCTGTCTTCATTATCTCATGACTCTGTCACTCTATCCTATCTTGTCAGTCCATTCTAGCCTTTCTTTCTTATCGAGAGATTGTTTGCGATCTTTTTAGACATTTTCATCCAATCTCTCAAGGGGGCATATCATTCCCATCTGGGGCAACTTTGTATCAGTTCATATTGTCTTCTTTGAAACAACGTGACAAGCTGCATTGTCTCAAAGAGGGGCAAAATGTAGACACCTAGATTGTCATGTCTAATTAAATAAATATTTTTATTTAATTAATTATCTAAGCCTAATTCTTCTATTAATTAAATAAATCTTTATTTATTTAATTAATTCATTTATCCTCTTCTAGCCTCATTTCTCATTTAAATAAATACATTTATTTATTTAGATTATCCTTTTCCTGAATTAAATAAATATCTTATTTATTTAATTGATCCCACTTCCTCTATTAATTAAATAAATCTTTATTTATTTAATTAGGTCATTAGCCTTTTCTACCTATGACACATGTCATTCATCTCTTAGTTCCTACACTACCTACTCTCTCATTATTTTATTATTTCCTTTACCTACCCTCTAATCATAGCCGACCATTTATCTTTTACACCTCTCAATCTTATCCCTCCATTTCTGATAGTGTCTTCTATATAAGGAGATGCTTCCTTCATTATCAACCCTCGCTGACTACCCGACTACTCTAGCATTCGAACTTTCATATGCGATGAAGCCTACTTGCAACCACATTTCCATTCTTTGTTGAGCTCTTGTGCATATAAAATCTGAGAGCAAATATATCAAGCAAGATCAATGGAGATAGGAAGAATGAAGATCCAAACCCTATTGGACATGTGATGGTATAATCTTTGTGATTTCATTCGATTTGCATTGTCTTAGGTAATCTTCATATGTTATGGTGGATCTTTGTTGTTGTTATGCTAGGGTTTTGTGGTTGAATTCATTTAGTCTTTCAATATTGTTGTTATCCACTTTCACCATAAACATTATTGACATCAATATATTCATATTCATTATCTGAAATATTAGGATCAACATTTTCATCATTAACAATGTTTTTGCTTATTTCTTCATCAATATTAACAAAAATAGGAGTTGTAATCGGAATAGAACTTGAACCATCATTTGTCTTAAGTATTTTATGTTTTGGAGAATTAGGTTGAGCTTCTTCATTAGGGGATTGTTGAGAAAATAGTATTATTACAATAAGCTTCTGGATTCAACTGTGTGCATTTTATTTGCATTAGCATTTTAGATCAAATGGTATTATGTCAAGTGTTGGTGTCTTTGGGGAAGAAGTATTTTGAGAAGCATGTTCATGAGCCCTCACATGACATCTTCATCGACATTCTCTTGTACACTGATTTCTTTTAATTTTATCTAAATGTTGTGATGGTTTAGGTTTATCAAGTGTAGTCTTATTTTTTTCTTTGAGGAAAGGATGCATAGGGGAAGGCCTTTTAGGTTTAACAATAGGAGAGGTTGGTCACTTCCCTTTGTACAATGTAGGAGGCAGAACTACGCCATATAAAGGAGGAATGGAAGGTTTAGGAAGGAGACCGGGTCCATCATGATGAGGAGGAATAGGTCTATCCTTAGGAGGAATAATATGTTTATCCTTAGAAGGAGGAATTGGTTGATTCTTAGGAGGAAGAAATTTTCTATCCTTGGGAGGACAAATGGACTCATCCTTAAGAGAAGGAATAGACACTTCCCTAGGAGAAAGAATATCTCTTTCCTTAGGAGTAAGGATAGACTTATCCATAAGAAGAGGCATATGATGATCATTAGTTGGATGAAGAGTAAGTGTTGGATTTATAGGTTCACTCAAAGATAAGATCTTCTCATTCTTTCATTTTTTATAAGATTGAAAAAGAGGATCACTTTTTGGTTTAAGAGGTTGGAATTGTTCAGACCAAAAATAATCGAGAAAAACATCTCTTTTCCTAACCATGGGTTGGAACATGCTATGATTAATAGTTATGATCTTTTTATTAAGAGGAAATTTTAAGTAGTTATGAACAACATAGGGGATCTCTTTCATGGAAGAGAGCCAAGGATGTCCCAACTTCACATGAAATTTTTTTGATGTAGAAATTATAGCAAAGTTAACATCTAAAGATTTAGTACCAACCTCAAGGGGAAGAGAAATAGAACCAATGGTAGGATAAGAGAAACCATCAAATATTTTCATCACCATATCAGATTTCTCATATTTCAATTGATGTAATTGTAAAGTATAAAGGAATTCTTCAGTTATCGCATTAACCATACAAGTTGGATCAATGAGCACCCATCAAGAGGTGCTTCAATAGTCTCACTAGAATCAAATGTGATACATAATTCCTTAGGAGGTTCCATTTTATCAGTGAGGCTCACCACATTATTAGACTCAAAGCCAAGATCATTGGGAGAGAAGGAAGATGTTTAGTCTCAATCACATTAGTGGAATGGGAAGGTAAAGGATCAGTGAAAATTTAAAGATTTTGATTAGGAGAAACTACTAATTTATTTCCTTTATCACTCACACTAGTCATAGATATGGTATTGTTATCAATCAAGTCCTAAATCTTACTTCTCAACGAATAACACTTTTTAGTTTCATGACCAAGTTTAAAATGGTATTGGAAAAAGGATTTGGCATCATAAGAAGGTGGTAATGGCTTAGTTGCATCACTTGGTTTAATAGGGGAAATTTTTAACACATTCCTTTGTAATAATTGCAACATAGTACTATGCAAAGATTGATTAGGAGGAATGAAGTATTTTCTAAAGTATTTGGACAAAAGAGGCACACCTATTGTGGCTGCTACTTGAGTGTTATTGTTTTCATTGAACTTGGTGAATCCCTTATTTTGTTTGAAATTTGCAAAAGGTTGTTGAGCACTTTCACTTTTATCATTCGAGGCCATTGAAGATGATTGTTCCAATTGAATCTTAATAAGGTGATAATTGTGAAGTACCATAGACAACTGCGTAAAGGAAGTAAACTAAGAAAAGAGAAGTTTATCCCTAATATCTTTTTGCAAATTAGAAATGAAAATTCTTTAAATATCTTGATTAGGCATATGAAAAGAAATTTGAGAATATGAAAGCATATATCTACCAATAAAATCAATCACTTTTTCTTTATTACATTGCTTGTAATTCATCAAATTAGTCAAGGTGATCTTAGGACCAATATTATTTTGAAATTGTTGAATGAAAGCATTATCCAATTGTTGAAATGTAGTAATAGAATAAGGAAGTAAAGAACAATACCATTAAAAAGATTTATCCCTTAGTATTCTTGTAAATAATTTAGCCAACAATCTTTGGTCATGAGAAAAGTCACTACACAAAGTTTGAAGTATTTTCACACAAGTCAATGGATCACCTTTTCTATTGTAAAGCTCCAATTGAGGAACTTCTACATGTTTAGGAGGGACATCTCGAACAATGTTATTGGATAATGGGCTCGCTACATCAAATGTTGGCTCAATATACATAGATTGATTCATAGAAGCAATTTGTTGTTGTAAGGAAGACATTGTTTGGGATAGATTATTGATGGTAGCTTATGCAAGAAATTTGGAAAAATTGATTATGTGCTACATTGATGTCAAGACTATCTTCTTTTGTTATCTATCGGGTTCTGAAAGAGTGGTTCGACTTTGATGATCATCAGGAGATTTGTCTCTGATATGTTTTGATTGGTGGAATTGGTTTGGTTCGGTTGTTCATGTCATTCAGATGCGTGTCACATTCAATTGGTTCAGGATTTGGTGATCTGGAAGCTATCATATGTTCTAGTAAGCCTTTTGGTTACCGGTAAGGGTTCTACTAATAGAGCTTCATTTAAGATCGTTTGATGGATTGAATAAGTGGTTTTGGTGCAGCTTCTAGAAGGTTCTTAGGATATTGATGGTTATCATGTTTGTGTTCTAGTTGACTGGTGGTATCTCATTTGGCTTATGGCGACCTATTTTAGGTTTAGTCTTATTTTGCTAGGTTATGAACCGGTTTATGTAACATGTTGGTGGATGCTCTTGATGCGTTACCAGTTGGATTTATTGTTTCGGTCTTAGGATGACTTGGATTATCATTGGTTTGCAGGTTTATGTAATGGATTTATTGTATTATCTTTTAGGTGTCTAACCTAATCGTTTAGGTACTAGGTTGGTGTAAATATGATTTAAGATCTCTTTGTAGATCATGGTATCAGTCATGATTATGGTATAATCTGTGTGCAAATAAAGTTGTAATCATATGCAGAATATCTGGTTGATCATAGGTGATCAAATTGGGTTTGTGTAAGAGGTTTAAGACCTCTGACATTGAGCTTAAACTAGAACTATACTCAGGCATAGGAGATGCTATGATTGTAGTTCAATCTTCATTCTAGAGTGTAGTTTGATGTTTTCTATAGTCAGTGAGACTCCTTTTGTGATGAGTAGTTGGCTCTAGGCTATTGGCCTTCCTACATGTGCATGCCCCTTATTGTAATATTTATTCATCTGATCAGTGGATAGATATTATGGGTCTCCAACCCCACCATGTTTTTTCGTCATTGAGGTTTTCCACGTATAAATCTATGGTGTTATGGTGTTCATCTTTGTGGTTGCATTATTACTAATTTTTATCTTCTTTTATGTTTACTGGTTATTGAGTTGTTATGGTAATAAGGTTAAATTTAATCAATCCGAAAGAACATTGATTCACACAAGATCCTGTATCCAAAATATATGGAGATAAGTTTGAGAAAAGAAATTCAAGTAGCTCTTGAGGACTATGATGCTTAAAGGTTGAGGAACATGAAGTTGCAAGATGAGCTAATATCTATGAATGATTTCATTTGTACTTTGCAAGAGAGGTTGTCATCTGCACAAGCTAAAAGGAAGGAACTCTATGATCAATTGCAAAATCAAGATGATGGAGAGAAGAATGATTTAAAGGAACTATGTTAGAAGCTGAGTCAGGAAAGTGGTGTCATGAAGAATGAAATACAAGCCCTTCTATGAGGGTGTCTAAGGAGATTGAAAATTAGAAGAAGAATGAAGAAAATATTTCCAAATCTCTGAAAGATAGATCTAAGGAATGCATTAGGTTGCCGCATGAGAATGATATATTGAGAACTGATTTATTACAATCCCAGAACAATGAGCAAGAGCTGGAGAGCATGGTGATAGTTCTAAGAGGTGATTTGGATACTACAAATGAATACATAGATAAGTTCAAGGTTATTTTTTCTAAGCTTCATGAATTATTGAAGAATTAGAGGGACAACGGAGACACTAGAGGTCTTGGATTTGAACATGGAGAAAGCTCTGGTACTACAAATCAGGATGACACATCTGGCCATAAGAATAATCAGGAGAATGTGGGAGACAACCGAAATAGGAGGTCATGAGTAAGGCAACCCATTGCACATTAATTTAATGGTAGATTCTTATTCGAAATAAGTTTGGTCATATGGCAAGTCAATGTAGAAATAGTGTCAATCAGAATAACAATTCAAGTACCGATCAATGTTTCAATTGCAAGAAGTATGGTCATAGGACACTAGATTGTAGGATGAATGTGAAATGTCATACATGTGGAAATTTTGGGCATATTGCTAATCAATGTAGGTCGAGGAATGGTCAAGATTACAACAAGGCAATTCAGAAAAAACAATGTCATTTGTTTTTTATGCAACAATGTAGGACATATTGCTAAATTTTGCAAAAGTGAGAACCTACTGACAAGAAATGATGAGAAGGGAAAACATAAGGCTGATGATATTCGGATGGAGAATGAGAATAAGTGGGCTATGAAGTCTAAGGATCAATCAATAGAATCAAATTCCCTAGATGTTCATCTAGCTAAAGCATATACCCCAGTTACTCAACCAACAGAGCAGAATGTTCCTGCACTGATAGGAAACTCATTTGGTAACTAAGGCATTCACCTTAGGGGGAGGCAAATTAATGAAAGATCTTGCATTTCCCTTGGTAGTGATCTGAAAGCTTTTTTGAGATTTTGGAGAAGTCAGTTTGGAGGTTAACCGATAAAGATTTGTTGAAAATTGTATCTTAGATCTGGTTTGGTTATCGATAAGTCACTTTATGAGTTATGGTTTGGTCATACACCTACAGTTAAGTATTTTAGAATCTTTTGTAGTAAATACTATATCAAAAGAGATTATTCCATTGGAAAGTTTGAACCTAGATGTGATGAAGGAATATTTCTTGGTTATTCAAATGAAAGCAAAGCATATAGATGTTAGAACAAAAGATTGCAGAGAATTGTGGAAAGTGTTAATGTCAAGGTGATTGAACAATACAGAGGTCAAATCAGAACTTATGAGAGAGAACCGAAGGGGGAATTGACCAGAATATAACCATGAACACCTATATTGGAACAAAATGTTGAGTCAGTTGCTCCAGAAGTATCAAAAAATTCAATAGTAACTGAAGATCAAAGTAGAGAAATAGAAAATCAGAAGACTCCTAGGTATGTAAGGTTGAATCATTCAAAAGATTAGATCATTGGAGACAAGAGAAAATGAGTGATGACAAGGAGAAGGTTGGCAGCTGATGAGGTATGCTTAATTTTTTTAATTGAACTGGCATCAATAGATGAAGAATATAAGGATGGATGTTGGATGAAAGCTATGGAAGAGGAATTGGATCAAATAGAAAAGAACAACACATGGACTTGGATGTTATTGGAAAAAAGCTTGATTGGTTTACAAAGAATATTTTCTGAAGGAAGGAATTTATTATGTTGAATCCTTGCTCCGGTAGCTAGGATTTTTAGATATTTTCAAGGATTTTGAGATATGGTTTGTGGTATCCTAAAGATGATGACTTTGCAAATTGGGCTAGAGATATAGATGACTAGAAAGGCACATCTAGTGGAGATTTCTTTCTTGGAAAGAAACTTATTTCATGGATGAACAAAAAATAGTCATGTACTTCTTTATCTACCGCTGAAGCTGAGTATGTTGTTGTTGCTATTAAATGTACACAAGTTTTATGGATGAATCAAATGTTGAAGGGTATAAGGGTAGATTGCAATGAATCAATAGTTATTCACTATGATAACTCTATTGCTATTGACATATCAAAGAATCCAATATTTCATTCTAAGACAAAGCACATATCAATCAAGTATAACTTTTTGAAGGATACAGTGGAAGAAAATGAAGTCAGATTGGTTTATGTGAAAACTAAAGAGAATATTACAGATATCTTCACTAAACATTTGCCCAAGGAATCATTTGAGAGAAATTGGGGGTCTCTACCCCTCTAGTTGAGACTTGAGTGATGCTAATTGACATCAGTCCCGTATGCATTATCAGAACTATCATTCATTCCCGATTGATGAGTCGGTGCTACTAGTCAGGGGGAGTAGTCAATGTTGGCATTGAGTTGTCATTGATGTCAATTGGTATTGCAGGCAGGCTATCGGTAAAGGTATGTAATCCGGTATAAAGAAGAGTGAACTGATATGATGGAAGCCCAATAAGGTATTGAGATGATTAACATGAAGGCTTGTCAACCGGAATGGTGGAAGACAAGTAGGTATTGAGACTATCAGTGACTTCACTAGTATGAGGTGAGATGCATATGTGTTAGCATGTTGAGTGATAACTAGTAAAGCATGAATCAGTTTGGAGGATGGCTGCATGTTTATGATGAAGAGGTAGAATGTTAAAATGATCACAAACCACTGGAGGTGAAGACGTGGTACTGATATAGTGTGTAGTACCAGTTAGGCAGAGGAGAAGGTCTCACCGGTAAGAGCTTGTGCTGATATGAGTTTGTTGAATGCTCAAAGCTGAGTATATGACCATTGTGATGCCATGTGGAGCTGAGGTGGCAAGCATGCAGAGGTCCGTGAAGTTTCCATCGATATGGTTGTTAGAATAGATAATCGACATTAATGAAACAACCACAAATCATGAGATGATAACAGATTTATGTAGCTCAAGGAAGAAAGAATGACAGAGAAAGATCAAGGAATAGTTGGCACCTGCATCGAAGCAAAGAAATTAGAATGCAAGAAGACCTTAGAAAAAGGCGTACACATGCATTCCTTCAATGTAGGTGATTGATAAAAGTCAGATCGAATCAGATTGGATGCAGATTTGGTCTAAAAAAGGAAACCCTAACCGCCCTTAGTTTTGAATTGATTCTTGGTAGGAAAGCTGAAGATTATATATGATGACATGAGACTATGATTGAGGCTATTGCAGAGTGAAGACAAGTGTGAAATTGTTGTCTAAGAGCCAAAGAGATAAACACTTAAAGTGTTTATGAGAGAAGCATTGACTGATAAGGATAAGCAGAGTAAACTGGTGTAAGGAACAACTGGTGGAGCACACATTGAACACAGTGGAGACAAACCAATAGAAGTTGTTCCTGATTAAGAGTGATCAAGTGTGAGTTGAAAGAGGGAAGACATTGTGAAAGGGGATTTAGAAAAGTTATCTACAAAGTCAAGTTGCAGAGTGGGTGGAGAGAATACAAACTGGTAAGGTTGAAACCAGTAGAGGCAAATATTGTAAGGTTGTAAAACTTCATTTGCAACAATGATTTCATTTGTATAACTAAGTTTAATATTGTTTTCACTAATTTGAAGCTCAGTACATGGGTTGTATCTCCTTTAGGTTGTAGCCTATAAATTGTGCAGAGGTTGGTTCTCCTTAGACTTGGTGCTCATAAATCAGGGGTTGGTGACCTAAATATTGTAATGAAAGAGTTATTTTGAGGTTGGATTGGAGCAAAAGATCTCCAGTAGCTATTTTCACCGAGGTTTTTCCCACATTGGGCTATCCTCATATATATCTGGTGTTGTGTGATGCATGTGTTATATTAATGTTTTAGCAAGCCCATTCACACACCTTGTTTGCACTGTTTGAGGTACCAGTTAGTACTCATTTTGTTTTATATATTGCCGGTATCTTCTTGTTGAAGGAAAAGAGTTTAAATCACTGATTCACCCCCCTCTTAGTGATCCATTCTATCCAACAATTGGTATCAGAGCATAGGTAATGTATTTTGTCAAAAGCATTCTCTAGCTTAGGTAGATCCTATCAAGTGTTCACAATGGGAAGAAATGAATCTGTCTCCTCAAAAGCTCCTATGTTTGATGGTGTCAACTATGCCTTTTGGAGTAGAAGAATGGAAACCTATTTGAACTCTCTAGGTTGTGATGTATCAATGTCAGTTGTCAATGGGTATACAGTCCCTAAAAATCCCCCTCTTGATCCAGATGCTAATAGGGAATATGAGAACAATTTTAAAGCTAAGAATGCCATTCTTAGTGGGTTGTCTAACAATGATTTTGTCAAAGTTATGCATTTCTCTTCTGCCAAGGAAACTTGGGATAAGTTGCAAAGGATATTTGAAGGTGATGCTAAAGTTAAGGAAGCCAAGTTGCAGACATTGAGAGCACAACTTGAGGGTTTGAAGATGAGAGATGAAGAGAAGATTGCTGACTATCTCCAAAGGGTTGATGAAACAACAAACACTATTAGAGGAGTTGGAGAAGAAATAAAAGTTGAGGTGGTATTGAAGAAAGTACTTAGACCTCTTACATCTAAGTATCATACAAAGGTCTCAGCAATAGAAGAAGCAAAAGATCTAAAATTTTTTACAATGGATGAGTTGTATGGCTCCCTAACTTCTTATGAGATGAGCACTACCGGTACTAGTTCTATGAAGAAAGAAGCTACATTATGTTGGAAATTGCATGATTATTGCATTAATGATATGTTATGTTGTCATTGATGTCAATTAACCGGTAATGATATTTTTGTAATATTGTTTTATAATCGATAGGATGAGCTAGTGAAGAAACTATAACTGGTAGGAAGAATTTGTGGAGTGAACTAGTATTGCTATATATTGGAGAATTGAACCGATAACCGATAAACCCTACTTGCTATTTTTTATAAACCCTAACCAATTAATTTTGGTGAATTGGTTATATTGGTTTACAATCTGATGATGAGCGGCAATGATTATGACATGTATGATTATTGTATGCAGACAATTTCAAGTGATCTTGGCGAGTTGATGTAATGTTTTTTGCCTAGGGAATGAGCAAGTATATTGCATATAAAAATGAGCCTGTGATGAGTTACTAAGTTTGATGAAGCGGTGATCAAGGAGCGATTAAGGTTTTCTTGATTGATGTGCAGAGATTGATATGTAATCTAATGGTCACACTTGAACCAACTTGTTTCTAATCTCTATGAGAATTAAGTTTTTGTTGTGTTATCGACCTAATTGATTTGTTTATAAGGTCGATGAGTTGTTTAGTTTTAAGAGTTGGCAAAGATCAGTTGAGTGTGTGGTTGCCAAACCAGACGATGTATCTGCAGTTTGAGTTAAAGGCATATAGGATCATGAAAAGGATCTGATCAAGCAAGTGTAGTGCTATTCAGACAGATCAACAAACTCTTCTTGTTTTCTAACAATTAAAGAAGAATTTAAATCCCCTAACTGGGTAAGCTCTAACAAGCTTGGTACTATTCAAATCCTCTAACAAGGTGATCCATTAGCTTGGATTTTCAAATCCTCTATTGAGGTTACTCCTTAAAGGGTATTGCTTCTAACAAGGCATTATAATCAACCCCTTAACTGGGTGGTCCCTAACATGATTTGTTCTTAACAAGACTTTTGTAAAGCTTTAATAGGCTAAGCTCCTAACAGGGCAAACTTTAGAAGAGTTTAGATAGTTATCTTGTGAGTCTCATCTCACCGTGGTTTTTCCCATTTGGGTTTCCACGTCAAAAATATTTGTGTCAAGTGGTGAATGTTTTTGTGGTTATCTTCTTATGGTTGATTTACTTAACTACTTGGATAAGTCATGATAACCAGAAGCATTGAGAAATGAAGTTTGTTGACATATGAAAAAGCATTTGGATGTTTATGAGTTTGAAGTTGTTTACTGTTAATTTGTTGTAAGAGTGAATCAGGTTATCTTATGATTTTTTATCTTGATAGTGGTATTACATTGATAGTTCTAAGTTTACTTTGAGAGATTGATTTTGAGATTGGTGAAGTTTGTATTAGTTTTTCTATCTACTGATTCACCCACCCCCTCTCAATAGTTGACCAGATACTTATTCTTTCATCATACCATCAATTGGTATCAGAGCATATCGGGTCCTCTAATGTCTAAGCCTAGTAGCTTGAGGTAAAGATATTGTAGATCATGATGAAGAAGGAAGGTCCGAAGTTTAATAGAGAGAACTATAGGATATGGAGTGACAAAATGAAAATTTATATCAAGAGTCTGGGAAGCCAGTATAGGGGACATGTAGATACTAAATGTGTTGCACCTACTAAGATTTTTGACTGATGATTAGAAGAAAGAGAAACAAGAAAATCATCAAGAATTAGAGGTTATTATTAGTTCTTTGTTTGATGCAGAGTATGCAGATGTTCATGGTCTAGAGACTACATATGAGGTATGGAAAAAACTTGAAGAGATTTATAGCGGTGATGAATATGTTAAGATTTCTAAAGAAGAGAGTCTAAGAGGAAAGTTTGATGACATGTGGATGGCTAAAGGTGAGAATATCCAATAGTATGGTCAAAGGATAAAAGAGATAGTCAATGAAATTAAGAGTGCAGGAGGTAAAGTGGAAGATGCCACAATGTTTAGTAAGATACTGAGAACCCTGCTACTAGTCTATGCTATCTAAGTTGCAACCATTCAGGAGCTGAAGTCCATTGACAAAACTAGGGTAACTCTTGACTCCATCATTGGCAAGCTTACTATTTTTGAATTAAATAGTTATGATGGTAGTGTACAAAAAATTGAGTCTCCATTTAGAGCTTCTGTTTCTAACCCATCTGTGAGGAAAAGTAGAGATTCCAGTCACAATTATGAATCTAGATCCAACAGAGAAGCTGATGATGAAGACAATTTATTTGAGCTTTAAGCATTTGTTGTCTTGATGGTGATTGCAATTTATTCATCTCTTGTTGTCATTGATGAAACACTCTCACACACACATATGATTACATTGACTATCGGTGTAACTTCAATTGGTTTACACTGTCAACTGGTATGTTTAAGATTTATCTCTAATTAGTACTTCATGTCAATCGGTATGTGCATAAGAGACAACCTATGGCTACACTAAGTCAGCATCAAAATGAAGATGGAGATCAAGTAGAAGATTCTAGGACAGTGGTTCATATGTTTTGTTCCAAATGGTATTGACTATTCTAACCGGTATCTTATTTTGTGATGAGTTACTAGCACCAATATCTTGGTGGTCATTTTTGTGATGAGTTTTGATCACTTGTCTAGATACATTGCACCTAGGAAATTATGTTTTTATTTCCTTAGGCCGACATAAGATTTTGATGTCTATTTTAAGACATCTTAGTGAGTCATTTGAAATATATAGAGAATGAGTATCATTATGATGTTATGCGAATACTGATATGCATCAAGAGTGAAAGCTTTTGTTGAAGAGAGATAAGTGTTAAGATGAAGAGAAGTGTTGAATGTACTTAGAAGGATCAGATCAAGCAAGTATTGTGCTACTCAGAATAGATCAAACCATTCTTGTTGTTTTCTAATCATTACAACAAAATCAAATCCCTGAACCAAGTAAGCTCTAACAAGCTTCATTGTACAAATCCTCTAACAAGGTGATCCATTAGTTTGGATTCTCAAATCCTCCAACAAGGTTACTCCTAACAGGGTAGTACTCTTAACAAGGTATAAGCTTTTAATCAAGCTTTGGGATCTCTAATATGATTCGCTCCTAGCAAAGAACTTTGTAGTCCTTAACCAGTCAGTTATCTATTACTGCAAATAGTTAACTTTTGAGTTCCATCTCACCGTGATTTTTACCTATTTGGGTTTTCCACTTATAAACACTTGTTTTATGGTGGATGCTTTAATTTTTGTGGATGTTGTTATATCATTTTGGATAACATGTATTTTGTTTTTAAATGCTTGGTTAAGTTTATCTACTAGTTAGTGTTTGAAGTAGTGTTTTATTTGGTGTCATTGATTCACCCCCCCTCTCAGTGCTTTTCAAGTCCATCAATTGGTATCAGAGCCTAACTTCTTTGAAGCCTAACCACTTAGAAGGGAGTCTTGAAACTACCATGGGGGACAAGAGCTACTTCGAGATGGCTAGAGAGCTAGAAGCTAGTAGAAATGAAGTTGAATCCCTTAGGGACAAAGTGAAAGCTTCTCAAGTCAAAAGGAGAGAGATATCTAAAAAAATGTTAGAAATATCTGATAATAGTTCTTTAGATGAAGCCAATATTGAAGCTTAAGCATAAGAAGCTGAAAATTTGAACTGTGAGAAACTGAATCTAAGGAAAGAGCTAGAAGGTCTCACTATCCGCATGAGTCAGGAACTGGAAGCCAGAAGAGCTGCTGAAGATCTTATCAAGGAAAGAGATCAAGAGATTATAAAGATCAAAGAGGAAAAAGACACTAAGCATGAGAACTTGATTGCTGAAACAAAAGAAAAGGAGAACCTAAAGATAGATCTTCAGCTGGCATCATCTCTGAAAGAGAACCTGTCTGAGCATAATGAGGATCTTGTCAAAAATATTTCTGAAGCCAATGAGAAATTGGAGAATTTCATCAAAATTATACCATGTTGGAAGAACAAATTAAATCATAGAGAATGAAGGGTGATATCTCTCTACTTGGTTTTCATACAACTAAAAAAGGTGAATCCTCTGGTACAAAGAGCAACTAACCAAAGAACAAAACTACTCCTAAAGTCAATGAGATTACCGGTAAGAAGGTTTTTTAACATTTCTTATTTGTTTTCCATAAGCTTGGTCATATTGCAAATGTCTATAGAGACAAACCTAACCGAAATGCAAATTACAATACTATTGCTAGGTATGTGTCAAGAAAGTTTGAAGGTCATTGCTTCACATGTGGAATGTATGGGCATAGACATGTTGAGTGCATATATGGAGCAAACAATTATGTACCACACATGCATCCAAGTCCAAATGGTGACCGGATAAGGAACTTTGATAACTGGGTAAACCTGAACTAGCAAAGATCCTATGAAAACCAGTTTAGTCCATTCAAGATGGAAAAGGTAACAAATTTTATTTTTGCCTTCTATAATAACTTTGGTCATGTGGCTTTGAACTACAGAAGAAGAATAGGAAGAGGAAATGCATGACCTTGGAGATCATCTGGTATGGTCTATTACCACTGCAACAAATCGGAGCACTTAGCAAAATTTTGTAGATCAAGAAATAGAAAATTGGTCAACTCTTTCAAGGATTAGAAAGGAAAGCAGAAAGTTGATGTTGAGGAAACTAGAGAGGATATGAATCGGATTGAAAGAAGAAAAGTGATGACTCACCTAGAGAAGAAACTGTTCCTTCACCTACTGAAGAGAACCCTGCACCGATGACTTAAGCCTATTTTAACATGGCTAAGGGGAGCTTAACGCTAAAACATCTCCGGACCCCTTGTAAAATGAGTGGGAAAGAATTTTTGAATCATGAATTTTGGTGACTTTTTGTTGACATGTTATCAACTAGTTTTTCAATTGAGCAGTGAAATTAGGGTTTGTAACCCTAAAGTGTGAGCATTTATTGCAGTTGGTAAAAAGGATAAAAGCAAGTTTTACTTTGTCATTTTTACCCTAACTCTTTCAAGAAAGAAATTTGAAGCGATTGCAAAGCTGAATAAGATTGTCTTGTTGTCAATTGGCGAATTGTTTCTTGATTAGAGAAATTAAGTTGAATAGAAAGTTGCAAAGAGGTGAACTAGTGTGCATTTGGGCATTTCAACCGAGAAACAGAGCAACGTGAAAGAAATGAGGTATTTCTTTGAGTATGCCACTTTGAAACTTGCTTATCTAGAATGGCATCTACTTCTAAGTCTGTAGAGAGGTTGATGATCACTGCTGAGCCTGAGAAAGCTCTAAAGGTAGACCAAATTATGTCTTATAATGCATTGTCGCAATTCCCAAGTGGAGTTGTCGTCAAAGGCAAGTTGTCTAGTTATATAGACTACAAGATAGAAGATTTAGGAACTGTACACATTTATAGATAGTGGAAATCACTCTGTGATAAGAACAGAATGATTGAAACAAAATATGCTAGGGTTTTTGAAAAAGGTTATTATAATGCCACCTAATTTCTTGAAGATTTTGAGGAAGAACACATCAAAATCATTTTGAGCCGAGTTCACAGAGAGAACATTTATTTAGAAAGAACTCACACAATAAGTAAGGAAGCTATTTGGGCTATAACTAGTTATTTCTCAACTGGTGAAATTCCTGTGCTAAGACGAATTTCAAAGGATACTGTCTTCAAATTAACCAATTCTACATCTAATGGGCATGCTTTTTCTATCAACAATATTAAAGACCCTATAGTAAAGCTAGCAGCAATGGTGATAGGCTACCAGGTATTTTACTCCAGTAGACTTAATAGTGTTCCATCTGTAGCAATTCATACAACACATAGAATGATTGTTGATAATGCAAATTATGATCTCTATGAAGCCATCAGAGGGCAATTCTTTCAAAATTTGCAATCTATTAAGAAGGACAACACTCAAAAGTTCAAATATGGTCAGCTATTAGTTGGGTTATTTTTCTATTTCAAAACTTCCTACCAGGGATTGGAGACATTGAATGGTAAAAAGACCTACCGGTCAATGCATAGATCAAGACCAACATTAAGGCTATGAAGAATACCTTTTCAGCTTCCTTGAATAAGTATTTTAATGAATTTCAGAAAAAGATGAGCATGAGAATGAAATTACCTAAAGATGTGGTAAAATACTTTGCAAAAAACATAGTCTTCACTGTTACCATGGACTTTTGCCTGATGCAAGCAATTGAGCCTAGAGAGGAAGAGATGGAAGATATGAACTATGATGTTAATCATGATTTACTAGTTGGCTATGCTAATACCCTATTAGCATCACCTAAAGATAAATAACAGGCAAAATTGGACACTGTGGTAGTTCAAGTTATACCAATAGAAACTGGTACTATACCTATAGCTAATGTGAAAGGAAAGAAAAAGAAGTCTGATGAAATGTCTCCTGTGATAAAGACCACAAGAGTGACTTGGATTATCCTAACCAAAAAGGAACTGGCACCTAAAGTTTATGTAAAGAAGGAGAGTGTACCAAAGAAGAGAATTCAAAAATTGATTTTGCAACCAGAGTCTAAGGGAACAGATTCTGAAGAAGAACCAAAGAAGGAAAAAGGCAACTACACCTATTGATATAGCTACCTACAAACTTGACATGGTTTTTCAGAGAACAATGAAGACACTAGGAAGGAATAGGTTTGACAATGTCAAAGAATATTTTAATTCTTTCACTGAAGATGAGCAGAAGCAAGTCATTCAATAGGTAATCACTTATTTGGGTTATTACAATAGATTTTCGCATGGCTTGGAAAAGGATATTTCAATCTCTTTGTATAATACTCTTTTAGATAAATGGGAGGAAGCTATTCAATTGGAAATGAAAATTATTGATGAAATATTTTACAATATTTTCCCAATTTATCCTTGGATAGAATTAGTGCTTTAGTTGAGCAATAAAAAGTATATTTTGATTTTAAAATGAGAAGATTGAAGCTTCTTAATGCAAAAAGGGCAATTATTGAGTCTGAGACACATCAAATAGCCTATGTAATCAAACAAAGGGAAGAACTCATCCACTATAGAAATAAGGATAATACTACAGATGATGTTCCTCTACTAGAAATGGATGAAGAGGAGATTGTTCAACCTGACATAGTCTATCCAATCAAGAAGAAAGTTGATTCCATTATTCTTGTTGATGAAGATGTTTAGAACATAGTGGACCTATCTGGAGACAACACTGCACCTGATATGGAGCCTCCTACAATTACTGAAGTACATGTTACATTAGTTGATCAACCGGCTATTCAACTAAAAGTGTGTCATGCCCAAACTTTTAGGCAAAAACACACACAACAAATTTTTTTTTCAAGACTTAATTACATGCAACCTATACTTAATTAGATGTGACAACTTAATAGGTTTCTCCATGCAGAACCTTAAATTATAATGAAACGTTCTTCTAACATGAGTGATGAATAGAACAAAATTATCTAGAAGCCTTAGGTTTCTATAAAAACCCCGAGATGAAAAAGTTAGGATATTCCTAACATAACGAATTATGATAACTCCTATAATCAAATGAAACAATATGATTTTATAAGGACAATAATAATTTCACATCATATGTCCCTTTTATTATGGTTGCAAATTATAAATCTTAATTAGATCGACTTCTACTAAATAGGCATTAATATAACTGTTAGGATTCCCATAGATACTGAGAGGGGGGGGTGAATCAGTATTTAACAAGTGAATTGAATTTCTTAACTTAGAACATGTAGAACATATTATAACAGTGTACCGATATGCAAGAAATAATGCAATAAACAGAATTAAAAGCAACCACATGAAAAACACACCATAACATAATGATTTAACGAGGAAACCCAGTGTGGGAAAAACCTTGGTGGTCCGATTTGTGACTCACAATATTCACTTACTGGCCAATAAGAGAATATTACAGCTACAAGAGGGGCCTACACATCCAAGAAGGCTAACTGCCTAGAGCTCATTGCTCAATGGGAAGTCTCATTGACTTACAATGATGGATTATACAAATCTAGTATCTTGTACTGCTTCAAAATAATGCCAGATCTAGTACCGATTTCTGCTCTGCTTCTTACATAAACCCTTAACCTATAATTTGCATAATAGGTCTACCTTATTTTGCCTAAATATGATCTTCTTTCTTACTTCCAAATGTTATACAATGATCTCTCTTATATAAGAGTCATTTTACAATGATGCCAAGTCGTCTTACAAAGATTTTACAATAATAAACAAAATACAATATAACAAAAATCCTGTCGGCCTCTGTGTCGGTATGCTTCCTTTCTCTACCAATGTCGGTGGTCTGAGTGCTGGTGTAGAGTCTGATCTTGTTAGTGTTAGTTTAATGCCTTGCCAGTGCCATAGGATTATAAGGTTGCCATCAATGACAAAACCTTCAATCACCTACAATGTCTCATTGGAGTGTGCATATGCCAACAATCTCCCCCTTTGGCATTGATGGCAACACTCATGAGAAAATTCAAAATTGTATCCTAAACTGTAATCCAAAAATGTTTCCAAAAATATGTTACCAAAAATATAAGAGCTCCCCCTGAGTAGATAAGTCTTCTGCCGGTTATTTTCTCATACTACTACTCCCCCTTTGGCATCAATGGCAAAGGTTGCCAAGATGTTAGTAGAATTGTAGTCTCACTCAACCTTGTAACTGGGTAGTTACAATTTGAAAAAGATCTGCCAAAATCAAGTTTATACTTTCCATAAACTTCTTATTGTCCTTTATTGTTGTCTCTGTTCTTTTAACTATACCGGTGAGGTGCTGCATATGTTGTGCTGGTGTTCTCTGTCCCTATACTAGTGCCTCAGATATTTCCTTCCATAATGATGCTAGATAGTCCAATCTTGGACTCAGTCTTAGTCTCAAATGCTTTGCCTTATTTACTATTATCTCCTTTTCTCTTTCTAACTTAAGTAATCCTTCCTGAAAACTGGTTATCCTTTGCTCAAAAACTGATAATGTATCAGGTGAGTTAACAAAATTGTCTGCAAGTTTATTGATTTCATCCTGTACCTTGCTCATTTTCTTATCTATGTCTACTGTCAAAAATTTTGTCTTGCAAGTATCTTTATACAGAGTTTTAAATTCCTTTAATAAGTTGCATAGCTCTGGTAGAAGTGTGTCAAATTCCCTAGTACACTTCTTTATCTGATCTTCAAAGAATTTTTTCTTTTCAATTTCTACCTTATTCTTCAATGTCTCTTCCTTTATTTGCTCAATAGTCACTGTGTTCTTAGTGATGTATTTACACAAGGTATCAAGTTGCTTTAAATAATCCTTATTGTCTATGTTACAGTTAGGAGCTATTACCTTCAAAATTGGGATTGTGTCATCTATAGCTTTATAAGCCTGTGAACTACAATCTGTTATCTTTTTGATGGAGTCCAAAAGTACTTCAATTACATTTATTGATTTGTAACCTATTGAGGAGGAAGCAACATTCTAAATTCTGTCGGTGGAGGAAGTAACCAAGCTTGCAGTGACATCTGGTAGGTTAGTCTGTGTTTCCATTTCTTTAAGCAATGGTTTTTAATCTTCTTCTGTTGCCGGTGGCACTGTTTCCATGTGAACCTGTTCCTATTTCAGAGCCTGTTGCTCTGCTTGTCTCTCTATTTTTTGCTCTGTTTTAGTCTCAGTCTGAGTCTCTACCTGTTGCTCTATTGTATTGTCAATGCTGTTAGTTGTCGGTGGCTCACTAGCCTTATCTATTTTGTCGGTTGTTTCTTTGTCTATTACAATGTTGACCTTTTGTGTATCAACATCAACTGTGTACAGTACCTTTGGATTAGGATTTGTATCCTCTGTGTCCATACTGTCATCTGTCAGTTGATCTTTAGTAGTTTTTACCCATGATGCAATTTGAGGAGATGGGGATAAGTTATCTTTAACTTTGATACTCAAAGGTCCACCAACCTTTCCTTTTCCTTTGTCTCTCTCCTTCTAGTATACCTTTATTGATTTATGGTTCCTGTATTCTTCCTATTTTTCTTTCTCAACAAGAAATATGTCCCATGCATTTTTTGTTTCCTCTGTTACTTCATTCACTCTTCCAACCATTAATGCAATATGTTGGTGTGTAGTAGAGAATATTGACTGGTTGGCTTCTGCAATTAAGTCATCTATCTCCTTAGGTGAGTTGACTGGATAAACAACAAGTAACTTTTCAATATTGATTTTCTTATCAAGCTTTACAACAGCTTGTCTTCTTGCTTCCAGACTTTTGAATAATTCTGTAATGCCCCGTCAGGAACCCTAAAGGAAAACATCGTAATCTATGCAACTAAGGGTGAAATAATTTTTTTTTTTTAAATGCATGAATTAAACCTTAGTACATCTAATAACATAGCGGAAGTTTTACACCTGAATTTCCTAAGGGTTGCCAATGAATATTACTTCATAAATTAAATATTTAAGATAAAATTTCCGCAATGAAAGAATCTAAATTTCTTCAAGCAATCATATATTATATACATCAGAAATCAGTAATTGAAGTAGCATATATTACAATATTTCTTTGCTTTCAATATTAAAAAATACATGTTTTCAAAAAGAAATTACATCATGAGCTAAAATGATACAAAAATGATAGTTACATATAGTTTCTTTTCAAAACCTCTAGTATTTAACTGAAAGATGGATAGGAAGAAGAGTCGATACATGAATCATGATCCAAGATCATCAGTGAAGTCCTTCCTCGCCCGAAGATACTTACCAGAACATCCGATGGGAAGTGACACTACCACCTGACCATGTGATTCCGAAAAGGAACCACCCCACCATGCTGGAGATAGTAGATAACCCTCAAGCAAGCAAAATGATACAAGAACAAAAGGACTACAAGACTCCACTTACATTTATGTGACCCAACTCACAAACACTAGTGACTCTAAGGAGAAAGTGTCATCGCATGTCTTACAGTGGATACCATGGTACAGCCTCCATAGGTCCCGGCCCCCATCCTGGGTTATCCTGGTGACCTCTCCCGAACCTCTGATTCCAACTAAGACTCATGTGGACCTTACCAATCCTCTCATGAAGACAAGGTGGTAAGTTTGCCATTCCAGGCCTTCTCACTACATTATGAGCCCTATACTAGCACTCACCTATGTGCGAGGCACATTATTTCATTTAACTTTTATTCTACCCTTCCCTAGTCATTTATTAGGTTTTCACTTTCTTAACCAACTTCCAACGGGTTATCCTGTCACCTCTTTGGCATGGTTCCCACTCGAAAGCCACTCTCTCTTTAGGACACTATGGGTTAGTTCTATCTACAGAACTCTATGGCAACACAGATAGCCATTCCCAAACTTGACCTACCTCAAATGAAAGATACAAAATTACTAACCTAAGGTTTGGCCATCACGAACAACTCATAGTGGCTCACTCCCTTAAGGTTATACATCTAAATATACTGGCCAAGACACAACACAAGACAAAATGACAACATGACATAATGTACTTATTTGCGACTACCATATAAAACAAGATAATCCTATGTACCAATACCTATCACAAAATTAACTTGCAAAATGTAAACATGTTGTCAAGACACAGAGAACAATATGGTCGGTAAAACACATAATTTTACACTTAATGACAAGTTTAAGAGTTCTATTACTCTTGTTAACAACTATAGGTATGTTACCTTAATAATTTCCATTTATACAAATAAATGAAGATTAAAATAGAAATATTCGTTTCATCAGGGAAATCTTACAATAAAACGTAATACATTTCTTTATAGAAAAATGCCTTTATTTTTATTTATTTATCTTTTTAACACAAGAGTGTTACATCATTCTTCCGGAAAATATGGAGAAGTACACTCGTCAGACTCTACATGATCTAAAGGAGTATATCCTTCAGATTTGCTTTCACTTTGGGGAAAGTACCCCACAGACTCATTATCGCTCAAGGGGGTATACCCCTCCGACGAGTCAGAACTTATAACTATTGGCTTTTCAGGTGAGCACTCTGACTTGGGTTCTTTTCCTTTTTCAGTGGTAGCTTCTTTGGTTGGACTTTGAATAGGACCTTTTTCTATTTCTTTTCTCCCTTCTGGAGCTGGGTTCTCTTCAGCAGGGTTGTCATCCACATCGGGCTTGACAGGAGTCAAAGAATATTTCTTGACTTTCAGGTAGTGAGCATAACCCGCTACTGATTTGCGAGTTGTCTGTTTGGCTCGTACCATCTCTGTAATGTATCAATAGTAAACTATTACTTCCCAGACTCTCCTAGAGCTAGGTCAAATAAATCTTAATATCTAGGCGTTGAACGCAATCATACCTTTCTTCCATATTATAATAAGTATGAAATTTTAACTTAAACACTAATCCACTTCTTTAGTCCTAATGTAATCACAACTTCTACTATATGATTTTATTTAACAAGCCCTAATGAATAACTAAAACATATCCATAACTATTTCATAAGCATGATATATAACTGAGATTGTAAATAATAACGATTATAAACTAAGAAATTCCTGACCTATTTGGAGTGTTGATCACTATGCAAGACCTTGACATCCGCTTGTTGATAAATATACCTTGCTTGCGATCCTTTTCTCCAATGCTTCCAGCTCTATCAAAGAAGCAGGCAAACAACTCTCTCTTGATTCTATCAACCACTATCCTTTCTAAACATCTCTCACTTGATACTATAAAAAACAAACACTATACTCTTCTAACTCTACTCTCCTCTCTACGATCCTTCATCCTTCCTTGGATGTCACAAAAGCCTTCTCCTTTTCCTCTCTACCCACACCCCTTTTTATACTAAAAAAAACATCCATCGCTCCCCTAAATCTAGGCTTAGTGATAGCTATCAACTGAAACTCTTTTTCTACTAACTCTTCTACTTCCTCCACGCAGGGAGTCCATCTCTAGTTAGCTACAGTCTTTAGTGCTCCTTGATAATGATTGTGACAACTATCAGCTGGGTGGAGAGGTTAATTCATTACTTCATTCACTGATGTGTTTGCAAACAACGACTTGAGCGTTTAATCTGCCAGGTCTAGAGTCCATTAAGGATTATGACTTAGTCTCCACCTTGCATGCTAGTTCATTCTCCTTTCAAACCGGTCAATCAGCTATTAGTTGCCAACGAACTGGAGCTCGTGGAGAAACTGGATGTGGAGAGGTGATATTTTATCATTTTAGACTGCGAGAGGTGTCCTCCATTACTTGCTGACTGAAGTGTACCCATAGGAACCCTCACCTCGCTTGCTGTCTGCTGAGTTTATGGCAGAAGAAGGAGATGTGGTGTGCGAAGGAGGAGGGTAGTCGGTGGTAATACCGACCCCTCCCTATATTACCATCGACCACCATAGACCAAACAACAAAACTTAACCTCCGCCACCTTTTATAAGGTCGAAACTAATTTTTATTTGTTTTCTTTTAATATACTTTTGTTATTACGTTTTAATATCATTCCTTTGTTATATTTTAATAATTAATTACTGACTTTTGTTAATATAATTATTTAAATATTAATCCTTCCTTAGCAATCATATTTGTAAATGTGTATTTTGGTTTTCTAATATTTATAACGAGTGGTGTTTTCTTATATATATATATTCAAATAATTGAATTATGTATATATTACATGTTCGAAAAGTCTATAAAACATGATATATCTATAATTCTAATTATATACACGCATAATCCAAAATCACAGTAAATCGATGGCAATTTAAACTTCTGATAATACGATCACCTTATCTCAACTCAAATAACTACTTATTAGTGACTATTGCCTTCCGAGTATATTATGTCCTTATATTTATTCAAACGATCGAATTGAAACCATCGAGCTAACAAGTTGATAAGATTCATATCGACTCATACTAAGATATTAACTCATCCTTTATAAACAATATTAAGTCACTAGATCACTTGATTCTTTTTCCTCCAATTACCAAAACTACTCTTATGGATGTAATAAATGTAACATTTACCAATGACATACAAAAATTGGGACACTGGATACGGAGACTGAGCAAGCATCAAGCAACTTTTTATAAAGATCAAACAATAAAATATGAAGACCAAACCAATTGACAGAATGACTTACTGAAGGCACTCACCCGAGTGTAATTGACTAAAATTAGGGTCAACTACTATCTCCTTCACTTCAATCGAAAAATATAAGGCACACTCAGACCTGTGTAGCCAGGTGGAGACGATACCCCGTACCTACCCAGTACTTGTACCTGCAACATCCTACATCACCGACCACACATGCATATATACATATATAGAAATTTTAACATACACACCGATGAAGGATATTCGCGATGTTCCCTATCTCACCGAGGTGAGTGAAGGAAAATCATCCCCATGCATCCCATACACTCACAGATACACAACACACAGTGCATAGATGAAGTAAAGCGTCAGTGCATAGCAATGAACCATACAATGCCATAAAACATAAGTACATAAATACTGCAAATAAATCATATGTCTCATAATCAAATAAAACATGGAACAATGTTATACAATTCTAAACAACCAATGATAATGTATCCACTGAGAATAATAAGAACAAAATATCAGTTCAAACAAGTAAGAGTACTACATTCTCCCCCCCAAGACTAGGCTTACTCCTGGAAGCCTAAAACAAATATGAATATAACTCTCTCATCTTCACTGCATCTTCCCAAGTTGCCGAGGTCTCATCATTTGGGTCCCATAGGACCCTTACCTAGTCGATGGTGCGACACCTGAGGATCAAATCCCGATGCTAAAGAATGCGCACGGGTTCCATGGAAAGCTGCCCATCCTCGACCTGCAAAGAGTTCCAATCAAGAACATGTGTCACATCAGGGTGATAAGGTCGAAGAACTAAAACATGAAAGACATTGTGGATGCGGGATAGACTCGATGGCAAGGCAAGGCGGTAAGCAACAGGACCTATCCTCTCCAGAATCTTGAAAGGACCTACAAACCGAGGTGCCAACTTAGAACCCTTCCCATAACGGATCGGACTCTTCTGTGGATGCACTCTTAGAAACACACGGTTGCCAATAGAAAATTGACGATCTGTCCTATGAGCATCTGCATACTTCTTCTGCCTATCCTGTGCAGCTACCAAATGCTCTCGAATTCGCCCCACTTGTTGCTCCATCTCTCGAAGAATATCTGGACCTATAAGCACCCTATCCTCTAACCGATCCCAACTCAAAGGAGTATGGCAAGGATGACCATATAATGCCTGAAAGGGGGACATACCTATGGAGCTATGATATCCATTGTTATATGCAAACTCTACAAGGTAGATATAATCCTCCCAATGTGACTGCTGGTCCATAACATACATGCGAAGCATGTCCTCCAAAACCTGATTCACTCTCTCTGTCTGACCATCCGTCTCTGGGTGATAGGCTGAACTAAAGTTCAATTGAGTTCCCAAAGCATGCTGAAGTGAGGTCCACAAAGCTGAGGTAAAGACAGGATCTCTATCAGAGATGATCCACCTCAGAACCCCATGCAGTCTCACTACTTCTTCCAAGAAGACTCGTGCCACCACTACTGCTATATAGGAAGCTTGAATAGGAACAAAATGAGCAATCTTAGTCAACCTATCAACTATGACCATAATGGCATCATGCCGATGCGAAGAGACAAGCAACCCAACAATGAAATCCATGGAAATGATATCCCATTTCCAATCTGGTATCAAATTAGGTTGAAGAAGCCCTGCTGGGTGCTGATGCTCTGCCTTCACCCGCTAACATTCTAAACACTTTGATACGAAATCAGCAATGTCATGTTTCATACCTTCCCAATGATAAATTTGTCTGAGATCTGCATGCATCTTCTTGACACCTGGATGTGCCGAATAAGGTGCACGATGGGCCTCAGTCATGATCAAGACGTGAAGACCCTCTAAAGAAGGTACATAGATCTGCCCATGGTGACGAAGAAGTCCATCTGCCTCAAGATTATATCCAGAATATCTTCCCTCTAAAAACCTTCCAGACTGTATCATGGTTCTAACATCTTGATACCAAGTATCCTGAGGGAGAAATCTGAGAATCCTCTCTCTCAAGTCAACTCCAAGGAATAATACCAAAACTTCATGCTGCCTATGACTCAAAGCATCTGCCACCACATTCTCTTTTCCCTGAATGTATCGAACATCAAAATCATATTCGCAAAGAAATTCCATCCATCTCCATTGTCGAGCATTCAAATTTGGTTGTGTAAAAATATACTCTAGACTACGGTGATCACTATGCAGTTCAAAACGACGCCCTAATAGAAAATGTCGCCATCTAACCAAGGCATGAACTATAGTTGCCAACTCCAAATCGAGAACTGGGTAGTTCAGCTCGTGGCTCTTGAGTTTGCGAGACTCATAAGCAACCACTCTTCCATCTTGCATAAGCACTGTACCTATACCTTCCAAAGAGGCATCTGTGCATACTACAAAATCTCTAGATGGATCTGGAACCGCCAAAATTGAAGCACTGACAAGGAGTTCTTTCAAGGTACGAAAAGCTGACTCACATTGTTCTGACCAAACAAACTTCTTCCCTTTTTTCTGTAGAGAAGTGATCAGGTGACCTATCCGAGAAAAGCCTTGAACAAATCGTCGGTAGTATCCGGCCAAACCCATAAAACTTCGAACTTCAGAAACGTTGGTTGGCACTGGCCAATCAACAATGGCTTGTATTTTTGAAGGATCCACGGATACACCTTCCCTTGAAACTATATGACCAAGATAGTTTACCTCTGATTGAAAAAAATCACACTTTGCCAAATTAGCATAAAGTTGGTTTTCCCTCAAGCACTGCATTACCTGTCATAAGTGACCTTCATGTTCTTCCATAGTTCTAGAATAAATTAATATGTCATCTAAGAACACAAGGACAAAATAATCAAGGTAGGTGCGAAAAACCCCATTCATGAGGCTCATGAAAACTGAAGGCGCATTCGTCAACCCAAATGGTACTACTGTGAACTCATAGTGACCATAACGAGTGCGAAACGCTGTCTTATGAATATCTGCATCCTGGATACGCAACTGGTGATATCCAGATTTCAGGTCAATCTTAGAGAATATCTTGGCTCCCTTTACTTGATCAAAAAGATCATCAATACGAGGCAAAGGATATCAATTCCGGATGGTTACCTTGTTTAGCTATCGGTAATCAATGCATAACCGAAGAGAACCATCCTTTTTCTTAACAAAGATAACAGGCGCACCCCAAGGAGAAACACTAGGACGAATAAATCCCTTGGCTAACAACTCACAACTGGGAATAAAGGCATTTATAGAAACACGGACACCTGTTGCCAACTCTACTTACCACCTATTCATCTCCTTAGCAGACGTGAATCCACACCGCTCCATAATAGATGAAGAAATGAAAGAATTTGAAGCTCCGGAATAAAAAAGTACAGAGATAGGGATTCCATGCAACATACCTACTACTTCTATAACTGTACCTTGATGATCAGCTTGGCGGTTATCCACCGCTGTGAACACTCTGTGGGATCTGCCCGCATCTCCCACTGTAGGCTCTGACGCTGCCGGCCGTTGACTACCTGTGTTGTGGAAATGCTGAGGACACTGCGCAGCTCTGTGACCATACTGTCCACAAGAGAAGCAAGCTCCTCTATTACTTGTCGGACCATTGGATTGCTGATAATTTCCCTGGCTAGGAGCATGAGATGCACTTTGCGAGGATTCCCCTGTAGGGCCCTGTCTGCCCCTTTGCCAATTTCTGTTTTTCCTAAATTGAGCATTGCCACCTTTCTGGCTTTGGAACTGTTTCGATTTTGATGGTTGCTGCTGCTGTGGTCCACCCTTAGCAGGTTCCTGTGAAGCCTTAAATGGTGCAGCTGACTGAAATTGATTACCACGAGCTCTATTCCCACTGGAAGGAGCACTCCCTATCTGCACACCTATTTGCCCACCAAGAGCACGGCTAAGGTTTATCTCTACCAATCGGGCCTTTGCCATAGCTGTCTCCACTGAAGTTGGCTCGAACACCCTAACACCTCCACTAATGCGATCATTCAAGCCCCTCAAGAAATGTTGTACAAGCATAGCCTCATTATTACCAATTCCAGCATACTGCTTGAGCTCATAGAATCTGTGCTCATACTGGTCTACCATCATACCATACTATCGCAGTGCATGGAACTCATCTGCCCGAGTCTGTTTCCACTGGGGCGAGAGAAACCATGCCCTGAATCTTTCTAGAAATAGCTCCCATGTCACAGTGTTAATGCACACACCGATCATTTCCTCCTCCAGTCTCCACCAGATTGATGCGAAGTTTTTGAGATGCATAATAGCACATCTTGCCTTGGTGTTTCTACTATATGGAAACATAGAAAAACACCTATCCAGACCGATAAGCCAAGTCTCCGCCTCTAGACCAGTGCCCATACCATTAAAGAAAGGAGGATTGGACCTCATCAAGTCCTTTATGTGACCCAAAGAAACTGGATCTTCATTGTTTGCAATCCCTATCCTTCTAGGTGATCTTTCCCTCTCTCTCTCTCTTCTGGCATTGGCTGAACAACCTCAAGTGTAGGGCCTAACCTAGCAAGAACCTCCTGAAACATTTGTCTCAGCTCTTCCCTTTCGGGAACCTATTCTTCTGCATGAGGTAAGTCCTAATGAACAGACTATTCTGGCTCTACACTAACATGAGTAGGTGGTGGTGAAGGACTATGATGATCAGAACCACGGCCTCATCCTCCACCTCTTCCTCTACCTCTGCCTCTATTGTGACCACCCATACGGCCACCTCCCCTAGCTCTCCTAGCCATGACCGAGTACTACAAAAGAGAAAAGATGCAGATTTATGACAAGGATAAACAAGGAAAACACAAATGTTAGGACCTAAATAAAAAATCAAGTTGAATAGGCACACTACAAACCCAAAGTACCCAATGTTGAAACTTAAGCTCTGATAAATTCATCTGGTAGATCATCTATTACTTCCATTAAGAATTTCTTATAGATGTCCATGTGTAAAATAACACTATTTTCAACTTGTTCTTTGTCATCTACTGACAGTGTATCATTGACCTTTCCTATGTTTTTGAGTTTCCCTTCCATTGTGATTTCTTATAGCAATTTGTCAAGAGGGGCCAAGTTTTGTTTAGTCTTCTTCTTCTTTGGTGTCAACTTTTTCTTTGGTGTGTCTTTCTAACCGGTGACCTTACTGCCTATTGTTTTTGTCTAGTCCTTCTAGGAAAAGGTGTGGATGTCAATGAAGGATCCCTTTTCCTTACAACTCTTTTGAAAGCTGCAGGCATGTCACTTTCCAAAGAAGTAGCTATCGGTGATAGGTGAGTCTCAGGCTGTAGAGTTCCTAACTCATCCTCAGTGCTACCAGTTTGTTTTAATACTTCTTCTTTAATAGCCTTAGCCTGTCTAGAACCTCTTCTCACAACTACTTCAATCTTTTTCACTCTCTTCTTAGATTGAATTTGTTTTTCTATGGTTTCAGCACTACCAAATAATTCTTCCTTTGGTTCATTTGGTGCTTCCAGAAGTGTTTTAGCATAAGTCTCAATTATATGATCATCAGTCTCATAACCCATCTCTATTACCCAGATTGTTCTTGGGATGATTGCTTCCATCTAGATCTCATCCTTTTTTATTACAAAACATATATCATCTTTGTATTTGTTGACAATTTTTTGTGATAGTCTAATTCTTTTGTTCATCCTGACCTTTAGTGCTTGAAAATTGTCATGAATGTTCTTTTCTTTGTTCTCACCCATGTTATTGAATAGGTCTGTCAACTATTTTCCTACTGGTATATCAAATCCAAGATTCTTATGGCCAATGCCAGGAACCTGTTTAGCTATGTGTAGCATCAAGCATACAAGTAGATTTCCAAATCTAAAAGTTCCTTTCTTATCCTTCTTGATTTTGCCTAAGTTATCAATCAACTCATCTTTTAACCATTCACATACATCAATTTTCACATTGTCTTTAACCATGTCATAAGCACTTTTAATGCATAAACTGGAAACTGAGTTAAGTCTGTTTGCATGAGTTGCTTTATACCCTAAAATCATGCTAACAAATCTCACATTTATATCAGTCACATCATTACCTCTCAGAGACCTTCTGTCTGATGTTGCACCAGTTAAGTTCATTACTAGGTCATTGGAGACCTTCTTGGTTTTGTCTGGTCAATTACTAGTGGAAGGTAACCCTATTACTGCTTTCACAACTTCCTTTGTTATTTTGTGTAATGAATCAAGCCAAAAGAATGAACCATGTACCCTGCTTAAAACTATCCTAATCACCTCCTTGGGAAATTTGGGAATGCAGAGGATTTCAATGAATCCTAAGGTTTCAACAATTTTATGTTTTGGTTTTACATTACTAGAATTGTCACATATAACAGTCTTATACATGCTTTTGATTTCTTCATCTCCTAATTCCTCTATGTTGCAATGAATATATATTTGAGGATCTTTTGTGAAAACAACTCCCTTTGGAATTTGGGAAAAAGCACCTACATTGTCATCTTTCTTAGCTACCTCAAGAACTAGTTGAAATACAGGCCTAGGGCATTTTATAACCTCGACTACTGTAGGGTTTGCTACAAATTTAGGTGTAGAGGAGGATGCCATGATAAATACCTTTTTCTACCTTTTGGATGGATTGATTTCTGATGTGCTTTGCCTCTTTGCTTGAAATCCATTAGCTCTACAAATTTCACGCTCTTCGAATGTTTGAAATCCTGGTGAAGTGAAATGGAGCCAAAACCACAAATTTATAATGTTTATTTTGCCATCTAACACATTTAATGCATGTTGGTTAAGTAGTCACTTAACATTGTCTGCCGGTATAGAAGTAATTTCCAACTTCTCACCATTAACCGAGGGAATTATAGCATATGTCTCATTGATTTCCAAACCCTCAAGAAAATTTTCTTCAATTGGATGAAGAGATTCCTACCGGTGGAGTATTACTCTATCCTATCGGTGAAACATCACTTTGTCCTATCGATGAAGCATTGATTGGTTCTATCGGTGGAGGAATGTTTCCAACAATATTTAGGTTTGACTTTCTAATCCATTGTTTTGAGAATTCTCGCTTAACCTCTTCAACCTTTTCTTTACCTTTCAAGCTAGAACTTTTGTTGTTTGTCAGTGATCCTTTACTTCTACAGAATTTTGCAATATGCCCAATCTTTTTACATGCATAACAAGTCACATTATTCTTCTGAATAGCTTTCCCATAACCTATGTCAGTTTGAGTTCTACATTGATTAGATAGGTGTCCAAATCTTCCACAAACATAACATCTCACATTCATTCTGCAATTTTTAGAGTTGTGACCAACTTTGCTGCATTTTGAACAGTGACCGGTGGGTGTGTTGATATTCTGATAATTTCTAGATCTACATTCATTTGCTCTATGACCATACTTATTATAGTTAAATCATTTTCCATTGAATTTATAAGCATTAGGTTGCCTTACCGATTTTCTATGATCTTGTGTGTTTGCAGTACTAGAGCTTTCACCAACTTCAAAGCCAATTCCAAAAGTGTCACGTTTAGGTTTTTGATTCTTCAACAAGTTACCAAGTTCCTCTGAGCTTTTCTTGAATTTTTCTTTATGTTGATTTGTAGTATCTAGTTCTCTTTCTAAGACTTTTTTCTGCCTCATCAGTTCATTGGAGTCATTTTGAGTGTGCATCAGATCTATCTTCAACAAATCATTTTCATAACTAAGTCTTGTGTTTTGATTTGGAGCATTACTTAGTCTTTTGGTCAAATCTTCTTCAATCTTCTTTCTATCTTCAATTTCTTTACAAAATCTCATAGTCATATCCTGCATCTCATTCTTTGTTGTCATGCCCTCTTGTTTCAGCTTGTTTATCATATCATTAAGAGTTTCTTTTTCATCATTCTCATTTTGCATCTTTTCACAAAGTTCTCTTCTCTTGTTTCTTGAAATGGTAAGATTTTCTTGAAGTGCCTGAATGATATCCTGAGCTGCCTTTAGATCATCTTCTAGTTTGATATTTTTCAGTTTCTCTGCATCATAGTCTGAAAGAGCTTCTTCTAGTTGCTTCATCAGATTTTTCATATCTACCAGTGTCAAGATCTTCCTCAAGCTGTTAGGCTTCTAAAAATAGAGGACCAGACTCTGATACCAATTGTAAGGATTCCCACAGATACTGAGAGGGGGGGGTGAATCAGTATCTAACCAGTGAATTGAATTTCTTAACTTAAAACATGTAGAATATATTATAACAGTGTACCGGTATGCAAGAAATAATGCAATAAACAGAATTAAAAGAAACCACATGAAAAACACACCATAACACAATGATTTAACGAGGAAACCCAGTGTGGGAAAAACCCTGGTGGGATTTGTGACCCACAATATTCACTTACTGGCCAATAAGAGAATATTACTGCTACAAGAGGGGCTTACACATGCAGGAAGGCCAACTGCCTAGAGCTCACTGCTCAATGGGAAGTCTCACTGACTTACAATGATGGATTATACAAATCCAGTATCTTGTACTGCTTCAAAATAATGCTAGATCCAGTACTGGTTTCTGCTCTGCTTCTTACATAAACCCTTAACCTATAATTTGCATAATAGGTCTGCCTTATTTCAGCTAAATATGATCTTCTTTCTTACTTCCAAATGTTCTACAATGATCTCTCTTATATAAGAATCATTTTACAATGATGCCAAGTTGGCTTACAAAGATTTTACAATAATAAACAAAATACAATATACCAAAAATCCTATCGGCCTCTGTGCCAGTATGCTTCCTTTCCCTACCGGTGCCGATGGTCTGAGTGCCAGTGTAGAGTCTGATCTTGTTAGTGCAGGTGTAATGCCTTGCCGGTGCCATAGGATTGTAAGGTTGCCATCAATGACAAAACCTTCAATCACCTACAATGTCTCATTGGAGTGTGCATATGCCAACAATAACTACTTGATTCAATAATAATTATTTATCTCCTAACAAGATTCTTCCACCCGTGATAAAACATCCTTCCTTTACACTTGATTAAATCTTGCGTTTATAAATTAATTATTAATATGATTTTAACGTAACAATATTAATTAATTGAGCAATTGAAAATTGAAGTGTCAAATGTTAAAATGTTCATTGCCTTATTTAGTATAAGATTCCATCTAGGCTAAAAGAGTTCGTAAGATCAAGGTCTTGGACTTATTTTCGAATATGTATAATTCCACCACGATATCCTCTTCCAAAGAAATTATTATAATCTCACCATTTAATAAATAAATAAACTCATTTACACAAAAATCTCTAAGTTAATAGACAAAGTTAATATTAATACCCAATAACAATTAATTGCTTTTAGGAACTAAATAAATAAGTCCTCGCGTTAGATTATTAATGCCTATATTTTATTTTAACAATAATTAAAATGTGATTAATCTAATTCATCTAAAGGGTCAATTAAATCCATAATGTAAATTTCCCTATAAAATTTAGTCTGGAATAGCCTAAATTTAGGTGGACTAAATAAAAATCTCCTATGGCCAAATAACTTACAGAGCCATTAAAATTCCCTAAAAGATTAAACTCCAAAATAATTAGAATTTAAAACATCATATTTAAATGTTTATATAAACATATATAAAATATGAATGTATAAATAAAATAATTAAACTATATTTAGATTTATACATTCATATATTCGACTATACATACCTATATATATATATATATATCCAATACATATCTTTTGTTTAAAGTTTTCAAGTTTTAAATTAACCATGAACCCTAAAATTTTACTGTTATTATAAAAAAAATTATACTAACATATCCTTTTATTTCTTTTATAACTTTTCAAAATACCCTAACCCAATCGGGTTAGGGTTTCATGTTTTTCGCAGGGAGGAGGCTGAAGGCATGGTGGAGGCGGAGATTTCACGTAGGGAGTGGTAGCTGAAGGTTTTGGGGAAGGGCAGCGAAGGTGACTGTGGGGGGGGGGGGCTCCCCCCAAGGATGGTTGCAGCCGTGCTGTGGGTCGCATCCCACAAAAGTGGCCTTGGCTGCCGCTATGAGGTGCGGCCCCCAACTCGACTGCGTCATCGCTGTGGGGCACCGCCCACAGTGGGGGTCGAAGCCTCCCAACTATGAATTGCGGCCCACAGTGGTGGCTGCGATTGCCGCTGGCGGTCACCGCCCACTGTGAGGGGGGGGTGAGCTCCCCGAAAACCAAAGTCTTTTTTTTTTTTTTTAATTAATTTCTTTCATTTAAAAAAAAAAAATAGTATTATATATATATATATATATATATATATATATATTTGATGCATAAGAAAACTAGAGATAACTTTACTATGCAGTATATATATATATTTTTGAACTTTTTGATAGATTAATTAAACTACTTAACTTTAGATTTTAATTTCTGCAAATAAGTAAATGACAGAATTAGATAAACTTAAACAACAGCTATTAATCTAGAATCATTTGATTTTAACCTTAGAGATATGCATGTATTTTCTTTAAACCATGATTTGTATTGGAGAATAAATGGTTAGGACTAGATGCTTAATTTTTCTTTCACTACCATGCAAGCTTCCCTATTTCATTCTTTTCCAATAATTCATATGCTTAAAGGGGTAAAATGAACTTTTAGATTTCTAAAGTACGATGCATACAACCATTAATATTTTAAGAACATTTAATAGCTAAAGCCCAACAAAAATATTTCAATTATGCAACACTAATTTAACAGAAATAATGCATTTATTTGAGGCATTTTTAGAATACAATATAGTCATCATTACAAGAGGGTGAGATACCGAACTAGTCCCTCATTTCTATTAAATGAGGACTTTAAATAAAATAGATACATTTCCTTTCAAAATAGATACAACATATAGTTTCCCTTTACATTGCTGCAACTGAAAATATAAAATATTTCATTCCCAAATCTTTTTTGCAAACAAATAAATCTAGCAACTTCTACTTGTCCTTTTCTTTTCTTCCAAATAACCTACAAATAAATCATAGGCTATGACCATGGAGTGCTCACCTCCCAGCCTAGGCTTACTAGAAGCCACCCCCAAGCTTGGAGAACCAAGCCCTAGACAGGTTACATACATGCAAACACAACAAGCAAGGGAAAAACATATAGCAAACACTTTCCCAACCAAGGCTACACTTCATCACAAAATGTGATGATTTTACATGGGTGGTAGTGGACCAGATACCCTGAGGAGACTGCAAGAATGGTAGATCACAAAGCCACCTCATGGAAAATAGAGATATATCACAAGTTCATTAACCCCACATCCTTATGCCCCCCAAGGCATTCAAGCCATACTTTCTCCCCTTATGACCCCCGAAATGCATAAACCAGGCCATGCAGCAAGGATCACAAATACACCCTTTGAGTTCTCTCTCACATGAGAGTCTCTCACTTGAGAGCTGTCAAACTCCTACCACGCGTAAGACCATCCTACTCTCCTAAGAGTAGAAGGTCTTGGTTACTCCCAAATCACAGGAAATACACAAAAGAATAAAAGAAAGGATTCATACGGTTTTTTTTTACAAAATAAAATACAAGACAAAGACTTTTTTCATTCAAACAATCTTTCCAACATAAACATGCAACATTATAAAAAATAAAGGAAGAATATGAATCAACCTTCAATCTGCCAAAGATTGGCTAAGACTAGTTCGAGGATGAGCAGCCCAAATCCACAATCCTCCCTTCTACACTTAGCCAAATTTCGAATCCAAAAACCAACTTTTCAAAAATGCATAGTCTCCCAAAAATGTAAAGTAGGTGATTACCCACAAAATCTCTCATTCTTGCCTAAGAAGACCTCAATGAGAGTTCTCACAGGTTTCTAAAACTGAAAAAGGAAAAAGTAAGAACACGATCAAAAAGGATCTCTCATCAAAATGGAAGGTTATCTAACCTAGATGGCACCTTCTAATTTTGAATTTTCCCACATCTTAGAAAACCCAGTTTTTGGGATGAGTAAACAGTCACATGGGAGTAGACACATGCCTAAAAATACTGCTAACTCATAGATATACCTTATAGGCTTTAGGAAACACCTTTAAACTACCCCTAGGAGTCCATTTGACCCCTTATAAACCCATTTGAAGTTAACTTTCAGGTCAAACATAAGTTGACCACTCCAAAGACTCTCTACCCAAGGAAATTTTAGAACCACATTCAAATGTTAGAAAAAGCTATAGTTGAACAACTCCCTCCAAGAGACAAGTCAAAAATCAAGACATAAATCAACACATGTCAAGTGACACAATAAAATACATTACAAAATTACACATGAAATTTGTCTCTTGTTGGATTTACACAAATTAATAAATTTAATTTAACACATATGCAACATTTACTTTCACAAATAAAATACGATACATACGGGGTGTTGTCTCTCCAAATAGACAACCCCTGGCTTTACGAACATACATAGGTCTAGGTTTGGTTCTCCATAATGTTTCCATGGTCACATGGATAACTTTCCTACACATCTCAATTACACATTAGTAATTCCAAATAACCTCATATAATATTAAACACCTGAATAAGAATACACATCAAACACTCTGCATACAATTTACATTTAAACAAATCAATATATCTTATATCCAAATAAATCCACATAAGCAATTATCATAATCCTCATAATTTTGATCCATACATAAGACATGCATCCTATTTCTATCATCATAGTAAAGTCCTGCAAATCCAATAATGACATACATCTCTCAAAGTTATCCTATTCTAGAATCATATAAAGTTATGTATCTATTACACATCAAAATGTACACCTCAAGGTGAAATGATTTCGTAACCTAGTTCAATTACTTTTCTCACCAATCTATCCATCTAACATAGCCCATCCTATTGAATTATAGCATTTATTAGTAAGGTCAACCATGGTCAACTAGAGCTTGATCGGGGAGGGGCTCTACATCCTCCTCCCCTAGAGATTGACTTACTCCTGGAAGTCGCATGAGCAGAATACGAGATAGGGACATAACATTTCCCACAATTTCAATAGGTTACTCTAATTCTTATCTTTCCTACTAGAAAGATGCATTACCAAAACCAACTTATTATTGTAATTAGCTTACTATCTTCATAAGGTTAAATTCTTACATTTCCCTTCAATCTCAGGTAGGTGTTTACAAAATTCTATCTTTTAAACAACTTACATTAATGCACCATCCAAATTATATCAATAACACACATCGACTCCCATAATCAAGGTTACATATGATAGTTTACTTATTAATTTCTAGGAGTCATACTTATTAAGGGTTCATGTAAAACATGTTTATCCCACTACAATTGTCATCTATGCTCTCCACTAAAGAGAATTGACATCACAGTTTATCCATAATGAATCTACTTATTTTACATCAAGGTGCCTCATAAGGGGGTTAATTACATATTTGGTAACTCACCCTAGGTGCATGATTTCTTCCAACATCCTTAGGCAACAAGGAATACTCAAGTTTAAGTTCTTTGAATCTACCCATAAGTAGGGAAATTTTCTACTCCTAGGGCCCACAATGCTTGGTATTTCTAGGCACCAAGGTTTTAGTTTCATAGGTACATTATTTGCAAAACCCAAACATTAAGGTACATAACCATCCCATTCTAAGGGAGTGATGAAAATTAATAATTATTATTTCTTTTTGATCCCATCCACACAATCATCTCCATACACATGCCAAATTTACCAGTCTGTAATTATCATCACTTTCACAATTCATTAGGTCTAGATCACACACACACACACACACACACACACACATATATTTATTTATTTATTTATTTTTTTTTTGTTATAAATTTCCTTTCTTAGATTACTCGCAAATAATTTATTTAGGAGAATATTCCTTTCTTCACCTTATTTCGAAATGACATTCTTTGTTTATTCTGTGTGCCTAATTTCACTCCTTGTGGTATTCTCCCTTGACACACTATCAGTGGTTCAACGAACATGATAGACATTACACAAATCACATCACTAGGGCTAGCTATAATAACATCAAAATGACCACTTGACACTTTAAAAGATCAAAATAAAAGTTACTTTTACCAAGTCCAATCAAAGAAGAAAAATGTCGACAATTGAAAGATATTAAAATTAGCAACATGGCAAGTGCCATAGCTCCAATAAAAAGAAACATAAATTTAGTGGTCCTTTCATCATAAAAATAAATAATAAAAAGAAAGTACTAGCCCCTAGATCGCAAAATACTATTCAAAGAAAGTAAAAAATACAGTCGAATCAAAACTCGAAACAAGATGACCATACTAGTCATGCTATAGGGAGTAACCACAGCACATCACCCAAGATCACATGTCCTGAGTGTGTTAGGATGTGATTATTAGACTCTTGAGATTCTTAGATTATCTATATTCCTTTATTATTTATGAAATATCTTATACACATGAGATTGCAATCATTTTATAGATCATGTTCCATTTTAACCTTCATGTGATTGCTATCGCAAGCCACACTTTCTGACATAATCCATTATCTATATAGGGTTAATAACATCCATAATTATATCTAATAGGTGATTGCACTAACTCTACCATTCTCCGTCCATTCTTCTAGGACTTCCATTAATTTTCTTGACATGCTAAACCTTGGTTCAATATTACGTGGTAACTCATGCATTGACACATTCATGTCTTACTCACATGTGGTGGATAGTTCGGCACAAAATTGTCACTTGTATACTTAGAAACACTTAGGATTTTGAAAAAAAATGTAATCATATAATTCTACTAGGGACATCATTTGTTTTCTTAGCACCTTTGCTAGCTCCTTGAACTTTCACCTCTAATCATCCTTTCGTCTTTGTCAATAAGGAGCATGTTGCCAAATTACTAACACTTATGGTTAAGAATCATTTGGGGTTGACTAATTGTCAAGTAAAATCAATAACGCTTGACAACTAATTCCTTCCCTCACATTTCATGACATATTTCAAACAACATGGAGAGTTGACTTGTTCCCTCCTACTTCCCTTATACAACTTATGATATCAAGGGGGTGTGCACTTGAGAAGTGACCAACACTCACCCTATTAATTAAAATTTGGTAAAAATAAGTTATCTCTTTCCATATAACTTATTTATGTTTACTTACTAGCCAATTTTCGGCATATCACAACTTACAATTTCCTTCAAACCACGTAAACCACCTTATCATCATAATATCCTGTTACCCAATTATGGTATAACATAAGGGTGTCCAATAATTACCAATGTCTTAAGACTCCCATAATTTCAAAGTTCTCCCTTGGCTAACCACATAATTCGGCTCCTTATCCATGTTCTCATAAAATATCTTATACTGCCAACTAATCGTCATTAAAACCTTCGAACTATAATATTGCTATACTATCATTCCATAAGCCACTTCCATCTGCATGTTGTTTCATCCATACTTAATATTTTTTCATACCTTCACATTTGAGTGCCATAAATTTACAAACCTACTTTGGTTGTGTCAAGTAGTTAAATTGTGTTACATATTGTCTTGTAACTAGTGACTAGCCATGATTGGGTTGCACTTTTCTCCTTAGGTTCTGATCAAATATTAGTTATCCATTCCAAGAGTATAAGATCCTAATACTTTTACACTCCTTGCACTTCAATAGGGATTTTTGTATGATTCCCAAATCATCCCTACTTTCCTTGCCGTTAATTTCTCCAAGATTGTCTTCTCATAAGGGAACTAGTTGTGGCTTTACTTTGCTTGTTTCCCCAATTATATAACTATGGATGAAATTAAGGTTTATTACAATTAAATGTTTAAACCCAAGAAGTTCATGTATCCTTTCTCCTTAGTTAATTCATCTATAATATTGTTAGGGTCCATTTATCAAGGAGATTGTCATTCCTCATTTTAGTCCTTATCTTCAAAGTTATACAACTCTAGCTTCTCTACGTTGCTACAAGGATTGTCTAACAAAAGCTCTTATTAAGTAACCTAGCCTGACCACATGCTTAAGGTACCTATTCATTAGGATAGGTTAATGCTTCTTTCTAATATTCACAAGAGTACCTCTTAACTCTTCTTCATTGTTGTCTCAAATGGCGGTTGTGGTCTTTGAACCACCAAAATTTTTGCATAGCTTAAAAAAAATTAACTTGAGTTGTCGCTATCTCAATTATCTTGTTTATTGCGCTTTCATCTTATGTCTAACTAGCTTGCTTGACTTGCCAAGTCAAGAACATACCTCGATGGACAGTATTCTCTTAGTTACCATCAGAGGTATTTTATTGTAGAATGAACTCCTCATACTTGATTTGATTAGGGCAATAATTGCATTTGGGTTCCAATTGAATGGTATCCTTATAAGTACTAATGATCTAAATTTCGTTTATTAAATATCGAGAATATTTAAAATTTTAAAATTCTGCAGCCTTTGGGGTCTTATTATGCCATAAACATTATGACTGATTAGTTTCAAATTTTAGGGCTTTTAGTGACCCTTGGAACCCCTTGAATTGATATATGTTGATCTATTGATTTAGAAGAATTTTCACTTATGTTTCAATTGTTATTTCGCAAGTTTCCCACCTAGGTGTTATACTTCGAAGCCATAGTTTAGTTCAACTAAGTTATGAGTGTAGCCCATGTTCACCAATGTATGAACCTAAGGCTCTGATACCAAAATGTCATGCCCAAACTTTTGGGCAAAAACACACACAACAAAAAAAAATTTGAACACTTAATTACATGCAACCTATGCTTAATTAGATGTGACAACTTAATAGGTTGCTCCATGCAGAACCTTAAATTATAATGAAACGTTCTTCTAATGAGAGCAATAAATAGAACAAAATTATCTAGAAGCCTTAGGTTTCTATAAAAACCCTGAGATGATAAAGTTAGGATATTCCTAACATAACGAATTACGATAACTCCTATAATCAAACGAAACAATATGATTTTATAAGGACAATACTAAATTCACATCGTATGTCCCTTTTATTATGGTTGCAAATTATAAATCTTAATTAGATCGACTTCTACTAAATAGGCATTAATATAACTACTTGATTCAATAATAATTATTTATCTCCTAACAAGGTTCCTCCATCCATGATAAAACATCCTTCTTTTACACTTGATTAAATCTTGCGTCTATAAATTAATTATTTATATGATTTTAACATAATAATATTAATTAATCGAGTAATTGAAAATTGAAGTGTCAAATGTTAAAATGTTAATTGCTTTATTTGGTATAAGATTCCATCTAGGCTAAAAGAGTTCGTAAGATCACGGTCTTGGACTTATTTTCGAATATGTATAATTCCACCACGATATCCTCTTCCAAAGAAATTATTATAATCTCACCATTTAATAAATAAATAAACTCATTTATGCAAAAATCTCTAAGTGAATAGACAAAGTTAATATTAATACCCAGTAACCATTAATTGCTTTTAGGAACTAAATAAATTAGTCCTCGTGTTAGATTATTAATGCCTATATTTTATTTTGATTAATCTAATTCATCTAAAGGGTCAATTAAATCCATAATGTAAATTTCCCTATAAAATTTAGTTTGGAATAGCCTAAATTTAGGTGGCTAAATAAATATCTCCTATGGCCAAATAACTTACAGAGCCATTAAAATTCCCTAAAAGATTAAACTCCAAAATAATTAGAATTTAAAACATCATATTTAAATGTTTATATAAACGTACATAAAATATGAATGTATAAATAAAATAATTAAACTATAATTAGATTTATACATTCATATATTCGACTATATATATATATATCCAATGCATATCTTTTGTTTAAAGTTCTTAAGTTTTAAATTAACCATGAACCCTAAAATTTTAATGTTATTATAAAAGAAATTATACTAACATATCATTTTATTTCTTTTATAGCTTTTCGAAATACCCTAACTCAACCGGGTTAGGGTTTCATGTTTTTCACAGGGAGGAGGCCGAAAGCATGGTGGAGGCAGAGTTCTCATGTAGGGAGCAACGACTGCAGGTTTTGGGGAAGGGCAGCAGTGGTGACTGTGGGGGGGGCTCCCCACAAGGACGGTCGCAGCCATGCTGCGGCTGCGGGTCGTGTCCCACAGAGGCTGCTTTGGCCGCCGTTGTGAGGTGCGGCCCACAGCCCGACTGTGTCGTCGCTGTGGGGCGCCACCCACGGTGGTGGCCAAAGCCTCCCAACTATGGGTTGCGGCCCACAGTGTCGGCTGCGGTCGCCGCTGGGGGTCATCGTCCACTATGCGGGGGGGGGGGGGGGGGCGAGCTCCCCGAAACCCAAAGTCTTTTTTTTTTTTTTAAATTAATTTCTTTCTTTTTTTATTATTTAAAAATAGTGTTATATATATATATATTTATATATATATATATTTATATTTATATATATATATTTATATATATATATATATTTATATATATATATATATTTATATATATATATATTTATATATATATATATATTTATATATATATATATATTTATCTATAAATATATTATATATATAAATGTATTTTAAATATATATATATATATATATATATATATATATATATATATATATATATATTGATGCATAAGAAAACTAGAGCTAACTTTACTATGCAGTATATATTATTTTTTTTTGAACTTTTTGATAGATTAATTAAACTATTTAGATTTAGATCAATGTAATTTTTTTTTTTTTAATTTTAAATTCCATGTTACTAAAATATGAGATAAACTATATAACCTTAGATTTATTTCTTGCAAATAAATAATTGACAGAATTCAATAAATTTATACAACAACTATATAAATATGTTTTTATTTAAATTAGATAGACTATTTAACTTTAGATTTTAATATCTACAAATAAGTAAATGACAGAATTAAATAAACTTAAACAACAGCTATATTAATCTAGAATCATTTGATTTTAACCTTAGAGATATGCATGTATTTTCTTTAAACCATGATTTGTATTGGAGAATAAATGGTTAGGACTAGATGCTTAATTTTCCTTTCACTACCATGCAAGCTTCCCTATTTCATTCTTTTCCAATAATTCATATGCTTAAAGGGGTAAAATGAACTTTTAGATTTCTAAAGTAAGATGCATACAACCATTAATATTTTAAGAACAGTTCATAGCTAAAGCCCAACAAAATTATTTCAATTATGCAACACTAATTTAATAGAAATAATGCATTTATTTGAGACATTTTTAGAATACAATATAGTCATCATTACAAGAGAGTGAGATACCCAACTAGTCCCTCATTTCTATTAAATGGGGACTTTAAATAAAATAGATAAATTTCCTTTCAAAATAGATACAACATATAGTTTCCCTTTACATTGTTGCAACTGAAAATATAAAATATTTCATTCCCAAATCTTTTCTACAAACAAATAAATCTAGCAACTTCTACTTGTCCTTTTATTTTCTTCCAAACAACTTACAAATAAATCATAGGCTATGACCATGGAGTGCTCATCTCCCAACCTACGCTTACTAGAAGCCACCCCTGAGCTTGGAGAGCCAAGCCCTAGATAGGTTACAGACATGCAAACACAACAAGCAAGGGAAAAACATATAGTAAACACTTTCCCAACCAAGGGTACACTTCATCACAAAATGTGATGATTTTACATGGGTGGTAGTGGACCAAATACCCTAAGGAGATTGCAAGAATGGTAGATCACAAAGCCACCTCATGGAAAACAAAGATATATCACAAGTTCATTAACCCTACATCCTTATGCCCCCCAAGGCATTCAAGCCATACTTTCTCCCCTTATGACCCCCCAAATACATAAACCAGGCCATGCAGCAAGGCTCACAAATACACCCCTTGAGTTCGCTCTCACATGAGAGTCTCTCACTCAAGGGCTATCAAACTACTACCACCTGCAAGACCATCCTACTCTCCCAAGAGTAGAAGGCCTTGGTTACTCCCAAATTATAGGAAATGAACAAAAGAATAAAAGAAAGGATGCATAAGAATTTTTTTTACAAAAGAAAATACAAGACAAGAACTTTTTTCATTCAAATAATATTTCCAACAGAAACATGCAACTTTAAAAGAAACAAAGGAAGAATATGAACCAACCTTCAATCTGCCAAAGGTTGGCTAAGACTAGTTCAAGGATGAGTAGCACAATCCATGATCCTCCCTTCTACACTTAGCCAGATTTTGAACCCAAAAACCAACTTTTCAAAAATGCATAGTCTCCCAAAAATGGAGAGTGGGTGATTACCCTCAAAATCTCTCATTCTTGCCTAAGAAGACCTCAATGAGAGTTCTCATAGGTTTCTAAAACTGAAAAAGGAAAAAGTAAGAACAAGATAAAAAAGGATCTCTCATCAAAAGGGAAGGTTATCTAACCTAGATGGCACCTTCTAATTTTGAATTTTCGCACATTTTAGAAAACCCACTTTTTGGGAAGAGTAAACAGTCACATGGGAGTAGACACATGCCTAAAAACACTCCTAACTCATAGGTATACCTTATGGGCTTTTGGAAACACCTTTAAACTACCCCTTGGAGTCCATTTGACCCCTTATAAACCCATCTGAAGTTAACTTTCGGGTCAAACCTGAGTTGACCACTCCAAAGACTCTCTACCCAAGGAAATTTTAGAACCACATTCAAATGTTAGAAAAAGCTATAGTTGAACAACTCCCTCCAAGAGACAAGTCAAAAATCAAGACATAAATCAACACGTGTCAAGTGACACAATAAAATACATTACAAAATTACACATGAAATTTGTCTCTTGTTGGATTTACACAAATTAATAAATTTAATTTAACACACACGCAACATTTACTTTCACAAATAAAATATGATACATATAGGGTGTTGTCTCTGCAAATAGACAACTCCTAGCTTTACGAACATACATAGGTCTAGGTTTGGTTCTCCATAATGTTTCCATGGTCACATGGATAATTTTCCCATGCATCTCAATTACACATTAGTAATTCCAAATAACCTCATATAATATTAAACACCTGAATAATAATACACATCAAACACTCTGCATATAATTTACACTTAAACAAACCGATATATCTTATATCCATGTAAATCCACATAAGCAATTATCATAATCCTCATAATTTTGATCCATACATAAGACATGCATCCTATTTCTATCATCATAGTAAAGTCCTTCAAATCCAATAATGACATACATCATCTCAAAGTTATCCTATTCTAGAATCATATAAAGTTATGTATCTATTACACATCAAAATTTACACCTCAAGGTGAAATGATTTTGTAACCTGGTTCAATTACTTTTCTCACCAATCTATCCATCTAATATAGCCCATCCTATTGAATTATAGCATTTATTAGTAAGGTCAACCTTGGTCAACTGAGTTAACCAGAGCTTGATCGGGGAGGGGCTCTACAAAGTGGACAATGAATCGACAACATAATGATTAGAGAAACCGCAATCTCCACTGGTCATTGAAAATACTCAAAAGGATCCTATTGAGACAGTTGTCAATCAATTACCTGAAAAGACAACAGAGCAGAATACATAGAGAGCTATCATTAAGAGTGTACCTCCTGAACCGGCAAAGTAGAAACTACTTGAAGAAGATGATGATGTTTCTTTAAGTATTTCAGGACCCACTGATATGAACACTCTGAGAACATCAGAAATGTTAAAGATTGCTAATGTTATGCAATCTAGAGTGCATAAGAAGAGACTGAAAGAGAAAAGGATTGAAGTAGAGACAATCCAGAATGCAGTAGAAATTTTGTCTGGTTTACTACCAGAAACAACTGTTGCACATCTTCCTACACCCATTAGAAAATTTGGTCAGTTAGTTGCAGATGCATCTGATCAAATCAGGTTAGTTGAAGATGTTTCTCAATTGTTTGCTGAGAAGAGCCACAGGAAGAAATATGGAGATAAACTATCAAAGAACATTGAAAGTGGCAAAATGGCTCTATCTCATAATGGAAGTCTGTTGAGAAAAGCTATTGAATCTGGAGGAAAGTATCTTGCCTTACCTCCAATATTTCTTTCTTTTATTCTGACATTTCTAAGAGTCAAGTTGAAACCATGCAAGAAATGGAAAGGATATGCAAGGCCTATGTCCCACTCTAGGACTCCATTCATGCCTTTAACTAGTTTGTAGATGATTTGCATGACAGATTGAATAGGAATGATAATGAGAAGGCTAAGAGACTCTGATCTCTAAAAGAGGTCCAGAGTCTGCTCACATCACAGGTCGACATTCTTCAGAGAGCCTACTCCAATGCAAAAGCTATTCTTGCTACTCCTGAAACCTATAGGCTACACTCAATGGAAGAATTCCATTCCCAACTGATGTCTAGATTTGAGTATACTGCTAACATACTAGAATCATGGGAAAATTCTTTATCATAGATGAAGTAGAACTTCAATGACATTTTTATGAGATTAGCTAATGCATGAAATTTTTAAGTTGTTAAGATATGTTGAACACTATGATATAGATTTTCTATATATATGTATATATTTTACTTTTTCATTTTGGCATTGTTATCAAAGGGGGAGTAGAAATATGTATGTGTGTTTTTGAAAATTTTGTATTTATGCATGCATTAAGAAGGAGCATTGCATTAAGGGTGAGTATGATTATATGTGTAAATTTGTTGTGCATGCACACTTAGTGGTATTGTATTACTCTAAAATTTTCTAAGTGTTGCCATCCATGCTAAAGGGGGAGATTGTTGGCTTGATAATGATTGCAATGTACTCATCTCTTGTTGTCATTGATGAAACACTCTCTCACACACATAAGATTACATTGACTACTAGTGTAACTTCAATTGGTTTATACTGTCAACCGGTATGTTTAAGGTTTATCTCTAACTGATACTTTGTGTCAACCAGTATGTGCATAAGAGACAACCTGTCGCTACACTAAGTCAGTATCAAAATGAAGATGAAGATGAAGATGGAGATCAAGTGGAAGATTCCAGGACAACGGTTCACATGTTTTGTTCCAACCATTATTGACTGTTCTAACCGGTATCTGATTTTGTGATGAGTTACAAGCACCAATTTCTTGACGGTCATTTTTGTTATTAATTTTGATCACTTGTCTAGATACACTGCACCTAGGAAATTGTGTTTTGATTTCCTTAGACCGACATAAGATTTGAATGTCTATTTTAAGACATCTTAGTGAATCATTTGAAATATATAGAGAATGAGTATGGTTATGATGTTATGTGAATACTGATATGCATCAAGAGTGAAATCTTTTGTTGAAGAGCGATAAGTGTTAAGATGAAGAGCCGCATTGAATGTACTTAGAAGGATCTGATCAATCAAGTATTGTGCTACTTAGAATAGATCAAAGCATTCTTGTTTTTTTCTAATCATTACAACAGAATCAAATCCCCTAACTGGGTAAGCTCTAATAAGCTTCACTGTACAAATCCTCTAACAAGGTGATCCATTAGTTTGGATTCTCAAATACGCCAACGAGGTTACTCCTAACAAGGTAGTACTCTTAAAAAGGTATAAGCTTCTAATCAAGCTTTGGGATCTCTAGCAAGATTCGCTCCTAGTAGAGCACTTTGTAGACCTTAACCGATCAGTTATCTATTACTGCAGATAGTTAACTTGTGGGTTCCCTCTCACCGTGGTTTTTACCTATTTGGGTTTTCCACGTATAAACACTTGTGTTATGGTGGATGCTTTACTTTTTGTAGACATTTTTATATCATTTTAGATAGCATGTATTTTCTTTAAATTCTTGGTTAAGTTCATCTACTAGTTAGTATTTGAAGTAGTGTTTTATTTGGTGTCACTGATTCACCCCCCCCCCCCTCTCAGTGCTTTTCAAGTCCATCGGCATTGTTAGCCAAGTGGTTGCCTAGAGGTATAGGTAAATATAGAGGTAAATTACCTTTGAAATGTTTTGCATGCAACAAGATTGGACACATAGCTGCTAAATGTCCTAATGGTGATAATGAGCACAAACGAGAGAAATTCAAGATGTACAAGGTTAAAGGCAAATGAGATTTTCTTATTGTTGTTGATGGTGGTATCACTAATGAAGAATCTAATGGTGATGCTAATGAAGCATTGTGTTTGTATCTATTAAAGAAGAAATATCATACTAGAAGGCATTAGTATCCAGGATGGATAACTCTGATGATTGGATCATTGATAGTGGTTGTTCACATCACATGACTAGTGATCGGAGCAAATTTCATTCTTAGAAGGAATTTGATGGCAAAGTTGTAAGATTTGGTAATGACTCACCCTGCAAGGTTAAAGGTAAAGGAACTATTTCTCTTAGTGGAAAGAGAAATTCAAATGATGTCTATTGGGTTGAAGGTGTAAAGCACAATATTTTGAGTGTGGCACAACTCAATGAAAGAGGATACCCATTGGAGTTTAAGAATTATATGTGCAAAATCTATGGTAGAAAAGGTGAACTAACTGCAACCGGGAAGCAAACTAAAGGTAACCTATTTTACCTTAATCCTAAAGTCAGCAACTATTTAATTGCAAAGATAGATGATAGTCGGCTTTCGTATAGGAGATTTTGTCATATAAACTTTGATAACATTGTTAAAGTGAATAAGTCCAAGATAGTGAGAGGTTTGCCTTAGTTGGACAAACCGGTTAATGCTCTATGTAAAGAATGTTAGTTGGGAAGGATGACATCCTCAACTTTCAAGAAAAAATCTTTTTTAGTGGAACATTTGTTAGATTTGGTTCATACAAATCTTTGTGGACCAATAAGGACAAAAAGTATTCAAGGTGACATATATTTAATAATCTTCACTGATGATTTCTCAAGGATGTTGTGGGTCACATTATTGAAGGATAAGACTGAATCTTTTGGTAAGTTCAAGGCATTCAGGACCTTAGCTGAGAAAGAGAGTGGTAAGAAGATAAAGTGTCTAAGGAAAGATCAAGGTGGTGAATTTACTTCTGAGGAATTCACTAGATACTGTGAAGAAAATGGTATCAAATGACAACTTTTTGCACTGAGGACACCATAAAAGAATGGTATCATAGAGAGAAACAATTGGTCAATTGTTGAAGCTGCTAGGATGATGTTGATACAAGGAGGTGTAGCAAATTTTTTTTGGAGAGAAGCTGACAGCAGAACTGTCTATACTATGAACCAGATTCTGGTAAAAAGAGGTAAGGACAAGACTCCTTATGAATATTGGTATGGAAGATCGCTTGATGTTAGTTATTTTAAGATATTTGGAAGCAAATGCTTTATTAAGAGAGGTGATTATATTAGCAAATTTGAAGCTAAAAGTGATGAAAGTATATTTCTTGGCTATTCTACCAAGAGTAAGGCCTACAAGTGTTTTAACAATTGGACACAGAGAATTATTGAGAGTGCTGATGTTCGAGTGGATGAATATCCTAAAGTCTCAGAAAAAACTAGTTTGGAGAAAAAGGATGAAGATCCTTGCATTTTATTTTTGGAACCAGAAACTATGAAATCTGAAATCGGCAAAGCAAATACTGATGTACCAGTTCAACCGGAACAGATAAATTCAAAAGAAGATGATGATAATGAAGAAGTTGAACCTGAAGATAATGATCATGTTATTCCAAGATATGTGAGATTGAATCACAATCCTGAATAGATTATTGGGGATAAGGATGCTGGAGTACTAACCAGAAGAAGAATCAGAGAGAATTCTTGCATGATCTCCACTATTGAACTAAGAACTGCTAAGGAAGCATTTGGTGATGATCATTGGGTTAAAGCAATGGAGGAGGAACTAGATCAAATTGAGAAGAACAATACATGGACCCTAGTACCCCGACTGGTAAATAAAAATGTGATAGGTACTAAGTGGGTATTCAGGAATAAATTGAATGAAGATGGTGTTGTAGTTCACAACAAAGCTAGGTTGGTTTGCAAAGGTTATGCACAAGAGGAAGGAGAAGATTATGGTGAGAATTTTGCATCAGTGGCAAGACTGGAAGGTGTCTGAACTTTACTTGCATTTGTAGCACATAGGAAATTCAAGGTATATCAAATGGATGTTAAGTCAACATTTTTGAATGGGATACTCAAAGAAGAAGTATACATTGAGCAGCCAGATGGTTATGCTTTGACTGATGAGAAACATGGTATGCAGATTGCATAATGCTTTATATGGATTAAAGCAGGCACCAAGAGCATGGTATGGAAGGATTCATACACATCTGATGAAGATAGGCTTTCTGAGAACCAGTGATGATGATAACATATATCTCAAATCTGAAGGAGATAAAATACTGGTTGGCGAAGTTTTTGTAGATGATATCTGTAATCACATAAATCTGTCCACTTAATTGAATGAATACTTAGTATTTATTTAATTATTTAGCCATCAATTAATAATTAATTAAATTAATATTTAATTAATTCATCTTAACCCTCTTCTCCTATTAAATAAATAAATTATTCAATTTATTTGATTTAATTCACTTAACCAAATTCAGACCATTAATTAAATAAATAAATCATATTTGTTTAATTAAATCTTCTCTCACATTTAAATAAATTAATATTTATTTAAATCCCCCAAAATCCCACCTCTCACATTTAAATAAATTAACATTTATTTAAATCACCTTTATCCTCTACCCACTTGTATTTTCCTACAAGTGCAAGTTGCACAATTATTTTAAATAAATAATTTATTTAAATCACCTTTATCCTCCACCCACTTGTATTTTTCTACAAAAGCAAGTTGCACAACTATTTTAAATAAATTATTTATTTAAAATCCTATTTATCCTCACCCACTTGAAACCTTTAATGGTTTCCCTTAAAGTATTCAAACTTGATGGCTTTAAAGTCTTCAAACTTGATGGCTTCCTTCTATAGTCTTCTTAAGACTTTAATGGTTTTCCTTAAAGTCTTCAAGCCTTTAATGGTTTCCCTCAAAGTCTTCAAGCATTTTAATGCTTTATCTTCCTTTTTCTCATTTAAATAAATTAATATTTATTTGAATATTTATCCAAATGCAAATTACACCATTTAATTGAAATAAATGATTTTATTTTAATTGAAAATACCAAAATTTCTCCCACTTGCATTTTCCTACAAAATCCACTTGCATGCCTAAACCCCTTCTAGAATTTTCTAATCACTTCTAAATAACCAAACCCCTTCTCTAAACTTTGTCACATTCCTATGCAAAAGGGAAGTCACTTCTCAAACCCTCAAAGTCTTTGATAACCATTAAAGGCTTTCAACCTTCAACCACTAAATGGCTCAAAGTCTTTGATAACCATTGAAGGCTTTCAACCTTCAACCACTTAATCCCCAAAGTCTCTAATAACCATTAATGGTTACCTCAAACCCTCCCACATGGTTAAAACATTTGTTTTGACTCAACCTCTACCCAACCCAAAGGTCTCATCAGGCCATTAATGCTCTGACCATGATTATCTCTTAAACATTTGCACAAAGGTTTATCCTTGGATTAACTCTTAATCCAGTGGGCAATCTTAATTTGGACTTGACCCTTAGCCTCTAGATAACCATGAGGTCTTCTCAGGCCTTTAATGCCTCCAACCTCTTCTCTCAACCCAATCCTATGTTGACACTTGTCACCATTTTATTGGTGCCAATTGTGCACATGGATCCCCAACTTTCAAACTTGGCCCTTGATTAAACCATTCAATCTTAACCCTTCATTTCCCCATTTCTTCTATAAATAGAACCCTTCTCCTCAAGCCAAAAAAGGAGCATTAGAGTATTGTTGTTATACTAGTATTAGCATAGAACTTTCTCATAGCATCACTATCTACACTTGCATAGGATTTGCTTATCATATTCAACCATCTTGAATCTCCATATGGCATCCATGGCTAGTGCTAAAAGCTGAGAGCTACACTCATTTGGGACTTGGAGAGGAGAGGAACAAGGGAGGAGAAACTATGAGCATCTTGATTAGCATTTGGAGGAGTATAGTTTATCTATTCTATGTTTGTATGCTTTCTATTTCATGCTTAATATCTCTTGATATGCCTATTTAGGATAATCTTTTGTTGCTAACACTAACGTTTGTTTCTTGTGCTCTTGTATGTGTGGCCATCAAATAGATTTTCTAATCCTTTTTGTAGAGCATCAATATCATATGTGGAGGTAATGATGATATAAGCAATAGTTTTGTAGATGAAATGAAAATTGAGTTTGAAATGTCTTTAGTGGGAGAAATAAAAAATTTCATAGGCTTGCAAATATAGTAAATGAAGAATGGTATTTTCATCACACAATCTAAGTATGTGAAAGAGGTCTTGAAGACATTTGGCATGAGTGACTGTAAACCAGTTGGGACACCAATGGTTACAGGTTGTAAGTTGTCTAAGGAATATGAATCCATAGTTGTTGATGAGAAGGAATACAAGTTAATGATTGGAAAATTACACTATGTTGTTCACAACATACTAGATATAGCTCATGTAGTTAGCATAGTTTCTAGATTCTAGAAGAATCCTAAGGAAACACATCTGATAGAAACCAAGAGGAGTTTTAGATATTTGAAAGGTACTGTTGACTATGGATTATGGTATCCAGATGGAGGAAATTTTGACTTGAAGGTGTACACAGATGCAAATTGAGTAGGAAATGTTGATGACCAGAAAAGCATAACTGGTGGAGCATTTTTTATTGGAGGAAGACTTGTTTCATGAAGTAGTAAGAAGCAGAGTTGTACTTCACAATCTATTATTGAAGCTAAGTATGTTGCAACTTACATGAATTGTACATAGGCTATCTAGATGAGGCACATTCTGGAAGGTTTTAAGATGAAGATTTCAGAACCTATAAAGATTTAATGTGGTAATACAAGTGCCATAAATATTTTCAAGAACCCTGTTTTGCATGCATGAACCAAACATATTGAATTGAAGTATCATTTCTTAAGGGGAAAAGTGTAGAGTAAAGATGTGATCTTGGAGCATGTTTCTACCAAGGAGCAGCTTGCAGATTTCTTTACTAAACCTCTTCCTAAGACTACTTTTGAGTATCTTAGAAGTTAGCTAGGGGTCATACCCCTTCATGAGGTCAGTTAAGAATGATGTAGATTACATCAGTCTCGAAGCTACTTGCAAAATTTTATAGAAGGATTGATGTAGAAGTGGATTTATTCCACAGGGGGAGCATCAAGTTGCAGGTTGCTGATGCTAGACAATGAAATTTGACATTACATGTTTTACTTTCAATTTGGCATTGTTGTCAAAGGGGGAAAATAATTATGTGATTATAGGGATAAGAACCAGTAACAAGCTAAAGAGATGGAGAGAATGGTGAATAATTGGTAATATAAACTAGGATTCCTATTCACAATCACAGCAACAATCAATGGTATTGATATTTGTATTTCCATCAATGCCAAAGGGGGAGATTGTTGGCATTTGCAAGAATATTGCACTAATGATATGTTATGTTGTCATTGATGTCAATTAACCGATAATAATATTGTTGATATTATTGTAATATTGTTTTGTAACTAGTAGGATGAGCTAGTGATGGAAACTATAATTGGTCGGGAGAATTTGTAGAGTGAACCGATATTGCTATATACTAGAGAGTTGAACCGGTAACCAATAAACCCTACCTATTGTTTTTGATAAACCCTAACCAATTAAGTTTGGTTAATTGGTTATATTGGTTTGCAATTTGATGATGAGCGGCAATCATTATGACACGTATGATTATTGCATGAAGACAATTTCAAATGATGTTAGCGATTTGATGTAACGGTTTTTGTCTAGGGAATGGGAAAGTATATTGTATGTAATACAAAGTGCGTGATGAGTTACTAAGTTCGATGAAGTGGTGATCAAGGAGCAAATGAGGTTTTCTTGATTTATGTGTAGAGATTGTTATGTAATCTAATGGTGACACTTGAACCGACTTGTTTGTAATCTCTATAAGAATTAAGTTTTTGTTGTGTTACTGACCTAATTGATTTGTTTATAAGGTTGATGAGTTGTTTAGTTTTAAGAGTTGCCAAAGAGTTGCCAAAGTTCAGTTGAGTGTGTGGCTGCCAAACCGGATGATGTATCTATAGTTTGAGTAAAGGCAGATAAGATCATGAAAAGGATATGATCAAGCAAGTGTAGTGCTATTCAGATAGATTAGCAAACTGTTGTTATTTTCTAACAATTACAATAGAATTGAAATCCCCTAACTAGATAAGCTCTAACAAGATTGGTACTATTTAGATCCTCTAACAAGGTGATCCATTAGCTTGGATTTTCAAATCCTCTACCGAGGATACTTCTTACATGGTATTGCTTCTAACAAGGCATTGTAGGCAATCCCTTAACTGGGTGGTTCCTAACAGGATCTATTCTTAACAAAACTTTTGTAAAGCTTTAAGAGGCTAGGCTCCTAACAAGGCGAACTTCACAAGAGTTTAGATAGTTATCTTGTGAGTCTCATCTCACCGTGGTTTTTCCCATTTGGGTTTTCACATAAAAAATATTTGTTTCAAGTGGTGAATGTTTTTGTGGTTATATTCTTATGGTTGATTTACTCAACTACTTGATAAGTCATGATAACTGGAAGCATTGAGAAATGAAGTTTGTTGACATATGAAAAAGCATCTAGATGTTTATGAGTTTGAAGTTATTTACTGTTAATTTGTTGTAACAGTCAATCAGTTTATCTTATGAGTTTTAATCTTGACAGTGGTATTATATTGATAGTTCTAAGTTTACTTTGAGAGATTGATTTTGAGATTGCTGAAGTTTGTATCAGTTTTTCTATTTACTGATTCACCCCCTCCCTCTCAATAGTTGACTAGATACTTTTTTTTTCATCATACCATCACATTCAAGACATCCAAAAAAGGAAAAGAAGAATCTACTCATGATGCAACTGGTGAAGACTCTAATGACATCATGGAAAACTTTTTTAGAATACTCAAGACTAGTTCAAGCAAATACAAAGGCAAGCTACCTTTGAAATGTTTAACTGTGGAAAGATTGGATATTTTGCTTCTAAATATCCTTATGGTGATAAGAATGAAGATGATCAATCAACTAGTAGTAGATCATATAGTAAGGATAGGAAGAAGAATGTCTACCGATATGTAGTAGATCATATAGTAAGCAGAGAAGTCTTTACACTCATGAAAATGATACCACGGATGAGAAAAGTGCCTCAGATGATTGCTGCAATGGAGATGAAGTTAGAGAAAACATTTTCATGGATCAAGAGGTTCTAGTACCCAAAGAAGAAGAAGAGAAAGAGAAAGAAGGAGAAGTAGATCTTGAAGTAGAGCTCATCAGTGCCTTAGATGAGCTAAAGAAAACAAGAAGAGACTTAAAGAAGGTAAAAAGGGTTCCAGCTGAAGAACAAGAATTGTTGGAGCAATCTCTTAAAGAGTCCAAGAAAACTATTGCAGATCTAAAACTCTAGTTGGAAGAGGCCAAGAGGATGTGTGAAGTCACTAGTATTGGTCTGAGTGAAAAGGAAAAGGAACATCCAAATCTAGAAGTAGAAATAGTGAAACTCTAGAAGGACTTAGAGAAAAGTCTGGAAGAAATAAAAGTGAGAAGCAAATATGAAGGCATCACTGAATCCCTGGACAAGATGCTGAGCAAACAGAAGAAATCCAAAGATACTGGTGGATTAGGTTTTCAAGAAGGTCAAAGTTCAAACAACAAAGACACATCTGATAAGGAAATACAATTCACTTCTTCAAATGAAGGTGAAGAGAAGAAGACATTCATGGCAGGCAAGGATACTGACAAGAAGACATATGCAGATGTTGCTAGAAACCGCCACAAAAACTAGTATACTCAATCAATGAATTGGAGACCATACTCAATGCACCGACATGCAGATCCAAGGAGAAATGCAAGTATTGATCATGAAGGATTCACAAGGGTTAGCAACATGAAAGCAAGACCCCCAGTGAGGCAGCCATTTGTAGGTTCAAGACAACCTAACTGACATGTTCCAAATTTCTATGGTTATTATCACAGGTGTAATAAGTTCGGTCATAGAATGGCAGATTGTAGGAAAATGAATGTCAACCCTAGTTTTGAGAGTAGAAAATCATTTGCTACATTACAAAGTACAAATGTCATATGTTATAATTTCAATGAGTTTGGTCACAAGAGTTATGAATGTAGGAGTAATATGCAAATGTCCTACAAGAATGCAGTGAGTATATCTTATAGTGCTAATGTGAAATTCTATAAGTGTCAAAATTTTGGTCACATAGAAAGGTATTGTTAGCTAATAACTGACAAGAAAAAGACAAATGTACCAGATGAGAAGTTGGAAGCAAAACCAGAACACAAAGTGACAGAAGAAGATAAGAAAGCAGAGTATCGGTCAGGTGGTAGTAGAAGGAAAGAGAACAAAGGGTAATGTCTACAATATGAAGGAATGCTATGAGTCCCAGTGCATGATGTGTTATGTTGATGAAAGCTGGTTGTGGTACTAGAGATTAGGCCATGTGAATTTTGATAGTCTGGTAAAGATAAGAAAGAATCGGTATGTGAGAGACATACCTCAGATCATAAAACCGGCAAGCACATTCTGTGATGAATGTATCATAGGTAAGCAAGAAAAGGTTAGCTTTAAAAAAAAAAAATATAACACCTCAAGACCTCTGGAGTCGATACATATAGACTTATGTGGGCCAACAAGGACAAGAGAATTGGTCAGAGAAAGGTATTTTATTTAGTTCATAGATGATTACTCAAGAATGACCTGGGTAACCTTCATGCATGAGAAGTCACAAGCATTTGAGAGATTCAATTATTTTAGGAAGATGGTAGAAAATGAAAGTGGACATCGGTTAAAATGCTTAAGATCAGACCAGGGTGGAGAATTTTCTTCCAATGAATTTGGTGACAACTATGAGAAACATGGAATCCAAAGACAATATTTAGCTACAAGGACACCTCAACAAAATGGGGTTGTAGAGAGGAAAAATAAGATAGTAAAGGAGATGGCTAGGACTATGTTGAATGAGGCCAATATACCAGATATATACTGGAAGAAAGAAGTTCAAACTATTGTCTACACTTTAAATCAGGCACAATTAAGAGTGAGTAGTAGAATGACTCCTTATGAGTTATGGAATGAAAAGAAAGCATCACTCAAGCACTTCAAAGTGTTTGGAAGTAAGTGCTTCATCAAGAGAGATGTTGAGGATTAGAAAGTATTGATTCCTGAAGTGATGAAGGAATCTTCCTGGGATACTCAACCAACAATAAAGCCTACAAATGCTACAACAAGAGATTGAAAAGGGTGGTTAAGAGTGTAAATGTGATAATAGATGAGGACTCACATAGAGGAAAATATACACCGTCACCTTACATTGATGATTCAGATGTTGAAAATGAAGAACAATCTGACAATGGACTGGTAGAAGATACATCAGACAAGATCCCCAACTGGTACGTGCAGAAGAATCATCTGGAAGAATAGATCATAGGAGATAAGAATGAAGGTGTGCAGACTAGAAGGAGATTAGACTTGGAAGGTGAGCAGGTAAATTTATGTCTCATGACTGAAGTAAAGCCCAAAATTTTTTATGATGCTAGCAAAAGTGAGAAGTGGGTAGATGCCATGGATGAAGAATTGAGACAAATTGAGAAAAATCAGAATTGGGAATCTATTCCTACACTAGTTGACAAGAATGTCATATGTACCAAATGGGTCTACTGGAACAAGATGAATGAAGAAGGTAAGATAGTCCGACATAAAGAAAGGTTAGTTTTCAAAGGGTATGATCAAGTGGATGGTATTGATTTTGAAGAAACCTTTGCACCAGTTGCTAGGTTAGAGGAAATAAGAATGGTTTTATCTTTCTCAACCTACAAGGGATATAAAGTATATCAGATGGATGTGAAATCTGCTTTTCCCAATGGAAATCTTGAAGAAGAGGTGTATATGGAACAACCAGATGGGTACTTGTTGCATGAAGATGAGAGTTTTGTATACTAGTTGAAGAAAGTCTTGTATGGTTTGAAGTAGGCTCCCGGAGCATGGTATTCTCGGTTAGACAAATACTTCAAGGAGTAAGGATTCTGGAAAGGAAATGCAGACAACAACTTGTATGTCAAGGTAAATGGAGATCTCATGATTAAAGTTTTTGTATATGTAGATGATATTATCTTTGGTGGAAACAAGGACATCTTGTGCAAAGAATTTGGAAATCAGATGAAGCTAGAGTTTGAGATGTCCATGTTGGGTGAGTTGTCCTATTTTCTTGGTTTGCAGATCTCACAGAAGGAGAAAGGAATTTTCATCTCCCAAACCAAGTATGCAAAAGAGATGCTAAAGAAATTTTAAATGGAGGACAACAAACCAGTAAGTACTCCCATGGTTACTAGTTGTAAGTTGAGAAAACTAGACAAATCACCAGAAGTTGAGAAAACACTATATAGGTCTCCGATTGGTAGTCTATTGTATTTAACAACATCTAGACTAGATATTGTGCAAGCTGTTTGCATGGTAGTAAGATTCCAAGCTGCTCCTAAACAGTCTCACTTAAATGCAGTCAGAAGAATCTTTAGGTATCTACAAGGAACTATCAGCTATGGTTTGTGGTATCCAAAGAAAGGAGACTTTGCTTTGTAGGCTTATACTAATGCAGATTGGGTAGGAAATATAGATGACCGAAAAAGTACAAGTGGAGGTGCTTTCTATTTAGGTGAACGGTGAGTATCATGACACAATAAGAAACAAGATTCACTTTTATTATCTACTACCAAGGCAGAGTATATAGAAGTTTCTACATGTTGTTCATAGGTTTTATGGATGAAGCAGACACTGAAATATATACTGTAGACGTCTAAAACTGGTCAATGCTTGCAGAATCATACTTTAACATTTGCGCATTGCCTTATTTTAGGGTTTTTGGGTCGCATTAACATTTCTCCTATGATTCACACTTGGTCTTTATCATTTGCGAGCATTGAGTCCTTCTACATTCTTCATTTATCTCGCTCTCAAATTTGGTCTTGTCGACAATAATCTTTAGTCATGATTTTGGTCGATCTTATCCTGTCGCATCAATGTGCGCGCTCATTTGTCATATTTGGACATCGTCAATCCTAATTAGGGTTTTGTCCTCTTTTTAATCTTGTCGTCATGTGATTGATTTGTCATCAATCGTGGTCATTTTCAATCTTGTCATCTTGCAATCGATTTGTCATCGATCATCATCATTTTCAATCTTGTCTTCTTACGATTGATTTGTCATCGATTGTGGTCATTTTCAATCATGTCAATTTGGATCAATTTGTCATTGTTCCTCATCAATTGGTGCATTTATCAATCAAATCACTTATCAGCATTGGTCATTTATCAAGTCAGAATCATGATCAAATCGAATCGACATCAATTATCTTACATCAAGACCTAATTGTCATTCTTGCATTTCTAATTCATATTCTAAGGTTTTATGAGTTATTCATTTAATCTTGATTGTCATTTTCCCTCTAGGTTAAATAATTTATTTATTTATCCTAGGTCTTATTATCACAATTAAATGTTTATTTAATTGGCTAATTAATTGTTCCCTCTTTGTGAATTAATTAATAAATGAAAAAATTGTTAATTAATTCACTTAATTTCCTAATTTTCTAATTTTTCATCAATTTCTAATTCCTAATTTCCTAATTTCTATTTCATCTATTTTTCAATTCTCTCCTATTTTCCTCCTAATTTCATGGGAATGCCATTTCAATTTGTCATAATTTGTCATAATTGACAATCAATCAATTTTGACATAGAAATTTGTCATAATTTTGTCATGAATTATCAATCAATCAATCTTGCATAGAAAGTGCAAATTTGTCATAATTTGTCATAATTGACATTCTTGATTTGCAATTTCCATTCGAATCTCTTCATGCTAATTTGATCTTTTCTCCAATTTGTCTATAAATTGGATGATTTTCTTCAATCAAGATCCCTACCTGGTCAAATCAATCACGCTTCGAGTATTCTTGCGCTACAATCTTGTCTACTTGCTTTCACATCATGCTTATGAACTAGTAGGTGAGATCCACAAACAAAGCTATTTGAAGGAGAAAGAAGGACAATGGAGCCACATGAAGGAGACATTCAAGTCTGCACTTGGTTTGTTTAGTTTTCAATCTTGAATGTCTTGTTTTCATGTCTTTATTGAGTGTGTTTAGGATTGATCATTGCATTTGAGCTTTCGTGATTGTGCTAGATTACTAATACTACTTGCTTCGATGATTTCCACATTTCCTAGCTACATATACAAGTGGAGATACCAAAACCCATTCCAATTTGATGTAATAACTCAAGTGCAATCAACATCTCCTAGAATCCACTAATGCACTCAAAAAATAAAACACATTGCAATCAAGTATCACTTCTTGAGGGAGAAGGTAGCAGACAAGTAGGTCATTGTAGAATATATTCCAACTAGTGAGTAGACTGCTGACATATTTACCAAGCCACTTCCTTTGGGCCCATTTGAGTACCTGAGACAAAAGTGGGAGTTGTCCCACCATCTGGTAGCATTTAAATGCATAAGAGGATGCATGATTCAGGGGGAGTCAACCATTGTTACTATCTTATGACTCTTGAATCATGAAGCATGGACACAAGGGGAGAATGTGTCTTAATTGGATGCAGTCAAGGGAGAGATTATTGGTATCAGACTAAGGTTCCCTAGATAATGTTGACATCAATGCCAAAGGGGGAGATTGTTGGCATTGAGTTGTCATTGATGTCAACCGGTATTGCAGGAAGGGTACCGGTAAAGGTATGTCATCTAGTATAAAGGAGAGTGAAGCAATATGATGGAAGGCAAATAAGGTATTGAAATAATTAACATGAAGGCTTGTCAACCAGCATGGTGGAAGACAAGTAGGTATTGAGACTATTAGGGACTTCACCACATTGGGACACATAAAATTTGAGAATTTTGAGAGGCCCATTTCAAAAAAATTCTTAGCACTTTCAAATGGCACTTGACTCATCAACCGGAGTGGCCTAGTTTGAAGAAGGGTAAAATGGAGCTAGTTGATTGTCAAGGGGTAAGGCTTGGGAAATATGTCCTAAACCTTTCATTTAGCCTATACAGTGTTCTACAAATTTCAGATTTCAGTTTAGATCAGTTTATCAAGTACCCATTTCAAGGGGTGGACTGAAAGTTGTTCTATGCACATATTCAAAATTTATTAAGTGGCCTACTTTGAGGCTTTGCATTTCATGACTAGTTGATCATCATGTTGAAATTAAAAGTGCATTGAATTGTATGAATATAAGTGAGTCCACATGTCAAGTTTCAAGTCCCTGTCAATCCATTTGCAGTTTGTATTGTTTGCATAAGTCCATGTTTCAATAGCTAGTCAGAGCCCTACTTTGCACATGTGTAAAAGATGCCCCGGTGATTTTCATGTCAGGATGTTTATTCCAGGCTACTGTTAGTATGAAAGACAAGCTATATTTCTAGTTTGAAGCTCCTACCAATCCACTTGATCAGTTTTCTGAGATGGTTTCTTGAGCCATTTTATTCAGTTTTCTGCACTTTGCATTGTTACACCTGTTAAAGTTGCCATTTTCATGAGCTCACCATTACCTTGTTAGCTTCCCAGTTAAATTGAACATTCCATGGTCTTCCTTGTACTTCAAAATATCTATGCCCCAGATTTGGGAATCTACGGAGATGATTTGACATTTTTAATGCATGCACTTTGAGGTCCCTGCACATTGATTTTATCAGGTTCATAGTGCTGACAGAGCCATTTGGTCATCTTTGACCATTAATATTTCTTCACCCAGGATTTGTCTTGAGAAATGGTTTGGTAGAGTGAATGCCCATATATCAGACAGTACACCTATCAGTATGTTAAGTGCAGAAAGGTGTTCTGACCAGTTTTAAAATTACATCTTTGGGTTTGAATGCGAAAATGTGGCACAATTGCCAGTGAGTTGCAAAACTCAGTTCAATGATCTAGAAAATTGTGCCAATCAACTCCAGAGGTATGTTCAAGGTGCCTGAGACATTTCAAGGGTCATTTGAATGAAAATGAAATTTTTTTTTTAGCCGAACCCACTTTTGGGGCCCGACCTGACCTATGTTTTTGTTTTACCACTTTGGAGGAGATGCTGAAGTTTTAGTTAAATCATTCGTGGTTAAGAAACAAAAATATGTTAAAGTAGGGAAGATATCAAAGACATCTAAGGGTTCTCTAGATTGTACTGATTTGACCCTATCTACTATTAAAATGTGACTTCAAGGAGACACAAGAATGGTTTGCAGACAAAGATGTTTGAAGGTAAACATAAGAGTTCAAGATGCTAATACAACTCCAGGCAATTTCAAATTGGCAAGTTTAATGTCAAATCCTCCTTCAATGACAAAGAAGAGACATAAAATAATGTAAATGCACTTGGTAAGTGTAAACCAAATTCTATGACCCTTACCAGCAACCTCCCCCTGCATGGTCAACTGAGGAAAAAGCTACTAAAATCTTTATCAGCACCTATGAACTTCTTTCACCAATATGTAATTGGCAGGTTTAAATGTCAAGTTCCCTATGGCTGTAGATGAAGGGGTTTTAAAAAAAAAATTTCCAGCAAATGAAATGGGAAAGGCATGGGCAATTGTTTTCAAATTGAACTTTCAGCAAAGGCAATTGGCAAGTGCAAAGCCAAAACCCCCTCCCATGTGGTAGAAGCCACTTTAGACTTTCATCCCAATGCAAATGGTAGGTGTATTGGTATGGCATTTGAGCTATACTTTAAACTTCAAACATATAAATCCTCAAGCAAATACACTTGGCAGGTAAACCAATTTCCCCTAGTTTGGCATAGAAGGAGGCTTAAAAGCTTCTAAATAAATGCAAATTGGTAATTTTAATGCCAACATCCCTGTGCGTGAAGTTTGCTGGTGCATAACATGGTGTGGAGCAGACATGAAACTTTCAGGCAAATGTAAAATTGCCAATACCCTCCCTTGTGTGCTAGGTAAAAGTTGGAGTGGCCATGTTAAACCTCCAAACAAATGCAAATTCTCCCTGTGCATTAAACATGGGTTTGAAGGGCATTAGAAATTTTCAATCAAATGTAGATTGGCAAGTATAGCCCCCTTCTGGTTGGAGTTTGGAGGGCTTTATGAAAATTTCAAACAAATGCAATTGGCATTGAAGTGAATCCTCCCCTGCCCTATGTGGTATGATTAAAGGTAAAGGATATTAATTGAAAGCTCCGAAGAAATTGCATGGGGCTGTGTGAGAATTGGAACTATTAAAATGCCATAGAAACTTCCAGGTGAATGTAGATGCCAATGATGTACAAAATGTCTTTATCCCACATTGGTGGTGGAGAGGAGATTTTATGTATTTAAAAGCAAGCCTACACACATTCATAGTGTCAAAGCTTATGGTATTTTGATAGGAGGCTTCTTGGCGACCTGATGGACCCCACACCCATGCATGCATCCCGAAGCAACCAATTTTTTTAGAAGGGCGAATTAACCAACATGCAAGTTCAAGATGGATCAACGATTGTCGCTATATAGAAATGCGAAGATGCACTATAGTAAACCATCACGACTTGGTGACCAAGTGGTGGGGCTCGACAAGAGAACAACTTAGGCAAGTTAATGGGTGAGAAAGTCCAGGAAGATTGAACGATTGTTGCTATACCGCAAGATGAAGATGCTCGCTAGTTATCCCCCACGACCTGGCGATTGATGAGGTGGCGGTCTAGTGGTAGATGAGGTGTCATCTTGGTGGATCTGCAAGCGAATCATAGGGTGCCACATGGCAGAATGTAGATGGAAAATGGAGTAAAAAATCAAAATTAATTAATATAGTTCAGACTATAGTGGAAATTCAAAAAATTTAAATGATGGATCTGCATGAGTGATTAATTCACTTGAGGGTTATTTTTTACCCAAATATGCAAGTATTATATATCGTTGGAAAGATTTAAAAATGCGAAATCCATTTGTGTAGTCAAGTGTAACCTAAGGAAAATATTTTTGGAGTAGTTACCTCAGATCTCAGAATTTATTTCCAATCAGAAAGATTGGATTTTCTACAGGCCAAGTGTGTGGGCAGTTAATGTTGAAAGATAGGGCAGTTACCATTTTCAGGGGAATGAAATTTGATTTTGTCTTCCCTTCCTTCTTATTCGAGAGTCTTCTCATTTTGTAAAGGTTCCAAATTTTTTGTGAGCAAGGCCCCTGAATCTTGGTTTCCAATTCTAAGTTTTTCCAAGTTTGTACAGTGTAATGTCTTCTTTCAAGTAATAGAGTATCTTCTTGCTATAGATTTTTTCTATTGCAGGTCACATATATGTAAGGCATATATACAGTTTATTGGATTGTCTTTAGGCCTTCTCTTATTTTCAATAAATCCAGTCTTCAAGGGAGTTTGGGTTTGTCCTCTCAAAGTGAGAGTGTAATGGTTGTTCTTAGGTACTCTTCAAGGAAGAGTTTAAATTCTATGAATAATCATTTTGGATTCAGGATAATGTCTGGATATGTATGATCCTCTATTTGAGTTTAGACTGTATTAATGTTAGGCATTAATATAGGGATATCTTTCTTAGTAAATTGGATTTGCAATAGAGGTTTTCATTTGCAGATTGATGTATGACTCCATGCCCTTGGATAAGACATTGATCTTGCAGATTTTGGGAATCCTCGGAGATTTTAAAATCAAATATCCATTTACTTTTCATGTTTGTAGTTTTAGTTTGTTCCACCTATCTCATGCTCTAATCTAGTTGAGATGTCAATATAGATGTAGCCCATTTGTAGTAACTTCCTTGTTGTTGAGCCTTTTGAGATTCATCTTCTTTTATTGATTCCATATGTCTATAACTAGTTGTATTTTATGCATCAAAAGGGTGTCCCCCCTAGGTCTAGTAGAACCTGAAGTGTAGGAGGATCATTAGGATCCTATGTTATGTTGTTCAAGCCCTGAAGCTTTTCATTGATTGAGATTGGCTATTTCATAGATAGATTGTAGGTGAACTTGGGTTTCTCTTTTTTGAGAACAACAAAAATGGCAACTCTGCTGGGGAATTACAAATCTTAGAAGTTTACAAATCTAAAAGTTGTTTTCAGATTTGAAAGTGTGTGTCCTAGAAATTTTGTTGCTGAGAAATAAAAAAATATTATGTGACTGTTCTGTCGACCCAGAAATATGAAAGTGTTTCAGAGTGAAAATCAGTGGTTAAATTTTATTCCTCTTCAAGGAGGTGGCAAATCTGTATGAACGAACCTAAGGTTTGGAGGTTTTATTCAAATTTTTAGTCAGAAGTGAAGTGAACAGCAACAACAAATATACCCAAGTATTCCTCAATTTTTTTATGAGATGACTTTGCTCCTTATAAGGTGAAGCAAGTCACCAGGAAAAGGAGTATTGGCTCTAAGGTTACATACTTCTTGTTTTGAAAAGTTTCAGTCAGAAATATGCTGAGAAGTATGTCTGGTTATGAAGTTAATGGCTGCATATGTTTTGAAAAGAGAGTCAAACAATAAGATGCATTGTCATGGTAATGGTTCAATAAATGTTTAAAATTTGATGGATCTAGATGTGGTTCCTAGATCTGAAAATTCTTTGTCAAATTTTAAAGACATTGATAGGGAGATTGAAATATGTCTTAAAAGGATCCAAGAGAAGTTTATCTTGTTTTTAAGAAAGAAAGTAGGGAAAAGAAAAGAGGGAGAGTCATCATATGTTTTCTATGAAAAATTGATAGCTGCACTAAATGAGCTTTCAGTTGATGCTAGACCCCATGAGTCTATTTGGATTGAGTTATTCTTAGAGCTTGTTGAGCCTAACTCTATTAATTGGTCTACAACCTTGAGAGAAGAAAGTGTTGCATGTATTAAAGAATGGATAGACAAGATTGAAGTGACCAAATCTGAAAATGTACACAGTATTGAGTATAGTGATGGAGATAAATCCGAAAGTGGATATATTTCTTATGATGTTGAAGGTGACTCTTATTCTCAGCATGATAGTGCAAATGTGTATCCAGAGCAAGAAGAAAATTGTGAGAACATAAGTTGTTGTTCAAATAATCATGAGCCTGTTGAGGTTTCAGATTTGAATAATATAGATGATCTTGCTATCAAGTTCAATCCACAAAGTGTTTGGATCCAAGGTTATGAAACTATGTTGCAACATATGGCAGCACTTTATGATCAGCATGATAAAGGTGATGTTGTAGATGCAAGTTGTTGTAATGATAAAATAAATGTGCATAAAGATATGAGAATTGTAGATTTGATATCTACATCAGATTGGGACAATGTTTACAGCACAAAAGATGAAACTAAGGAAAATGAAAATGAAGGAGAAGGTTCACTAAGTAGTAAACAAATCTCAGAACTCTTAACTGTTGATCTTTAAAAATATGCATCCAAAAATGTCCCCAATATCTCATACCCAATCAGTATATGTTTTGATACTGATGATGTTCTTGAGGGTGTGAAGTATGATACATATGATATTGATTTTTTCCCTACATTTGAGTTGAATAGTAGAAAAGATGAAAATGGATATAAGATTGATAGATGCAATGATGTGGATTCATATGCTAATATGAATTCAGAATTTAAATCTTATGCTAATCTTGGTGTTAAAGAGAAAGACAAATCTAAAGTTGTTTTCCTAGATTTGCAAGTGGTTAGTGAACCATTACTTGATGATATATTTCCATGTTTGCAAAGTGCTGATAGAAATTGTGATCAACAAGATCAAATACAATCATTTTATGAGGAAATATTCCTCTCTAGTTTGCAAGACAATATTAAGGATGAGTTTTTTCCTTTTGTGCAAACTAGTGGTCAGCATGTGCCTAATGTTCCCAACTTTTAGAGGGAGTTGGACTACTTTTCTTTTAGCTGGGAAAGAATTGTAAAGAGTATGACAGTTATATGTCACATAGTGATCAACACTCTCAGCATTTGTTTGATTTCCAACTGTTTGGTGATTACCAGTATGCTGATTTTTCTTTGTATTATATGCTGATTAGAAGTGGAAGTGTGGTTGATCAGGTGGATGACAGTGAAAGTTCCAGCTTACATTCAGTTCATGGAAATGAGAATCATGTGTTTGATAGAGGTAAGCATTGATTCCATTTTTGATGGTTTGGGGCCATTTTGTAAATAATCTCTATATTGTACAATCGCTTTGCTTTCAATTGTGTGGTTTTGAATAAGGAGCCCTTGTTTTTGAGAAGAGAAGTGATTTGTTTTTGGGTGGTCTACTTAACCAAAGATTCTAGATTCTTGTGTTGATCTTGCAATCAACCATCACCAGTTAGAGCCACTATTGGGACTCATAAAATTGAGTATTTTGAGAGGGCCATTTCAAAATTTTGCTCTGAACTTTCAAATGGCACTTGACTCATCAACCAAAGTGGCCTAGTTTGAAGAAGAGTAAAATAGAGCTAGTTGATTGTCAAGGGGTAAGGCTTGGAAAATGTGTCCTACACATTTCATTTAGCCTATACAGTGTTATAAAACTTTTAGATTTCAGTTTAGATTACTTTATCAAGTACCCATTTCAAGGGGTGGACTGAAAGTTGTTCTATGCACATATTCAGATTTTATTAAGTGGCCTACTTTGCAGCTTTGCATTTCATGACCAATTGATTGTCATGTTGAAATTCAATGTGCATTGAATTGTATGCATATAAGTGAGTCCACATGCCAATTTTCAAGTCCCTATCAATCCATTTTCTCAGTTTGGTAAGCTTAATCCATTTGTAGTTTGTATTGTTTGCATAAGTCCCTATTTCAACAACTAGTCAGAGCCCTATTTTGTACATGTGTAAAAGATGCCCTAGTGAGTGTCATGTCAAGATGTTTATTTTGGGCTACTGCTAGTATGAAAGAAAAGATATGTTTCCAGTTTGAAGCTCCTGCCAATCCGCTTGATCAATTTTCCAAGATGGTTTCCTAAGCCATTTTATTCAGTTTTCTGCACTTTGCATTGTTGCACCTGTTAAAGTTGCCATTTTCATGAGCTCACCATTTGTAACCTATTAGCTTCCCAGTTAAACTGAATATTCCATGGTCTTCCTTGTACTTCAAAGTATCTATGCCCTAGATTTGGGAATCTGCGGAGACGATTTGATATTTTTAATGTGTGCACTTTGAGGTCCTTGCATATTGATTTTATCAAGTTCATAGTGTTGACAAAGCCATTTGGTCATCTTTGACCATTGATATTTCTTCACCCAGGATTTGTCTTGAGAAATGGTTTGGCAGAGTGAATGCCCATATATCAGACAATACACCTATTAGTTTGTGAAGTCTAGAAAGGTGTTCTGGCCAGTTTTAAAATTGCATCTTTGGGTTTAAATGCGAAAAATGTGGCATAGTTGCCAGTGAGTTGCAAAACTCAGTTCAGTGATCAGAAAATTGTGTCAATCAACTCCAGAGGTATGTTCAAGGTGCCTAAGGCATTTCAAGGGTTATTTGAATGAAAACAAAAATTGTTTTTTTGCTAGACCCACTTTTGGGGCCTGACCTGACCTATGATTTTGTTTTACCACTTTGGAGGAGATGCTGAAGTTTTAGTTAAATCATTCGTGGTTAAGAAACAAAAATATGTTAAATTGGGGAAGATATCAAAGACATCTAAGGGTTCTATGGATTGTACTGATTTGACCCTATCTACTGTTAAAACGTGACTTTGAGGAGACGCAAGAATGGTTTATAGACAAAGATGTTTGAAGGTAAACATAAGAGTTCAAGATGCTAATACAACTCCAAGCAATTTCAAATTGGCAAGTTTAATGCCAAATCCTCTTTCAGCGACAAAGAAGAGACATTAAATAATACAAATGCACTTGGTTAGTGTAAACCAAATTCTATGACCCTTACCAGCAACCTCCCCCTGCATGGTCAACTGAGGAAATGGCTACTGAAATCTTTATTAGCAGCTTTGAATTTCTTCCTGCAATATGTAATTGGCAGTTGTAAATGTCAATTTCCCTATGGCTGTAGATGAAGGGGTTTTAAAAAAAAGTTTCCAGCAAATGAAATGGGAAAGGCATGGGCAATGGTTTTCAAATTAAACTTTCAACAAAGGCAACTGGAAGGTGCAAAGCCAAAACCCCCTCCCACGTAGTAGCAACCACTTTAGAATTTCATCTAAATGTAAATGGCAGGTGTATTGGTATGGCATTTGAGCTATACTTTAAGCTTCAAACATATAAATCCTCAAGCAAATACACTAGGAGGTAAATCGATTTCCCCTAGTTTGGCATAGAAGGAGGTTTAAAAGCTTCTAAACAAATGCAAATTGGCAATTTTAATGCCAACATCCTTGTGCGTGAAGTTTGGTGGTGCATAACATGGTGTGGAGCAGACATGAAACTTTCAGGCAAATGTAAAATTTCCAATACCCTCCATTGTGTGCCAGGTAAAAGTTGGAGTGGCCACGTTAAACCTCCAAATAAATGCAAATTCTCCCTATGCGTTAAACATGGGTTTGAAGGGTATTAAAAATTTTCAATCAAATACAGATTAGCAGGTATAGCCCCATTTTGTCTGGAGTTTGGAGGGCTTTATGAAACTTTCAATCAAATGCAATTTGCATTAAAGCTAATCCTCCCATGCCTTGCATGGTATGATTAATGGGAACATATATTAATTAAAAGCTCTCAAGCAATTGCAAGGGGCTGTGTGAGAATTGGAATTGTTAAAATGCCATGAAAACTTGCAAGTGAATGCAGATGCCAAGGATGTGCAAAATGTCTTCATCCCATATTGGTGGTGGAGAGGAGAGTTTATATATTTAAAAGCAAGCCTACACACATTCATACTATCAAAGCTTAATGGCTTTTGACAGAAGGCTTCTTGGCTACCCAATGGACCCCATGCACACGCATGCATCTCAAAGCATCCAAATTTTGCAGAAGGGTGAATTAAACAACATGCAAATTCGAGATGGATCGACGGTTGTTGCTATACCATAATGTGAAGATGCATGAAATTTAACCATCACTACTTAGTGACCAAGTGGTGGGGCCCGACAAGAGAGCAGCTCAGGCGAGTTAACGGGTGAGAAAGTCTTGGAAGATCGAATGATTGTCGCTATACCACCAAATGAAGATGCTCGCTAGTTATCCCCCGCAACATGAGGACTGGTGAGGTGGCGTTCCAATGGCAGATGAGGTGTCCTCCTGGTGGATCTACAAGTGAATCACAAGGTGCTACGTGGCGGAACACAGATGGAAAATGGAGTAAAAAAACCAAAGTTAATTAATATAGTTCAGACTATAGTGGAAATTCAAAAAATTTAAATGATGGATCTACATGAGTGATTAATTCGCCTAAGGGTTAGTTTTTACCCAAATATGCAAGTATTATATACCGTTGGAAAGTTGTCGGAACAAGGAATCCATTTCTATAGTCAAGTATAACCCATGGAAAATAGTTTTGGAGCAGTTACCTCAAATCTTAGAATTTATTTTTGGTCAGAAAGATTGGATTGTCTGTAGGCTAAGTGTGTGGGCAGTCAATACTGAAATATAGGGCAGTTACCATTGTCAGGGGAATGAAATCTGATTTTGTCTTCCCTTCCTTCTTACTTGAGAGTCTTCTCATTTTGTAAAGGTTCCAAATTTTTTGTGAGCAAGACTCCTCAATCTTGGTTTCCAATTTTGAGTTTTTCCAAGTTTGTATAGTGTAATGTCTTCTTTCAAGTAATAGAGTATCTTCTTGTTGTAGATGTTTTCTATTTCAGGCCACATATATGTAAGGCATATATATAGTTTATTGGATTGTCTTTAGGCCTTCTCTTATTTTCAATAAATCCAGTCTTCAAGGGAGATTTGGGTTTATCCTCTCAAAGTGAGAGTGTAATGGTTGTTCTTAGGTACTCTTCAAGGAAGATTTTAAATTCTATGAAGAATAATTTTGGATTCAGGATAATGTATGGATATGTATGATCCTTTGTTTGAGTTTAGAATGTATTAATGTTGGGCATTAATACAGGGATATCTTTCTCAATAAAGTGGATTTTCAATAGAGGTTTTTATTTGCAATTTGATGTATGACTCCATGCCCTTGGATAAGGCACTAATCTTGCAGATTCTGGGAATCCTCAGAGATTTTAAAATCAAATATCCATTTACTTTTCATGTTTGTAGTTTAAGTTCTATGAAGAATAATTTTGGATTTAGGATAATGTATGGATATGTATGATCCTCTATTTGAGTTTAGAATGTATTAATGTGGGGCATTAATACAGGTATATCTTTCTCAATAAAGTGGATTTACAATAGAGGTTTTTATTTGCAATTTGATGTATGACTCCATGCCCTTTGATAAGGCACTAATCTTGCAGATTCTGGGAATCCTCAGAGATTTTAAAATCAAATATCCATTTACTTTTCATGTTTGTAGTTTTATGTTTGAGATGTCAATGTAGATCTAGCCCATCTGTAGTAACCTCCTTTTTGTTGAGCCTTTTGAGATTCATCTTCTTTTATTGATGCCATATGTTTGTAATTGGTTATATTTTATGCATCAAACAGGTGTTTCCCTCTAGGTCTAGAAAAACCTGAAGTGTAGGAGGATCATAAGGATCCTATATAATGTTATCCAAGCCCTGAAGCTTTTCATTGATTCAGATTAGCTATTTCATAGATAGATTGCAGGTGAACTTGGGTTTCTCTTTTTTGAGAACAACACACTGGTATGAGGTGAGATGCATATGTGTGTTAGCATGTTGAGTGATAACCAGTAGAGAATGAATAGGTTTGGAGGATGGCTTCTTGTTTATGATGAAGAAGTAGAATGTTAAAATGATCACAAACCACCGGAGGTAAAGATGTGCTACCGGTGTAGTGTGCACTACGGGTTAGCAGGAGGAGAAGGTCTCACCGGTAAGATCTTGTGCCGGTATGAATTTTTTGAATGTTCAAGTGTAAACTGACCTTGTGTTGGTGAAGATTAGTATATGACCATTGTGATGTCCTATGGAGCTGAGGTGGAAAGCATGCAGAGGTCGGTGAAGTTTTGATCGACATGTTATTGGTACAGATAGTCGACATTAATGAAATAACTACAAATCACAGGATGATAAGAGATTTATGCGGCTCGAGGAAGAAAGAATGACAAAGAAAGATCAAGGAGTAGTTGGTGCCTGGATCAAAGCAAAGAAATTAGATTACAAGAAGACCTCGAGAAGGAAATAGATGGGCTATAAATGAGTTGATAGATTTCAAGGCCAAAAATCATGGATGAGATTGCTATCTTTAGCAAATATGCATTGGATGTTGAAAAAGACATACAAATGCATTCCTTCAATGTAGGTGATCGATCCAAGATGGATCGAATTAGATTGGATGCAGATTTGGCTAGAAAAAGGAAACCCTAACCGCCCTTCATTTTGAATTGATTCTTGCCGTGAAAGCTCAAGATTATATTTGATGACTTGAGACTATGATTGAGGTTGCTGCAAAGTGAAAACAAGTGTGAAGTTGTTGTCTGAGAGCCAAAGAGATAAACACTTGAATTATTTATGAGTGAAGAATTGATTGATAAGGAGAAGCAGAATAAAATAGTGTAAGGAACAACGAGTTGAGCATGCATTGAACACAGAGGAGACAAACCGGTAGAAGTTGTGCCTGATTAAGAGTGATCAAATGTGAGTTGAAAGAGGGAAGACATTATGAGAGGGGATTTAGAAAAGTTATCAACAAAGTCAAGTTGCAAAGTGGGTGGAGAGAATACAGACCGATAAGGTTGAAACTGACAAAGGAGAATATTGTAAGGATGCAAAACTTCATTTGTAATAGTGATTTCATTTGTATAACTGAGTTTTATATTGTTTTCATTAAGTTGAAGCTTAGTGCAGGGGTTGTAGCTCCTTTAGGTTGTAGCCTATAAATTATGTAGGGGTTGGTGTTCCTTTGAGTTGGTGCTCATAAATCAGGGGTTGGTGCTCCTTGGGTTGGTGCGCTAAATATTGTAATCAAAGAGTTATTGTGAGGCTGGATTGGAGAAGAAGATCTCCAACAACTATTATCACTGAGGTTTTTCCCACATTGGGTTTTCCTCGTATATATTTGGTGTTGTGTGATGCATCTTGTGCATGTGTTATATTAATGTTTTAGCAAGTCCATTCACACACCTTGTTTGCACTGTTTGAGGTACTAGTTAGCACTCAATTTGTTCTATACATTACCAATATGTCCTTGTTGAAGGAAAAGAGTTTAAATCACTGATGCACCCCCCTCTTAGTGATCCATTGTGTCCAACAGTCAGTTGTCTAGTTCAGAGGTTTTATGATTTTTATTTGATGTTTATGTTAGATTTATGGCATTGATGTCAAAGGGGGAGAGATATACATGTGAATAATAGAGCTTAATAGAGATATTAGTCTAAGGGGGAGATTGTTGGCACAAGGAGGAGGAACAGAATTTTAGATTGGTTGTATCCTATTGGGGGATTTTAGTTCAGGTCGATGGATGGTTAATTGGTATTTGGTTATTTGGTTTGGAACTTCATTGATATATCATTTGTTGGATGTCTTCCATTGGGGGAGACTTGTTTGGCACTTCTTGGCACTTGGACGTTTTTCACATCTAGTCTTCCATCGATGCCAAAGGGGGAGATTGTTGGCAATTTGGAGCAATTTATTACGTGTTGCATTGATGTTTGTCATTGATGTCACTACTAGCTTCTTTGGTTATCTATCGGGTTCTGATAGAGTGGTTGGAATTTGATGAAGATCGGGAGATTTGTCTCTAGTATGTTTCGATTAGTGGAATTGGTTTGGTTCAGTTATTCATGTCATTCAAATGCATGTCACATTCAATTGGTTTGGGATCTAGAGATCTGAAAGCTATCATATGTTCTAGTAAGCCCTTTGGTTACTGGTAAGGGTTCTACCAACAGAGCTTCATTGAAGATCTTTTGATGGATTAGATAAGTGTTGGTGGTGCGGCTTCTAGAAGGTTCTCAGGATGTTAATGGTTATCATATTCAATTTCCAGTTGATTGGTGGTATCTCATTTGGCTTATGTCAACCTATTTTAGGTCTGGTCTTATTTTGCTAGGTTGTGGACTAGTTTATGTAACATGTTGGTGGATACTCCTGATGTGTTACCAGTTACATTCATTATTTAGTTAATGTTGTTTTGGTCTTAGGATAACTTGGATTATCATTGGTTTGTGGGTTTATGTAATGGATTTATCATATTATCTTTTAGGTGGTCGACCTAATTGTTTAGGTCTTAGATTGGTATAAATATTATGTAAGATATCTTTTTAGATCCTGGTATCATCCGTGGTTATGGGATTATTTGTGTGTGAATAAAGTTGTAATCATATGAAGAAGGCTTGTTCAATCATAGGTGATCAAATTGGGTTTGTGTAAGAGGTTTAAGACCTTCAACATTGAGCTTAAACCAGAACTGTACTCAAGCATAGGAGATTATATAGTTGCAGTTCAATCTTAATTTTGGATTGTAGTCCAATGTTTTGTGTAGTCAGTGAGACTCCTTTTGGGATGAGCAGTGTGCTCTAGATTGTTGGCCTTCCTACATGTGTAGGCCCCTTACTGTAATATTTGTTCATCTGATCAATGGATAGATATTGTGGGTCTCCAATCCCACCATGGTTTTTCCTCATTGAGGTTTTCCACATATAAATATGTGGTGCTATGGTGTTCATCTTTGTGGCTGCATTGTTACTTATTATTATCTTCTTTTATGTTTATTGTTTGCTGAGTTGTTGTGTTAATTAGGTTAAATTTAATCAATCCGACATAACATTAATTCACCCCCCCTCTTAGTGTTCTTGGATCCCAACAACTTCAGTAGATGGATTGAAATAGAACAAGTTGGATTGAGGAGGGAACATTATTGAATGAAGGAAGTGGTTGAGAATAAGGAGGGATATTGTTACATGAAGGGGGAGGTTGAGAATAAGGAGGTGGAACACTATGATAGGTAGGTATTGGAGATGATTGGGTAACAAATGGAAGGCTCATAGGAGGAGGTATAAAATAATTATGATTAGAGGATTTTCCCCCTTGACTAGAATTTGTAGGTATGACATTTGGTGTAGAGGTAGCCATGATGTTGTACTTAAAAGTAAGAACACTAGCCATAGGAGTAGTCATAAGAATGGATTGATTAACTTGACTAGGAGGTTGTGTGTAACCAAGGACTTCAAAACAATTCTTCATAGGCATAATATTAGTATAAAAAATATGAGCAATACCACACAACACATCAACACCGAGTTTATCACTTTGAACCATTCTTTTTAATCTTTCAATCAATGGTAGGGACTCACTTTCTAGGTATTGTTTTCTCATCCATTGTTGAAGATTTTCAAATTGATTGTCAATATTCTCCAATTAGTCAACATAAACCCTATTTATTGATTCATCCACATCATGATAGTTATGTAAAGAATGAGGATAAATGACATCATGTGTAGGATTGATAGAACCACCAATATCCTCATGGAGTAAGTTATCCAAATTAGGCTCCATCTCCTCGGTAATTAAACCTTGGGAAGCCTTAATTCTACAAATTCTTCTAAAAAAAATATTATAGGTTGGACTAATAGTAGTAAAACTCATGCACTAAGGGAGGAAAATTTGAAATTTGAAATTTTAATTTTGAAACTTGAAATTTGCAATTTTTTTTAGAAAAATGATTATTCAATTAAATAAGAAAATTGATTGAAAGACAAAGAATATTTGTGAAAATTTATGCAAACCCCTAGGAAATTTAAATTTAAAATTAGGGCTTCGCTAAAATAACCTCTTAATTTAAATTTAAAATTAACCACTAGGAGATATAAATTTAAAATTAACCACTAGGATATGTAAATTGAATATTATCCACAAGAGACTTAAATTAAAAATAGGGTCGTGTAAAAAGAATCTCTTAATTTTAAAATTTAATTTTAAAATTGAAATAATTAATTTAATTTTAAAAATTAGGGCTCTTTTAATTAACCACTTAATTTTAAAATTTGATCCAAGATTGAAATTTTGAATTTGAGGCAGCTCTAAGATGATAAATTCAAAATTTAAACAACCCACAAGCTCAATTTTTTAAATTTAAAACTTAGGATTTTGAAATTAAGAATTTACTTTTAAAATTTGAATTAGAAATTAAACTTGCAACTGCAAATTTAAATTTCTAAAATTGAAAGACACTCAAATCTAAAATAATTAATCCAAATTAAGCAATTCACAAGCTCAATTTTAAATTTAAAAACTAGGGTTTTAGTGAAATCAACATCTAAATTTTAAAAATTTGTAGGGAATTTAAACTTGTAAATGAAAAATATAAATCAGAATTAAAGGTGTAAGGAGTCAGGTTCAACAAAATGTAATGGTGAAAAATTAGGGTTTCCACCATTAGATGTATGAAAGCCACTAATTTTTTTCTTGGGTTGATCTTTACATTCAAAAGAGGGAGAATCCAATAGATTCAGTCAAAAACCAACAAAGGTTAAGGTTGAATATTGATTGGATTGATTTGGAAATTTCCTCTTTTGTGAGTTGAAATGTTGAATTACAATAAAGTGCTAAAAAGTGAAGGTAAAACCAAGAAAACAACAAGCTACAAACACGAGATTTTTATGTACACCTAGATCTGAGTAGAATACGCATATTTAGATTTGATCTTCAAAAAAAATCCAAAATGTCAGGACCAGTGTGCCCATCGCCCTAGTCCTCCTAATTTTTTGCATGCCAAAGAGGGTTGATTAATCACTGCAAATAGTGCCTATTCTAAAGAGTATAGCTCCGTACCTATTTCCTGCACACAGAAAGAAAGTGAAATAGGTTGGGAATAGGGGCTTGCTTTAGGTTAAACTCTGGTTTTTGAATTAACCATGAAATTGAGATTGAAATTATTGTAATGGATGATTCTCCTTTTGAGGGAGATGCTGAATAATGACAGAAAATCAAGTGATATACTTCCTTGTGAAGTTTTGTTTGTCTCCACATGAAATTAGGATTTGATGAAGTCTTCAACAAAATGGAATGAAATATGTCTACTTCAATGCTTGAATCTTGACTTTATTGTTGCTCCTATGATTGAAGGAAGACTGATTAATGTTCAATTTCTCTTGAATGCTTGATAGATGTCATGGATTGTTCAAATGAGAGGGGAAATCCTCCTTTTATACTTGTTTGTTGGATAAATTTCTAATTCCCCAACATGAGTTGACACAGAGAGAGAAATCCCACTCAATTTTGAAATAGGACCAAGAGGTCAAATGGGGCCCAAATTAGGGGGGATCAGGGCATGGTGCCCAGGTCCTACCCCTTTTTAGGGATAGGATAAGGTTCTATGTGCATGGGAGAAGTTAAAAAAATGATGCGTCATGAGGGGAATGAGCATAATCATTTCCCAATTAGGACAAGGGGCACAAATGCTAAGGTAGGGACCCATTGTGGTCAAAATTATACAAGGATGCAATTTTAGGACATGACATAGACAATCTTGAAGGCAAGAGGTCAACATGAACCATTTGATTATGGGTTACATAACTTTTCAACCAATATTTTAGCAATAAGACATTGACCTTGTAATACCAAATTTTTGTTCACTTGCTAAAGATGCAAAAGATGAGACCTTTGCTAGCCAAATCAAAGATTTGTTTGAACAAGAAGATGGAGAAAAATTCTAGTATTGTAAGAAATATTTTTAACTCTCTCAATTATATTGGAAATAATAGAAAGGAAAAAGATAAGAGGGCTACTTGTAGAGTGATTACAACCTCCTTAGTAAGCCATCATTTGAGAAAGGATCACTTTATGAGACAAACTTGTGTTGATTTGAACATAAATCATAAAACTTTGGATAGAGAACTTGCAAGAAGAGAAATACTCGATGATCCTCTTCAAAATGATGCATGGGATTTTTGTGTGAGGCTTCCATGTGTTGATAAGAAGTTTACCAATAATGTAAAGGAGAAAATTCAACAATTTTGGCACTCTAACTATAGAGTATCACCATATGTAAATGCTGATTTAAAGATAAGAATTGGTAATCAAGACAAAACACCACATCCTAAACATTTCTTAGAATCAAGCCAAACAATATTATACAAAAGGTTTTGTGAAACACGTCCATCTTTGAAAATCTCACAAAGGGATTTTGAATCTTTGAAGGCATTTTATTGTGTACCTCTTAAGATTCGTAATATTTTTTATTGCAAATAGCATGTGGAGTTTTCAATGTACCATGAACTATTATGCTATATTCATTCTAGTTTTCATACTAAAGAAATATTGCAAGAGTTTGGTGCAATGAAACTTCCTATAACATCGAGAGACTTGCTAGATCTATTTTTATGTCCTAGAGATGATGTATGATTTTTGTATAGAAATGATTGTTTAAATGAGAAGTGCTCAAAATATGGGAGCTTCTTTAAGTTTATTTTGTATTTTCATTAGGGAAGTGAACATGATTTTGGAAAGAATATTGTTGAGAAAAAGAGATATGAGATAGTCAAATATACTTTGAAGAGTGGATGTGAAGGTTTTGGATGCAAGTTGATCCCCAGAGATGCCAGTGTTCCTGATTTTATTTCATATTTTAAGGAAAATATTTTCTACAAGTATGCAAGGCATACCCATAGGACTCAATGGTTGGATCAGCAATTCAGGATGTATAAGAACTCTTTCCTTATTGGCACTATTATATCAGTGGTCGATTTTGCAGAAAACTATACATTGCAACGAAAAAATGAGGTATGAGCTTAATATTATAATTCCATTTAGATTGTTATTTTTGTTCACATAACATATAGACATTACCCTAATAGCACAAAAGAGGATAGGGAGATAATCAGGGAGTATAATTTTTATTTGAGTGATGCTTGATCTCACTCCTTTTTTTAACTTTTTGTAGGAGAAAGGTATTGCAATAGATTGACATCTCATATGGTTAGATAACTACATGGATCAATTCAAGAATTATTGTATATTATATTAGTTGAGTATAATGCACACAGAGAGGGGTGAACCTCAAATTTGGAGTTATTTTAAGCTAGGCATGGAAAGGGGGAGCACAATTGAGCAGGTGCATCTTTGAAGAGAGCTCTAGTTAAGGAGAAATTAAGGATTTCTAGTGCTAAATTATCCAATTCAAATTCTATTGTTGATTGGTATAGTTTAACAATGTCACATGAAGGGACACTTGATTCAGTAGTGCCCAAATTCTTTTGGTTGGTTGAGGAGGGCACAGTGGCAGACAAATTGGATTCTTAGACAATCAAAGATTCTTCAAAAATGCATTTGTTTCATAGCTCAAATATAAGTACATGGACCATTTGGACATGAGAGTTGGCTTGTTTTTGTGAGAGTTGTATTCAGTTTGACTGAGATCAATTCGAGTCAAGTGAGTATAGCTACAAATGTTAAGTTGTTGAAGCATCATGAAAGACCAAAGACAAAATAAATATGGACATTTAATAGAGCTAATCATGAAGCAATATTAGATACTCTTAAGAAAAGAGATGACTCTCTAGGCACACTTGAGTAGCATATCTATCTCATATTCATTGGCTATAAGGAATGGAAGGTATAATGCATTGTTAATACTAACATCCTTATGTTTTGTTAGGTTTATTACATGTTTAGGTTCATTAATTTTTTTGGTTAATAAGCTTATTCTTCTCATGGACACTTGATTCAACAGTGTGCAAATTCATAGTGTTGATCATGAAGTATATCTAGCTCATACCAATTGACTATAAGGAATGGAAGGTACAATGCATTGTTAATAAAATCATCCCTTGAAGGAAGAATGCTAAAAATATATTCTTGAGAGATATTTGGGAGATGTGTTGTCATTGGTGTCAACATATTTCTCTATCTGTGGTAGTGATGCAGTGAAGTTCAGTGTGTTAGTTTATTCAGCATAGTAAGTATGATGAAGATCAGAGTTTGTGGATTAAAGGGTTTGTATAGCATTGTCTATAGTTGATTCAGTTCAAGTTTCAGAGGTCTGCATGGAGATTTGATTGAGTTATTGGTATCTATGTTGTGGCTGGTTTTTCAGTTGTTCAGTGGTGACAAAGTGACATTTTTTTATCTACATTGTAATATCTTGTTCTATGGATTTGGAGGTATGTTGGGGATGTTGGTGTGTGTCCTCAATTCAAGTAGTTCATGGTTTGGAGTTCTGTAAGTGATTTTTCAAGGTTGGCAGTCATTGCAGTTAGTGCTCATGAGATTTGGTATGAAGATCCTGGTGATTCTATGAATTTGTGTTGGTGCAGATGTTGCTATGGTAATTCATGATGCTTGTGCAGGTCTTTGGATCATGTTCCTTTTGTGTTGGTGGTTCACATTGATCGTTGAGCTTGCAATTGATGTTTTTCTTTGGTGCATTGGTGTTCGTCATGTTCATGGTTGGCCGGATCCTTGTAATGTTTTGTGGATGTTCGAGGCCTAATGCTTGGTCCACATGTAATATTGTATTGAGTGTGGTTTAATTTTTTTAATTAGATGGTGAGTGTTGAGCTGACTTTGATAATTTATTCAAGGTTGATAACATGTATAAATAATTGTAATAATATTATAATTGAGTGTGGTGTGTAGATGAGAATGAGTGTGTATGTGCACTGATTGTATACATCCTTTAGAGGAAGTGAAGAAGTATGAAGGAGAAAGTTGATTTGTGATTCAATTGAACTAAACCAAGAATTAAGGATATGTTATTTCCTAGTTCATAATTTCTGGAAGTGATCCGTGATTGTTTGTATAGGCAGTGAGCCTTCCCTGGGCAGTAAGCCTTTTTTTTATTTTGAGCAATGAGCTCTAGGCAATGATCCTGAATGCTTATACATTCCCCATTGTAATACTTGTAATGGAGTATACCTATATTATGGGTGTATCCCCACCATGGTTTTGTTGGATATTGCTACTTCTAAGATATGTTATTGTCATTGATGTCAACATATTCATGTGTTTTGGTGTTTGCATTGAATTGATCTAGTTAGTTTACTTGTTTGGGATGTTGAATCAACTAGAGATATCTTATTCTTTATTTGATTTCATGATGCTATGTGGTGCTTTGGTTGAGTTGTGGATTCTGGTATGAAGTAAATTCTTCTATGTTCAATAGTTAGCAAATTCTGGTATTTGATCTGTTGTTCTCTAATATGATCATCTTTGGTTGTGGATTTGGGAGAGTATTTTGGATGTTCATGTGTATCGACATTTTTAGATGGTTCATAATTTGGTGCTCTAGAAGTCATCTTTCTAGTCCGAATTGCTTCTGTTAAGTGTTCTTGAGAGTTAGCATGTTGATTGATGAAGATTTGAATAAGTGGTGTTGGTCCAGCTATTGTAGATAGTTCTAATGTACTTGTTGGTGTTTCCTGATCATGTCCTATTTGTTTTGGTGGTCCCCATTGATCCTTATACATGATATTGGTGATTTTGTTGATCTGGTGATATTCTTTGTGTTATGCAGTATTTATGGTGGTGTAGTGTGTTGCGGTTGATCTTCATGAGATTTTTGATGGTGATGCATGTTTGAGGATTTGATTTAGGTCCATGCTATGTCATCCATGGAATTGTATTGGTTCAATGGTTGATTTATGTATCGTGAGATGTAATTTTGTAATTAAAGGTTGAGGGTTTAGCCAACCTTGTAGTCAAGGTTGATGAATTGCATAAATAGGTGTTAGATTCATGTAATATGGGTGTTTAGGTTGTGTCTGCATTATTAGAGAGTAGTATATGTGTGCATAAGAAAATTTATCCTTTGGTATGGTGTATTGAGCAAAGATTGTTGAGAATATAAATGAGCTTAACCAGAACTATCATCAGACATTAGTAGATGCTATTTTTGCAGTTTATGTAATCTAGATTGTAGTTCGATCATTATTGTAAGGTAGTGAACCTTCCCTGAGGGTTGGAGCCTTCTGGGTCATTATATTTTGAGCAACTATGAGTTCTAGGTAGTGTGCCTGAATGCAAGTGCATTATACATTGTACTATTTACACATACTACTACAAAGTATCATCTTATTGTGGGTAGGTTTCCATCATGGTTTTTCCCTTAACCAGGTTTTCTACATCAAAATCTTGGTGCTATGTGTGTTACTATTATTGTGTTTATCTTTATTCTTGTTGCAGTTGATTGAAATCTAAGATTATTCTTAATTGTTGTAATCTGATGAAAACTGATTCACCCCTCCTCTTTGTTTTCCTTCATTGTCATTGCCAACAATTAGTATCAAAGATAGATTCTCCAGAAGAAGCTTGTCTGCTTGAGGAGATTTGAGATAGAAAATTATGTATTTAAGAAGGAGATTCCTAGATTTGATGGAAGAAATTATACTTTATGGAAGGACTATATGGAAGTTCATTTGATGTGTCTTGGAGATGAGTATTGGAAGATAACAAAGAATGTCTACAATGTTCCTCAGATTGGACCGTTTACTACTGTTGAGATCAAAGATGCTAAACATAACATAAGAGCTAAGGAAGAATTGTTGAGTGCCTTGAGTGATTCAGAGATGACTAATGTGATGGGTTTGCAAATTGTACATGAGGCCTGGAAGAAGTTAGAGACCTTGTATGAAGGAGATGTGCAAATTAAAGTATCTAAGTTGCAGAATTTGAAAGGAAAGTATGAAGCATTAGAGATGGGAGAAGTTGAAAATATAACATCCTTTATGGCTAAGATGAATGAGCTTGTCATGAAAAATCAAATGTGATGGTGGAACTCTTGAAGAAGATGAGATTGTTGCTAAGGTGTTGAGATCATTGCCTCCTTCTTACAAGCATAAAGTAGTTGCTATTGATGAAATTCAGAGTGTGACTATAGTGACTAGAGACATTTTGGTTGTAAAGCTTGTTGCATTTGAGTTGAGTGAATTTGGAGAATCACATGGAAAATATAAGACTACATTAAAAGACTCTATATCTGGGATGAAGAAGTATGATCCAGGAGAAATTTTATGCTAGGTATCTAGATATGAAAGAGAAAAGAGAGAGATAGAAGAGAAAGAAAGAGAATTGGATGATCTTGAATACCTTATTGCTCAAAGATTGCCTAAGGGAGCCAATAAGTATGATGGAAATTTACCATTGAAATGTTTCTCTTGTAATAATATAGGACATTTTGCTTCTAGGTTTCTTGAGAGAATGTCTAGCTATGATAAACATGAAAGGCATGATATATTCGATAAGTATGATAGATATGAGAAGCATGATAAGAATGATAAGCCCTACCAAAAGTTCAAAAATAATAAGAGATGCTATTATGATACTGATGAAGGTGTGATAGATGAAGAATCAGAGAATGGGAATTTAGAAGATGAGTTTGTATTTATCGCTATCAAGGAAGATGATCCGGTACTAGTGAGTCCTACAAGCTGCATTGTTGAAGAAAAAGCTTTGGCTGCTATGATTGAAGAGAAAGGTGAATGGGTGATTGACAGTGGTTGTTCACATCATATGAAAGGAGATACAAGTAAATTTGTGAGTATGGAATGGTATGATAGTGGTATAGTGAGATTCAGAGATGATAAAGCTTGTATGATTTGTTGTAGAGGTTCTATATCTTTCAATGGTAAACATAATGCTGATGATGTATTGCATGTTGAAGGTTTAACGCATAATCTTTTGAGTGTTGGGAAGATGATTAACAAGGGATATGATTTACAATTCAAGAATGGTAAATGGAAGATCCTAAATGCCTCCAATATAGAGATTGAATTAGGGACTAAGACTAAAGGTAATATATTTCACTTGAATGCTGGTGAGAAAAGTTGTCAGATTTCTCAGATTGATGAAAGTTAGTTTCGGCATAGGAGGATGTGTCTATTGGTATTTTGGTATGGTTTTGTCATTGATGTCAACACCTACTAAACACTTATCAACTTTGGCACTTTGGAGAATCAACAACATTCACTGGCAAACAAGTGACTCATGCACAGTCACTAGCATCTGGTACACCGACAAGATATAATGATCACCAGCACTTGGAATGATATGAAAAAAAATTTGTTATGTTGAAGACATTGTGTGGAAACTTTGTCTTGGAGTTTTGTTCATTGGTACATTATCATTTGCATATTTGTTGTTACTGGCAAATAGGTCCAGGTTACATCGGTAGGTTTATCTTTTCCAGATCAGCATGGCACGCTATGGAGATGACATTATTATTATAAATGCATTAAGCTGACTTATTGAATTGGTTATTGCATCGGGTATTAATTGATATGTAAATTAATTTTATTGTAATATCTTGTAGAGCTGACCTACTAAAATTGGTCTTAGGTTATGGTATAAATGTAAGATCTTATTTGTAAGATCAAGTGTGGAATGCGAAAAAGGATTGTGTAAAGGTATATGCAAGAATAAGAAGAGCTATACACATAGACATCATTTGAAGATTGAAGGAGGGTTTTTGTGAAGACAATTAGAACTACACCAGTACTGAATCCAGCATATGAAGATACTAATTTTAGTAGTACATTCTTATTGGATTTAACCATCTAATTGTAGTCAGTGTGACTCCCATTTTGTGATTGAGTAGTGAGCTCTAGGCGCTCGACCTTTCTGCATGTGCAAACCCCATTTATGTACACTTACTATTTGTAGTAGTATCATCTGATTGTCGGTAAGGTTTCCCATTGTGTTTTTTCCCCTTACGGGGTTTCCATGTACAAATATTGGTGTTATGTGTTGTGGATGACTTTGTCTTTATGTTTCATGCACTAATCCTTACCGGTATAGCAATTAACTATTAAAACTATCTACCGACATATTGAATTGGTTTACCAGTATTAAGCATTAAGTTGGTTAAGTTGTTTTTGGTTTGAATTTATTTGATAACTGATTCACCCCCCCCCCGCCCTCCTTAGTTGTCTCTAGGACCTAATAGTGTCATGTTAATTTTGATTGCATGGTAAGGATAAGTTATACTCAAGCTGTTAGAGATTTGCCTAAGATTGTGAAGTTTGCTAATCCGATATGTAAGGAATGTCAGATGGGAAAGAAAACAAGAACAACATGTTGCTCTAAAAAATGAGAAAACCAAGTTCAATTACAATCTATCTATGAAATAGCCAACTTCATACAATGAAGAACTTTAGGACTTGGACAACATAATGGGGATTTGAATCCTTCTACTCTTCAGACTCTGCAAAACCCAGGTGGGTGTACCTTTGGTGCATTGACTCAGACCCATTATACACATATGATAGCATCAATAAAAGAAGATAGATCTCATAAGGCTTAAACAAATAGGAGGTTATTGTAGATGGGCTAGATCTACATTGACATCTCAACTAAGTTGAAGCATGTGATAGGTGGAACAAACTAAAAATACATACATTAAAGTAAATGGATATTTGATTTTAAAAATCTCCAATAATCCCCAGAATCTGCAAGACTAGTGCCTTATCCAAGGGCATAGAGTCATACATCAAACTGCAAACGAAAAACCTCTACTGCAAATCCATCTTCTTCATTAAATATTCCTGCATAAATGCATTACTCATCTCATTCACAAAATCATCAAATCTTGAAAATATATTCCATTATTTATGATTGATTATAGAATTTAAATTCTTCCTTGAAGAATACCCACAAACAATCACAACAATCTCCTTGAGATGACAAATTCTAGCCTCCTTGAGGATTTAATTTGTAACAAAGAAATATATATCTAGAGACAATTCTGTGTGAATTTATGCATGTGTTACATACATAAGAACCTACAACAAAAACATCTACAACATGAAGATGTACTCCATTAGTTGAAAAAAAACATTATATTACAAACTTGGAAAAAACTCAGAATTGGAAACCCAGATTAAGGAGCCTTGCTAACAAAAATCAGGAACCCCTACCAATGAGAAGAAATTGGAATAAGAAGGAAGGGACTGATATTAGGTTTCATCAGACAAGGACAACTGTCCTAAATGTTTGCATTAATGACCCACACACTTGGCTTGCTAAAAATCTTCTCTTTCTGATTGAAAAATATATACTTAGATCCTAAGGTAACTACCCCAAAAATATTTGTCGTGGGTTACACTTGACTACATAAATTGATTCCTTAGGTCAAGAGCTTTCCAACGATATATAACACTGGTATATTCGGGTAAAAACTAACCCCTCAACCATCAATCTCTCTGTAGGTCAGTCATAAATTTCTCTTGCAGATCGATCAGGCACAATAGTCATTTAAATTTTGAATTTTCACTATAGTTGAAACTATACATTTAATTTTGACTTTTCCTTCTGTGCCCCACCACGTCTCTTCTTCTTGTTCGCTTGTGAGCATGAACATACCCACCACTAGACTTGGGTTCTGTTGGTTTGTTCAATATTATTCTTTCGGCCAAACTTCCTCCCTCGGCGAGCTGTTCACATGTCTCATCGCTACTGTAGTTTCATCGATACTTTTTATTTTATTGACGAGACCAGTTCTTATTTCTTTGATGTACTTTATGTCGATGGAACTGATTCTTTCGGTGAATCCTTTTAGAGATCCATCACAGCCAAGGTTTGTTCGATAAGTCACTCTTTGGTTTTTTTGTGCATTGAGTTGGGCACCATCTAGGTGCCACCTGTTTGCCACCTTGCTAGTTGCTATGTCACGAGGGTATTCATTCTATCACAGTATAGCGACCACCTTTGGATTTTTTGCATCACCAACCAATCTTCCTTGATCTGCTCGACCTCTACCTTGGCTGATCTGCTGCCTTTTGCCACATGTCACCACATGTTAGCCACTTGATCCACCACTGGATGCCATCACATCAGTCGTTGATCTACAATGGGTAAGAGGTGATCATCTTTGCATAGTGGATCAGCGACCACCATTGATCTATCTCGAACTTGCATGCCCTTTAACCACCCCTTTTCGATGCGTGCTTTGTCACCAATTCACGGTGAGTATTTGGTGGGCATCTTTCTATCGTGGTATAGTGACCACTGTCAGATCATCTGTGATCACCATTGATCTTCCTGACTTGCTCGCTGGTTAATTTTCCCTTCTGCTGCAAAATTTGGGTGCTTTAGGATGCGTGCACATGAGGGGGCCCACCAATGTTGAGCTAGCCTTGTCAAAAGCCTTTAAGCTTTGATAGTTGATATGTGTGGGGCTTTGTATTTAAATATTAAAACTCTCCTCCCCACCACCAATGTGGGATAAATGGTTCTTCATGCCTGGTGACTGAAACTACTTGGAAGTTTCAAAACACTTACTCTTTCTGCAACCACGCGACCCAATCTAGCTCACGGTAGGGAAGATTTTGGTTCTACACTTGCCAATTGCCTTTGCTTGGATTTTCTTCCATTGATTGGATTTTCTAAGAGTTTCATGGCCCACATGACAGGCATGCGAGGGAAGCGTACTGGCTTCATTTTACCCTTTTTTGAAATGGAGCTCAAGAATTGACTCAAATTTTTATGAGTTCTAATAGTGGCTCTGACTAGGGATGGTTGATTGCAAGATCAACACAAGAATCTAGAATCTCTGGTAAAGTAGACCACCCAAAAATAGATCACATCTTTTCTTCTCAAAAATAGGGGTTCCTTATTCTACCCAAACAGTAGGGCTCCTCTTTTTAAATTCTTCAATGAGCTTCACTCTCCAAAATAGGGGCTCCTTATTGAAAACCACTCAACAGAAAACAAAGAAACTATACAATATATATTTATTTACAAAATGGCCCCGGGCCATCAAAACTGAAATCAATGCTTACCTCTATCAAACACATGATTCTCATTTCCATAAACTGAAGGTAAGCTTGAATTTTCACTGTCATCTACTTGATCACAGATGCTACGACTTCTCATCAACATATCATACAAAGAAAAATTAGCATACTAGTAATCACCAAACAATTGGAAACCAAACAGATGTTGAAAGTGTTGATCATCAAATGACACATAGCTGTCATATTGCTTACAATTATTTCCCAGCTGAAAAGAAAAGTAATCAAACTCCCTCTGAAAGATGGGAACATCAGGCACATGTCGACCATTAGTTTGCACAAAAGGGAAAAACTCATCCTTAATATTGTCTTGCAAACTAGAGAGGAATATTTCCTCATAAAATGATTGCATTTGATCTTGTTGATCACAATTTCTATCAACACTTTGCACACATGGAAATACATCATCAAGTAATGGTTCATTAACCACTTGCAAATCTGGGAAAACAACTTCAGATTTGTCTTTCTCTTTAACACTAAGATCAACATAAGATTTAAATTCTGAATTCATATCAGCATATGAATCCACATCATTACATCTATCAATCTTATATGCATTTTCACCTTGTGTACTATTCAAATGAACTATAGGGAAAGAATCAATATCATATGTATCATACCTCACACCCTCAAAAATATTATCAGTATCAAAATATGTACTAGTTAGGTATGAGAGATTGGGGTACTTCTGGATGTATACCTCTGAAGATCAGCAGCTAAGAATTCTGAGATTTGTTCACTACTTAGTGAACCTTCTCCTTTATTTTCATTTTCCTTGGCTTTACCTTTCGTGTCATAAACATTGTCCCAATTTGATGTAGGCATTAAATATTTTGTGCTCATGTCTTTATGCACATTTATTTTATCATTGCAACAACTTGCATCGGCATCATAATTTTTGTCATGCTGATCATAAAGTGCTGCAATATGTTGCAACATGGTTTCATAACCTTGGTTTCAAACACCTTGTGGATTGAAACTGATAAAAAGATGATCTATATTATTCAAATCTGAAACCTCAATAGGCTCATGATTATTTGAACAATAACTTATACTTTCACAATTTTCTTCTTGCTCTAAATACACATCTGCACTGTCACGCTGAGAATAAGAGTCATCTTCAGCATCATATGAGACATCTCCACTTATGGATTCATCTCCATCATTGTATTCAATATTATGTGCATTTTCAGATTTATTCATTTCAATCTCATCTATCCACTCTTTAATATGTGCAACACTTTCTTCTCTCAAGGCCGTAGACCAATTAATTGAGTCGGTCTCATCAAGCTCTAAGAATAACTCAATCCAAACAGACTCATGGGGTCTAACATCAACTGGAAGCTCATTTAATGTAGCACTAAATATTTCATAAGAGACATATGATGATTCTTCCTTTCTCTTCCCTACTTTCCTTCTTAAAAATAAGATGAATTTATCTTGGATTCTTTGAAGATATATTTCAATCTCCCTATCAATTTCTTTCAAATTTGACAAAAGGTTTTTAGATCTAGGAACCACATCTAGATCTATCAAATCTCAAACGTCTATTGAACCATTACTTGGACAATGCATCTTACTATTTTACAAACACTTTGCAAAAAACATGTAGTCACTAACTTCAAAACTTGACATACTTATCACAATATTTTTGACTGAAATCCTTTTAAAACATGAAGTATGTAAAGTGTAGATTTCTTTTCCTTTCAATGGTGACCTTTTCACCTAATATGGAACAAATAATTATTTCATGAATACTTTGAGGAATACCCAGAGTAAATTTGTTGCCGCTGTCCACTTCACCTCTGACGGAATATTTGAAGAGCACTGCCAAATCTCAGGTTCATTCTTATAGAGTCACCACCTCCCTGAAGAGGAATAAAATTTAACCACTGATCTTCACTGTGAAACACTTTCAGATTTCTAGGTCTCACATAGCAGAGTCACATAATATTTTTATTTTTTAATTTCTTAGCAACAAAACCTTCCAAGGTATACACTTTCAAATCTGAAAATAACTTTTAGATTTGTAAACTTTTAAGACTCTTCCCCAAATGAATTTTGTCTAGACTCAAGGATTTGACTTGACAAATTTTTTTTACATCATTCTCCCCAGCAGAGTCGCCACTTTTGTTGTTCTAAAAAATCAGCAAACCAAGTTCACCTACAATCTATCTATGAAATAGCCAACTTCATACAATGAAGAACTTCAGGACTTGGACAACATAACAAAAATTTGAATCCTTCTACTCTTCAGGCTCTGCAAAACCTAGGTGGGTGTACCTTTGATGCATTGACTCAGACTCATTACACACATATGATAGAATCAATAAAAGAAGATAGATCTCATTAGGCTTAAACAACTAGGAGGTTCCTTCAAATGGGCGAGATCTACATTGACATCTCAACTAAGTTGAAGCATGAGATAGGTGGAACAAACTAAAACTACAAACATAAAAGTAAATGGATATTTAATTTTAAAAATCCATGAGAATCCCCAGAATCTGCAAGACCAGTACCTTATCCAAGGTCATAGAGTCATACATCAAACTGCAAATGAAAAACCTCTACTACAAATCCATCTTCATCATTAAATATTCCTAGATTAATGCCTTGCATAAATACATTACTCAGCTCATACACAAAATCATCAAATCTTGAAAATATATTCCATTATTTATGATTGATTACAAAATTTAAATTCTTCCTTGAAGAATACCCACAAACAATCACAACAATCTCCTTGAGATGACAAATTCCAGCCTCCTTGAGGATTTAATTTGTAATAAATAAATATATATCCAGAGACAATTCTATTTGAATTTACGCATGCCTTACATACATAAGAACCTACAACAAAAACATCTACAACAAGAAGATATACTCCATTACTTGAAAAAAAACATTATATTACAAACTTGGAAAAAACTTAGAATTGGAAACAAAGATTAAGGAGTCCTGCTCACAAAAATTTGGAACCCCTACCAATGAGAAGAAAATGGAATAAGAAGGAAGGGACTAAGATTAGGTTTCATCAGACAAGGACAACTGCACTAAATTTTTGCATTAACGGCCCACACACTTGGCCTACTGAAAATCTTCTCTTTCGGACTGAAAAATATATTCTTAGATCCCAAGGTAATTGCCCCAAAAATATTTTCCATGGTTTACACTTTACTATAGAAATGGATTCCTTAGATCGAGAGCTTTCCAATGATATATAACACTTGTATATTTGGGCAAAAACTAACCCCTCAACCATCAATCTCTCTACAGGTCAGTCATTAATTTCTCTTGCAAATTGGTGAGACACAACAGTCATTTAAATTTTGAATTTTCACTATAGTCAAAACTATACATTTAATTTTGATTTTTCCTTTTACAAACTACCACGTGTCTTCTTCTAGTTCGCTTGTGAGCATGGCCGGACCTGTCACTGGACTTGGGTTTTGTTGGTTTGTTCGATATTATTCTTTCGGCCAAACTTCCTCCCTCGGCAAGTTGTTCACATGTCTCATCGCTACTGTAGTTTCATCGATAGTTTTTATTTTATCAGCAGGACTAGTTCTGATTTCATTGATGTACTTTATGTCGATGGAACTAATTCTTTCAGTGAATCCTTTTAGAGATCCATCATGGCCAAGGTCTATTTGATAAGTCACTCTTTGGTTTGTCTGTGCATCTAACTGGCCACCATCTAGGTGCCACCTATCTGCCAGTTGTCTGCCACCTCGCCAATCACTATATCGCGAGGGTATTCATTCTGAGCACTTCACAACCGTGGTACATTGACATTCATGGATAGCCCTAGAATTTCACTCAACCATTGATCTTCCTCAAATCTACTGTTGGATCCACCTTCTTGCCACTTGGACCTACCACTAGACTTGGGCCCACCTTGGTTCTTCTTCTATGCTCTACAACATGGTACATCCCAATTCATTCTGAGCCCACCTAGATGGCCACCTCAATTTCCACCTTGCCAGTCACTATGTCGTGGGGGATAACTGACATGATTCTTTCTATCGCGGTATAGCAACCATCGTTGGATCTTTTGCATCACCGACTGATCTTCCTTGATCTGCTCGACCTCTACCTTGGCTAATCTGCTACATGTCACCATGTGTCAGCCACTTCATCTACTACTGGATGCAATCACATCAGTCACTGATCCATGATGGGTAACAAGCGATCATCTTTGCATAGCAGATCAACGACCACCATTGATCCATCTCAAACCTACATGCCCTTTAACCACCCTTTTTTGACACATGCTTTGTCACCAAGTCGCAGTGAGTATTTGGCGGGCATCTTTCTATCATGGTATAGAGACCACCATCAGATCATCTATGATCACCATTGATCTACCCAACTTGCTCGCTAGTTAATTTGCCCTTCTGCAGCAAAATTTGGGTGCTTTGAGATGCGTGTGCATGCGGGGGGCCACCAACGCTAAGATAGCCTTGTCAAAAGACTTTAAGCTTTGATAGTTGATATGTGTGGGGCTTTGTATTTAAATATTAAAACTCTCCTCCCCACCACCAATGTGGGATAAATGGTTCTTCATGCTTGGCGACTGAAACTGCTTGGAAGTTTCGAAACCCTTACTTTGTCTGCAACCGTGCAACTCCATCTAGCTCACGACAGGGAAGATTTTGGTTCTACACTTGCCAATTGCTTTTGCTATATTTTCTTCCATTGATCAGATTTGCTGAGAGTTTCATGGCCCATATGATAGGCACACGAGGGAAGGGTACTGGCTTCATTTTACCATTTTTTGAAATGGAGCTCAAGAATTGACTTAAATTTTTATGAGTTCCAACACTACATTCAATAGTAAGTTGTATTCATCTAGTAGATTGTTAGATCTAGTGAAAACTAACTTATGTGGTGCTACTAGAGTGAGAAGTATGCAGGGTGACAAATATTTCATGTTGTTTATTGATGATTATTCTAGGATGATGTGGGTTACCTTTCTAAGGGAGAAATCAAAAGCATTGGAGAAATTCAATATATTCAAAGCTAGAGTGGAGACTAAGATAGGGTTGAAGTTGAAATGCCTGAGATCTGAGAGAGGGGTAGAATTTACATCAGGATAGTTTGATACATTTTGTGAGAGGAATAGAATTAGAAGACAATTATTTTCTCCTAGAACCCTTTAGCAGAATGGAGTTGTTGAAAGAAAGAACTAAACCATTTTGGATACTGCCAAGACTACGCTGATTGAAGGGAATGTTGTACAGACCTTTTAGAGATAAGTTGTTAGCAGTTTTGTTTACACATTCAACCAGGTTCATATAAAAGGTGATTCTGGTAAGAATCCTTATGAGTTATGGTTTTGTCATGTTCCTACAGTTAGATATTTTAGAGTTTTTGGAAGTTAATGTTATATCAAGAGAGATGAGGATATAAGAAAGTTTGATGCAAGATGTGATGAAGGAATCTTCTTGAAATATTCTACTAAGAGAAAGGCCTACCAGTGTTACAACAAGAGACTAAGAAAGATAGTGGAGAGTGTAAATGTGAAGGTAGATGAATGTCTTGGAAAGAAGATTAGAGCATGTGGTTATGATTTTGATGATGAAGATATTATTTTTAACCTATGCAAACTAAGATCTTGAAACAAAATGATCTGGTGGAGATAGTTAATCTGGATATTGCTTTTGCTGGTGAAGAAGTGCATGAGCCTAACAATCATAACAATTAGAAGACTCTGAGGTATGTAAGATTTAATCATTCAAAAAATCAGATTATTATTGATAAGAGTAAAGGTGTGATGACAAGAAGAAGGATTGTTGCTGAAGAAATATGTTTGATTTCAAAGATTGAACCTAAAGATGTTGCAGAAGCATGTAAAGATGAGAATTGGGTCAAAGAAATGGAAGAAGAACTGAATTAGATTGAGAAGAACAACACTTGGGAGCTTGTTTCAAGGCCTAAAGACAAGAATGTAATTGGTACTAAATGGGTGTCCCAGAAAAAACTGAATGAAGCTGGTGAATTTGCTAGAAACAAAGCAAGATTGGTATGTAGAGGTTGTTCTTATATGGAAGGAATTGATTATGAGGAGACTTTATCTATAGTAGATAGAATTGAAGTTGTTAGATTGTTGCTCACAAGAATTTGAAGGTACATTAGATGGATGTCAAGTCAACCATTTTCAATGGTGATCTTGAAGAGGAAGTCTACATTGAGCAATTGGATGGAATTTTTTTATCAGATGAAGGAGATATGGTATGAAAATTCAAGAAAGCATTGTATGGACTTAAGAAATCCCCTAGAGCTTGGTAAGCTAGATTAGATAAGTATTTGTTGAATTTGGAATTTTGTAAAGGTACTGTTGATAGTAATTTATTCTTTAAGGTTGATAATGATAAAAAAATTATTATTGAAGTCTTTGTTGATGATATCAATTTTGGAGGAGATGTTGATTTGAGTATGAAGTTTGTTGATGATATGCAAAAGGAATTTGAGATGTCTATGATAGGTGAAAATAGAATTCTTCTTAGGATTGTAGATTACTCAGATTGGTAAAGGTATTTTCATTTCTCAATCTAAGTATGCTAAGGAATTGTTGAAGAAGTTTGGGCTAGATGACTCCAAACCTATTGGAACTCCTATGGTAACTAAATGCAAGTTGTCTAAGAATGATGAATCTAATTAAGTTAATCAGACTTTGTATAGATCTATGGTTAGTGGATTGTTGTACTTAACTTAGAATAGACTGGATATTATGCATGCTATTGGCCTTTGTGCTAGATTTCAATTTGATCCTAAAGAGACTCATGTTACTGTTGTGAAGAGGATATTCAGATACTTGAAGGGGATTGTTGACTATGGTTTGTGGTATCCAAAAAATGATGATTTCTAGCTATGTGCTTATACTGATGCTGATTGGGTAGGTGACAATGATGACCGAAAGAGCAATACTGGTGTAGCTTTCTTTCTAAGGAAGAAGTTGATTTCATGCTCCAGTAAGAAGCAAGATGTTGTATCTCTATCTACTGCTGAAGCTGAATACATTGTTGTTGTACTTAGGTAGTTTGGATGAAGTAAACATTGAAGGATATTAGAGTGATTTATGATGAGTCTATTATTACTTATTGTGATAATTCAAGTGCTATCAATATTTCCAAGAATCTGGTATTGCATTCTAAAATAAAGCATGTGTCAATTAAGTATCATTTCTTGAGGGAGAAGGTAAGTGATGAAGAAGTCAAATTGGAATATGTATCTACAAAGGATCAGATTGCAAATATTTTTACTAAGCCTTTGCTTGCGCATGGAGTTGCATCAATCCAGTGCATTTCAGAGCCTTATTTTTTTATTCAGGTTGATGAGTTAGTGTTGCTACTCAATCAAAGTAGTCAATGTGTTATTTAGATGATCAATTGTGTGTTTATCCTAAGGGGGAGATTTTCCTTCTTAAAGGGAGAGATTATCTTGTAAAGGGGGAGAGAAGCATAATCTATATTCTATCTTTAACATTGCTATCAAAGGGGGATATAAGCATGTGAAAAAATGCCTTATCTTTGGAGCTTTGTGTGCATGATCTTAGGGGGAGTTTTGTTGCAGATTGTTGGTATTGATTCATTCCTTTGCATTGTTTTTTTTTCAATTCATATGTTGCCATCAATGCCAAAGGGGGAGATTGTTGAATATTGCTGCTGCTAGGATATGTTGTTGTCATTGATGTCAACACATTTGTGTGTTTTGGTGTTGCATAGAGTTGTTTGGTGTTTGTATTGAGTTGATTTGGTTGGTTTACCTATTTGGGATGTTCAATCAAATAGAGATAACTTATTCTTTATTTTATTCCATGATGCTATGTGGTGATTTGTTTGAGTTGTGGATTCTGGTATGAAGATTGTTCTTCTATGTTCAGTAGTTGGGAGATTCTGGTATTTGATCCATTTTTCTCAGGTATGATCATATCTTTGGTTGTAGATTTGGGAGAGTGTTTTGGATGTTCATGTGTATCTAGATTTTAGATGGTCCATGATTTGGTGCTCTAAAAGTCATCTCTCTAGTCTGAATTATTGTTGTTAAGTGTTCTTGAGAGTTAGCATGTTGATCGATAAAGATTTGAATAAGTGGTGTTGTTGCAGCTATTGCAGATGGTTCTAATGTCCTTGCTGGTGTTTCCTGATCATGTGCTTATTTTTTGGGTGGTCCACATTGATCCTATTGGCATCATGAAGTTTGGAGTACTTAAGAAGTTGTCATTGATGGCAATATTGGTTTAGATTTCATCATAACCGATCAAAAAAGGGTTATAGTGGATTGGTAAGGAACATGGGACTAAAGACTTCCATTGGTGAGCACAGACCAGTTTATAGGAAGCAACTGATAGATTAAGCTGAGTAAAGCACGCTCACTAATATAAAGAAAATAACTGTCAGCAAATCACAATGGTGAAATGTGGATCTATTCAATTTAGAAAGTGCCAGTTGAAGTGGGAGTGCTTGTTAGAGAACTGATGATATTTGTGGCATGAATAGATAGTCCCACCAGTATAATCAACAAGATTTGAGGAATGAATAGATTGGTGCATAGAATGAATTTTTGAGTTCAATTTTTGGAGGGAAAGTTAGCGCCAAGATTGAAAATAGCTATATACATGTTTTTCATCTTGAATTTGCATGTTGTTGAAGTTGTGAGTAGATTGAGGTTGGAAGTTAAAGAAAAGTGTTCACATTGAGTTGTCATTGATGTCAACCGGTATTGCAGGTAGGCTACAATTAGAGGTATGTCATCCAGTACGAAGAAGAGTTTACCGGTATGGTGAAAGACAAATAAGGTATTGAAAAGATTAACCGGTTTGGTGAAAGCAATTTTTAAGACTATTAGTGACTTTATTGGTATGAGGTGAGATGCATGTGTGTGTGAGCATGTCAAGTGATAACCGGTCTGGAGTTTGGCTACCTGTTTATGATTAAGAGGCAAAATGTTAAAGTAATCACAAATCACCGAAGGTAAAGATATGCTACCAGTGTAGTGTGAACTACCAATTAGTAGGCGGAGAAGGTCTCACCGATAAAGGCATGTACCAGTATGAGTTTGTTCAATGTTCAATTATGAACTGACTATGTGTTGGTGAGCTAAGTGATTGACCATTGTGATGCCATGTGGAGTTGAGGTGGAAAACATGCAGAGGTCAATGAAGCATTCATTGACATAGTTGTTGAAACAGCTAGTTGACATTAATGAAACAACCAAAAAGAATGGGATTGTAACTGACTAATGCGGCTCAAGGAAGAAAGAATAAAAAAGGAAGATCAAGGAGTAGTTGGCACCTAGATCAAAGAAAAGAAAATCATATTGTAAGAAGACCTTAAAAAGGAAACAACTGGGTGTTTTATGAGTCAACAAATTTCAAGGTAGAGAATCATGTATGAGACTGCTATCTTTAGCAAGTATGCATTGGATAATGAAAAATATGTATAGATGCATTTTTGGAGTACAAGTGATCAATCTAAGATAGGATGGATCAGATCTCATGCAGATTGTGTCAGGTAAAGGAAACCCTAACCGCTCTGATTTTGAATTATTTCTTAGCGGCAAACCTCAAGTTTAAATATGATGACTTGAGACTATTGTTGTTGCTGCTACAGAGTGAAGACAAGTGTAAAATTGTTTTCTAAGAGCCAAAGTGATAAATGCTTTAAGTGTTTATGAGAGAAGATCTGACTGATAAGGAGAAGCAGTGTAAACCAATGTAAGGAACAATCAGTGGAGTGTGCATTGACAATAGAGGTGACAAATCGACAGAAGTTGTGCTTGATTAAGGGTGATCGAATGTGAGTTGAAGGTGAAAAGACATTGTGAGAGGGGACTTAGACAAGTAATCAGCAAAGTCAAGTTGCAAAGTGAGTGAAGAAGTATATTGATTGGTAAGGCTAAAATCAGCAGAGAAGAATATTGAAAGGTTGCAGAACTTCATTTGCAACAGTGATTTCATTTGTATATTTGAGCTTTATGTTGTTTTCACTAAGTTGTAGCTTAGTGCAGGGGTTATAGCTCCTTGAGGTTGTAACCTATAAATTGTGCAGGGGTTGGTGCTCCTTTGAGTTGGTGCTCATAAATCAAGGGTTGGTGCTCCTAAGGTTGGTGCCCTAAATATTGTAATAAGAGTTTCATTGTGAGGGTGGATTGGAGCAGAAGATCTCCAATAGCTATTCTCACCAAGGTTTTTCCCATATTGGTTTTTTCTCATATATATCTGGTGTTGTGATGTATTATTGTTCATGTATAATGTTAATGTTTTAGCTAGTCCTTTCACACACTCTACTTGCATTGTTTGAGTTATTGGTTAGCACTTAGATTGTCCTCTACTTTATCAGTATCTCCTTGTTAAAGAGGAAAAGTTTAAATCATTGATTCACCCCCCTCTCAATGATCTATTGTGTCCAACAATTGGTATTAGAGCATAGGTACCCTATTTTGTCAAAAGCATTCTCTATCTTGGGTAGATCCTGTCAAGTGTTCACAATGGAAAGAAATCAATCCGCCTCCTCAAAAGCTCCTGTGTTTGATGTTGTCAACTATGTCTTTTGGAGTACAAGAATGAAAACCTATTTGTCCTCTCTAGGTTGTGATGTATGGATGTCAGTTGTAAATGGATATATAGTTCCTAATAATCCCCCTACTGATCTAGATGCTAAGAGGGAATATGAAAACAACTCTAAAGATAAGAATGTCATTCTTAGTGGGTTGTCTGATAATGAGTTTGTTAAAGTCATGCATTGTTCTTCTACCAAGAAAACTTGGGACAACTTGCACAAGATATTTGAAGGTAATGCTAAAGTCAAGGAAGCCAAGTTACAGACATTGAGAGCACAACTTGAGGGTTTGAAGATGAAAGATGAAGAGAAGATAGCTGAATATCTCTGAAGGGTTGATGAAACAATGAATACCATTAGAGGGCTTGGAGAATAAGTAAAAGACGAGGTGGTAGTAAACAAAGTACTTAGATCTCTTTCATCTAAGTATGATACAAAAGTCTCAGCTATAGAAGAAGCAAAAGATCTAAAAATCTTTACAATGGATGACTTGTATGGCTCCCTAACTGCTTATGAAATGAGGACTACCATTACTAATGTTGTGAAGAAAGAAGTTGCATTCAAGACATCAAGAAAAGAAAAAGGAGAAGCTTCTCATGATGCAACTAATGAAGACTCTGATGACATCATGGAAAACTTTGTTAGAAGACTCAAGACAGGTTCAGGGAAATATAAAGGCAAGTTGCCTTTGAAATGTTTCAATTGTCGAAAGATTGGATATTTTGCTGCTAAATGTCCTTATGGTGATAAGAATGAAGATGTAGCATCGTAAATTGTATGCACTTGCTAAAGCAGTACAATTTCACACCTAGTTTAGCACCCGCCTTGGCGCATTTTGCATTTTGTATTGCATTTCCTCTTTAGCACTTAATTAATCAAATTGATTAGGTCTAAGGTCTTATTTCATCATCTTCCACATTATAAAGTTGGGGCCTTTCATTAAAGTGTGCCCCTTTCATTTTATTCTTCCAATACATCATTTAATCAAAAACCCTATTAGGTCCTATTTTGAACTTGGGGGCTTGATTTCGGGGGTCAAAACATCTCGAAATCAGCTGTAACTTCGGGATTCTCTCTAAAATTATCATATCCGATGGCCCTAAAAATTTGGTGAAAAGTTGTCAAGACCATCGCGCTCAGAGTGCACATGGTCCCAGACATTTTTCCCAAAATTTTAGGAGCGCAATCCAATCATAAAATAAATCTTAACCCCAAGAAATTGGCGGGAGATTCAATCTCTAGGTCAGCCAAAAGTTGAAATTAAGACCTAGGGTTTCATATATAAGAGCTCTCTTTCTTCATTTGAAAGGATCATAATTTTTTGGTTTCAAGGACCTTCTATGCAGCGAAAGAGCAGATCTTTGAAGACTTCAACAACATTCAACATCCATCCATCAAGCATTCATCTATTTCATTCATCCATTTAGGTCTTTGAAGACATTGAAGAGCAATAGGGGATCACCGACTGAAGATTGGCTTGTACCCCTCCCTCGGGGGTTGGGTATGATTTCATGTTGTTTTCATGTCTTTGCATAAGCCTCATTATATCACTTGTATTCATGCTTTAGATCTCTTTACATCTTGATTTGGAGCATTTACATTATCATTTTCAAGCAATTAGGGTTTACTTTCTAGGTTGCTCTAGTTTGCTTACTTGCATTTTAGGATCTTGCACACACACTACTTTTACAATACAACTTGGCTATTGGTGGAGGTGGAAATCACCAAAGCGGGGGTTTGACTAAGGCAAAACCCTATATAGCCACCCACCATACCTTTTTAGATATAAGTGCAGGTTTCGGGATTCGGACGACACCACAAGTTGCAGATCCGACGGAAGCAGACGGAGACTAAACTTCACACCAAATTCCAACCCAAAAAGCTAGGACAGGGGCGTGGGTTGCCCTGGTCCTACCAGGACAGGGGCGCTGGGCACCCTGGTCCCTAGGATAGGGGTGCTGGGTGCCTTGGTCCTTGTCCATTTCAGTGAATTTTAGCAATTTTAGAGGTGGCAACTTCAGTATTTCAGGCTTCCAGCTTCAGCGGGATCTTGTAGAATCAAATCCATTCAAGGTACACATTTACATTTCTCCTCTTATCCTTACAATTGTTCATCATTAAATCTCAATTCTACAATCTTGTGCTCAAAGTTACTAGTTCATACTTACACTTTAGGGTTAATAGTTGAACTTGCATCATTCTATCTATCATTTGCAACAAAGGAATAGAAATCCTAATAGGTAGCCCGTGGCTCTCTCTTCCACAAAAAGAAGTAGCCAATTGTGTGATACCTCTAGGCTCTTTCATATTCCACAAGTGTGTGATTGAAAGTGAGATTAGGGCATGTTTGCTTAGTGTCACTTTTTCCCCTACACATTTTGGTGAACCCGACGTGAAATCCAATCTTCTCTAATTCTGATTTATGTTTTCAAATTTGAGTGTTTACGCTATTTCAAATTCAAATTTGTATTTACAAGTTTTAATTTGTTGCAAGATTCAAAAATTTAGAGGAAATTTTTGCTAAAACCCTAATTTTTCAATTCAAGGTTGAACTTGTGGATAGCTTAATTAGGATCACTAATTTCAAATCTGATTTAGGAACTCATTTGAATAATAAATTTCATTTTCTAAATCTACATTCTAAGTGCTTGCATTGGTTAAAATTAAGCATTTCCTTCTATTTTGCATGTGTTATCATTTGAAAAAGGAAAATTGTTGTCATGATGCATTCATTTCATAGATGTGATAATGGGTTAGCTTCCCTTGTTTCAATTTTTCCTTCTCCTAAAGAACCTCCCCCCATCTATAACAACATTTTAGTGCCTAAGAGAGCTGCTACCAATCCCTTTGAGACTCTCCCATTCTCTAAGGATGAAGACTTTAAGAGTGATCTTGACAATTCTCCTAAAATGTGCCATTCCTATTTAGCTATCCTAGAGGAAGAGAATGATATCATAAACACCTTTCTTAATGTTACTTCACCTCCCCTACATTTATTGATGGACATTGACTTATTTTCTCCTAAAGTTGGTCCTTCCAATGGGGGCATGTTAGTGAAACAAGAGGTTATGAACACTTCTTTCAAAGATCTCCTTCCTAAGCATGAATCTTTGGAGACATATGTTCATGTTCCTCCTAAAAAACACTCCCTTCATGAGGATCCATTTGTGCAAGAAGATGACATTATCCCTACATTTCCTAGTGATGGCATTTCCTTTTCCAACAAAATTCCCAGTAGAGATGATGAATTAATGATAAATGCTTACCCTTCTCCTAAGGTTTGTCTTACCCATAAGCATCCCTTAGAGAAAGAAGATGAAATAATAAGTAATTTCCTTAATTATCTCTCCCCTAAAGATCATATTGAACATATTTTGAGGAAAGAGGATGAGTTTAACACATCTATTGATGCTCTCCCTCCTAAGGATGAGGAACTAATAAATAATGTTATCTCCTCTCCCGAAATTGACAATACTTCAAACATTCCTTTCAACCACTTCACTATTTGGGATGAACCATTAGAAGAAGGTGTAGATTATTCTCTACCCCATGAGAGAACCCTAACCAAAGGGGATGAAATCAAGATTGAAAACTCCCTTGATAGTTTCTCACCTTCCTTGAATCTCAATTATTCTCCCTCTAAAAATAAAGCATCTCCCTCTCCTCAACTTGGTTCTACTCATAAGGATACCCTAGTTCAAAGCAAGATGGTTAACATCTCTTTCAAAGATCTCCCTCTCAAAAGTGAGACTTTAAAGAGTAATGTTGATCCTTCTCCTAGAGAGTTTATTCCCCATGTAGATCCTTTGATGATAGAGGATGATATGACCTTTCCTAGTATTACTCTTCCTACTGGAACATCAATGCCTACCCCTTGTCTCTCTCCTAAAATTGATTTAATCTGTGATGAGATTTTAGTACAAGAGAAGACTATCAACAATTCTTCCAACACTTTTGTTCATTCCTCTAAACCATCCTCAATCAATTTGATACATGTGAATGAAACACCTAACAAACCTCTCTTCACTATCCAAGGTGCTTGTCCTTCTACAAATTCTCAACCTTTAAATAAGCCTATCTTAGTGGTCCAAGGTGGTTATGCTAATGATTCTTTTTGCACTCCTAAGAAACCTATTATTACTGTGCAAGAAGGTTATTCTACTAAGAGCCCTTATGAGTATGCTAAGAAACTGACTAGAGAGAGTTATAATGCGGTTGCTCATACCTATAACACAAGAAACAATAGGCAACCTAATCCTCCTTCAGTTATCCCAACTTCACTTCCTCCTTCCCAACCTATTCTTCCTCAAGCTCCTCATATTTCACAAGTTATTGGTAAGGAATATGATCTCATAGAACAACTTAAAGCTACCTCTGCTAAGATATCCCTTTGGGATTTGATTCAAACTTCTTCCACTCATCATGGAATGTTACAAGATGCCTTGAAAGATTTGAATGTTCCTCCACCTAATACATCTAGTAATATAGTGTCTTTGGTTAACTCTGTGATGAATCCTAAAGCTCAAATTATGTTTACTCAAGATGAGTTGCCTACTAGTGAAATTCAACATCAATTAGATCCCTTGATGATTGTGGTTATCATAAATGACACTGCTATAAGACAAACACTGGTAGATAATGGTTCTAGCCTTAATGTGTGTAACGTTAATCTATTGCATAAGATGAATGTGGATACTTCCCTTATTGAGCCTGACTCTTGTCCCATTCGAGGCTTTGATAATGTGGCTAAGTCTTCATTAGGTATTATCACCTTACCCATCATAGTGGGACCTGTTACTTTGCCTACTCCTATCCATGTTATGTCGGGAAATCTAACATACAACTTGTTATTAGGGAGACCTTGGATTCATAGTATGCAAGTTGTCCCCTCTACATTGCATAGACAATTTAAATTTATTTATAATAATAAGACATATACCTTGATAGGTGATACTAATTTTCAAGCTTGTTTGCAAACATCTACTTCCAAAGGGAGTTCTTCTAAGCCTTCCTCTTCTAGTGATGACTCATTAAACAAGATACCTATGGATGAATCATCACCCTCTGATAATCAAAATTCTTTGGATGAGTCTAAAGTTCCTAAAGAAGATTCTTCTCAACTTGAATCTACACATGAAAAGGCTTTTGATCCTAAGAAGGTTCTCACAGAAGACGATTGGGGATCTCTTGATTTTAATCCCACCTTTGTAGGTGAGTATAGGGTTCCTCCTAGAGAGCTTAAAGTTAAAAAGAAGGAAGAAACTAGAGATCAATCAGTCTTACCTGAACCTATGAGCAATAATTTTGTGGCCGCTTCTCAAACTTCTTCTCCTCACACCTCTAATTCTGAAGAATTTGATTCTTTGTCTTATGAAAAACCACCTTTTCTTTCTGAAATGGCTAATCGTTATGGTCGTGGTTTTCATATTTTGGCTAAGAGTGGCTATAGTGGAAATGGTTGTGGCGCAAATGAACAAAGAATTAAAGTTCCTTTAGAACATAACATGCATGAATATTCATTTGGACTTGGATATAATCTTTCTAAGCCCACCAAAGCATCTAAAAGACCATCGCTCAATGTGAATGCTATATTTAGTAGTGATGATGATCTCACTTCAACTAAATCATCTTCTACTTCTATCAACTCTCATTCCCCTCATAAGGAAATCTTGGAAATGAACAAATCTCTTTATGACTCCCCTCAAATTTCTAAATCCACTTATGAATCTTTATCTCCTATTCATCATAAAGTCCTTTCCTCTAGGGATAAGGCTCTAATAAATTACACTCATCCCTCTTCTAAGATTTCTTGTGACTTTTCTTCAATTTTTATCACTTTATACATGTTTTTGTTTGCACTTATAGTTGAGCATTTAGCATGTCATATTCATATACCTCATTTAGTCTATCATGTCTTTAAATAACATTAATGGCTATTATGTTGCTCATCATTATGTGACATTGGTAGCTCATTTACTGGGGGCTCATTGTCATTCATGATGGTACAATTTCAAGTGCAATCATATTTTTGAAGCAACATAATAGCCTAATTTTCTATGTTATCTCTTGTTCCTATGGGGACAAGAGTGATTTCATACATCTCTTCCTTTTATGGTTAAAATTTCCCTTTGGGGTAATAGTGTGGAAATATTGATCATCTTTTCTTTAGAATCCTCTTTTCCTAGATATGGGAGAAGATGTGTATTCTCTTTCTTATCCTACCCACTTCTTGTGAGGAGCATTTTACATACACTAATGTCTTGCTTGCATGAACTCATGTGAGTATGTAGTACATTTTGTTTATGTCTAAATGTCTCCCTAGAGGATTGTGTAAGTCCTTCTCATTGTCCTTATCCTTGGGAGGCAATGATCTTTTCTTATTTTTATCTAAGGATCCACTTTTTCCTATTTCGTGGATGGTGTGAACGTTATTACTTGATGTTATTCCTTGTATGCATTTGTTGTTGTTTGTTCAAGGATTCTCTCTTACAAGAGGTGTAAGTCCTTGACTACAACCTCTTTTGCACTTGGTAAAATACATCCATAATGAATTTACTCTCCCAATTGGGTTAAAAAGAGCGTCATCCTTCATTAAGAATCACTTTCACCTCACAAAAGAAGGAAATATTGCATTCTTATTCTCTTCTTAGAAAATTCCCCTTGGGGATAGGTATCTCTTCTCCTCTAAGGATCTCCTTTACACATACTACAAGATATCCCTTTTCAACTATCTTATCCTTGCTTAAAGAGTGCAAAACTCTCTTTCTTGGATCTATGACATTGTTGCATTTTTGGGGTATCTTATTTTGTGATGAAGGTAGGTATCCTTGTTCTACTTTTCTTATGACATAAACATTACACTTTTTGAGCAGTGGGTCATTCTCATAACAAGAGCATAGACTCTTAGAGCGAGATGTCTCCATTTTTCTTTTATGCAAGGTGATTATTCTCGGAACCAGTGCACAGACTCTTAGAGCGAGATGTCACGCTTTTGTACTATACATATATAGGTTGTAGCATACTCAGGCATAGACTCCTATGAGATGCTTCTAACCTCACTTACACATCCATGCACGAGGTTGAGTGGAACTAGCGGCATAAGGCTAGACTTTCTCACTCTCCTCCCTTACATGGATCACCTAGACAGACTCTAGGGGCTAGTTTTCCATGTCCTTTTTCCCATGGATCACCTAGACAAGATCTAGGGGTGAGAAGTCCATGTTTTCTCTCTCACTATTCTTCTCATGGATCACCAATGTGTGTATTCATGGTTTTTTCCTTTCTTTTCTTCTCTTTGCATTTTGTTTCCATTTACAAGCTTCATCTTGTGTTAGAGAACTCTTGAATCCTCACACTCTTTGTTGTGTTGGAATTGAGGTTTAGTCCTCTTTCTTACCAAATGATTCTCCATTAGTTTTTGATCTCATATCAAATCTTCTTGTGAGCATTTGTCATCAATATTCTTTAACAATTCGAAGTGGTAAACATGATACCCTATTTCAACTCACTAAAATTAGCAAGCCGAAACAAGGGGGGGCATATAGCTACCCTCGAATTTTCATCACCTTCCTTAGTAAGCATTAGGTGATTTTGTGATCTAACGTGTGTTTTGTAGGGTGCGGTTCCTAACTATGTACTACAGATACCGCTGGGAGCTTCGTTCGACAGACTTATGGATATATCCTTTTTCAAATAATGTTTACTTTTCTGTACTTTAGCTTGCATATGCACGTAGTACTCATATGACCGCTAAAGTGGGGGCTAAATATAGCATCGTAAATTGTACGCACTTGCTAAAGCAGTACAATTTCACACCTAGTTTAGCACCCGCCTTGGCGCATTTTGCATTTTGTATTGCATTTCCTCTTTAGCACTTAATTAATCAAATTAATTAGGTCTAAGGTCCTATTTCATCATCTTCCACATTATAAAGTTGGGCCCTTTCATTAAAGTGTGCCCCTTTCATTTTATTCTTCCAATACATCATTTAATCAAAAACCCTAATTAGGTCCTATTTTGAACTTGGGGGCTTGATTTCGGGGGTCAAAACATCTTGAAATCAGCTGTAACTTCAAGATTCTCTCTAAAATCATCATATCCGATGGCCCTGAAATTTTGGTGAAAAGTTGTCGGGACCATGGCGCTTGGAGTGCACATGGTCCCAGATATTTTTCCCAAAATTTTAGGAGCGCAATCCAATCATAAAATAAAGCTTAACCCCAAGAAATTGGTGGGAGATTCAATCTCTAGGTTGGCCAAAAGTTGAAATTAAGACCTAGGCTTTCATATATAAGAGCTCTCTTTCTTCATTTGAAAGGATCCAAATTTTTTGGTTTCAAGGACCTTTTATGTAGCGAAAGAGAAGATCTTTGAAGACTTCAACAACATTCAACATCCATCCATCAAGCATTCATCAATTTCATTCATCCATTTAGGGCTTTGAAGACATTGAAGAGCAATAGGGGATCAGCGACTGAAGATTGGCTTGTACCCCTCCCTTGGGGGTTGGGTATGATTTCATGTTGTTTTCATGTATTTTCATAAGCCTCATTATATCACTTGTATTCATGCTTTAGATCTCTTTACATCTTGATTTGGAGCATTTTCATTATCATTTGCAAGCAATTAGGGTTTACTTTCTAGGTTTCTCTAGTTTGCTTACTTGCATTTTAGGATCTTGCACACACACAAGGTCTACACACACACTAATTTTACAATACAACTTGGCTATTCATGGAGGTGGAAATCACCAAAGTGGGGGTTTGACTAAGGCAAAACCCTATATAGCCGCCCACCATACCTTTTTAGATATAAGTGCAGGTTTCGGGATTCGGATGACACCACAAGTTGCAGATCCGATGGAAGCAGACGGAGACTGAACTTCACACCAAATTCCAACCCAAAAAGCTAGGACAGGGGTGTGGGGTGCCTTGGTCCTACCAGGATAGGGGCGCTGGGCACCCTGGTCCTTGGGACAGGGGCGTTGGGTGCCCTGGTCCTTGTCCATTTCAGTGAATTTTAGCAATTTTAGAGGTGGCAGCTTTGGTATTTCAGGCTTCCGGCTTCAGCGGTAGATCTTGCAGAATCAAATCCATTCAAGGTACATATTTACATTTCTCCTCTTATCCTTACAATTGTTCATCATTAAATCTCTATTCTACAATCTTGTGCTCAAAGTTACTAGTTCATACTTACACTTTAGGGTTAATAGTTGAACTTGCATCATTCTATCTATCATTTGCAACAAAGGAATAGAAATCCTAATAGGTAGCCCGTGGCTCTCTCTTCCACAAAAAGAAGTAGCCAATTGTGTGATACCTCTAGGCTCTTTCATATTCCACAAGTGTGTGATTGAAAGTGAGATTAGGGCATGTTTGCTTAGTGTCACTTTTTCCCCTACACAGAAGATAATCAATCAAGTGGTAGTAGATCATATAGTAAAGATAGGAAGAAAAATGTCTATTAACATGGTAGAAAAGGCTACTAGAAGTAGAGTTGTCTTTAGACACATGAAGATGATACCATAGATGAGGAAAGTGCCTCAAATGATTGCTACAGTGGAGATGATGTCAGAGAAAACCTTTTTATGGCTCAAGAGGTATCAGTACCTAAAGAAGCAGAAGAGGAAGAGAAAGAAGGAGAAGTAGACCTTGAAGCAGAACTCATTAGTGCCTTAGATGACCTAAAGAAAACAAGAAGAGACTTAAAGAAGGTAAAAAGGGGTGTAGTTGAAGAACAAGAATTCCTGGAGCAATCTCTTGAAGAGTCCAAGAGAAAAATCACAGATCTAAAACTCTAGTTGGAAGAGGCCAAGAGGATGTGGGAAGTCACTAGTACTAGTCTGAGGGAAAAGGAAAAGGCACATTAGAATTTGGAAGTAGAAATAGTAAAAATCTGGAAGGACTTGGAGAAAACTTAGGAGGAAATAAAAGTGAGAAGCAAATTTGAAGATTGCACTAAAGCCCTGGACAAGATGCTAAGAAAACAGAAGCAGTCCAAAGATACCGATGGCTTAGGTTTTCAAGAAGGTCAAAGTTCAAACAATAAAGACACATCTAATAAGGACATAAAATTGACTTCTTCAAATAAGGGTGAAGGGAAGAAGACATTCATGGTAGGCAAGGATACCGACAAGAAGACATATGCAAATGCTGCTAGAAATCACCACAGAAACTGGTATACTCAATCAATGAACCGGAGACCACACTCAATGCACCAACATGTAGATCCAAGGAGAAATGCAAGTATTGATCATGAAGGATTCACAAGGGTTAGAAACATGAAAGGAAGACCCCCAGTGAGGTAGTTGTTTGCAGATTCAAGACAACCTAACTAGTATGTTCCAAATTTTCATGGCTATTGTCACCAGTGTAATAAGTTAAGTCATAGAATGGCACATTTTGGTATTAGAGAAAGGTTTCCAACACTAGGAACCTTACTCCATTATGTTTCTCTTTAATTATTTAATTAATTAAAATTTTTGCCAAAAAAATTGTTTATTTATTTTATTTTCATTCTATTTATTCAAGGATGCCTCCGACTACGCGACAAGCTCGCAAGCATGGAAGGGGTCCTAAGTGTACACGTATGGCACGTGAGGATGTTGATAGGGAGGAATCAGTTCCAAAAGGGAACCTGGAAGCCCCTCCCAAACCACTGGTTGACCCTAACTGAGACATCTTACTAGCAGTTCAGAACCTAATTGGGATAGTGTAGGATAGGCTTCCAGCTGTTGACCGTCATGCAGATAATCAAAACTCAGGGAGCCATAGGTCAGTAGATAGGGAACAGAGTAGGATTCCACCTCCTAATCCCATAGAGGGCAAGGCTGAGCATGAGCCTTAGTCCATTCACCTACCCGGACCACCTCCAGTAGCAACACCTGTGTACTTTGAGAGAGCATGTCGGGAACTTGGAGATCTGATTAGGGAGGTTTTTCTCCTCCAACCACCATCTTTTGGGGGATCTACCGATGGAGTAGAGGTTGAGGCATGGCTTTTGAGCCTAGATCGGTGCTTTGCATTGCGTTGTTATGAAAGCAATATGAAGGCATGAGTTGGAGTCCACCTTCTGAGATCGACGACCTCCGCATGATGGAAATAAGAGGAACTCAAGTGTGGTCTCACTGCAAACACCCTCACATGGGAAATCTTCACAGAGAGGTTTAAGGAGAGGTACCTATCAGAGCACTTCAGGCAGCATAGGATCAATGAATTCTACAAACTCCAGCAGAAGGGTCTCTTAGTGACCTAGGATGAGAGCAAGTTCATCGAGCTCTTATCTTATGTAGACTACCTAAAGGATGAGAAGCTTCTCGTCAACTGATTCATCAGGGGACTTAATGTCAGGATAGCAGGATTAATGAGGATGGCCACTCTAGGAAGCCTTTGGGTTGTCGTGGAGAAGGCCCTAATAGCCGAGGAGATTCAGATAAGGCCACAGGACATGAGGGATTAGTTCCAGAACTGAAACCCAGCACCCTAGTCTTTCGAGTTTCAGAAACCCCATTGGAAAGGCAACCACAAAAATGCATTGGGGTCCTATAAACCCCCTCCTCTACAGTAGTCATAGTAGAGTCAGAGACAAAGGCCCCCTCAAGGATAGCAGGGCTCCAGGCCCAAGTAGTGGCAATCACAGGGACTTAGGCGTGACCAGAGAGCGCAGTCCTCCAGGAGTGGGTACAATGTTTCTACTAGGACAGGTGGGCAACCTTTCTCCAGGACTTAGGGTACACAATTTTAGGCACGCGGTGCTTGTTTCACGTGTGGAGCCATGGGGCACATGGTGAGAGAGTGTCTGTAGGGTCAGATGATAGGAAATCAGAGGATGGAAACATCAAAGCCTACAGTTGGAGATATGGGCAAGTCCCATAGAGTCTTTGTAGCAGTTGACAACTACTAGGCAGAGCACCAGGCCATAATCATTGATGCTACAGGTAAGATAAGAGGTAGCGGTATTTCTATATTATTTGACTCAGGAGCGACTGACTACTTTATATCTCCATTGGTTGTGGAGTGTTGCGGTCTAGTGGTAGTTAGGCAAGGTGTCAGCTGGGAAGTGGAGTTAGCTTCAGGGGCTAGAGTGTCAGTGGATTCAAAGGTTAGGGGATATCCATTCCAGATTGGTAATACCACCACCATAGTAGACCTTAGAGTTATGCCACTTGGATCTTATGGCGTTGTACTTGGCATGGATTGGCTTTACGCCCATAGAGTCAAGATGTATTTTTGCCTAAAAAAGATTGAGTGTGAGGATGATCATGGTGCTCCCATAGTAATCACTGGGATTTAGAGACCCATGTCCCTTCGTATGATTTCCGCTATGCAACTTAAGCAGAGCATGTGAAAGGGATGCCAGTTGTTTGCTATCACCATCCGTGATAGAGAGGAAGAAAATGAGAGGGAGCCTTCCCTAGATGATCATCCCATCCTTGAGGCATTTGCAGACATGTTTCCAACTGAGCTAACTGGTATGCCACCCAGTAGAGAGATTGACTTCCACATAGATTTGGTGCCAGGAGCCGAGCCAGTTTTGAGAGCACCTTATAGGATGACCACACATGAGCTTAATGAGCTCAAGATGTAGCTAGAGGAACTTTTAGAGAAGGGTCACATTCTTCCTAGCGTCTCCCCTTAGGGCACATCAGTCATCTTTGTGAAGAAGAAGGACAGGTCCCTTCAATTATGCATGGATTAAAGGCAACTGAATAAAGTAACCATCAAGAACCACTATTCGTTGCCCAGGATCGATGACTTGTTTGATCAGCTTTAGGATGCTAAAGTGTTTTCCAAAATAGATCTGAAGTTAGGGTATCTTCAGTTGAGAATTGTGGAAGGTGATATCCATAAGACCGTGGTTCGCACATGATATGGCCACTATGAGTTCACTGTGGTCCCATTCGGTCTTACGAATGCTCTAGCTATATTCATGAGTCTCATGAATGGGGTATTCCGTACCTTCCTTGACTAATTTGTGATTGTGTTCCTCGACGACATATTGATATACTCTCGAAATGAGGAGCATGAGGAGCATTTGAGGAAGGTCTTGCAGTGTTTGAGGGACAACCAATTGTCTGGCAGTTTGTCAAAGTGTACTTTCTGTATACACCTAAACATGGTTTGAAGATAGTTAATTAAATACGCAATTATTTGATTAATTCCCCTTCCCAATTAATTGAATTCACAAGCAATTTAATTAATTTCTCTATTCATCTACTAGTAAATAACTCTAAATGATTTATTTATATAGTTCATCTCACATCCCCCTTTGATTAATTAATTCTCAATTAATTAATGTCTCCCCATACTAATCAATTCTTCTAATCCCTAATTAAGATTAACAAACTCAAGTTTGTTGAGATTAATTACCATTTTTCAATTATTTGAATTTCTAAATTCAAATGAGCACATGGCTCCTAACTTTAACCACCCAACCTAACCATCTGCTAACTTAACCCATTCAATCTAATCTTGGGTCTAACTAAACCTATCCTATCTTGCACATTCTAACCTCCTTATCCTAACCTCTCATGGTGTGGATATTCTCTCCTTGAGACACATGGCACTTTTGCCACATGTCTCCTCCCTTGGCCACTTGCCCTCTCATGAGCAAGGCTCCTTGAAACTTGTCACCAAAGAGATGACAAGTGTCCCTTCCTCCAACCTCTTCTCCAATTTCCTCAATCTTGGCTCTTGATATCCTCAGATCAAATCTAGACCATCAATTCCTGCCACCTCAGCTTTGGCCTTGGAATTCCTATAAATACCCCTCATTTTGGAGCAATATGGATCCCATCTCATATCAATTTAGGCATCATTACTATAGGTAGTTTGCATTTCAATTATCTAGTAATTAGAATTTGGATTTATCATAGCATGTTAATCTAGTTTCTTGAATCATGCATTTCATATCATCTCCATAGTCAATCATGATCAATTAGCTACTCAACTCTTGAGTTGTCACTTTGGAGGTCATTACTTCACTGAGAGCCCATCAATCCAACACCTTCAAGGTCCTCAAAAATAGAGGAAAATAGGACATTTCAAGAAAGGCTTATGGTTTGCATCTTTGATTTAGTTTTCAATTAAGCTTTTCAATTACATCTTATTGTCTCATTATATGTGTATGCCTCTTATACTAACAACATTTTTAGCATCACATTAATTCATATAAAGCATCAAATCATTCATTAATTTAATAAGATCATTGCATGATATTCATCAAATCTCAAATCATATAAAATAACACCATTGCATTGCATTGCATCCATCTCATATTAACATGCATGAGAAAATCATAAAAAAATATTATAAACATAGAAAGCATTGCAATCGCACAAACATCACATAGAAATTATAAGCATCACCATACATATTTGCATTTTTATACATCATGTAAATATTGCATCATCATATATCCATCATATAGAATTTATAAGCATATAGAAATTAAAGCATACATCAAGCATACATCATGAAAGTAACTGCACATCATAATCATATACCAAATAGAATGCATCCATCATCTCATAGGTCATGTAGAATGAATAGGATCGACTGCATATCATATCATCAAAACAAGACCAATGACCAAGGTACAATGATGTCACAAAATATTTGAGATACATCACAAATATACATCACAGGAATCATCAATATCTCATCACAAAAAGGTGTGTACATAAATAGATCAATGTCCCATATTAGTGTGACCACTTGGACGTGGAGCAAAACTTTGTCCTGATGCGATAGGTAGAGTAGCACTAGCTAATACCCCTATACCTGAGTCCCCACCTGGGGGAGCTCTCTGAAGTGGCCCTATCACTCCTCAACTCTTAGTCTGGCTCTGTCTTGATCTCCTGCTCAACTATGAAAATCCTGGAGCCCTCCGCTCAGGAGGAACAATAGTAAAGTATAATGTCTTGTAATACTCAACCTCTCAGATCCCCTGGTGCATCATCTTTAGGGCACTCTTCCTTGAAGTAGACCCTCCTGACAACTGTACTTGTGTCTCAGGCTACCGACACCTATCCATAGCTGCATCTCTCTCGACTAGGAGAGAAGCCATCTGAGAGTCCTCTCTGCTAGTCGACTCTCTAGCTGTTGAACCTGAGCCTGTAGGTCCGTAATCTAAGCCTGTTGCTGATGCGATGACATCCTAATGAGGATCTGTCGAGGTGCCTCTGCCTATGGCTGCTCAGCCCATGATATTGTCATAGGTACTTGCTCAACTGGGGGAATCTCCTGCTCTAGAACCTAATGCCCCTGATCCCCTGGACCTGATCTCCTACGTCTGACCACCTGGGCCATCCAATCTGTATATATACATCCCTAGTAGATCTGGAACTACTAGCTCTTGGTGTGCCTATCATTGCCACTGCCACTGCTCGACCATCTCCCTCATCATCATCTCCCCCATCCCCCCCATCATCATCTCCTCCATCATCATCCCCAGCACCCTGATCTCCTGCATCTCCTCCATATCCATCTTCATCTCCACTATCATCTCTGTCTCTACCATCCCTCTGTCGTCTAGGAGCTCTGAGTCATGGTCTCTCATCATCCTCATCTAACAATGGCTCTAGCTCATCTGGACATGTGAACCTCAAAAACCTGTGTACAATACAATGCATGGTGTACTCATGTGTCATCCTGCTATCCATCACACCTAGAAGATAATCTCAATCCATAGGCCCCAATGATCGATACTTTGCACAGGCATGGTCATGTGAAATAGAAGCCCCCCAAGTAGCCACATCCAATCTTTGATGAGCATAATGAGTTGTACCTTGTGGTATCCCCTATATCCTACCATACTATCTCAACACCCTCATACAAGAAAATCGCTCGATGACATAAGGTGTCAAGCCAATCAGATATCGCATCATGAATACATATGGCATCTCCGTTGCATCCTCGAGCCAAATCTTGCAGTCCCTATATGGCCTCCATATCACAATATCTAGGTCATCCAAAGTCTGTCTCCAGTACTCTAATTTGCCCAGCTTTCGCTGGACAATGGCACCAGGATACTCATCAGCATAAGGTTTGCCTACAGGTCTCTCTCTATCTGCCAATGGTCATGTGAAAGGTAAATTCTCCCAGGCCCATATCTGAAGCAAAGTCACCCCTGCTGATAATGCAGTTGTTCCCTAGTACACAACTCAGTGCAAGTCATGATACAAGTGCGCTAACATACATTATCCCCATGAAAATCAGGTCCCCTCTATCACCATCTACTCAAGAAGACAACCCCATCCAATAGATAATCCCTTTGACCTATGATCAAGACTAAGGAAGCCTCCAATAAATCCAACAAGCATAGTCAGTAACGTGGCATACCCTAGCTCTAACATCTCCTTCCATGCAATATCATACCCACAGATCTCATCATCCTCAAACACGTGACAAAGTGCCTCTATCCCACCTCGCTCGCTGAGATCATAATATACTAAATCGCCCCTTACAAAGATCCACAAAATTTGGTAGACATCCTCGAGTGTCATTGTCATCTCTCTAGTCAGCAAGTGAAACGTGTTATGTTCACTATGCTAGCGCTCTGCAAAAGCTGTCAGTAATCCTTGGTTTATCAGAGGTCAGGGCATGTCAAGAAGGGAAGACAAACCACATCTGCTAATGTGATCTCGCTCTACTTAACTAAGGTGGGGTATAAGCATCCATGTCTTCAGGAAATGCTCCAGAGATTGAAGAATGCTAAAGTGCTCCTGCAATCAAATCACTTCATCATATCAGTTTCTTGATTTATCTATCTATCTATCAGTCTATTTTGCTCAATTGATACTTTTATCAAATCTCATTGGACCCCTATCAATGACGTTCATCTATCATGAGGTCATTATCAATCTTATCTCATCTCGCGCATGTATCGAGATAATCAGAACTGATCAACAAATTTAACAATCAAGAGCGTCTAATTTTATCAATTAGATAGCTAATCAAATCTTACCCTTTCAAAAATTGAAAAATCAAATCAAATCTTACCCTTTCAAAAATCAAATCTAATTGATAGCAAATTTGAAGAATCCAAAAATCAAATCAACTCATCGAAATCAAAAATCGTGAAAAATCATCAACCAATCATCAAATTGAAATAAAAAATTGTGAAAAATCATCAACCAATCGTCAAATTGAAATAAAAAATCGTGAAAATCATTAACCAATCGTCAAATTAAAATCAAGTCAAAAATCAAAAAATCAAATCAAATCATTCTCTCAAAATCATCAAAATCGGAAAAATCGAAAAATCATCAAAATGATAAAAAATCATCAAAAATTTCCAAAAATCAAGTCAAAAATCATCAAAACCAAAAAAATCGTCATAACCGAAAAAATAAAAAAATCATCAAAAACCGAAAAAATAAAAAAATCATCAAAACCAAAAAACCAAAAAATTGAAAAAACCAAAAAACAAAAAATTGAAAAAATTGAAAAAAAAAAAAAAAGAGACCCCCCCCCTCAGTTGGCACTTGCGGTGGCTGCGGTGGTGCCGAAGGGGCCTCCCGTAGTGCTGGCGGTGATGCCCGTGATGCCTCCCGCAACGCTCGCGATGCCGGTGGCGACCACCGGTGGGCCTCCACCTCCGCTTTTGCTCCTCCTCCATCGCCCCACCATTTCTCTCTCCCGCCCAAATTTTTTGAAAATTTTCAAAAACAAAAATAAAAATGCATGTATAATTTTTTTTTTGAGATGCGAATGGATTTTTTTCTTTTAAATCCGAAAAACCCATTTCACTAATCGAAAAAACCATCTCAAAAATATAATGTTTTTCCTAACCCATCTGGCGAAAACACTAAAAAATGATTTTTTGTGCAAACAGCTAAATTTAAAAAAAAAAATCTCAACAAAACTGGGTTTTCTCGAAGTACGTACCGGTCGACCATATGCCAGAGGATGCTCATATCGCCGAACTCACTCAAACCTATGCTGGTGATACGAGATCACCATTTCCTTCCTCTAGAGAAAATTTTCTCCAACAATTGCAGTGCACAAATGAGGAGTGGAAAAAAGAGGTCACCTTTTTAAACTCATAATGGAGCATTTAAGTGGGATTTTTATTCCACTTATTGTTAATCATCTAATCAACTAATCAACCTGGTAGGACAATATTTTCAAATTTCTTATTGGGAAATGAATCGGATTGACTCTACAAATCTCTAAACATTGGAAAATCATTAAAAAATCTAAAAATTTCAAAAATTTCAAAAAAATAAAACAATCGCGAAAAATTCAAAAACATTAAAAAATTATCCGATTCATCTTCCGAGGAGGCATCCTCGCATCAATTTTGATCAATCAGCGTTTGGGGCATCATATCAAGATTTATCATCTCCAAGATCGAAACTGCATCATATCAAGATTTATCATCTCCAAAAATTGAATCAACATCATATCGAGATTTATCATCTCCAAATCAAATCAATATCACATTGAAACCAAATCTGCATCAAATCAAGATCAAATTTGCCTTCTATTGAATCAACAACATCATCAATTGAGCTTTCTTTGAACCAACACATCATCACACATCGTTTCAAAGAGGGGCAAAATGTATATACCTAAAAATGGTCTGAAGATAGTTAATTAAATACGCAATTATTTGATTAATTCCCCTTCCCAATTAATTAAATTCACAAGCAATTTAATTAATTTCTCTATTCATCTACTAGTAAATAAATCTAAATGATTTATTTATATAGTTCATCTCACATCCCCCTTTGATTAATTAATTCTCAATTAATTAATGTCTCCCCATACTAATCAATTCTTCTAATCCCTAATTAAGATTAACAAACTCAAGTTTGTTGAGATTAATTACCATTTTTCAATTATTTGAATTTCTAAATTCAAATGAGCACATGGCTCCTAACTTTAACCACCCAACCTAACCATCCCCTAACTTAACTCGTTCAATCTAATCTTGGATCTAACTAAACCTATCCTATCTTGCACATTCTAACCTCCTTATCCTAACCTCTCATGGTGTGGATATTCTCTCCTTGAGACACATGGCACTTTTTCCACATGTTTCCTCCCTTGGACACTTGCCCTCTCATGAGCAAGGCTCCTTGACACTTGTCACCATAGAGATGACAAGTGTCCCTTCCCCCAACCTCTTCTCAAACTTCCTCAATCTTGGCTCTTGATATCTTTACATCAAATATGGATCGTCGATTCCTACCACCTCATCTTTGGCCTTGGAATTCCTATAAATACCCCTCATTTTGTAGCAATATGGATCCTATAGACACCTAAAAATGGTCAATGCTTGCGGAGTCATACTTTAACATTTGCACATTGCCTCATTTTAGGCTTTTGTGTCGCATTAACATTTCTTCCATGTTTCGCACTTGGTCTTTATCATTTGCGAGCATTGAGTCATTCTTCTACATTCTTCATTCATCTTGCTCTCGAATTTGGTCTTGTCGACAACACTATCCAGTCATGATTTTGATCGATTTTATCTTATTGCATCAATGTGCATGCTCATTTGTCATTATTTTGGACATCGTCAATCCTAATTAGGGTTTTGTCCTCTTGTCAATCTTGCGATCGATTTGTCATCGATCATTGTCCTCTTATCAATCTTGTCATCTGGTGATCGATTTTTCATCAATCATGGTCATTTTCAATATTGACGTTTTGCAATCCATTTTGTCATCGATTCTTGTCATTTTGTGATCGATTTGCCATTGATCATTGTCTGCTTCAATTATGTCAATTTGGATCAATTAGTCATTGTTGCTTGTGAATTGGTGCATTTATCAATCAAATCATTTATTACATTGGTCCTTTGTTAATTAGAATCATGATCAAGTCAATTGTCTTTCATCAAGACCTAATTCATCTTCTAGGGTTTCGTGATTTAATCATTTAACCTTGTTTATTATTTCTTCCTTTAGGATTAATAAATTATTTATTTATCCTAAGTCTTCGCATCACAATTAAATGTTTCATTTAATTGGCTAACTAATTATTCCTCTTTTTGTGAATTAATTAATAAATGACAATTTATTAATTAATCTACCTAATTTCCTAAAATTCCCTCTTTGTGAATTATTAATAAATGAGAAATTATTATGAAATTCACTAAATTCCTAAATTCCTAATTTCCTAATTCCTAATTTCATTATTTCCTAATTTCCACCTATTTTCTAATTTCCTAATTTTAATTTCCACTTAATTAACTTGTCTTTAGTGCTCCCTATTTTTGGGCTTCATGCGTCATACTCTTGGCATAGCAAGATGTCATAAGGTTCTAGTCCTCTAAGCTTTGCATTGACAATATGTCATAATTCATGACATAGAAGGTGTCATAACCTTCTTCTTTTCACTCATTTTTCCCATTTTGAAATCAATTGCTTCTAATATCCATTTCATGCTAAATTTGATCCTATCTCCAATTTATCTATAAATTGGATGATCTTCATCAATCAAAGCTAATTGGTAATCAGACTATCGAATTTCTAGTACTCTTGATCAATAATCTTGTCTACTTGCTTTCAATTATGTGTGTGCACTTGTAGGTGAGATCCACAACCAAACCATTTGAAGAGGAAAGAAGAACAATGGAGCCGCATGAAGGAGCATTCAAATCATACCTTTGGTTTTCTTAATTTCTAGTTTTGAATGTTTTTAATCCATGTCTCTATTGAGTGTTACTTAGGATAGATCATTGTCATGTGCTTTCGTGATTTAGCTAATGATTAATTGTTTTGATCTTATTTGTGATGATTTCCTATTTCCTAACATACATTAATTGGTGAACCCGACATGAACACTAACCATCTAGCCTCTTTACGGTGTTTTTGAGTGCTTTCAAGTTGATTTGCAGGCCAAAAACCCAAAATCAGGGTCGTGCAGGGTTTTCTGGAGACTTCTGCGCCTGTGTGAAGCAACTTGCGCCTGTGTGAAGCAACTTGCGCCTATTTTGAAGACATTCTGTGCCTATGTCCTGCATTCTGCGCCTGTGTCTTGAGTTCTGCGCCTATGTAAAGTCCAGAATAGAGGTAAAAATGCAGTGTTTTACTTGAAAATTGTCTTGATTTTGCATTTTGTTTTCTGTGTTTTGGTTTTTGGTACTAATTATCTGTGCAGCATCTTGGCATATGCATGACAAAGAAAACAAATGAAACTAATAACATGTGTTATGCAAAATCGATAGTCAAAGACAACAAATCAAACTTCTAACTTGGGTTTTGCAGGTTGCCTTGGAGAAACAACTAAACTTGGTGTTTTTTATTAATGTTATTGGCACCTAGTATGATTTCTAAATAGGTTGGAATGAACATGTTTTTGCTTTGATTGTTGAGTGTGACATTGGAGTAGGAGAGTATGCTCTCACATGTTTTTGCTTTGATTGTTGAGTGTGACATTGGAGTAGGAGAGTATGCTCTCATCCTTTTAGGGTGATCAGAAATCCAGATCTTCGATACCATGCTTTTGTCTTTGATTGTGTGTCTCTTTTAGAGGGCCTGCCTTCCCGACCACTTTGATTTGCAAGCAAGTGATAATTGTGAGAAAGGAACAACCCAAAGTGAGTACGGCTAGAATTCCTTTGCATTCTAACTCACTATAAAAAAATACCCGATGAGCGAAAGCTTTGAAGGAAGTGTTACGTGGGAATTGCAGTTACTTGGGAAGTGATGACCCTTGGACTCTTTCTCATATCAACATCTAAGTAGGACCTCATGGTATAAATCATGCTTGTGCGACTACATTTGTTTGGTATCTTGATCGGCTTAATGTCTCAATCACGCTTGTGTGACATCAAGGAGTAACGCTTAACAGAAATCCTGACTAAACACCTTGTTTTTAGAGGCCAAAAACCCTTCTAGTTGCTTGAGAAGGACAAGTTCGGATACTTGGAAGAGATACTAAGTTCGCCATGGGGAGATTTCCATGGGGACTGATGCTTGGCTGCCCTAAGAAGTGAGTGCCATGGAGGGGAATCCATGGGGTCAAGCATCTATGTATTCTCCTTGAATCCCATAATGAGTCTACCTCTCAAGTACCTAATGTCCTTGCCTACCATAAGAAATGCGGAAATGAGCATGATTGTCTTGAGTCTAAGTTGCAATATCTTGTATTCTTTGCTTGTCAAAAGTTGAATTGTATCTCATTTCAAGAGCAAAACAAATTGATCCAACATAAGATTAAACACAAGAGACATTCATCCAACAAAGGTTCAACAAGATTCAAAACACTTTCAAACATGGTTGCCAAACATTGTTCAAAATCTTGTCTTAACATTCATGTCACTTACATTTAGGTTCATCATAGGTTGCATTTTGCAAAGTTCATTGTCAAGTACCAAGGTTAGGTTTCACCTAAGTCATACTCCTTTGCATTTCAATAAGGGTCATCCATTTGCATGTGTCCTCTTGCATTAAAGTCATACCATTGTCATACATTCATATTTGCATACCCTAGGTCTCTTCATTAAGCTTAGGTCATTATCATATCATATTAGGTCATTTTCATAGTAATTGTCCCTTAGCATATAGTGTCAAAACTAGGTTTTGTCATACTTGAGTAATCCAAATCTTTGATAAACCCTAAGTCATTGTTAGGAAGTCTAGACCTTATCAAACCTTTTGTCCTTTTGTCATCCATGTCATTTTGTCAAACCAAGCTTAGTATCCAAGCATATAGGGGAGACTTTGTCATTTTGTCCTTTGAGGTCTAGATATCATTCCAATTTCCTAAGGGTCCCTCTCTTAGATTTGCATTCAAAAAATTTGTCAAAATCTTCGAAAACAACCAAAAACATAGATTGCATTTTCATCTATTCAAGTTTGCATTTAGTTGCATAGCATATATTATCCTTGAAAAAATTCCAAAAATATTGCATTTGCATAAGTGACATGCCGGTTGAGACAAGATCAAAATCTAAAAAGATGGGCAAACCAACGTATCAACCCATGGACAACACAGCAAATTCGCAGTTTCAAACTAGTCAAACAGCACAAATTGAAGGTTCATCAAACACATCTCTACCACCATATGGAACGGTTCAACTTGGACCACCTCCATTATATGAACCAATGTTTGTACCTATGAAACCAGGACATGGGAGTGTTCCACCAACTCCAAGAGGAAGTGCGCCTTTCAATTTGAATCAACCACACCTGCAACATGACATTCAAACTCAAACATTATATGAAGAACAAACCCTCTCACAAGGATTTGGTTCAGATCAAGGCATTCAACAAGAAATGAATACAAATGTCCAACCAGATTCTTCATCCGATTCTGATGCTTCTGATGATGTTGACATGTTCCTTCAAGATCCAAAGATAACAAAAAAGATGGATAAGTTCTTGAACAAGGTCTTTAAGATGTTTCCACAAAAGTATCTTAACATGATGAGTAATATGACCTCTTCAAGTGACCAAATCAGTGTGCAAGAACAACAAGGCAGTGAGTTGTTAAGTTTCTCTCCACATCCAAATGAAGAAAATGCACAACAAGCAACTCAACCTACCGTGATGAGCAAACGTGCTTCAAAGGCATTAACAACGACTATTCCTCAAAAGTTACCATTCGAGACAATAAATAATCCACTATTCAACACAACACCTATAACACAAGATCAAATGACGAACACACAAGTATTCACAGCTGTCCCTCAACAAGAAGTGGTTCCTTACATGCATAAAGTTGGATCAAAATCTAAGATGCAGGAAAGCTTCACAACTGGAATGCCTAATGTCACCAATGTCCAAAATAATTCCATGATGCAACAAAGTTCTTATGTCCCGTTAAGTTCAATATCTTTGCCGAACACTATTGTGACAAATCCTTCAATAATGGCGACACAAAGAGCTACGGATAGTGGTTTGCACCAACAACAATTGTTGCAACAATTGAGTAATATACAAAAGGTACAATCGAATGTGCAAACAAGCAATGTACCACAACAACAATTTCGCATTCGACAACAAATTGCAGTGCCTTCGGCACCATTACAAGTTAATGCAAACTTGCAACCATCACAATGGATTGGACAAACAACATAGCAAGTTAATGCAAGTGCTATACCCCATCCTAAGGAGAAGCAACGAAAAGCACCTAAACAAAGTTTTTTACAAATGATGGGATATACACCACGACAACAATTGGCACAAAGTCAACAAATTCCGATCCATCAGCCTCAACACCAACATGTGCCACAATATGTGCCAAGGCAAACAAGCTATCCTACTTCACAACCGCAATTGGCACCTGTGCAATATCAACCTAGGCTCCAAGAAGCACAACAACAAGGTCAATATCAAGGCATAACACAACCACAACAACAAGCGATGTACCAAGAACTTTATATGCCGGAGACACCAAAAATGGCCATTTCAGAGTATCAACAACCGATCGAAAATGCGATGTATCGACAAAGAATACCAACTGGGATTAATGATGGACCTCCACAATCTGATACAATTGTGCAACAACTTGAGAAGTTGAAACGAAAAGTTGACGCATTAGAAACTAAAGGAACAAAGAAGTTGTATACAAATCAAGATTTATGTCCTAATCCTTTTGACAAGAGTGTATACATGCCTCCATTCCCTAAGCATTTTGAGGCACCTAATTTTTAGAAATATAAAGGGAATGGTAATCCAAAAGATCATATTCGAGCATTTTTCATGGTGTGTACTGAAGTAAGCTATGAGGAGACATATTTAATGTGATTGTTTACACGAAGTCTCACGGGACAAGCTATGGATTGGTATTCACATCTGCCAAGGAATATAAAAACTTGGTCGGAATTGGCTCAAAAGTTTTTATCTCATTTTGCATTCAACATCGACAGTGATGTGACCATGTCATATTTATGCAACACCAAGCAAAAGAAAGGTGAATCATTAGTGACTTTCTTGCAATGATGGTGAAGCTTGTATAGTCGTTCTTCCCTTGATATACCCGAAGAACAACAAGTGAATCTGTTTATCCAGAATGTGGTCCCAGAAATGATGTATGAGCTAAAATTGAAAAGTCCCAGTACTATAGAGAAACTCATTAAGAAAGGAATGAGCATTGAAACAGCTCTGGTAGCTAAAGGAATTATCAAGCTCAATAAAGACAATGACAACGCCAATTATTTGGGGCATAGAAATAGATTTTGGTATAAGAACAAGAATGTCACTAATGATGGAGTTGTTGATGCAAGAGCGGTGAATGCAAATCAACCCCCATTCATGAAGAAGAAATTGAGTGTTCCTAATATGTCAACTATGGAACAAAATCAAGCACCAATGAGCAATGTTACTCAACAGCTGCAATACCAATAGCATGCTCAACAATAGCATACTCAACAATATAACCAACAACAAGGCCAACAACAAAACCAACAGCGCAAACCCTTCCAATCGCGGGATGGGCCTCCTTGACAATTTACGCCATTGGGAGAGCCAATTGAATCCGTAATGAGACAATTGATACAAGCAAAATTTATTAAGCTACCAGATATCAAGGCAGAACCAGCGGTAAAACCACATTGGTGGAATGATAATGCGTACTGTGAGTATCATCGGTCCAAAGGACATAAAACTACCTCATATTTTCAATTGAAACATATGATTCAAGATTTTTTAGAGCAAGGAGTAATTGAGGTAGATCCACCCCATCCGACCTCTAACACTAATCATACTATTTTCAAAACTCCTTTGCTTGATCATGACAAGGGTAAAGCGTCTTCTTCCAACTCTGCCCAAACAGCAAATTATGCAAGTTCTGGTTATAATAATGTCATTAATTGTTTTCGTGCATCAACTGAGTATGTTTCTACCCTGAGAATAAAGGGACAAGATCCTTCTTGTGCAGTCACCACTCGTCGATCCAAGATAGTCCTGAAAGGAGCTCCTGCAGCTCCTCCCAAACCAACTCCCGCAAGCCAGTATAATCTTTTGGATCATCTAGGAAAGACACCTTCCCAAATATCAATCCTTGAGCTATTAAAAATGTCTCCCATGCATCGTGCAGTCCTGGATAAAGCTTTAATTAAGTCCACTATCCTGACAGATATTGATGTTGACCAGTTTCAAGCTCGGATTGGACATTTAGCTGTTTCCCAAAATGTCGCATTTTTTGACAATGATATCTTACCTGATAAGCTCCCTCACAATGATCCTTTACACCTTGAAGTCTTTGTTCATAACTACAAAATCCGACGAGTCTTGATAGATGGTGGAGCAGGTCTTAATATTTGTACTTTGAGAGTGGTTATTGGCCTTGGATATACAGAAAATGACATTGATGCTTCAAAAAGAATAACAATTAAAGCCTATGATGATGCTAAGCGCCCATCCAAAGGGATAATTACATTGCCTATCAGAGTCGGTCCAGTGATAGAAAACACTTTCCTACAAGTCCTAGACCTTGATCTCCCTTATAATATGATCCTTGGCCGTCCATGGATCCATGCAATGAAAGCAGTTCCATCCACCTATCATCAATGTTTAAAATATCCTTATAATGGAACTGAGATAATAATTTCGGGATATCCTAATCCATTCCAATTTTGTGCTACGCTAAAGGATACCCCTCAACAGCAAGTCCCAGTCAATAGAGAGGCCAAATCACATAACTATGTGGATCCTAATCAATTGTTAGATGCTGTCAAAGGAAAATTGAAGATACAAGACCAAGGATGTGGAGAATATTCAATGGATCAAATATTCCTCATCGGGAATTCGCCAATATCTCCAAAATCATATGGCAAACCGCATTTATTGCAAAAGGAACCTAAGGTCATTATTCAATATCAGCCTCCTACTATATTTACAACATGGGGAGAACTTGACAAAAGAAACTGTAGATGATGATGTCATAGATTGGCTTTATAAAGATCCAACTGAGACCCCACCTATCAGGTTGCCAGTGGAACGATATGGCAAAGGATTTACTATGCTACAAAAGAAAGGATATGATGGTTGCAGTGGCTTAGGCCTGAACAACAATGGAAGGCTAGAACCTGTCATACCCAAGAGGCGACCTCCAACTTTAGGGTTAGGTTTTGTACTGTTGCGAATTGGATCTACATCTACCAAAGTGCCCACGTGTAGAAAAGGGCATGATTCTGACGATGAAATAACACCTGAGGATACCCGACCCAAAACTGATTCTAATGAATGGGAGTGGATTTCTTTTTCTTCTAGCTCCTATGCCCTCGACAATATTTTCATTGACCCTGATAATTTGCCTATGGAAGACAAACATGAAATAACTCCTCTTCCTAAAACATGTCCTCATGCTTGGATAGAGACATTTTGGGATCCAAGCTCCGAATCAGATACAAGCTGTTCAGATAGTGACTCCACAGATGTTCATATCTTTACCATATCAGCCCTCTCTCTCCTTACAATCGATGATGACATGCCCCTCGTCTACCCCCAGCTTATCCAGCATGACCAACAAGAACTGCTCACATTGGACTGTTTTCAAAATGATGAAGCAATTGCAGAATTCCTTGGACTACGAGAAGGCATACCACAAGGTGATCATAAGGCAAGATTTGCTATTGACCTAGATTCCATGGCATATTTTGGGGAGTCAACTCCCTTTTCTAGTCATCAAAATGAAAAAAGAAAAGAAAAAGTAAAATCAAAAGAATAGATCTTTGACTGAAAACCATAAGGCACTCTCTGATCATACAAAAGTCAAAATAAAAGACGTACCTATGGGTGAAAACCTCTCTGAGGTGCCCAAAGGTGGAAGAGTGGACATACCCCTATCAAGTCAGGACAAATCAACATTGCCAGTGGAAATGACCGAGGAAATCAATTTGGGTACACCTGACAACCCTAAGGTCATTCATTTTGCTGCTTCTCTATCACAACAAGAAAAGATAGATTTTGTCAATTACTTTCTTGAGAAGAAGATCAGCTTTGCATGGTCCTATGCAGATATGCCTGGCCTTGATCCAGAATTGGCTCTTCATCATTTACCACTAAACCCTGATGCCAAGCCTATCAAACAGAAACTAAGGAAAATGCATCCCCAGGTGGCTCTTTTGGTCAAAGTGGAACTAAAAAAATTACTAGATGTGGGCTTTATCAGACCCATCGATTATGCATACTAGATTTCAAATTTAGTACCAGTTAGCAAAGTAACTGGGGGCATTAGAATCTGCACAGATTTTAGGGATCTCAATAAAGCATGCCCTAAAGATGATTTTCCATTACCAAATATCGACATCATAGTGAACATGACTGCTGGATACGAGATGCTTTCATTGATGGATGGTTTCTCTGGCTATAACCAAATTCGCATTTCTCCTGAAGATCAACATAAGACAACATTCACCTATGCTTGGGGCACCTACTATTGGAATGTAATGCCCTTCGGTCTTAAAAATGCAGGCGCAACATATCAAAGAGCAATGACGACAATTTTTCATGATTTCATGCACACTTTGATGGAGGACTATGTTGATGACTTGTTATGCAAATCTGTCACTAGAGATAGTCATCTAGCCATCCTGGGCCCGATCTTTGACCGAATGCAGACCTACAAACTCAGGCTCAATCCAAAGAAGTGTGTCTTTGGTGTCACAGCTGGCAAATTACTAGGATACATTATTTCTCATCGAGGCATTGAGGTCGACCCTGCCAAAGTCAAAGCAATAATGGATATGCCTCCACCTTCAAACCTCTGGCAATTAAGAAGTCTACAAGGAAAGCTCCAATCAATCCATCGCTTCATAGCTCAGTTGGTCGACAAATGTCATCCATTCCAGCATCTATTGCATAAAGGCGTCACTTTCAAATGGATTGAGCAATGTCAATCAGCCTTTCAAGCTCTCAAAGAATATTTGCTGTCGCCACCTATTCTAATGCCTCCAATAGAAGGAAAGCCATTTTTATTGTATATTTCTGCAACTGAAATGGCATTAGGAGTTCTCTTGGCCCAACAAGATGAGAACGACAAAGAGTGAGCCATTTACTATATTAGCCGGACACTGGTAGGCTATGAGCTAAATTATTCAACTATTGAAAGGGCATACTTAGCAGTGGTATTTGCAACACAGAAACTCCGACATTATATGCTAAGCCACCAAACATTGTTGGTTGCAAAAATTGATCCCCTAAAATATTTGCTTAGCCGAGCAGCTTTGACGGGTCGCCTAGCAAAATGGGTCATGATTCTTAGTGAATTTGACATTGAGTATATGGAGCAAAAGGTGATAAAAGGACAAGTCATAGTAGATCAACTTGCAAAGGCTCCTATTTCTGATGATCATCCCATGTTGACCGATTTTCCAGATGAATCAGTCTTTGCTTTCACATCCTCTAATGAATGGAAGTTATACTTTGATGGGTCCCATACCAAGTTCGGGTCCGGAGTAGGCATTTTGTTTGTCACCCCTCAAGGTGATGCTATTCCAAAGTCCTACAGAATAACTTTCCATTGCACCAATAACATTGCAGAGTATGAAGCACTGGTTACAGGACTCTGAGTAGCGGTCCACTAGAATATCACGCATTTCCAAGTCTATGGAGATTCTCAATTAGTCATTTGACAAGTGAATGATGACTATGAAACAAAGGATGAAAAGCTTATTCCCTATAAGTACATGGTAGATTTCTTCAAGACCAAATTCACGGCTATCCATTTCAATCAAGTTCCAAGAATGCAAAACAAGTCAGCAGATGCAATGGCTACGATTGCCTCCATGTTAAATATGCCAAACAATATGGATAAATGTGAATTTTTAGTCGAACAATTGCTGGTTCCTTCTTTTGACATCCCGATAGCGGATGTGATGTGCATTCTTGTTGGTCCCAACTCCCCATGGTACAATGATGTATATCAATATTTGAAATCCCAAACCTTACCACCCAACCTTTTCGCTAACTAATGCCGAGCCTTTATCTGACAGACAGCCAAATATGTCATCATCGGCGACACCCTTTATCGTCGTTCCTTTGACCATACCCTCCTTAGGTGTTTGGTGTAAAGCGGAAAAATCGAACCCTAGTCGTTCTCCCCTCCCCAATCTCCGAGGAGAGAGAAGGGAGGTCACTAGGGTTGATGGTTTTCACTTACGAGAGACTTTACATTCAAAAGAGGGGTTGAAACCCACAAGATCCAATCCCACACAATGTAGGATTGGATTCTAAATGAGTTTCAAGGGTTAAGACATCAAGGATACCCTCTTTTGTAAAGAATGTAGATAGAAAGATTGAACTAGGAATGCATGTAAAGTAGGAAAGATTCACTTATAAACAGAGATAGGGATATGGGATGAAGCTGCGGACCTGGAATTAGCAGTAAAATGTCGAGACGGTGCTGAGCAAAAGTTGATGGGACAATGGCGCCCGGCGTGCACATGGTCCTCCAAAAAATCCGTGAAACAAAGCGGGATCTGTTCGTCTCTGCACAAGGATTCTAGATCTTCAATTACAGCCGCGTACCTGCAACCTACACATAGAAAAGATAGGACGATTGGGGCGTTAGGGATGAGGGGTTTGCCTTTAGGTCAAACCCCGATTTTGGAATTAACCAAGAAATGAGAATGCTGTAAATGTAAATGTTTGTAATGTAAACAAGTACTGATACCTTGTTGTAAGAATGTTTGTATTCTTACATGCGAAGGTGTAATGAATGTTGTATTTTGTATGTTGTAAGTGATCTCCTCTTCAATGGTTGAATCCTTGTCTTGAATGCAACACCTAGCCTTGAATGGAGATTTAGAATGCTCAATTGCTTGAAGGAATGCTTGAATGCTTGAATGTTTGAATGTTTGAATATCGCTTCCGCTTCTTGCCCACATATGTCTTTCTTTTTCTTACCTCCTCAAATGGGAGGGGAAATGTAGTTTATATACTTTTCAATTAGGGCTGATAGACTGATTTTCCCAACCTTAGGCCAACCAGGAAACATTATTTCCCGAATTGCAAACTTAAAGACCCGATGCCCAAAAGAGACCGGGCCCAAAATAGGGCCAGGGACCAGGGCGCTAGGCACCATGGTCTTGGGGGACCAAGGTGCTAGGTGCCCTAGCCCTAAAGGACCAGGGCGCTGGGCGCCATGGTCCCACCTCCTAGGATAGCAGGGTGCAAAAAAATGCAGTTTTTGGTGTTGCAAGCAGGTTTTGGGGTCTCCATTCAGGTTCAACGTTGCGCTACCATCATGAAGACCCAAATGCAGTCGAAATTGCAAGTGTCGCAATTTTAGGATGCTACATTTAGCCCCCACTTTAGTGGGAGTATAAGTGTACGCTCATACTTCCAGTAAAGTACAAGGAAACAACATTGAAAGACTTTCACCATGTCAAGGAGGCAAGATACACCAAGCCCCTAGTGGACTAAGGATCTTAAGACTTCGATTGACAAAGTAAAAGGGAAGATCATGAGGGAGAACCATGACTATCAGTAGTAAGGTTCCCTCACTATAAGTCATGCAAGAAAGATATCAAAAATTTTCAAGGCAAAGCTAAATTTGTCAAGAAATTTTCAAGTATCTTGAAAAGATATGAATGGGATGTATGCCCCCCTACGTTAAAGTGATCGCACACACCTCACCAGGGGTGATTTCTTTAAGGTAGTGATACATATAAGAAATGAGAAAGGAGCACGTTATCACAAGGATTTAGCCCCCAGTGTGAGATAAGCCCAAGGATAATAGACACAAAACACAAAGCACGAGGTGACTTCGCTTTCCTCAGGGTCAGTATGCTGTATGATAATTCATGTATATCATATGTATGTATGCATAATTGTTCTTCATTCCCCAATCAAGGAAGGTCACCTAGAAGAAGGGAACACATGTGTCTTTTGAGTCAACATGAGAGAGACCAAAAGAGATCTCAATGTTTTGCATTGTCCTCAAGTAGACAACACTAAGGACAACAAATAGAAGAATGAGAATAACACATAGAAGAAGTAACAAAGAGATCAAGAGAGGAGGAGAGAGTCTGCTATGCTAATGAAACTAGTCTAGCACATCATCTACCCCTCGATCTTGCTGATCAATATTTTGGGAAGGTAGGAAACACGCTAGAGGAGGAACATCCAACACAGCAGATGGAGCTATCACAAGATCCAAACAAGGGCTATGTTCATGTTCCGAGCCACATTGTTCTTGTCTAGGAGCTAGGATAAGTGCTTTAGAAAATTCGTTAGATAAATTGTTATTAACATCAACATATTCATATTCACTATCAGAATGAAGAGGAGTAGCATTTTCATCATGAAAAACATTTTCATCTATATCATCATCAAGATTTATAAAAATAGGATCTTTAACTCGCACAGGATCAAGACCATCATGCATCTTATGTTTAGGAGATTTCGGCTCAATCGTCGGCTGAGGAGAAAATGGAATAATATTGGCTGAAGGTGTTTTTGGGGATTGCAAAGTTTGAGAAGCAGCTGCCTAAGCTCTAAGATGATGCTTTCATCGGCGTTCACATGCAGAACGATTTCATCTAGTCTTAGTAGGGAGTTGAGAAGAGTGAGGAGGATGAATATTCTCATCCTTATCACTTGGGTGTTTAGGTTGTGGTCTCTTAGGCTGAACAATAGGAGAAGAGGAAGGTCTCTTCTCTCCATAAGAGGAAGGAGGAGGAACTACTCCATATAAGGGAGGAATATTCATTTTAGGAAGGAGACCAAGTCCATCATGACGAGGAGGTATAGGTCTACTTTTAGGAAGTTTATTAGATATAGGCATAGTCACATTCATAGGAATGGGTTGGAAATCTTCTTGAGGAAAGACATTAGTTTTATCTTTCAAAGGAAGAACTTCCCTCTCAAGAACGATAGGAATGTCAAGTTTGGGTGTTCTAGGTTCACTTAGAGATAGGATCATATCTTTTTTCCACTTTTGATAAGATTTGAAAAGATGATCACTTCGCAGAGGAAGAGATTGGAATTGTTTAGGCCAAAAGTAATCAATAGGAACGCTAGAAGTTCTTTCAGCTAGTTTAAAGAGACTATGATTGACAGTAACAACTTCACCATTATGGGGAAATTTCAGACACTTATGAATAAGAGAAGCAATAGCTATCATGGAAGATAGCCAAGGATAGCCTAGCTTCACACGAAATTGTTCGGACGATGGAATAATAGCAAAGCTCACATCAAGGGATTTGTTATGAACCTCAATAGGCAATGTAATAGAACCAATTGTAGGAGAAGAAAATGCATCAAATAATTTCACAACCACATTTGTTTCGTCATAGATCACTTGATTCAATTGCAAAGTAAAAAGAAGTTCTTCAGTAATGATATTAATCATACAAGAAGGATCAATAAGCACTCCATGGCAAGGTGTATTCTTGACTTTTGCAACTATATATAAAGGACCATCAGGTGCCCTGGTAGTTTCACTGGAATCAAAGGTGATGGAAGGTTCTTTAGGGATTTTCTGCTGCTCTACAAAGTTAATCACATTCAGAGTCATGGACACAAGATCATCAGGTGAGATAGAGGAATCATTAGTATCAATCGCATTAGAGGTATGAGAAGGCAATGGATCAGTAAAAATCTTAAGATTTTGGTTAGGAGGAGCTACAGATGTGTTGCGTTTATCATTCACACCAGAAATAGAGATAGTATTATTATCAATCAAATCTTGAATTTTACCCTTTAAAGCAAAACATTTTCCAGTATCATGCCCAGGATGACGATGAAATTGACAAAAAGATTTGTTATCAAAATAGGGTGAATTAATCTTTGCAGGATCTATTTGCCTTATAGGAGGAAGAGTAAGCACATTTTGTTCCAATAACTTATTCATAATACTGTGCAATGATTCATTCAAAGGAGTAAACTTTCTTTCTTTCTTGAAAAACTTAGAAATAGGAGGCACACCTGATACCGCATTCACATTGTTGTTGATGATGTTTTCATTGAATTTAATGGACTCTCTGTTCGGTTTAAAATTCCCAAATGGTTGTTGACTACTATCACCCTTATCACTCGGAGCCATAGGATTTTCTTGTTCCATTTGACTCACAGTCAGTTGATAATTGTGAAGAGTTGTGCACAACTATTGGAAAGAAGTAAACTCAAAAAACAAAAGTTTTTCTCTAATATCTTTTTGTAAATTAGAAATAAAGATTCTTTGAATATCATTGTCAGGTACTGGAAAAGAAATTTGAGCATACAAATGCTTATATCTACCCATGAAATCAGTCACTTTTTCTTTAACACCTTGTTTACAATGCATTAAATCAATCAAAGTAACTTTAGGACTTATATTGTTTTGAAATTGTTGACTAAAAGCATTTGCAAGTTGTTCGAAAGAAGTAATAGAATACGAAGGCAATGAGCAATACCATTGTAGGGCTTTATCTCTTAATGTTCTAGTAAATAGTTTTGCAAGCAACCTTTGGTCATAAGCAAAATCAGTACATATTGTTTGAAAGGTCTTAACATGTGTTAGAGGATCACCCTTACCATTATAAAGCTCCAAATGCAAAATTTCAACATGTTTAGGGGGGATAGCTTGAACAATGTCAAGAGAAAGTGGGCTTGCAACATCAAATGTGGGCACACTAAACTTAGATTGATTCATAGAGGCAATTTGTTGCTGTAAAGAAGAGACAGTTTGTGCAATATTGTTAATGGTCGCTTCAGTCGAAGAGTTCATATTAGATTGTGATGGAGGTGTTATGTTATTGAAAGAAGGTAGAGAGTAAGGTGGTGTGACACTATGATAGTTATTCATAGGAGATGATTGGAAAGGAGGAACACTACAAGGAGGAATGGAAGGGTTAAATGAATTGCCCCCTTGTGTCATGTTCATTTGTGGAGATATAAGAGGAACACTCATTGAAGGAATGAATGAAGAAGTCAGATTGAATGAAGGAAGAGGGTTGATTGAAGAAGAGGGATTGCCCCCATGACTGGTGATCATAGGTGGAATGTCTTGTATTGAAGTAGTCATTATGTTTGATGCAAAAGTAGGCATACTAGCAATAGGAGTTGTCAAAGGAATAGAATGATTAACTTGAGTAGGAGGTTGTGTATAACCTAAAGTTTTGGCACAACTCTTCATAGGCATCACATTCGAATCCACAATGTGTGCAATACCATGCAAAATATCAATTCCATTCTAATCACTTTGAACCATACGTTTTAGACCCTCAATTAATGAAAGAGCTTCACTATCGGGGTATTCTTGAGACATCCATTGTCGAAAATCATCAAATTGGTTATCCAATTTTGAAAGTTGTTCTACAGAAACCTCATGGAGAGCTTCTTCATCATTAAGAGGATTAGAGGAATTACCCATGTCCTCGTTAAATAGGCCATTCAAATTAGGTTCCATCTCGGTAATTACACCTTGGAAGGACTTAATTCTAAGGCTTCGTCTAACAGGAATAGTGTAAGTAGGACTTATTGTTGTAAAACTCATGCACTAAAGAGAGAGAGAAGATTTTGAATTTTAGAGGTAGCAAATTTCAATAAAATCAGCCAATCTCCTAGTTTTAAGCTGTTAAATGCAATCAGGACAATCTCCCGAAATTTCAGAAAAAATGTCAGGGACCGTGGCGAACGGAGTGCACACGGTCCTTGCAACTTTTTTCAAAATTTTCAGGGATGAAAGTTATGATGATTTTAAAGCTAATCTGAAAAAATTGAGTGATTTTATGATCTGTAGATAGGCCAAATTAAAGTTGCAATCTCGAAATTGAACCCTGCCAAGATTGTTGAAAAATGTAAATTTTGAATTTTGAAAAAGAGGGGGAAACTGAAATTTTGAATTTTATGATTTTAGAGGTAATACTAAAAGCAATGCAAGTTTTGAAATTTAAAAGTTGACTCGATTTCATGCAAAATTCAAATTTGAAAGTGGAAATCAAAGTTGTTGCAATTAAACACCTAATTTCAAAAGTCACAAATTGTAAAAATTTGAATAAAGCACTGAAATTTCGAATGAATGCTAACACACTTTTCAGATTTAGGACTGTAAGAAACACAATTTTTATATGAATTTTAATTTCAACAATTTTTGAATGATTAGAAGCCTCAATCCAAGCAATCGCTAGACCAACTTTGACTTTAATTTTGAAGGTGTTAAAATTGATAAAATCAGCCAAAATTCTGGATTTTAGCAGAAAAATACAGTAAGATCTAGCTCCTTAAATTTTAGAAAAAATGTCGGGGATGATGGCGCTCGGGGTGCACACGGTCCTCGCAACTTTTTTCCAAATTTTCAGGGATGAAAGATATTGTGATTTTGTTGCGGACTCCAAAGTTATAGCCGATTTGGAGGTGTTTTGATTAGTGAAATTATCAGTCAAAGGTTGAATCAAGAAGGTCTTAAAAATTAGGGTTTTGACATTTAACCACTTAATTTTCAGAATTAAAGCACAAATATGAATTGACAATTTGCAATAGAAGGGTAGTTCTGAAACAAGCATTAACAATTAAACATTTCACAAGTTTAATTACTTAAACAGAAAATTTTAGGGTTTTTATGCAATCAACCTCTAAAATTTGCAAAAGATCAAACATGGAAATATAATTAGGAGAGCAAAATATTCAGATCTAACCATGAATAATCAGAATGAGGATGTTTACGTCAGGTTCACCAAAATGTAAAGAGGAAAAATTGAACCCTAGTTGTTCTCCCCTCCCCAATCTCCGAGGAGAGAGAAGGGAGGTCACTAGGGTTGATGGTTTTCACTTAGGAGAGACTTTACATTCAAAAGAGGGGTTGAAACCCACAAGATCCAATCCCACACAATGCAGGATTGGATTCTAAATGAGTTTCAAGGGTTAAGACATCAAGGATACCCTCTTTTGTAAAGAATGTAGATAGAAAGATTGAACTAGGAATGCATGTAAAGTAGGAAAGATTTGTTTATAAACAGAGATAGGGATATGGAATGAAGCTGCGGACCTGGAATTAGTAGTAAAATGTCGAGATGGTGCTGTTCTGCAAATTTGAGCGAAAGTTGATAGGACGATGGCGCCCGGCATGCACACGGTCCTCCGAAAAATCCGCGAAATGAAGGGGGATCTGTTTGTCTCTGCACAAGGATTCCAGATCTTCAATTACAGCCGCATACTTGTAACCTACACATAGAAAAGAGAGGATGATTGGGGCATTAGGGATGAGGGGTTTTCCTTTAGGTCAAACTCCAGTTTTGGAATTAACCAAGAAATGAGAATGCTGTAAATGTAAATGTTTGTAATGTAAACAAGTACTGATACCTTGTTGTAAGAATATTTGTATTCTTACATGCGAAGGTGTAATGAATGTTGTATTTTGTATGTTGTAAGTGATCTCCTCTTCAATGGTTGAATCCTTGTCTTGAATGCAACACCTAGCCTTGAATGGAGACTTAGAATGCTCAATTGCTTGAAGGAATGCTTGAATGCTTGAATGTTTGAATGTTTGAATATCGCTTCCGCGTCTTGCCCACATATGTCTTTCTTTTTCTTACCTCCTCAAATGGGAGGGGAAATGTAGTTTATATACTTGTCAATTAGGGCTGATAGACTGATTTTCCTGACCTTAGGCCAACCAAGAAACATTATTTCCCGAATTGCAAACTTAAAGACCCGATGCCCAAAAGAGACCGGGCCCAAAATAGGGCCAGGGACCAGGGCGCTGGGTGCCATGGTCCTGGGGGACCAGGGCAGTAGGTGCCCTAGTCCTAAAGGACCAGGGTGCTGGGTGCCATGGTCCCACCTCCCGGGACAGCAGGGTGCAAGGAGGGATCAGGCTAGGGTACAGAAAAATGCAGTTTTTGGCGTTGCAAGCAGGTTTTGGGGTCTCCATTCAGGCTCAAGATTGCGCCACCATCGTGAAGACCCAAATGCAGTTGAAATTGCAAGTGTCACAATTTGAGGATGCTACATTTGGATTCTGACAAAGCACAAACAGCTTTACACGAGGTTCACGATGGTATATGTGGGGGCCATTTCAATGGTCTAAGCTTAGCCAAAAAGTTGATTCGTGCTGGGTACTATTGGCCCACTCTGGAAAAAGATGTTCATGATTTTGTTAAGAAGTGCTACAAATGCTAGATTCATGAAAACTACATTCATGCACCAGCCCAAGAGCTTCATTTTGTCATATCTCCATGGCCTTTTTCTCAATGGGGATTGGATCTTATTGGCAAGATTCACCTGACATCTACAAATGGACACAAGTTCATCATTATAGCTACAAAATATTTTACAAAATGGATCGAGGGTATCCCCATGACCTATATCATGGGTGTCCAAATTTCAAAATTCTTGCTGAATTATATCATATGCCTGTATGGGGTTCCCCTTGCCATAGTCACAGATAATGGTCATCCTTTCAAGAATAAAGATGTTAAAGAGATTTGTGAAAAATTTCATATTCAACACCGTTTCTCCAGTCCATACTATCCATAGGGGAATGGTCAAACTGAAGTGTCAAATAAAATTATTATCAAGATCCTGAAGAAGGTCGTCAATGACGCTGGTCGAGATTGGCATGTACAGTTGAATCCAGCACTATGGGCCTACCGCACTTCTATCCACACACCTACTGGCGCCACACCTTATTCTTTGGTGTATGGTGTGGAAGCTATTTTACCCTTGGAAGTGGAGATTCCTTCCTTGCATGTTTCTTTGCAACATTTGATTGATGACGAGACACATAGAGTCTCTCAGCTGCATCAGGTTGAGATGTTAGATGAGAAACATTAGACAGCCCTGACACATTTGCAAGCATATCAAAACCGTCTCCATCACTCTTATAATAAGAAGGTCAAAGGGCGACACTTCGAAGTGGGAGATCTGGTTTTAAAGGCAAACCCTAAGAATGCACAGTCTACTGACATCATCAAAGGTAAATTTGAACCTAATTGGGTTGGTCCTTTCATATTAACTGCAACATATGGCTCGGGGGCATATCAGCTTGCTACCCCAGAAGGTGAACCTCTGTCCGATCCTATAAACAACATGCATCTTCGCAAGTACTGGGCATAATTTTCTATTAGTACTTCTTCAAATATGATCCTGAAAAAAAAAAAAATACAAAAAAATTCAAACAAGCAAAAAAATACAAAAAAAAGTGAAAAAGAAAAAAAGTAAAAAAAAAATGATTCGCCCTCTAGTGAAAACCTGGCAAACAGGTGATTGGGGCAAATACCTTGGTGAAAACCTGGCAAACAGGTGCCATGTGTAAAATGAGATCATTGCTCTATCATCTATCGTGACCTCTCAACTATGCTTTTTCTCGGCTGGTTTCTCACGTCTATCTTTGTCTTGACCCAATGTTCTCTTCCAGGCCTGTTATTGGTCAACATCATTGTCTTGCATACCCTGGTTTCTTGTACATATGTTTTGGTCCCGGTCTATGTATGTCTTTCAGATGCACATTGGGTGTGTTTCCCTTGTCGTGATCGATCACTAGAACTTTTGCATTTGAAAAATGTCCTGAAATAATCCAAAAAAATTGAAAAATGTCTTGAAATAATCCAAAAAAAAATTGAAAAATGTCCTGAAAAAATCTCATAAAAAATTGAAAAATGTCCTGAAAAATCCCTAAAAAGTCAAATAATGTCTTGAAAAAATGAACACAATTTTTTTTTCAAAACATTAAAATCCAAAAACATGCGTTTTGCAATAAATGATCCCTTATGTGCATAGACAAATCACTAAGCATCCCTCCAACAACCCACAATCATACACTGTGCTTTAAATGAAATCATGGTTAAACAGATGACCTTTTCACTCAAACTAGACATTCAAACGATCAACATTGTCATATCAATCAACCTCAAAATCATTTGTCCTTGGCACACTATCATGGGTCTTATATAGGGTGTGGTATACTCAAAACTAGACTGTGTCCTGTCTTAGATGGGGTACCACATGTCCTTAAACCAGACAGCATGATCGTCCTATCAGCACATTCAACTTTTGACAATGAAGATCAAGATGTCTGTTTGACTTGTTGGGATCTGTGCATCTTATCTTTTTATTGATTTGGCTTCAATCATGTTCCTATGTTGCTCGATGATGTCACTGAGTGATTTAGAGTGACCGGGATGGTTCATGGTCTATTTCTTTTTGTTGTGATTTGTTGTTTGTCTGTGATGTGTTTGTCTTTTGCAAAAAGGGTTGCATTTCAGCTCTAGCCTTCAATGCCATGATGCTACGCATCCATTTTGCTACATAAAAACAAAGGTTCTCACCTATAAAGTGCATTACTGAAAGCAAGTTTTTCTTCATCTCTAACTATCCTCTGTCTAATTTCTTCTTACTAACATTTCTTCCGTTCGGATAGTCAGTTCGGTCTAGTGCTCCGATTTCCCCAAACATACATGTTGCATCCTGCATTCATTCGTTAGTACATTTGCATTATCTCAAACATCACATCAAGCATTTTATCCATTTCATATTATCAATGCATCAAAAACACAAAAACAAAAACATATCCATACATATTCCACAATGGTACATAAACAGTGCATAGGTCATCCATCTATGGAAAATAACAAAGGTCATAACATGTTGCATCCCATCATATTGATGTATATCATATCATATGTCACAATAATATCAGAGTACAAAATCAAACTGTCTGTCCTAAGTATGGTCCGCAAGCTAACTACAAAATGTCAAACTACATAATGTCTACTGTCTGTCTAAGGAGCAGGTGCGTCTATCACTAGGTGCTCCCTCTGTCCTCCTCATCCCTGCCATGTCTCGTGGATGATGTCCCTCCTGGTCCTGGCTGTGGTGGTCTCATAGGTCCACTCACTTCCATGCTACGCAATGACCTCCGAGAGTGTGCCCTGCTCTTTGTCCTCGATCATGCCTGATATGAAGGTGCTCTCTACTCTGGTAGAACTGCACTCTCATATAGTGTCCTCCAATGGCGTATCTCCTCTTCGGTCTCTACTAGCATCTGTGCCATCTCCCGTGCACTGGCATCCTGAATCAACCCAATATACTCAGTGACTCTCTATTCCTCTCACTGTGCCTGAGCAATTGTTGTATCTTGAGTCACTGTGAATCTAGCTATCTCCACTCTGAACTACTCCTGCTATCTCTCTAAAGTCACAATGTGATCCTACTGACTCACTATGGTAGCCCTGCATATCTCCATCTCTTCTGTCCTAGCTATCTCTGGCTCAATGGGTATATCCTGCAATGCCTCCTTCTCATCATCCCCATCCTCATCTCCATCCTCTTCATCCCCATCATCCTCATCACCACCCTCATCCTCCTCATCCTCATCATCTCCCTCCTCCTCTCATGTGAGTGGGAAGTCCTCCTGTCACCTTGGTACTGGAATATCTGGATCTATCAATGGCACTGGCCACTATCGTGCAAACCATCTCTCATACTCCTCTGTCATCCCGACGTCCACTACATCTAATCTCCAATCCCACTATCACGGCTATAGCTGTGAGAAGTCCACATATGTTGTGTGTGGCTGAATCATACTCCCCCACTGACTTGTCTCTCAGTGAGATCGGGCAAAGTGTGCAGTCCTCCTAGGTACATCCTGCCTCTCTCCAAACTGTCATCTCACTCTCTTTGGCAGGTACAACTCAATTACTCTCTGGTGATTCATTGGTCACCCAATCAAGTACCTCTCCTATCTACAATATGGTAGCTCATCACTATCATCTGACCATCCAAGGCAATCATGATATGGCCTCCATATGAACTCTCTCAGTTTGTCTAGCTCATGTCGCCAGTATAGTATGTATCCAAAAGGACCCTGTCTCAGTGCTCCTCCATAGCAATACACATATGGTCGATGTGGTACTACCTATCTATCTATAATTGGTTGACATATGGCTATGTGCTCAAATGCCCATACCTACACCAGTGTAACTCCAGAACTCAAAGTCTGAACTCCTTGATATGCTATCTGATGCAACTGAAAATATAGCATAGCCAGCACACATGGTCCCCATGCATAGACTGTCCCCTCTGTCACCATCCACTCTAGCACTCTTCCCCATCCAATAGGGAATCCATGTCCTCATCTATCTCCTGCCAGTAGACATGCTATCACCACTGCTATCACCACGTATCGTCGATCATACTCTGATGCCATAGCCTCCCAGCCAATCTCTCTCTCCATGATATCCAGATCATCTGCATCGCACTCAAACAATTTGCACAATGCATCTCTCCCTATCACTGGGTCATACTCTATCATCTCTCCATGAATCGAAATGCAGAGGATATGCCATACATCCTCCAATGTCACCGTCGCCTCTCCAGTCGCCAGATGGAAGGACGAAGTCTCTGAATGCCATCGCTCTACCAATGCGGTAAGCAGTCCTGTGTTTGGCCCTAATCTTAGGCATGAATGTGACATAGTATATCCCAAGTCCTGCTAATGTATCTCTATCTGTGCTCTTGAGTCTATGTCATAGCATGAAGCAGTCAGGTCGGTTCTCTCGTGTGATCAATGGATACTGTCGACTCTGCATCACAATTGGGGCACATTTTTGTCAGTTTTAGGGTTTGCTCCTATGGGTTGCATTTCCTCATTTTCATGTCTAATCAGGGTGTTTTTCATCTACTCTGACCTATCCTACCCTTGTCCCCTTTTTCTAGATCCTTTGCATGTCATTTTGACCAAAATTAGGGTTTGCATTGCACAATTGCGCCTGTGTAAGGTAACCTACACCTGTGTCAGGTAACCTGTGCCTGTGTCAGGTAACCTATGCTTGTGTTTCCCTACACAAGTGCAGAAGACCCTACACAAGCGCAGGATTTGCCCTACACAAGCGCAGGAGTCCTTTTCTGCACTCCCTGTGGGCCCCGCAATGTCCCGCAAGCACGTCAAATTCATAAAATTGAAAACATGGGTTTTTGAGATACATACTGCTGCTCCTGCATCGTCTGGTCATCTGTATGTACATACACATTCTCTGAGGTGATCCGCCATTGGAATGTTCACCATCTATCTGCAAGTGTCCTTGTCGAGAGCAACAAATCCTCTTCTTTGTCTAGTGCAAATGAGCAATTTTCCCTCTTTTGGTCCCATTTATAGATCTTTGTCAGTGCATAGGTGGAAATGCACCTTCTCCATCTTATGTTGGTCACAGTCTTTTGCATCTTTGATTTCTTGTCCTTCATGCATCCGATCTCCGATTGTTAGTTCGTTCGATCCTATCATTTTTATCGATCAATTGGCCTCTTTTCTGCATGTTTCAGGCCAATTCCTCAAGGGGGCATGCATATATCATTATTATTGTCTAGGGAATTTTCATTATTGTTCTTTAAAACAATGCTTACAATCACATTGTCTCAAAGAGGGGCAAAATGAAGACACCTAAAAATGGTCAACGCTTGCAGAGTCATACTTTAACATTTGCGCATTGCCTCATTTTAGGTTTTTGCGTCGCATAACATTTCTTCCATGTTTCACACTTGGTCTTTATCATTTGTGAGCATTGTGTCATTCTTCTACATTCTTCATTCATCTCGCTCTCAAATTTGGTCTTGTCGACAACACTATCCAGTCATGATTTTGATTGATTTTATCTTATTGCATCAATGTGCATGCTCATTTGTCATTATTTTGGACATCGTCAATCCTAATTAGGGTTTTGTCCTCCTATCAATCTTGTGATCGATTTGTCATTGATCATTGTCCTCTTATCAATCTTGTCATCTGGCGATTGATTTGTCATCAATCATGCTCATTTTCAATATTGACGTTTTGCAATCTATTTTGTCATCGATTCTTGTCCTCTTGTTCGATCTTGTCATTTTGCGATCGATTTGTCATTGATCATTGTCTGTTTCAATTATGTCAATTTGGATCAATTAGTCATTGTTCCTCGTCAATTGGTGCATTTATCAATCAAATCATTTATTACATTGGTCCTTTGTTAATTAGAATCATGATCAAGTCAATTGTCTTTCATCAAGACCTAATTCATCTTCTAGGGTTTCGTGATTTAATCATTTAACCTTGTTTATTATTTCTTCCTTTAGGATTAATAAATTATTTATTTATCCTAAGTCTTCGCATCGCAATTAAATGTTTCATTCAATTGGCTAACTAATTATTCCTCTTTTTGTGAATTAATTAATAAATGACAATTTATTAATTAATCTACCTAATTTCCTAAAATTCCCTCTTTGTGAATTATTAATAAATGAGAAATTATTATGAAATTCACTAAATTCCTATATTCCTAATTTCCTAATTCCTAATTTCATTATTTCCTAATTTCCACCTATTTTCTAAATTCCTAAATTTAATTTCCACCTAATTAACTTGTCTTTAGTGCTCCCTATTTTTGGGCTTCATGCGTCATACTCTTGGCATAGCAAGATGTCATAAGGTTCTAGTCCTCTAAGCTTTGCATTGGCAATATGTCATAATTCATGACATAGAAGGTGTCATAACCTTCTTCTTTTCACTCATTTTTCCCATTTTGAAATCAATTGCTTCTAATATCCATTTCATGCTAAATTTGATCCTATCTCCAATTTATCTATAAATTGGATGATCTTCATCAATCAAAGCTAATTGGTAATCAGACTATCGAATTTCTAGTCAATCACATTTCTAGAACTCTTGATCAATAATCTTGTCTACTTGCTTTCAATTATGTGTGTGCACTTGTAGGTGAGATCCACAACCAAACCATTTGAAGAGGAAAGAAGAACAATGGAGCTGCATGAAGGAGCATTCAAATCATACCTTTGGTTTGCTTAATTTCTAGTTTTGAATGTTTTTATTCCATGTCTCTATTGAGTGTTACTTAGGATAGATCATTGCAATGTGCTTTCGTGATTGAGCTAATGATTAATTGTTTTGATCTTGTTTGTGATGATTTCCTATTTCCTAACGTACAGATCCCATCTCATATCAATTTAAGCATCATTACTATAGGCAATTTACATTTCAATTATCTAGTAATTAGCATTTGGATTTATCATAGCATGTTAATCTAGTTTCTTGAATCATGCATTTCATATCATCTCCATAGTCAATCATGATCAATTAGCTACTCAACTCTTGAGTTGTCACTTTGGAGGTCATTGCTCTGCTAAGAGCCCATCAATCCAACACCTTCAATGTCGTCAAGAATAGAGGAAAATGGGACATTTCAAGGAAGGCTTATGGTTTGCATCTTTGATTTAGTTTTCAATTAAGCTTTTCAATTACATCTTATTGTCTCATTATATGTGTGTGCCTCTTATACTAAACATTTTTGGCATCACACTTTCTTTAGATCAGAGGTCAAGTACCTTGGGCATGTTATATCTGGTGATGGGATCTCAGTTGACCCATCAAAGATCAGAGCTATTATGGATTGGCGAGCCCCAACCAATGTGACAGAGGTCAGGAGCTTCATGGGTTTAGCAAGATACTACAGACTCTTTGTTGAGGGATTTTCCAGAGTTTCACATCCCATCACATCCCTCCAGCAAAAAGGAAAGAAATTAAAGCAGACAGAGAAGTGTGAGAGGGCTTTCTAGGATCTAAAAAGGGCACTTACTAGTGCACCTATTCTTATTGTGCCAGACCCCACAGTCGATTTCATGGTATGCACAGATGCTTCCTTAGATGGATTAGGAGCAGTCCTTATGCAGGAGGGTAGAGTTATAATGTACAAGTCTAGGAAACTTAAGACTCAAAAGCTTAACTACCCTACACATGACCTAGAGCTTGCAGCAGTTGTACATGCACTTGTGAGGTGGAGACACTTCCTTTTAGGTCACCACTTTGAGCTTCATTCAGACCATCAGAGTTTGCAGTACATCTTCACCCAGCCTAACCTTAATGCACGTCAGAGGAGATGGATGGAGTTCCTTTGTGAGTATGATTTTCATGTCCACTACATCAAAGGGAAGGAGAATGTAGTCATAGATTCCCTGAGTAGGAGATGACATGAGGTATGTCATGCCCAAAATTTAGGGCAAAAACGGAACGATTTTTTTTTTTTAAATACTAATTTAATTAACAAGTTTTCTCACACGACAAGCGTTAATGAAATTCCCATAATTCTGAAATGAACAAAGTATCGATAATTTGTTTAATTCTATTTGCGGAAAACTAACTAGTTTAAAATTTATCTCCACGAGATACCTAGTCATTAAGTTTATTAAATCCATCATGATAAAGGAATTAGGAGAGGAAAATTAATTCAATCTCCAAAATGACTATAAAGTCTAAACAACCATATTTAAATTTCTATTAATTACTTACTCCGAATTATAGCCAGAATTATATATATATATATATATATATATATATATATATATATATATATATATATATATATATATATATATATATATATATATATATATATATATATATATATATATATATATATATATATATATATATATATATATATATATATATATATTATAATTAAATACTTTTTCCAAAATATACCAAAGTTATATATATATATATATATATATATTTACATATATTTATAAACTTTAATTCTTCTAAAATAACTTTCCAAATTAATAAACAATATTTTCTCATCCCTAATTAGGGTTCTTTTTTTTTATATAATATATTATCAATTCTTAAACTATCATATTATTTTATTTCCTTTAACCCTAACCCTACCCGGGCTAGGGTTTAATTTCTTTTTTTTTTGTTTACCACTGAAATTTTTTTAACAAGGTCGAAACCCCAAGGTGGCGGCCATTTTTTACTGCAGGTTCGATGAAGGCGACAGAGAGGGCCGAGGTGCCACTGTGTGGGCGCCGTGGCACCACTGTGTGTCCACACAGTGGGCGCCGCTAGCGGCTCCCCCACTGTGTGGCCACACAGTGGCGGCCGCGGCCGTCCACTATGTGTCCACACAGCGGGAGCCGAAGTGGCTCCACTGTGTGTGCACACAGTGGGCCCCGCGCGGCCCTCACTGTGCGTACACACAGTGGGGTCCGCGTGGACCCAAAAATTATTTCTTTTTTTTTCTAAATTTTTTTTTTTTTTTTTTAAATATTATATATAAATATATATATATATATATATTTATATTTATATAAATTTATAATCATAGTTAAAAGGGTGAAAATATTCCAATATAAATATATATATATATATATATTTAAAATAGATTTACATGCAACAATTTTAAACTAATATAACAAAGGAAAAGCATTAAGTTAATTCAGAAACATATATATATATATATATATATATATATATATATATATATATATATATATAAATTTATAAATTTATATATATATATATATATAAATTTATAAATTTATATATATATATATATATAAATTTATAAATATATATATATATATATATATATATATATATGATAAGTTTTTTTTTTTTTTCAACACTAACTAAAAATACAATTTAGAAAAACATTTTAAGAAATACAATATACTTCTCTAGAATAAAAAGATTCATTGATTTCTCCTCTAATAAAATATTTACATAAAACATCTTTTTTCTTTAAAATACTTAAGATCTTTCAGCATAAATAATCTCCTATTTTGCCACAAGTAAAATATAGATAAAATTTAAATGAAATCTATTCTTTTTTTTTTTTTCCATAATACAAAGAAGCTTTTACATGCAACTCAAAATAACTTTTCTTTTACTAAAACCAGAAGTAGAAATAAAACAAGCTTTTCTTTTTTTTTTACAACTCTAAGATATTCTACCAATTTACAAGATGTTTCTTTGTATAGCCACAACAATAAAACTTCAAGTCTATTTTCAAGAATTTACAACTTGCTTCTCTTTTCTATGAATGAGGCATACTTCTATAACAACTTTAAACAAATATCTGCAACTGAATTTAAGTATCTTCAATAATAATCTTCTGTGTCTTTTTCATGGTTCCTATTCTCTTTCTCCTGACTTTCCTGCATAATAGAAAACACAAATATGACCACGGAGTGGTCACCTTCCAGCCTAGGCTAACTAGTAGCTACCCCCGAGCTCGGAGAACCAATTCCTAGATGGGTAACATACAGGCAAACACATAAAAGGCAAATGCATTCAGATTTTCAAACACACTCCCAACTTGGCTTCATAGCACCACACTTTGGTGATAATCTTTTCAAAGGGTGGTAGTGGACCAATACCCTGAGGAGAACTACAAGTATGAAATAAACAAGAAACCACCTCATGGCACAATAAATATATCAAGAATCTCAACCCCTTATTCCTTATGCCCCCCAAAGGCATTCTAGCCTTATATCCCTACTTATGACCCCCATTGCACAAACAAGCCATGCAGCAAGGGTCACACAAAGATCCCTTGTGATTGCTCTCAAAAGAGAGTCTCTCACTCGAGGGTTGTCACTGCTACCACCCACAAGATCCTCTTCTCTCCCAAGAGTAAGAGGTCTTGAGGAAAAACTCCCAAAACACAACACAAATCATAATGCAAAAATACCAAAAGATTTTTCAACAAAAACATTCAAGAAACACAGATTTCTTACACCAACAGACTTCCAGACACAAGCAAGAAGAAGACATTATAATAAATAACTGAAACCAGCCTTAATCTACTAATCTGCCCAAAGGTATTATGATATTTGATGAAGAGCTGCCCAATCCACAAATCTTTTTTCCTTCTACCCTTAATCAATTTTTCTATTCCAAAACATTATTTTCCTTTCAAATTTTCTTCTGTCTCCAAAAATGGAGAGTGGGTGATTACCCTCCAATTCTCAAAAATCTTTCTTAAGAAGCTCACTCTCAGAGTTCTCACAGGTTCTAAAAACCAAAAAGGAAATAAAGCAAAAATGCAAAAAGACTCCCATTCCAAAAGGAAAAATCTTGATTAGATTTAACTTCTAATTTTCAATTTTCACTCAACTCAAAAAAGCCAATTTTTTAAAGCATTAAAAAGATCATTATAAAGTAGAAACTTGCCTAAAATTACCCCTAACCCCTAGGTATACCTTATGGGCTTTAGGAAACCCTATTAAACTACCCCTAGGTGTTCATTTAACCCATTTTAAACCCCTCTGAAGTTTATTTTCGGGTCAAACATAAGTTGACCACCCCAAATATTATATTCCCAAAGTATTTATGACAACACATTATTTTATTTAAGAAAAACTCTAATTAAACACTTTCCCACCAAGAGACAAAATAAAACATTTAAATTTAAATCCACACGTGTCAAGTGACACAATTAAAACACTTTTACAAAAATGAAACATAAAATTGTCTCTTGTGGTTTTTACACAATAAATTTAAATAACACTTAACACTCATGCAGCATATACTGTTATGAATAAAATACAACACAAACAGGGTGTTGTCTCTCCAAATAGACAAACCCTGGCTTACGAACATACATAAGTCTAGGTTTGATTCTCCGTAATTTTCCATGGTCACATGGTAAATTTCCTATGCATCTCAATTTACACATTAGTACTTCCAAATATCCATATATGATATAATTCAATATTATAACAATACACATCATTACTTGCATACAATTTTCATCTGCACATATTGAGTACATCTTTTTATCAAGCAAATTCACATAAGCAATTTCATCCTAGTTCACATAAACTAAACATACATCATAGTTCTATATTCAAAGTAAAGTCCTGCAAATTCAATAACGACATCTATCATTGCAATATCATTCTATCTAATAATCATGAAGTGTTCTATCTCATAAAGCATATAAGTAAATCACCAAATCATAGCAATGTTATCCAAATCCTGAAATCATATAAGTTCTAAGTCTCAAAAAGCATCAAAATAAAGTATTCATCATAGTCTAAATATAAAATCCATTGAATGTCAGACTGAGTCGAGGTGAGGCCTCACATCCTCCCCCTCTAGGCATGAACTTCCTCCTGGAGTTCATCAAAGAGGTGGGGGTACTCCGATCTCATACGTGTTGCATCCTCTCATGAAGCTGTAACCTCATCATAACAATCCCACTGGACCCTAACCTGGTCCAGCTCTCGACCTCAAAGGGCCAATGTCCGGCATGCCAAAATGTGAATGGGCTCCAAAGCTAGCTGCCCGTCCGACTCCACCTGTAAGGCATCCCAATCTAAAAGGTGAGACTCATCATAGATATATTTTCTCAAAACTGAAACATGAAACACATCGTGGATGTGTGATAGGCTAGGTGGCAAAGCTAAATGGTAGGCTACTAGGCCTATCCTCTCCAGAATCTCAAAAGGTCCTACAAAGCGAGGTGCGAGCTTAGAACCCTTTCCGTAATGGATTGGACTCTTATGCGGTCGCACTCTCAAGAAAACTCTGTCTCCAACCAAGTAGCTACGATCTATCCTCTTTGCATTGGCATATTTCTTCTGTCTATCTTGAGCCTCTCTGAGATGCTGCCTAATCAAATCAACCTGTTGTTCCATATCCCGAACTAACTCAAGACCAATAGCAACTCTATCCTCTATGCGATCCCAACTCAAGGGCATCTTGTAAGGCCTACCGTATAATGCTTGATAGGGTGTCATCTCCAAAGAAGTGTGATGCCCATTGTTATAGGCAAACTCCACTAAGGAAAGATACTCCTCCCACCGGGTCTGATGATCCATGACGTACATGCGAAGCATATCCTCTAACACCTGATTGACCCTCTCTGTCTGACCATCTATCTCCAGGTGATAGGCTGTACTGAAATTGAGCTTAGTGCCCATAGCTGCCTGTAATGACTTCCAAAAGGAAGAAGTGAAAAGAGAATCCCTGTCAGAAATAATCTTGCGGGGTACGCCATGTAGTTTAACAATGTCTCTCAAGAACACCTATGCTACTACTGGAGCTGTGAATGTAGTACGAACTGGTGAAAAGTGAGCTACTTTGGTCAACTTGTCAACTGTCACCAAGATAGCATCATGGTGACGAGAAGACAGAGGGAGACCAATGATGAAATCCATGGATATAGTATCCCACTTCCACTCTGGTATAGCATGAGACTGAAGCAACCCACCTAGATGGCGGTGCTCTGCCTTTACCCTTTGACACTCGAGACATCGAGCTACTATCTCAGCAATGAGCTGCCACATTCCTGGCCAATGATACAACTGCCTCAAGTCAGCATGCAACTTCTTAACCTCGGGATGCACTGCATAAGGAGCTCTATGAGCTTCCGTGACAATGAACTCTCACAATCCTCCAGAGGAAGGTACATAAATGTGCCCTCTGTGGCGTAATAGTCCATCGGACTCCAAAGAATAATCCACATATTTCCCTTCTAGAGTAACCTGAGAACGTATTACCTGACAAACCTCTACATACCATCCATCCTCTGACAAGTGCTGAAGTATACAGTCTCTCAAATCCATGCCCATGGATATGGTGTAAACCTCGTGACGTATCCTACTCAAGGCATCTGCAACTATATTTTCCTTTTCTTTGATGTAGTGAATGTCAAAATCATATTCGCACAAGAACTCCATCCATCTCCTCTGATGTGCATTAAGGTTCTGCTGAGTAAAGATGTACTGAAGACTCTGATGATCTGAATGCAGCTCGAAGTGATGTCCTAAAAGGAAGTGTCTCCACCTCACAAGTGCATGCACTACTGCTGCGAGCTCAAGGTCGTGAGTGGGATAATTAAGTTCATGAGTCTTAAGTTTCCTAGACTCGAACGCTATGGCCCTACCATCCTGCATAAGAACTGCCCCTAAACCCTCTAGGGAAGCATCTGTACAGACCATGAAGTCAGCTGTAGGGTCTGGTACAACAAGGATAGGAGCGCTAGTAAGTACCTTCTTGAGTTCTTGAAAGGCCTTCTCGCACTTCTCTGTCCACTCAAATTTCTTCTCTTTACGCTGAAGAGAAGTAATAGGGTGTGCGACTTTGGAAAATCCCTCAATGAAATGTCGGTAATACCCTGCTAAACCCATGAAACTCCTGACCTCTGTCACACCGGTAGGTGCTGGCCAATCCATAATAGCCCTAATATTTGATGGGTCAACTAAGATCCCATCACCGAAAATAACGTGTCCAAGGTACTTGACCTTAGATCGAAAGAAAGCACACTTCAATAGGCTGCCAAACAACTAGTTATCCCACAAACATTGCAATACCTGCTTCAGGTGCTCCTCATGCTCCTTCTCATTCCGAGAATATATCAGTATATCATCGAGGAACACAATAACAAAACGGTCCAGAAAGGTACGGAACACCCCATTCATGAGGCTCATAAAAACTGTTGGGGCATTCGTAAGTCCGAAGGGGACTACGGTAAACTCATAGTGACCATATCTAGTGCGAAATGCGGTCTTGTGGATATCACTTTCCACTATTCTCAACTGATGGTATCCTGACTTCAGATCTATTTTGGAAAAGACTTTGGCACCCTGAAGCTGGTCAAATAAATCATCAATTCTGGGCAAAGGATATCAGTTCTTGATGGTTACTTTATTTAGCTGCCGATAATCCATACACAATCAGAGAGATCCATCCTTCTTCTTAATGAAGGTGACTGGTGCACCCCACGGGGATATGCTAGGATGGATATGACCCTTCTCAAGAAGTTCCTCGAGTTGAATCTTAAGTTCATTAAGCTCATTTGTGGTCATTCTATAAGGTGCTCTAGAAACTGGCTCGACTCCTGGTACTAGGTCTATATGAAAATCAATCTCTCTACGAGGAGGCATTCCCAGTAACTCTGAAGGAAATACATCTGAATATCCCTTAAGGATAGGATGGTCATCGAGCGATGTTTCTTTTTCCTCCTCTTCCCCTCTGTCACTGATCGTGATAGCAAAAAGCTGACATCCCTTCCGCATGCTCCGCTTAAGCTGCATTGCAGAGATCATATGAAGAGACACGGGCCTCTGAATCCCGGTGATAACTATGGGCGAACCATGATCATCCTCACACTTAATCTTTTTTAGGCGGCAATCCATCTTGGCTCTGTGGGCATAAAGCCAATCCATGCCAAGTACGATTCCGTAAGACCCAAGTGGAGTCACTCTAAGGTCTACTAAAGTGGTGGTCTTGCCAATCTGCAGCTAACATGCTCTAACCTCTGATTCCACTGACACTCTAGCCCCTGAAGCTAATTCCACTTCCCAACTGACACCCTGTCTAGTTGCCACTAGCCCGCAACGCTCCACAACCAATGGAGATATAAAGGAGTCAGTAGCTCCTGAATCAAACAAAATAGATACATTGTTACCTTTGATTATACCTGTAGATTCGATAACTGTGGCCTGATGCTCAGCCTGGCGGTTGTCAACCGCTGCGAATACTCTATGGGACCTGCCCATATCACCAACTGTCAGCTCTGAAGCGGCCATCCGCTGACTTCCTGCTACATGTCCCTAAGGGAAATCCCTCACCATATGCCCCATGGCTCCACACGTAAAGCAAGCATCCCGTGCCTGGAACTAGGCATCCTGAGGCCTAGAGAATGACTGACCTCCTATCCTACTGAATCCATTGTACCCACCCCTGGAGGACTGCTAAGTCCCCGTCGAATGTGTGTACTGCCCCTGTGCTCTCTGATCACATTTCTGTCCTTGAGTCTGCCACTGTTTGGGCTTAGAGCCCTGCTGATACTGTGGAGGCTTCTGCCTCTAGTTCTGTGGTGTCTGTTGTGGAGGAGGGGGTTTGGAGAACGCCTGAGGATTTCGGTTGTTCCCTTTCCAATGTGGTTTCTGGAATCCATAAGTCTGAGGTGCGGGATTTCGGTTCTGAAACCGATCCCTATTGTCCTGTGGTCTAACCTGAATTTCCTCGGCAATTAGTGCCTTCTCTACAGCAACCTGAAGGCTCTCTGGGGCGGACATCCTAACAGGCCCGGCTATACCGGCATTTAATCCCTTGATGAAGCAGTTTACAAGAAGTTTCTCATCCTTTAGATAATCTACATAAGGCAACAACTCAAAGAATTTACTCTCATACTGGGTTACTGACAAGCCTTTTTGTTGGAGATCATGAAATTCGTCTATACGACGCTGCCTGAAGTGTTCTGATAGGTACCTCTCACGGAACCTCTCTGTGAATATCTCCCAAGTGAGTGTATCAGGAACTAATCCACATTTGTACTCTTCCTGTCTCCACCAAGTGGAGGCTGTCCCTCTCAGAAGATGAACTGCAACATGTGCTTTCAAGTTGCTCTCATAAGAACGCAACACAAAACACCTCTCAAGACTCAAAAGCCATGCCTCGACCTCTACTCCATCTGTAGAACCTCCGAAGGGTGGTGGTTGGAGGCGCATGACCTCCCTAATGAGATCCCCTGGATCTCGACGACCTCTCTCAAAATAAACTGGTTCCATCGCTGGAGGTGGTCCTGGCATATGCACTGACTCTGGCTCATTACCACCCTGACTCTCTACAGGAATCGGAGCTGGGCTCCTGCTTGGTTCTCTATCAACAGATCTATGACTCCCAGAGTCATGACTCCTAACCTGAGGGTTCTCTGCTGGGATCCTTTCCTGAACAATGCCAATAAGATTCTGAATGGCTGCTAAGAGGTCTCGGTTAGGTTCATTTGGCTGTTTGGGAGGTGCTTCTGGGTTCTCCTTTGGAACCGATGCCTCCCTCTCTACCTCATCGCGTGCAATGCGCACACGTCTAGGACCCTGTCCACGCTTGCGAGCTTGTCGCGTCATCGGAGGCGTCCTAAGAGGAAATAAGGCAAAACAATTAATTTATTTTTTTTAGATTTAAATTCAATTAAATTCAAAAAATCAATTTAACAAAATAATTTTAAATATTCTAAGGTGAAACGTAAGTGAGTAAGGTTCCTAGTGTGGAAACCTTGCTCTGATACCAAAATGTCATGCCCAAAATTTAGGGCAAAAACGGAACGATTTTTTTTTTTAAAATACTAATTTAATTAACAAGTTCGCTCACACGACAAGCGTTAATGAAATTCCCATAATTATATTCGAGCTAATTCTAAAATGAACCAAGTATCGATAATTTGTTTAATTCTATTTGCGGAAAACAAACTGGTTTAAAATTTATCTCCACGAGATACCTAGTCATTAAGTTTATTAAATCCATCATGATAAAGGAATTAGGAGAGGAAAATTAATTCAATCTCCCAAATGACTATAAAGTCTAAACAACCATATTTAAATTTCCATTAATTACTTACTCCGAATTATATATATATATATATATATATATATATATATATATATATTTATAATTAAATACTTTTTCCAAAATATACCAGAGTTATATATATATATATATATATTTTTACATATATTTATAAACTTTAATTCTTCTAAAATAACTTTCCAAATTAATAAACAATATTTTCTCATCCCTAATTAGGGTTCTTTTTTTTTATATAATATATTATCAACTCTTAAACTATCATATTATTTTATTTCCTTTAACCCTAACCCTACCCGGGCTAGGGTTTAATCTCTTTTTTTTTTGTTTACCACTAAATTTTTTTTAAAAGGGTCGAAACCCCAAGGTGGCGGTCATTTTTTACTGCAGGTTCGATGAAGGTGACAGGGAGGGCCGAGGCACCACTGTGTGGGTGCACAGTGGGCGCCGCGACACCACTGTGTGTCCACACAGTGGGCGCCGCTAGCGGCTCCCCCACTGTGTGGCCACACAGTGGCAGTCGCGGCCGTCCACTGTGTGTCCACACAGTGGGAGCCGAAGCGGCTCCAGTGTGTGTGCACACAGTGGGCGCCGCGCGGCCCTCACTGTGCGTACACACAGTAGGGTCCGCGTGGACCCAAAAACAATTTCTTTTTTTAAAAAAAATTTTTTTTTTTTTTTTTAAAATATATTATATATAAATATATATATATATATATATTTATATATGTATATATATTTATATTTATATAAATTTATAATCATAGTTAAAAGGGTGAAAATATTCCAATATAAATATATATATATATTTTTAAAATAGATTTACATGCAACAATTTTAAACTAATATAACAAAGGAAAAGCATTAAGTTAATTTAGAAACATATATATATATATATATATATATATATATATATATATATATATGATAAGTTTTTTTGTTTTTTTTTCAACACTAACTAAAAATACAATTTAGAAAAACATTTTAAGAAATACAATATACTTCTCTAGAATAAAAAGATTCATTGATTTCTCCTCTAATAAAATATTTACATAAAACATCTTTTTTCTTTAAAATACTTAAGATCTTTCAGCATAAATAATCTCCTATTTTGCCACAAGTAAAATATAGATAAAATTTAAATGAAATCTATTCTTTTTTTTTTTTTCCATAATACAAAGAAGCTTTTGCATGCAACTCAAAATAACTTTTCTTTACTAACAGCAGAAGTAGAAATAAAACAAGCTTTTCTTTTTTTTTTACAACTCTAAGATATTCTACCAATTTACGGGATGTTTTTTTGTATAGCCACAACAATAAAACTTCAAGTCTATTTTCAAGAATTTACAACTTGCTTCTCTTTTCTATGAATGAGGCATACTTCTATAACAACTTTAAACAAATATCTGCAACTGAATTTAAGTATCTTCAATAATAATCTTTTGTGTCTTTTTCATGGTTCCTATTCTCTTTCTCCTGACTTTCTTGCATAATAGAAAACACAAATATGACCACAAAGTACTCACCTCCCAGCCTAGGCTAACTAGTAGCCACCCCCGAGCTCGGAGAACCAATTCCTAGATGGGTAACATACAGGCAAACACATAGAAGGCAAATGCATTCAGATTTTCAAACACACTCCCAACTTGGCTTCACAGCACCACACTTTGGTGATGATCTTTTCAAAGGGTGGTAGTGGACCAATACCCTGAGGAGAACTGCAAGTATGAAATAAACAAGAAGCCAGCTCATGGCACAATAAATATATCAAGAATCTCAACCCCTTATTCCTTATGCCCCCCAAAGGCATTCTAGCCTTATATCCCTACTTATGACCCCCATTGCACAAGCAGGCCATGCAGCAAGGGTCACACAAAGATCCCTTGTGATCGCTCTCAAAAGAGAGTCTCTCACTCAAGGGTTGTCACTGCTACCAACCACAAGATCCTCTTTTCTCCCAAGAGTAAGAGGTCTTGAGGAAAAACTCCCAAAACACAACACAAATCATAATGCAAAAATACCAAAAGATTTTTCAACAAAAACATTCAAGAAACACAGATTTCTTACACCAACAAACTTCCAGACACAAGCAAGAAGAAGACATTATAATAAATAACTGAAACCAACCTTAATCTGCCCAAAGATATTATGATATTTGATGAAGAGCTGCCCAATCCACAAATCTTTTTTCCTTCTACCCTTAATCAATTTTTCTATTCCATAACATTATTTTCCTTTCAAACTTTCTTTTGTCTCCAAAAACGGAGAGTGGGTGATTACCCTCCAATTCTCAAAAATCTTGCTTAAGAAGCTCACTCTCAGAGTTCTCACAAGTTCTAAAAATGAAAAAGGAAAGAAAGCAAAAATGCAAAAAGACTCCCATTCCAAAAGGAAAAATCTTGATTAGATTTAACTTCTAATTTTCAATTTTCGCTCAACTCAAAAAAGCCAATTTTTTAAAGCGTTAAAAAGATCTTTATAAAGTAGAAACTTGCCTAAAATTACCCCTAACCCCTAGGTATACCTTATGGGCTTTAGGAAACCCTATTAAACTACCCCTAGGTATTCATTTAACCCATTTTAAACCCCTCTGAAGTTTATTTTCGGGTCAAACATAAGTTGACCACCCCAAATATTATATTCCCAAAGTATTTATGACAACACATTATTTTATTTAAGAAAAACTATAATTAAACACTTTCCCACCAAGAGACAAAATAAAACATTTAAATTTAAATCCACACGTGTCAAGTGACACAATTAAAACACTTTTACAAAAATGAAACATGAAATTGTCTCTTGTGGTTTTTACACAATAAATTTAAATAACACTTAACACTCATGCAGCATATACTGTTACGAATAAAATACAACACAAACGGGGTGTTGTCTCTCCAAATAGACAAACCTTGGCTTACGAACATACATAAGTCTAGGTTTGATTCTCCGTAATTTTCCATGGTCACATGGTAAATTTCCTGTGCATCTCAATTTACACATTAGTACTTCCAAATATCCATATATGATATAATTCAATAATATAACAATACACATCATTACTTGCATACAATTTTCATTTGCACAGATTGAATACATCTTTTTATCAAGCAAATTCACATAAGCAATTTCATCCCAATTCACATAAACTAAACATACATCATAGTTCTATATTCAGAGTAAAGTCCTGCAAATTCAATAATGACATCTATCATTGCAATATCATTCTATCTAACAATCATGAAGTGTTCTATCTCATAAAGCATATAAGTAAATCACCAAATCATAGCAATGTTATCCAAATCCTGAAATCATATAAGTTCTAAGTCTCGAAAAGCATCAAAATAAAGTATTCATCATAGTCTAAATATAAAATCCACTGAATGTCAGACTGAGTCAAGGTGAGGCCTCACAAGGTATACACCATATCTATGAGCATAGATTTGAGAGACCGTATTTTGCAGCGATTGCCAAAGGATGTATGGTATCTAGAGGTTTGTCAGAGGATCCAATCTTAGGAGATGCTAGAGGGGAAGTTTGTGGATTACTCTTTGGAGTCCGATGGACTATTACGCCATAGAGGACGCATCTATGTGCCTTCTCCCAGAGGATTGCGAGATTTCATTATCATGGAGGCTCATAGATCTCCTTATGTAGCGCATCCTGGGGTTAAGAAGATGCATGTTGACTTGAGGTAGTTATATCATTGGCCAGGAATGCGGTAGCTTATAACTGAGTTAGTAGCCTGATGCCTTGAGTGTTAGCAAGTCAAGGCAGAACACCGCCATCCAAGTGGGTTACTCCAATCCTATGCTATACCAAAGTGGAAGTGGGATACTATATCCATGGATTTCATCATTGGTCTTCCCATGTCATCTCATCGCCATGATGCCATCTTGGTGACAGTTGACAAGTTAACCAAAGTAGCCCATTTCTCACCAGTCTGAACTACCTTCACAGCTCAAGCAATGGCATAGGTGTTCTTGTGAGACATTGTCAAGTTTCCCAGTGTTCCACACAAGATTATTTCTGACAAGGATTCCCTCTTCACTTCTTCCTTTTGGAAGGAATTACATGCAACTTTAGGCACCAAGCTAAATTTCAACATAGCCTATCATCCAGAAATGGATGGATAGACAGAGTGGGTTAACTAGGTGTTAGAGGATATGCTTCGCATGTACGTCATGGATCATCAGACCAGATGGGAGGAGTACCTTCATTTAGTAGAGTTTGCCTATAATAATGGGCATCACACTTCTTTGGGGATGCCACCTTTTCAGGCTTTTTACGACAGACCATGCAGGACACCTTTGAGTTGGGACCGTATGGAGGATAGGGTGGCCATAGGCCCTGAGATGGTTCATGATATGGAGCAGTAGGTAATTTTGATTAGATAGTACCTTAGCAAGGCACCGGATAGGCAGAAGAAATATGCAAATGCAAAGAGGATAGACTGGAGTTACATGGTTGGGGACAAAGTTTTCCTGAGAGTGCAACTGCATAAGAGTCCAATCCATTATGGAAAGGGTTTTAAGCTCACACCTCACTTTGTCAGACCTTTTGAGATCCTTGAGAGGATAGGACCAATTTTTTATCACCTAGCTTTGCCACCTAGCCTATCATGCATCCATGATGTGTTTCATGTATCAGTTTTGAGGAAGTATATCTATGATAAGTCTCATATTTTAGATTGGGATGCCTTATAGGTGGAGTCAGACAGGTAGCTAGCTTTGGAGCCCATTCTCATTTTGGCTCACCGGATTTTTCCCTTCGAGGTCAAGAGCTGGAACAGGTTAGGGTCCAGTGGGATTGCTATGATGAGGTTACAACTTCATGGGAGGATGCAGCACGTATGAGATCATAGTACCCTCATCATTTTTATGAACTCTAGGAGGATGTTCATGCCTAGAGGGGGAGGGTGTGAGGCCCTACCCTGACCCATCCTATCTTTTCAGTTATTTTCATGTTTGAACTATTATGGATGCTTTATTTTGATACATTATGGATATAGAACTTTATTTGGTCCCACAAATTTGGTAATATTGATATATATTGATGCTTCATTTCTATGCTTTGTGGATATAGAATTTTATATGATCCTAGAATAGGGTAACATTGAGATGATGTATGTCATTATCTGATTTGTAGGACTTGATTATGATGCTAAAAATATGTTTGCATATCTTGTAAATGGATCAAATTTTGAGGATTATGATGAATTGCTTATGTGGATTGCTCTGATGAGTGACAGTCATATTGAATAATGTCAATTATGTGCAAAATGACTGTATTGTATTCTAATTATGTGTTTTATATTATATGAGGCTATTGGAAAGTACTAATGTTTAAATTAAGATGCGCAGGAAATAATCCATGTGACCATAGAAATATTATGGAGAATCAAGCCTATGCCCATGTGCGTTCATAAAACCAAGGGTTGTCTATTTGGAGAGACAACACACCATATGTAGTGTATTTTATTCATAAATGTAAAATGTTGCATGCGTGTAAATTGTATTTATTGAATTGTTTAAAGCATTTAAGGGACAATTGCCATGTTTGTATTTGTGATGTGGAATTATTTTGTAGTGTCACTTGACACCTATGTTGTATATTGTGTTGGTAATTTGTCATGTCACCTTTTTGGAAACTTTTTATTTTGTTAATTGTTATATCTCCTAATTATCCTTGAAGGAACCAAGATATCTAGGTTAGTGAGCCACAAGGAGGGTTAACTCAGAGTTGACCCGTAGGTTAACTTTAGGTGGACTTTCTAAGGGTTAAATCAACTCCTACAGTCAATTTTAGAGCATTTTTATTAGGCCTCATGGGGTACCTATGGGTGAAGACCAAAATTGGCCATGTGTCTTTCCCTTAGGGCTTGTTTAACCACCCAAAAAAGTGGTTTTCCCAAGATGGACGAATTCCATCTATAGGAGTGCCATCCTTGGTAGGATAACCTTCTTGATAGGTGTAATCCCTCTTCCCCATTTCATTCCCCTCCTCTAGGTGCCTTTGTTAGGGAGTGTGTAAGACCTAGGGAAGGCCAACCAATGGGAATCCTTCACTCTATCCAAGAGGCTGGAAGGAGTGAGAGAAGCCTTCTTAGGTTAGGAATGGAAACTTAGTGAGCTAATCACCCACTCTCCATCCTTGGAGATTTTTGAGAATTTTTGGAGGAAAACCAGTTTGGGATAGAAAATTTGGCTAAGTGTTGCAGAAAAGATTGAGGATTGGGCTACTCTTCATCAAGCTTTCTCCTAGAATACCCTTGGCAGAGTCAAGGTTGGTGTTTTCTTTTCTTACTTGTGAATATGAGAATCTATTGTAGAATGCTTGAATGGAAAATGTTGTATTTAATTTGTGTTGTACTTATGAAAGCTTTATGTGATTTCTTGCTCATTTTTTGTTTTATGCATTGTTGTGTTTTGGGGAGTATCCAAGACCATCTTTCCCTTGGGAGAGCGGATTGGTCTTGGGGGTGGAAGGAGTATGATAGCCTTAGGGTGAGAGGCTCTCATTATGAGAGTGATCTCAAGGGTTTGTCCATGTGATCCTTGCTTCTTTTTTGTGTTATTTCACTTGGGGGTCAAAAGGGGAGCAAATATGGCATGTTTGCCTTTTTGGGGGTCATAAGGATGTAGGGGTTAAGAATGAGTTTTGGTTATGTTTTCTTGGATCCCATGAGTTGGCTATGAGTTCTATCTAGTAGAATCTCCCCTAGGGTACTTGGTCCACTTCTACCCTAGTAAAATATCACATTATGTGATGAAGTTTTAGCTTGGGAAGAGAATGTGTTTGTGGTGTTTTGTTTTCCCCCTGCTTGTTGTGTGTTTTCTTGATTGTAACCCCATATAGGACTTGGTTCTCCAAGCTTGGGGGTGGCTTATAGTAATCCTAGGCTGGGAGGTGAGAACCCCATTATCACAACCTTATAATTTTGTATGCAGGTTGCTTGGAAAGAAATCTAGGAGTTGCAGATTTGTTTGGTTGCAGATTTTATTCAGTTGCAGAAAAGGAAAATATAATATTATGTTTTGTTGTAGAAATGTAAATAAGGAGCTTATGTTGTTTTTATATTTTTTGTATAAAGAAATGTATTATTGTATTAAAGTCCTCATTATTGGAATGAGAGATCACTTGGGTTATTCCACCATTGTAAAAGTTGACTTTTGTATTTGAATATACTATGAGAAAAGTGCATTTTATTTAAATTTTGAAATCTATAACGTTGTTGTAAATATATTTAATTCTATTTCAAAATGAGTTCTATATTCTATTTATTTTGAAAATTTTAAGTAGAAAAAAAAAGAGAGAAAAGCAATGTGTGATTAAGTAATTTCTTGTAGTATTATAACGTTGTTATTCTATCATTATTATCTCTGTTTAGGCATAGCTGAAAACTAATCTATAAACAAAAGTAATTCACTATAGATAAACCTGTTAGCATGACTGTAAGGAAATATATTGTTGTTTTAACTTTTATATTCTGTTATTTATCTTCCCCCTTAGTATTGCAGAAAATGAGCCTAGATGTAATAATTTTTATTGAAATGAACTATATGAAATAGTTAGCATGATGTGCATTTTAGTTACTGTCATAGTTTCCTAATGCTGCATATTGAAAATAAATCATACCTAGGAAATGAAACTTAAAATCACTAAAAAACTACCATTATTTCATCCATTCCTGCAAGCTTTAAAACAAAAAAATAATATAGATATATGTATTGCTGTAAAAAAAAAGAGACACTGCATGCTTATGTATAAATTTAATCAAAAAAAAATATAGAGATTACTAACCCTAATAACTTGATATATATATATATATATATATATATATATATATATATATATATATATATATATATATATAAACATAATAATGCATTAAATAAAATATATACAAATGGGAACATTAAAATATGTTCAGAACTGATTACATATATATATATATATATGTATATATATATATATAAATATGTATACATATATATTTAAAAAAAATAAAAAAATATTTAATAAATAGAAAACCGGGGGGGGGGGGGGGGAATGAAATCGGCCGAAACACTGTGTAACATAGTGGGCGGCTCACGGGCCGCGCCATTGTGTTTACCTATAGTGGTCTGCATGGGAGGTGTCACCACTAGGTGTAAACACAGTGGATGGTTCACGAGCCACGCCACTGTGTTTACCCACAGTGGTCGGCATGGGAGGTGCCGCCATTGTGTGTAAGCACAATGGATGGCCCGTGGCCGCCACTATGCATACACACAGTGGACGGCACTGTCCGTCACTGCATGTAAACATAGTGCTGTCTGGGAAACCCCCATGCCACTGCCTCCACCTTCCCAAAACCCTCCCTCCCTCCATGGCCGTCGTCATGCCTTAGCTCGGCCCTGTACCTGGAACACTCAAACACACACCACGAAACAAGAAAAATAGAATATATTAAACCCTAACCCATTTCGGGTTAGGGTATAGGTATATAGGAAAAGAAAAGAATGAAAAAAGGGATTTTAATAAAAAAAAAAGGGGGAAAATGCAATCCTAACCCAATTTCAGGTTAGGGTTAGCATTTTAATAATAAGAGCATTTTTTAGTCTTTATTATAATTTGTTTATTATAAACTTAGGGTTCGTGTGTAAATTTGGGGGAGGGGGGGAATTTGAATTAAGTTTTTAAATTATAAAGGTTATTTAATAGTTGAATTATAATATTTCGTGGGCATAGTTGGTCTTTTTTTTATTAAGAGAATTAAATTTTAATATTGTTTATTTTTAAGGGCTTAAAATGGAGATTAATTTTAGTGGGATACATTATTAACTTAATTGATTTAATTTATTTAACTAGGGAAACTTTATAGTTAATTGATATCTTCGATTAATTATGAACATTAAGTTATATTTTAAATTGGGGAAAATTTACAAAGGAAAATTGTTAATTATTTTTATGAATTATAGCCCTTGAGACCAACATTGGCCAGGTGAATTATATCATCAAAATTAAAGGGTTAGGGAAATGTTAAAATTGACTATAGCATAAAATTGGATTTATTTGACTAATTAAATTAACTAATTGAAATGTGACAACCCTCTTGAGAATAATTAATCTCCATTAATTAATGTCGCTTATTTGATTTAGTTAATTAATCCAACTTTAGAGAACAACTCTATTTACATCTTAGTTAAGACAAAACTCTATTGATATTTTTTAATGTAGACTATGTTATGAGTTTATGTTGTTCAAAAAAAATTTGTTGTTCCATTTTTGCCCAAGAGTTTGGGCATGACAGATTGTAGGAAGGTGAATGCCAACTCTAGTTTTGAGAGTAGAAACTCATTTGCTGCATTACAAAGTACAAATGTCATATGTTATAATTGCAATGAGTTTGGTCACAAGAGTTATGAATGTAGGAGTAATATGCAAATGTCCTACAAGAATGCATTGAGTACATCTTATAGTGCTAATGTGAAATGCTATAAGTGTAAAAATTTTGGTCACATAGCAAGGTATTGTCAGCTGAGAACCGACAAGAAAAAGAGAATTGTACTAGATGAGAAGTTGGAAAGAAAACCAGAACACAAAGTGACAAAAGAGGAAAAGAAAGAAGAGAAATTGATTTGGGTAGAGAAGGAGAAAAATAAGATAGAGTCCAGCCTGATTGTACAAACTGCTCTACATGCTAAAAGAAGGAATTTATAGGTAGTTGATAGTGGTTGCTCAAATCATATGAGTGGAGATAAGAAAATGTTCATCAAGCTTGATGATTGGAATGGTGGTTCAGCCCATTTTGGTGACAACTCTACCATCAAGATCAAAGGCCAGGGTACACTGAATATTGATGGAAAATTCAAGGCTCATGATGTGTACTATGTGGAAGGTTTGAAGCATAACTTGCTCAATGTAAGTCATATGTGTGACAAAGGGTACAAATTCTCATTTGACTCTACCAGTTGCCAAATAAGGAAGCAAAGTACAAGTCATGTGGTAGGAAAAGGAAAGAGAACATAGGGTAATGTGTACAACCTAAAGGAATGCTATGAGTCCTAATGCATGATGGGAAAGGTTGATGAAAGTTGGTTGTGGCACCGAAGACTAGGCCATATGAATTTTGACAAACTGGTTAAGATAAGAAAGAATCGGTATGTGAGAAACATACCTAAGATCATAAAACTGGCAAGCACATTCTGTGATGAATGTGTCAGAGGTAAACAAGCAAAGGTCAGCTTTAAAACAAAAGGATATAACACCTCAAGATCTTTGGATTTGATACATACAGACTTATGTGGGCCAACAAGGGCAAGAGCATTGATCGGAGAAAGGTATTTCATGTTGTTCATAGACAATTACTCAATAATGACTTGGGTAACCTTCCTGCATGACAAGTCACAAGCATTTGAGAGATTCAAAATTTCTTAGGAAGATGGTGGAAAATGAAAGTGGACAGCGGTTAAAATGCTTAAGATCTGATTGGGGTGGAGACTTTTCTTCAAATGAATTTGTTGACTACAATGAGAAACATGGAATTTGAAGATAGTATTCAGCTGCAAGGACACCTCAACAAAATGGGGTGGTAGAGAGGAAAAATAGGATAGTGAAGGAGATGGCCAGGACAATGTTGAATGAGGCCAATATACCAGATATATATTGGAAGGAAGCAATTCATACTACTATCTACACTTTAAACCAGGTTCAATTAAGGGTTAAGAGTAGAATGACCCCTTGTGAATTATGGAATGAAAGGAAACCATCACTCAAACACTTCAGAGTGTTTGGAAGTAAGTGCTTCATCAAGAAAGATGCTGATGGTTTGGGAAGTTTTGATTCCCGGAGTGATGAAGGAATTATCTTGGGATACTCAACCAATAGTAAGGCCTACAAATGCTACAACAAGAAGTTGAGAAGAGTGGTTGAGAGTGTATATGTGAGAATAGATGAAGACTCACACAAAGGACAATCTGCACCTGCACCCTACATTGATGAGTCAGATGTGGAATAAGAAAAACAATATGACAATGCACTGGTAGAATATCTACCAAACAAGATTCCCAACCGGTATGTGCAAAAGAATCATCTAGAAGAACATATCATAGGAGATAGGAATGAAGGTGTGTAGACAAGAAGGAGATTATCCCAAGAAGGTGAATAGGTAAATTTTTATCTCATGACTGAAGTAAAGCCCAAAAATTTTGATGATGCTATCAAAAGCTAGAAGTGGGTAGAGGCCATGGATGAAGAACTGAGACAAATTGAGAAAAAATAGATTTGGGAACTTGTTCCTAGACCAATAGACAAGAATGTCATAGGTACCAAATGGGTCTACTAGAACAAGATGAATGAAGAAGGTAAGATAGTCCGGCATAAAGCAAGGTTAGTTTGCAAAGGGTATGCCCAAGTTCAAGGTATTGACTTTGAAGAAACCTTTGCACTGGTTGCTAGGTTAGAGGCAATAAGAATGTTTCTAGCTTTCTTAGCCTAGAAGGATTATAAAGTATATCAAATGGATGTGAAATCTACTTTTCTCAATGGCAATCTTGAAGAAGAAGTGTATATGGAACAACCAAAAGGGTACTTGTTACATGAAGATGAGAATTTTGTATGCCGGTTGAAGAAAGCCTTGCATGGTTTGAAGCAGGCTCCCAGAGCATGGTATTCCCGGTTAGACAAATACTTGAAGGAGCAAGGATTCTGGAAAGGGAATGCAGAGAGAAACTTGTATGTCAAGGTAAATGGAGATCATATGATTATAGTTGTTGTATATGTGGATGATATTATTTTTAGTGGAGACAAGGACATCATGTGCAAAGAATTTGCAGATCAGATGAGGACAAAGTTTGAGATATCCATGCTAGGTGAGTTGTCCTATTTTCTTGGTTTGCAGATTTCATAGAAGAAGAAAGGAATTTTCATCTCCCAAACCAAGTAAGTGAAATATATGCGGAAGAAATTTCAAATGGAGGACAACAAACCTGTAAGTACTCCCATGGTTGACGGTTGTAAGTGGAGCAAACTAGATGAATCACTAGAAGTTGAGAAAACATTGTATAGGTCTATGATCGGTAGTCTATTGTATTTAACAACATCCAGACTAGATATTGTATAAGTTGTTTGCATGGTAGCAAGATTCCAAGCTACTCCTAAATAGTCTCACTTAAATGCAATCAAAAGAATCTTTAGGTATCTGCAAGGAACTATCATCTATGGTTTGTGGTATCCAAAGAGAGGAGATGTCTCTCTGTAGGCTTATACTGATACAAATTGGGCAGGAAACATTGATGACTAGAAAAGTACAAGTGGAGGTGCTTTCTACCTAGGAGACCGGTTAGTATCATGGCACAACAAGAAGCAAGATTCAATGTCATTATCTACTACTGAGGCAAAGTATATATTAGCTGCTACATGTTGTTCGCATGTTTTATGGATGAAGCAGACATTGAAAGACATACAGGTGGAGATACTAGAACCTATTCCAATTTGGTGTGATAACTCAAGTGCAATCAACATCTCCAAGAATCCAGTCATGCACTTAAGAACAAAATAAATTGCAGTCAAGTATCACTTCTTGAAGGAGAAGGTAGCTGACAAGGAGGTCATGGTAGAGTATGTTCCCACTAATGAGAAGATTGCTGACATATTTACCAAGCCACTTCCCTTGGGTCCATTTGAGTATTTGAGACAAAAGATGGGAGTTGTCCTTCATCTAGCGGCACTTAAATGCAAAGGAGATTGCATGATTCGGGGGGAGTTAACCATTTCTACTATCTTATGACTCTTCAATCTTGAAGCATGGACATATGGGGAGAGTGTTTCTTAATTGAATGTAGTCAAGGGAGAGATTATTGGTGTTAGACTAAGGTTCCCTTTTCCATTGCTCTCAAAGGGGGAGAGAAACCAGAAAAGAAGATGTTGACATCAATGCCAAAGGGGGAGATTATTGTCATTGAGTTATCATTGATGTCAACTGGTATTACAGGTAGGCTACTAGTAGAGGTATGTCATTTGGTATGAAGAAGAGTGTACCAGTATTGTGAAAGACAAATAAGGTATTGAGAAGATTAACCGGTTTGGTGAAAGCAGTTTGTTGAGACTATCAGTGAGTTCACCACTATGAGGTGAGATGCATGTGTGTTTGAGCATGTTGAGTGATAACTAGTCTAGAGTTTGGCTACTTGTTTATGATGAACAAATAAAATATTAAAGTAATCACAAATCACCCGAGGTAAAGATGTGCTACTGTTGTAGTGTGAACTACCAGTTAGCATGAGGAGAAGGTCTCACCGGTAAAGGCATGTATCGATATGAGTTTTCTAAATGTTCAAGTATGAACCAACTATGTGTCAGTGAGCTAAGTGATTGACCATTATGATGCCATGTGGAGCTGAGGTGGAAAACATGTAGAGGTCTGTGAAGCATCCATCGACATGGTTGTTGAAACAGCTAGTCGACATTAATGAAGCAACCAAAAATCATGTGATTGTAACTGACTGATGCAGCTCAAGGAAGAAAGAATAACAGAGGGAGATCAAGGAGTAGTTGAGACCTAGATCAAAGCAAAGAAAATTAGATTGCAAGAAGACCTCAAAAAGGAAACAACTGAGTGTTTTATGAGTCAATAGATTTCAAGGTAGAGAATCATGTATGAGACTGCTATCTTTAGCAAGTATGCATTGGATAATAGAAAATGTGTACAGATGATTCCTGGGGTACAAGTGATCAATCTAAGATAGACTGGATTGGATCTCATGTAGATTATGTCAAGTAAAGGAAACCCTAACTGCTCCAAGTTTGAGTTGTTTCTTGGCGAGAAAGCTCAAGTTTAAATATGATGACTTGGGACTGTTGTTGCTGCTACAAAGTGAAGACAAGTGTAAAATTGTTGATTGAGAGACAAAGTGATAAACACTTCAAGTGTTTATGAGAAAAGATCTAACTGATAAGGAGAAGCAGAGTAAACCGGTGTAAGGAACAACTGATGGAGTGTGCATTGACAACAGAGGTGACAAACCGACAGAATTTGTGCTTGATTAAGGGTGATCGAGTGTGAGTTGAAGGTGAAAAGACATTGTCAGAGGGGACTTAGACAAGTGATCAACAAAGTCAAGTTGAAGAGTGAGTGAAGAAGTATACAGACTGGTAAGGCTAAAACTGGTAGAGAAGAATATTGAAAGTTTGCAAAACTTCATTTGCAACAGTCATTTCATTTGTATATCTGAGCTTTATTTTGTTTTCACTAAGTTGTAGCTTAGTGTAGGGGTTGTAGCTCCTTTAGGTTGTAGCCTATAAATTGTGCATGGGTTGGTGCTTCTTTGAGTTGGTGCTCATAAATTAGGGGTTGGTGCTCCTTGGGTTGGTTCCCTAAATATTGTAATTAGAGTTTCATTGTGAGGCTAGATTGGAGCAGAAGATCTTCAATAGCTATTCTCAGTGAGGTTTTTCCCACATTGAGGTTTTCTTGTATATATCTGGTGTTGTGTGATGTATTCTTCTTCATGTGTGATGTTAATGTTTTAGCTATTCCTTTCACATACTCTACTTGTATTGTTGAAGTTACCGATTAGCACTCAGCTTGTCCTCTACTTTACCAGTATCTCTCTATTAAAGAAGAAGAGTTTAAATCACTGATTCATCCCCCTCTTAGTGATCCATTGCATCCAACAAAAAAGGTGCAGAATCAACAAAGTGCAGAAGGAATCAACACAAATCAATGAAGACATCACTGAGTAGAGATTCAAGTAGATACAAAATGGATCTATATGACATAAAAGTGTAATCATCAGATCAATGACTTGTTGCTCTCGAATAATTGTAGCATAGTAAAATCCCTTAACTGGGTGAATTTTAATAGGCCCCTTTGTAAAATACCTTAACCGGGTCACATCCTAAATGATGATCCTAAGTCCTTTAAAAATGCAACCTCTAACAGGGTAAATTTTCTAACAGGATTTGAAGAAAATCACTTAATCAGGTGGCACCTAACAGTGTCTTTTTAATCTACTAACAGGGATGTCTCTTCACCAAGCGTACTTAAGAATAGTGCAGATTTTGTGAGTTTCTACTCACACTGTGGTTTTCACCCATTTGGGTTCCCACATGATAAATCTTGATTTTCATGTGTGTATAATTTTGTGTGTGCATGTTTCTTATTAATGCTTCTTATACTGATAAGTGTTAAAGTTTAAGTAAGAGTTTTGATTAAGGTTAAATCAAGAAGAAACTGGTATAGTGCTGATTCACCCGCCTCTCAGTCACCAGTTAATATTAACAATTGGTTGTTGGCAATTGACACTCATTGGATTCATTTTGTTGTCATTGATGGCAACAGGATTAGATGGAAGTCATAAACTGGCACTAGGAGGCATATACCGGTAGACACCAGCTTTGGAGCATTCAGGGTTACAGCGATACCGACATCAATACTTGAAGGAAGCCAACATCAAGGAAGATTTATTTAGTAAATCATTTTGTAAATATTGTCGAGCCTGACATTGAATAACTTTTGTAAAATAATTGTAAGATGACATAAGACATATTATTTGTAATGGGTATATAGGTCAGTCTGCTAGGTCATTTTGGAGATGACATAAGATATGATATAGATAATTTGTATGTGAATTTAATATCATGCAATGATCTGTAGATAGCTTGGAAAGAATTACTGGAGGAGAAGAGATACTGTTAGTAGTGTCTAGGGTTTATGAACCAGTATAGAGAAGAGCTAGAATAGGAACTCTATTTGGCATAGCAGATGTATTTTTGAGTTCATTTTTATTGTTTTACTTCAGCAGAAACTTGTAGTCAGTGAGACTCTTTAGTGATGAGTAGTATGCTCTAGGCAGTGTGCCTTCTTGCATGTGCAGGCCCCCATTATATGTAATATCCTTTCATATGGCTAGTGAACTGATATTGTGGGTCACAAATCCCACAGTGGTTTTTCCTGTTTGATGTTTTCCATGTATAAATTATATGTGTTATGGTGCTCATTTATGTGGATAATTTATTTTCTTCATGTTATATGTTTATATGTTTACTGGTTTATATGTGTATGGTATAAAAGGATAAAATCTTGTGTTACTAGCATAACACTGATTCACCCCCTACTCTCAGTGTTATTGGATCCTAACAATTGGTATAAGAGCCTAGTACCTTAGAAGAAGTCTCACAGTCCGAGGAAGATCTAAAAACCAAAATCTTTGAACATGGCTATGGAGAAGCAACTTGAGATGGCTCTTGAGGATTATGATACTAAAAGGATGAAGATCTTGAAATTGCAAGAAGAATTAATTTTTGCAAATGAGTTCATTCTTATCTTGCAAGAAAGGTTATCATCAGCTCAAGCCAAGAGAAAAGAACTTTTGCAAAACCCGGATGATGAGGAGAAGAATGCACTTAAGGAACAATGTCAAAAACTAAGTCAAGCAAACATGCTCATGAAGAATGAAATGCAAGGTCTGACTATGAGGTTATCAAAAGATATTGAGGATAGAAAGAAGAAGAAAAATAATCTTGTTATATCTCTGAAGAACAAATTTGATGAATGTGGCAGACTAACTCATGAGAATAATTTGTTGAGAACTAATTTGGCACACTCCTGGTACAATGAAAAGAACTTGAAACACAAATAACTACTCTGAGAGATGATCTAACTACTGCAAGTGAGTATAAAGAAAAATTTAGGATTAGTGTTGCACAGTTGGATGATTTATTGAAAAGACAAAGGTAGATTGATGATTCTAGAGGACTTGGATTTGTACAAGGTGAAAGCTCCAGTACTGTAAATGAAGATCAGACACCCAGTATGCAGAACTTGTCATAACAAAGGAAACTAGTAAGGCAATCTAATGCTTATAAATTCAATGGTAGATGTTTTGTTTGCAATAAATTTGGGCATATGGCTAAACAATGTAGAAATAAAGAAAATAAAAACTACAATTCTATTCCCTATCAATGCACAAATTGAAATAAATATGGTCATAGATCAAATGATTGTAAAAATGAATGTTAAATGTCATGCATGTGGAAAGTTTGGACATTTCTCTAATCACTATAGGTCAAGGAATGACACTGTATTTGCAAAGCAATTCAAAAGAACAATGTTACATGTTATGCATGCAACAAATTAGGTCATATTGCTAAATACTACTGAAGCAAGACTCAACTAGTTAGAAATGATAAAGATAATGAGAAAGGAAAGAAGAAGGTAGATGAAATACAACAAGATCACACCAAGAGGTGGGTTAGAAAATTTGAAGAAATAAGTGGAGATGGATCTACACCAGTAACTCCACCAGTAGAATTGGGTATTCCTCCATCGGTAGAAAATTCCACCAATAACTGAGGCATAAGCCTTAGGGGTTGGAAAAGCCATTGCAAAATCCTACATATTACCCTAGAGGAGATCTAAGGAGATCTAGAGAGTTGTGTTCATCATTGATGAAGGTTCACCCAACACAAGACTATGAAACCAACATCTGTAGGTTCGTTCGTGAAGAATTTATTATAGAGAACGATTAGGGTTTTATTCAATGATAAAAAGGGGTAAGTGAATTTATTTTCACTCACTGAACAATCAAGCATTCAGAGCAAAGAAAAAGGTGAATTAAGAGTAAGCAAAGGCATTCTGAAAGGATTTTGAGCAAAAACACTCAATCTTCCATTGACATTCACTTTTAGCTATTCTTTGAAAAGGCATCTAGATCTTTAGCTCCTACTTTGATTACAAATCCCACCATTTTCAAAGTCAAGGATAGGTTAAGGCCCGCATTCAATGAGGTTCCTGAAATTGCTAAGAAGGAAGACTCTACGGGAGCATTTTCTAGGGTTCCTGACAACGTGATGTATTTTGAAGATGTGAGGGCATACATTCACTATACCCTAGAGGATCTAGGCACAAAGGATATCAAAAGCATGTATCAATCCATGATACTAGGAGACTTTGGAACCATCAAACCAGAATACAAAGCAATTGAGGATTTAGGGTTATCTGGTATTCTGTACCTACCATAATTCAAGGATGAAGTCATCAGATACATTCTGAGAAAGGTTCACAATGATTTTATCTAGTTGGATAGGCCTTACATGATCACTAAGGAGGCTATTCAAGTAGTCACCGGATTACCCAAAGTAGGATAGGAATATGGCAAGAAAATTTCCAACACCAAGGTCAAGAAATCCATCGGTACAACTCCTAATAATAGATCAATAAGGATCAGCACATTCACTAACACTAATGTGAAATTTGTAAGCATGATAATAGGTTATAAGGTAACTCAATCCAACCGATTGAATTCCATTGCTAGTTCATGCATTCATGCTTCATATCAGATGCTAAGGAATAATGCAAAATATAATTTATGTGAATGGATGAGGAGTGAATTAATGTTGAACCTTGGGAAGATCAAGGGAGTTAAGAAAGGAACTTTCCGATATGCAAATTTGATTGTTTATTTAATTCTTTAGTTCTTGAGTGAGCTACCTGGTCTTGGCAAGAAGCATTGGGCTTATAACATACCGATAGGTATGAAAATCAACGAAGCAATCACCAGTCTTGGTACCAACAGAGATGAGAAACTTTGGGGGTATTTCAAAACATTCCAATAAAACATGAGGCAGAGGGAGAGAATATGAAAGAAAATTCTGGAGAAGTACTCCATTGATATCTATTTTATGGTGAAAACCAATGAAACCCTTATGGAGGCAGTTGAACCTAGGACAATCTAGATTACTGAGCTTGGATATGAAGTGGATGATAGAATTTTTTAACTCTATGCAAAAATATTGCTAGATGCCCCATTGGATGACAAAACAAAGCATTTTGGTACAATAGAAGAAAAGACCCTTGAAGTTAATAGGAAGAGAAGAGAGAAGAAAATAGAAAAGATGTCTGCATATGTACAAGATGTAATTCATAAGATAGACACTCAACTAGGTTCTAGATCCAAACTAGTAACAAAACTGATAGTGGTAGTACTGTAGAGGTGAAGAAGCCTAAAGCTTACATTTCTACCATCACTTCTGATTCTGACCCTGAGGACAATGAACCTCTAGCTTTCAAAAGGGTACAAAGGTAGAAAGTGGATCAAACACCGGTAGAGTAGAAGAAGGCAGAGCCTAGGAGGAGACTTGTTAGAAAGGCAACTAAACCTACTGCACCACCACCTCTGGCAAGGAAACCTATACAAAAGAGAAAACCAATCACATCTACATTGGCAACCACAAGCAGAAAGAAGAAGAGTGATGATACTGAAACCAGTAAGACTAAAAAGACCTATGCTAAGCTAATTGATGAAATTACAAAAGCTGAAATTTTGAAAAATGTATCTATGTATTATGAAGATTTAGAGGATGATGAGAAAAATGAAATAGAAGAAGTTATTTTGTTACATATAGACATTTATAAGAAAGCCTTAATAGAAATTTTGAAGGAGATACCTCTATCTTTGAATAATAAACTTGATATGCTAAGCTAATTGATGAAATTACAAAAGATGAAATTTTGAAAAATGTATCTATGTATTATGAAGATTTAGAGGATGATGAGAAAAATGAAATAGAAGAAGTTATTTTGTTACATATAGACATTTATAAGAAAGCCTTAATAGAAATTTTGAAGGAGATACCTCTATCTTTGAATAATAAAATTGATGCTAGAAGACTTGACATTGTCAAGAGAGATAGGGAGATTAAGGAAGTAGCACTTTTGGAAATGTGTGGTTCTATAAACAATGAGGAACTGAAAAGATGCATAGATGTTACAAATAGGACAGTTTTCAGTAGTAAACCCTAGTAGATAAGTTTAAAGTTTAATGATGGGTAGAGTAAATGAGGTGATAAATGAGACAAGTAAGGGTTGGACCAAATTCTTCTAGAAGAATCTAGATTTTCTTACATCTCAAGAAGAATTTGCAAAAGCTATATCCTCCACCATTCCTGACAAATCAAAAGGGAAAGGTATTTTGGGTAGTTCAACTCCAATTTTGACCACACTGGCAGTAACTATAGACATACAGACACAACCATTAGTAAAGGAGAGTGTACAATCCATACGGACTGAAACTATTTTTGACAAAGGAAATGTACATGATACTGTAAATATTGTGGATAATACTCCACCGACAATAACTGACACTGCACCAAGTGGTGAAGCCACCAATGCAAAAGAGGTTGTAGAGGATAAGGTAAAGGAAACTGAATCTATACCGGCGGTTAAAACAAATTCCTCAGCAAAGGTTTTGGCAATTGACACTTCTCAGGTTGAGAAGAAATCTATCATTGAGATGAGTCCCATTGAGTTGATGATGATGGCAAATCAAAAATTATTGAAGGAGGGTACTGCAGACAAGGGAATAATTGATCAATCAGTTATAGTACTTCATAGATTGACACTTGATTGTAAGATTGAAGATGGAGAAAACTCTTTTGGCAAGCTCAAGACTCTAACAGAACATTTTTCTTACAATTTTCAATCTCTAAGGTAGATTGTAGATTGACAGGCTTTAGAAAGATTCACTATAGCTAAAAGAGAAGCCTTTGACCAGATCATACAAACAGAGAAAAAAAATTGAGGCCAAACTCATTCTTATTGAGAATTGTCTGAAACAAGGTACAAATATCTACAAGGTCTATTGTAACATAGGAATTCTTATAGATAATGTAGATAGCAGATTAAATGAGTTACATGATAAAGTAGCTAGCATTGCAAACTCTTTTGATGGATTAACTGCACTGACCACATCCATCGATGGACAAATTTTTTCCTTGGAGAACCAAATTTTCCCTTTTGAGAAGGAGAGAGATAAAGTCATTAGGAGAGAAAGAAGTCTTAGAGGATTGGTGAGTCCCAGATTGGATTCACTGGGTGTTCATAAGAGAGAGTGCATGGACATGATTGCTAAACCCACACCAACAGATGTCAAGGAGAAGCAAACACTTGCCCACTTATTAAGAAGACTAGCATCTATATCTGACACATTCAAAACCATCTAGGATACATATCTTCAGTTGTTGAATAAGGCTTACCTCAAAATTTTGAAGTTGGTTAAACTCTAGTGAAATTAACAGGTTTTCATTTATTCTTTTGTTTTGAATTCTTTCAATTCTTTCACTGGTCTTTGGCATTGATGCCAAAGGGGGAGTATGTATATATGTAAAAAATATCAGAAAAATCAGACAGGATAACATGGGAAGGATATCAAGATATCAGAAGGAGTGTATTGCTCAAGGGGAGAATAATTCAATTGAACCGGCAGGGAATCCATTTTTCACATGAGTGTTGCCATCAATGCCAAAGGGGGAGATTGTTGGTAATTTATACTCTTTGGATTCATTTTGTTGTCATTGATGGCAACAAGATTAGATGGAAGTCATATACCAACATTAGGAGGCATATACTGGTAGACACCAACTTTGGAGCATTTAGGGCTACATCAGCACCGACACCGACATGAGTACTTGAAGGAAGCCGACATCAAGGAAGATTTATTTAGTAATTCATTTTGTAATTATTTTCGAGGCTGACATTGAATAACTTTTGTAAAAGCATTGTAAGCCGACATAAGGCATATTGTTTGTAATGGGTATATAGGTCAGTCTGCTAGGTCATTTTAGAGATGACATAAGATATGATATAGGATACGACATAGGATAATATAGCAAAACTATATAATGCGAAGTATATGCATGTAGATCATTTGTATGAAAATGTTATATCATGCAATGACCTATAGATAGATCGGAAAGCATTCTTGGAGGAGAAGAGATACTGGCAGTAGTGTCCAAGGTTTATGAACTGGTACAAAGCAGAGCTAGAACCAGAACTCTCTTTGGCATAGCAGATTCATTTTTGCATTCATTTTTATTGTTTTACTTCAGTAGAAAATTGTAGTCAGTGAGACTCTTTAGTGATGAGAAGTATACTCTAGGCAATGTGCCTTCCTACATGTGCAGGCCCCCATTATATGTAATATCCTTTCATATGGCTAGTGAATTGATATTATAGGTCACAAATCCCACCGTGGTTTTTCCTCTTTGAGGTTTTCCATGTATAAATTATGTGTGTTATGGTGTTCATTTATATGGATGATTTATTTGCTTCATGTTATATGTTTATATCTTTATCGGTTTATATGTGTATGGTATAAAAGGATAAAATATTGTGTTACCAACAGAACATTGATTCACCCTCTCTCTCAGTGTTCTTGGATACCAACATTGGTATCAGAGATTAGGTCCTCTAAAGAAAAGTTTAACAGCTTGAGAAAAAGTTCATGGAAGAATACCAGTATTAGAAGCAGCTTGATGAACCTAATGAGATGATTACTCAGTTGAAGGGGAGACTGAAAAAATAACTTGCTAAAATGAAGGAACTCACTCTACAACTTAATGAGAGTAAGGATATCATAGATCAACTCTTTGAACAGAGTGGATTTGAAGAGGCAGAAGAGGTAGTCTTAGAGATGATAAAAAAGAACATGAAGTTGGCTAAAGAAATCACAAATCTAAAAAGAGATCATGAAAGTTAGGCCCTGAAAATGACTAAAATACTAGAAGCCAACGGGATAGAAGAAGAAAGAAAGAGAAATGTAGATGAAACACTATCAAAAGATAAAAGAGCCAAAAGGCTGTTAGGTCCCGGAGACAACTGAGAGGGGGGGAGAATCAGTTGTCCAATAAATTCAAACCAGAATTAACTTATCCAAAACTTAATGATCAATGCCAGTAAACCAAACTCTAATGTCGGTAGACAGTTTAGCAGTTAATTATAGTACCGGTAAAGTTTAATGTTTGAAATAGAAAGACAATAACATCCACAACACATAACACATATATTTGTACGTGGAAACCCTATAAGGGGAAAAACCATGGTGGGAAGCCTTACCCACAATCAAATGATACTACTGCAGATAGTATGTGTGTACAATATGGAGTTTGCACATGCAGAAAGGCCAACTGCCTAGAGCTCACTGCTCAATCAAAAAATGGGAGTCACACTGACTACAATTGGATGATTAAATCCAATGACAATGTACAGCTTAAAATAGCATCTTCATATTTTGGATTCAGTACCGGTTAAGATCTGATTATCTTCTTAAAACCTTCCTTCAATATTTAAATGATGTTTACATGTATATCTCTGCTTATATTTGCATATACCAAATATTACAACCTTATAAACTTTTTTCGCAATCCTATATCAATCTCACAAATGAGATCTTACATTTATACCATAACCTAAGACCAAATGTGTAGGTCAGCTTACAAAGAATATTACAATAAAATTAATTACAAATAACTCAATATTTGATGCATCATGTCGGCTCAATGCATTTACAATAATAACAAATCATCTCCATAACCTAGACCTATTTACTAGTAACAACAAATATGCAAACCTGCATAGACCAATAACCAAATCATTAAAACCAAGTGATCGAATAATGTCTTCGACATAACCAGGTAGTCTCCAAGTCATTCCAAGTGTCGATGAACAATATAACCTGTTGGTGAGCCAAATACCAGTGACTGTGCATAAGTTACTGACTTGCTGATGGACAAAACCAAAGATCTCCAAGTGCTGATAAGTGTTGACAAGTGTTGACATCAATGACAAAACCATATCAACATATCCAAAATATCTGTAGCATAGAAGATTAGGAATCATCAAAACAAGTAGATCAATCAAAACACTAGACATGATAGCTCAATCATAAGAATACTCATTGAAATGAACCTAATTCCAAAGCACATTCAATGGAGGTATGAAAACAAAGTATTCAAAATGAAAATTATGCAAACCAGACGTAGAATTGAACACTCCTTCCATGCGGCTCCATTGTTGTTCTTTCCTCTTCAATGGGTTTGTGGATCTCACCTACAAGTGCACTCACAATTGAAAGCAAGATTGATGAAAAACTCAAGAGTACTAGAAGCGAAAGTTCGGTAGTTTGATAGGAATTTGGATTCATGAAGCATCAAGATTCAAGGGATTTGATTGAAGAAAATCGTCCAATTTATAGAAGAATTGGAGAAATGAACAAATTAGCATGATAGTGATTCGAATAGAAATTCAAATCAAGAATAGCAAAATTATGACATATCTATGACAAATTGCTATGCAAGGCTTATGACAATTCATGACAAATTTCTATGTCAAGAATTTATGACATTTTATGACATTTTATGACAATTTATGACAAATTTCTATGTCATTTCCATAAATTTAGGAGAAAAATAGGAGGAAATTGAATTTAAGAATTAAGAAATTAGGAAATAGGGAAAAGAGGAATTAAGAAATTAGAAATTAGGTAAATTAATTAATAATCTTTCATTTATTAATTAATTCACAAAGAGGAATAATTAGCCAATTAAATGAACATTTAATTGTAATGAGAAGACTAAATAAGTAATTTATTAATCCTAAAGGAAGAAAATGACAAGCAAGGTTAAATGACTAAATCATGAAACCCTAAAGAGATGGATTAGCAATGCAAAGATGACAATTAGGTTTTGACAAAGGATAATTGACTCGATCATGATTTTGAATTGATAAATGATTTGATTGAGGTTGGTTGACAAAAATCAATGACAAATTGACCAAATTGACATGATTGGAAAGGACAAGGATCGATGATGAATCGGTTGAAAAATGACAAAATTGACAAAATAGATCGACCAAAATCATGACTGAAGGTTGTTGTCGACAAGACCAAATTGGAAGGTGAGATGATAGAAGAATGACTCGATGCTCGCAAATGATAAAAACCAAGTGCGTGACATAGGAGAAATGTTAATGCGATGCAAAAACCTAAAATGAGGCAATGCACAAATGTGAAAGTATGATCCCGCAAGCGTTGACCATTTTTGGGTGTCTACAATACCAACAAAGGCTTGTTGAAGAATCCCTAAGAGAGAATGATGCAATTGTCGTTGAAAAGGATGAAGAAATTCAAATTTTTACTCAAGAGAATATAGTTATGTATGAGCATCTGCATGGAAAAACAGAGGAAAATGAGAAGATGATAAAGGAGATTGAACAACTCAAAAATGAGTTGAAAGCTGCAGATGAGAGAAATGAAAACCTGAGAAAATTTAATGAATGCTCTAAGAACATAGATGAACAATTAAAATCTCAGAGGAGAACAAAGGAGATAATCGGTCTTGGTTACTCCACTATAGGTCCAATGGAAATTGGAGAATCATCTAATCCCAAGAGGATGAATGATGATAAAAGGAACAAATCATGAATGTAAGGTATGAAGTTTTCTAAATCCTCTTGCAACTATTGTGCTAAACTGGGTCATAAGTCTGATGTCTATAGAAATTGACCAGTCAGTCACAAGATGCCATTCACTTATGATGGTTATTATTGTAATAGTCACAAGTATGGACACGCTACTTATGAGTGTAGACCTCGATCAAGTAGCATGTCTAGTAGAAGATGTTGGCATGATTGGCATAACTGATGCAGATGAGTTGATGGTTGTATCAGTAGAAGCTTTTTGATGACATGATTAGTTATTTGTGTTGTCATTGATGGAAACCTATGTCAATTAATGTTTGATGATGGTTACAGATGAACTTTGATGTCTAACTTGTTGGATAAGTAATTTGGTCTACCGGATTTAAAATTTGTAAGTATGACATGGTTTATCGGGAGGACTGAGAATTAGGACTTCAACTGGTAAAGGAAAATATTTAGATGGAATTGGTGATGGTTGGAGACTTGTGGTTTGAGACATAAGATTTTATGATGGATTTGTGTATGTGACTAGAACCACATCCTATGTTGATTACCAGGAAGTGTGTTTTTAATTTCTGATAGAGTTGCGCTAAGGTTTTAGTAGGGTTTTAGGACCAGTGATGAATTCACTCAACCGATAATGATTTTTGATATGATGGTGATTGGCAATGAGTCTACATGAAGTTGGTAACATGGTACAACCTACATGAAATAGTTAATTGTTGTTTTGGCATGATTCAAGGAAGATTTTCTTGGGAATTAGCAAAACGCTTAGTAGAGTTTTTTGAGGATACAAATTGGATTTCTGTGATGGGTTATGAATAATCAATGGCTTTTATTGCATTATAATTTGTCATAATAGTTTGGAGATTGATCTAATATGATTTGTATTGTAAATTCAAGATGTAAATAGGTTTTATGGCCGACTTAATTGTTATGACTATATAGGGCAATACAACTGATGTTTCATGTGTCAGTGGCATTAGGATAATGAGTTAAGTCATTCTAGAGAAGATAGAGATCTATCTAAGTGTTGCAGACTATTAAGCATAACTAGATCTGATCTAGCAAGCTGAAAGTGCAAAGTAACAGATCATTTTTCACTATTGTTCCCTAACAATTACAATAGCATAAATCCCTTAACTGGGTAGGTCCTAACAGGCCTTTTCCATCTAAGTCTACTAACAAGGTAGCTCACAAAAGAGTGTTTAAATCCTCTAACCAGGTTGACCCTAATAGATCATTAATCTCCTAGTCAAAGTGATAGGTAAATCCCTTAACCGAGTGACTCCTAACAGGGTCTGCTCCTAATCAGGTGTATTGTAAGCTCCTAATAGGGTGTACTTAAAAAGAGTATAAATTATTGTGGGTACCAATCCCATTGTTTTTTTTCCCATTTGGGTTTCCGCATCAAAAATCTTGGTGTTCATGTGTGGAATGTCTTTTCATAGTGTTTATGTTTTCATGCATTATGTCTGATTAGCAGTTATGATAAGTTTACTTTTATTTATCAGAGATATGATAATGGTTACCAATAATGTTAATGAGTTGATAGATGAAGTATTTTGATCTAATAATAGGTTAGTATGAGTATGTGTTGATCAGATATCTAGTTGGTGAATAAGATTGCATAAGTGGGTAACAAGTGTATGAGATCTTCTAAAGGGTTAGATTCATGTATTAAATGATTTCAAATATATTGTAAATGGTATTTTGATTTGAAGTTATACATTTGTGTTAATACTAATTCACCCCCCCCTCTCAGTATTAACCGGATCCTCATAGGATTAACAATTGTTATCAGAGTTGTGGTTCTCTATGTGCAAAAAAGCTTAAGCACTTGAGGAAAAGATTCTGAGGAAGACAAGATGATGAATAAAGAGGGTCCAAAATTCAGCAAGGATAACTATAAGATTTGGAAAGACAAAATGAAGATAAATCTCAAAGGTCTTGGTACTCAATACCTTGAAACATGTTGAAGCAACATATGTGGCTCCTACTACTGCTCCCTTGACACTAGATGAACTTAAATATCAACAGGAGAACATGCAAGCCCTTGAAGCTATTGTAAGTACTTTGTCCGATTTTAAATATATTGTTGTTCAAGGATTGGGAACTGCACATGAGGTTTGAGAAAAATTAGAAATAATTCATGGAGGAGATGAGCATGTTCAAAGAGAAAAAGAGGAAAGCCTGAGAAGAAAATTTGATGATTTGAAAATGCAAGAAGGAGAAAACATTGCACAATACGGTCAGAGAATTAAAGAAGTTGTTGGCAGTATAAAAGGTGTTGGTGGTAAAATTCATGATGATGTGGTGGTAAGTAAAATGCTTAGAACTCTTCAACCTCAGTATGCTATTAGAGTATTGGCAATCCAAGAACTGAGATCCATTTCTAAGGAAAAGGTAGCTATTGACTCTTTGATTGGTAAGCTTACAGCCTTTGAGTTAAATAGTTTTGACAATAGTGTGGAAAAATATACTGAATGTGCTCTTAAAGCTCCTGTTACTAGTTCATCTTCTATAAAAGGAAAGAATGTATGTCAAAGTCATGAATGCAGATCTAGTCATGGAGGTAACTGAGAAAGTGATGACAATGAAGATCAAGTAATGGAACTTGAAGCATTGCTAGCCAAGAGATTTCCAAGAGGCACTGGTAAATATAAAGGAAAGCTACCTTTAAAGTGTTTCTCTTGTAGTAAGATTCGTCATATTATTGCTAACTGCCATAACACTAATAAGAAAGATAAGTTCAAGAAATTCAAAGGGAAAGGCTGAAAACACTATTATGTTGCAGTGGATGAAGGTGTGACTAATGAAGAATCTGAAGATGAAGATGACAATGAAGAGATTGTGTTTGTAGCTATAAAGGTGGAATTTTCTGATGAGAATGCACTGATTTCTTATGTAGAAAATAGTAATGAATGGATTATAGATAGTGGTTGTTCACACCATATGACTGGAGATAATAGTAAGTTCCTAACTCTTAATGAATTTAATGGAGGTGTTGTTATATTTGAAAATGACTCTCCTTGCATGGTGAAAGGTAAAGGTTCTATTTATTTGAATGGTAAGAGTAATACTGGTAATGTATTTTGGGTTGATGGTCTGAAACATAATCTATTAAGTGTTGGACAACTCAATGATAAAGGTTATTTTCTTTAGTTTAATGGTGGAATCTGCAAAATTCTTGGAGAAAATGGTGAACTAATTGCTATCAGCAAACAAACAAGAGGTAACTTATTTCATTTAAATGCTAATATCAATAGTTGTCTAGTTGCAAATATGGAAGATAGCTGGTTGTGGCACAAGAGATGTTGTCATATGAATTTTGATAACTTGGTGAAGGTAAGCAAGTCTAGTGTTGTTAGAGGATTACCACAAATTATACCAAATTATGTGATATGCAAAGATTGTCAAATTGGTAAGATGAACTCTATTTAATTTAAGAGAAATAAGTGTACATCTAAAAATATTTTGGATTTGGTTCATACTGATCTCTGTGGTCCTATGAGAACAAAAAGTTATTTTGGTGATAGATATTTCATTCTTTTTACCGATTACTATTATAAGATGATGTGGGTTACATTCCTAAAGGAGAAATTTGAAGCCTTTAATAAATTTAAAGAATTTAAATCTCTATTTGAGAATGAGACCAGTAAAAATTTGAAATGTTTAAGATCTGATCAAGGAGGAGAATTCACATCTGATGAGTTTGTCAAGTATTGTGATAAATAGGGTATCAAAAGACATATGTCTGCTCCAAGGACACCACAGGAAAATGGTGTAGCAGAAAGGATCAACAAAACAATTATTGATGCTACTAGAACAATGTTATTACATGGTAATACGCCTAAGATGTTTTGGAGAGAAGTGATAAGTATTACAGTCTACACATTAAACTAGATACTTGTAAAGAAAGACAATAATAAAACACCTTATGAGCTATGGTATAGTAAAACTTCTTGTGTTAGTTATTTCAAAATCTTTGGAAGTCAATGTTTTATTAAAAATGATAACTACACTAGAAAGTTTGATGCCAAATCTGATGAAGGAATATTTCTTGGTTATTCTACTAAGAGAAAAACATATAAATACTATAATAAGAGAACTAAGAAAATAGTTGAAAGTGTTAATGTGAAGGTGGATGATTTGTCAAATAAATTTGAAGGATAAAGCAGGTCTGAACCTAAAAAATATGATAATGAAGAAAGACTAGTGATCTTTGAACCGGAAGCACAAAATAATAATAAACAAGAAAATATAATTTTAGGTGCTCAACCGGTAAGCAAGGTCAATGAAGAAGAAAGTAGTGAATCGACTAATGCATCCAATGAGGAAGATGTAGAACCAACATGGACTATACCTAGATATTTGAGATTAAATCACTCCCAGGACCAGATAATTGGTGATAAGAATGCAGGTGTGCAGACTAGAAGGAAGATTAGAGAAAATTATTATTTTATCTCTACAATGGAACCCAAGATAGTTAAGGAAGCACTCAAAGACAATGACTGGGTGGAAGCAATGAGCAATTAGATTGAATAGAGGAAAATCAAACATGGTTACTTGATCCTAGACTGGAGGACAAGAATGTGATTGGAACTAAATGTGTCTTCAGGAATAATTTAAATAAATATGGAAAACTGGTAACAAATAAGGCAAGGTTAGTCTACAAAGGATATGCATAGGAAGAAGGTGAAGACTATGGTGAAAATTCTCCAGCGGTTGCAAGATTGGAAGGAGTAAGGATGTTGCTAGCATTTGCTACATATAAGGAATTCAAAGTCTACCAAATGGATGTCGAGTCAACCTTTTTGAATGGAATTCTTGAAGAGGAAGTATACATTTAACAACAGAATGGTTTTTCCTTGACCGATGATAAGGACATGGTATGTAAATTGCATAAAGCTTTGTATGGTCTAAAGAAGGCACTGATAGCATGGTATTAGAGATTAAATGCACATTTGATCAAGATTGGATTACAACGTACGAGTGAGGACAATAATATTTATATAAAACCTGATGGAGACAAGATGCTAATAGTTGAAGTATTTGCAGATGACAATTTTTGGTGGAGATGATACTATGAGTATGGACTTTGCTGATGAGATGAAAAAGGAATTTGAGATGTTTCTAATCGGTCAAATAAAGTTCTTTATTGGATTATAGATCCAATAAATGGATGGTGATATTTTTATCTGTCAAAGCAAGTATATTAAAGAGGTGTTGAAAACTTTTGGCATGGAAGATTGTAAAATGGTAGGTACACCGATGGTAACAGGCTGCAAGTTGACAAAGTAAGATGATTCACCTGATGTTAGTGAAAAAGAATATAGGTCTATGATTGGTAAAATACACTATGTTGTACATAGCAGACCAGACATTGCTCATGTTGTTGGATTAGTTGCAAGATTCCAGAAAGAGCCCAAAGAAAGTCACATGGTGGCTATTAAGAGGATTTTTAGATGTCTTAAAGGAGCAGTAGAATATGGATTATGGTATCCCTACAAAGGAAATTTCACTTTAGATGTTTTTACAGATGCAAATTGGGCAGACAATGTGGATGATAGGAAAAGAACAATCGATGGAGATTTTCTACTTGTAGGAAGACTTGTAGCATGGACAAGAAAGAAACAAACTTGTGTTTCTCAATCTACAGCTGAAGCTGAGTATGTTGTTGCATCCATGAATTGCATGCAAGCTATACAAATGTGACATGTGCTAGAAGGATTCAAGATAGATATGTTTGAACCATTAACTATCTGTTGTGATAATAAGAGTGCAATAAATATTTCCAAGAATCTTGTACTTCATCCAAGAATTAAGCATATAGAGTTGAAGTCTCATTTCTTAAGGGAAAGAGTTCAGGAGAAGCAGGTGAAGATGGAGTATGTGAAGAGTAAAGTTCACTTAGCTGATATCTTTACTAAACCATTGCTAAAAACCACTTTTGAGTTTCTCAGAAGTAAATTAGGGGTTATACCTCTACACTGGAAGAACTAAGATGCTGGAGTTGCATCAATCCTGTGGATTTCATATTTATTCTTCACTAAGGATTGATGAAGATGTGAGCTACTTCGTAGGGGGGGTGGCTCTAATGCCAATATGATATGTTTTACAAGTTAGATTGAAGTCAAATGATGCATTTTTTTTTACTTTGTCATTGTTGTCAAAGGGGGAGAAGAAAAAGAAATCAGCTAATCAGTATTCGGATAAGAAAAAGAAATCTGATGAACATGCTTGAGGAGAAGAAAAGACAGTGAAGACCGACAAATGTAGAGATCGACAATTAATGTGCTAAGATGTAGATGATTGACATATATGATTGTATACTGATTGTATAACTGATTGGTATTGCCATCAATGCCAAATGGGGAGATTGTTGGCATGATTGGCATAACTGATGCAGATGAGTTCATGACTGTATCGGTAGAAGATTGATGATGACATGATTAGTTATTTGTGTTTTCATTGATGGAAACATATGTTAATTAATGTTTCATGATGGTTATAGATGGACTTTGATGTCTAACTTGTTGGATGAGTAGTTTGGTCTACCAGATTTAGAATTTGTAAGTATGACAAGGTTTAGCGGGAGGACTAATAATTAGGACTTCAATCGGTAAAAGAAAAGATTTTGATGGAATCGGTAAATCGGTGATGGTTGGAGACTTGTGGTTTGAGACATAATCTTTTATGATGGATTTGTGTATGTGACCAGAACCACATCCTATGTTGATTACCAAATGACATGTTTTGAATTTCTGATGGAGTTGTGCTAAGGTTTTAGTAGGGTTTTAGGACCGATGATGAATTCACTCAATCGGTAATGATTTTTGATATGACATTGATTGGTGGTGAGTCTACATGAAGTTGGTAACACGACACAACCTACGTGAAATATTTAATTATTGTTTTGGCACGATTCAAGGAAGATTTTCTTGGGAATCAATGAAATGCTTAGTAGAGTTTTTTGAGGATACAAATCAGATTTTTGTGATGGGTTATGAATAATCAACAACTATTATTGTATTGTAATTTATTTTAATGATCTGGATATTGATCTAATATGATGTGTATTGTAAATTCAAGATGTAATTAGGTTATATGACTTCCTTAGTTGTTATGGCTAAATAGGGTGACACAACTAATGTTTCATGTGTCAGTGACATTGGGAGAATGAGTTAAGCCATCCCAAAGAAGATAGAGATCTACCTGAGTGTTGCTAACTTTGAAGCATAACTGTATTTGATCTAGCAAGATGAAAGTGCAAAGTAATAGATCATGTTTCACTGTTGGTCCCTAACAATTACAACAACATAAATCCCTTAACCGAGTAGGTCCTAAAATGCCTTTACCATATAAGTCCCCTAATATGGTAGCTTACAAAATAATTTTTAAATCCTCTAAACAAGTTGATCCTAATAGATCATTAAGCTCCTAGTTGGAGTGATACACAAATCTCTTAACCAGGTGACTCCTAATAGGGTCTGCTTCTAATGGGGTGTATTGTAAGCTCCTAACTGGGCTAAGCTCCTAATAGGGCGTACTTTGAAAGAGTACAAATTATTGTGGGTATCAATCCCCACCATGTTTTTTCCCATTTGGGTTTCCATGTCAAAAATCTTGGTGTTCATGTGTGGAATATCTTTTCATAGTGTTTATGTTTTCATGCATTATTTCTGATTATTGGTTATGATAAGTTTACTGATGTTTATCAGAGATCTGATAATGGCTATCAATATTGTTAATGAGTTGATAGATGGAGTATTTTGATTTGATAATAAGTTAGTTTGAGTATGTGTTGATCAGATATCTAGTCGGTGAATAAGATTGCATAAGTGGGTAACAAGTGTATGAGATCTACTAAAGGGTTAGATTCATGTATTAAATGATTTTAGATCTATTGTAAATGGTATTTTAATTTAGAGTTATAAATTTGTGTTAATACTGATTCACCCCCCTCTTAGTATTAACCGGATCCTCATAGGATAAACAAAAGAAGCTTTAATGGATATTGCTTCATGTGCAATAAATATGGACACAAAGTTGAAGAATGCATGTTCAAGAAAAATGAATCAATATCTCCATCCAAACCAGTTAGCCCTAATAGAAAGAGTAATCATCTCAATGCCACCTATTCTACTTGTGGCAACTTTGGTCATGTTGCCACCTGGTTAAGAGATTTGCGTATCACTCCAACTAGGAGCTTAATGATCTATTAGGATCAACCTAGTTAGAAGATTTAAACATTCTTTTGCCATAATGATCAGCCTGGTTCCTGCACTCTTTGGCCAAATGATAAATTTTATGGTAGTAACCGAGCCTACAACTGGTCTGAAGATAGAAACCAGTTTAGCAAGAAGAAAGGGACAAATGATTTCAATGAAAAGAAGACAGTTGAAGAGGTGAAGAATGAAATGAAAAGGATGTGGACTAAAAAGGAAGAAAACAAAGAAGAAGAGAAATAGTCTGAAACTAAGTCATCATCCATTGGTGATGATAGTTCTTCTTCAAACTAAGAAAACCAATGCTCAGGGGGAACACTTATTGAAAAATCATGGCTGATTCCCCATAACCAAAGTGAGGTAATTCTTATTTGCATTATCAGTAAATTGTTAAGAGTATAAGTGTTAAAGGTTGTATTGTGACTGACAGGGAAGTAACACCAGTAAATCATAAAATGTTACCATTTGAGGTTGTACAACTTAACTGTTGTAAGAGCATATCGAACAACTTAACTAATAAATAAGGAAATGAAAGCTCATTTTGTTTACCTTTCTTTCATCTGTGCATTAGAGACCTCCTAGTATGATCAAAGGCTTTCTAAATATGTTAAGTGCATTACTTGCTAAGTTAGTTTAGAGATCAAGCGGTGAAGCTTTGGTGATCAAAAGCTCTAGCAGAAAAGGTAGAGGAAATCAATATGTGAATTATATTCTAATTCATCATGGCAAATTCTGTGTCAACTCGTGTGTTGGTTGAGGTAGTTAAGGAGCCACAACCCTAGTTCAAGCTGCATCTTATGAATGTCGGAGAAGTCGATAAAACTGGTACCCTATTATTTGTGCCCTCCAGTGTGATATTGATTGAAGATGTCTATTCCTTCATCCATTGCAAGCTTGAAGATCTTGGAGACAAATTCATTGAAGATAAATTCAAAGGGTTCTATGACAATGGTCTATTGAAGGCAAAACATATACATTTGAAGACCAAGGTTTTTTTGTATGTTGTTGATATTTCAAACCAATTCCATGCTGATTGGATCAGGTATGTGTTAAGTAGAGTGCATGACCAGTTTCTATGGTTGGAAGCTGAAGCTCCAATCAAAATCACAAAGGATCTGATCTAAAGAGTAACAGGGTTCAATGAAATAGGCGGAGCACTAACCCTAAGGACAATATCATCTGGTGAGGTCACTTAGTTGACTCACTCCTGATATGACAAGAGAACAATGACAATCACTCACATTGAGGATGCAAAAGTAAGGTTTGCATCTACAGTGATAATTTATAGATGATGAATACTAAGATGGGGGGGTGAATTAGTATACCAAAAAATACTGAACTTAAACACTTAAACAGTTTAGCAGTAAACCGGTATAATAGTTTTACTAACAAACTGGTTAACACAAATGCAAACCAAACAACAAATAAGGCATTCACCCACAAAAGCAAAATCACCATAACACAATAGATTTTGACATGGAAACCCAAATGGGAAAAACCACGGTGAGATGAAACTCACAAGTAACTATCTACAGAATAGTAACCAGACCAGTTAAGGTTAGACCAATTAAGTTCATACAATGTTCTTTACTAGAACAGTGTTAGGATTCCCACAGATACTGAGAGGGGGGGGGGTGAATCAGTATCTAACCGGTGTACAAAATTTCTTATCTTAAAACATGTAGAATATATTATAATAGTGTACCGCTATGCAAGAAATAATGCAATAAATAGAATTAAAAACATCCACATGAAAAGCACACCATGACACAAGGATTTAACGAGGAAACCCAGTGTGGGAAAAACCTCGATGCGATTTGTGACCCACAATATCCACTTAGTAGCCAATAAGAGAATATTACTTACAATAGGGGCCTGCACATGTAGGAAGGCCAACTGCCTAGAGCTCACTGCTCAGTGGGAAGTCTCACCGACTTACAATGTGAATTGTACAAATCCAATATCTTGTACTACTTTACAATAGCATCTATAATGCCTAATTCAGTATTGGTTTCTACTCTTCTTCTTACATAAACCCTTTACCCTATATTTCGCATAATAGGTCTTCTTTAAAATTTCACATACATCACTTCCTTCACTTTTTTTCTTTCTATCAAAATGTCTACAATGATCTCTTTTATATATAAGTCATTTTACAACATGCCAAGTCGGCTTACAAAGTTTTTACAATAATAAACAAAATATAATATAACAAAATCCTGTCGGCCTCTATGTTGGTATACTTCCTTTCTCTGTGTCGGTGCCGGTGTCTTGAGTGCCGATGCACTAACTTGCCAGTGTAATGCTTTATCGGTGCCATAGGATTGTAAGGTTGCCATCAATGACAAAACTTTCAATCACATACAATGTCTCATTGGAGTGTGCATATGCCAACAATCTCCCCCTTTGGAATTGATGGCAACACTCATGAAAAATTTCAAAAGTGTATCAAAAAATGTGAAGTCAAAAAAATGTTACCCAAAATGTGTGTGCTCCCCCTAGCATATGATTCCTATGATGTTGAATTTTCTCATCCCACTACTCCCCCTTTGGCATCAATGATAAAGGTTGTCAAGATGTTAGTAGAGTTTGTAGTTTCAACCTTGTAACTGGGTAGTTACAATTTGAAATAGATCCACCAAAATCAAGTTTATACTCTCCATAAACTTTTTACTATCTCTTATTGTTGTCTCTATTCTTTTAGCTATACCAGTGAGATGCTACAAATTCTTTGTTGATGTTTTATGTCCCTATATTAGTGCCTCAGATACTTCCTTCCATAATGATGCTAAATAGTCTAATCTTGGACTCAGTTTTAATCTCAAATGCTTTGCCTTATTTACTATTCTCTCTTTTTCTCTTTCCAATTTAAGTAATTCTTCCTCAAAATTTGTTATCTTCTATTCAAAAACTGATAATGTATCAGGTGAGTTAACAAAATTATCTACAAGTTTATTGATTTCATCATGTACCTTGCTCATCTTCTTATCTATATCTACAGTTAAAAGGTTTGTCTTAAAGGTGTCTTTGTACAAAGTTTTGTACTCTTTTAATAAATTACATAGTTCTGGTAGAAGTGTGTCAAAATCTCTAGTACACTTCTTTATCTGCTCATCAAAGAATCTTTGTTTTTCAATTTCTACTTTGTCCTTCAATGTCTCTTCCTTTATTTTATCAATGTTCTCTGTGATATATTTACACAAGGTATCAAGTTGTCCTAAAAAATATTTATTGTCTATATTACAATTAGGAGCAATTACCTTCAAAATTGGTATGGTGTCATCAATTGCCTTATAAGCTTGTGAGCTGCAATTTGTTATCTTTTTAATTGAATCCAAGAGTACCTCAGTCACATTAGTTGATTTGTAGCCTGATGATGAACCAACATTCTGAGTACCACCAGTGGAAGTAACCAAGCTTGTATTGACCTCTGGTAGGTCTGTTTGTGTTTGCATTTCCTTAAGCAATGGTTTTTCTACTTTTCCAATAGCCGGTGGCACTATTTCCTTATGAACCTATTCCTGTTCTTGTTGTTGTTCCTGTTCAGGAGCCTTTTGCTCTGTTTGTTTCTCTATTTGTTGCATTGTCTCAGTTTGAGTCTGAGTTTCTACCTTTTGCTCTTTGTCATCTGTCGGTTTCTCCTGTGTGTTATCAGTTTGCTTAGCTATTGGAGGCTCACTAGCCATGTCAATCTTATCAGCTGTATCTTTGTCTACCACAATGTTGATCTTTTGAGTATCAACATCCACTGTGTATAAGACTTCAAGATTAGGATTGACATCCTCTACATCCATACTTTCAATTGTCGGTTGATCTTTTGTAGCTATTGTTTTTACTGGTGGAGTAATAAAAGGAGGTGGGGGTAAGTTGTCTTCAACCTTGATACTAGGTGGTCCACCAGCTTTACCTTTACACTTATCTCTTTCTTTCTGATATACCTTCATAGGTTTGTGACTCATGTATTCTTCTTGTTTTTCTTTTTCCACTAGGAAAATGTCCCATGCATTTTCTATCTCCTCAATCACCTCATTAACTCTTCCAACCATTAAAGCAATGTGCTGGTGTGCAGTAGAAAATACTGATCGGTTGGCTTCAACAATTAAGTCATCAATTTATTTGGGTGAATTCATTGGATATACAACAAGTAGCTTTTCTATCTTTATTTTCTTGTCAAGTTCTACTGCTGCTTGTCTTCTTGCTTCCAGCCTTTTAAATAGTTCATCTGGTACTTCATTTACTACTTCCATCAAAAATTTCCTATACATATCCATATGCAATATAACACTATTTTCTACTTGTTCTTTTTCATCAGCTGTCAGAGTGTCATATAGTTTCTCTATATTCTTCAGCTTCCCTTCCTCTGTAATTTCATTCAACAGTATGTCAAGAGGGGCCAAGTCCTTATTTATCCTCTTCTTCTACTTGGGTGTCAGTTTCTTCTTCTTTGGTGTAGCCTTTCTTACCGGAGATCTCACTGCTTGTTGTTTTTGTCTTGTCCTCCTAGGAGAGGGTGTGGTTGCCGGTGAGGGATCTCTTTTTCTTACAACTCTTTTGAAAGTTGCAGGCATGTCATTCGTTGAAGATGTGCCTACCGGTGATAGGTGAGTTTCAGGTTGTGGAGCTACTAACTCATCCTCTTTTATACTGGTTTGTTCCATTACTCTATCCTTGATCTCCTTTGCTTGCCTAGAACCTTTCCTTACAACTGCCTCAGCCTTTTTCACTCTTTTCTTTGATTGTATTTGGCTTTCAATAGTTTTTGCACTACCAAATATTTCTTCCTTAGGTTGTTTAGGGGCTTCTAGAAGTGCTTTAGCATACGTTTCAATTATATGATCATCTATTTCATAGCCCATCTCTATTACCCAAATAGTCCTAGGGATGACTGCTTCCACCCAAATCTCATCCTTCTTGATTACAAAACATATTTCATCCTTATATTTATCAACAATCTTTTGTGATTATCTGATTCTTTTCTTTATTTTGACCTTTAGTGCTTGAAAGAAATCATGGATATTGTTTTCCTTATCTTCTCCCATATTGTTGAGTAATTCTGTTAACTGTTTACCTACCAGTATATCATATCCAAGTTATTTGTAGCCTATACTAGGAACCTATTTGGTTATATATAGCATCAAACATACTAATAGATTTCCAAATTTAAAAGTTCCTTTCTTGTCCTTCTTAATCTTGCCTAAGTTGTTAATTAATTCATCCTTCAACCACTCACATACATCAATCTTTGCATTATTCGTGACCATATCATAAGCACTCTTAATACATAAACCTGAAACTGAATTGAGTCTATTTGCATGAGTAGCTTTATATCCTAATATCATGCTGATAAATCTCACAAGAATATCTGTTACATCATTTACTCTTAAGGACCTTCTGTCGGATGTGGCACCAGTTAACTGAGTAACTAGGTCACTGGAAACCTTCTTAGGTTTGTCTGGCCTTTTACTAGTGGTTGGTAACCTTGTGACAACTTTCATAGCTTCCTTAGTGATTTTGTGAATTGCATCTAACCAGAAAAATTCACCATGTACCTTGCTTAAGACTATCCTAATCACATCCTTGGGAAATTCAGGAATGCTAAGGATCTCTGTAAATCCTAGGGTTTCAATGATCTTGTGTTCATCTTTTACATTGCCAGATTCATCACATATGATAGTTTTAAACATGGTTTTAATCTCTTCATCTCCTGGTTCCTCGATGTTACAACGAATGTAAATTCTAGAGTCTTCAGCATAAACAACTCCCTTAGGAATTTGAGAAAAAGAACCTAAGGTATCATCTTTCTTTGCTATCTCAGGAACTAATTGAAATACGGGCCTAGGTCTTTTTATAACTTTGACAATAGTAGGGTTTGCTATATATTCAATTGCAGAGGTGGACGCCATGATAAAATACCTTTTACTACCTTTAGGATGGATGATTGCTTGAAGTGTTCTTTCCTCTTGCTCGAAATGCTTTAGCTTAGAATCTTCACACTCTTCATAGGTTTGAAATCTCGATGAAATGAAATGGAGCCAAAACCTCAAATTTATAGTGTCTTTTCACCATCTACCACATTAAATGCATGTTGGTTAAGTATTCACTTAACATTGTCTTCCGGTAATAAGTAATTTCCAATTTCTCATCTCTAACCGAGGGAATAATAAGACATGTGTCATTAGATTTCCAAACCCTCAAGGAAACTTTCTTCAATTAGATGAAGAACTTCCTACTAGTGGAGCACTGCTCTATCCTACTGGTGAAGCATCACTCTGTCTTGTTGGTGAAGCATTGACTAGTTCTACCAGTGAAGGAGTATTCCCAATATTTAGATCAGCTTTTCTAATCCATTATTTTGAGAATTCTTGTTTAACCTCTTCAACCTTTTCTTTACCTTTCAAGCTAGAACTTTTGTTGTCTATCAGTGATCCTTCACTTCTACAGAACTTAGCAATATGCCCAATCTTGTTACATGCATAACAAGTTACATTATTTTTCTGAATAGCTTTTCCATAACCTATGTCGGTTTGTGTTCTGCATTGATTAGATAAATGTCCAAATCTTCCACAAATATAACATCTCACATTCATTCTGCAGTTTTCAAAATTGTGACCTACTTTTTTACATTTAGAACATTGACCGATGGGTGTGTTGATATTCTAATAATTTCTAGAGCTACTTTCATTTTCTCTATGACCATACTTATTATAGTTAAAGCATTTTCCATTGAATTTATAAGCATTAGGTTGTCTTACCGGTTTGCTATGATCCTGAGTATTTGCAGTACTGGAGCTTTCACCAACTTCAAAGCCAATTCCAGAAGTGTCACCTTTAGGTTTTTGATTCTTTGACAAGGTGCCAAGTTCCTTTGAGCTTTTCTTGAATTTTTCTTTATGTTGATTTGCAGTTTCTAGTTCTCTTTCTAAGACCTCTTTATGTCTCATCAGTTCATTGGAGTCATTCTGAGTGTGCATCAGATTTGTCTTCAACATGTCATTTTCATAGCTAAGTCTTGTGTTCTCATTTGCTGCATCTCTTAGTCTTCTAGTCAATTCTTCTTCATTCTTCTTCCTATCCTCAATCTCTTTACAAAATCTCATAGTCATATCCTACATCTCATTCTTTGTTGTCATGTTCTCTTGTTTCATCTTGCTTATCATATCATTAAGTGATTCCTTTTCATCATTCTCATTTTGCAATTTTTCACAAAGTTCTCTTCTCTTATTTCTTGCAATAGTAAGATTCTCTTGAAGTGCTTGAATGATATCCTGAGCTGCCCTTAAATCATCTTCTAGTTTGATATTTTTCAATTTCTCTACATCATAGTTTGAAAGAGCTCCTTCAAGTTGCTTCATCAAATTTTCCATCTTTACCGGTGTCAAGATCTTTCTCAAGCTATTAGGCTTCTGAAAATAGAGGACCAAGCTCTGATACCAATTGTTAGGATTCCCACAGATACTGAGAGGGGTGGGTGAATCAGTATCTAACTAGTGTACAAAATTTCTTATCTTAAAACATGCAGAATATATTATAATAGTGTATCAGTTTGCAAGAAATAATGCAATAAATAGAATTAAAAACATCCACATGAAAAGCACATCATGAAACAAGGATCTAATGAGGAAACCTAGTGTGGGAAAAACCTTGGTGGGATTTGTGACCCACAATATCCACTTACTGGCCAATAAGAGAATATTACTTACAATAGGGGCCTGCACATGCAGGAAGGCCAACTGCCTAGATCTCACTACTCAGTGGGAAGTCTCACTAACTTACAATGTGGATTGTACAAATCCAATATCTTGTACTACTTTACAATAGCACCTATAATGCCTGATTCAGTACCGGTTACTGCTCTACTTCTTACATAAACCCTTTACCTTATATTTCGCATAATAGGTCTTCCTTAATATTTCGCATACATCACTTCCTTCACTTTTTTTTTCTTTCTATCAAAATGTCTACAATGATCTCTTTTATATATAAGAGTCATTTTACAACATGCCAAGTCGGCTTACAAAGTTTTTACAATAATAAAAAAAATTTAATATAACAAAATCCTATCGGCCTCTGTGCCGGTATACTTCCTTTCTCTGTGTCGGTGTCGGTGTAGAGTTTGATCATTGATGCCGGTGCACTAACTTGCCAGTGCCATATGATTGTAAGGTTTCCATCAATGAAAAAACCTTCAATCACATACAACGTCTCATTGGAGTGTGCATATATGCCAACAAATAGATCTTGTTAGGAGATAAGTCTGATTAAAGACTACCTTGTGAGAGGATTTTAGATCCATAGTTGTGAGCCACCTTGTTAGAGGATTTACAAAGGCTTTTCTAGGCCTACCTGGTTAAGAGTTATAGACTTTTCGAAGATGTGAGTAATCAACATGTGAGTGATCTAAATACTAGCACATTATGCTTGGTTAGATCCTTGATAGCTCATTGTTAATGCATTTCAGCATTACTTCAGTCTTCAATATCTTCACACTCTATTTCTTCACATAGACCTAATCTAATTTTGTGATCGCACATGCAAAAATTCATCAACCACACAAAAACACTAACACCTTCTAAAACCCTAGACATGATGTCCTTATAAAGGAATCTGATTTTATGTCGGTCCAATAGGATTACATTGCAAGTTTCTAGGTTTAGTGCATCTAGACACATTTGGTAACACAACACAAAATCACCACCAAAGTGTCAGTGGATGATAACTCATCACAAAAATAATACTAGTTGGTAACTCGTCACAGAGTAATATCGGTTCATACATTTACCTATTACCAGTTCACAGGTTTTACCGATTACTGGTTTTCCAAAATGAATATTGGGAAAAATGATAACTGTCACTTCAGTTCCTTCGTACCGCTTGAGATCCTCGAACTGCTTGAGGTCTTCATACCACTTGGGATCGGTAGACACTTTCTGCAAAAACCGATAGCCTAAAGGCTATAATACATAATACCGATTTGGAACAAATATCGGTTGAGCATAACTCATACATACAAAAAGTGATCTCAAAGAAAGTGTGTGTCCATCAATGACAATCACAACAATATCATCAAAAATGCCAACAATAGAGTGTACCAATCAAGCCATATGAACAATGTCTCGAGTGGTGCTATCCATCTAGCTTACCAGATCATCAAAGATGATACAACATACAACATTTGTGAGATGATAAGGAGTCAATTCTTGGTGAACATGGACCGAATTAAGAAGGAAAAAAAGAAATCATTCAAGTATGGTTCACTATTGGTATGTACCTTCTTCTATGTGCAAAATTTATTTCCCAATAAGGGAAATGTAGTGTGGTCTACAGATAAACCTATCACACTTCAGTTAGGTCAAATGATTAGAGATTTAGGTGATAAGTTTAGAGAGACAATGTGGGGTTATTTTAAAGAATTTCAAACTAGAATGCATCAAAGAGAAAGAATCCCAACCAGTATAGTTCAAAAATACAAGGAGATTGTTTGCTTTCTTGTTGATACTAATTGTTGCATCATTCAAGCGGTTGAACCTATAACTTTCTGGGTACACGCTATGGGTTATGAGATTGGGGTAGAAATTGCCAAACTATAGGCAAACATGTTACTGTCTAAACCAGTAGATATAAAAGATAAGAGATTTGGAACTTATGAGGATGCAAGCTCCAAAATTAAGAAGGAACTCAAAGAGCCTATCATTTAAAAGAAAGTTAGGAAAATGATTGACACCTTAGATAAGAAATATGGAGGTAAAGCATCCAGTGCCGCTACTTCCACCAGTACAAGTGAGCAAACAGGAGAAAAATCAAGCAAAAATGAAGAGCAAACAGATGAAAAGAAGAAAATGTCCAAGACAAGATCCAATGGTACTACATCTAGCAAACCGCAAGCATATATGAAAGAAGAGGACTCAGATACTCCTTCATCTTCCCAAGGTAGAAGTGGACCTGTACGAGTCACATATGCAAGAAAGAAAAAGAGTGAAAGGTCAATTGACACAAAGGCAAAGAAGAAGCACAAGAAAGACGAAAAGGAGGATGATAACTCTGACACTCAATCCAATGTGTTAATTAAAGAAGTCAGAAGTGGTAAGAGTGTAGCTCTGAATGTTGATGAATTAGTCCATGGGATTAAAGAATATGGATGTCTAGCTGGTGTTGGGAGAAAGTATCCCCTCTGCAATGAGGAAAACAAAAGAAAAATTGAAGATTCACCCATCTGGAACTTACATAATTTCCGCAAAACCCCCAGTGAACTACATGGATTAATTTCATCAGATTTACAAAATCTCATTGAAGGGAGATGGAAAACTACCTTGGCAATTATGAAGGAACACATAATAAAGGCACTCATGGAAGTGCAACATGAAATGGATTATAATCAAGCAACTTTGGTGGCTAAAGCATGTGTACAACATTTAAAAATAAGGAACAAAATAGGGAGAGTGGCCATAGGAGACATTCAAGGTGTACATGATGAGGGTGTTGACATATGGAAAATAATTTTGAGCCAGCAAAAGGAAGTTGAGGAGGAAATAGAAAAAGAATTGAAATAAGGACAAGATACAACTGCTCAAGAAAAGAGAAAAGGAAAAGATAAGGACACCACTGATGGGTTTGATGAATTTTTTGGTTGAAGATATCTGACAAAGGATGTAGAGCCACCGGTTGAGCAAAAATCAACAGTTGAAACTATTGATATTAATGATACATCGGCAAAGAGAACTAATCAAACCAAGCATCCTGATGATGATGAAGTTACAATTGAGGGCATCCCTTATGAGGAAAAACCTCAAAGGCATCTGGTGACAATAAATATTCCCACAACAAATGTTGGCATATGCACACTCCAATGAGACATTGTATGTGATTGAAGGTTTTGTCATTGATGGCAACCTTGCAATCCTATGGCACCGGCAAAGACATTATACTGGCATCAGCAAATCACACTCTACACTGGCACTCAGGACACCGGCACCGGCACAAAGAAAGGAAGTATACCGGTAGAGAGGCCGACATGATTTTGTTAGATTATATTTTGTGTATTATTGTAAAAACTTTGTAAGCCGACTTGGCAAATTGTAAAATGACTCTTATATATAAAAGAGATCATTGTAGACATTTAGGGAGAGAGGTGTAAGTGATAAGGAAAAATATTAGGCAGACCTATTATGTGAAATATAGGCTAAAGGGTTTATGTAAGAAGCAGAGCAGCAACCGATACTGGATTAGGCATTATAGATGCTATTGTAAAGTAGTACAAGATATTGGATTTGTATAATCCTCATTGTAAGTCAGTGAGACTTCCCATTGAGCAATGAGCTCTAGGCAATTGGCCTTCCTACATGTGCAGGCCCCTATTGTAAGTAATATTCTCTTATTGTCCAGTGAGTGAATATTGTGGGTCACAAATCCCACCAAGGTTTTTCCCATACTAGGTTTCCTCGTTAAAACCTTGTGTTATGGTGTGCTTTTCATGTGGATGTTCTTAATTCTGTTTATTGCATTATTTCTTGCATATCAGTACACTGTTATAATATGTTTTGCATGTTTTAAGTTAAGAAATTCTACAAACCGGTTAGATATTGATTCACCCCCCCTCTCAGTATCTGTGGGATTCCTAACAATTGGTATCGGAGCTTGGTCCTCTATTTTTAGAAGCCTAACAACTTGAGGAAGATCTTGACACTGGTAAAGATGGAAAATTTGATGAAGCAACTTGAAGGAGCTCTTTCAGACTATGATGTAGAGAAATTGAAAAATATCAAACTAGAAGATGATTTAAGGGCATCTCAGGATATCATTCAAGCACTTCAAGAGAATCTTACTATTGCAAGAAATAAGAGAAGAGAACTTTGTGAAAAATTGCAAAATGAGAATGATGAAAAGGAATCACTTAATGATATGATAAGCAAGCTGAAACAAGAGAACATGACAACAAAGAATGAGATGCAGGATATGACTATGAGATTTTGTAAAGAGATTGAGGATAGGAAGAAGAATGAAGAAGAATTGACTAGAAGATTAAGTGATGCAGCAAATGAGAACACAAGACTTAGCTATGAAAATGACATGTCGAAGACAGATCTGATGCATACTCAGAATGAATCAAATGAACTGATGAGACAAAAAGAAGTCTTAGAAAGAGAACTAGAAACTGCAAATCAACATAAAGAAAAATTCAAGGAAAGCTCAGAGGAACTTGGCACCTTGCTGAAGAATCAAAAAACTAAAGGTGACACTTCTAGAATTGGCTTTGAAGTTGGTAAAAGCTCTGGTACTGCAAATACTGAGGATCACAGCAAACCGGTAAGACAACCTAATGCTTATAAATTCAATGGAAAATGCTTTAACTATAATAAGTATGGTCATAGAGCAAATGAAAGTATCTCTAGAAATTATTAGAATATCAACACACCCATCGGTCAATGTTCTAAATGCAACAAAGTAGGTCACAATTTTGAAAACTACAGAATGAATGTGAGATGTTATATTTGTGGAAGATTTGGACATTTATCTAATCAATGTAGAACACAAACTGACATAGGTTATGGAAAAGCTATTCAGAAAAATAATGTAACTTGTTATGCATGTAACAAGATTGGGCATATTGCTAAGTTCTGTAGAAGTAAAGGATCACCGGTAGACAACAAAAGTTCTAGCTTGAAAGGTAAAGAAAAGGTTGAAGAGGTTAAGCAAGAATTCTCAAGCAATGGATTAGAAAAGCTAATCTAAATATTGGGAATACTCCTTCACTAGTAGAACCAGTCAATGCTTCATCGACAGGACAGAGTGATGCTTCACCGGCAGGACAGAGAGATGCTCCACCGGCAGGAAGTTCTTCATCTAATTGAAGAAAGTTTCCTTGAGGGTTTGGCAATCTAATGACACATGTGCTATTATTCCCTCGGTTAGAGATGAGAAGTTGGAAATTACTTATTACCGGCAGACAATGTTAAGTGAATACTTAACCAACATGCATTAATTGTGGTAGATGGCAAAAAGACACTATAAAATTGAGGTTTTGGCTCCATTCCATTTCACCGAGATTTCAAACCTATGAAGAGCGCGAAGATTCCAAGCTAAGGCATTTCAAGCAAGAGGAAAGAACACTCCATGCAATCATCCATCCTAAAGGCAGTAAAAGGTATTTTATCATAGCATCCACCTCTGCAATTGAATATATAGCAAACCCTGTTGGCATTATGTGAACCGGCATGAAGACATAATGATATTGTATGTTGTCATTGATGTCATTATGAGACATGGTGTGAACCGGCACATGTGATAGGTGAAAAGAGAGAGGAACTAGCATATGTATGAACCGGTTTATATGCCAAACTAAAGCGGCATATTTGTTCAAGATGAATCGACATGCAGTTACAGGAACTAGCACATGGAAGCATTGTGACACTACCGGTTGGTAGGTAGTTTACATTCAGGATTTTCAGTTGGAGCACCTCAAGCCTATGTGACTCAATCGGTGATCTTTGTGTGATGATTTAGCAGTATAATGGAGAATAGATCGTGTTGCCATGTAAGCTTTGTGCATGTGAAGGATCTAGAATGAAGAAGACTATTCCTATTTACCTCAGGAATGTGCAAAGTCTGTCAAACGGTGATAATGCATGATGGGTCATTAGACACCATGAAATCGGTGGAAAATGGATGATGGAGAATGTCTTGAGATTGATTCAAGATTGTTGCATTTAATACAGTATGATTCAATAGTTAGGATTGAACCGCTTGAATTGTTTAACCCAACAGATTTAGGGTTTAGGGTTTTTGCTATAGACTTGTTTGTTTCCTATAAGGTCGATGTTGTGTTTCTTTCTAAGGTTGTTGGAAAAAGTTGTGAGTGTGTATCCAAGGGAAGAGATACATGATTCTTTCCAGGCCAAAGGAGAAAAGAGATACCTACAAAGTAAATGTGCAGAAGGAGAAGAGGAGCCAAAATGGATCTGCATTAGCATTGAGTGTTGTTATCAGATCACTGTAATTCCTGTTGATCTCTAACCACTTCAACAGTTGTGAAATCCCCTAACAGGGTAGCCTTAACTGGCTTGATGCAAAATTCCCTAACAAGGTGGTCTTAATAGGCTTGATTCAAATCCCTTAACCGGGTAACTTGAGGTTAATGAGTTCTGAGAAGCTACAGAGCTCAGGAGATCCTTTAGCTATTGAGTTCAAGAAATCCTCTAACAAGGTAACCCTAACCAGATTTAATCCTTAACCAGGTATTATAGCCATCCCTTAATTGAGTGATCCCTAACAGGATCAGTTCCTAGCAGAACCTATTGTAATGTCTTTATCCAGACTAGGCTCCTAACAGAGCAGACTTCAAAAGAGTTCAAAAGCAGCTTGTGGGTATTCATCCCCACTATGGTTTTTCCCAATTGAGTTTCCATGTGAAAAAATATGTGTGTCATGTGTGATGCTTTGTTATTACCTATTGAGCATATGATGGTTTTGTGTTTTATGCCTGTCTATAAAGCATACTGAACTAACTATTGTGACGATCAGAGGATAGTTTACCTGTTCATGCATTAGGGTGAAATGGTAGTGTTGTTTTGAATTAAATGAAAAGCTAAGTGTTCAACCAGTCAATGCTTGTTTTAGATACTCTTGGCTTTACCAGTTGCAGTTTGTGTTGAATAGGTATTCCTGTTTGCTAGTCGTTTGGAGTATTTGCTATCAAACCGGTTTTGGCCTGTATTTGTGTTTGTACTGATTCACCCCCCCCTCTTAGTACCGGTTTGGTACTAATGGTTCATCATTGAGTTATCAAACCCTATTGTTGTTGAAGTTATAAAAAGACCTAGGCCCATATTTTAGTTAGTTCCTGAGGTAGAAAAGAAAGATGATACCTTAGGTGCTTTGTCTCAAATTCCTAAGGGAGTTGTTTATGCTGAAGACCCTAGAATTTACATCCACTGCTACATTGAGGAACTAGGAGATGAAGAGAATAAAACCATGTTTAAAATTGTGATATGTGATGAATCCGGAAATATAAAAGATGAACACAAGATCATTGAGACCCTAGGATTCACAGAGATCCTTAGCATTCCTAAATTCCCCAAGGATGTGATTAGGATAGTCTTAAGAAAGGTACATGGTGAATTTTTCTAGTTAGATGCAATCCACAAAATCACTAAGGAAGCTATGAAAGCTGTCACAGGGTTACTGACCACCGATAAAAGGATAGATAAAACTAAGAAGGTATCCAATGATCTAGTTACAAACCTAACTAGTGCAACATTCAACAAAAGGTCCCTAAGAGTTAATGATGTAACTGACATTAATGTGAGATTTATCAGCATGATATTAGGATATAAAGCTACTCATGCAAATAGACTCAATTCAGTTTCAGGTTTATGCATTAAGAGTGCTTATGATATGGTCATAGATAATGGAAAGATTGATATATATGAGTGGTTAAAGGATGAATTAATTGACAACCTTGGAAAGATTAAGAAGGACAAAAAAGGAACTTTCAGGTTTGGAAATTTGTTAGTATGTCTAATGCTACATATAATGAAACAGGTTCCTGGTATAGGCTACAAAGAACTTGGATATGATATACCGGTAGGTAAATAGTTAACAGAACTATTCAATAACATGGGAGAAGAGAAGGAAAACAATATTCATGACTTCTTTCAAGCATTAAAAGCCAAAATGAAGAAAATAATCGGGTTATCACAAAATATTGTTGACAAATACAAAGATGAAATATGCTTTGTAATCAAGAAGGATGAAATCTGGATGGAAGCAGTCATCCCTAGGACAGTTTGGGTAATTGAGATGGGCTATGAAATAGATGATCATATAATTGAAACAAATGCTAAAGCACTTCTGGAAGCCCCCAGAGAACCTAAGGAAGAAATATTTGGTAGTGCAAAAACTATTGAAAGCCAAATAAAATCAAAGAAAAGAGTGAAAAAGGTTGAGGCAGTTGTAAGGAAAGGTTCCAAACAAGCAAAAGCCATCAAAGAAGATGTGTTGAAGAAAACTGGTATAACAGAGGATGAGTTAGTAGCTCCACAACCTGAAACTCACCTATCACTAGTAGGTACTTCTTCGGAGAGTGATATGCCTACAACTTTCAAAAGAGTTGTAAGGCAAAGAGATCCCTCACTGGCAACCACACCCTCACCTAGGAGGACAAGACAAAAACAACAAGCAATAAGATCTCTGGTAAGAAAGGCTACACCAAAGAAGAAGAAACTGACACCCAAAAAGAAAAAGAGGACAAACAAAGAATTGGCCCCTCTTGATATTGTAGACACCTAAAAATGGTCAACGCTTGCGGAGTCATACTTTAACATTTGCGCATTGCCTCATTTTAGGTTTTTGTGCCACATTAACATTTCTCCTATGTTTTGCACTTGGTCTTTATCATTTGTGAGCATCGAGTCATTCTTCTACATTCTTCATTCATCTCGCCTCTCAAATTTGGTCTTGTCAACAACAATCTTCAGTCATGATTTTGATCGATCTTTTCCTATTGCATCAATGTGCGTGCTTATTTGTCATCATTTTGGACATCGTCAATCCTAATTAGGGTTTTGTCCTCTTGTCAATCTTGCGATCGATTTGTCATCGATCATTGTCCTCTTGTCAATCTTGTCATTTTGCCATCGATTTATCATCAATCCTTATCATTTCAATCTTGTCATTTAATGATCGATTTGTCATCGGTCGTTGTCATGTTCGATCTTGTCATTTTGTGATCGATTTGTCATCGATCATGGTCATTTTCAATATTGTCATTTTGCAATCTATTTTGTCATCAATCCTTGTCTTTTTGTCAATCTTGTCATTTCACGATCGATTTGTCATCGATCGTCGTCCTTCTCAATTGTGTCAATTTGGATCAATTTGTCATTGTTCCTCGTCAATTGGTGCATTTTCTCAATCAAATCATTTTATCACATTGGTCATTTATCAAATCATGATCGATATCAATTATCTTTCATCAAGACCTAATTGTCATTCTCGCATTGCTAATTCATCTTCTAGGGCTTCATGATTTAATCATTTAACCTTGTGTGTCATTTCTTCCTCTAGGATTAATAAATTATTTATTTATCCTAAGTCTTCTCATCACAATTAAATGTTCATTTAATTGGATAATTATTCCTCTTTTTGTGAATTAATTAATAAATGACAAATTATTAATTAATTTACCTAATTCTTAATTTCTAATTTTCCTCTTTTCCTAATTTTCTAATTTCTAATTCCTAATTTCTATTCCCTCCTATTTCATCTCCTAATTCCATGGGAATGACATTTCAATTTGTCATAATTTGTCATAATTGACAATCAATCAATTTTTGACATACAAGTTTGTCATAATTTGCAATAAATCATCAATCAACAAATTTTGCATAGAAGGTGCATAATTTGTCATAAATTGTCATAATTGACATAATTGATTTGCAATTTCCATTTGAATTGAATCATGCTAATCTTGTCTTTTCTCCAATTCTTCTATAAATTGGATGAATTTCTTCAATCAAACCCCTAATCAGATTATCGAATTTATGATCACTTTGTCAAATCACGCTTCGAGTATTCTTGTGCCAATGTCAATCTTGCTTTCACATTAGGTTTATGCACTTGAAGGTGAGATCCACAACAACACTATTTGGAGAAGAAAGAAGGACAATGGAGCTGCATGAAGGAAGCATTTAGATCTACATTTGGTTTGCATAATCTTTTTGAATGTTTCAATTTTCATGTCTTTATTGAGTGTGTTTAGGATAGATCATTGCAATGAGCTTTCGTGATTGAGCTAATGACTAATGTTTTGATACTTGCTTTGATGATTTCCAATTTCCTAGCTACATTAATTGGTGAACCCGATGTGAACACTAACCATTTAACCCCTTTATTGTGTTTTTGAGTGCTTTTGAGTTGATTTGTAGGCCAAAAACCCAAAAACAGGGTAGTGCAGGGCTTTATGGAGACTTCTGCACCTGTGTAAGACAACCTACGCCTGTGTCAAGCAACTTGTGCCTGTGTTGAAGACATTCTGTGCCTGTCTCATGACTTCTGCACCTATGTCATGACTTCTGCGCCTATGTAAAGTCTAGAACAGAGGTAAAAATGCAGTGTTTTACTTGAAAATTGTTTGTTTTTGCATTCTATTTGTGGCTTTTTGGTTTTTGGTACTAATTCTCTATGCAGAACCTTGGCATACACATGGCAAAGAGAAACAAATGAAACTACTAACATGTTTTTCTACAGGTTCGATAGTCAAAGACTAAACATATCAAACTTCTGACTTGGGTTTTGCAGGTTGCCTTGGACTACAACTAAACTTTGTGTTTGCAATTAATGTCTAGGCACCTAGTGATTTCTAAATAGGATGGAATGAATCTATGCTTGATTTGATTGTTGAGTTTGACATTGGAGTAGAAGAGTATGCTCTCATCCTTCTTAGGGTGATCAGAAATCCAGATCTTCAATACCATGCTCATGTCTTTGATTGTGTGTCACCTTTAGAGGGCCTGCCTTCTCGACCATTTGCTTTTGCAAGCAAGTGATAATCATGAGAAGGGAATGAACCAAAGTGAGTATGGCTAGAATACCTTGGCATTCTAACTCACTATCAAAAAATACCTGATGGGCGAAAGCTTTGAAGGAAGGGTTACGTGGGAATTGCAATTACTTGGGAAGTGACGACCCTTGAACTCTTTCTCATATCAACATCTAAGTAGGACTTCACGGTCTAAATCATGCTTGTGCGACTACATTTGTTTGGTATCTTGATGGGCTTAATGTCTCAATCATGCTTGCGTGACATCAAGGAGTAACACTTAACAGAAATCCTTACTAAACACCTTGTTTTTAGAAGCCAAAAAACCCTTCTAGTTGCTTGAGAAGGACAAGTTTGGATACTTGGAAGAGATACTAAGTTCACCATGGGGAGATTTCCATGGGGACTGATGCTTGGCTACCCTGAGAAGTGAGTGCCGTGGAGGGGAGCCCGTGGGGTCAAGCATCTATGTATTCTCCTTGAATCTCATAACAAGTCTACCTCTCAAGTACCTAATGTCCTTGCCTACCATAAGAAATGTGTGAATGAGCATGATTGTATTGAGTCTAAGTTGAAATATCTTGTCTTCTTTGTTTTTCAAAAGTTGAATTGCATATCATTTCGAAAACAAGGCAAATTGATTCAAAACAAGGTTAAACACAAGAACATTTCATTCAACAAACTTCAAAACACCTTCAAACATGGTTGTCAAACATTTTTCAAAATCTTGTCTCAACATTCATGTCACTTAGATTTAGGTTCATCCTAGGTTTGCATTTTGCAAATTCATTGTCAATTACCAAGGTTAAGTTTCACCTAGGTCATACTCCTTTGCATGTCAATAAGGGTCATCCATTTTGCATGTGTCCTCTTGCATTAGAGTAATACCATTTCATAATTCAAACTTAGGTTGACAATGTCATACATTTGCATTTGCATACCCTAGGTTTCTTCATTAAGCTTAGGTCATTATCATATCATATTAGGGTCACTTGCATAGTAATTGTCCCTTAGCATATAGTGTCAAAACTAGGTTTTGTCATACTTGAGTAATCCAAATCTTTGATAAACCCTAAGTCATTGTTAGGAGGTCTAGACCTTATCAAACCTTTGTCTTTTGTCATCAATGTCATTCGGTCAAACCTAGCTTAGTATCCAAGCATATAGGGGAGACATTGTCATTTTGTCCTTTTGTCACTTGGTCCTTTTGTCCTTTGAGGTCTAGACATCATTTCAATTTCCTAAGGGTCTCTTTTTAGATTTGCATTCCAAAAAGTTTGTCAAAATCTTGAAAAACAACCAAAAACATAGGTTGCACTCTTGCCATAGATTGCATTTTCATCTATTTAGTTTGCATTTAGTTGCATATCATACATTATCCTTGAAAAATTCCAAAAATATTGCATTTGCATAGTGACATGTCTATTGAAACAAGGTTCCAAGCACTAATGATGCAACAAAGTTTGACATATCAACCGACAATGCAATCACAATTCTATCCAACCCAACAACAAAGCAATATCGATCAAACTCTTTATCATGAAACAAGTCTCCAAATACAAAAACTAGAGGAGAAACTAGCTCAAGAAGAAGAGATATTGGAACAAAGAGTGAAAAACATTGAGAAGAATAGATCACAAATGTCCAAAGTGTTTCAAAAATTTCCAAGTCAAAATCTGAAGATTGAGCCAATTGATGTAAGATCTCTTCTTGAACGATCAGACATACCAGCTCTCCTCTCCCAAATAGAGATGATGAAACAATTTCAAGAAAAGAGCCAACAACATTATGTGCCTTCACATCAAGAACAAGAAGGTGTTTACTATCAATCAGATTTTCAACCATCACAACCAATGGTTCAACCAATTGTCCAACATATTCAACCAACACAACCAATGGTCCAATTTCAACAATATGTCCAACCAACTATACAATGTCAACAAATAGTTCAACCAATGGTGGAATATCAATGTCAACAACCACAACCAAACATTCAAAGAAAAAGGTTGCAACACACACCAAGCCAAATTTTGAACATGTCAAAACAAATTTGATCAACATCTAGTTCGAAATCAAAACATGACATTAGACCAAAACCAAATTCTTTCCAAACAAGTTCAAATTCCAGATACAACCATGTCAAAACATCGAAAGAAAGGTGGCTTTATTGCAATGCTCTTAAGGAAACTACCAAGTGAGTTCTTTGAGGAAGATCAAGATAATACACTTATGTCTAGCAATGCCTCATCCCCTCACAAGAAAATTGACTCTCCAGTGGCATCTATCCCTACACCTTTAGAAGTTTCCCAAGAACCTTCGATATTGTCCTCATCAAACAATACACCCAAGGATGAAATTATCCAAGAGCTATCCATAATTGATTGCCAAGATAAACCAATTCATGATGCACATCCTTGTCATGTTTTAGAAATACAAGACCCAATGCAACCATGCACTTTATTGCCATTACCTATTTTAGAGGACCCCATTCGAAGTCCCTCTTCCTCATGTTCAGGAATTGATTCCTTGCCAGAATCCATCACAAATGTTCAAAGTGCATTTCCTTCATGCCAAAACATTAATTCCTTGTCAGAATCCCCTATGCATATCAAAAGTCCAACCTCATGTCAAGAGGATAATTTAGAGCATGAAGAAATGAGTCCTAAAGAAAATCAAGATCAAGATCCCAAAACCTTATCATCCCATCCAATTGTGGACCAAGACCCCATGTTCCTAGACACTCATGATGATTCCCCTATTCTTGTCCATCCTATCCAAAGTCCTATTGACACTCCATTCCTTGAGCAAGATCAAGATATCCTAGTCCATCCAATCCCAAATGATCCCCTTCCATTTCATGAACACAATGTCCTTTCAAATCCCATTGACATTCCACTTCCTGAGAAAGATCAAGATATCCTTTCCATCCTTTATGATGATCCCATTGAAAGTCAAGAGCAAAGAAACTTTAAAGAGGATTCCAATGATCTTCCTCCTTGTCAAGATCAAACTATTCCTTTAAATCCTCCACAAGAACCATTTGTTCCTCCATCTCCTTGTCTTAATCCAGCATATCCACTCCAAGATCATATTTCTTGTGATGATCCCATTATTCCTCCCATTCCATCTCTTGAAGAGCCTGTCATTGAACCATGTCCACAACATGATCCTAATCTCCTTCATGATTCTAATGTGTCAGTGCAAGATGTTCATGAACCCTCGACATGCATAATGGGTTCTTCCACTTTGGTCCAATCCGATCCATTTCAAGATTTCATTATTTCTCTCATATCATATCCACCTCATAATGGACTCGTGTCTTCTTCCCAAAGAAAAGAGTATCCTACAAGTCAAGATATTCATAAAGGAAAAGGAGTAGACCTTCATGAGCAAGAACCCCTCCATATCAAAGAATATACTAATGGTCATGGCTACAAAGCTCACACTCAAGGTGCTGGTATCCCTTCAAAGTCAAAATCCAAATGTCCACCTTCCCCATCATTGCTTCCATCCATTCTAGGTCCCTATATCCCTCCATCTTCTATGCAACATTAGCAAATGCACACATCCTTGAGTAAATTCCATCCATCCAAAAGAACTCCATTTCATTCATATCCATCCATGCATTCCTTTCCCCCTCCAAGCAATTTGGATGCCAAGTATAAAAGTCATAAGTCTAGCAATCCACATGTATTCAAGGATCAACATGTCCAATATAATCAACATGTCAAAACAAAGAACAATATGATATATAAAGAAAAAGAAATATCCAAAAGGCCACAAAGGCCCATTGAGCAAAATAAAGCAAAGTTAAAATGTATATGGGTTCCTAAATCCCTTTTGCAAGCAATGCACTCCAAGGAACCACAAAAGCATGAAAAATCAAAAACCATGTGGATCCCAAAGCATCCTCTTGAAGCACAAAAAGAAAAATCCAACTTGGCATCCAAAATTGCTATTCCTCCATCCAAACCTTCCAAGTTTGTTCCTCCATCACTTTCTTCATCTGTTTTGGGCCCTTATGTCTCAAAATCCCAAGCCTTTCCTCTATCAAAATCTCAATATCCAAAATACATTTTTCCTCCATCAGTCCATCACCCCTCAAGGTGTGTGCCAATGTCGATCTTGCCTTCATTTCCATCCACTGAAGCCCAATTCTTCCAATACCCTATCCATTACCCAATTCATATTTTCCATCATTCGATCCCTCTGGTCCAATCCTTTGCATAAATCCTTGCCTTAGTTTCATCTCATTTTCCATGTCCTTATCCTACCAACGTCTTTGAGTATACTTTTAAAGGTCATGGTCCATTTATTTCGAGGCTACTATCCAAAAAAAAGAGATGCTTGAGGACTTCTTCCATCCTCTATCATGTGTCCATCTTCTCTTGAAAGAGCAAAAAATTACAAAAAAAAATGAGAAAAAGAAAATACAAAAAAAAAGATAAAAGAAAAAAAGTAAAGCAAAAAAAATTCATCCACTAGTGAAAACCTGGCAAACAGGCGCCTTGGGCAAGTACCGTGATGAAAACCTAGCAAACAGGCATCATGCGTAATCTATGAACTCCTTGCACACCACACTTAGGGGCAAGTTTCATCCTTCATATCTTATTTCCCTTCACTATCCTATTGAGCCCTTGTCATTACCCTTCATATACTATTGTCCCTCATGTCCATTTCCTCTTTCCACCTTTGATCTTGACAAGACTGAGGATCATCATGAGCATCATGCATCTTGTTTGCAGCTTTTATTCTATCATAGCTTTTGGTCTTTATCCATTTTCTTATTGCAACCTTTCATCCATATTCCCTAGCTTATTTCAACTTTCTACCAATATCCCTTAGCCAATCCCGACCTTCAGTCCATGTCCCTTATCCATTCTTGGTCTTGCTTATCTTATCCATATCTTATCACTATCCATACACCCTTTTTCATCCCTTGATCTTGATCTGACATAAGGACGCAAAATTTAAACATATTTTTCAAAAACCTCTTGACATGTCCCTCTGCCATGTCACTGCTTTACATTGTCATATCCAGTCTCTTGTCCCATCACGCAATAGCCCTTGAAAATTGCATCCATATTGTCTCCATAATAAAATGCCTTTGTCTTCCCTCTATCCACCAACATTTCAGAAAGCCTATTTATTCACCTGTCATATTCCTTTCCTTGCTAGACACTGGGGGCAAAATCATAAAAAATCACATAATGTCTTGAAAAAATCAAAAAAATTGAAAAATGTCCTGAAATAATCCAAAAAAAATAAAAATTGAAAAATGTCCTGAGAAAATCCCTAAAAAGTCATAAAAAAATTTCAAAACATTAAAATCCAAAAACAAGCATTTTGCAATAAATATCCTCTTGGTGCATAAGACAGATCACTAAGCATACATCCAACGACTCGCAATCCAATGCTGTGCTTTAAATGAAATCATGCTTAAATAGATGAACTCTTTCACTCAAACTAGACATTCAAACTGATCAAAATTGTCATATCAATTGAATATCAGTATCACTATCATTTGTCCTTGTCTCTACTATTATGGATCTTATACAGGGTGTGGTATACTCGAAACCAGACTATGTCCTATCTTAGATGGGGTACCGCATTCCCTAAAACCAAACAACATGATTGTCCTATCAATGCTTTCACCTTTTGACAATGAAGATCAAGATGTTTGTTTGATTTGTTGGAATTTGTGCATCTTTCTATTGATTTATCTTCGATCATGCTCCTATGTTGCTCAATGATGTCACTGAGTGATTTAGAGTGACCAGGATGGTTCATGGTCCCTTTCTTTTTTTTGTGATTGTTGTTTGTCTGTGATGTGTCTGTCTTTTGCAAAAAGGGTTGCATTTCAGCTCTAGCCTTCAATGCCATGATGCTACGCATCCGTTTTGCTACATAAAAATAAAGGTTCTCACCTACAAAGTGCATTACTGAAAGCAAGTTTTTCTTCATCTCTAACTATCGTCCGCCTCATTTTCTTCTTACTAACATTTCGTTCATCAGTTCGGATAGTCAGTTCAGTCTAGTGCTTTGATTTCCCCACACACATATGCTGCATCCTACATTCATTGGTTAGTACATTTGCATTACATCAAGCATAGCATCATGCATTTTATCCATTTCATATTATAAATGCATCAAAAATACATAAAAAAAATACATTCATACATGTTCCACAATGGTATATAAATAGTGCATAAGTCATCCATACATGGTAAATCACATAAGTCATAACATATTGCATCTCATCATATCAATGCAAATCATATATCATCATAATATTGGAGTACAAAATTGGACTGTCTATCCTAAGTATGTCTCGCAGGCTGACTACCAAATGTCAAACTACATAATGTCCACTGTTTATCCTAAGGAGCACGTGCCTCTATCACTGGGTGCTCCCTCTATCCTCCTCATCCCTGCCATGTCTTGCGGATGATGTCCCTCCTGGTCCTGGCTGTGGTGGTCTCATAGGTCCACTCACCCCCAAGCTGCTCAATGACCTCTGAGAGCGTGCCCTACTCTCTGTCCTTGATCGTGCTTGATAGGAAGGTGCTCTCTGCTCTGGTGGAACTGCATTCTCATATAGTGTCCTCCAATGGCATATCTCCTCTCTGGTCTCTACCAGCATCTATGCCATCTCCCATGCACTGGCATCCCGAATCGACCCAATATACTCAGTGACTCTCTGTTCCTCTTGCTGTGCCTAAGCAATTGCTGTATCTCGACCCACTGTGAGTCTAGCTATCTCTACTCTGAACTGATCCTGCTATCTCTCTAAAGTCGCAATGTGATCCTACTAACTCGCTATGGTAGCCCTGTACATCTCCATCTCCTCTGTCCTAGCTGTCTCCGGCTCTATAGGTATATCCTGCAATGCCTCATGCTCACCTAAATCTGGCTCATCCTCGTCATCCCCATCCTCATCTCCTTCCTCATCATCCCCATCATCCTCATCCCTGCCCTCATCCTCCTTGTCCTCATCATCTCCCTCCTCCTCTCCTATGAGTGGGAAGTCCTCCTGTCGCCTCGATACTGGAATATCCGGATCTGTCAATGGCACTGGCCGCCATCGTGCAAACCATCCCTCATACTCCTCTGTCATCCCAGCATCCACCACATCTGATTCCCAATCCTACTATCTCTACTATAGCTATGAAAAGTCTGTATATGCTATGTGTGGTTGAATCATACTCCCCCACTGACTCGTCTCTATGTGAGATCGAGCAAAGTGTGCAATCCTCCTAGGTACATCCTGCCTCTCTCTAAACTGTCGTCTAACTCTCTCTGGCAGGTACAACTCAATCACTCTCTGGTGATTCACTAGTTGCCCAATCAAGTACCTCTCCTGTCTACAATACAGTAACTCCTCACTATCATCTGACCATCCTGGACAATCACGATATGGCCTCCATATGAACTCTCTCAATCTGTCTAGCTCATGTTGCCAATATAATATGTATCCAAAAGGACCCTGTCTCAATGCTCCCCCATAGCAGTACACATATGGTCGATGTGGTACTACCTGTCTATCTGTAATCGGTCAACATATGGCTATGTGCTCAAATGCCCATGCCTGTAGCAATGTGACTCCACAGCTCAATGTCTGAACTCCTTGATATGCTATCTGATGCAACTGAAAATACGGCATAGCTAGTACACATGGTCCCCATGCATACACCATCCCCTCTGTTGCCATCCGCTCTAGCACTCTTCCCCATCCAATAGGGAATCCATGTCCTCATCTATCTCCTGCTAGTAGGCATGCTATCACCACTGCTATCACCACGTATCGTCGATCGTACTCTGATGCCATAGCCTCCCAGCCGATCTCCCTCTTGACGATATCCAGATCATTTGCGTCGCACTCAAACAATCTGCACAATGCATCTCTCCCTATCACTGGGTCATACTCTATCATCTCACCATGAATCAAAATGCAGAGAATACGCCATACATCCTCTAGTGTCACAGTCACCTCTCCAGTTGCTAGATGGAATGAGGAAGTCTTTGAATGCCATCGCTCTACCAATGCGGTAAGCAGTCCTATGTTTTCCCTAATCTCGGGCATGAATGTGACATAGTATATCCCAAGTCCTGCTAAGGTATCTCTCTCTGTGCTCTTGAGTCTGTGTCGTAGCATGAAGCAATCTGGTCAGTTCTCCCATGTGATCAATGGATACTGTCGACTCTGCACCACAATTGGGGCATATTTTGTCAGTTTTAGGGTTTGCTCCTATGGTTTTCATTTCCTCATTTTCATGTCCAATCAGGGTGTTTGTCATCTAATCTGACCTATCTTACTCTTATCCCCTTTTTCCGGATCATTTGCATGTCATTTTGACCAAAATTAGGGTTTGCATTGCACAATTGCACCTGTGTCAAGGAACCTACGCCTGTGCTAGGTAACCTACACCTGTGTCTCCCTACACAAGCATAGAAGACCCTACACAAGTGCAGGAGTCCTTTTCTGCATCCCCTGTGGGCCCTGCAATGTCCTGCAAGAAATCAAAATTCATGAAATTGAAAACATGGGTTTTTGAGATCCATACCGCTGCTCCTGCATCATTCGGTCATCTGTATGTGTGTACATGTTCCCCGAGGCGATCTACCATTGTAATGTTTGCCATCTATCTGCAAGTGTCCTTGTCTAGAGCAATCAATCCTCTTCTTTGTCTAGTGCAGATGAGCAATTTTTCACTCTCTTGGCCTCATTTATAGATCTTTGTCAGTGCATAGATGGATGTGCATCCTCTCCATCTTATGTTGGTCACAGTCTTTTGCATCTTAAATTGCTTTTCCTTCATACATCCGTATCTGATTGTCAGTCCGTTCGATCCTATCATTTTTATCGATCAATTGGCCTCTTTTCTGCATGTTTTCAGCCAATTCCGCGAGGGGGCATGCATATGTCATTGTCATTGTCTAGGGCATTTTCATTATTGTTCTTTGAAACAACGCTTAAAATCACATTGTCTCAAAGAGGGGCAAAATGTAGACACCTAAAAATGGTCAACGCTTGCGGAGTCATACTTTAACATTTGCGCATTGCCTCATTTTAGGTTTTTGCATCGCATTAACATTTCTCCTATGTTTCGCACTTGGTCTTTATCATTTTTGAGCATCGATTCATTCTTCTACATTCTTCATTCATCTCGCCTCTCGAATTTGGTCTTGTCGACAACAATCTTCAGTCATGATTTTGATCGATCTTATCCTATTGCATCAATGTGCATGGTTATTTGTCATCATTTTGGACATCGTCAATCCTAATTAGGGTTTTGTCCTCCTGTCAATCTTGCGATCGATTTTTCATCGATCGTTGTCCTCTTGTCAATCTTGTCATTTTGCGAGCGATTTATCATCAATCCTTATCATTTTCAATCTTGTCATTTAATGATCGATTTGTCATTGGTCGTTGTCATGTTCGATCTTGTCATTTTGTGATCGATTTGTCATCGATCATGGTCATTTTCAATATTGTCATTTTGCAATCTATTTTGTCATCAATCCTTGTCTTTTTGTCAATCTTGTCATTTCGCGATCGATGTCATCGATCGTCGTCCTTCTCAATCATGTCAATTTGGATCAATTTGTCATTGTTCCTCGTCAATTGGTGCATTTTCTCAATCAAATCATTTTATCACATTGTTCATTTATCAAATCATGATCGATATCAATTATCTTTCATCAAGACCTAATTGTCATTCTCGTATTGCTAATTCATCTTCTAGGGTTTCATGATTTAATCATTTAACCTTGTGTGTCATTTCTTCCTCTAGGATTAATAAATTATTTATTTATCCTAAGTCTTCTCATCGCAATTAAATGTTCATTTAATTGGCTAATTATTCCTCTTTTTGTGAATTAATTAATAAATGACAAATTATTAATTAATTTACCTAATTCTTAATTTCTAATTTTCCTCTTTTTCTAATTTTCTAATTTCTAATTCCTAATTTCTATTCCCTCCTATTTCATCTCCTAATTCCATGGGAATGACATTTCAATTTGTCATAATTTGTCATAATTGACAATCAATCAATTTTTGACATACAAGTTTGTCATAATTTGTCATAAATCATCAATCAACAAATTTTGCATAGAAGGTGCATAATTTGTCATAAATTGTCATAATTGACATAATTGATTTGCAATTTCCATTTGAATTGAATCATGCTAATCTTGTCTTTTCTCCAATTCTTCTATAAATTGGATGAATTTCTTCAATCAAACCCCTAATTAGATTATCGAATTTATGATCACTTTGTCAAATCACGCTTTGAGTATTCTTGTGCCAATGTCAATCTTGCTTTCACATTATGTTTATGCACTTGAAGGTGAGATCCACAACAAAACTATTTGGAGAAGAAAGAAGGACAATGGAGCCACGTGAAGGAAGCATTTAGATCTACATCTGGTTTGCATAATCTATTTGAATGTTTCAATTTTCATGTCTCTATTGAGTGTGTTTAGGATAGATCATTGCAATGAGCTTTTGTGATTGAGCTAATGACTAATGTTTTGATACTTGCTTTGATGATTTCCGATTTCCTAGCTACAGATATACTACTGAATGAAATTACAGAGGAAGGTAAATTGAAGAATATAGAGAAAATATATGACACTTTAACAGTTGATGAAAAAGAACAAGTTGAAAACAACGTTATATTGCATATGGATATGTATAAGAATTTTTTTATGGAAGTAGTAAATGAAATTCCAGATGAACTATTTAAGAGACTGGAAGCAAGAAGACAAGTAGTAATAGAACTGGACAAGAAAATAAAGATTGAAAAGCTACTTGTTGTATATCTGGTAAATTCACCCAAAGAAATCGATGACCTAATTGCTCAAGCCAACCGGTCAATATTTTCTACTACACACTGACACATTGCTTTAATGGTTGGAAGAGTTAATGAGGTGACTGAGGAAACAGAAAATGGATGGGATATATTCCTAGTTGAAAAAGAAAAACAAGAAGAATACATGAACCCCAAACCTATAAAAGTTTATTAGAAAGATAGAGACAAGGGTAAAGGTAAAGTTGGTGGACCACCTAGTATCAAGGTTAAAGATAACTTACCCCCACCTCCTTTGGTTACTCCACTAGTAAAAGCTACAGAAGATCAACCGGAAGTTGAGAGTATGGATGTAGAGGATGGTAATCCTAATCCTGAAGTCTTATATACAGGGGATGTTGATACTCAAAAGATCAACATTGTGGTAGACAAAGATATAGCTGATAAAACTGAAATGACTAGTGAGCCTCCGGTAGCTGAGCAAACTGAAAACACATAGGAGAAACCAATAGATAACAAAGAGAAAAAGGTAGAGACTTAGACTCAGACTGAGACAATGCAACAAATAGAAAAACAAACAGAGCAAAAGGCTCTGGAACAGGAACAACAACAACAGAAATAGGAACCACAATAGCAACAGCAACAGGAACATAAGGAAATAGTGCCACCAGCAACTGGAGAAGTAGAAAAACCATTTCTTAAGGAAATGTAGAAACAAACATACCTACCAGAGGTCAATACAAGCTTGGTTACTTCCACTGGTGGTACTTAGAATGTTGGTTCATCATCAGGCTACAAATCAACTAATGTGACTGAGGTACTATTAGATTCAATCAAGAAGATAACAGACTGCAGCTCACAAGCTTATAAGGCAATTGATGGTACCATATTAATTATGAAGGTAATTGCTCCTACCTGTAATATAGACAATAAAGATTCTTTAGGACAACTTGATACACTATGTAAATATATCATAGAAAACATTGAGAAAATAAAGGAAGAGACATTGAAGGATAAAGTAGAAATTCTTTGATGAGCAAATAAAAAAGTGTAACAAAGATTTTGACACACTTCTACCAGAATTGTGTAATTTATTAAAAGAGTACAAAACTTTGTACAAAGACACCTAAAAGACAAACCTTTTGACTATAGATATAGACAAGAAGATGAGCAAGGTATAGGATGAGATCAATAAACTTGTAGATAATTTTATTAACTCACCTAATACACTATCAGTTTTTGAGGAGAAGATAACAAATTTTGATGAAGATTTACTTAAATTGGAAAGAGAGAAAGAAAGAATAGTGAATAAGGCAAAGCATTTGAGATTAAAACTAAGTCCAAGATTGGAATATCTAGCATCACTGCAAAAGGAAGTATCTGAGGCACTAATACAGGGACAGAAAACACCGGCAGAGCATTTGCAACATCTCACCGGTACAGTTAAGAGAATAGAGACAACAATAAGAGATAGTAAAAAGTTTATGGAGAGTATAAACTTGATTTTGGTGGATCTATTTCAAATTGTAACTATCCAGTTACAAGGTTGAAACTACAAACTCTATTGACATCTTGACAACCTTTGTCATTGATGCCAAAGGGGGAGTAGTGGGATGAGAAAATTCAATATCACAGGAATCATATGCTCAGGGGGAGCACACACATTTTTGATACACTTTTGAAATTTCTCATGAGTGTTGCCATCAATGCCAAAGGGGGAGATTGTTGGCATATGCACACTCCAATGTGACATTGTATGTGATTGAAGGTTTTGTCATTGATGGCAACCTTGCAATCCTATGGCATTGACAAAGGCATTATACCAGCATCAGCAGATCACATTTTACACCGGCACTCAGGACACCGGCACCGGCACAAAGAAAGGAATTATATCAGCACAAAGGCTGACAAGATTTTGTTATATTATATTTTGTTTATTATTGTAAAAACTTTGTAAGCCTACTTGGGAAATTGTAAAATGACTCTTATATATAAAAGAGATCATTGTAGACATTTAGGGAGAAAGGTGTAAGTGATAAGGAAAAATATTAGGCAGACCTATTATGTGAAATATAGGCTAAAGGGTTTATGTAAGAAGCAGAGCAGCAACCGATACTGGATTAGGCATTATAGATGCTATTGTAAAGCAGTACAAGATATTGGATTTGTATAATCCTCATTGTAAGTCAGTGAGACTTCCCATTGAGCAGTGAGCTCTAGGCAGTTGGCCTTCCTGCATGTGCAGGCCCCTATTGTAAGTAATATTCTCTTATTGGCCAGTGAGTGAATATTGTGGGTCACAAATCCCACTGAGGTTTTTCCCACACTGGGTTTCCTCATTAAAACATTGTGTTATGGTGTGATTTTCATGTGGATGTTCTTAGTTCTGTTTATTGCATTATTTCTTGCATACCAGTACACTGTTATAATATGTTCTGCATGTTTTAAGTTAAGAAATTCTACAAACCGATTAGATACTAATTCACCTCCCCTCTCAGTATCTATGGGATTCCTAACAACAAAATCTATTGGAAACAAACCTCATTTTATAGAAAAAGGTGCAGAGGAAGAAAACCCCAAGATGATGGACTCATCAATACCATCTATTGATGAAACGTAGGAGAAGGAACAAGAAAAGAAGGAAGCAAAAAATAAGATTGAAGAATTGAAGGAAACAGGAACAACCAATATTAGTCCAAGGGAGAACAAGGAACCAGAACAATAGAAGAAGATATAAGATTCTTTATCTGGTCAACCTGAAGGTGGTAAAAAAAAATGGTGGAAACTCCTCCCATAAAGAGGAAGTTAATTTTAGAAAAGGAAACTGAGAAAAAGAAAGCTAAACTCCCCATCTCAGCTATCTCTGAGGTAGAAGTTGAAGAAGAAGAATAAAAAACAAAGGAGGAAGAAGGGGAAGACTTAGTAATTGATATCAAGAAGATGACCCCCAAACAATTAATAAAAGTTTCAGAAAAATTAAGAATTCAAGCTGAAAATGCCAAACTTAAAGCAAAGAAAAAGAAGGAAAGAATTCTTAATACTACAAAGATAATCTTATCTGGTCTCATTCTTGATATTGTTGTTGATGAGAATGCACCTATCATCGATCAATTGGGCACTCTTGTCAAACTAATTGGTTCAGAGGAAACCAATCTAGAGAAGGTTGCAGCAAGGCAGTATGAAACCAGAAGAGGTGAGCACTTAATGGAACAAATATTAGTTGAAAAAGTTTCTCTCTCTACCAACACTAAAGAGGTGAAATCAATCTTAAAGGAAGTTGGCCAATTATTGTTTAGATTCTCAAACTTCCCTGATTTTATCAAAGATCTTGAAGTCAAAAGAGTAAAGAATCAATAGGAAATTCAAGATCTACTAGGTTCCTTTGATCCTCTTACAAGCTCAGTAGCAAATTTTAGTGGAAAAGTCAAACTATTGACTCATGAAATTAACTAGGTAAAAGAGGAACATGACAAACAAGCTCTAAATCTGCTAGAGATACAGTGTTATCTTGCACCTTTGATTGATTTGTTGCAAGGCAGTATGAAACAAGCAGAAGGCCCATCAATAGACCTAACTAAAAGATAGTGGATGACATGGAGGAGTTGGTCACACACCTGCATGGACAAGTTATCACTATGAAACAAGTAGAGCCTACATGGGAATCTTCTTTGGAGGCTTCTAAGGTCAATTTCAAATAAATTTTTGACTTACTCTCATAAATTATTTTGTATACTTTGATTCCCTTATTCTTTGTCATTGTTACAAAAAGGGAGAGAATGAATGTACAGTAGATTATATATATGAGAAGGCAGAGTAGTACTAGTAGAGGCAAAGAAGGAAAAGATATAGGGAGAACCAAAACTAGAGATCTATCCATCGGTAGAGGCAGAGTAGTATCGATGAAGGCAGAGAACAGGGGGAGAACCGCAACAGGGGGAGATTTAGTTCAAACCAGTTGGATGTTTTGCCATGAATGCCAAAGGGGGAGATTGTTGCCATCATGAATTTTGGAGTACTTAAGTAGTTGTCATTGATGACAATACTAGTTTAGATGTCATCATAACCGATTAGAAAAGGGTTATAGTGGATTGGTAAGGAACAGGGGACTAAAGACTTCCACCGGTGAGCAGAGACCAAATTACAAGAAGCAATCGATAGATTAAGCTGAGTAAAGTAGGTTCATTGATATAAAGAAAATAACCAACAACATATCACAATGGTGAAATGTAGATCTTTTCAATTTAGAAAGTGCTAGTTGAAGTCAGAGTGCTTGTTAGAGAATTGGTGAGATTCATGGCATGAACGGCTAGTCCCATCGATATAATCAACAAGATTTGCGAAATGAATAGATTGGCGCATAGAATAATTTTTTGAGTTTAGGTTTTGGAGGGAAAGCTAGTGCCAAGATTGAAGACATCTATATACATGTTTTTCATCTTGAATTTATGTGTTGTTGAGGTTGTGAGCAGATTGAGGTTGGAAGTTAGAGAAAAGGTGTAGAATAAGAGAAGTGCAAAAGGGTTCCTCATGAATCGATGAAGCCATCACTGAGAAGAGATTGAAGCAGATACAAAATGAATCTATACAAAAAAAGTGTTATCATTAGATCAATGACTTGTTTCTCTAATAATTGCAGCACAGTAAAATCCCTTAACTGGGTGGACTTTAACAGGTCCCTTTGTAAAATCCCTTAACTGGGTAACATCCTAAATGATGATCCTAAGTCTTTTAGCAAGGCTACCTCTAACAAGGTAAAGGTTCTAATAGGCCTTGAAGAAAATACCTTAACTGGGTGGCACCTAACAGTGTTTTTGTAATATCCTAATAGGGGTGGCTCTTCACTAGGCATACTTAAGAATAGTGTAGATTTTGTGAGTTTCTACTCACACCATGGTTTTCACTTATTTGGGTTTCCACGTGATAAATCTTGATTGTCATGTGTGTTTAATTTTGTGTGTGCATGTTTTTTATTAATGCTTCTTATACTAATAAGTGTTAAAGTTTGAATAAGAGTTTTGATTAAGGTTAAATCAGGAAGAAACCAGTATAGTGCTGATTCCCCCCTCCCCCCTCTTAGTCACTAGTTAATATTAACAGATCCTTGTGCATGGTATTGGTGATTTTGTTGATCTGGTGATATTATTCATGTTATGTGGTATATTTGGTGGTGTAGCATGTTGCGATTGATGTTGGCGAGATTTTCGATGGTGATGCATGTTCCACGATTTTATTAAGTTCCATCCTATGTCAACCATGGCATTCTATTGGTCCAGTGGTTGATTGATGCAAGACCATCCCCAGTTCTTGGCAATCTTGCATCAACCAAAAAATATTTCCTTTCTATTTTGTTTTCTGCTTTGGAGTTTCAGCGTTCTGTTCTCCATTTTCTGATTTTTGCTCATTGGATCTTGAGCAGTTGGATTTTGCTTGAGGACTTGATCATATACCTTATTCCCAAAGTGCGAAGCACTTGGATCATTTTCTGGAAAGTTATGACTATCAGTTTCTAAGATAGTTTTCTGGTACTGGTTGCCTGGACCTATTTGGATTTGTAATCTACTAGATCCCTTCCATATCTTATGGAGCCCTAAGAGTTGATTTTGATGTTCCTTGGTGTGTGGTTGACCTTCTCTTTGATCTACACTTCATCCTTTGGATTTTTTGGAGGAATTTATTTGGCGAAGGCTGACCTTATTGTTTCTACACGTTAGGTCTTGTTCTTTGGCATTTGATCCTTTTTGGGCCTACTGGATCGCCTTGGATCATATAAATCATTGTAATTGAGCATTATAATAGGATGAAGTTAAGAGATAGGACATAGAAGATAGATCTGAAGATTTGAGGTCCTAGTTGTGACCTATTCTATAATTAAGAATGTTTTAGTGGGCCAGTGAGTCACTTTCTATAACTTGGCTATTACCGATTGATTGTAATCAATTTTCATGATATCATAGATCCTGTTCTGCATTGCCTCCATCATATCCTTGTGTTTTCTTTGTGTTTACTCTTGCTAACTAGTCCAGATTGATCTCTTTGAGATCCCTCCTAGCTGGTGACTACACCAAGTGGTATCAAAGTGAGCTTTCATTCTAGAGATTGTGTTGTCCTGAGAAATTCGGTTGAAGGGTGGTAGACTATGGATCTACCCTATAGCTGTAGAGTACTAGCATGAATATGGCACATAGAGGAAACAGGAATGGTGGAGTACATGGGAATGTAGACCCTATTATGATGGAAATATTGTGAGGAATTATAGCTTGGTTGGAAGCCATTGAGACAACCTAAAGAAGAGGCCGACAAATTAAAGATGTGAGTGAAGATGAAGGAGAAGAAGCCCCAACAGAACAAGTAAACCCACTAGTAATTGATCTTGATGAAGAAAGGTTTTTAAGGGTTTTGAGTAGGGGGAATACTAAACCTCATTTTAGACCACCGAAATATGATGGAAAGTTGGATTCTGATGAATTGATGGATTTCATCTCAAAGATGGAGAAATATTTTGATTTTGGGAACACTACAGAGGAAAGAAAGGTGAAATATGCATGTACCCGGTTGAAAGGTCATGCATCTCTTTGGTGGGAACATTTGCAAGTTGATAGACATAGAAGAGGTAAAGAGAAGATCAAGACATGGGATCAGATGGTTACTAAGTTGAAATCAAAATTTATGCTAGTTGATTATCAAGAGAATCTATTCTAGAAGTTGCAAAATTTGAGGCAGAAGGAATCTAGTGTGAAGGAGTACACTAAAGCATTTTACAAGTTCAATATTAGATCCAAACATATTGATGATGAAGTTGAACAAGTTGCAAGATATTTGAATGGATTACAGATGTCTATACAAGATGAAATCAGTTTGATCAAATTGCAGAGTGATGAAGAAGCTTACCAGTATGCCCTAAAAATAGAAGAGAAGCTGAACAAAAGACATGAGCAGAGACAAAGAGGTAGAGGTGGAAGGTTTTCCGAAGGAAGATTTCAAGGAGAAAGAGGATATACTAGAGGTAGAGGAACCTGTATGGATTAGAACAAGGACAAAGAAGTAAGAAAAGAATGTAATTCATACCAGAAAGATGATAGAAATTTCTATTGGAGGAGAGAACCAGATGACTACCAAAATGATAAATTTGGAAAAGATGATAGAAGAGAAGACAAGAGAGTGTTTAGAGGAACTTTCTATAAGTGTGGAGGATAAGGACATCATTCTTTCTAATGTAAGAAGACGGAGAATACTGGAAGAACAACAGTGATGGAAGAAAGCCCCACTAGATTAGCTAATAAACAAGAGGATGGTGCATTGTTTATGATGAGGAGAGATTTGTGTCATGCCAGAGGAGATGAAGAGCCTTTGCAGAGGAAGAATTTGTTCAAGATCAGATGTAAGGTATCTTGTAAGTGTTGTAAAGTTGTTATTGATAGTGGGAGTTCAAATAATCTTGTTTTAGAAGAGATGATAAACAAGTTGAATTTGAAAACATTGAAACACCATAATCCTTATCAGATAGCATGGATTCAAGTTGATCATAAGTTGTTAGTAAGTGAGCAATGTTTGGCGAAATTGAAAATTGGGAATTATCATGATGAAGTCTTGTGTGATATTATGCCTATGGATATTTGTCACCTTTTATTGGGTAGACCTTGGCAGTTTAATAGGCAAGCAATATATGATCGGAGGAAGAATACATACACTATTGTGTCCAATGGGATGAAGCAAACCTTGTTTCCCTTCGAGGAACCTTTGAAGAGTGAAGTTTGTACAAATGCTAGAATATGTTTGGTGGATGGAAGGAAATTCCTGGATGGAATGATACATGAGAATGTGTGTTTTCCTTAGTTCCTAAGAAGACTAACAATCCAGAGCATGTAGAAGAAAAACTAAAAGAGGTAAAAGAGTTGTTGATAGAGTATGAAGGCATCATTTCAGATAATGTGCCTGATGGATTATGACTTGTGAAAAGTATCAGTCATTACATGGACCTGATTCCCAAAGCTAGTTTGCCTAACAAATTTGCACACTGAATGACACTGACAGAGAATGAAGAGTTGAATAGATAAATGCAGGAATTGTTGAAGAAAGTTTTGATCAGAGAAAGTTTAAATGATTGTGTAGTACCAATAGTATTAGCACCTAAGAAGAATGGATAATCAAGGATGTGTACTGATTCCAGGGCAATAAACAAGATCACACTGAAATACTGGTTTCCTTTGCCTAGGATGGATCACATAATGGATTGTTTGAGTGGATCCAAATAGTTTACAAAGATAGACTTGAAGAGTGGATATCATCAGAGAAGGCGATGAGTGGAAGAAAAAATTCAAGAGAAATGAAGGACTACATGAGTGGTTGGTGATGCCTTTTGGGTTAACTAATGCATTGAGTACTTTTGTGAGGCTGATGGATGAGGTATTGAAGAAATTATTGGGTAAGTTTTTTGTTGTATATTTGGATAACATTCTAATTTTTGGTAAGACAAAAGAGGAGAATTTATTGCATTTAAGACAAGTTTTGCAGAGGTTGAGAGAAGAAAAGTTGCTAATAAATCTTAAGAAGTGTACTTTCATGAAGGAAGAATTAGTCTATTTGGGATTTGTGATATCTGAGGATGGTTTGAAGATGGACCCTGAGAAAGTAAAAGAAATTGTTGAATGGCCTACACCAGAAAGCTTTGGAGAGGTAAGATCATTTCATGGATTGGCTAGTTTCTACCAGAAGTTCATCAGAAATTTTAGTTCAGTTTGTAACCCTATAACTGAGACAATGAGGGGAGATAGGAAGGAATTCAAGTGGACCACCAGAGCAAACAAAAGTTTTGAGTTCTTGAAGCAGAAAGTAACTGAGTAGCTTATGTTAGCTTTACCAGATTTCAATAAAGTATTTCAAGTGGATTGTGATGCAAGTGGAACTGCAATTGGGGTTGTATTGGGTGAGGAAGGGAGAGCAGTAGCTTATTTCAGTGAGAGTTTTAATAATGCTCAGAGGAGATACTCAGTGTATGATCAAGAATTTCATGCCATAGTTCAAGCCTTGAAGAAGTGGAGGCATTACCTGTTGCCTAAGGAGTTTGTGTTGTATATTGATCATCAATCTTTGAAGTATTTGAACAATTAGAGTAAGTTGAATCAGACACATATGAGATGGGTAGAATTTTTGCAGAGTTACAACTTTGTGTTGAAGCATAGAAGTGGGAAATCTAACAAAGTTCTTGATGCATTAAGTAGAAGAAGGAATTTTCTGATAGAGATGAGAGTGACAGTATTAGGAGTTGAGGAGTTGAAGACCTTGTATGATGATGATTGAGATTTTGTAGAACCTTGGAGAGCATGTAGAGAACTGGTTATGGTAGATAGAAGTAAGTAGTTGGATTACTTCATTCAGGATGGGATGTTATTTAGAGGAGTTCGGTTGTGCATACCTAAGAGTTCTATGTGAGAGAATCTAATAAAGGAGAAACATAGTGGAGGATTATCCGGACACTTTGGTGTTGATAAAATATTTAGCAGTGGTGAGTGAGCATTACTTTTGACCTCAGATTCATAAGGATGTTAGGAAATATGTGCAAAGTTGTAGAATTTGTCAAGTAGCAAAGGGTAGTAGTCAGAATGTGGGATTGCATAGACCTTTGACAGTACTAGAGAAACCTTGGGAAGATATCAACATGGATTTCATACTTGAATTGCCTAAAAAATAGAGGGGGAATGATTCAATATTTGTAGTAGGAGATAGATTATCGAAGATGGTTCATCTCATACCTTGTAAGAAGACATCAGATGTAGTGCATATAGCTAACCTATTTTTCAAGGAAGTGGTGAGATTGCATGGATTACCTAAGAGCATAGTTTTAGATAGAGATACTAAGTTTCTTGGTTATTTTTGGAGCAGAAAGACACATTTGAAGTTTAGTTCTACTTTTCATCCACAGACTGATAGATAGACAAAAGTAGTTAACCAGAGATTGGGAAATTTGTTAAGATGCTTAGTTGGAGACAAAAGCAGAAGTTCAGATTTGATTCTTGCACAAGCAGAGTTTGCCTACAATAATTCAGTAAACAGGAGTACCTAAAGGACACCTTTGATATTATTATCGGAGCACACCCCAGAGGTATATTAGAATTAAGAGATATTAGCAGTGAAGACTAGAGAAGTGAAGAAGGAGAAGAATTTTCATATCACATAAAGGACTTACATATTCAAGTTAAGAAGCATTTGGAGGATATGAACAACATGTATAAGGAGAAAGTAGATGAGAAGAGGAGACATAAGGAATTTGAATTTGGTGACAAAGTGATGCTATATCTAAGAAAAGAAAGATTCCCAATTGGAACTTTTAACAAGTTGCAAATGATGAAGTTTGGACCTTGCAAGATTTTGAGAAAGTTCAGTTCCAGAAATGCGTATGAAGTGGAGTTATCGAATAGTCTGAGTATTTCACCTGTATTTAACATTGTAGACCTACATCAGTATCATGAACTGGAATTTAGTGAGGACAGTATTACAGACTTGGAGAAATAGTTGCCTCGGAAGGAACCAGATTAGATTGAAGACATTTTGGACAGTAGGATTGGGTGTAGTACCTGGAGCAATTAGTATAAGGAGTATCTAGTAAAGTGGAAAGGTAGACCTGTTGAAGATTCATCTTGGATTTCTTGGGTAGAGGTAGATTGCCTTGGTTTTCCTTTGACCCTAGAAAAGTGAGAGGATCACCTTTTTTCAACAACCCCAGATGTCTAATGCAGGAGCATCCTTGGTTCTTGGCAATCTTGCGTCAACCAAAAAATATTTCCTTTTTGTTTTTCTTTTTGTTTTGCAGTTTCAGCATTTCATTCTGTATTTTTTGGCATTGGCTCACCGGATCTTGAGGAGCTAGATTTTTTGTTGAGGACTTGATCATCTACCTTATTCCCAAACCACGGAGCATTTGGATCATTTTCTGACAAGTTATCACTACCGGTTTCTGAGATAGTTTTCTAGTACCAATTTTTTGGACCTATTTGGATTTATAATCTACCAAAATCTACCAGATCCCTTCCGTAGCTTGCGGAGCCCTGAGCAATGATTCTAAAGTTCCTTGGCATGTGGTCGACTGGGCCGACTCGATCCCCTTGGATCATATAAAACATTGTAATTGAGAATTAGAATAGGAGGAAGTTAAGAGATAGAACATAGAAGATAGATCTGAAGATTTGAGGTCTTGGTTGTGACCTGTTCTATAATTAAGCATGTTTTAGAAGGCCAGTGAGCCAGTTTATGTAACCCGATTGTTACCAGCGTAATTAGTTTTCATGATATAATACATCTTGCTTTCCATTGCCTCCATCATATCCTTGTGATTCTATTGTGTTTACTCTTGTTGACTAATCTGGTCTGATCTATTTGATATCCATCCTAACTGATGACTGCACAATTGATTTATGTATCATAAAATGCAATTTTGTAATTAAAGGTTGAGGGTTTGTTCGAACTTGTAGTCAAGGTTGAGGAATTATATAAATAGTTGTTAGATTCATGTAATTTGGGTTTTGAGGTTGTGTCTGCATTATCAAAGAGTGGTGTATGTGTGTATTGAGCATATTGTTGAGCAGAGAAATGAACTTAACTGGAACTATCATTAGGCATTAGTAGATGCTAGTTTTGAAGTTCATATAATTCAGATTATAGTTCGATCATTATTGTAAGGTAGTGAACCTTCCCAAAGGTTTGGATCCTTTTGGGTCATTATATTTTGAGCAATGGGCTATAGGTAGTGTGCTTGAATGCAAGTGCATTCCCCATTATAATATTTACATATACTACTATAGAGTATCATCTTATTGTGGGTAGGTTCCCACCATGGTTTTCTCCTTAACCAGGTTTTTCACGTAAAAATCTTTGTGTTATGTGTGTTGTTGTTATTGTGTTTATATTTATTCTTGTTGCAATTGATTGCAATCTTAGATTGTGTTTAATTGGTGTAATCCGATGAAAACTGATTCACCCCCCCCCCCCCTCTTAGTTTTCCTTCATTGTTATTGCCAGCAAGTTTTTCCCCTAATAAGGTTTTCCACATACAAAAATCCTAGTATTATGTGTGTTTATGATGTGTTGTTGATTTATGCTTTTATGTTTAATTATCAGATATGAGAATAAGTTTAAGTAGTGTGAGTTTTTGTGACAACTGATTCACTCCCCCCTCAGTTTTTTGCCCTATTTCCATCTATAAGTTAGGAAATAGGAAATCATCACAAGCAAGATAAACATACTAATCATTAGCTCAATCACAAAAGCACTCATTGCAATGATCTATCCTAAACACATTCAATAGAGACATAAAGATAAAACATGTAAAAAGATTATGCAAAGCAGATGTTCCCTTCATGCGGCTCCATTGTTCTTCTTTTTTCTCCAAATAGTTTTGTTGTAGATCTCACCTTCAAGTGCATAAACCTAATTGAGAAAGCAAGATTGACATTGACACAAGAATACTAGAAGCATGATTTGACAAAGTGATTAGAAATTCAATAGTCTGATTAGGGGATTCGATTGAAGAAATTCATCCAATTTATAGAGAAATTGGAGAAAAAGATCAAATTAGCATGATAGTGATTCGAATGGAAATTCAAATCAAGAATAGAAAAATTATGACATGTCTATGACAAATTGCTATGCAAGGATTTAAGACAATTTATGACAAATTTCTATGCAAGGATTTATGACAATTTATGACAAATTTCTATGCAAGGATTGATTGATTGTCAATTATGAAAAATTATGACAAATTTTTATGTCATTTCCATGAATTTAGGAGGGAAATAGGAGGAATTGAAATTAGGAATTTAGAAAATTAGGAAACTAGAGAATTAAGAATTTAGGAATTAAGAAATTGATGAAAATTAGAAATTAGGAATTAGGTAAATTAATTAATAATTTGTCATTTATTAATTAATTCACAAAGAGGAATAATTAACCAATTAAATGAACATTTAATTGCAATGAGAAGACTTAGGATAAATAAATAATTTATTAATCCTAGAGGAAGAAATGACAAACCAGGTTAAATGATGAAATCACAAAACCCTAGAAGATGAATTAAGTCTTGATGAAAGATAATTGATTCGATCATGATTTTAAATTGATAAATGACCAATGTGATAAATGATTTGATTAATAAATGCGCCAATTGACGAGGAACAATGACAAATTGATCCAAATTGACATAATTGAGACAAACAGCGATCGATGACAAATCGATCGCAAAATGACAAGATCAAACAAGAGGACAAGAATCGATGACAAAATAGATTGCAAAATGACAATATTGAAAATGACCACGATCAATGATGAATCGATCGTAAAATGACAAGATCGAACATGACAACGACCGATGACAAATCGATTGTTAAACGACAAGATTGAAAATGATAAGGATTGATGATAAATCGATCGCCAGATGACAAGATTGATAAGAGGACAACGATCGATGACAAATCAATCGCAAGATTGACTCGAGGAAAAAACCCCAATTAGGATTGACGATGTCCAAAATGATGACAAATGAGCACGCACATTGATGCGACAGGATAAGATTGACCAAAATCATGACTAGAGATTGTTGTCGACAAGACCAAATTCAAGAGCGAGATAAATGAAGAATGTAGAAGAATGACTCGATGCTCACAAATGATAAAGACCAAGTGTGTGACATAGGAGAAATGTTAATGCGATGAAAAAACCTAAAATGAGGCAATGAGCAAATGTTAAAGTATGACTTCACAAGCGTTGACCATTTTTAGGTGTCTACATTTTGCCCCTCTTTGAGACAATGCGATTGTAAGCGTTGTTTCAAAGAACAATAATGAAAATGCCCCAGACAATAATAATGACATATGCATGCCCCCTCGAGGAATTGGCTGGAAACGTACAGAAAAGAGGCCAATTGATCGATAAAAATGATAGAACATGCTAGGAACGGACGGATAAAACAGACTACCAAGACTGACGGAAGAAATGTTAGTAAGAAGAAATTAGATAGAGGACAGTTAGAGATGAAGGAAAACTTGCTTTCACAAATGCACATAAGTAGGTGAGAACCTTTATTTAATGTAGAAAAGTGGATGCAGAGCATCATGGCTTTGAAGGCCAGAGCTGGAACGCAACCCTTTTTGCAAAGGACAGACACATCACAGACAAACAACAATCACAACAACAAAAAAGAAAGGGACCATGAACCATCCTGGTCACTCTAAATCACTCAGTGACATCATTGAGCAACATAGGAACATGATCGAAGCCAAAAATAAATCAGTAAAAAGATAAGATGCACAAATTCCAACAAATCAAACAAACATCTTGATCTTCATTGTCAAAAGTTGAAAGTGCTGATAGGACGATCATGCTGTCTGGTTTCAGGACATGTGGTACCCCATCTAAGACAAGACACAGTCTGGTTTTGAGTATACTACACCCTGTATAAGACTTATGATAGTGTGCCAAGGACGAATGATTTTGAGGTTGATTGATATGACAATGTTGATCAGTTTGAATATCTAGTTTGAGTGAAAAAGTTTATCTGTTTAAGCACATGATTCCATCAAAGTACGAGTTTAATTGGATGGATGCTCGGTGATTTGTCTTCTGTACAAAAGGGATCATATATTGCAAAATGCGTGTTTTTGGATTTTAATGTTTTGAAATGTTTTTTTGTTCATTTTTTCAGGACTTTATATGACTTTTTTAGGAATTTCTTCAGGACAGTTTTTCAATTTTATTTTTTTTCAGAGATTTTTTTAGGACATTTTTCAATTTTTTTTTTTTTAGAGATTTTTTCAAGACATTATTTGATTTTTAGGGATTTTTTTTCAGGACTTTTTTGATTTTTTTGGATTATTTCAGGATCATATTCAATTTTTATGAGATTGTTTTGAGGACATTTTTGAATGCAAAAGTTCCAGTGATCGATCATGACAAGGGAAACACACCCAATACGCATTTGAAAGACATACATAGACCGGGACCAAAACATATGTACAAGAAACCGGGGTATGCAAGACAATGATGTTGACCAATAACAGGCCTGGGAGAGAACATTGGGTCAAGACAAAGATAGACATGAGAAACCGGCCGAGAAAAAGCACAGCTGAGAGGTCATGATAGATGATGGAGCAACGATCTCATTTTACACATGGCACCTGTTTGCCAGGTTTTCACCAAGGTACTTGCCCCAAGTGCCTGTTTGCCAGGTTTTCACTAGAGGGCGAATCATTTTTTTTCTTTACTCTTTTGCTTTTTCACTTTTTTTTGTATTTTATTTTTTTGCTTTTTTTATTTTTTTGTATTTTTTCAAGATCATATTTGAAGAAGTACTGATAGAAAATTATGCCCAGTACTTGCGAAGATGCATGCTGTTTATAGGATCGGACAAAGGTTCACCTTCTGGGGTAGCAAGCTGATATGCCCCTGAGCCATATGCTGCAGTTACTATGAAAGGACCAACCCAATTAGGTTCAAATTTACCTTTGATGATGTCAGTAGACTGTGCATTCTTAGGGTTTGCCTTTAAAACTAGATCTCCCACTTCGAAGTGTCGCCCTTTGACCTTCTTATTATAAGAGCGACGGAGATGGTTTTGATATGCTTGCAAATGTGTCAGGGCTGTTTGATGTTTCTCATCTAACATCTCAAGCTGATGCAGCCGAGAGACTCTATGTGTCTCATCATCAATCAGATGTTGCAAGGAAACATGCAAGGAAGGAATCTCCACCTCCAAATGTAAGATGGCTTCCACACCATACACCAAGGAATAAGGTGTTGTGCCAGTAGGTGTGTGGATAGAAGTGCGATAGGCCCATAGTGCTAGACTCAACTGTACATGCCAATCTGGACCAGCATCGTTGACAACCTTTTTTAGGATCTTGATAATGGTTTTATTGGATGCTTCGGCTTGACCATTCCCTTGTGGATAGTATGGACTGGAGAAACGGTGTTGGATATGAAACTTTTCACAGAGCTCTTTAACATCTTTATTCTTGAAAGGATGACCATTATCTATGACTATGGCAAGGGGAACCCCATACCGGCATATGATATAATTCAGCAAGAATTTTGAAATTTGGATACCCGTGATATAGGTCATGGGGATAGCCTCGATCCATTTTGTAAAATACTCTGTAGCTGTAATGATGAACTTGTGTCCATTTGCAGATGTTGGGTAAATCTTGCCAATAAGATCCAATCCCCATTGAGAAAAAGGCCACGGAGATATGACAAAATGAAGCTCTTGGGCCGGTGCATGAATGTAGTTTCCATGAATCTGGCATTTGTAGCACTTCTTAACAAAATCATGAACATCTTTTTCCACAGTGGACCAATAGTACCAAGCACGAATCAACTTTTTGGCTAAGCTTAGACCATTGAAATGGCCCCCACACATACCATCGTGAACCTTATGTAAAGCCATTTGTGCTTCATCAGAATCCAAACACCTAAGGAGGGTATGGTCAAAGGAATGGTGGTAAAGGGTGTCAGCGATGATGACATATTTGGCTGTCTGTCAGAAAAAGGCTCAGCGTTAGTTAGCAGAAAGATTGGGTGGTAAGGTTTGGGATTTCAAATATTGATATACATCATTATACCATGGGGAGTTGGGACCAACAAGAATTCACATCATATCCGCTGTCGGAATGTCAAAAGAAGGAACCAGCAATTGTTCAACTAAAAATTCACATTTGTCCATATTGTTTGGCATATTTAACATGGAGGCAATCGTAGCCATTGCATCTGCCGACTTATTTTGCATTCTTGGAACTTGACTAAAATGGATAGCCATGAATTTGGTCTTGAAGAAATCTACCATATGCTTATAGGGAATAAGTTTTTCATCTTTTGTTTCATAGTCATCATTCACTTGTCAGATGACTAATTGAGAATCTCCATAGACTTGCAAATGCTTGATGTTCCAGTGGACTGCTACTTGGAGTCCTGTAACTAGTGCTTCATACTCTGCAATGTTATTGGTGCAGTGGAAATTTATTCTGTAGGACTTTGGAATAGCATCACCTTGAGGGGTGACAAACAAGATGCTGGCTCCGGATCCAAACTTGGTATGGGACCCATCAAAGTATAACTTCCATTCATTAGAGGATATGAGAGCAAAGACTGAGTCATCTGGAAACTCGGTCAACATGGGATGATCATCAGAAATAGGAGCCTCTGTAAGTTGATCTCCTATGACTTGTCCTTTAATCGCTTTTCGCTCCATGTACTCAATGTCAAATTCACTGAGAATCATGACCCATTTTGCTAGATGACCCGTCAAAGCTGCTCGGCTAAGCAAATATTTTAAGGGATCAATTTTTGCAACCAACAATGTTTGGTGGCTTAGCATATAATGTCGGAGTTTCTGCATTGCAAATACCACTGCTAAGCATGCCCTTTCAATAGTTGAATAATTTAGCTCATAGCCTACCAGTGTCCGACTGATATAGTAAATGGCTCGCTCTTTGCCATTCTCATCTTGTTGGGCCAAAAGAACTCCTAATGTTGTTTTAGTTGCAGAAATATACAATAAAAATGGCTTTCCATCTATCAGAGGCATTAGAATAGGTGGCAACAACAAATATTCTTTAAGAGCTTGAAAGGCTGATTGACATTGCTCAGTCCATTTGAAAGCAACACCTTTATGCAATAGATGCTAGAATGGATGACATTTGTTGGCCAACTGAGCTATGAAGTGGTGGACTGACTGGAGCTTTCCTTCCAGACTTCTTAATTGCCGGAGGTTTGAAGGTGGAGGCATATCGATTATCACTTTGACTTTGGCAGGGTCGACCTCAATGCCTTTGTGAGAAACAATGTACCCTAGTAACTTGCCAGCTATGACACCAAAGACACACTTCTTTGGATTGAGCCTGAGTTTGTAGGTCTCCATTCGGTCAAAGATCGAGCCCAGGATGGCTAGATGACTATCTTTGGTGACAGATTTGCATAACAAGTCATCAACATAGTCCTCCATCAAAGTGTGAATGAAATCATGAAAAATTGTCGTCATTGCTCTTTGATATGTTGTGCCTGCATTTTTAAGACCGAAGGGCATCACATTCCAACAGTAGGTACCCCAAGCACAGGTGAATGTTGTCTTATGCTGATCTTTAGGAGCAATGCAAATTTGGTTATAGCTGGAGAAACTATCCATCAATGAAAGCATCTCATATCCAGCCGTCATGTCCACTATGATATCTATGTTTGGCAATGGAAAATCATCCTTAGGGCATGCTTTATTGAGATCCCTAAAATCTGTGTAGATTCTAATGCCCCTAGTTACTTTGCTAACTGGTACTAAATTTGAAATCCAATCTGCATAATCAATGGGTCTGATGAAGCCCACATCTAGTAATTTTTTCAATTCCACCTTAACCAAAAGAGCCAGCTGGGGATGCATCTTCCTTAGTTTCTGTTTGATAGGCTTGGCATCTACTTTTAATGGCAAATGATGAAGGACTAATTATAGATCAAGACCAGGCATATCTGCATAGGACCATGCAAAGCTGATTTTCTTCTCAAGAAAGAAATTGACAAAATCTATTTTTTCTTGTTGTGATAGAGAAGCAGCAAAATGAATGACCTTAGGGTTGTCAGGTGTACCCAAATTGATTTCCTTGGTCATTTCCACTAGCAATGTTGATTTGTCCAGACTTGATAGGGGTATGTCCACTCTTCCACCTTTGGGCGCCTCAGAGAGGTTTTCACCCATAGGTACGTCTTTTATTTTTACTTTTGTATGATTAGAGAGTGCCTTATGGTTTTCACTCAAAGATCTATTCTTTTGATTTTTTACTGTTTCTTTTCTTTTTTCATTTTGATGACTGGAAGAGGGAGTTGACTCCCCAAAATATGTCATGGAATCCAGGTCAATAGCAAATCCTTCCTTATGATCACCTTGTGGTATGCCTTCCCGAAGTCCAAGGAATTCTGCAATTGCTTTGTCATTTTGAAAATAGTAAAATGTGAGCGATTCTTGTTGGTCATGTTGGATAAGCTAGGGATAGATGAGGGGCATGTCATCATCAGTTGTCAAGAGAGAAAGGGCTGATATGGTAAAGATATGAACATCTGTGGTATCACTATCCGAACTGCTTGTATCAGATTCAGAGCTTGGATCCCAAAATGTCTCTATCCAAGCATGAGGACATGTTTTAAGAAGAGGAGTTATTTCGTGTTTGTCTTCCATAGGCAAATTATCAGGGTCACTGAAAATATTGTCGAGGGCATACGAGCTAGAAGAAAAAGAACTCCACTCCCAGTCATTAGAATCAGTTTCAGGTTGGGTATCCTTAGGTGTTATTTCATCGTCAGAATCACACCCTTTTCGACATGTGGGCACTTTGGTAGATGTGGATCCAATTCGCAATGGTACAAAACCTAACCCTAAAGTTGGAGGTCGCCTCTTGGGTATGACAGGTTCTAGCCTTCCATTGTTGTTTAGGCCTAAGCCACTACAACCATCATATCCTTTCTTTTGTAGCATAGTAAATCCTTTGCCATATCATTCCACTGGCAATCTGACAGGTGGGGTCTTAGTTGGATCCTTATAAAGCCAATCTATGACATCATCATCTATAGTTTCCTTGTCAAGTTCTCCCCATCTTGTAAATGTAGTGGGAGGCTGATAGTGAATAATGACCTTAGGTTCCTTTTGCAATAAATGTGGTTTGCCATATGATTTTGGAGATATTGGTAAATTCCCGATGAGGAATGTTTGACCCATTGAATATTCTCCACACCCCTGGTCCTGTATCTTCAATTTTCCTTTGATAGCATCTAATAATTGATTAGGATCCACATAGTTATGTGATTTGGCTTCTCTATTGAGTGGGACTTGCCGCTGAGGGGTATCCTTTAGTGTAGCACAAAATTGGAATGGATTAGGATCTCCTGGAATTGTTATCTCAGTTCCATTGTAAGGATATTTTAAACATTGATGATAGGTGGATGGAACTGCTTTCATTGCATGGATCCATGGATGGCCAAGGATCATATTATAAGGGAGATCAATGTCTAGGACTTGTAGGAAAGTGTTTTCTGTCATTGGACCAACTCTGATAGGCAATGTAATTATCCCTTTGGATGGGCGCTCAGCATCATCATATGCTTTGATTGTTATCCTTTTGGAAGCATCAATGTCATTTTTTGTATATCCAAGGCCAATAACCACTCTCAAAGTACAAATATTAAGACCTGCTCCGCCATCTATCAAGACTCATCGGATTTTGCAGTTATGAACAAAGACTTCAAGGTGTAAAGGATCATTGTGAGGGAGCTTATCAGGTGAGATATCATTGTCAGAAAATGCGACATTTTGGGAAACAACTAAATGTCCAATCCAGGCTTGAAACTGGTCAACAACAATATCTGTCAGGACAGTGGACTCAATTAAAGCTTTATCCAGGACTGCATGATGCATGGGGGACATTTTTAATAGCTCAAGGATTGATATTTGGGCAGGTGTCTTTCCTAGATGATCCAAGAGATTATACTGGCTTGCAGGAGTTGGTTTGGGAGGAGCTACAGGAGCTCCTTTCAGGACTATCTTGGATCGACGAGTGGTGACTGCATAAGAAGGATCTTGTCCCTTTCTTCTTAGGGTAGAAACATACTCAGTTGATGCATGAAAACAATTAATGACATTATTATAACCAGAACTTGCATAATTTTTTGTTTGGGCAGAGTTGGAAGAAGACGCTTTACCCTTGTCATGATCAAGCAAAGGAGTTTTGAAAATAGTATGATCAGTGTTAGAAGTCGGATGGGGTGGATCTACCTCAATTACTCCTTGCTCTAACAAATCTTGAATCATATGTTTCAATTGAAAACATGATGCAGTTTTATGTCCTTTGGACTGATGATACTCACAATACGCATTATCATTCCACCAATGCGGTTTTATCGCTGGTTCTGCCTTGATATCTGGTAGCTTAATAAATTTTGCTTGTATCAATTGTCTCATTACTAATTCAATAGGCTCTCCTAATGGCGTAAATTGTCGACAAGGCCCATCCTGTGATCGGAAGGGTTTGCACTACTGGTTTTGTTGTAGGCCTTGTTGTTGGCCTTCTTGTTGGTTATATTGTTGAGTATGCTATTGTTGAGCATGTTGTTGGTATTGCGGCTGTTGAGTAACATTGCTCATTGGTGCTTGATTTTGTTCCATAGTTGACATATTAGGAACACTCAATTTCTTGATCATGAATGGGGGTTGATTTGCATTCACCGCTCTTGCATCAACAACTCCATCATTAGTGACATTCTTGTTCTTATACCAAAATTTGTTTCTATCACCTGAATAATTGGTGTTGTCATTGTCTTTATTGAGCTTGATAATTCCTTTAGCTACTAGAGCCCTTTCAATGCTCATTCCTTTCTTAATGAGTTTCTCTATAGTACTGGGACTTTTCAATTTTAGCTCATACATCATTTCTGGGACCAAATTCTAGATAAACAGATTCACTTGTTGTTCTTCGGGTATATCAAGGGAAGAATGACTATACAAGTTTCACCATCGTTGCAAGAAAGTCACTAATGATTCACCTTGCTTTTTCTTGGTGTTGCATAAGTCTGACATGGTCACATCACTATCGATGTTGAACACAAAATGAGATAAAAACTTTTGAGCCAATTCAGACCAAGTCTTTATATTTCCTGGTAGATGTGAATACCAATCCATAGCTTGTCTCATGAGACTTCATGCAAATAAGTGCATTAAATACGTCTCTTCATAGCTTACCTCAGTACATGCTGTGAAAAATGCTCGAATGTGATCTTTTGGATTGCCATTCCCTTTATATTTCTCAAAATTAGGTGCCTCAAAATGCTTAGGGAATGGAGGCATGTGTACACTCTTGTCAAATGGATTAGGACATAAATCTTGATTTGTATACAACTTCTTTGTTCCTTTAGTTTCTAATGCATCAACTTTTTGTTGCAACTTATCAAGTTGTTGTGTAATTGTATCAGAATTTAGAGGTCCATCATTAATCCCAATTGGTATCCTTTGTCAATACATCGCATTTCCGATCGGTTGTTGATACTCTAAAATGGCCGTTTTTGGTGTTTTCGGCATATAAAGTTCTTGGTACATCGCTTGTTGTTGTGGTTGTGCTATGCCTTGATATTGACCTTGTTGTTGTGCTTCTTGGAGCCTAGGTTGATATTGCAATTGAGTAGGTTGTTGATATTGCGCAGGCACCAATTGCGGTTGTCAAGTAGGATAGCTTGTTTGCCTTGGCACATATTGTGGCACATGTTGGTGTTGAGGCTAACGGATCAGAATTTGTTGACTTTGTGCCAATTGTTGTCATGGTGTATATCCCATCATTTGTAAAAAACTTTGTTTAGGTTCTTTTCTTTGCTTCTCCTTAGGATGGGGTATAGCACTTGCATTAACTTGCTGTGTTGTTTGTCCAATCCATTGTGATGGTTGCAAGTTTGCATTAACTTGTAATGGTGCCGAAGGTGCTGCAATTTGTTGTCGAATGCAAAATTGTTGTTGTGGTACATTACTTGTTTGCACATTTGATTGTACCTTTTGTATATTACTCAATTGTTGCAACAATTGTTGTTGGTGCAAACCACTATCCGTAGCTCTTTGTGTCACCATTATCGAAGGATTTGTCAGAATAGTGTTTGGCAAAGATATTGAACTTAACGGGACATAAGAACTTTGTTGCATCATGGAGTTATTTTGGACATTGTTGACATTAGGCATTCCAGTTGTGAAGCTTTCTTGCATCTTAGATTTTGATCCCACTTTATGCATGTAAGGAACCACTTCTTGTTGAGGGACAGCTGTGAATACTTGTGTGTTCTTCATTTGATCTTGTGTTACAGGCGTTGCATTGAATAGTGGATTATTTATTGTCTCAAATGGTGACTTCTGAGGAATAGTCACTGTCAATGCCTTCGAAGCATGTTTATTCATCAATGTAGGTTGAGTTGCTTGTTGTGCATTTTCTTCATTTGGATGCAGGGAAAAACTTAACAACTCACCGCTTTGTTGTTCTTGCACATTGATTTGGTCACTTGAAGAGGTCACATTACTCATCATGTTAAGATACTTTTGTGGAAACATCTTAAAGACCTTGTTCAAGAACTTATCCATCTTTTTTGTTATCTTCGGATCTTGAAGGAACATGTCAACATCATCAGAAGTATCAGAATTGGATGAAGAATCTGGTTGGACATTTGGATTCGTTTCTTGTTGAATGCCTTGATCTGAACCAAATCCTTGTGAGAGAGTTTGTTCTTCATATAATGTTTGAGTTTGAATGTCATGTTGCAAGTTTGGTTGATTCAAATTGAAAGGCGCACTTCCTCTTGGAGTTGGTGGAACACTCCCATGTCCTAGTTTCATAGGTACAAACACTGGTTCATATAATGGAGGTGGTCCAAGTTGAACCGTTCCATATGGTGGTAGAGATGTGTTTGATGATCCTTCAATTTGTACTGTTTGACTAGTTTGAAACTACGAATTTGCTATGTTGTCCATGGGTTGATACATTGGTTCACCCATCTTTTTAGATTTTGATCTTGTTTCAACAGGCATGTCACTTATGCAAATGCAATGTTTTTGGAATTTTTTCAAGGATAATGTATGCTATGCAACTAAATGCAAACTATGTTTTTGGTTTTTTTTGAAGATTTTGACAAACTTTTTGAATGCAAATCTAAGAGAGGGACCCTTAGGAAATTGGAATGATATCTAGACCTCAAAGGACAAAAGGACTTAAGTGACGAAAGGACAAAATGACAAAGTCTCCCCTATATGCTTGGATACTAAGCTAGGTTTGACCAAATGATATAGATGACAAAAGGACAAAAGGTTTGGTAAGGTCTAGACTTCCTAACAATAACTTAGGGTTGCATCAAAGATTTGGATTACTCAAGTATGACAAAACCTAGTTTTGACACTATATGCAAAGGGACAATTACTATGCAAGTGACCCTTATATGATATGATAATGACCTAAGCTTAATGAAGAGACCTAGGGTAAGCAATGTATGACAATGGTATGACTTTAATGCAAGAGGACATATGCAAATGGATGACCCTTATTGATATGCAAAGGAGTATGACTTAGGTGAAACCTAACCTTGGTACTTGACAATGAACTTTGCAAAATGCAACCTAGGATGAACCTAAATGTAAGCGACATGCTTCTTGAGACAAGATTTCGAACAATATTTGACAAACATGTTTGAAGGCGAGTTTTTGAATCTTGTTGAACCTTTGTTGGATGAATGTCTCTTGTGTTTAAACTCATGTTTTGAATCAATTTGTTTTTCTTTTTGAAATGGGATGCAATTCAACTTTTGACAAGCAAAGAATACAAGATATTGCAACTTAGACTCAAGACAATCATGCTCATTTCCACATTTCTTATGGTAGGCAAAGACATCAGGTACTTGAGAGGTAGACTCATTATGAGATTCAAGGAGAATACATAGATGCTTGACCCCATGGGCTCCCCTCCACAACACTCACTTCTCAGGGCAGCCAAGCATCAGTCCCCATGGAAATCTCCCCATGGTGAGCTTAGTATCTCTTCCAAGTATCCGAACTTGTCCTTCTCAAGCAACTAGAAAGGTTTTTGGCCTCTAAAAACAAGGTGTTTAGTAAGGATTTCTGTTAAGCGTTACTCCTTGATGTCACGCAAGCATGATTGAGACATTAAGCCCATCAAGATACCAAACAAATGTAGTCGCGCAAGCACGATTTAGACCAAGAGGCCCTACTTAGATGTTGATATGAGAAAGAGTTCAAGGGTCATCACTTCCCAAGTAACTACAATTCCCACGTAACACTTCCTTCAAAGCTTTCACTCATCGGGTATTTTTTTATAGTGAGTTAGAATGCCAAGGAATTCTAGCCGTACTCACTTTGGGTCATTCCCTTCTCATGATTATCACTTGCTTGCAAAAGAAAAGTGGTCGGGAAGGCAGGCCCTCTAAAGGAGACACACAATCAAAGACAAAAGCATGGTATCGAAGATCTGGATTTCTGATCACCCTAAAAGGATGACAGCATACTCTCCTACTCCAATGTCACACTCAACAATCAAAGCAAAAACATGTTCATTCCAACCTATTAGAAATCACTAGGTGCCTAAAACATTAATAACAAACACCAAGTTTAGTTGTTTCTCCAAGGCAACCTACAAAACCCAAGTTAGAAGTTTGATTTGTTGTCTTTGACTATCGATTCTGCATAACACATGTTAGTAATTTTATTTGTTGTCTTTGCCATGCATATGCCAAGATTCTGCACAGATAATTAGTACCAAAATCCAAAACACAGAAAATAGAATGCAAAAACTAAACAAATTTCAAGTAAAATACTGCATTTTTACCTCTGTTCTGGACTTTACACAGGCGCAGAACTTAGGACATAGGTGCAGAATGTAGGACACAGGCACAGAATGTCTTCAACATAGGCACAGAATGCTCAACACAGGTGCAGGTTGCTTCACACAGGCGCAGAAGTCTCCAGAAAACCCTGCACGACCCTATTTTTGGGTTTTTGGCCTACAAATCAACTTGAAAGCACTCAAAAACACCATAAAGCGGTTAGATGGTTAGTGTTCACGTCGGGTTCACCAATTTATGGCCTGCAAATCAACTAGAAAATTAGGAGATTAGAGAATTAAGAATTTGGGAATTAAGAAATTGATGAAAATTAGAAATTAGGAATTAGGTAAATTAATTAATAATTTGTCATTTATTAATTAAATCACAAAGAGGAATAATTAACCAATTAAATGAACATTTAATTGCAATGAGAAGACTTAGGATAAATAAATAATTTATTAATCCTAGAGGAAGAAATGACAAACCAGGTTAAATGATGAAATCACAAAACCCTAGAAGATGAATTAAGTCTTGATGAAAGATAATTGACTTGATCATGATTTTAAATTGATAAATGACCAATGTGATAAATGATTTGATTAATAAATGCGCTAATTGATGAGGAACAATGACAAATTGATCCAAATTGACATAATTAAGACAAACAACGATCGATGACAAATCGATCGCAAAATGGCAAGATCAAACAAGAGGACAAGAATCGATGACAAAATAGATTGCAAAATGACAATATTGAAAATGACCACGATCAATGACGAATCGATCGTAAAATGACAAGATCGAACATGACAACGACCGATGACAAATCGATCGTTAAACGACAAGATTGAAAATGATAAGGATTGATGATAAATCGATCGCCAGATGACAAGATTGATAAGATGACAATGATCGATGACAAATCGATTGCAAGATTGACAGGAGGACAAAACCCCAATTAGGACTGACGATGTCCAAAATGATGACAAATGAGCACGCACATTGATACGACAGGATAAGATTGACCAAAATCATGACTAGAGATTGTTGTCGACAAGACCAAATTCAAGAGCGAGATAAATGAAGAATGTAGAAGAATGACTCGATGCTCACAAATGATAAAGACCAAGTGCGTGACATAGGAGAAATGTTAATGCGACGTAAAAACCTAAAATGAGGCAATGCATAAATGTTAAAGTATGACTTTGCAAGCATTGACCATTTTTAGGTGTCTACACCATCAATTTGTATCATAGTAGGTTGCTCTATATAATCTTCATCACTTGAGGTGATCCGGGATGGAAACTTATAAGAAGGATAGTCTGAGATTTGATGGTACCAACTACTCTCTTTGGAAGAATGGCATCTAGTGTCATCTTAGATGCATTGGTGAACCTTATAGGGAGATTACTAGAATAAATTATACCATTCCTAAAAATGGTCCTTCAACTCCAGATGGGATCAAAAGTGATGAATACAATATTAGGGATAAGAAAGTATTGTTGAGTGCTCTGACTGACTACAAGATGACAAGTTATGGAATTGTAGATTGCTCATGAGATCTGGAAGAAGTTGGAAACCTTGTATGAATGTGATAGTTATGTGAATATTGCCAAGTTGTAGAGACTAAAGGGAAAATATGAGATGTTGAGAATGAGGGAAGATTAGAACATCACTTCTTACATGCATAAGGTGAATGAACTTGTGTGAAATATCAAATGTGCCAGTCGGAATTTGGAAGAATCAAAGATTGTTGATAAAGTGATCAGATCTTTACCTGCATCCTACAAGCATAAATTTGCTACTATTGAGGAGATCAGAACTATGATAGAAGTAACCAAGGACATATTGACTGGTAACCTTTGATCCTTTGAGATGAGTGATTTTGATGATTCTCTTCCTAAGATAGAATCTGTATTCAAGGCTACTATTTTTGGAAAGGATAAGCAGAGATATGATCTAAGAGAAAGTTCTTCAAGGGGGATATCCAGTTATGAGAAGGAGATGAATGAAATTGAATAAGAAGAGTGAGATCTTGAGGATATTGAAGCCCTTATTGATAGTTCTGATACTAATTGTTAAGTATAGATGCCAAGCTAACAAGATGAGAGGGGGGGGGAAATCATACAAACTTAATCTTCCATAAAATCAACAGATTCAACCTCGGTAGCTTAAACAGATATATGTAATCAAAACTATTAAACATGCAACCTTAAGAACACATAATCATAACAACACTCATAACACTAGATTTAACATGGAAACCCAAATAGGGAAAAACCACTATGGGATTTCGGACCCACTAAGAAATATACTCTTCTAGGGTATGCTCGGTTAAAAGAAAATCATGTTAAAGATTACAAACACATTGCTAGATGTGACCCGGTTAAGGGATTTCCCTCAGATCTGTTAGGATCTTCACATTGTTAGAGGTGACCCTGTTAAAGGCTTTCAAACACTCAATCAAAATGTCACCTTGCTAGAGGGTTTTACAAATAAAACTGTTAAGTCCACTCGGTTAAGAGATTTTCTGTCATTTCACAAAATAACAGTAATAAAAATATATCTGCAACTTTGCATCTAAAATGCTAAAGCAGATTCTTATTTTCTCAATACAATCTAGTCATAGGACTTATCTTGTCCTTCTGTTGGGCTCTATACTCCTTTAATCAAATAGGTCTTCAAGCTTTTGTGCTCGGTAATCACTATCTAGCATCCCTGTGCTTACACTTGCCCGCATGCATTGTTTATCAACAGTTCCTTATTTATAAACAATTTGCTAACTGCTTAATTTCCTTGATCACATATCCCATGATCAATCATAGCCATCAGATCTTCAAACTTGAGCAGTTTCAATGTATCCTTCGATCTAAAAATGTTTTACCTCGCCTTGGAACTTGTGCTAAGGTATTGCGGTTCAATCTGAGCTATAGATCTTTCTGTCGATCTTCCATTGCCATAGATTCTTTAACAAACTTCATGCATGGCATACCAATCATTTAATCAATTCCATCTCATTATCTTCCTTCATTAAATAATGCTTTTAAATCATTTAATGCATTCTATTATAGCTCGGTTGCAACTTGGTAAATACTAAACTTCACTTGGTAGGCATTCTGCCTTCATTAACCGATAGTGATAACCTTAGGGTTTACCGACTAGGTTCTTTGCTCGGTAACATAGTATAGTATTAACCTTACAATCAACAACATATGTAGGATATAAAAACAATCTAAACATTATGATCTCATCATTGTCTAACTCGGTAATAGTTGCCCATTGAATAACTTATTTCTCCCCTTATTCATCACAATCTTTCTGTATCTTTTACCCACATCTTTATACTCATCAAATCATACTTCTTAAGATATGGCAACATCATACTGAATTAGAAAATCAATTTCTTGCAATCAATGACAAAATAATAATATTAAGATAGTAAACATCCTTAATCAGTTATATCCATAATCATCAACAACCTTCTCAATATCCTTATTGAAATGCCACCAATCTCCCCCTTTGTCATTGATGGCAAAACCAATTGATTTGACCTAACTGATTAGGATTCAGATTGCTGTGAGATTCTGAAATGCTCTCCCCCTGTCATCAGACTCCTCCCCCATATACTAGTCTTCTCCCCCTTTGACAACAATGCCAAAAAGTAATGAACTGAAACATGATTTCTTCCACTGAGAAGTGAATTCCTTGCTGTTATGTGTCAACTCAGTCTCAGTCAGAGCATTATGTCTACAATTTTTGTTCCCTATATTTGTTTCCTGCACACCTTTAGAAAATCTCCTAAAGTGTATAAATAAGCATCAATCCACACATAATATTCTATAGATTCATCAAATTGATTCTTTCATCGAACTCGGTCAGTGGGTAGAGGACCCCTAACTTACTTCTGAGATACTCAAAAGTGTCCCTTGGCAGTGGCTTGGTGAAGATATCTGCTATTTGTTCCTTTGTGCTAACATACTCCAACACCACTTTCTTCTCTTGAACTTCTTCTCTAAGATAATGATATTTGATAGAGATGTGCTTTGTCTTATAGTGCATACGAGGATTCTTTGAAATGTTAATGGCACTAGTATTGTCATAGAATATAGTTACTGGCTCAATGACTTTCTCATTTATACCTTCCAATAGTTGTTTGATCCATGCTATATTAGTACAATTCAATGTTGCAGCAACATATTTAGCTTATGTTGTTGATTGTGAAACACATCCTTGTTTCTTGCTAAGCCAACTCACTAGTCTTTCTCCTAAAAAGAAAGCTCCTCCACTTGTGCTTTTTCTATCATCAATGTTGCCTGCCCAATCAACATTAGTATAAACTTTTAAATTAAAATCATTTCTCTTGTTATATACTAAGCCATAATCTTTAGTGCCTTTCAAGTATCTGAAAATTCTATTGATTGTTGTCATGTGTGTTTCCTTGGGATCTGCAAAAAATCTTGCAACTATACCTACTGCATGTGCTATGTCTCGTCTGCTGTGAACAACATATTGTAGCTTTCCAATCGTGGATTGGTAAAGTGTCTCATCAATAGATGCAGATTCATCATTCTTTGATAATTTATAGTTGGTAGTCATAGGAGTACTTACTGGTTTTGAGTCCTCCATTCCAAATTTCTTCAAGATTTCCTTTATGTACTTAGATTGAGTAATGAAAATCTCATCTTTCATTTGCAGTATCTATAAACATATAAAATACTTTATCTCACCGATTAATGACATCTCAAATTCTTTTCTCATTTCATTTCCAAAGTTCTTGCATAAAGAGTCATTCCCACAAAAGATAATATCATCAACAAATATGGCTGAGATTAGTATTCCATTTTCATCATTCTTCATGTACATATTGTTGTTTTCACTTGTTCTTATAAAACCAATCTTGATGAAATAAGAGTGCAATCTCTCATACCATGCTCTAGGTGCTTGTTTCAAACCATATAATGCTTTGTTCAATTTACATACCTGATCTTTATTCTTGTCTTCAACAAATCCCTCAGGTTGTTCAATATAAACTTCTTATTCTATTATACCATTCAGAAATGAAGATTTGACATCCATTTGATATACTTTGAAATTTTTGAAAGCAGCATATGCCAACAATGTTCTTACTCCTTCAAGTCTTGCCACAGGTGCAAAAGTCTCACCATAATCAATTCCCTCTTCTTGAGAATAACCTTTGCAAACTAGTCTTGCTTTATTTCGAATGACCTCACCTTTTTCATTTAGCTTGTTTTTGAAAATCCACTTTGTACCGATTACATTTTTGTCTGTCGGTCTTGGGACCAGTGTCCATGTGTCATTCTTCTTGATTTGATCAATCTCTTCTGTCATAGCATTTATCCAATCTTCACTGTTAAATGCCTCTTTCACTATTCTTGGTTCAAATTCAGATATCAGACATGTGTTCTGTCTCAGTTTGTTCCTTGTCATCACTGGATCATCTTTATCTCCTATAATCTGACTTGATTCATGATTCCTTCTGACATACTTGTCTAATACAAGCTCGGTAGGCTCTGTATGATCTTCTTCATCACTCGATAATAGAATATCCTCTTTATTTTCTTCAGTAACTCTCTCAGTAGGACTTGTTGGTTGAACATAGACAAATTCTTCATAATCTTCTGGTTCCTTAGAATTGCCTTCATCATTTCTTTCTATAAATTCATCAATTTTCACATTTGCACTTTCTACTATTTTGTTAGATGATTTGATCAGACATTTAAATGCTTTACTTTTAGAAGAATAACCAAGAAATGTTCCTTCTTCACTTTTCTGATCAAAATTTCTATTTCTATCATCTTTGTGTACATAGCATCTACTTCCAAATATTTAGAAGTAACTTACATTAGGTTTCTTGTCATACCAGATTTCATATGGTATCTTCAAGGTTCCTTTCTTCAATTGTACTCGGTTCAGGGTGTAAACTGCAGTGTTGATTGCTTCTCTCCAAAATGTTTGAAGTACCTTCTTTTCTATCATCAAGGTTCTTGCACAATCCATAATTGATCTATTTTTTCTCTCAGCTATCCCATTTTGTCATGGAGTTCTCGATGTAGAGACTTGTCTTTTTATACCATGATCATTGCAAAATAAGTTAAACTCATCAGAGGTAAACTCTCCTCCTCTATCTGATCTAAGACATTTCAGTTGTCTTCTTGTTTCATTTTCAACTCTTGCCTTGTACCATTTAAACATTTGAAAAGCTTCTGATTTTTCTTTTAAAAACATTACTGACATCATCCTTGAATAATCATTCACAAATAATATGAAATATTTATCACCATAATAACTTTGAACTTTCATAGGACCACAAAGATCAGTGTGCACAAGATCTAAAATTCCCTTAGAAGTGTAGGACTTACTTGTAAAGCTTGATCTTGTCATCTTACCCATCTGGCATCCTCGGCGCATAGCATTCTTAGGTTTCTCAAGATTTGGTAGACCTCTTACTCGGTGCTTCTAACTTATTTTGATCAGATTATCAAAATTTACATGACAAAACCTTTTATGCCATTACTAGGTATCATCTATCTTTGCATAAAGACAATTATTCTGAGTTAAGTCAAGGTGAAATGTGTTACCTTTTGTTTGAGTCCCAGTAACAGTTATCTTTCCATGCTTGTCATGAACTTTGACAATTCCTTTCTGAAATTCTATTCGGTAAACTATGTTGTTTAGCTATGCTACACTCAACAAATTATATTTCAAACCTTCAACCCAATAAATATCATTACATTTAGCATTGTCAAGAAGTGTTATGGATCCTTTACCTTTTACCAGACATGGTGCATCATTACCAAATCTTACATAACCTCCATCATAATCTTCTAACATAACAAACTTGTGTTTATCTCCTGTCATATGATGTGAGCATCCACTATCTATAATCCAAGAATCATTAGTGTTTATGTGAGATATTAGGGCTTTTTCTTTATACCTTTTTTCAGTAAAATCTTTGTCAGGATAGTTAGAAGCCATATGTCCTATCTTATCACAATTGAAACATTTCAAAGGCAACTTTCCTTTGTACTTACCTTTTCCTCTTGGTAACCTTCTGGCTAATAGTGCTTCAACCTCTTCTTGCTTTCTGATTTCTTCATAAAGTTTGTGTACCTCCTCCATGTTTTTGTGAAATCTTTCACTTGCTCCACTATGATTCCCTTTAGAGTACTTATACTTTCTATCATTGTAATTATTATCACTATTTTTAAAATTGGGTTCTTTCCCCATATTTGGCTATGGTTTTTTGAAAAAAATTTGTATAAGATGTGGCCCCAAATGCTTCAGCTTTATTCTAAACCTAGAGGGTTTAAGGCTTTTCTAAGTTTTACGCTTTATCTTTTGTTTTAAATCTCCTAGTTTCTATTCCATCGTTACTTTATTTCACTTAAGTCATGGGTCGCGGGGTCGTAAGAAGTGTCCCCCCCTTGCTATTTACCTAGGCGGTCATGTTAATTATTTGAAAAATTTTCACCCTTTATTATTTCCTTCTAAAGTGCCGAGCCCAGTAAACATTGATCAACTTGGGGAAGGATCTGACGGTTGACGCTATTTCGCAAAGGCTAAGTGCTTGCCCTTTAAGGCTGCGAAATAGCGACAATTAATATCAGCCGTCCATGTGTCATGCGGAGGAAGTGAAGGTTGCGGCTGTCAAGAAGGTGGGGCCCCCTCTACGTGGTCTTCTCTAGCCTATTAGAGGGCAGCACGTGGCACAGGTCGCCACAGTTAGCATGTTGAGATCAAGGTTCAAAAGTGAGCCCCAAAGATGAGTCAGCTCACAGGTGGAGGTGACCTGGCAGGGGCAGCTCTTACAATTCATTGAAACCCCGTGGCTCTCTCTGACGAGTGAAAAATCGACAGGTCAGCTTCGAGAATGAAAAGGTGCCAGGTGTCTATGGCATGTCCGTGGACCCACCATCTCTGAGGTAGACCTGTCGAGACTGAAGTGGGGCCCCCATGGTTCTTCTTCTGGCAAGTGACAGAGCGACAAATCAGCACAGTGGATGACTAGATGCCAGATGTCACTGACGATACAGCGGGCCCATCATTCCTGAGGACTTTTTCGAAAGAGTAAAAGGTGACCAACTTGAAAGATGATCCAACGGTCCACGCTATTTCGCAGGGGTAAGCTGCTCACTTTTTAAGGCCGCGAAATAGCGAGAGTTAATGAGAGTCCTCCACGTGTCATGATGATGACATGGCAAAAAGGGAAAAACATGGGCCCGCCACAGTATAAAGGGATACATTCGGCCAGTATCAAAACAAAATGTAAAGGGATTTTCTAAACCAATGATCAGATGCCACGTGGTATTATGTAGCCAATAGAAGGATGGGACCCAGACTAAAGACAAAGCCGTCAAAATGCAATTCACAGTGAGACACTTGTAGGAAGGCTGCGACCCGTTGGAGTTAAGATATGAATTCTCGTATGAATTTGATTTTGAAGGGACGACCGAAGCATGCGGAATCAATGTTACAGTTAAGGCCCAGAGTACAAGCATTTGATTTCCTAACAACCAAGTATAGAGACCTTTTAAAAGGATTTTTGTAGAGGAAGCAAACGCAAAGTTATCTTTTATAAAAACAGAGAAGGCGAATTGGTTGTAGAGCGAATTTCTTCGAGCAAGCATCAGGTTTTTTCTTATTTTGCAGCCATTCTTGTGTTGTAATAAGTGAAATTGTTCTCGTATAACAGAAGTATTTTCAGAAGTAATATTTATCTGGTTGTATTGCAAATGGCTCCTAAAAGGGAATTTTCTGGTAAAGTTGATTATCTTGAAAGAAGTGTGTGATGACTTCTTAGAGCAGTTGACACTGTCAACCAACCAGGCCTCTAAGGCCAAAGAATTAGTACCTAGGGCTCCCCAACTGAGAATTGGAGAAGGATTATATGATAAGGGTAATTGGTTAAGAGACCCACAGGTTGGGCTATCTGGGTTGGGGTTATTTAAAATCGGTTTTGGAATGAGGAATTCTCCTGCTCCTCAAAATAGCATTTGGGAATTAGATGTTGGGAGATTGGTAGTTCCAGGGGTGTTCATGGATACAGATTTGTTAACCCAAATGGCATTGAATTATGATTCAGTTACCAGGTGTATCCGGGATGTGAATGGAAAAACCCTCATGGAGATAAATGCAGAAGAGCTGAGAAAAGCGTTTGGGCTTAGTGAGTTTACCAATTTCTTGGAGCCTATAAACTTCACACAATTAGCTCAGGTATACAGGGCACAGAGGACTCATCTCAGGAATGGGCCTCTCAAAGAACTTTTTCTGAAAGTAGGGGGGTTAGCAGTTGGAGGGCCCAATACACAAGAGCCTTTTTCATTAAGTATGTTTACCTTAAGGGCAAAAGGGATGTACTGGGCACTTTGCCAAGTTCTAGGAGAGGATGCTGAATCTAATATGCCAAATCATTATCTGTTAATGATTGTTCAAATTCTGAATCCTTCGCTTGCTATTACATTTGATTATGCCTCCTATATTGCTGATGTTATCCATGGAGGATTGATGGGGATAAAGAATGGGAAGGTGGATAGGCCATTTGGGTGGTATTCACTATTGATGCACCTCTTCCTCTTCAAAGGTGGAGATTATTTTGCCAACGGAATGGACCTGGTAAAAGAAAAGGAGGGAGAAAAGATGCCGGTACAATTATGGAGTACCGTATTGTCATGGGATAGAGAGGATGCAAGTTTTCTAAAGTTTGATAAATACTTCGCATCCAAGATAAGGACTCTTCTTTGCTCTGACAATCCACGAGTCCCCAAGGTTCTTCTGGAATTCTTAAGACCAAAAGAATTCGCAGAGAATGTCAAGATTGTTCATAACTAGGGTGATATGTATTTGTATCCAGTGTCCACAGTGTTTAGGGTCTTTGGTTTCAGAGGCACCCCATTTTTGTTACCATACCAGGTCCCCCTCAAAGTGGGAATAGCTGAGATTCTCAGACAAATTGGTGACTTGCAAGCGGCAGAGTTAACAGGCCGAGGTAAAGGGACTATTTTCCCTATAGCTACAGTAGCCCACCAATTTGTGATCACCAAGGGAGGCTGGAAATGTTTTGAGGATTTCCTTAAACCCTACCATTTGTCCACTGCAGTGTCTAGATGTGCTGACCCAGAGGATTTCTACAATGGTGTATTCCGGAAGAAAGTAGCATGCAGAGGTAGGCCCCATCAATTCCACTTTCCTGAAGACCTCATCAGGAATGAATTTGATTTAGATGAACAGGAGTTGAAGAAGGAAAAATGGGTGGCTTACAGGAAGGCCCTGGATTTTGTGCATCAATTTGATGCTAGCTATGACCCATTGTCTAGCTTCTTCCCATTGGAAGAAAAGATAAAATTTTTGATTATTTGTTTTGAGGATGTGATGCAGACAATAAAGGAGAAAAGGGAAGCTGTAATTAAAAACAACCCTGAGAAAGCAAGAATAATTTTGGGGAAATCAGCTCCCACTAAAGCCATCCCTCCTGGTGATTATACCCTGCATAAGAAAGCAGGTTACAGTGTGTTGGTGTCTGCAACAGGGGAACCCTCTTCATCTAAAGGGAAGAGGAAGGCACATGAAGTCATTGACATCCAAGACAGCCCAAAGAAGTAGAGGGTGGGGAAGGAAGTGCAATCAGATACACCCTTATATTCCCCATCCCAATCCCCTCTCCACATTGGAGATGAACAAGCAGCAACTGAATACCTCTCTCAGTTGGGCAGTTTGGGGGAAATTGCGTATACATATGATGAAGTGGAAGAGGGGATGCCAGAAGAACCCACTGAAGCACAAATGGACATCACCTCGACTAAACTCAAAGGCCAGGAGTGGGATCCTGAGATAAAGAAGGCCACTAGTGCTTTTCTAGCAGATGATAGTTTTGTAACATCTGAAGCATTCATGCAGTTTATATGGAAACAACATATAGATAAATATAATGCTAGATGTGAAACAAGAAAGGAAGAACAACCAAATAAAGATCCAGTCTCGATGGAGGAAGAAATAAAACAGGAGATGATGGAAGAATTCAAAACCATTACTCCTGAACAGGGGAGAGATTTAGTAGCACAAGCTGGAGTGCTCATTTTGCCAGAATGGAATATTGCTGATGCTCTGGTGCTGGATGCAGTGAGGAAAGAAACCAAACCCATGGAAGGGGTTACATTCAGTAAAGACAATGCTGCTCTAGTCATGTGGTCCCTTAAGAGAAATGAGGACAAGAAGGGTAAAGACACCACAGGGACAAGTCACATTGGCGGATTGCTGGTCAAGAGAGTAGAAAGTATAGGGGTAGTAGAGGCTGCTAGCACAGTGTTGGAGACTGCCAAATTTAGTGTTGCAGTAGCTGAGAAGGATGCTAAAGAAAAGGAGGCTCTCCAGCTCAAATTGGAAACAGTCTTGAAAGCTTATGACAGTGCCAAGGAGGAAATAAGAGGCAAGGAGAGTATCATTGCCAAATTGCAGAGCCAGTTAGCAGGACAACGTCAACAAGGTGAGTCTTCAACATTAATGATCACCTCTTCTCCTGCAAGACCTCCACCTACTAGCCCCATTATTGAGCTCCTACCATCCCCTGCACCCTCCAGCTCTCATATGATAGAAATAACTCCCCAAGAATTGGAGAGTCTTAAGCAAACTCAGGCCTATTATGCAGGGAAATATGAAGAAAAGATCAAGGCTACAGTCTCCAGTTTTGCAGACACTATCACAATAGTGTAAGAAAATTCATGGAGATATGGACTGAGTTGAGAAGAGATAAGGCCATCTTGACACCCATTTTTGACCGATGGAGGCCTAGGGAGCAGGATTTGGAGTTCATGTGTGTTTCCTGTGATGAAGCAAGGGCCAATCCCATTATAAAGGCTACTTCTGATGTTGCTAAAGTTTTAATGCAATTAGCTGCAGATGTAGACAATATGGACAGGAAGGTCAATTTGTGCAAAAAGGAATACAATGATCAAGTTTTTGAGTTGCTTCTAGGAATTTTTGCCAATCCAGACTAGTTGAAAGACAAACAGGTATGGCTCAATGAGATAGATGCTAAGTTGTCAGCAAGGGTCAAAGGAATCATTGATCTCGATGACACCTCATTCTTTGTTCTAACCATACAGGAAATAGAAAGAATTAAATCACACTACAGTTTTCTTAACTCAGAAGTCAACAAACTGAGGAATTCTTGGAAAGGGTTGACTAAGATTAAAAGTGATGTGATTAATTTTGTATGGCCGACCGAGGAGACGTATAGTGAGTGGGGAGTTAAATATTCCACTCGAGATCCGGAGTAGTTAGGGAACGTCCCTGAAGAGCCAGAGGAGGTTGCAACTGAACAACCCGTCCAACAGACTGCTGAAGAAGCTGAAAAGAGCACTTAACTGAAATTGTAACTTATTCAATTTTTGAAGTAATTGTAACAAACTTTCCTCGAGAAGTCCGAAGCTTGGTGCATCCATATTGTTATAAATGGATACCAGGACTAGAGAGAAAGGGGATCACAAAAATTTTTGTAAGAAAACGCTGCAGAAATATTATCTGCGCTTTTCCAAGGATTAATGGAGAATCAGACTTTTGTAAAGTTTTTTTTTTCAAATGAATATCAATATACAGGCCATCAATTTTGAGTAAAGCTTTGTGTCATCTTCAAACTTGTCCTTAAGTTTATTTACTTTGTTTCATTCAGAATAGTCTTGGATTTTTCTGTTTGAATGGAATTGTAAGGCAATCTCAGTATGGGTGCTTCTAGCTTTTCTCTTTAGGAGGGAAATTAAATATGCACAACCACTCTACCAGTAAATACTTTAGGAGAAACTTTGAATTTGAGGACCATAGTTTATTTTGAAGTGATTAGATCCTTGTTGATGTTAGGCATTTACAGGGATAAATGGAAACCAAGTTGATGGGAGATATAGAGATACCTCATTTCAGGAGTTTTATTTGAGTTTGAGTGACTCTGTAGCCTTGGATAAAGCACTGGTATTAATCTGAGGCCTTTATTGCATACTTTGTCGATCAAATATGTTGAAATTGAGTATTGTTTCACCCTTTGTTTTCAATTGTTTTTCAAGGTGAATAAATCCACTGGTTTTCTGGACTGGTTTGCTGTGGATTTGTTGCTTAAGAGTGTGGAGTTAATTCACAGAAGGTATACCCACCTGGGCTCAAAGAAAGGTCCGAAGTGTAGAAGGTCTAACCAAACCTTGTCATATGTTGTCTCTAGAATCCCTTTCTCCATGATGTCTCTTCGGTAGTCATTTTAGGTTGTATTATTTTGAGGGCATTGAAGAGGAATCAAATTTTGAGAACAACAAAAGTGGCGACTCTGTTGGGGACAATTATCACAAAGATATACACACAGAATCTGTGCCAATACTTGTGGAAAGTATTGTTGTGTTTGTGAGTAAGACTGCTTGCGTCTATATTTCCCACAGCTTTGTGGGTGGCGACTCTGTTATTTTTGAACCAGTCCTTGTGAGATATAAACTTTCTAAAATAAAGACAAACAAGATGCAAGGAAATAAGAATACAAGATCATTTATGAAGAAACATCCTCGTGAAACCCTGCAAGAAGGTCTGCCCGAGCAATCACGAAGAGGCCAGAAGAGATCTGTGATGCATGAGCCATCAAATGCTGCGTGGGTGCAGAAAAACAACAATACTGGTAAGATGCCTGACCGACCTATTTATGCAAAGTCAAATTCATCTTCAAGAGATTTGGATCAGGATATTTTAGGTTTTCATTCAGGATTGTTTGGAAATATTGATGATATGCCTATTTTAAGTCGAGATTTATCACATGCTAGTGTTTCCACAAAAGATAGAACTAGTTCAAATGCTATTAGGCACTCTGTTCCTAGGACAATAGATGGGAACATTAGTTTGATTGATATAGATCAAGTTAATGTATCGGATTCTGAAGAAAACTATCCTGATGAGGATAAAATGTCCCAAGAAATTGAAGAATTAAATAAAAGAGTTCATCATTTAATATCCTTGAGGGCCCAAAAAGAGGCAAATAAGGAAAAGGAAGTTAAAGCCAAAATGATGGAGAGAGATAGGCTTCTTAGACAGATAGCTGATCTTGAAGTCCTTGCCAAGGACAAAGAAAAGAGTGATCAAGAAGGCCCGGTGATCAGGGAAATCTTAACCCCTAAGATCAGACCAGTTCCTAAGTCAGTAGCCCAGCCAAGTAAAGAAGTCCCTAATGATTCCCAACTCCCTAAAGTTAATTTAGACAAAGGGAAACAGATATGGGTAGATGATGGAGTAGAGTCTAAAACTGCAGAAGGGATTTCTCATAGGATCTTAGCACATGAGAGAGAGATGGAAAGGATGAGGAAGGAAAAGGAAGACCTCCAAATGGAGTTGGAAAAGGCTGAGTTAGAAGCTGCAAATCAGGAAGTTAAGAGAAAGATTAACTACCTAAAAGTTCCCCCTATTACATTCCCATCAGAAGATCTTAGTAAGCCTAATCCCCAACAAATTTCTCTCCCTCAGGTCAATATCCAACCAGCAGTGCACACTAACATTGCCTCAGCAAGCCACATACCTTCAGATAAGTAGTACACCCAAACATCTCAATCCCCAATCCCAAAAGCTAAAATGATCATGGAGAATAATAGTACTGTGTCTCCTTTTCAAAGAAGGCCGATTAATCTAGAAAAATATAAGCAATTATTTTTTGATGGGATCCCAGGGTATCCAAATCATGTTCCCACTAAGTTAAGAGACAAACTCCATAAATTTGCCGGGAACAATGCAGTCAGTGCTGAGGAACATCTCAAATCTTTTGGGGATTTGATAAATGACTATGAGGTAGTTGATGAAGATGTGATTATGAAGCTGTTTGTTCAATCCCTGGTTGATGATGCAAGAGATTGGTATAGAGGTCTTCCAGTAGCTAGCATAGGTTCATGGGAAGAGTTCAAAAATTGTTTTCAAGAACAGTATGGTGATAAGACTAATGTGAGTTTCATGCTGAATGAGTTCAATAATATTAGAAAATCTGAAAATGAAATAGTCACTGATTTTAACGCTAGGTTCCAAAAGGCTATGCATAGATTGTATCAGGTAATGAGGCTAGATGACAATATGTGCCTTAATACATATTATAATGCATTTGATTCCAAGATGGCTTACATTCTCAGAGATAAAAATCCTCATAGCCTGAGGGATGCTTTTAGAATTGCCATAAATGTTGAAAGTAATAGAAAGGCATCTGGAAAATTAGGAAGGAGGACAGATGGAAGATTATGGCATGAAACCAAACAACAACCTAACAAAGTTGCCAAGGAAGAGGATAAAATAGAAAAACTGGTCACTGCTATGAAAGATTTGACTGCTAAGGTTAACAAAAATGATAAACCTCATTACAATTGGCAAGATAGACCTCCTAGGTTACATGATATGCCATACAATACAAATTGGAAGGATGGTAAGCCCCAAGTTGAGAAGCCTAAAATTGCCCAAAGCCAAGACACACCAGATCCTTTGAAAGGCAAGACTGTTAATAATATAGAAAATACTCCTTGGTGTATTGCTTGTGATGGACCACATTCTCCTCACCAGTGTGCAGTAGCTCAAGCTCTGGAAGAATCCATGAGACCAGAAGCAGAGCTTGATATTAATATGTTTGAAACTATCATAGAAAGTGATGAGGAATCTATGCAAAGTGAGTGCAGTGATGTGTTAGATAATGAAAGATCAGTAAAAGGGCAGTTAGCCTTAGGCTGGCACCCTACATTGAATGTGGTAACAATTGAAAATGAAGAAGTTCATCTTAGGAGGCCTAGCGAAGAAGAGGTTAGAAATCTCACTAAGGCTGCAATCGCCAAAGCTAAACATAACTACAATCTGAGAAGCACCAAGAGAGATACTGATCAAGGTGAGCCAGGTTCCATGTTTGTAAAAGAGGTCACAAAGAAAGGGGCATCAAGCAGTGTTACTGCTACTGTTAAAGCTAGTCAAGAAAAAGAGGAACAAGTTAAAGACTTGCCTAGAACCACAGATGCCAAAAATGCTGGTGATGTACAAAAGGTGGAAATAATAAAAAGGGCCAACCAACTCAAAGTAGAAAAGGTTAAGATTAATACTGAACAGTGTAATTACTCCACATTTAATATGGCCCAAGCTTTAACTCAAATGAAGGTCACTGTCCCATTAGTGGAGTTACTAAAGATTAAGGAACACAAAGATGCAGCTTTGTCTCTATTCTTTAGTATATCTGATGGTGATTCAGTATTACCCACTGGTTCAGATAAAATCAGGAAGGATCAAGAGTTCCAAACTCCAAAGGTATATGTTGGAACCACCATCACTCAGGAGCCTTCTCAGGTGGACCCTTTCTATGTTACCCTGCTGGTGAATAACCGGTTAATTAAAAACTGCATGATAGATTCAGGAGCAGCTGCTAATGTGATGCCCTATGGTGTCATGAAAGAATTAGGATTATCGGTGACTACTGTGTATGGGAAATGCTATGCCATGGATAACAGAGAAGTACCTGTGATAGGTACAATGAAAGATGTAGAAGTAAAAATAGCTGCATTTCCTGAAGCTACTTACAAAATGGATGTTATTGTCACAGATACTAAACCCCACTATGGCATGTTACTTTCTAGGTAGTGGGCCGCAGCAGTGGAGGGAAATGTTCAATTGGATTTGTCTTATGCTACTATTCCTGTTGGTGGCAATAAGGTCAAACTATACAGGGAGCCACGAGCTCCTAAGGTAGTTGAAAATGTGGACCCTAGTATGCTTAACTGTATGATTGATGTGGATTTAGATAATTTCAGAATTCAGCCAGTATTACCTCAATTGAAGAACACTGACCCAATTGTAGTTGAGTTACAAGCACAACAGTATGGATTGTGGCAAATGTATTTCGATGGAGCTTGTTCCAAAGAAGGGTCTGGAGCAGGAGTTCTTTTTGTATCCCCATCAGGTATAACCTTTAAATATTCATTCCTATTGGCATTCCAATGCACAAATAATACTGCAGAGTATGAAGCTCTGTTATTAGGACTTGAGGTTGCAAAAAGGCATGGAATCCAATTATTGAAAGTGATGGGCGATTCAGAGCTGGTTGTCTCTCAGGTAAGGTCTAAGTATGCATCTAAGAATGATAAATTGAAGCAATATAAGCATGCTGTTTGGGATGTTATTGAATATTTTGATGCCTTTTCTAGCAACTAGATAGAGCGAGCAATAAATATTATGGCAGATTTTTTAGCTAATGTTTCTTTAAAAAACAATGATGCAACACTAACCGGTATTTCTACTGTGGAAATAAAAGCTAGGCTTGCTATTCCTGATAATGTGTATAATTGGCAAGTTTTTGCTGATGATGAAGATATTCTTAGATTCATCCAATGTGTTGATGATTATGATGGACAAAAAATTGATTGTAATGCATTGGTGGAAGTAGTGGATGGCATAGAGACAGTGTTTGGAAATGATATTGTCCAGTTGGAAACCAATGAGATACCTAAAGGGTTGGTGGAGTTAGAAAGCATGTTCAGTTATAATGACAGTCATTTACACCAGCAATCCACCACCAAGTTAGAAGAATTGGAGGAGGTCAACTTGGGGACAGAATCATCCCCCAAGTTGGTATACATTGGAAAGAAGCTACCTCCTCATGTTAGGACTAACCTAATCAGTTTACTGAAAAGGTATAAACATGTTTTTGCTTGGTCTTATGAAGATCTAAAGGCGTATAGACAAGATCTTTTTCAGCATGAAATTCCCTTACTTCCAGATGCTAAGCCTTTTAGACAGAAACATAGACCTATTAACCCCTTGTTAGAAACAAAAATGCAACAAGAGTTGACTAAATTGAGAGAAGGGGGGATTATCAAACCAATCAGACATTCTTCATGGGTTTCTAATTTGGTCCCAGTGAGAAAAAAGAATGGAGACATCAGATTGTGTGTTGATTTTAGGAACCTTAATGTTGCCTCTTTAAAAGATAATTATTCATCCCCAAATATGGAAGCAATGCTACAAAGAGTGACAGGATGTGATCTTTTATCCATGATGGATGGTTTCTCAGGATACAATCAAGTGTTAGTAAAGGAGTCAGAACAGTTCAAAACAGCTTTTACTACTCCATGGGGAACTTATGTGTATGTGAGAATGCCGTTTGGATTGAAAAATGCAGGGGCTACATTTCAAAGAGCTATGGATGTGGCTTTTAAGGAATTCATTAACATTATTATGGTGGTTTACCAAGATGATTTAACTTGTTTCTCAAAGAGAGCTGATGATCACTGTGGACATTTAGAGAAAGTGTTTGATAAGGCTTTGGAATTTGGTGTATCACTGAATCCCAAGAAATGTCACTTTGGGGTCACTGAAGGAAAATTATTGGGACACATAGTCTCCAAGGAAGGAATAAGAATAGACCCTGAGAGAATTGAAGCAATCAACAAGGTGTCTGAACCAAAGAATGTGAAAGGAATCCAGTCCTTTTTAGGCAGAGTGAATTTTGTCAGGAGATTCATAGCGAACTTTGCTGAGATAGTGAAGCCTATTGTCAAGTTGCTCAAGAAGGACGCAAAGTTTCATTGGGATCAGGAAGCCTCAAAAGCTTTTAATGAGATTAAAGAAGCAATCCAGGAAGCACCAGTGTTGAAGTCCCCGGATTATGGTAAGCCTTTTTCTCTGTTTTCTTTTGCTTCATATCACACAGTGGCTGCAGTGTTATTGCAAAAGGATAATGAGGGATATGAACATCCCATAGCTTTCTATAGCAAATCTTTACAAGCGGCAGAACTAAAATATGAAACTATGGAGAAACAAGCTTATGCCTTGGTTAAAGCTGTTAAAGCCTTTAGGCCATATTTGGTGAATGCAAATGTCACTGCCTATGTTCCACATGCTGCAGTTAAAGATATTTTGTCTCAATCTGAGGTTACTGGGAAGAGATGTAGGTGGATCAATAGAATTCAAGAGTTCAATTTGGAGGTAAAGATCACTAAATTGGTGAGAGGGTTAGGTTTGGCCAAGCTCATGACTGAGTCAAATCTCATGAATGTAGAAGTACACAATGTTGAGGTTGAAGATATTTCGGTTACTAGTATTGAGAGGCAACCATGGTACACAGAGATAATCCAAGTATTAAAAGGTCATATGCTGCCAGAAGAAATGACACACAACCAGAAGAGAACTTTGAAGCTCAAGTCCCAGAAATATGTCCTCATTCAGGGTGATCTTTATTGGAGACAAAGAGATGGGGAGTTGCTGCTGTGTTTGGATGAATTTCAAGCTAAACGGATGTTGAATGAAATGCATGATGGAGTATGTGGAGGTCATTACTCTGCTAAGACTACAGCTAGTAAGATAATACGGGCTGGGTATTATTGGCCTACTTTGTTTAAAGATACTCATGCATATGTTCGAAGATGTGATTCATGTCAGAGATTTTCTTCTAAGCTCAAGTATGAAAGAGCTTTACCCCTAAATCCAGTCTCAGTAGAAGCTCCTTTTGTCCAATGGGGTATTGATTTTATTGGAGAAATTGCTGAGAAGTCAGGAAGAGGTCATGGATGGATTATAGTGGCCACAGATTATTTTACTAAATGGATAGAAGCTATTCCCACAAGAAGAGCTACTAGCAAATATGTCATTGATTTCTTGATGGATAATATTGTGACTAGATTTGGAACACCTGCAAAATTGATAATGGATAATGCTATGTGTTTTAGATCAGAAGAATTTGTAAGTTTCTGCAACAGTCATGGTATACTTATGTCATACTCATCGCCTTATCACCCTCAGGGGAATGGACAAGTAGAATCTAGCAACAAAAGCTTGCTAACTATTATTAAGAAGATCTTAGAAGAAAACAAAAGGTCTTGGAATCAAAAGTTGAAATTGGCTCTGTGGGCGGATAGAATAACAGTTAAAAAATCCATTGGAATGTCACCTTTTGAGTTGGTTTATGGTACCCAAGCCAGATTACCGGTAAATAACCTTCTTCCAGTATATAAGTTTTTGCAGGAAGAGAGCATGGAATTATCTGAACCAATGGAGAACAGGATGATCCAAATTGTAGAGGTGGAAGAGCTTAGAACCTCCGCTCATAAGAAAAATCAGAAGCTCCAGTTACAGTCAAAGTATCTTTTTGATAAAAGGACATCATTGAGGAAGTTTCAAATTGATGACATGGTTCTTCAGTGGAATGCAAAAGGGAAAGATAAAGGAAAGCATAAGAAATTTGAATCACTTTGGATTGGCCCTTTTGTAATTTGTGACTTGAATGGTAAGGATTCATATTTTTTGAAGAATATGAATGATGAGATGCAGGAATTTCCAGTGCATGGACAATTCCTGAAGCACTATTTCTCTTAATGTCCATGCACAGTAGGTCCTTTGTTTGTATATATTTTGTTTTCTTTCCTGTTTTCCTAGTTTCGGTCTGTGTTTTGGTCTGTTTCTCCAGAGTTTCTGAGTTTTCTTGTGTTGATCTCGCAATCAACCATCCCCAGTCAGAGCCGCTGTTATCACTGTTTTTAAAATTGGGTTCTTTCCCCATATTTGGCTATGGTTTTTTGAAAAAAATTTGTATAAGATGTGGCCCCAAATGCTTCAGCTTTATTCTAAACCTAGAGGGTTTAAGGCTTTTCTAAGTTTTACGCTTTATCTTTTGTTTTAAATCCCCTGGTTTCTATTCCGTCGTTACTTTATTTCACTTAAGTCATGGGTTGCGGGGTCGTAAGAAGTGTCCCCCCCTTGCTATTTACCTAGGCGGTCATGTTAATTATTTGAAAAATTTTCACCCTTTATTATTTCCTTCTAAAGTGCTGGGCCCAGTAAACATTGATCAACTTGGGGAAGGATCTGACAGTTGGCGCTATTTCGCAAAGGCTAAGTGCTTGCCCTTTAAGGCTGCGAAATAGCGAGGATTAATATCATCCGTCCATGTGTCATGCGGAGGAAGTGAAGGTTGCGGCTGTCAAGAAGGTGGGGCCCCCTCTACGTGGTCTTCTCTGGCCTATTAGAGGGCAGCACGTGGCACAGGTCACCACAGTTAGCATGTTGAGATCAAGGTTCAAAAGTGGGCCCCAAAGATGAGTCAGCTCACAGGTGGAGGTGACCTGGCAGGGGCAGCTCTTACAATTCATTGAAACCCGGTGGCTCTCTCTGACGAGTGAAAAATCGACAGGTCAGCTTTGAGAATGACAAGGTGCCAGGTGTCTATGGCGTGTCCATGGACCCACCATCTCTGAGGGTTTCTAACAAGGTTTAAATGCCGAGCAAGTTGAGATAAGATCTAACGGCTCGCGCTATTTCGCGAGAGTAAGATGCTCACCTTTTAAGGCTGCGAAATAGCGAAAGTTAACCTGGACCGTCTACGTGTCTTGATGACACACGGTCTAAAAGGCAGCTGTGGGTCCCTATAGTGTATGCTTGACAAATGAAAAGTTGACAGGTCAGCTTCGAAGGTGACAAGGAGCCAAGTGTCCATGGCGTGTCTGTGGGCTCACCATTTCTGAGGTAGACCTGTCGAGACTGAAGTGGGGCCCCCATGGTTCTTCTTCCGGCAAGTGACAGAGCGACAAATCAGCACAGTGGATGACTAGATGCCAGATGTCACTGACGATACAGTGGGCCCACCATTCTTGAGGACATTTTCGAAGGAGTAAAAGGTGACCAACTTGATAGATGATCCAACGGTCCGCGCTATTTCGCAGGGGTAAGCTGCTCACTTTTTAAGGCCACGAAATAGCGAGAGTTAATGAGAGCCGTCCACGTGTCATGATGATGACATGGCAAAAAGGGAAAAACATGGGCCCGCCATAGTATAAAGGGATACATTCGGCCAGTATCAAAACAGAATGTAAAGGGATTTTCTAAACCAATGATCAGATGCCGCGTGGTATTATGTAGCCAATAGAAGGATGGGACCCAGACTAAAGACAAAGCCATTAAAATGCAATTCACAGTGAGACACTTGCAGGAAGGCTGCGACCCATTGGAGTTAAGATATGAATTCTCGTATGAATTCGATTTTCAAGGGACGGCCGAAGCATGTGGAATCAATGTTACAGTTAAGGCCCAGAGTACAAGCATTTGATTTCCTAACAACCAAGTATAGAGACCTTTTAAAAGGATTTTTGTAGAGTAAGCAAACGCAGAGTTATCTTTTATAAAAATAGAGAAGGCGAATTGGTTGTAGAGTGAATTTCTTCGAGCAAGCATCAGGTTTTTTCTTATTTTGCAGCCATTCTTGTGTTGTAATAAGTGAAATTGTTCTCGTATAACAGAAGTATTTTCAGAAGTAATATTTATCTGGTTGTATTGCAAATGGCTCCTAAAAGGGAATTTTCTGGTAAAGTTGATTATCTTGAAAGAAGTGTGTGTGATGACTTCTTAGAGCAGTTGACGCTGTCAACCAACCAGGCCTCTAAGGCCAAAGAATTAGTACCCAGGGCTCCCTGACTGAGAATTGGAGAAGGATTATATGATAAGGGTAATTGCTTAAGAGACCCACAGGTTGGGCTGTCTGGGTTGGGGTTATTTAAAATCAGTTTTGAATGAGGAATTCTCCTGCTCCTCAAAATAGCATTTGGGAATTAGATGTTGGGAGATTGGTAGTCCCAGGGGTGTTCATAGATACAGATTTGTTAACCCAAATGGCATTGAATTATGATTCAGTTACCAGGTGTATCCGGGATGTGAATGGAAAAACCCTCGTGGAGATAAATGCAGAAGAGCTGAGAAAAGTGTTTGGGCTTAGTGAGTTTACCAATTTCTTGGAGCCTATAAACTTCACACAATTAGCTCAGGTATACAGGGCACAGAGGACTCATCTCTGGAATGGGCCTCTCAAAGAACTTTTTCTGAAAGTAGGGGGGTTAGCAGTTGTAGGGCCCAATACACAAGAGCCTTTTTCATTAAGTATGTTTACCTTAAGGGCAAAAGGGATGTACTGGGCACTTTGCCAAGTTCTAGGAGAGGATGCTGAATCTAATATGCCAAATCATTATCTGTTAATGATTGTTCAAATTCTGAATCCTTCTCTTGCTATTACATTTGATTATGCCTCCTATATTGCTGATTGTATCCATGGAGGATTGATGGGGATAAAGAATGGGAAGGTGGATAGGCCATTTGGGTGGTATTCACTATTGATGCACCTCTTCCTCTTCAAAGGTGGAGATTATTTTGCCAGCGGAATGGACCTGGTAAAAGAAAAGGAGGGAGAAAAGATGCCGGTACAATTATGGAGTACCGTATTGTCATGGGATAGAGAGGATGCAAGTTTTCTAAAGTTTGATAAATACTTCGCATCCAAGATAAGGACTCTTCTTTGCTCTAACAATCCATGAGTCCCCAAGGTTCTTCTGGAATTCTTAAGACCAAAAGAATTCGCAGAGAATGTCAAGATTGTTCATAACTGGGGTGATATGTATTTGTATCTAGTGTCCACAGTGTTTAGGGTCTTTGGTTTCAGAGGCACCCCATTTTTGTTACCATACCAGGTCCCCCTCAAAGTGGGAATAGCTGAGATTCTCAGACAAATTGGTGACTTGCAAGAGGCAGAGTTAACAGGCCGAGGTAAAGGGACTATTTTCCCTACAGTTACAGTAGCCCACCAATTTGTGATCACCAAGGGAGGCTGGAAATGTTTTGAGGATTTCCTTAAACCCTACCATTTGTCCACTGCAGTGTCTAGATGTGCTGACCCGGAGGATTTCTACAATGGTGTATTCCGGAAGAAAGTAGCATGCAGAGGTAGGCCCCATCAATTCCACTTTCTTGAAGACCTCATCAGGAATGAATTTGATTTAGATGAACAGGAGTTGAGGAAGGAAAAATGGGTGGCTTACAGGAAGGCCCTGGATTTTGTGCATCAATTTGATGCTAGCTATGACCCATTGTCTAGCTTCTTCGCATTGGAAGAAAAGATAAAATTTTTGATTATTTGTTTTGAGGATGTGATGCAGACAATAAAGGAGAAAAGGGAAGCTGTAATTAAAAACAACCCTGAGAAAGCAAGAATAATTTTGGGGAAATCAGCTCCCACTAAAGCCATCCCTCCTGGTGATTATACCCTGCATAAGAAAGCAGGTTACAGTGTGTTGGTGTCTGCAACAGGGGAACCCTCTTCATCTAAAGGGAAGAGGAAGGCACATGAAGTCATTGACATCCAAGACAGCCCAAAGAAGCAGAGGGTGGGGAAGGAAGTGCAATCAGATACACCCTTATATTCCCCATCCCAATCCCCTCTCCACATTGGAGATGAACAAGCAGCAACTGAATACCTCTCTCAGTTGGGCAGTTTGGGGGAAATTGCGTATACATATGATGAAGTGGAAGAGGGGATGCCAGAAGAACCCACTGAAGCACAAATGGACATCACCTCGACTGAACTCAAAGGCCAGGAGTGGGATCCTGAGATAAAGAAGGCCACTAGTGCTTTTCTAGCAGATGATAGTTTTGTAACATCTGAAGCATTCATGCAGTTTATATGGAAACAACATATAGATAAATATAATGCTAGATGTGAAACAAGAAAGGCAGAACAACCAAATAAAGATCCAGTCTCGGTGGAGGAAGAAATAAAATAGGAGATGATGGAAGAATTCAAAACCATTACTCCTGAACAGGGGAGAGATTTAGTAGCACAAGCTGGAGTGCTCATTTTGCCAGAATGGAATATTGCTGATGCTCTGGTGCTAGATGCAGTGAGGAAAGAAACCAAACCCATGGAAGGGGTTACATTCAGTAAAGACAATGCTGCTCTAGTCATGTGGTCCCTTAAGAGAAATGAGGACAAGAAGGGTAAAGACACCACAGGGACAAGTCACATTGGCGGATTGATGGTCAAGAGAGTAGAAAGTACAGGGGTAGTAGAGGCTGCTAGCACAGTGTTGGAGACTGCCAAATTTAGTGTTGCAGTAGCTGAGAAGGATGCTAAAGAAAAGGAGGCTCTCCAGCTCAAATTGGAAATAGTCTTGAAAGCTTGTAACAGTGCCAAGGAGGAAATAAGAGGCAAGGAGAGTATCATTGCCAAATTGCAGAGCCAGTTAGCAGGACAACGTCAACAAGGTGAGTCTTCAACATTAATGATCACCTCTTCTCCTGCAAGACCTCCACCTACTAGCCCCATTATTGAGCTCCCACCATCCCCTGCACCCTCCAGCTCTCATATGATAGAAATAACTCCCCAAGAATTGGAGAGTCTTAAGCAAACTCAGGCCTATTATGCAGGGAAATATGAAGAAAAGATCAAGGCTACAGTCTCCAGTTTTGCAGACACTATAAATGCTTCACTCCTTCACAATAGTGTAGGAAAAGTCATGGAGATATGGACTGAGTTGAGAAGAGATAAGGCCATCTTGACACCCATTTTTGACCGATGGAGGCCTAGGGAGCAGGATTTGGAGTTCATGTGTGTTTCCTGTGATGAAGCAAGGGCCAATCCCATTATAAAGGCTACTTCTGATGTTGCTAAAGTTTTAATGCAATTAGCTGCAGATGTAGACAATATGGACAGGAAGGTCAATTTGTGCAAAAAGGAATATAATGATCAAGTTTTTGAGTTGCTTCCAGGAATTTTTGCCAATCCAGACTAGCTGAAAGACAAACAGGTATGGCTCAATGAGATAGATGCTAAGTTGTCAGCAAGGGTCAAAGGAATCATTGATCTCGATGACACCTCATTCTTTGTTCTAACCATATAGGAAATAGAAAGAATTAAATCACACTACAGTTTTCTTAACTCAGAAGTCAACAAACTGAGGAATTCTTGGAAAGGGTTGACTAAGGTTAAAAGTGATGTGATTAATTTTGTATGGCCGACCGAGGAGACGTATAGTGAGTGGGGAGTTAAATATTCCACTCAAGATTCGGAGCAGTTAGGGAACGTCCCTGAAGAGCCAGAGGAGGTTGCAACTGAACAACCCATCCAACAGACTGCAGAAGAAGCTGAAAAGAGTGCTTAACTGAAATTGTAACTTCTTCAATTTTTGAAGTAATTGTAACAAACTTTCCTCGAGAAGTCCAAAGCTTGGTGCATCCATATTGTTATAAATGGATACCAGGACTAGAGAGAAAGGGGATCACAAAAATTTTTGTAAGAAAACGCTGTAGAAATATTATCTGCGCTTTTCCAAAGATTAATGGAGAATCAGACTTTTGTAAAGTTTTTTTTTTCAAATGAATATCAATATACAGGCCATCAATTTTGAGTAAAGTTTTGTGTCGTCTTCAAACTTGTCCTTAAGTTTATTTACTTTGTTTCATTCAGAATAGTCTAGGATTTTTCTGTTTGAATGGAATTGTAAGGCAATCTCAGTATGGGTGTTTCTAGCTTTTCTCTTTAGGAGGGAAATTAAATATGCACAACCACTCTACCAGTAAATACTTTAGGAGAAACTTTGAATTTGAGGACCATAGTTTATTTTGAAGTGATTAGATCCTTGTTGATGTTAGGCATTTATAGGGATAAATGGAAACTGAGTTGATGGGAGGTATAGAGATACCTCATTTCAGGAGTTTTATTTGAGTTTGAGTGACTCTATAGCCTTGGATAAAGCACTGGTATTAATCTGAGGCCTTTATTACATACTTTGTCGATCAAATATGTTGAAATTGAGTATTGTTTCACCCTTTGTTTTCAATTGTTTTTCAAGGTGAATAAATCCACTGGTTTTCTGGACTGGTTTGCTGTGGATTTGTTGCTTAAGAGTGTGGAGTTAATTCACAGAAGGTATACCCACCTGGGCTCAAAGAAAGGTCCGAAGTGTAGAAGGTCTAACCAAACCTTGTCATATGTTGTCTCTAGAATCCCTTTCTCCATGATGTCTCTTCGGTAGTCATTTTAGGTTGTATTATTTTGAGGGCATTGAAGAGGAATCAGATTTTGAGAACAACAGTAATCATCAAATTCATCAAGATGAAAAGAACTAAATGTAGACTCAATTTTATTTACCTAAGACCCATTGTTATCAAAGTTGCTTAACTTGAATGCATGTAGCTTACCAATAGTAGCATCCAAAGAAACTGGCATATTGGGTACAGACCTCAATTCATTGATTGCAAAGACTCGGATTGCATAAGATGGTAGAAGGGTTCTTAATAACTTACTTGTGACATCCTTCTCTTCAATGGTTCCTCCTGCTCCTTTGATTTGATTGACAATCTCCTTTAACCTTGTACTCTACTAGGTTATGTTCTCACCTTCATTCATTCTCATGGATTCAAGTTGTCCTCTTAGACTATCCACTTTTGCTCTTTGAACATATTCATCACCGCCATGCACAGATATGAGCTTGTCCCACATTGCCTTGGCATCATTGCAGCCTTCTAGATCATTAAACTTTGAGTCAGTCAATGCAGATGTTATTTCAATCATTGCTTGAATATGTTCTTGCTTTACCTTTATCTCTTCCATTGTCAATGGATAGGTGCTCAGTGTAATGAAATCATTCTCCAGATAATATACAACATATTCTCCAACTCCTGATAGGTGCAGCTTCATCCTTTTCTGCCATGTAGAGAAGCTTGACTTGTTCAGCTTCGGTGCATTCCTCTTATACATCTTTCGATCTTTGCCTCAAGTACCTTTAAACTTATTTTTCGAAGTCCAGAGCTCTGATACCAATTGATAGTTCTGATACTAATTGTTAACTACAGATGCCAAGCTAACAAGATGAGAGGGGGGGTGAATCATACAAACTTAATCTTCCATAAAATCAATAGATTCAACCTCGGTAGCTTAAACAGATATATGTAATCAAAACTGTAAAACATGCAACCTTAAGAATACATAATCATAACAACACTCATAACACCAGATTTAATGTGGAAACCCAAATAGGGAAAAACCACTGTGGGATTTCAGACCCACTAAGAAATATACTCTTCTAGAGTATGCTCGATTAAAAGAAAATCCTGTTAAAGATTACAAACACATTGCTCGATGTGACCTGGTTAAGGGATTTCCCTTAGATCTATTAGGATCTTCACCTTGTTATATGTGACCTTGTTAAAGGGTTTCAAACACTCAATCAGAATGTCACCTTCCTACAAGGTTTTACAAATAAGACTGTTAAGTCCACTTGGTTAAGAGATTTTCTATCATTTCACAGAATAACAGTAATAAAAATATATCTACAACTTTGCATCTAAAATGCTAAAGCAGATTCTTATTTTCTCAATACAATCTAGTCATAGGACTTATCTTGTCTCTCTATTGGCCTCTATACTCTGTTAATCAAATAGGTCTTCAAGATTTTGTGCTTGGTAATCACTATGTAGCATCCCTATGCTTACACTTTCCTGCATGCATTGTTTATCAATAGTTCCTTATTTATAAACAATTTGCTAACCGCTTAATCTCCTTGATCGGATATCCCTTGATCAATCATAGCCAACAGATCTTCAAACTTGACCAGGTTCAATGTATCATTCGATCTGAAAACATTTTACCTCACCTTGGAACTTGCATACATTTATTGGAACTTGTGCTAAGGTATTGCAGTTCAATTTGAGTTGTAGATCTTTCTGTCGATCTTCCATTGCCATAGATTCTTTAACAAACTTCATGCATGACATACCAATCATTTAATCAATTCTAGCTCATCAGCTTCCTTCATTAAATAATGCTTTTAATCATTTAATGCATTTTGTTACAACTCAGTTGCAACTTGGTAAATACTAAACTTCACTCCGTAGACATTTTTCCTTCATTAACCGATAGTGATAACCTTAGGGTTTACCAACTAGGTTCCTTAGGGTTTACTGACTAGGTTCTTTGCTCGGTAAGATAGTATAGTATTAACCTTACAATCAACAACATATGTAGGATATCAAAACAATCTAAACATCATGATCTCATCATTGTCTAACTCTGTAATAGTTGCCCATTGAATAACTTATTTCTTGCCTTATTCATCACAATATTTCTGTATCTTTTACCAACATCTTTATACTCATCAAATCATACTTCTTAAGATATTGCAACATCATACTGAATTAGAAAATCAATTTCTTGACATCAATGACAAAATAATAATATTAAGACAGTAAACATCCTTAATCAGTTATATCCATAATCATCAATAACCTTCTCAATATCCTTATTGAAATGCCAACGCTTATTTCCAAGAGATTACCTAAAGGAGTTAGTAAGTATGAAGAAAAATTGCCTCTTAAATGTTTTTCTTGCAATAAGATAGGCCATTTTGCCTCAAGGTGTCTGGAAAGAGTTTCTAAGTCAAAACCTAGTAGACCTAGATTTTAGAAGAGAGGATATTATGCTACTGATGAAGGTGTGACAGATGATGAATCTAATAAAGGAGGTACAAGTGATAATGAATGGGTGTTTATTGCTATCAAGGAAGATGATCCAATGCCTAGTGACTCTACTGGCTACATGAATGTGGAAAGAGCTTTGGCTACACAAGTTGAAGAGAAACATGAATGGGTGATTGACAGTGGATGCTCTCACCATATGACAAGAAATAAGAGTAAGTTTATGAGTTTGGAAAAGTATGAAGGTGGCATTGTGAAGTTTGGTGATGATAAAGTTGGTATAATTTGTGGTAGATAATCCATTTCTCTTGATGGTAACCACAATACTGGTGATGTCTTGTATGTATAAGATCTAAAGTATAATCTCTTGAGTGTCAGATATATAGTTGACAAGGGATATAATATTCAATTCAAGAATGGGAAGTGTAGAATATTAGGTAGCTCTAGAATTGAGATTGCATGAGATACAAAGACTAAAGGTAATATCTTTCATTTAAATAGTGTTGGTAAAAGATATTGGATCTCTTAGGCTCATGAAAGTTGGTTGTGGCATAGTAGAATGTGTCATGTGAATTTTTATAACATTGTTAATATAAGTTCTACTCAGGATGTGAGAGATCTTCCTAGGTTGATGAAGCCTACTAACACTATGTGCAAGGAATGCTAGTTAGGGAAACAAACCAGAGTTACTTTCAAGAGTAAGAAGCATAGTTCAAGTGGATTATTGGATCTTCTGCATACTGATTTGTGTGGTCCTTCTAGAGTTACAATTTTGTAGGGAGACAAATATTTCATGTTGATGATTGATGATTATTCTAGGATGACATGGGTTAATTTCTTGAGAAAGAAGTTTGAGGCTCTAGACAAGTTCAAGATTTTCAAGGCTATGGTTGAGACAGAGATAAGTTGAAAGCTAAAGTGTCTGAGATCTGACAAAGGTGGTGAATTCACTTCCAGTGAGTTCAATGTATTTTGTGAAGAACATGGGATAAGAAGACTATTGTCTGCTCCGAGAACCCCTCAACAAAATGGAGTTGTGGAAAGGAAGAAAAAAACCAGTCAATAAATTGTTAGGATAATGATGTTGGAGGGAAATGTTATGTATTTATATTGGAGAGAAGTTGTGAGTATTTATATTTACATTCTTAACTAAGTGCATATCAGAGGTGATATTGGTAAGACTCTTTATGAATTATGGTTTGGTCATGCTCCTACTATTAAATATTTCAGAATTTTGGGAAGTAAATGTTATATCAAGAAGGATGAAGATCTAGGAAAGTTTTATGGTAGATGTGATGAAGGAATATTTCTTGGTTATTCTACTAAGAGAAAGGCATACCATTGCTATAATAAGAGACTGAGGAAGATAGCTAAGAGTGCAAATTTTAGGGTTTATGAAAGGAATGAGAGACAATCTAGATCTTATATATATGATTTAGATGATCAAACTGATAGTACAAATAATTGGAAGCAACCTCAAATCCATAATCATGTCCAGATCATTCCGAAGAATCAGAGCCTCAAGGAGAAGGAACTAGTGCAAGTGCTGAAGAAAGAACACAAGAGTCTGAAATTCAAGAAAATCCTAAAACTCCCAGGTATGTAAGGGTGAATCATTCTGAATATTAGATCATAGGAGATAGAAATAAAGGTGTTCAAACAAGAAGAATAATTGCTAAAGATCAAGTTAATTATTGTTTGATTTCAAAGATTGAACCTAAGGATGTAAATGAAGCATGTAAAGATGAACATTGGGTAAAAGCAATAGAAGAAGAATTGATGTAGATTGAAAAGAATAAAATATGGGATCTTGTTCCCAAACCTAAGGACAAAAATGTAATTGGAACCAAATGGGTCTTCCGAAACAAATTGAATGAGCAAGGTAAAGTTGTTAGAAACAAAGAAAGACTTGTTCGTAAAGGATATTCACAAATGGAAGGAATTGATTTTGAAGAAACTTTTTCCCTTGTGGCAAGAATTGAAGCTATAAGATTGTTTCTTTCTTTTGCTACTTACAATGATTTCAAAGTCTATCAGCTGGATGTCAAGTCAACATTCCTAAATGGTGAATATGAAGAAGAGGTCTTCATTGAGCAACCAGATAGATTTCAATTGTCGAATCAAGGAGATATGGTTTGTTGATTAAAGAAATCTTTATATGGAATCAAGCAAGCCCCAAGAGCTGATAGGATAACTGATGAACAAATGAGAGGGGGGGTGAATCAGTTGTTAATAGATTATAACTTTTAATCCACAATAAAACCTTAAACAAATCAAGTACTGGTAAAACATATACAGACGTTGGTAGGAATAGATATCGATAAACAATACAACTTAACAATTAACTAGATAATCAATGTAAAGAAACCATACCACATAACACCATGATTTGTACATGGAAAACCAAGAAAGGGAAAAACCATGATGGGAAGCCTACCCACAGTCAGATGATACTTTTGTAGAAAGTATGTGTTATAATGAGGGGCCTGCACTTGCAAGAAGGCACACTACCTAGAGTGTACTACTCATTACAAAAGAGTCTCACTAACTACAAAGAGGCTATAACCATCTCAAGATAAATGGACAACAATCCAATAGAGTGAACTACTAGAAATAACATCTACCATGTCTGATTACAGTCCTAGTTAAGCTCAGTGCCAAAGGACTAAATCCTCTTTTGAATCCAATTTGATCACCAATGATCAACCAACTCCTCTGCCTGAATGATATAACAAGATTCACACATTACATTCCTTTACCATGACCTTTCCGATAACCATGATACTTTACAAAGAGTTTCTACCTCTTATTTATACAAACTCTAAGGCCTAAACCGATTAGGTCAGCCACCCAAAGATATTAAAATAAGATCATTAAATAATTCTATATTAAAATGATATGCCATGTCAGCTTAAGACCAAAACAATAATAACAAATCCATAAATCATCTCGAAACATCCTAGTAACATGTAGAGTACACATTAGCATGATACAGGCCCATAACCTAAATAGGTATCAAACCTATCATGGGTCCACCACGCCAAAGCAATGTCTTCAAGCAGTTGAAGCACAATCAAAGAACATCTTCATCTTGAAATCCATAAAGAAGCTGCACCAACACCAACTATACATCCTATCATGATTCCTTCATGAAATCTCTACCGGTAAAGCCTTAAACCAGTGTCGGTAAGGGTTTACTAGAGTGTATGATAGCATCCAATTACCAAGCCAATACCAATTGTCCAAAACATGCTCATGGAGCATATAAGACATGAAGTCAAACATACTTCACTGATCCAAACATGCTGAAAGTGTCCAACAGATAGTCTCTTCTCCTGGTAACACTAGATCTTCTACCGGTAACTAAAACTTGTCTGTCAGTAACCAACCATAACAACTATTGTTGACATTAATGAAAAAACATCAATGCAACAAATAATCAATCTATCCATAATGCCAACAATCTCTCCCTTTGGCATTGATGACAACGCTAGATGTGAAAAACATCTAAGTACCAAGAAATGCCAAACAAGTCTCCCCTTGTGGAATACAACCAACAGTCAATAGCTCTCCCCTATGAATGATATCTTTGTAAGGTTCTACATGATTTTTCACATTATTATCACTCCCCCTTTGACATCAATGCCACAAATCTGAAAAAAATATCAAAGCAATGATATAAACCTCTGAATCTCAAAGCTAACTACTCCCCCTGAGTAGTAGCACCACTCATCAGTGTTGGAATGAATAATGTCTCTATTAATGCTTGTCAGACTGATCACAAACTTCATCAATCAAGTCTCTGTAAGAGGGGAAGAAACCCCTAACCTATCTCTCAAATACTCAAATGATTCCTTAGACACTGGTTTAGTGAATATGTCTGCAGTCTGTTCTTTGTTCACATAAACCAATTTGACTTCCTTTGCTTCAACTTTGTCCTTCGGAAAGTTATACTTTATTGAAATATGCTTAGTCTTAGAGTGAAATATGAGATTCTTAGACATGTCAATAGCTGCAGAGTTATCACAATAGATAACTACCGATTCACTACAATTTACCCTGATATCCTTCAATATTTTCTTCATCCACAAGACTTGAGTGCAATTAGTTGCTACTGCAACATACTCAACTTCTGCAGTAGATAAAGAAATGCATGACTATTTTTTTTATCCATGAAACAAATTTCTTTTCAAAAAAGAAAGCTCCACCAGAAGTGTTCTTCTTGTCATCAGTATCACCTACCCAATATGAGTCAGTATATGCACATAAAGTGAAATCATCATTTCTGGAATACCATAAACCATATTCTGTTGTTCCTTGCAAATATTGAAATATCCTCTTTACTGCACATTCACAATTTTCTTTAGGATTACTTTAATATCTTGAAACAATACTTACCACATTCATAATATCAAGTCTAGTCTGAGTTAGATATAACAGACCACCAATAATAGACTTATACCTTGTCAGATTTACTGGTGTAGAAGTATCCTTGATAGATAATTTCTCACTTGTAGCCATAGGAGTCCTTAACGGTTTGAAATTCTCCATACCAAAATTCTTCAAAAATTCCCTCAGATACTTAGTTTGATAGATAAAGATGGCTTTGTTAGTTTGAGTAATCTACAAACCTAAGAAAAATTTCATCTCACCAATCATGGACATTTCAAACTCATTCTTCATGTTGTTAGAAAATTCCATGCACAGTTTATCTTCTCCTCCAAAAATGATATCAACAAAAACTTTAATAATCAGAATATCATTATCAGTGATCTTATAATATAGATTACTATCAACACTGCCTTTAGTAAAACAAAGCTTCAAAAGTGGGCTGATAAAACTTAATATGTGAAAATATTTCAAAATACTAGTCCACACACACACATAGGACTTCTTGGTGCAAGATATCGAGTAACGTAGTGTTACTCAGCTTCCCAAGGAGGGTCCCATGGTTCTCTATCTCACAATGTCCCTCAAACCAATGTTTTTGCTCTCAGATTACTGAGCAAAATGGTTTAGGGATGGCAAATATGAGAACAAGAGATGCTTTTGATTGATTTTAGTATGAGATAGATGTTAAGCTATGTATGATGCTAAAAATGCAATAAACTAAATGATAAGATGACAAGATTAGTATGAATACTATCCTAGCATACTATATTTAGTCTATGATCGAGCTAAATGATAAAGAAGGTAATCTAAACATGCATATTTGATCTAAAAGAGGCTAAATGAAGAGCATAAAGATGATGAAAAAGCTTGAGAGTATTTGAGCATAAGTATAATGCTTCAAATTTGAAAGATGATTGTTAAGAATGGAGGAATGAGAGCTCTATTTATAGCATAAACAGGGAAATGGATGGTCAAGATTGAAAGGTTTAATCAAGGGTCAAGTTTGAAAGTTGGGGATCCATGTGCACAATTGGCACCAATGAAATGGTGACAAGTGTCAACATAGGATTGGGTTGAGAGAAGAGGTTGGAGGCATTAAAGGCCTGAGAAGACCTCATGGTTATCTAAAGGCTAAGCGTCAAGTCTAAGTTAGGATTACCCATTGGATTAAGAATTAATCCAAGGATAAACCTTTGTGCAAATGATTAAGAGATAATCATGGTCAAAGCATTAATGGCCTGATGAGACCTTTGGGTTGGGTAGAGGTTGAGTCAAAACAAATGTTTTAACCATGTAGGAGGGTTTGAGTTAACCATTAATGGTTATTGGAGACTTTGTGGATTAAGTGGTTGAAGGTTGGAAGCTTTCAAAGGTTATCAAAGACTTTGAGACATTTAGTGGTTGAAGGTTGAAAGCCTTTAATGGTTATCAAAGACTTTGAGGCTTTGAGAAGTGACTTCCCTTTGCTTAGGGATGTGACAAAGTTTAGAGGAGGGGTTAGGTTAATTAGAAGCGATTAGAAGATTCTAGAAGGGATTAGAAATGGGTTTGGGATTTTGCAAGTGGATGGGGGGATAATAGGATTTAAATTGAATTAAATGATTTTATTCAATTTGATTGCAATTTGGAGAAATTAAATAAATTAGATTTATTCAATTTAGGATAACTATTTAATTAAATTTGAATTTAATTAAAAGTGGATAGGAGGATTTATTTGAATAAAATGATTTATTCATTAAATGGATATAGTGAATTTTATTTAAATAAATTGAGTAATTTACTTAATAAAATAGAAGAATGTGGATAATTTAATTAAATTGGATTTAATTAAATAGAGAAATGAACATAAAATATTCATTTAGGAATATGGTCATTTTTATACGTCTACATTTTGCCCCTCTTTGAAGTGACGTGTGTGCACATGTTATTTCAAAGAAAATGATGTGTTTTTGTGATTTTTGTGTCGTTCTTTTGATTTGCCAGTCGTGATACTAGATTTGATTTGATGTGTGATGCCCCAGATTTGATTTGATGTGTGATACCAGATTTGATTTGATGTGTGATACCAGATTTGATTTGATGTGTGATGCCCCAGATTCGATATTTTGATGGTGATGCCCCAGATATGATTTGATGTGTGATGCCCCAGATTTGATATTTGTGTCGTGCTGTCATGATTTTATGTAGTTGTCCAATATGAGTGTCGGTATAACTTGTTTTGATGTGAGATATTTCAAGTTATGTAGATATCAATGTGTTGTTCTGATCAAAATATGATTTATTTGCGTGTTCTATTTCAAGTTCGATGTGGGAAGCCTGATGTGTATTACAAGCCGATATGGGTTGGAAACTTGAGTTGTGTTACAATCTGATATGGATGGGAAACTTGAGTTGTTTTACAAGTTTATGTGATTTTGGTACTTGAGTTGTTTTACAAGTTTTGATATGGTTTTTGAGAACTTGAGTTGTGTTACAAGTTGATATGAAATGATAGGTTTTTGAACTTGATGTAGATGAGCAAATTTATTTCATGTTGTTGATGTAAGATTGATTTTGATATCTTTGTTTTGATGTGGAAACTGATATTGGATTTGTTTTGAGATTTGATATGATAATGCCCCCTCGGGAGATCATTCGTGCACACAAAGCATGAATGATCTCCCAAAAGAAGAAGAATGTTGTTTGAAAGATGGAAGAGTAGATAGTGATGGCATGCATGGGTTTGATAAGATTGATTAGATTGATTGGAATGAGAGCAAGTCTTGTTTCAGGTATGACACCTCCTGTATAAGACATGGATGATCGAGCATTTGGTTTCAAGAAGGATACCACCTTTATAAGATATGATAGAAGATAGTTTGGAAGAATGATGAAGATAGTTTAGAAGAATGATAGAAGATAGTTTGGAAGAATGATGAAGATAGTTTAGAAGAATGATGAAGATAGTTTGGAAGAATGATAGAAGATAGTTTGGAAGAATGATCGAAGATATGAAAGTGAAGAAAGATTCCATGATGATGTGATAGATATGCATGCGAGGGATGCAATGATGAATGATGAATGATATTTTGAAAATGAGATGTATGATATGATATGCAACTAATTGTAAAATGATATGCAACTATGTTAAAATGATATGCAACTAATGCTTTTTTTTTTTTTTTGGAGCATCCTCGTCCTGCATTTGCCATCCGATATAGCCATTTGTTTGCTTTCTTTGTAGATATCATCATTGAGCATTGATTTGTTTAGGATATGTTGAAAATTTATACAAGCATAATGGTATAATTGAACCATAATTACCTGAGAAAAATTTACGTGATATTTGATTTTGCAAGATAGCACAAGCGTCAAGGTATAATTGAACTAGGACGACCTGAGTGCGTATTGCGTAAACATACAAGAGTTAACCTTTGTCCCATACAAATCCAAAATGTCCTCAGCGATATGCCACCGGATTTCTTCATAGGACAAATTTGCATGGTAAAAGACTTCACTCACAGATAGAAGACAAATAAAACATCACATTCCTTCCTTGCTCCTCTAGTCGTAAGACATCCTAGAGGTGCTCAGGAGATATGATAAGCAAAAATTAACAACCATAAGTAATCATGCATGCTATTGGAAATGTATTCTTGTCAATTAAAACATCTTGCAAAATAGATCTTTGTTCAATTGAAATCAGTTCAAGTTCATGATGTTTAGCCTTCTTGCATTGTCATTTGTCATTTGTTGGTTGTTTTGATCCTTGTTGTCTTGCTACATTTTTGGTCTGATGTTGAAAATATTGAAGGCAAAATGCCCCAAGCGAGGTCAGGATTTTGCCCCTTGTCGTTGATACTACTTTGATATGGATATGTATACTGATCACCAAGCCATGGTGGGATATTATTTGGATAATTGTTTCAGATAAACCAAGGACAGTGACTACACTAAGTATGTCCAAGATTGATAAGCATTTGTGAATTTCTGGTGATGCCTCAGATGGGTGGATATGATATGTACAATATGATTTGTGAACCCTATACTACCATCAATTGATAAAGATAAGGCTAACTAGAATAAAATCCAGCAATCATACTGATTGATGTCATTGTTATGATTTGGTTGATGATTGATGTATAAAAACTTATTTCTCTTGATGAATTTGGAAAAACTAGGTTGTTGTTTCTTCAATGTGATGTTACGGTAAAATTTCTTTCTTCTCAGAATAAGGGGATTAGTCATGCATGAGTGATCAATGGATTCCTTTGATTGGTTTGGATTCAGTTGATTCTTGTTTTTGAAAATTTCAAATCTTACTCTATCAAAGTGAAGGTTTAGATTCCCCTTCATGACAAAGTGTATCAAATGATATGGATAAAAGCCTCCTGATCTGGAAACTGGATTTGACAATTTGAAAATTTTAAACAAGTGTTTTGAGATAAAAATCCGTAAGATGGTAAAGGATTCTGTTGATACTGATGATGAGATTTTCCGGATTATGATAGGAGAGACATCTTTTATCGTGCGATTTGTTTAGGATTCTGACAACTTTGGTTTTGATACAAATGTAGCTTGAGAAGTAGTTCTAATGGTTTGTTTGTCACTCTTCTTTGATGAAAAATGATGTTGATGGATGGATTGATTATCAAGACTTGATGATTGATAGGAATGTCTAGTTTCAAAGAGTGAGTACCCCGTATAAGACATGTTTGATGTTGATGTTGATTTCAAGTAATGGATTGATTAACAAGACATGTGATAAGTTTGATTGTAGACTTTGAGAGTTTTCCTGTTGTTGATCTGATTTGATGGATGGTCCATGTGTTCATGCTTTGATTTTTTTTGTTTTGATTTTTTTTATTTTTGTCGATTTTTAGTTTTTGGATATTTTGATTTTTTTGAGTTTTTGGATATTTTGATTTTTTTGAGTTTTTGGATTAGAAGAAAGATGCATTTGGTTGCCCCAATGTATATCAAGATGAGGAATGGATGAATGAATGACTGAACCATTGAGGTGGAAATAGATTTGTTGTCCATAGTTTTAATCAAGATCAAGGATGAAAAAGGGGATATGGATAGAGATAGGATATAGATAGCACTAGATGATGGAAGCAATGAATAGATAGGATAGATAGATATGGATTAGAGTGAAGCAAGATTGTAGAAAGAATTGGAGGCTAGAAGAAATGAATATATAGGATAAGGGATATGGATTAGAGGATTTGGGAGATATGGTAGGAAGAATAGAGTAGATGAACTTTGCCCCCAAGCATAGAGGTTTCCATTTGCAAAAAGGTGATATGTAAGATTGTCATAGTATTTAGCACCATCTGAATAAGTGTTCTCGAACTTTTCAAAGATAGAGACCCAACCCACACTTAGAACCTCTAGAAAATTCAACTAAACATTTCTAGCAACTAGGAAGCAGACTCAAAAGGGAAGAAGAATCCCAAACTGGATCAAGGTACTTAGTTCTTTGATTACCCATGTGTGTGCAAGTGGGTTCATTCTGGCTCATATGATCATTGTAATCTTTAGAATCCAACATGGCTAGCTACATGAGTTACCTTAACTTCAAAAGCATCCTAGATAGACCCTCGTTGCCAGCGAGCGTCCATAGCCCTGACGAGGTTATCGCTGTAATCTCACAAATATTGCTCCATTGCCAGCCAGGCATCCATAGCCCTGATGGAGTTACTTGCATGTTCCCATAGCCAATCATTTTGATATTGGATTTCAGTGCATTTTACTTTTCTTGATATTCATTTTCTTGCTCATGCTTTTGATATATTTTTTTTTTTTTTGCATTGGCTTGTAAGTGATGAAACTTACATGGGTGTGATAATTATAGTGGTGCTGAAGCAAGATTTTAGATTTTTCACTAGCCATGTCTTCAATTTAAGAGATCACAATGATTTTTAGAGCAAGCAATTAAGTGTATGAGATATAGTAATCAAAAGATGTCAGTACCAAGATATGATAAGTGGTTCTTTTCTGGATTGAGTGTGTATCCCAACCAAAAGAAAATGTTAAAGAGGAACAACCTCGGATTCTGAAGCATTTCATGAATAGATATCTAGGAAAAGGACTGAACAAGAGATTTGAGCATGGGAAAGTATGTGACAAAATGACACAAATTCCTATTTCACAGATGAAAGATTTTATGCAAAGGATTGAATGAAAGGGATGGAAGGATAGAAAAGAGGTGTTGGATAATAGATAGAATGTTTGAAGATTTGTGCAAGGATAGATAGAAATGTTTTTCGGGATGAGTGTTGGTACTTGAGAAGTGATGAAGAGATGGAGGAAAATTGAATTTTGGGACAGAAGGACCCAAAATAGATAGAGGAAATGATAGAAGAATATTTTGGAAAGATGTTTAGATAGAGGGTTGAAAGAAGTTCAAAGATGTGCTCCTCGTTGATCTTTCTTATGGATCATTTGAGGTGATGGATTTATGGATGGAGGGAAGTAAGGACCCAAGATGGATGAAAGGGATGGAGAGTTTGATTGTGGAATGAAAGGACCTAAGATAGATTTAGAAGAAGAAGAGTTTGACTTTGGATTGAAAGGACCTAAGATAGATTTGGAGGATGAAGAGATTGACTTTGGAATGAAAGGACCTAAGATAGATTTGGAGGATGAAGAGATTCCTTGATCTTGATCTTGACTTGGAGTAGGATCATTTGAGTTTGTGCTTTTCTCTTGATTTTGAATTAGAATAGTGGAGGATATGGAAGGAATATCATGATTTTTCTTAAGAGATGGATGTTGAATGGGACTCTGCTCTTGAGATGAAAGAGGGTCATCGTGGATGGAATACCAAAATTTTAGGGGATCATCATAAGATTCTTGACAAGTGGGATATTGATCGAAGATGGGATCAGATTGGAGAGCCATGACATTGTGATCTTGATTTAGGCTAGGACTCATTTCTTTTGACTAAGTTTCCTTTTTCTCGGTTTGATGATGAATGGTCATACGAATGATAAAAGTTGATGTTTTTGGTAGTTTGATGTAGAGAAATTTACTCCTGTTGATAAGGGTCCTAGGACTAGGTTGTCTCTTCTTTAACTTAGTTTTGTGATGAAGACTTGTTCGTCTCAAAATATGAGGAGTGGTCATACACGAATGATCAATGGTTTCCTTCGATGTTTGGATTGAGATACTTCATTTGAAAACTTAAGTCCACTTTTATCAAATGAAGGTTTAGATGCCCCCTCACGACAAAGTGTGTCAAATGATATGGATAAAGTCTCCTGATATAGAAACTTGATTTGACAACTTAAGGTTTAAACTTGGTATGTTGTTTGATAGAATCCTTTAGATGATGGACCTTTTGATCAAGGTGATGATAATACCTGATTTTGATAGGATAAAGTTTTATCTTTAGCTAGTTTTGGATTTGACAACTTTTGTTCTAAGACTGACTTGTTTGATTTGGAAATGATTTCTCTAGTGTTTTGATTTGATTTCTTGTGACCCCATTTGATATTGGACCTAAAAGGATACTCAAGAAGTTTGAAAACTTTTTCTAGAAAGGATTACTTGGTTTGGTATTCCCCTAATCTTGTTGGATGAAAGTCTTTCCTAAAGATAGTTGAAATGTTGATAGCCGTCTCAAAAGATTTTTGTTGGATATGGAAATCTTCTCCACTTTATGATTTTTCCTTGTTTGAACTGACTTTTGAGTTTGATTGTTGGATACTTTGCAAGATATTTTAACATTTGTGACAAGAATACATAGCACACATGAAGACAATGATCATCCTAATGCTATACATTGAGTGTATATTCTTTTGAGGATGTGTTCAAATCCTCGATGTTATCACTGGTTTGATTTACAACAAAAGACACATCAGATAGACTCTTTATTCAAAGGTCATTGACAATATCATAGCCCACTAGTCTCGATACTCCGTCAGCTCAAACAGCCTTGTCACCCCCTATAGGGCACCTGTTTTTTTGCCTTTTGCCAGAAATTAACCCAAAGTGAATTGCTTCAAAGTTGAGTAGTTATCTTGGGAGATATATGGTGAGTAATCTTGGGGGCGGATTCTTCCCCACCCTTGCACTATGATGTTATAAATGTTTGGTTACTGACTCAGTTCAAAGCTTCTAATTTTATGGTTCGTAATCAGGCTTCCCGTTCAGCCGTCAGTGATAAACTCCCTCAGGAGGCTTCCCAACCTTTAGGACAAAGGCTTTATGTATCTCGAGGATACTAGGGGAAGGCTAATCACTGCGCACAACCGTTGAAAAGGACTTTCGTCACTTTCCACATTTGATTATAGTGGGTTGGAACACTTGGCTTCAAAGTCGTTCCCCACTTAGGTCGATCTCTTCACACCGGCCAAAGAATGGCTTTAAGAGTTTTTCAACCCCTTGGGAAGGTAGGCCTGCTAAAGGATTTAAATGCTTGAAGTACAGAAAGCTTAAGAGTGGCTTGGCTTTTTGGTCACCCAATTACGGGGAGAGCATATACCTTCCACTTTCGAGACAAGGCAATCAATTTGTTCTTTTTAGCCTCCAAGACAATGATTTGCTAACTTCTATTTGGAGATGTTGATCCAAAAAGCATGGTGTTCCTTTTTAACCTTTCATAGCAAAGTGTGTATTTCCAAAACTTTTGTAAAACAAGCCTGGTCAACAAAAGTAAATCATGAATTTTGGTCAACAAAATTAAAGTCGATAGGGGAAAACTTTCCCTCTTTGCCTTGCACAAAATGAAGATGAGGTTCTTTTACTTTGCAAAATGAAGTGAATCCTTTTAAACACCAAAGGATGGTGAGGTTCTTTTTAAAACTTTTGCCAAAGTAAAGATTGTTGGTGCTTTTTACAGCTTCCAAAATGAAGTGTTTTTCCTAACTTACAAGAAAGCAAATATGAAGTTTGTTGTTCTTTTTACCATGCAATAAAGAAAGATGAATTTTCTTTTAAAACACCAAAAAGGAAGGCATGAAGTTTATTTTATGCATCCAAATGAAATGATGAGGTTTATTCTAATTTGTCCAAAAAAGGAGAGTGAGTTCTTTTTAACCAACTTTTGTTGAAAGAAAGTAAAAAAAGAAACTTAAAGCCTCTAAACTTGCTCCTTCCCCTACACAAAAAATATTAGAACCTACACACAGTCAGTGATCAAGTGTTAGTGTGGGTTTACACAAGCCTAAATTCTGATCTTGGTTACAAATTTTACAATCTTGATCCTGAAATGCCCTGAAATTTGACTAAGTCTGAAATTTGGAAGATCTTCCAAAAACTAGATTTTGCATTATAACTCCTAGAGGTCTGAAACCCCTCTCAAACATCCTAAAAGTATATATGGAATATAACTTAAAGTATAAGAAAGAGCACTTATACTTAAATGTTATATTCCATATATATTATGTCTCCCACAAGCCTAATTTTTTACTCTGTCATAAATTTTTGGCTCTGCCAACTCTATGCACTAAGAAATGATGTCTATGCGCTAAGAAAAAGCCCCTACATGCTATTATGTGCCCCCAATGCGCTAAGCTATTTTCCCGATGCGCTATTCTATTTTTCTCCCGCATTGATACCTATAGGAAAATATTAGTGTTTTGATGCGCTAAAAGATTGACTTCATGCACTGGATGATAGACTCCATGCGCTAAACAGTGGACTAGATGCACTAGGCTGTTAACCGGATACGCTACTCTGTTTTGTTTCCGCATTGAGGCCTATAGGAAAAACTTAACGGAAGTCACGTGCTAATGTTTGAATTGCATGCGCTAGATGATGGTCTCCACGTGCTGAACAGTGGATTGGATGCGCTACTCTGTTTACTGGATGCGCTAAACAGTCAACTTAATGTGCTAATTCATTTTTCCTGTGGACCTACAAAAGTGGTTAAATTCAAAAACTGATTTGATACATGGGTTCGAGCCCCACGGTGGGCGCCAGAAATGTATGCGAGAAAAGTGGGCTGATAAAACTTAATATGTGAAAATATTTCAAAATACTAGTCCACACACACACAGAGGACTTCTTGGTGCAAGCTATGGAGTAACATAGTGTTACTCAGCTTCCCAAGGAGGGTCCCATGGTTCTCTATCTCACAATGTCCCTCAAACCAATGTTTTTGCTCTCAGATTACTGAGCAAAATGGTTTAGGGATGGCAAATATGAGAATGAGAGATGCTTTTGATTGATTTTAGTATGAGATAGATGTTAAGCTATGTATGATGCTAAAAATGCAATAAACTAAATGATAAGATGACAAGATTAGTATGAATACTATCCTAGCATACTATATTTAGTCTATGATCGAGCTAAATGATAAAGAAGGTAATCTAAACATGCATATTTGATCTAAAAGAGGCTAAATGAAGAGCATAAAGATGATGAAAAAGCTTGAGAGTATTTGAGCATAAGTATAATGCTTCAAATTTGAAAGATGATTGTTAAGAATGGAGGAATGAGAGCTTTATTTATAGCATAAACAGGGCAATGGATGGTCAAGATTGAAAGGTTTAATCAAGGGTCAAGTTTGAAAGTTGGGGATCCATGTGCACAATTGGCACCAATGAAATGGTGACAAGTGTCAACATAGGATTGGGTTGAGAGAAGAGGTTGGAGGCATTAAAGGCCTGAGAAGACCTCATGGTTATCTAAAGGCTAAGGGTCAAGTCTAAGTTAGGATTACCCACTGGATTAAGAATTAATCCAAGGATAAACCTTTGTGCAAATGATTAAGAGATAATCATGGTCAAAGCATTAATGGCCTGATGAGACCTTTGGGTTGGGTAGAGGTTGAGTCAAAACAAATGTTTTAACCATGTAGGAGGGTTTGAGTTAACCATTAATGGTTATTGGAGACTTTGTGGATTAAGTGGTTGAAGGCTGGAAGCTTTCAAAGGTTATCAAAGACTTTGAGACATTTAGTGGTTGAAGGTTGAAAGCCTTTAATGGTTATCAAAGACTTTGAGGCTTTGAGAAGTGACTTCCCTTTGCTTAGGGATGTGACAAAGTTTAGAGGAGGGGTTAGGTTAATTAGAAGTGATTAGAAGATTCTAGAAGGGATTAGAAATGGGTTTGGGATTTTGCAAGTGGATGGGGGGATAATAGGATTTAAATTGAATTAAATGATTTTATTCAATTTGATTGCAATTTGGAGAAATTAAATAAATTAGATTTATTCAATTTAGGATAACTATTTAATTAAATTTAAATTTAATTAAAAGTGGATAGGAGGATTTATTTGAATAAAATGATTTATTCATTAAATGGATATAGTGAATTTTATTTAAATAAATTGAGTAATTTACTTAATAAAATAGAAGAATGTGGATAATTTAAGTAAATTGGATTTAATTAAATAGAGAAATGAACATAAAATATTCATTTAGGAATATGGTCATTTTTATACGTCTACACTAGCTACAGGTGCAAATGTCTCACCATACTCAATTCTTTCAATTTGAGAATATCCTTTACAAAACAATCTATTTGTGTTCCTTATAACTCAACCATCCTCATTCAGTTTATTTCTAAAAACCCATTTAGTTCCAATAACATTCTTATTTTTAGGCTAGGAAACTAAAGACCATGTTTCATTCTTCTCTATTTGATCTAATTTGTCTTCCATAGCCTTTAACCAATGTTTATTCTTACAAGCTTCAATAACAGTTGTCAATTCAACTTGAGAAATAAGACATACCTCTTCATTTGCTAGTTTTCTTCTTGTCATAACTCCCTTGTTTCTATCTCCAATAATTTGATCTTTAGAATGATTTAATCTTACATACCTAGGTGTCTTTTCAACTTCAACTTCACTGCTCTAATCATCAATCACAATTGAATTTTATGATTGTGCTAGTGTAAATATCTCAGCTTCCTGTACCGATTGAGGCATTGTCAGTTTAGTTATGATCATTTCCACTCTTGGCTCCCTATCATATGATATAGAATGTTTTATGTATTGTTCATCCACTTTCACATTAGCACTCTCCACAATTTTCTACAATCTTTTGTTATAACATCTATATGCTTTGCTCTGAATTGAATAACCAAGAAATATCCCTTCATCACATCTAGGATCAGACTTTCCAATTGAATCATCCCTTTTGATATAGCATTTACTTCCAAAAATTCTGAAATACTTAATAGTAGGTGTATGTCCAAACCATAGTTCATAAGGGGTCTTACCAGTTTCACCTTTGATGTGAACTCTATTGAATGTGTAGACTATTGTACTCATTGCTTCTCTCTAGTAGATATGAGGCAATTTGGCTTCCATCATCATAAATCTAGCTACATCCAAAATTGTTATGTTCTTTCTTTCATCTACTCCATTTTGCTAAGGAGTCCTAGGTGCAGATAGTTGTCTCCTGATTCCATTTGTCTCACAATAACTATTAAATTCATGAGAAGTGAAGTCACCACTATGATCTGATCTTAGACATTTGATTTTCAATCCAGTTTTAGTTTCAACCTTCACTTTAAAGATCTTGAATTTCTCAAAAGCTTCAGACTTCTCCCTTAGAAAAGTCACCTAGACCATTCTATAATAGTCATCAATAATTAGCTTGAAATACCTATCACCTTGAAAGCTCCTAGTCCTTGTCGGACCACATAAGTTAGTGTGAATTAAATCAAGTACATCATTAGATTTATCATGTATGCTCTTAAAATAACTTCTGACTTGCTTACCCAATTGAAATTCCTTACATACCGGATTATGAGGCTTCATAATCTTAGGTATATCTTTAATTGCCTTAGTTGAACTGATCTTAACAATACTATCAAAATTAACATGACACAACCTCTTATCAATATGAGCAATCAAACATGTCTTATTACCAGTGTTCAAGTGAAAGATATTACTTTCTATCTCAATACCGGTTGCAATCTCCAAACCAATCTTGTTAATGATTTTGTATTTTCTATCTTTAAACTAAAGTTGAAAACCCTTCTCAAACAATTGACCAACACTCAAAAAATTATTCCTTAAACCTTCAACATAATAGACATTATTAGTGTTATGCTTTCCATCCAAAGAAATAATACCTCTACCTTTAATCATACATTCTATGTCATCTCCAAATCTGAGTTGACCACCATTGTATTCTCTCAGGGACAAAAATTTCCCTTTATCTTTAGTCATATGATGTGAGCATCCACTGTCAATTACCCATTCATCATTATCTTCAACTTTTGCTGCCAGGGCTTTCTCTTCATTCTTGATAGCTGGTTCTAGTTCATATTCCTTCAAAGCATAGAAAACCCATTCTTTTCCATTTCTAGATCCACTAGTAGAGTCTTCTTTCGGTTCATCTCCAGAGTCATCAGTTACTCCTTCCTCATCTGCTATGTAGCATTGTTTTCTCTTCTTGAATCTATATTTGTTCTGGTTAGGCTTAAAATATTTCTTAACTCTTTCCTCAAACCTTGCATTCCTTTCAGGATATCTAGATGCAAAATGACCAATCTTATTACATGCAAAACATTTAAAAGGTTCTTTTCCTTCATACTTACTTCTAGTTGGTCCTTTAGGTATTCTTCTAGCAAATAAGGCTTCAAGTTGGTCAAGTTCTTCAACTTCTTTCCTCATGTCTTCCAATTCTTTTGCATATAGGGCTTTCCAATCACTTTTGCTGGTAGATGTTGTTGATGATGCATGAAAAGAAGGTTCAGACTTTATAGCTCTAGAAGATCCAAATTCTTCAAGCTCAAAAGTATATAATTTCCCAATCAGAATGTCTTTGTTGACTAAGGTGTTTGCCATTGTTCTTAACTCATTAATTGCAGTTGCCTTCATCTTGTAAGCCGGTGGAAGGGCTCTCAAGACTTTGGAAACTATTTCATCTTCACTTAGAAATCCTCCACAACATTGAATTCCCATAACAATCTCATTTACTCTTTCCATAAACACAACAATTCTTTCAATATCTTCCATTTTCAAGTTTTTATATCTTACTCGATAACCATCAAGTTTAGCAATTTTGACAGTAGGATCACCTTCATTCAAAGTTTGCAATTTGTCCCACATAACCTTAGCTGATGCTTTGTCAATCAATCCCATAATCTACTGATCAGTAAGTGCACACAAGAGGGCTTCTCTACCTTTGCAATCATTTTTAATATTCTTATCTAGGTTTATAGGAGAAGGATTGCCAGATGGTGGATCATAAGGTGTGTATCCTTTTTCAGTGATCTCCCAAATATCCTTGCCAAGACATCTAAGATGAGTCTCCGTTCAAATTTTCCATATCCCATAGTTTGTTCCATCTAGTTAAGGGATTTCTCTTCTGAAAATTGTTGCCAGTGAATTAGAAGTGTTAGTTGCCATAGGATCTACCTCAAGTGATTAAGCTTCTACAAAAGAGGACCAAAGCTCTGATACCAATTTTTAGGATAACTGGTGAACAACTGAGAGGAGGGGGTGAATCAGTTGTTAACATATTATAACTTTTAATCCGCAATACAACCTTAAACAAATCAAGTACCGATAAAACATATATAGATGTCGATGGGAATAGATACCGGTAAACAATACAACTTAACAATTAACCAGATAATCAATGCAAAGCAACCATACCACATAACACCATTATTTGTACGTGGAAAACCCAAAAAGAGAAAAACCATGGTGGGAAGCCTACCCATAGTTAGATGATACTTCTCCAGAAAGTATGTGTTACAATGAGGGGCCTGCACTTGCAGGAAGGCACACTACCTAGAGTGTAATGATCATTACAAAAGAGACTCACTGATTACAGAAAGCCTACAACCATCTCAAGATAAATGGACAATAATCCAATAGAGTGAACTGCTAGAAATATCATCTACCATGCCTGATTACAGTCCTGGTTAAGCTCAGTGCTAGAGGACTAAATCCTCTTCTGAATCCAATTCGATCACCAACGATCGACCAACTCCTTTGCCTGAATGATATTACAATATTTGCACATTACATTCCTTGACCATGACCTTTCCAATTGTTGTTCTCAAATTCTAATTCCCTCTAATATCCCTGGTAATAAAATAATAAACTCTGTCCACAGAAGAGAAATGAAAGAGAAGGAAAACTTTAGAGCAACATATGACAAGGTTTTATGACCTTCTACACTTAGAACTTATAAAAGTTCAGGCGGGTATACCCTAGGTGAATTCATTCACACTTTTAAACAAAACCCATAGTAACCATTGTCCCAAAAACCAGTGGATTTCACCACCTTGGAACTAACTGAAATAGAGAAATAAAACTTAAATTCATATTCAGTATTGACCTACAAGATATGCAGAAGAAAACTACAACAGATATCAGTGCCTTATCCAGGCCACAGAGTCATCTAAGTTTCTCTAATACTTCCACAATCAAATATCTCCACACATCCTATCACCATGGCTTCTATAAAACCCCACATATGCCTAACATACGTAATAATTAATCTTAGAAAAGCTAGATTGCATTCATCAAATTCAAAGTCTTCAACAAAGAATTTACTGATAGAAGTGCTTCATGCATATTTAATTTCCCTCCTAAAGAGAAAAGCTAAGAAACTCCCCTATTTAAGATTGCCTTACAACCCATATTCAAATGAATAACCTTAGATTATTCAAATCAAAAACAGTAAATATTTGCAAACACATTTGAAGACAACACAAATTCTAGGATCAAAGTTGATGGTCCGTATATTGATATTATCTCAGAAAATATTACAAAAACATTTGGATGTTCTTCATGATTCTTGGAAAAGAGCTCAGATTAATTTCTACAGCATTTCTTTACAATTCCTTGTGATCCCCTTACATTGGTCTTGGTATCCATTTATATAATCATGGATGCAAACAAGCTTCAGACCATCCTTTCAAAAAGTTTGTTACAAAATACTACTTCACTCAAGAAGCTGTTACATGTCCTTTTCTTCTTCAACGACTTCTTCAATTGGTGGCTCCTCCACAATACCCTCTAACCATTTAGCAATGCCTTCTAACTATTCTGGAACATGTTCTAACTGTTCTGGAGCATCTTCTTCTTGAACCTCCACATCGACCACCACATACTTTTGGGACCATCCTTGGAAAACATCATCATTAGGCCATGAGTGGCCAATAATTTCTTTGTTCAACTTTAACAACTTTTTCTAGGTGTTCCTCACTTTCCTTACCTCTAAATCCAAAAACCCATAATGAGATTTGATCTTCTCTATTTCCTCAATTGTTTTAACAAACAAATAGGTGTCATCTTTATTGATTATCTCATTTATCCTTAAGGATAAATTAGCTCCTAACTCATCTAGCCATGCCTTTTTATCCTTTAATTGTTTCTGGTTGACAAAACCTCTAGGGAACAATGCAAATTTATGCTCGGTATATTCTTTTTGATACAAATTAGCTTTACTTTCCACATTATCTCTTCCTTCAGCCAACTTTGTCAATCCTTTTGCCAACTTACATGTAGACTTGATAGTGACATCAACCTCTACCTTATCATATGATGCACACATTAGTTCTAAGTCCACTTTCCTGGGCAACCGTTTATTCATAATAGGCTCTATAATAGCATTATCCTCATTCAACTCATTAAGAGTATCCAAAATTCTTTTCATATTGAGATATACTATAGGAGAATCAACAGTGTCAGCAAAGCTTGAAATTGTTGCCTTTATCTTCTCCTCATACTTGCTTGCAAATATGGCCTGGGCATGTTTCAATTTTTCAATTTCATGTTGATAAGTCTTAGCCGGTTGGAAACCAAAAGGCATAGGAGAAGGAGGGAATTCTATAATTGGACTAGTAGGTGGTGGCCTTGCAGGAGAGGAAGTGATCATCAATGTTGAAGGCTCACCTTGATGGTGTTGACTTGCCAATTGGCTCTGGAGTTTAGTGATGATGTTGTCCCTATTGGCTATTCCTTCCTTAGCTTCATTATAAGCTTTTAAAATAACCTCAAACTTCAATTGGAGAGTAGCCTTTTCTTGGGCTTCTTTCTCTGCTACTGCCACATTAAACTTTGCAGTTTCTAGAATAGTACTAGCTGCCTCCACCACTCATGTGTCTTGAACCCTCTTGACAATCATTCCTCCAAAGAGGCTAGAATCTGAGGCATTTTTCTTCCTCCTGTTCTCATCTTTCTTTAATGACCATAGGATAAGAACAACATTATCCTTGTTGAAGGTCACACCTTCCATTGGCTTTGTTTCCTTTGTTACTGCATCAAGGATCAATGCATCAGCTATGTCCCATTCAGGGAGAATTAACACACCAGCTTTATCCAACATATCCCTCCCTTTCTCAAGGGTGATTGCTTTGAACTCCTCCATCATTTCTTGCTTAACTTATTCTTCTACTCAGGCTGCATCTTTGAGAGGTTTCTCATTTACCCTTTTCTCACATCTGATCTTGAATTGATCAATGTTCTCTTTCCAAAGAAATTGTAGAAAAGATCCTGATGTGATGAAGTTGCTGTCAGCTACGAATTCTTCACTAGCTTTCTTAAACGTAAGGCCCAATTCTTGGCCCTTTAACTCACCATCAGTTAAATCCATTTAAGCATTTGGTGGCTCTTTGGGCATCCCTTCTTGGGTCTCCTCATAAGTATAGGTAATCTCACCAAGACTCCCTAACTACAATAATTGTTCAGCCACAGCTTGTTCATCTCCAATGTGGATAGGAGACTAAGATGGGAAATATTGAGGCTCATCAGTTTCAATTTCTTTTCCCACTTTTTGCCTCTTAGAGGAATCCTAAATTTCTACAATATCTTCAATTTTCCTTTTTCCCTTTTGAAGAGGAAGGCTCACCTATCACTAACATCATTATAGTGTACTTTGGTCTCTTGAGCATTGCATAGTCACCTAGTGGGATTGCTTTAGCAAAAGCAAGCTTGGCCAAGACCATCTTAACTTTATCAGGATCATTTTGCATTATGGCTTCCCTTTTTTCTTTTAGGGTCTGCATTACATCTTCAAAATAAAGAATCAGAAACTTTATTTTCTCCTCAAATGGGGTGAAGCTAGATAGAGGGTCATAGCTAGTGTCAAATTGATGAATAAAATCAAGGGCTTTCTTTCTTATATGCCACCCACTTCTCTTTCCTCAGTTCCTGCTCATCTAAGCTAAACTTTTTTCTAATCAAATCCTCAAGAAACTAAAATTGATGAGGCCTACCTCTGCACACTGCTCTTTTCCTAAACATGCCATTGAAGAAGTCCTTAGGGTCTACACATCTTGACACTATAGTTGATAGCCTATATGGTTTAAAGAAATCTTCAAAGAATCTCCATCCACCCTTAGTGATTACAAAATGGTGGGCCATGGTAATAGTTGGGAAAATAGTCCCTTTACCTCTGTTAGTCAACTCAGCTTCCTACACGCCTCCAATCTATCTTAGCACTTCTGCAATCCCTACTTTCAATGGGACCTGATAGGGTAGTAAATAAGGGGTGCCTCTAAATCCAAACACTCTGAAAACAATAGACATAGGGTACAAATAGAAAGTCTTCATTGCTGGGTCCCACCAAGCCTTTTTGCCACTTCTTGATGAGTAAACCACATTTAGCTTGATCTCACGAAATCACACTATCCGTCCGATCAGATGGGACTTGACTAGTATTTAACTTTGGCTTGAACCTATGTGTCAGTTCCACCTTTCTACCTTTCGCTACTTCGCGATGAGTAAACTGTGAGCACTTTAGGTCGTGAATCAATGCAGACCATCAGATCAACAGAAATTTGCGTGATTCTTACAAGGCCCGACGGACATTTAGAAAAAGGCATATGTAAAAGTGGGAATTAAAACATTTTAAGGGACCGCCTAGGTAAGTTACAAAAGGGGGAACATTTTCACGACAAAGGGACCCATTACTTAAGTGAATAAAGTAATGCAGAAATAGAAACCAAAAGGTTTTTATCAATCATTAAAGCAATTTAAAACCTAAACCCTAAACCCATTTGGACTTGAAATAGTCTTGAAGCAACAAGAACATACCAGACTCAAAAAACATTGCAAACTTAGCCAATAATGGAAAAAGCATACCAATTTTTAAACAATGATAACAGTAGCTTTGATTGGGGATGGTTGATCGCAAGGTCAACACAAGAACTTAGAAAACTCTGGAGAAATAGACCAAAACACAAGCCCAAAAAACAAGCAACATAAAGCAAACAAATATATACAAACAGAGGACCTACTGTGCATGGACTTCAAGAGACGTAGTGTTTTAGGAATTGTCCATGCACTAGAAATTCCTGTACTTCATCATTCATATTCTTTAAAAAATATGAGTCCTTTCCATTTTGATCACAAACCGTAGAAGGGCCAATCCATTATGACTCAAACTTTTTATGCTTTCCCTTGTCTTGTCCTTTTGCATTTCACTGAAGAACAACATCACTGATTTGAAACTTTCTCAATGATGTCCTTTTATCAAATAGATATTTAGACTACAGTTGGATCTTCAAATTTCTCTTATGAGCTAGAGTTCTAATCTCTTCCACTTCCACTATCTGAATCATTTGGTTCTCCATAGGTTCAGATAGCTCCATGTCTTCAACTTGCAAGAATTTATAAACTAGAAGGAGATTGTTTACTGGCAGTCTAGCTTGTGTACCATAAACCAGTTCAAAAGGTGACATTCCAATGGCCTTCTTGACAGTTACTCTGTCAACCCACAAGGCTAATTTCAACTTTTGATCCCAAGACCTCTTGTTCTCTTCTAGTATTTTCTTGATGATGTTCAAGAGGCTTTTATTACTAGATTTAGCTTGTCCATTTCCCTGAGGATGATAGGGTGAAGAGTAAGACATGATTATTCCATGACTGGTACAAAATCCAACAAACTCTTCTGACCTGAAACTCATGGCATTGTCCATTACTAATTTTGCAGGGATTCCAAATCTAGTTATAACATTATCCATCAGGAAGTCAATGACAACTTTACTTATAGCTCTTCTTGTGGGAATAGCTTTGATCCATTTAGTAAAATAATCAATGGCTACTATGATCCATCTATGACCTCTTCCTGATCTCTCAACAATCTCTCCAATAAAATCAATGCCCCATTGGACAAAAGGGGCTTCCATTGTGACTAGATTTAGGGGTAAAGCTCCTTCATACTTCAATTTGGATGAAAATTTTTGACATGGGTCACATTTCCTGACATGTTCATGAGCATCCTTGAATAAGGTAGGCCAATAGTACCCAGCCTGGATTATCTTACTAGCAGTTGTCTTAGCAGAGTAATGGCCTCCACATATTCCATCATGCATTTAAATCAACACCCTTTTAGCCTGGAATTCATCCAAACACATTAGTAGTTCTCCATCTCTTTTTCTCCAAAATAGATCACTTTGAATGGGAACATATTTTTGTGACTTGAGTTTTAGAGTTCTTCTTTGATTATGTGTCATTCCTTCTGAAAATGTAGCATCTCTTAAAAATCAGACTATCTCTGAATACCAAGGTTGCCTTTCAATACTGGTGACCATGGTGTTATCAACTTCAACATTATTTACCTCGATATCAAGAAGATTTGATTCAGTCATGAGCTTTGCAAGGCCTAAACCTCTTACAAATTTAGTAATCTTTATCTCTAAATCAAACTCTTGAATCCTATTTATCCATCTGCACCTTTTTCTTGTGACTTCAGATTGGGACAAAATGTCCTTGACTGCAACATGTGGAACATAAGCAACTACTTGTGCACTTACCAAGTAGGGTCTAAAAGCCTTGACAACTTTAACCAAAGCATATGCCTATTTTTCCATGATTTCATATCTTAATTCTGCTGCCTATAAAGATTTTCTATAGAAGGCTATGGGATGTTCATGTCCCTCATTATCCTTTTGCAACAACACTGCAGCTACTATATGATATGAAGCAAAAGAGAACAAAGAAAAGGGTTTACTATAATCTGGGGACTTCAACACAGGTGCTTCCTGAATGGCCTTTTAATTTCAGCAAAAGCCTTTGAGGCTTCTTGATCCCAACAAAACTTGGTATCCTTCTTGAGCAACTTGACAATGGGCTTAACTATCTCTGCAAAGTTTGCAATGAATCTTCTAACAAAATTTACTTTGCCTAAAAAGGATTGAATACCTTTAACACTCTTCAGTTTAGCCACTTTGTTTATTGCTTCAATTCTTTCAGGGTCTATTCTTACCCCTTCCTTGGAGACAATATGCCCCCGCAACTTCCCTTCAACAATAGCAAAATGACACTTCTTGGGGTTTAATGACACACCAAATTCTAAAGCCTTATTGAACACCTTTTCCAAATGTCCATAGTGATCATCAACCCTTTTGGAGAAGCATGTTAAATCATCTTGGTATACTACCATGATGATATTAATGGATTCTTTAAAGGCTACATCCATAGCTCTTTGAAATGTGGCTCCAGCATTTTTTAATCCAAAAGGCATTCTAACATTAACATATGTTCTCCAAGGGGTGGTGAAAGAGGTTTTGAATTGCTTAGATTCCTTCACTAACACCTACTTATACCTTGAGAAACCATCCATCATTGACAAAAGATCACAACCAGTTACTCCCTGTAGCATAGCTTCCATATTGGGAGAAGAATAATTATCCTTCAAGGAAGCAACATTTAAATTTCTTAAATCAACACACAATCTTATGTCCCCATTCTTCTTTCTTACTGGGACCAAATTGGAGACCCATGAAGAATGTCTTATAGGTTTAATAATCCCTCCTTCCCTTAGCTTGGATAATTCTTGCCACATCTTATCATCTAACAAGGAATTAATAGGTCTCTGCTTTTGTCTGAAAGGCTTAGTATCTGGAAGTAAAGGAACTTCATGTTGAAACAAGTCTTGTCTATATGCCTTTAGGTCTTCATAAGACCAAGAAAACACATGCTTATACCTTTTCAACAAATTAATGAGATTAGTTCTTACATAAGGAGGCAAGTTTTTTCCAATGTATACCAACTTAGGGGATGATTCAGTCCCTAAATTTACTTCCTCCAAGTCTTTTGACTTGGTAGTAGATTGTTGATGCAGGTGACTGTCATTATAACTGAACATGCCCTCAAGCTCTACCAACCCCTTAGGTATCTCATTTTTTTCCAACTAAACCAATTCATTTCCAAATATAGTCTCTCTATTGTCAACCACCTCCACCAATGCATTGCAATCAATCTTTTGTCCATCATAATCATCTATGCATTGTATGAACCTAAGAATATCTTCATCATCAGCAAAAACTTGCCAATTGTACACATTATCAAGGATGGCAGGCCTAGACTTTATTTCCACAGTGGATATACCAGTTAGTGTTGCATCCTCATCCTTTAATGCAACATTAGCTAAGAAGTCTACCATGATATTCTTTGATCTTTCTATCCAATTAATAGAAAATGCACTAAAATGCTCAATAACATCCCAGACTGCATGTTTATATCTTTTCAATCTATCATTTTTTGATGCATATTTTGATCTTACCTGAGAGACAACCAATTCTGAATCTCCTAAAACTTTCAATAGTTGGATTCCATGCCTTTTTACAACCTCAAGCCCCAATAATAGGGCTTCATACTCTACAGTATTATTTGTGCACTGGAAATCCAATAAGAAAGAATACTTAAAAGTTATACCTAATGGGGATACAAAAAGAACCCCTGCTCTAGATCCTTCTTTGGAGAGAGCTCCATCAAATTACATTTGCCATAGACCATAGTGTTGTGATTCTAATTCAATCACAATGGGGTTAGTATTCTTTAACTGAGGTAAAATTGGTTGTAGTCTAAAATTATCAAGATATACATCAATCATACAATTGAGCATATTAGGATCCACATTTTCAATTACTCTAGGAGCACATGGTTCTCTATACAACTTGACCTGATTCCCATTGATTGGGATGGTAGCATAAGATAAGTCCAATTGGACATTTCCTCCTACTGCTACTGCCCACTGCCTGGATAACAACATGCCATAATGAGGCATAGTATCAGTGACAATAACATCCATTTTATAGGTTGCTTCAGGGAATGCTGCTATTTTCACTTCAACATCTTTCATTGTACCTATGACAGGAACTTCTCTGTTATCCATAGCATAACATTTCCCATACATTGTATTAACTGATAATCCTAATTCTTTCATAACACCATAAGGCATTACATTAGCAACTGTACCTGAATCTATCATACAATTTTTAATCAGTCGGTTATTCACTAATAAAGTGACATAAAAAGGATCTACCTCTGATGGTTCTTGAGTAATAGTTGTTCCAACATAAACCTCTAGGGTTTGGAACTCCTGATCCTTTTCATTTTTAACTGAACCAGTGGGTAAAACTATGTTATTGACAAATATGTTAGAAAATAAAGACAATGCTACTTCCCTATGTTCTTTTATTTTCAATAATTCTATTAATGGGATAGTAACTTTCATCTGTGTAAGAGCTTGAGCCATGTCAAATGTGGAGTTACTACTCAATTCAGTATTAGCTCTAACTCTTTCTGCCTTGGGCTGACTTGCCTTCTTTGTTGTGGCATCTCCTTGTGTATCATTGGTATTATTATCACCTGTACTCTTGGGTACATCTTTAATTTGATCTTTCTTTCCTTGACCCATTTGAGGGGGAATGGCACTACTTCTTGTCTTTTTTTGAATAACCTCTTTTATAAACATGGAACCGGGTTCACCCTGATCACTATCCTTTCTGGTGCTCCTTAGGTTTTAATTGTGCTTTTCCTTAGCTATAGTAGCCTTGGTGAGATTTTTCACTTCTTCATCACTAGGTCTTCTAAGATGAACTTCTTCATCTTCAATGGTTACCACATTCAGTGTAGGATGCCAATCAAGTGTTAGTTGTCCTTGGTAGGACCTTTTACTGTCCAGCACATCACAGTCACTAAATTCACTCTGCAGAGACTCCTCATCACTTTCTATAATGGTCTCAAACATGCTAATATTAGGCTCAACCTCTTGTTTCATGGACTCTTCTAAGGCTTGAGCAGCTGCACACTGATGAGGGGAATGTGGCCCATCACAAGCAATACACCAAGGAGTGTTCTCCATGTTATGAACATTTTTTCCTTTCAAAGGATCAGGGGTGTCTTGGCTCTGAGAAATCTTAGGCTTCTCATTCTGAGGCTTACCATCCTTCTAGTTGGTGTGACAAGGCATATCATGCAATCTAGGAGGTCTATCTTGCCAATTGTAGTAAGGCTTATCATTCTTATTTACCTTAGCAGTTAGATCCTTCATAGAAGTGACTAACTTTTCTATCTTATCCTCCTCCTTAGCAACTTTGTTTGATTGTTGTTTTGTTTCTTACCACAGCCTACCATCAGTTCTTCTTCCCATTTTTCCAGATGCTTTCCTATTGCTCTTCACATTAATAGCAATTCTGAATGCATCTCTCAGGCTATGTGGATTTTTATCCCTCAGGATATAAGCCATTTTGGAATCAAATGCATTGTAATAAGTGTTCAGGAACATGTTATCATCTAACCTCATTACCTGAAACAACCTATGCATGGCTTTCTGAAACCTAGCATTGAAATCAATGACCATTTCATTATCAAATTTTTTGATATTATTAAATTCATTAAGCATAAAACTCACATTTTTTTTGTCACCATACTGCTCTTGAAAGCAATTTTTAAAGTCCTCCCAAGACCCAATACTACTAACAAGGAGACCTCTATACCAATCTCTTGTATCATCTACCAAGGACTGAACAAATAATTTCATTATAACATCTTCATCCACTATCTCATAATCATTTATCAGGTCACCAAAAGATTTTAAATGTTCCTCTGCACTAATTGCATTATTTCTAGCAAACTTAGGGAGTCTGTCTCTTAACTCAGTTGGAACATGGTTAGGATATCCAAGGATTCCATCAAAAAAAATTGCCTCTACTGCTCTAAGTTGATGGGTCTTCTTTGGAATGGGTTAATGGCATTGTTATTACCCATGTTCATTTTTATATTGGGGGCTTGAGTTTGAGAAATCTAGTTATTCTGATTAATAATAGGGGCTTGACTAGCTATTGCTATATTAACAAGCAAGGTGGGTTAGATTTTAACAGGAGGGAGGGAAACATGCTGAGGTATAGGTTTATTCAGACCTTCTGATGGAAAGATAATGGGTGGAGCTTTTAGATAGCCAATTTTTCTTTTAACCTCTTGGTTAGCGGCCTCTAACTTAGCTTTCTCCAATTCAATTTGTAAGTCTTCTTTTTCTTTCCTCATTCTTTCCATCTCCCTTTCATGTGATGATAATCTATAAGAGATTTTTACTGTAGTTTTAGATCCCGACCCATCTTCCCTACATTTCTTCTTCCATTTATCAACCTCATTTCTAATAGACTGTGGGTCACTAAAAACCTCCCTATTTGGTTGGGTTACTGACTTACATGTTGGTTTGGCCTTAGGGACTAGAATTTCCCTGATCATAGGACCTTCATCCTCACTCTTTGCCTTTTCTTGAGCAAGGACCTCAAGATCTGCAATCTGTCTCAGAAGCCTGTCTCTTTCCATCAATTTGGCTTTAACTTCTCTCTCTTTATTGGCTTCCTTTTGGGTTCTCAAAGAGATGAGATGATGGAATTTCTATTTAGGTCCTCTATCTCTTGGGATATCTTATCTTCATTGGGGAAAACTTCTTCTGAGTCTGATATATTGACTTGATCAATATCAATCAAGCTAAAGTTACAATCAATTGTCCTAGGTACAGAACTCCTGACTATATTTGAACTAGTTTTGTCTCTTCTAGAGGCACTAGTATGAGATATACCTTGATTTAAAACATTAACATCTTCTACATTTCTGAACAAACCAGAATGGAAACCAGAAACATCATGTTCAGATTCTCTTGAAGAAGAATTTGACCTAGCATAAACAGGTCTTTTAGATATCTTACCCATATTATTGCTTTTCTGGACCCAAGTAGCATTCAACAGCTCATGCAACACTAACCTTTTCTGACCCCTTCTTGACTGTTCAAGTAATCCTTCCTGCAATGTTTCACGAGGATGTTTTTTCATGAAAGATCAAGTATGCTTTCCTCCCTGCATAGCACTTGTTTTCTTTTCAAAATTTCCTTACTTCTAAAAGGACTGGTTTAAACAAATAGAGTCACCACCCACAAATCTATGGGAAATATGAAAACAAGCTGGATTTCATAGTATGACTCTCCCCAGCAGAGTCGCCACTTTTGTTGTTCTCAAATTCTGATTCCCTCTAACATCTGTGGTAATAAAATAATAAACTCTATCCACAGAAGAGAAATCAAAGATAAGGAAAACTTTAGAGCAACATATGACAAGGTTTTATGACCTTCTACACTTTGAACTTATAAAAGTTCAGGTGGGTATGCCCTAGGTGAATTCTTTCACACTTTTAAACAAGACCCACAGTAACCATTGTCCCAAAAACTAGTGGATTTCATCACCTTAGAACTGACTGAAACATAGAAATAAAACTTAAATTCATATTCAGTATTGACCTACAAGATATGCAGATGAAAACTGCAGCAGATATCAGTGCCTTATCTAGGCCACAGAGTCATCTAAGTTTCTACAATACTTCCACAATCAAATATCTCCACACATCCCATCATCGTGGCTTCTATAAAACCCCACATATGCCTAATATACGTAATAATTAACCCTTAGCAAAACTAGATTGCATTCATCAAATTCAAAGTCTTCAACAAAGAACTTACTGATAGAAGTGCTTCATGCATATTTAATTTCCCTCTTGAAGAGAAAATCTAAGAAACTCCCCTATTTAAGATTGCCTTACAACCCATATTCAAATGAATAACCTTAGAATATTCAAATAAAAAATAGTAAATATTTGCAAACACATTTGAAGACAACACAAATTCTAGGATCAAAGTTGATGGTTTGTATATTGATATTATCTAAGAAAATATTACAAAAACATTTGGATGTTCTTCATGATTCTTGGAAAAGAGCTCAGATTAATTTCTGCAGCATTTCTTTACAATTCCTTGTGATCCCCTTACATTGGTCCTGGTATCCATTTATATAATCATGGATGCAAACAAGCTTTGGACCATCCTTTCAAAAATTTTGTTACAAAATACTACTTCACTCAAGAAGTAGTTACATGTCCTTTTCTGCTTCAATGGCTTCTTTAGTTGGTGGCTCCTCTGCAATACCCTCTAACCATTTAGGAACGCCTTCTAAATGTTCTGGAACATGTTCTAACTATTCTGGAGCATCTTCTTCTTGAACCTCCACATCGGCCACTGCATACTTTTGGGACCATCCTTGGAAAACATCATCATTAGGCCATGAGTGGCCAATAATTTCTTTATTAAACTTTAAAAACTTTTTCTAGGTGTTCCTCACTTTCCTTACCTCTGAATCCAAAAACCCATAATGAGATTTGATCTTCTCTATTTCCTCAATTGTTTTAATAAACAAAGAGGTGTCATCTTTATTGATTATCTCATTTACCCTTAAGGATAAATTAGCTCCTAACTCATCTAGCCATGCCTGTTTATCCTTTAACTGATTCTGGCTGACAAAACCTCCAGGGAACAATGCAAATTTATGGTTGGTATATTCTTTCCGATACAAATTATCTTTTCTTTCCACATTAGCTCTTCATTCAACCAACTTTGTCAATCCTTTTGCCAACTTACATGTAGACTTGATAGTGACATCAACCCATGCCTCATCATATGATGCACACATCAGTTCTAAGTCCACTTCCCTGGGCAACCATTTATTCATAATAGGCTCTAAAATAGCCTTATCCTCATTCAACTCTATAAGAGTATCCAAAATTCTTTTCATATTGAGATATACTGTAGGAGCATCAACAGTGTCAGCAAAGCTTGAAATTGTTGCCTTTATCTTCTCCTCATACTTGCTTGCAAATAATGCCTGGGCCTGTTTCAATTTTTCCATTTCATGCAGATAAGTCTCAGCCAATTGGAAACTAGAAGGCATAAGAGAAGGAGGGAATTATATACTTGGACTAGTAGGTGGGGTCTTGCAGGAGAGGAAGCGATCATCAATGTTGAAGGCTCACCTTGATGATGTTGACTTGCCAATTGGCTCTAGAGTTTAGTGATGATGCTGTCCCTATTGGCTATTCCTTCCTTAGCTTCATTATAAGATTTTAAAATAGTCTCCAAATTCAATTGGAGAGTAGCCTTTTCTTGGGCTTCTTTCTCTGCTACTGCCAAATTAAACTTTGCAGTTTCTAGAATAGTACTAGCTATCTCCACCACTCATGTGTCCTGAACACTCTTGACAATCATTTCTCCAAAGAGGCTAGAATCTAAGGCATTTTTCTTCCTCTTATTCTCATCTTTCTTTAATGACCATGGGACAAGAGCAACATTATCCTTGTTGAAGGTCACACCTTCCATTGGCTTTGTTTCCTTTTTTACTGCATCAAGGATCAATGCATCAGCTATGTCCCATTCAGGGAGAATTAACACACCAGCTTTATCCAACATATCCCTCCCTTTCTCAGGGGTGATTGCTTTGAACTCCCCCATCATTTCTTTATTAACTTCTTCTTCTACTTGGGCTACATCTTTGAGAGGCTGCTCATTTACCCTTTTCTCACATCTGATCTTGAATTGATCAATGTTCTATTTCCAAAGAAATTGTAGAAAAGCTCATGATGTGATGAAGTTGTTGTCAGCGAGGAATTCTTCACTAGCTTTCTTAATAGTAAGGTCCAATTCTTGGCCCTTTAACTCACCATCAGTTAAATCCATTTAAGCATTTGGTGGCTCTTTGGGCATCCCTTATTGGGTCTCCTCATAAGTATAGGCAATCTCACCAAGACTCCCTAACTACAATAATTGTTCAGCAATAGCTTGTTCATATCCAATGTGGATAGGAGACTGAGATGGGGAATATTGAGGCTCATCAATTTAAATTTCTTTTCCCACTTTTTGCCTCTTAGGGTAATCTTGAATGTCTACAATATCTTCAATTTTCCTTTTCCCTTTTGAAGAGGAAGGCTCACCTGTCAGTGGCATCATTATAGTATACTTTGGTCTCTTGAGCATTGCATAGTCACTTGATGGGATTGCTTTAGTAGAAGAAGGATTGGCCAAGACCATCTTAACCTTATCAGGATCATTTTGCATTATGGCTTCCCTTTTTTCTTTTAGGGTCTGCATTACATCTTCAAAATAAAGAATCGGAAACTTTATTTTCTCCTCAAATGGGTTGAAGCTAGACAGAGGATCATAGCTAGTGTCAAACTGATGAATAAAATCAAGGGCTTTCTTATATGCCACCCACTTCTCCTTCCTTAGTTCCTGCTCATCTAAGCTAAACTCGTTTCTAATCAAATCCTCAGGAAACTAAAATTGATGAGGCCTACCTCTGCACACTGCTCTTTTCCTTAGCATGCCATTAAAGAAGTCCTCAAGGTCTGCACATCTTGACACTGCAGTTGATAACCTATATGGTTTAAAGAAATCTTCAAAGAATCTCCATCCACCCTTAGTGATTACAAAATGGTGGGTAAAATAGTCCCTTTACCTCTGTTAGTCAACTCAGCTTCCTACACCTCTCCAATCTGTCTTAGCACTTCTGCAATCCCTATTTTCAATGGGACCTAATAGGGTAGTAAATAAGGGGTGCCTATAAATCCAAACAGTTTGAAAATCATAGACAGAGGGTACAAATAGATGTCTCCCCAATTGTGAGCAATCTTGATATCCTCTATAAACTCCTTAGGTCTAATAAATTCCAAAAGAGCTTTAGGGATTCTAGGGTTTTCTCTACATAAGAGGATTCTGATCTTAGATGCAAAGCATCTATCAAACTTCAGATAACTTGTATCCTCTCTATCCCATGATAAATCAATACTCCACAATTGTACTAGCATTTCCTCATTATCCTTGACCTTAACCAGTTCCATCTCCTTTGCAAAGTAATCAACACCCTTGAATAGGAACATGTGCATTAACATAGAATACCATCCAAATGGCTTGTCAACTTTACTATTCTTGATTCCTACTAACCCTTTATGAATGGCATTGGCAAGGTATGAAGCATAATCAAATGTAATGGCCAAAGAAGGATTCAGAATTTGGGCAATCATCAACATATAATGGGTTGGCATATTCTTTTCGGCATCTTCCCCAAAGATCTGGCATAAGGCCCAATACATACCCTAAGCTCTTAGGGTGAATAAATTGAGGGAGAAAGGATCAATTGTGCTAGGGCCTACAACAGTCAACCCCCCTATCTTTACAAAGAACTCTCTTAATGGGCCATTCCTAAGATGCTCCCTCTATACGTTGTAAATCTGGGCTAATGATTCAAAATCAATAGGCTCTAACAAATTGGAGGATTCATTGAGTTTGAAAGCTTTTCTGAACTCATCTTCATTGATTTCAATCAGGACTGACCCCTTTACATTCCGGATGCACCTTGCCATAGAGTCATAATTTTGTGCAATCAAAGTTAATAGGTCTATATCCATAAAAACACCTGGGACCACAAGCTTTCCTACATCCTGTTCCCATATGCCATTCACAGGAGCTAGGGAATTTCTTTGCCCAAAACCGACTTTGAAAAGTCCTAATCCTGACATTCCTATTTCAGGGTCTCTCAACCAATTACCCTTATCATACAAGCCATCTCCAATTTTTAGATGAGGGTGTTTGGGTACTAATTATTTCATCTTAGTCCCAGCATTAGTGGACATAGTTAATTTCTCTAAGAAATTATCACATATATTTCATTCTTGGTAGTCCACCTTCCTGGTGAATTCTCTTCTAGGTGCCATTTTGGATGAGCAACTACACCACCAGCAACTAGCACAAACCTCTAACAAAGTAATTCACATGGAAAATATTTGAGAACAAGCCAGAGTTATCAAGAAAAGCACAAAAATCCTGATTATTTGCCTGAAGAAAATTACTCTGCAACAATTTGCTCAGCAACAAACTTTGATGAAACGATATTAGCAATCAAGTTGATGCGGACTATAGAAGACAAGTTGACATTTAAGTTTTTTAGGAATTAACTCCACATGCTTCGGCTTTCTTTTCATAATTGAATTCACCAAATCAAATTCAAAACTAGCTCCAATGGGTCATGATTCCTCTGAGTCTTTCCTCTATTTCACTCTTTCGCTATTTCGCAGAGCATAAAACCTGCACTCTTTTCTTTCATGAAGAAACGCTGGCCGTTGGATCATGAGAACTTGCATTGTCTTTACCTCCACTTAATCTCTCTGCTTAAGTTTTGGGCCCTACCATCTTTTCACCACTTCGCAATACTTAAAAATCGAGCACTTCCCCTCTGCGAAGCCGCGCCAAGCGTTAGATCTAACTCAAGTCACTTGACCTTTAATTCTAACTGAGACTGTCAATCTTTCTAACTAACTGTGCCTCACCCTGACGGTTAGCAGTTTTCGCCATTTCGCAGAGGTTAATTTGTGGACATCTTCGGGCCATGAATCAACAAGAATCATTGGATCAATCCTAAAATGAATGCCTTTTAAGTGGGCCCTGCACCCAAGAATCACTTACCCCACCTTTTCATTAGTAGATATAGGACACATGGCAGTCAGCCATTAGCCATGGCAACTCACTTGGGTTCCATTCTGGATCTGCCATGTGCCATCTTTTATTACTCCCACATAACCACCAGTTACACCTTGGTGAGCCCTTAATAATCTTTTAGAACTACGTGTCACTTGACATGTCCCTATCAAGCTCCACAAAAGTAGTAGCTATTTTGCCACATCACACCAACGTGTGACTTCCACCTATCTTTTGCAACTTCATGAACACTAATCATCATTCAACTTACGACTACGAAATCATGAGAACCGTTCGATCAAAACATAGATGAATGCCTTTTAATTTTGTGCTTAGCCTACCCTTTGGGCCCACCAACCCTTTTCACAACTTCACGATAAGTAAACCACAAGCATCTCTTGGCCACGAAACAACGCAAGCCGCCGATCTTGGCCTAACCTGATCATTTTTCAACTAAAGGGAAAGTTTTCATTGTTGGGTCTCGCAAAGCCTTTTCGCCACTTCACGATGCTTAAACCACATTTAGCTTGATCTCACAAAATCACACTATCTATTCAATCAGATGGGACTTGACCGGTATTTAACTTTGGCTCGAACCTATGTGCTGGGTCCACCTTTCTTCCTTTCGCTACTTCACGATGAGTAAATTGTGAGCACTTTTAGGTTGCAAATCAACATAGACCATTAGATCAATAGAAAGTTGCGTGATTCTTACAAGGCCCGTCAAACATTTAGAAAAAGGCATATTTAAAAGTGGGAATTAAAACATTCTAAGGGACCGCCTAGGTAAGTTACAAGGGGGGAACATTTTCACGACAAAGGGACCCATTACTTAAGTGAATAAAGTAATGCAAAAATAGAAACCAAAGGGTTTTTATCAGTCATTAAAGCGATTTAAAACCTAAACCCTAAACCCATTTGGACTTGAAATAGTCTTGAAGCAACAAGAACATACCAGACTCAAAAAACATTGCAGACTTAGCCAATAATGGAAAAAACATACCCATTTTTAAATAGTGATAACACCAATAACCATGATACTTTACAAAGAGTTTCTACCTCTTATTTATGCAAATCCTAAGGCCTAAACTGATTAGGTCGGCCACCTAAAGATATTACAATAAGATCATTACATAATTATATATTACAATGATATGCCATGTCGGCTTAAGACCAAAACAATAATAACAAATCCATAAATCATCTCGAAACATCCCGGTAATGTGTAGAGTACACGTTAGCATCATACTAGTCCATAACCTAGATAGGTACTGGACCTATTTTGGGTCGACCACGCCAAAGAAATATCTTCAAGTAGTTGAAGAATGATCAAAGAACATCTTCAGCATCCTAAAATCCATGAAGAAGCTGCACCAACACCAACTATGCATCTTGTCATGATTCTTTAATGAAAGCTCTACTGGTGAAGCCTTAAACCAGTGCCGATAAGGGTTTACCAGAGTGTATGATAGCATCTGATTACCAAGGCAATACCAACTGACTAAAACATTCTCATGGAGTGTATAACACATGAAATCAAACATACTTCACTAATCCAAATATGTCGAAAGACTCCAACATAGTCTCTTATGTCGGTAATACTAGATCTTCTACCAGTAACCAAAACTTGTCTGTCTGTAACCAACCATAACATCTAGTGTTTACATCAATGACCAAAAATCAATGCAACACATAATCAATTCATCCATAATGCCAATAAGAGCATGGTATGCTAGATTGGATAAGTATCTGTTGAAGCTAGCATTTAATAAAGGTACCGCTGATAGTAATTTGTACTTCAAGACTGATCAGGATAATATTTTGATTGTTGAATTTTTTGTCGATGATATTATCTTTGGAGGGAATGATAGTTTGTGCAAAATTTCTGCTAATGTTTGGAGAGATGAAATTATTTTTGGGTTTGCAAATCACATAGTCAAAAAAATGAATCTTTATATCTCAGTCCAAGTATGTAAAAGAGTTGTTGAAGAGGTTTGGAATGGAAGATTTAAAGCTGGTTGGTACTCCTATGGTGACCAAATGTAAGCTGACTAAAGAGGATGATTCCCCTAAGGAAAATCAGACTAGATACAAATCTATGATTGGTGGATTGCTCTATTTGACTCAGACCAGACCTAATCTCATGTTGTATCTGTCAAAAGAATTTTCATATATTTGAAAGGAACAGTTGATTTTGGTCTGTGGTATCCTAAAGATGATGATTTTAACTTGAGTTCTTCTACTGATGCTGATTGGGCAGAAGTTATGGATGATAGGAAGAGTACTAGTGGTGGTGCATTTTTCTTGGGAAAAAGTTTGGTTTCATGGTTGAGCAAAAAAAAGAATTCTATTTCTCTATCTACTATAGAGGCAGAGTATATTGTTGTAGCAAATAATTGTACTAAGGTGGTATGGATGAATTAGATGTTGAAAGCTATCATAGTGGTATATGATGAGCCTATTGCTATCTACTATAACAATTCAAGTGAAATTAAAATTTCTAAGAATCCAATTTTGCATTCAAAGACTAAACATATATCCATCAAGTTTCACTTTTTGAGAGAAAAGGTAAATGAGAAGGAAGTTAGATTGGAGTATGTGTCTACTAAGGAACATATTGCAGAAATCTTCACAAAGCCTTTGCCTAAGGATACTTTTAAGTATCTCAGAGGGAAGTTAGGGGTGATTTCTCTTCCTAATCAAAATTAAGATGCATTGGTATGCACCAATCTGGTGCATTTCATAGTTATATCTTGTGATTCAAATTCATGATAGGTGGTTGCCACTCAGAGGGATTAGTTAGTTTTTTGAGTTAGTTTTGTGGTTTGATTGCAAATATGTGCCTTTTCCATTGATGTCAAAGGGGGAGAGAGTCATGTGAAAAAATATGAATAGATAAAGAAAGGAGAAGAGTAGTGTGCAAGGTCTAAGGGGGAGCTGTTGATTTTTTTTTTCTTTCTCTATCATTGATTGTGTCAATTTTTCACATCATACGTTGCCATGAATACCAAAGGGGGAGATGTGATATCATTGATGTCAACATATTCATTTGTCTATGATAATGATACAGTGAAGTTTAGTGAGTTAGTTTATTAAACATAGTAAGCATGATGAAGATCAGAGTTTGTGGATTAAAGGGTTTGTAGAGGATTGTCTATAGTTGATTCAGTTCAAGTTTTAGAGATCTACATGAAGATTTGATTGAGTTATGGGTATCTATGTTTTGCCTAGTTTTTTAGTTGTTAAGTGGTGACAAAGTGACAGTATTTTGATCTACATTACTTTACATTGTAATATCTTGTCTTGTGGATTTGGAGGTATGTTTGGGACATTGGTGTGTGTTCTCAATTCATTTGGTTCATGGTTTGGAGGTCTGCAAATAATTTTTCAAAGTTGATAGTCATTGCAGTTAGTGTTCATGACGTTCAGTATGAAGATGCTGGTGATTCTAGTAATTTTTGTTGGTGCAGAAGTTGTTATGGTAATTCATGATGCTTGTGGATGTCTTTGGATCATGTTCCTTTTATGTTGGTGGTCGGTATTGATTGTTGATCTCACAATTGATGTTTTTCTTTGGTATATAGGTGTTCTTCATGTTCTTGGTCGATCAGATGCTTGTAATGTGTTGTGTATGTTTGAGATGTAATTCTTGGAGGTGTAACATGTTCGAGGTGAAAATTTTGGGTTCATGCTATGTCTTGACTAACATTGCTTGGTCTTCATGTAATATTGTATTGAGTGTGGTTGTATTTTTGTAATTAGGTGGTGAGTGTTGAGCCGATCTTGATGATTTCTCCAAGGTTGATGACATGTATAAATAATTGTAATAATATTATAATCAAGTGTGGTGTGTAGATGAGAGTGAGTGTGTATGTGCATTGAATGTATACATATTTTGAAGGTAGAGAAGAAGTATGAAGGAGGAAGTTGTTTTTTGCTTCAATGGAACTAAACCAAGCATTAAAGAGATGTTAGTTCCCAGTTCATAATTTTTGGAAGTGATTTGTGATTGTTTATATAGGTAGTGAGCCTTCCTTGGGTAGTAAGCCTTTTTATTTTGAGCAGTGAGCTCTAGGAAGTGAGCCAAAATACATGTGCATTCCCCATTTTAATACTTCTAACAGAGTATACCTATATTGTGGTTTTTCACCTAATAGGGTTTTTCACGTACCAAAATATTGGTGTTATGTGTGTTTATGATGTGTTGTTGATTTATGATTTTATGTCTAATTATTAGATCTTAGAATAAATTTAATTAGTGTGACTTTTAGTGACAACTAATTCACCCCCCCTCTCAATTGTCTGCCCTATTTCCATCATCCTGATGGTTCATTAGGTTCATTATGATTAGGTTCATTTATTTATTTGGTTATGTGTGGGGGAAAAAGCGAGACTAGGTTATCATGCCCTAACCCTACCTTTTGTCACACATTACGGAATACGAAAGAGCCTAGAGGTATCACACAATTGGCTACTTCTTTTTGTGAAAGAGAGAGCCACGGGCTACCTATTAGGGTTTCTATTCCCTTGTTGAAATTGTAAGATCAAGTAATGCAAGTTCAAACCCTAATCCCAAAATGCAAGTATAAACTAATAACAAGATTGCAGAATTGAGATTAATCAATGAACAGCTGTAAATACAAGGATGGAATAAGAATGTAGATGTGTACCCAGAGTCAAAATCGGACTGAAAATGTGTGGGACGGGGGCGCGGGCGCCACTGTCCTGAAAACTACACTGAAAACTATCATTTTACACTCTGAAACACTGTCGGAAAGCTGTCTGTCCGAAGGACCAGGGCGCCCAGTGCCCCTATCCTAGTCTTCTGCTCTGCAATTTGATACAGAGTGCTGTCTTGACCTATTCTCTCCAGATCTGTATCCTGTGGCGTCGTCCGAGTCCCGAAACCTGCACTTATATCTGAAAAAGGGTGTATGGGCGGCTATATAGGGTTTTGCCTTAGTCAAACCCCCGCTTCGGTGATTTCCACCTCCACAAATAGCCAAGTTGTTTTGTAAAATGTATTGTGTGTGCAGACCTAGTGTGTGTGCAAGGTCCTAAAATGCAAGAAAGCAAACTAGAGCAACCTAGAAAGTAAACCCTAATTGCTTGTAAATGATAATTTAAATGCTCTAAATCAAGATGCAAAGTGATCTAAAGCATCAATGAAGGATATATTGAAGCTTTATGCAAAGACATGAAAACAACATGAAATCATACCCAACCCTCAAGGGAGAGGTACAAGCCAATCTTCAGTCGGTAATCTCCTATTGTTCTTCAATGTCTTCCAAGCCCTAAATGGATGAATGGAATTGATAAATGCTTGATAGAAGGATGTTGTAAGATGTTGAAGTCTTCAAAGATCTGCTCTTTCACTACATATGAGGTTCCTAGAAACAAAAATCCCATCCTTTCAAATGAAGAAAGAGAGCTCTTATGTATGAAACCCTAGGTCGCAATTTCATCTTTTGGCCGACCTAGAGGTTGAATATCTCACCAATTTCTTGGGGTTAAGCTTTATTTTATGATTGGATCGCGCTCCTAAAATTTCGGGAAAAATGTCCAAGACCGTGTGCACTCCGGGCGCCACGGTCCCGACAACTTTTCACCAAATTTTCAGGGCCGTCAGATATGATGATTTTAGAGAGAATCCCAAAGTTACAGGTGATTTCGAGATGTTTTGACCCCCAAAATCAAGCCCGCAAGCTCAGAATAGGGCTTAATTAGGGTTTTTGATTAAGTGATGTATTGGAGGAATAAAATGAAAGGGGCACGCTTTAATGAAAAGGGCCCGACTTTGTGATGTGGAAGATGATGAAATAGAACCTTTAGACCTAATTAACTTGATTAATTAAGTGCTAAAGGGGTAAATGCAATGCAAAATGCAACTGTGCCAAGGCGGGTGCTAAACTAGGTGTTAAATTGTACTGCTTTAGCACGTGCGTACAATTTATGACGTTACAGGTTAATAAACTAATTTATTATTCTTAAGAATGCAGGGATTATGAAAATGATAGACATGCATGACTCAACTACTTTAATATGAAAATTAGTGATTACGGAAATCTCAAACACATTGGAGTTTATATTACTTTCATTGTTAAATTATTTTTACTCAATATTCTTTTTTTAATACAAATATTTTATATAATATTGTAATTTAGGTTTCTTTGAGAGTACCAGTGGTTGGAGCTATGCGTTAGAGAGCACATATATCAAATTCAAAAGTTTTAGTTTTGTACCTAGGATTAATTGATAGAATTGATGTGGTTGTATTAATGATATACAATGTATTTGTACATGACAACATTGATGTGGTTGTATTGATGATCTATAATGTGTTTGTACATGATGACATTGATGTGTTTGTATTGATGATACATGATGCATTTGTACATAATGAAATTGATGTGTTTGTATTGATGATATGCAATGTATTTGTACATGATGACATTGATGTAGTTGTATTGATGATATATGATGAATTTTGTTCACAATGGTCACCTCTATGTATAATGATGCTTATGATTATGTTAGACATAACATGGTTGTAGTTATAGATAATATAGTTGTTGGCAGTGATGATTCACACCCACGATGAATAGAACAAGAATTAGGCTCCATAGCAGCTTTTCATAGAATGCCTCTAACGATTTTGGCATCAACTAAAAAATCACTACCCTACAAAAATCACTTTGAATCTTGAAAATCTAAGAGAGGCTATTGTAGAGGAGCCTCATGTGTCCTTATAGGTTTAGACAAATCATTTGCAACTACCATGGATTTTTGAGAAATAGCTTGTCAAAGTTTGAAAATTTCTCACACTTAGGGTGGTCAAGGGTTGACATTGCTATCAACCAAAAACATTTTCATTTTAGTTTGTTCTTGTTTTGTAGTTTCAAAATTTATTTACATTTTTCTTTTCATATTATCCCCAAATCTTGAGGAGTTGGATTTTGTTCGTGGATATCTTCATCTTCCTTACATTTGGATCTTTTTCTGACAAGTTATCACTTCTGGAATCTGAGATAGTTTTCTGGCTTGGAACAGCGGAATTACTTGGACCTATTTTCTATTGGCAAATATTGTGGATCACTTCCTTAGTTTGTGGAACTTTAGTTTATTTTTTTCAATGTTCCTTGGCATGTGGCCAACCTTCCCTTGGGTCCACACTTCATTCTATGGATTTTTTGAAGGGATCTCTTTGGCAGAGGTTGAGCTTGTTGTTTTACACGTTACATCTTTTTCATCGGCAATTGTTTCATCTTGGACTAACATGTATCATTCTTGGTCTATAAATAAATATAATTAAGCATTTAGAAAGTAGTGATTAGAATAAAGAAGAATAATCATAAGATTAGGAGGTGTGGTGTTGGCTTGCATTCTTCCTTGAGCCTAGATGATATTTGAGAATGTATGTAATCAAGCCAGTGTCTTGAATCTTGTACCTACATGTTGTCCATGGTTTATAATTCATTTCCATGACATAAGCTAGTCGGTTTATGCATTGCCTCCATGACATTGAGTTATTTCTATTGTATAACTCTTGATGCACTGTCTGAACTATTCTCTTTGAGGATCGTCCTATCATGAGTGCATCAAGTGGTATCAGAGCGATTTTTCATTTCGGAGATTGCAGAGTCTTGTAAGATTTTGTTGTAGGGTGACAATTTGAGAATCTGAGTTGCAGCTGTAGAGGATTAGTGTAAAGATGGTGCAAAGAGGAAATGTTAGAAGTGGTGGAGTGCGTGGAAGTGTAGACCCTACTATGATGCAAATGTTGAGATGAATTGAAACCTAGCTAGAAGCTATTGAAATGACCCAGAGAAGAGGTCGACATGTTGAAGATGTGAGTGATGATGAGCAAGAAGAAGTAGCTAGAGAGCAAGGGGAAAATCCACTGACAAATGATCTGGATGAAGAGAGATTTATAAGAGAATTGTGAAGAGTGAATACCAAACCACATTTTACCCCATCGAATTATGATGGCGAATTGGACTCGAATGAATTGCTAGATTGGATTACAGAGATGGAAAAGTATTTTGATTTTGAAGGTACTGTGAAAGATAGGAAGGTAAGATATGCTTGCACTAAGTTGAAAGGACATGCATCTCTTTGGTGGGAATATTTGCAGGTAGATAGACAAAAAGAGATAAAGAGAAGATCAAGTCTTGGGAGAAAATGGTTAGCAAGTTGAAATAGAAGTTCATGCCTACCAATTATCAAGTGAATATGTTCTATAAGTTGCAGAACCTGAAGTAGAAGGAATCTAGTGTGGAGTACACCGAAGAATTCTACAAGTTGAACATCAGATCCAAACATACAAATGATGAGATTAAGCAAGTTACTATGTATTTGAATGGGTTATGGATGTCTATACAATATTAACTTAGTCTAATAAATTTGTAGAGTGCTAAGGAAGCTTATCAATATGCTCTGAAAGAAAAACAAAAGTTGAACAGAAGACATGAGTAGAAGCAAAGAGGTAGAGGTGGAAGGTTTTCTAGAGGAGGATTTCAAGGAGGAAGAAGCTATTTCCAAGGAAAAGGACCCTATATAGATCAAAATAAAGACAAGGAAGTTAGTAGAGGTGGAAGTTCATACTAAAAGGATGATAGAAACTTTTACTAGAGAAGAGAACCTAATGGTTACCAAAACGAGGGTTATGGGAAAGAAGATAAAAGACAAGATAAAAGAGTGTTTAGAGGAACCTACTTTAAGTGCAGAGGAGAAGGACATCATGCTTTTGAATGCAAGAAGATCAAAAACACTGGAAGGACAACATTGGTGGAGGAAGACCATAGTAGATCAAGTAATAAAATAGAAGATGGAGAATTGATGGTGATGAGGAGAGCTTTGTGTCACACCAGAGAGGATGAAGAGACCTTGCAGAGGAGGAATTTGTTCAAGACTAGATGTAAAGTATCTGGTAAGTGTTGTAAAATTATTATTGATACTGGTAGTTCAGATAACCTTGTTTTGAAGGAGTCAGTAAATAAGTTGAAGATGGAGAGATTGAAGCACCCTAAGCCTTATCAGATAACATGGATTCAGGATGTTGGGCAGGCCTTGGTAGTTTGATAGACAAGAAATACATGATCAGAGGAAGAACATATACTGTTGGACTTTGTTGCTACTAAGATATGTTATTGTCATTGATGTCAATATATTCCTGTGATTTATTGCTCTAGTGATTGCAGATTGGTTTATTGGGATCATCATTTGGTGTATGGAGTATTTCTAGTATTATTATTTCCTTCTATATTGGTTTTAGTAATCTAAAAAGCTTAATTGATCATATCATATGATCCAGTTTGCAGTTTGGTTCTTCTGATTAGTGCTTTGTAGAGTTCGGTATTTCCTTTGGTATATTCTGGTGTGATCAGATCTTGAGCTGTGATTTTGGGAGATTGTTTGGGATGTTCTTTTGTATCTTCATTGTAGATGGTTCATGATTTGGTGCTCCATAGGTTACCTTTCTTCATGACAGTTGTTGTTGTCTGAGTGTTTTTGAGGTTCAGATGTTGATCAATGAAGATTTGATAAGTGGTGTTGGTACAACTATTATTGATGATTCTAATGTGCTTATTGGTGTTTCCTAATCATGTCCTATTTGTCTTAGTGGTCTACATTGATCCTTGTGTTTGTTCTTTGTTATTTTGTTGATTTGATGTAGTTCTTCATGTTATATGGTATTCCTAGTGGTGTAGCATGTTGCAGTTGATCTTGGTGAGATTTATGGTGGTGTTTCATATTTGGAGTTTTGATTTAGGTCCATGTTATGTCATTTATATCATTATATTGGTTTGGTGGTCAATATTTGTATCGTGTGATGTAATTTTGTAATTAGTTGTTGAGGGTTTAGCCAACCTTGTTATCAACATTAATGAATTGTATAAATAGGTGTCATATTCATGTAATTCAGGTATAAGAGTCATGTTTGCATTATCAGAGAGGTGTTTGTGAGAGAAAGGATTCATATTTTGGTATGGTGTATTGAGAAGAGATTAGTTATGTAGAGAAAACATATGTGCTTAACTGGAACTATCATCAGGCATCACCAAATGTTGTTATTTTGGTTCATTTGATTTTGAATTGTTGTCCGAACATTTTGTAAGTCAGTGAGACTTCCTTATAAGGTAGTGAACCTTCCCTGAGGGTTGTAGCCTTTTGGGTTATTGTATCCTGAGATATAAGCTCTATGCAATGTGCTTGAATGCTGGTGCATTCCCCATTGTAATATTCACACATATTACAGCAGAGTATCATCATATTGTGGGTAGGTTCCCATAGTGGTTTTCCCCTTAATTGGGTTTTCCATGTCAAAATCTTGGTGTTGTATGTTGTTCTATCTATCTTCTTATCTTTGATGTTACTACATTTTATTGTATTTGCATTTGTGGTTAAATTTGTTAATCTAGTGAAAAGTGATTCATCCCCCCGCCCTCTCAGTTTTCCTTCATTGTTGTTGCCAACAATTTGTTGGCAATGAGTTGCCCCCTAGTCAGTGAGGTGTTCAACTTGCCCTTGGAATTTGTGACATGGCTTAACCACCTCCCATGGATCTAGGTAAGTCTAGTGTTTGTAGCGAGCATTGATAGCTCATGTTTTGGCACAATGACAAACATACCTAACAAATGGTATCAAAGCCTTGGGTCATGGGTTCTAATCTCATAGGTTTCATTGAGAGGGGATTGTTAGCAATGAGTTGCCACCCTAGTTAGTGAGGTGTTCAACTTTCCCTCAAGATTCACGACATGGCTTAACCACCTCTCATGGATCTGGGTAAGTCTGGTGTTTGTAGTGGGCATTGATTGTTTGAGATTTTGGCACAACAAAAAACATACCTAACACAATTGTTATTAGAGAAGAATCCTCTAGAAGAAACTTGACCACTTGAGGAGATCTGGGATGGCAACTGGAAGTGGAAGTGCTATCTTTAAGGATAGTCTGATATTTGATGAAAGTAACTATGCTATATGGAAGAACTAGATGGAGGTGCACTTGAGATGTCCTAGAGAGGATTACTGGAAGATTACTAAGAATGCCTATCATGTTCCTTTGAATGGACTGATTAATGCTAATGAGATCAAGGAAGCGGTAAATAACATTAGAACAAAGAAAGAATTGTTCGGTTCCCTAATTGATTTAGAGATGACTAATGTAATGGGACCTAGGACTGCACATGAGATCTAGGAGAAGCTTGAAACCTTGTATGAAGGAGATAAACAAGTAAAATTTGCTAAGTTGCAGAGTTTGAAAGGGAAGTATGAGATGCTAAGGATAGGAGAAGATGAGAACATAAATTCCTTCATGGCTAAGGTGAATGAACTTGTCCTAGGTATTAGATGTGTTGGTGGAACCCTTGAAGAAGATGAAATTATTGCTAAGGTGTTAACATCATTGCCTCCTACTTACAAACATAAGGTAGCTGCTATTGATGAGATCAAAAGTGTGACTATTCTGATAAGAGATATGATGGTTGGAAATATTACTGCATTTGAACTAAGAGAGTTTGGTGAATCACATGGAAAGTTTTAGACAATATTTAGAGAATCTATATCTAGGAAGTAGAAGTACAATCCTAAAGAACGCTGAATATCCAGATATGAAAGAGAGAGAAGAGAGATGGAAGAGAAAGAAAGAGAATTGGATGAGCTTGAAGCATTGATTGCCCAGAGATTTCCTAAGGGAGCTAGTAAGTATGATGGAAAATTTCCTTTGAAATGTTTCTCTTTTAATAAGATAGGAAATTTTGCTTCTAGATGCTTGAAGATAATGTCTAAGTACGATAAGAATGATAATTATGATAAACATGATAGGAATGATAGATATTAGAAGGATGAGAAATATGATAAGCCTTACAAGCCTAATCAGAAATATAAGCAGCAAAAGAGCTATTATTATGTTGTTGATGAAGGTGTAACAGATGAAGGATTATAAAGAGATGAATTTGTGTTTATTTCTATTAAAGAGGATTGACCAGTACCTGTTATTTCCACAAGTAGGAATATTGAGGAGAAATCTCTAGTTGCTAAAGTTGGAGAGAAAGATGAATGGGTGATTGATAGCGGTTGTTCACATCATATGACCGATGATAAAAGAAAAATTGTGAGTATGGAAAGATATGATGGTGGAATAATAATATTTGGAGATGAAAAATCTTGTGTAATCCATGGTAAAAGTTTCATTTCCTTTGATGGTAAGAATAACACTAATGATGTCTTGTATGTTGAAGGTTTGAAGCATAATCTTTTAAGTGCTAGATAGATGATGGACAAAGGTTATGATTTGCAATTCAATAATGGTAAATGTAGAATCTTAAATGCCTCTAGTATAGGGATTGCTTCTAGAACTAAGACTATGAAGAACACAAATGGACATTAAGAGGGGGATGAATCAGTGTATTTTAGAAACTTTTAATTATATGTGATAATACTACTAGTACAAATTAATTGAAAACACATACACACAAGAGCACATCACATAACACCAAATGTATGAGGAAAACCCAATGTAGGAGAAACCTTAGTGAGAATAGTTGTTGAAGTCTACTGCTCCAATCCATCCTCACAATGAATAACAGATTGCAATTTTTAGGGCAACAACCGGTGAAACTTAGGGCACCAACCCAAGGAGCACTAACCCTTAATTTTATGAGAAGCTACTCAAAGGAGCTCCTACCCCTACTCTAAGCACCCACTCAAATATTTAGAGTGATTGTGCAATTTTACAATACAATGATAAATCCTAGTTACAAATAAGTTTTATAACACTTACAAATTTGTCAAAACGTGAGATTGACTTTCTCTTCCTGCTGAAGTTATTTTTCTATTTCTCCTCCTTCCTCTGTCTGGTTATCTTCTTCTCTCTGCTACAACATTACTCTCCATAATACTCTGTTCTTTCTCTATTCTCCTCTTTTGCATCAATACACTCTATCTCTCTCTATCACCCAATACTCTCTCTTCCTTCAGCAACAACAACACTTGCCCTCTCTACTCTATTTTTGCAACAGCTCACACTCTTACTCTCCCTGTCTCATTCTTCTACTCTTCACAATAGTGACAAACCTTCACCTCAATTCACACTACTCCACACACCTCTTACTGAGTTGTCTTCCTTTTTTACCTTTTTCACTATCTCTACAACCACACCTGTAAAACTATCCAATCATATTTATAGCTACTGCTTGATTGGATTGACTCTGTACACATCATATTTGCTTCAATCACAATCTTGAATATTTTATTCAAGTTGGTTATCTTGGAGGTCTGCAACACAAGAGATTTTATTCTTTGTCCTAAATAAGATCTTAGATCAGCAACTTGAGTTAAATGCATTATGTCTATCTTTAGATGAATCTTTGTACTTGGATTACTAAGTTTAGTAATCTTCCTCTGCTAAAAGTGATCTGCAATCCTTCCTTGATCCGTACAGCCTACCTGAAACTTGGTCGCCATTAATGCATTCTCCATCCTCTTTGAAAAGTTTGACAACTACCATACTGAAATCCACCATCACTGACTTTAGCGTATCAGATATCATCTTCGATCTGCCATGGTGTCATATGTTTCCATTTCCTTTGTCCATATCATTTGATCAAAGTCAGTTTGCCACCATGTAGATCAGTTTGCCTGTCGACATGCATACATTTTCTTTTTCAACATCCAAGTCACTTGGTAAATCTTGGTCAATGATCCATGTGGAGCTCTGAGTCTATTAGCTCACAGACATGGTCGGAAAGTCGATCACAATCTTAAATTTTGTTAGTAAAATACCTTTTCATCATTTTGACAAGTGTCCTTTGATATGCCATGTCATTGAGTCAAACTAGGTCAATTCCTAGGTGGACAAACAGGCTACTCAAATCCTTTGAATTTCATACTGTGGCTGATCTTCAAGTTATATGCCTTGTGGAATAAGCTTCAGGAAGCCTTCTTCTTTCTTTGTTAGCCCACATATCATTTACATGGTCTCTCAACACACACGAGATAAGACCTCTCTCTATTGTCTTTGCTTGTCCTTGTCCCACACTGCATTCCTTAACACTATTTCTTCTCACGAGATAAGCTTTTGTATTCCCTTTACAAGCATTTTGTGACCCGTGTCCCTTTCGTTACCCTCACAGAGATGCACGGGATAAGGAAATATTTCCTTTTCCTCTACACTCTTCTCTCGTAGCACTCTTCTTTCTGTGTGAATCCTCTCAGGATAACGGCTTCCTTAGTATCATTTGCTTTACCTTAGTTGTCACATGCAGCATTGTGCAACCTATTAACCTATGAAGGATAAGGTTTCTTTCAAGGAATGCTTTCACTATTTAGCCCACACAACATTTTTATGTGCATCTTAGCCCATGTGGGATAAGGGAATCTATAATATCCCCTTTAGTTTCTTGTCCCACATGATATTTCTTTGTCATTCTTGACACCATGTGATAAGAAGGAACAACTCCCTACTTTGACCACTTCTAACTTTCTTATCCTAGACAACCATCATTGATCACTTTTGACAATGCGGGATAAGAGGGACCACTTTCAACAAGTCACATTTTGACTACCATGGGATAAGGTATAACACTATTTTCTCCTCTTAAATGTTATCCCATGCAATAAGCACATGACATTTTCAACGCCGCTGGATAAGAGGGACTACCTTATTTATCGAACATAAGTTATCCCACATGGCCTCTTCCTTTCTTATGAATATAACATAGAACCCATGAAAATGTGTGAGCCAAATGATGTCTGCCACGTGAAAATTGATGTGTGAAGATGATGAAACTGGTCAAAACCATGACCAAGAATCAAGTCAAAAACCTTGCAGCATAATACGACATGTTATGCGTTATTGTTTGCGACCCACTTCTTAACAACATGCAACCTTTGGACACCCCTTGACATGTACCTATTTTTCTGCAACCATTTGATATCCTTTTGACATCAATGACAATAATGCCAACAATCTCCCCCTTTGGCATTGATGTCAATGCACTTGCAAAATTATTCACCATTTCTCTAACCATTTCTCCCCCTATGTGAAGACCATGAAGAGACCATTTAAGATACCATTTCTCCCCCTATGACAATAATGGCAAAGGGTTTTGCAACCAACTGCCAACTATGAATGAATGCCCCCTTTGATTTCTTATAGAAATGAATGGAACTTCCAATTTTGATCATGACACATCTACAATACATTAGAAATTTCCTTTACAACTTCTTTACCTTTGTTGCCTATAGCTAGATAAACCATTATTACAATATAAAGAGCAGTGCCATTACTTCTTACAAAAAGAATATGTAACTCCCCTTGAGACTATACATGGGGTTCAAGGGGGCAAGTGTAGAAACAATATGCCCCCCCTGAACCATAGACCTCAACTCAACATTCTAAAAATAAAAAGTTGGTGAGATAACACCCAATTTTTTTCTCAAGTATTCAAACCTATCCCTAGGAAGAGTCTTAGTAAAGATATTAGCTATTTGTTCACCAGTACAAACATATTCAACTTTCACTTCTTTCTCTATAACCTTTTCCCTAAGAAAATGATATTTGATTTCAATGTGTTTTGTCCTAGAATGCATGACAGGGTTCTTTGATATATTGATTGCACTTGAGTTGTCACACATAATATAAATTGGATCTCAAAATGATACCTGAATGTCCTTTAAGGTCTGTTTCATCCACAATACATGAGAACAACATGTGGCAGCTGCAATATACTCAGTTTCAGCAGTTGATAGTGAAATTCACTCTTGCTTCTTGCTGTGCTATGACACCAATCTATCTCCAAGGAACAAAGCTCCACCACTGGTGCTCTTCCTATCATCTACACATCTTGCCCAATCAACATCAGTATAGGCCTACAAAGTGAAATCTCCTTTCTTTGGATACCATAAGCCATAAGTGAGTGTCCCCTATAGATACTTGAATATCATTCTCACTGCATTAACATGAGATTTCTTAGGGGCTCCTTAAAATCTATCTACCATGCACATGGCTTGAACTATATTGGGCCTTGATGTTGTAAGATACAATAGGCTTCCAATCATGGATCTATATAAGGTATGATCAATATTAGGTGACTCATGTCTTTAGCATACTTGGTTTGAGAAATGAATATGCCCTTATTCTATTGTGATATTTGCAAACCAAGAAAATATTAAAGCCCTCCAAGAATGGAAATTTCAAACTCTGACTACATCTGATCAACAAATTCTTTGCATAGAACATCTTTGTTACCTCCAAAGATGATGTCATCTACATATGCCACTACTATGATCATGTGATCTCCATCTACCTTGATATATAAATTGTTGTCAACATTTCCTTTTTTGAAACCTTCTTGATGGAGATACTTATCCAACCTAGAATACCATGCTCTAGGTGCCTTCTTTAGACCATATTATGCTTTCTTAAATTTTCAAAAACAATTGTCATCTTCATGCAGCTGAAAACCTTCAGGTTGCTCTATGTAGACTTCTTCCTCAAGATTTCCATTCAAGAATGTAGATTTGACATCCATTTGATATACTTTGTAACCTTTATATGCTGAGAATGCCAAGAACATCTGTATAGATTCTAGACTTGCAACTGGTGCAAATGTTTCTTCAAAATCTATACTCTCTACCTAAGCATATCCCTTACATACTAACCTTACCTTGTTCCTTATTACCTCGCCTTCTTCATTCATCTTTTTCTGATAGACCCATTTAATTTAAATGACATTTTTTTAGTTGGTCTAGGAACCAATTCCCATGTTTTGTTTTTTTCGGTCTGTTGCAACTCTTCTTCCATTGCCTTGATCCACTCTTCACTCTTGTTGGCTTCATCATATGTCTTGGGTTCCATCTTATTCAGAAGGCATAAATTTACTTGCTCGATGTTCCTAGCTCTCCTTCTAGTTTGCATACCATCATTTTTGTTTCCAATTATTTGATCCTTAGGGTGATTCTTTTGGACATATCTTTTTGGGGCTTTGCTAGGTATTTCTTCTTCATGTTCACTCTCAGATTGATCTTCATATTCAACATATGGTTCTATAGTCTAAGTAATTGATTTTCACCTTTCTTTACGTATATCTTCGTCTACTTTCATAAGCACACCCTCAATTACCTTCTTTAGCCTTTTGTTGTAACACTTGTAGGCCTTTCTATGAGTAGAGTACCCTAAGAAAATACCTTCATCACTTCTTGAATCAAAACCTCCTAGTCCATCTTCATCTCTTTTGATTAAACACTTGCTACCAAACACCTTGAAATACTTGACTAATGGTTTCCTATCATACCATAGCTCATAAGGTTTCATTATGTTGTTCACTCTCAATTGAACTCTATTTAATGTGTATTAAATAGTACAGACTTCTTCCTTCTAGTATACATTAGGTAGATTAGATTCATTCAATAATGTCCTTGCCATCTCCTTGACTATTATGTTCTTCCTTTCCACAACACCATTTTGTTGTGGTGTTCTAGGAGCTGAATATTGTCTTCTAATTCCATGTCTTTCATAGTAATCTTCAAACTCATTTGATATGAACTCACCTCCATGGTCTGATCTTAGACATTTCAGCATGTAGCCACTCTCCTTATCAACCATTTTCTTGAAGACCTTGAATCTATCAAATGCTTGTGATTTGTCTTTCAAGAAGGTAACCCATGTCATCCTTGAAAAATAATCTATAAGAAGCATGTAGTATCTTTCTCCATTTAGGGCTCTCTTTCTTGTAGGCCCACACAAGCCTGTATGTACAAGCTCTAGTGGTCTTGTAGCTGAGTACTCTTTAGTTTTGAAGCTTACTTTAGTTTGTTTCCCTCTTTGACACTCATCACGGAAGGTGTTTTCTGGTTTGATAATCTGAGGTATGTGCATAACATACCCTCTATTTCTCACTTTAATAAGATTATCAAAATTAATGTGACCTAGTCTTCTATGCCATAGCAAACTCTCATCAACTTGTCTTATCATTCATTGGGACTCAAAGAATTCCTTAAGATTATATACATTCCCATATTTTCTTTTACCTTTAGCAACAAGTTGACCACTACTCTCTTTTCTAATTGCATAGCCTTTGGAATTGAATGTGAACTTATATCCTTTGTCACACATTTGACTCACACTTAGCAGATTGTGTTCCAAACCTTCCACATAATATACATCATGAGCTCTCAGCTTGCCATCAATGTTTAGAGTACCTCTTCCCTTGATCTTGATTGATGAGTTGTCTCCAAACCTCACAGAACCACCTTTCCAATCTTCCAATTTGATGAATTTATTTTTATCACCAGTCATGTGGTCAGAACATTCACTGTCAACTACCCACAAGTTTTTTCTTTTAGCATGTAAGGCAGCTTGAACAATCAAACTTGACTTAGCCTTGTCTTTATCCTGTTTTGGCCAAACTTGTTTGGTTTCTTTCTTATTTTCTGTTGTCCCATTCTGTTATGATTTTGCACTAGGTTCATCCATTGACACTGTCTTATTTTGCTTAGTTGTCCTAAGCTTACAATGTTTTGCAACGTGGCCCAAGTTTTGACAATGATAGCATTTTACATTTAAATTGAATGATGAGTTTGAAAATATATTGTGGGAGTGAGATACAATTCTCCTACATTCATAACTCCTATGACCATACTCATTACAATGATAACACAACATTCATATCCCTAAGAACATCAAATTGATTTGTACTTTCAAAACTAGGAGGAGACCTATGCATAAGCCTACATTCTGCAATTCTATGACCATAATTATTGCATTTATAATAGTAGCCATGGAAGTGAGGTACACACCGATCATTATTGAAGTTGTTTCTCATTTGTCTCCTTGGAGTAGCATAGTTCCATCTTCTTGAGTTCACCCTCCATGTATCCTTGACCTTTGTGAAGCCTCTATTATCAATATTGGTTTTTCTTTTAGGATTAGCATGTTGGTTCCTCGACTACCTCTTTGTAGCAGTAGCATAAGTCTTCTTCTCATTAGGCTTGTTGACTGTGAAGGTTTGTTTGACTTCACTTTTATTTTTAAATCCAACTCCATTGATGTTTGTGTTGTGCTTCTTCTTACTCAACATTTTGTCTAATGCTTTGGTGTTGCCATCATACTTAATCCTCATGTTTAGTTCATCTTTCTTCTTTTCAAATTATTTTCTGAGACATACAATCTCTTCCTCCAACTTTTGATGCTCTTTATCCTTTCTTTCTAAATATGACTTCATTACTTCACACATACTCTTTGCTTCTCCCAGCTGAATCTTCAAATCAGAAATTATTTTCTTTGATTCCTCAAGAAATTTGTTTAATAGCTCTTGTTCTTCAAAAACAACATTCTTATATTTTTATATTATTTTCTTACTTTTCTAAGTTCTTCTAGTGCACTTACAAGTTCGCCTTCAAGGTCTACTTTAGCTTCTATTTCCTCTTCTCGATCATCAATAATGTGTTCATCATATAACTCTTCTTGTGCCATAAAGAGATTAACTTCTCTTTCACCTTCACTGCAACAATCTTAAGAGACACTTTCTTCATTACAGGCATCATCTTCAAAAGTGGAAATACTACTCTTATTCTTAAAACTTCTTCTACTTGGCTTATAATAATTCTTCATCTTTTGCTTGCCAAAAGACTTCATGGTTTTCTTTACATCTTCATCTTTTTCTCCATAAGGGCATTTAGATACAAAATGTCCAATCTTGCCACAGTTGAAACATTTGAAAGGCAACTTTTCTTTGTACGTTCCTGAGTCTCTTTTGAGTTTCCTAACAAAATTTGCTATAGCAGCATAAGAATCATTTTCATCCTCATTTGTGGCTTGTTCTTTCCCTTTCTATGTGGTTTTGAAGGTAGCTTCTCTCTTTGAAGGTTAAACACTTATTATTCTCATCTCATAGGTAGACATAGCACCAAACAATTCATCCATAGAGAAAATCTTTAAGTCTTTAGATTCTTCAATAGCTGAGACTTTTGTATCATACTTTGAGGTTAATGATCTCAAGACCTTTTTGACAGTAACTTCATCCTTGACTTCTTCTCTAGAGTCCTCTTATAGCACTTACAGTCTCATCCACTCTTTGCAAATAATCAGCTATCTTCTCATTTTCTTTCATTTTTTTAGGTTTTCAAACTGAGTTCTTAGATTTTGTAGTTTGGCTTCCTTCACTTTGACATCTCCTTCATATATTTTTTGCAACTTGTCCCAAGTTTCTTTAGTAGAAGTAAAATGCATGACTTTGACAAATTTTGTATCTGACAAACCACTTAAGATTGTATTCTTAGCTTTAGCATTATTCTCATATTCCCTTTTAGCATCAGGGTTGGTAGAAGGAACTTGAGGAACAATGTATCCATTTTTTACTGACATCTAGACATCAAATCCTAAAGATAGGGAGGTTTCCATTCTTCTACTCCAGAAGGCATAGTTAGTGCCATCAAAGATAGGTTCTTTAGAGGAGGATCTTTTCTTGGCATTGTGTTTAGAAAGCATGATCTACCCAAGCTAGAGAAATATTTTATTACAAGGGAACCTAGGCTCTAATACCAATTGAAGAACACAAATGGACATTGAGAGAGGGGTGAATCAGTGTATTTTAATTTTTTTTAACTATGTGTGATAATACTACTACTACAAATTAATTGAAAACACATACACACAAGAGAACATCACATAGTACCAGATGTACGAGGAAAACTCAATGTAGGAAAAACCTCAGTGAGAATAGCTATTGAAGTCTACTGCTCCAATCTAGCCTCATAATGAATAATAGATTACAATGTTTAGGGCACCAACCCAAGGAACACTAACCCTTAATTTTATGAGCACTTACTCAAAGGAGCACCTACCCCTACTTTGTGCACCCACTCAGAGATTTATAGTGATTGTTCAATTTTACAGTGCAATGATAAAGCCTAGTTACAAATGAGGTTTGTATTACTTACAAATTTCTCATAACGTGAGTTTGACTTTCTCTTCCTGCTGAAGTTATTAATATGTTTCTCCTCCTTCCTCTATCTGGTTATCTTCTTCTCTCTTCTACAACATTAATCTCAAGAATGTTTTGTTCTTTCTCTATTTTCCTCTTTTGCAACAATATGCTCTGTCTCTCTCTATCACCCAATACTCTCTCTTCCTTTGGCAACAACAACACTTGTTGTCTCTACTTTATTTCTGCAGTAGCTCACACTCTTACACTCTCTAATTGATTCTTCTACTCTTCACAGCAGCAACACAACTTCACATCACTTCACACTACTCCACACATGTCTTACTGAGTTGTCTTCCTTTTTACCTTCTTCACTATCTCTACAACCACACTTGTAAAAATGTTGAATCATATTTATAGCTACTACTTGATTGGATTGACTTTGTACACATCATATTTTCTTCGACCGCAATCTGGAATATTTTATTCAAGTTGGTTATCTTGGAGGTCTGCAACAAAAGACATTTTATTGTTTGTCCTAAATAAGATATCAGATCAGCTACCTGAATTAAATGCATTTTGTCTGTATTCAAATAAATCTTTGTACTTGGATTACTAAGTTTAGTAATCTTCCTTTGCTCAAAACGATCTGCAATCCTTCCTCAAGCTACATAGCCTACCTTTAAATTGGTCGCCATTAATGCATTATCCATCCTCTTTGAAAAGTTCAACAACTACCACACTAAAATCCACCATTACTGAATTCAGCGTATCAGATCTCATCTTCGATTAGCCAGGGTGTCATATGTTTCCATTTCCTTTATTGATATTATTTGATCAAAGTCAGTTTGCAACCATGTAGACCAACTCTCCTATCGGCATGCAAACAATTTATTTTTTAGCATCCAAGTCACTTGGTCAATCCTAGTCACCCATCCATGTGGATCTCTAAGTGTATTGGCTCACAGACATGGCTACAGAGTCAATCACAATCTTCAATTTTGTCAGAAAAATACCCTTTCATCATTTCGATAGGTGTCCTCTAATATGCCACGTCGTCGAGTCAAACTAGGTCAACACCCAGGTCGACAAATGGGCTACTCAGATCCATTGAACTTCATATTGTGATTTATCTTCATGTTATATGCCTCACAAGATAAGCTTCAAGAAGCCTTCTTCTTTCTTTATTAGCTTGCATCTCATTTGCATGGTCTCTCAACAGATGCGGGATAAGACTTCTCTCTATTGTCTTTGCTTGTCCTTGTCCCGCACTGTATTCCTTAACATTATTTCTCCTCATGGGATAAGATTTGTCTTTCCTTGACAAGAATTTTCTTGTCCCATAGCCTGTTCCTTATCCTCATGGAGACATGCATGATAAGGAAATCTTTCCTTTTCCTCTACACTCTTCTCTCACAACACTCTTCTTTCTATGTGAACCCTCATAGGATAATGGTTTCCTTAGTATCCTTCACTTTACCTTATGTCTCATGCAACATTATCCAACCTCTTAACCTATGCATGATAAGGTTTCCTTCAAGGAATGCTTTCACTTGTTATCCCGCACAACATTTTTGTGTGGATCTTAGCCCACATGGGGTAAGGGAATCCATAATCTCCCCTTTAGTTTTTTGTCCCACATGACGTTTGTTTGTTACTCTTGACACCGTGGGATAAGAAGGAATGACTCCCTTCTTTGACCACTTCTAACTTTCTTATCTTGGACAACCATCATTGATCACTTTTGACAATGTGGGATAAGAGGGACCACTTTCAACAAGTCACATTTTGACTATCGTAGGATAAGGTATAACATTGTTTTCTCCTCTTAAATGTTATCCTGCATGACAAGCACATGACATTTTCAACACCGTGGGATAAGAGGGACCACCTTGCTCATCAAACATAAGTTATCCTACATGGCCCCTTCCCTACTTATCAACACAACACAGAACCCATGAAAATGCATGAGCCAAATGATGGCTACCACATGGAAATCGACATGTGAAGACGATGGAACTAGTCAAAACCATGATGGGGAATCAGGTCGAAACCCCTATAGCATAGCACAACGTGTTGTGCACTACTGCTTGCATTCATCTTCTTAGCAACCTACAACCTCTAACCACCCCTTGACATCTACTTGTTTCTTTGCAACCATTTGACATCAATGACAATAGTGCCAACAGACTAAAGGTAATATCTTTCATTTGAATGTTGGTGAGAAAAGTTGCTTGATTGCTTAGATTAATGAAAGTTGGTTATGGCATCAGAAAATGTGTCATGTTAATTTTGACTCAATGATTAAGATCAGTTCTATTCAAGCTATTAGAGATGTGCCTAAAATTGTTAAGCTTGCTAATTCAGTATGTAAAGAATGTCAAATGGATAAGCAAATAAGAATTTCTTTCAAGAGTAATTAGTATACATTTGATGGATTGCTAGATCTTGTGCAACTGACCTATGTGGACCTACAAACATTAGAAGTGTGGAGGATGACAGATATTTTATATTGTTGATTGATGATTATTCTAGAATGATGTGGGTTGTCTTTTCAAAGGAAAAATTAGAAGTATTAGATAAATTCAAGATATTCAAAGTAAAGGTTGAGTCTAAGATAGGATTGAAGGTGAAATGTTTGAGATTTGACAGAGGAGGATACTTTTTGTTCCAGTGAATTTGATTCATTCTGTGAGAAGCATGGGATTAGAAGACAATTATTGTTAAACACAATGTACCACTGAGAGAGGGGGGGTTGAATCAGTGATTCTCAAACCGTTTCCCTTTAAACTTATGTGAGTATACCAGTTATTAGATCTAACTCAAATCAAAGTTATCGGTTAGTGGGGAGACTAAACACAAATCCAATCACACAAGGGGACATCACATGACAACAACATATACGAGGAAAACACAAGATGGGAAAAAACTCAGTGAGTAATGTTGTTGGAGTCTACTGCTCCTATCCAGCCTCACAATCAAAACTCTGTTACAATATTTAGGGCACCAACCCAAGGAGCTATTACCCCTGATTTAGGGTACCAACCCACAGAGCACCAACCCCCTATTTAGGGCACCAACCCAAGGAGCACCAACCCCTAACTTATTTATGGGCTACAATTGAAAGGAGCTATGACCCCTACACTGAGCTACAACTCAGTAATCACAATGAAAACATTAATTAAAAAAGTAGTTCTCTTATTACAAGTGAATTTTGTAACCATTTCATACACATTAATCTATCGGTGAGATACCTTCTCTCATGTACTGGTACACTTCTCCTGCTACTCACATCTACTGCTTCATTGCCAGTAATTCTTTTGCTTTACTGAGTCTTCACCTTACTCTCTTCTGTTGACCGGTACTACACTTTACCCATTCTATGTCTGCCTCCTCTACATCTTCCTTCACTTCTGCTCTACCGGTATGAACACTACCAGTTCTGCTCTGCTACCAATTGAACACTTCAACCAATGTTCACCCTCACTCATAGTCTCTCTTCTCAGGTATGCATTGAGAACTTGAATGACGTGCTCTTACATGTAGAAGTAACACTTCATCACTTTGTAGTGGCACTCTCTTCTTCTATTTAGCATCCCTACTCTCTCATCCAACATCAACCATCTCTATTTTTGGCTTGCATATTTATAGATTATTTTTCCCACCAAAAACAGATTCAAACCTAGGGAGGTTAGGGTTTCCTCAATTGCCTTGAGGCAAATAAAATCCAATCATATCTTGCCCAATCTGATTGCCTAGACAGTTGTTTCCTCATCACCCCCATTGTCTTTCTCTTCTTGATCATGCCTTCTATCTTTGGCAAACTGCATTTTACATTGTCATCAAATCTCTTGTTCAAGCACCTAGATTGGTCTAGATGTTTCCTTCATCTGCCTAGATCTTCTCAATCAATCTAAGTTGGTTCTTAGTTGTCCTTCCAACCTTGAGCTACAAACCTCTGCAACATCTCTGCAACACGTCTCGTGATTTGTGGGATCTATCTTTAATGTTAACCAGCTCTACAACTACATCGTCGGTGTTTCTTCCATCTACCACTACTTGGAAATCTGCCACCTTGACTCCATGTGGCGTCCATGTTGAACAACTTCCAACTTGGATCCATGTTCATCCAGTTAGGATTACCAACCAAACACTCTACTAGTTCATCTTTTTTGTTGGTTTACTAACCCTGTCGGTTAAACTCTCAAACCAATCTGTCATCAACCTTGCACTCTGCTTCTCTTCCTGTGAACTACTCAAACAATCAGCACTCTTGCTAACCTATCTTATTCACATCTTCATCAGATGGGGAGTCTTCTGCATCTGCAATGTACTCATGTGACTTTCATATTTGAGCAACGTATCTTCAAATAGCTACATGTGATCTAGTGTGGGCACATTCACTATCATTCATTGCTTGTCATGATGACTACATCTTCATCCAGTGGGATTCCTACTATTCTGCAACCCCATAGCATACCTATGACCTATTCATGGTTCTCCTCTAGTTTTGATGTTATTTAGGTAATATTTTGCCTCTTCATCACAAACAACAATTCAAGCACCTTGGACCTCCAGCTTGTACACCGGTCATGAGCTTTGCAGGCTGGCAACCACTCACTTGGTTGATCTGTCTCCTCCATGTCAACACATCACTTACTATTTGACATCCTTTCCTTACTGGTGATATACTATATCGGTATCGATCACCTTACCAACTCATCCACATAAGTCAAGAACTAACTTGTGTACCGGTGACTCCAGTGGTCATTCATCCTTACCTTACTGGTATCCTACAACACAAGGTGATATCAAAGATATCTCAACCTATAATCCTCCTTGAATGTCTTGCACATACATCTCTTCTACCAGTAGACATCCCATACCGGTTGACATCAATGACAACACAATGCCAACAATCTCCCACTTTGGCATTGATGTCAACTCATGTAGTATACAACATACTACATAATCCTTCTCCCCCTTTCTATGATCCATGGATTCTCACACATGTAGTATGTCATATACTATAAACTCTTTCTCCCCCTTTGACAATAATGGCAAAGGGCACTGTCAGGGTATCATTCCTCCTTGTATTTGCTAGGAACTAACAAAATTCTTTCTCTCCCTTTTTCTTTACCAGATGCATCTCCTCCTCTTATACCAATTGTTACAAATTATTACATTTTCTCAAGTCACGGAACTTGAGATGGAGGACTCAACCATCAACTGACACTGATTGATTATGCAAATTTTATACCATTTGTTTGAATACTCAATTGCAGAGGGATGTGTCAGTGAACACTGCTCACCTGCTAATCAACCTACAACACCTCCTATTTGATCCCAAATTTCTTTAGGAATCAAATCTGATTGTACTACCAATACAACCAGCCAACTAACAAGTAGGAATCAAATGTGATTGTACTATGAATACAACCAACCAAATGACAGGTAGATACCCCTTACAATGAAATTTTCCTGGGTAATCCTACCGTAACTTTTCATCATCAAGAGTTTTGGGCTGTCAATGCACTTACTTTTCCAATTTCAAGCATCCTAGCTTTGCATCATAGCCACTTGAACTCCCTATGAGTCATACATCTCAGGCAGTGCAAACTTTAAGAAACCCACTCTCAAAAAATGTTATAAAATCTTGGAGAATATTTTATTTTATTTTTAAAAATAATAATCTTTATAGACAAATATTTAATTTTTTTAAAGAAAATAATAATTTTTATAGACGAATATTTAATTTTTTAAAAGAAAATAATAATTTTTATTCACGAATCTTTCCTTTTTTAATGAAAAATATTAATTTTATTGGCAATTTTTTTTATACCAAATTTTTTTGGTAGAAAATATTGGCAAATATTGGAAAATAATAATAGTATGCATTAATTACTATTCCAAATCCTTTCATTTAAAAAAAATAGTTTTTTACAGAAAAGTAGAGACCTGAAGGTGGAAATCATTAATGAGTTTAAGGGGTAGACTCTATTTAGTTTCTACCATTAATTTAAAATAATCTAATAGTTTTCTTTGTATTTTGTGAGATAAAATGTATCAATGATTTGTAACACTCATGGGGCCAAAAATTTCTTTTAGACCATTGATTTTCGTTGAGGTCAACAATTCAAAAGAAAATTCAACTCCCACGAGCATTACAACTTGTAGGTACAATTTACCTCATGGAATACAATGAAGGTTACTAGATTATATTTTAAATTATTGTTGGCAACTAAAGATTGTTGATATAACCCTAAAGTAACTATTAATTATGATATATTATTAGCAAATTAATTTAGATTTCTACAATAAATTACAAAATGTTGGTGAATATGACCCAATTACGTATCTAATATTGTGGAAAATCTTTGAGTTAAAAATAATAATAAAATAAATTCTTGGCGATTTAAATGACACTAAAATAAAAATTTGTAAAAATGTGGCAATTCTAGTCATCTTAAAAGTTCAACTTATTAGACAAATTTTGATTCCCAAATTTCAAAAAATAGCCAATTGGTGAATATTAGCCACTAAAAATCTCACCGATCTCAAGTCCTCAACTCTGGTGAGGTCTAATACCGGGGCTCCAATTATCTCCATACTAGTTGATTTGTGCACCTGTGATCATCTAATAATCTTTTAGTTCCATTATATACACCACAACCTATGACATGATCCTGGATGAATACAATGCCATACAATGTCATCATCAAATCATAAATCTTAACCGGTTCACCCATAAACATGCATGCCTTCATGGTCAACCATTAGGCCAACAAATGTCATTCAGGTCTTTTCCAATACCACCTGAGACATGAACTCCACATTCCATGCTACCGAGGCTATTGCAATGATCTCCAACTTCATTGTATTACATAACCTGCAAGTACCTATTTAGCATTCATGTTGGTAACATCATGTACATACCAGTCTCCTATACTAGTCCACTATCACTACCAGAGCACCTTCATGTGACTCTTGACCTTTGCCAACACTATATCTAATTCTAATTGTTATCTTGTCATATATTGATACAGCATTAGTGATCCAATCTTTCATACTGGAAACAACATGTTCTTCCATGTTTCCTTCATCACTGAGGGGTGAATGATAAACTCAGTATATTACTCCCCCTAAGATCCAACATCTCCTTTAGGCCTTAGGAGATATCACCTGTGTAATAAGTACATAGTGTCGGTCCATGGTCTTCTTCCTCCATACCTACTTGGTCTCATTCTTTTTCCCATTTTCAGGCTTGGGAGCAAGTCTTTCCTTCTTATGCTGATGGGTCCTTCCATTTCCTAATTCTCCATCATAGCAAGAAGTAGTGATATAGTAGCACACAACATCCATCCCAACTTCATGTTTTGGAAATCTCTTGACATGTCAGTTTGACCATCTTCTTCTGGTCATGTTGTTGTGACTGGCAACTGAAACTGGTGAACCTCTTGCTCCTACAAGGATATTTCTCCTTTGGTTCCGTGCAAGTCTTTGACTTCCATATGCTTTGTATTCCCCTTTCTGCAGAGCATAGTTATACCAGCCTCCATGTCACTACAGGTTCCTCTTCCTACACTCAAAATCTCTATGGCCAAATCCATTGTAGTTATAACATACAACAGCAGATGCATTCTTTCTAGCATAACCAGGAGAGGGTACATGCATGTATCTGCTTCTAGATACATTTTTCTCATGTGCATGATGTCCATGAGATCCTATATTATTCTTTCTAGATCTCTTTCTACATTCCTTTTCCCTATGGCCATAGCCATTACATGCAAAGCATAACCGGTAAAGGATGGCATATGACTTACAAATTTGTTTTTCTATGCATGAGGAGAACTTGCTAGTTTAGCATCTCCATTTATTCCTCTTTGAGAATGGATCCTTGGTTGTCCATTTTGTGCAGCTCTTCCATCTAGTCTCTTCCTCTTCCACACTTGCTTTTCCCTATGGGTGGTAGCATTTTGTTGTCCTCTACCGATAGGAGGTCTTCTTTGTTGCTTCCTCATTTTCTTTCTTTTGTTGAAGTTGTCTTCTCCCATCTTCCCTTTACCTTTGGGATCTGTATTGTTCCTTCTTCTTGTAGGAAACCGGACTTCATTCTTGTGTGCAAGTCTTCACTAGTTGTCCTTAGGTCAACCTTCTTCCGGGGAGCATTTCTGACTGTGAAGGTCTGTCCCTTGTTCTCTCCATTTGAGGAGACAAACTCAATGTCATTGTGGGGGACATTCTTGTTGGTGGAGCATTCACTGGAACCACTTCCTAATCCTTTAGTGTCCTCGGAATGCTTTTTCTTTTTCAACATTTTATCCAAGGCATCACTGCTGCCATCAAACCAGATTCTTATCTTGAGGTCATCCTAACACTTCTCAAGGTCATTTTGGAGAACCTCCATTTCTCCAAGTAGCTTCTGATATTCTTTATCTTTTACTTCTAGCTCAGAAGCTAGATCACTGCTCTGACACTCCCTAGTGTCTTCCTTGTGAGACATCATCTCTAAGATGCTTTTCTCAGATTCTTCAAGGCATCTGATCAACCGGTTTTTCTCAAGAACTGCAACATTCTTAAACAGCTTGTATTCATTTCTTAGATACTCCATTTCACTTTCCTTGGAGTCCAAGACTGATTTCAAATCATCAGTCAATCTTTTTATCTCTTCTAGTTGAGTGGTCAATAAACCAACCTTTTGGTTTGATATTTCAAGGTAGGTTCTCAACTGGTTGCAATCCTCATGAACTAATCTTTTGTAGTTTTTAAAATCATTTCTAACATTTTGAAGCTCTTGTAGAGCACTTACCAGTTCACACTCAAGATCTACTTATGCATCTTCTTCTTCATCATCATCATTTCCAAATATATCTTTCCAGCTAAATCTATTTACCTTTTCCCCTTCTTCTTCTTTTTTAGTGTCGTTATCAAACACATCATACCAGTGGGATCTATCTTCATTATCCCTTTTTGATGTGTGACTATCAATGTCTATCTCATGGGCCATGAAGAGATGAGTCTCCACATCACCAATGTTGTAGCAAAAATCTAAACTACCTCTATCATCTTCACATGTATCTTCAACATTGTTCTTCTGACCCTCACAAGCTGATTCAGTGGTGCAGGGTTCATTTTCATAGAGTTTCTTTAGTCTATCCCATAGACTTTTAGCTATTTTGCATCTGTCCATCTATGAGGAGACATCAGCGGTGAGCCCACTGGAAATAGCCTTCATTTCTTCTTCATTGCATAAACATCTTCCTTCTTCTTCAGATCCAAAGGGAGGATTGACATTTCTAGGGAAACCATTAATAACCGACATCCATACATCAAATCCTAGAGAGGATAGGAAGACTTCCATTCTACAACTCCAAATAGAATAGTTTGAACCATCAAACATAGGAGAAGGGATTGACACTACACAAACTATTGTGTCCTTATTCCAGAATCTACCCAAGCTAGAGAAAAACTTGTATGACTGGGAACCTATGCTCTGATACCAATTGTTAGACACAATGCACCACTAAGAGTGGGGGGGTGAATTAGTGATTCTCAAACTGTTTCCCTTTAACTAACTTATGTGAGTATATTGATTATTAGATCTAACTCAGGATAGACCTACCGGTTAGTGGGGAGACTAAATACAAATTCAATCACACAAGGGGACATCACATGACACTAGCATATACGAGGAAAACCCAAGATGGTAAAAACCCTGGTGAGAAATGTTGCTAGAGTCTACTACTCCAATCTAGCCTCACAATCAAAACTCTATTACAATATTTAGGTAACCAATCCAAGGAGCTACAACCCCTGATTTAGGGCACCAACCAAGGAGCACCAACCCCTAACTTGTTTATGGGATACAACCCAAAGGAGCTACGACCCCTGCACCAAGCTACAACTTAGTTATCACAATGAAAACATTAATTACAAAAGTAGTTATCTTGTTACAAGTGAATCTTGAAACCATTTCATATACCTTACTCTGTCGGTGAGATACCTTCTCTCCTACACCGGTACACTTCTCCTGCTGCTCACATTTGCTGCTTCACTCTCGGTAAACTCTTCCGGTACACCTCTTGTATTCTTCTTCTCTACTGAGCCTTCACCTTACTCTTTTCTCTTCATTGGTACTACACTCTACCGGTTCTATGTTTGCCTCCTCTGCAACTTCCTCTACTTCTTCTTTGCCGGTATGAACACTATCAGTTCTTCTCTGCTACCAATTGAACACTTCAACCAATGTTCATCCTCACTCTTAGTCTCTCTTCTTGGGTATGCATTGAGAACTTGACTAAATTGCTCTTACATGCAGAAGTATCACTTCATCACTTTGCAATAACACTCTCTTCTTCTATTCAACAACCCTACTCTCTCATTCAATGGAAACCATCTCTGTTTTTTGCTTCCATATTTATAGACTGGTTTTCTTGCCAAAAATTGATTCAAACTTAGGGAGGTTAGGATTCCCTCACTTACCTCAACCAAATCCAATCAAATCTTGCTTGATCTGGCCACCTAGATAACTATTTCCTCATCACCCCCATTGTCTTGCCTTCTTGATCACACCTTCTATCTTTGGCAAACTAATTTTTACCTTGTCGGTAGATCTCTTGGTCAAGAACCTAGATTGGTCTTGTTGTTTCCTTCATCTACCTCGATCTTCTCATTTAATTTGAGCTAGTTCTTAGTTGTCCTTCAAACCTTGAGCCGCAAACTTCTACAACAACTCTACAACACGTCTTGTGATTTGTGGGAATTGCCATTACTATTGACCAACTCTGCAACTACTTCATTGGTGTTCATTCCATCTACCACTACATGCAAGTCCACTGCCTTGACTCCACGTGGTATCTATGTCAACCACCTTCTAGCTTGGATCCATCTCAGTCCAATTAGGATTATCGGCCAAACACTCTATCGGTTCATCTTTTCTGCTGGTTAAACCCTTAAACTGGTCTGTCATCAACCTTGCACTCTTCTTATCTTCTTCTGAACTACTCAAATGGTCAACACTCTTGCTAACCTATCGTATTCACATCTTCATCAGATGGGGAGTATTCTACATCCACAATGTAGTCATGTGACTTCCCTATTTGAGCAACATATCTTCAAACAGGCACATGTGATCTGGTGTGGGCACATTCACTCTCATTCATTGCATGTCATGATGACTACATCTTCATTCAGTGAGAGTCCTATTGTTCTACAACCCCACAACATACCTATGACCTATTTGTTCTTCTCCTCCAGTTCTGATGTGATTTAGGTAACAATTTGCCTCTTCATCACAAACAACAGCTCAAGCACCTTGGCCCTCCATCTTGTACACCGACCATGAGCTTTGTAGGCTGGCAACCACTCACTTGGTTGATCTATCTTGTCCATGTCAACACATCACTTACTAGTTGACATCCTTTCCTTACTGGTGATATACTGTACTAGTACTGATCACCTTAAAAACTCATCCACACAAGCCAGGCACTAACTTGTGTACCAGTGACTCTAGTAGTCATTCGTCCTTACCTTACCGGTGTCCTACAACACAAGGTGATATCAAAGATATCTCAACCTATACTCCTCCTTGATAGTGTTGCACATACATATCTTCTATCGGTAGACATCCCATACTAGTTGACATCAGTGAGAACACAATGCCAACAATAATTATTTGCTCTTGGAACCCCACAATAGAATGGATTTGTTGAAAAGAATAACAGGACTGTCTTGGGTGTTGCAAGGACTATGCTAATCAAAGGGAATGTTCGAAACATCTATTGGAGAGAAGTTTTTAGCACTATTGTTTACACATTCAAACATGTTCATATAAAAGGTGATATCGGTAAGACTCCTTATGAGCTGTGGTTTGGTCATGTTCCTATTATGAGATATTTTAGAATTTTTGGTAGCAAGTGTTATATCAAGAGAGATGAGGATATAGGAAAGTTTGATGCAAGAAGTGATGAGGGAATTTTCTGGGGATTTTCAACAAAGAGAAAATCCTACCAATGCTACAATAAGAGACTGAGAAAGATAGTAGAAAGTACAAATGTGAAGGTCGATGAGAATTATGGAAAAGAGATCAGAGAATGTGGATATGATGATGGTCAATGTATTGTTCTAACACCTATTCAAACTAAATAATTGAAGCAGAATGATCTAGTAGAGATAGTTAATCTTGCTATTGTCAGTGGAGAGGTACATGAAATTGAAAATCAGAATAATCAGAAGACTCTGAGGTAAGTAAGATTGAATCACTCTGAAAATCAGATCATTGGAGATAAAATAAAGACATGATGACTAGAAGAAGGTTAGCTACTGAAGAGGTATGTTTGATTCCTACAATTGAACCTAAAGATGTTGTTGAACCTTGCAAAGATGAAAATTGGATAAAGTCTATGGGAGAAGAATTAGATTAGATTGTAAAGAATGACACATGGGAATTTGCACCTAGGCCTAAAGACAAGAATATGATTGGTACTAAATGGGTATTCAGGAACAAATTGAGTGAAGTTGGTGAAGTTGTCAGAAATTAAGCAAGATTGGTATGCAAAGGATATTCATAGAAAGAAGGGATTGATTGTGAGAAGACTTTTTCTCTAGTAGCTAGACTTGAAGTTGTTAGACTATTGCTTGCATATGCTTCCTATAAAGATTTCAAGGTATATTAGATGGATGTCAAGTCAGCCTTTTTGAATGGTGATCTTGAGGAAGAAGTCTACATTGAGAAACCTAATGGATTTTCATTATCAGATAATGGTGACATGGTATGCAAACTAAAGAAATCTCTTTATGGATTGAAACAAACTCCTAAATCTTGGTATGCTAGATTGGATAAGTATTTATTGAAATTGGGATTTAATAAAGGTACTACTGATAGTAATCTGTATTTCAAGATTGAATAATAACCTTTTAATTGTTGAAGTTTTTGTTGATGATATTATCTTTGGAGGAGATGATAACTTGAGTATGAAGTTTTCCGATGATATGCAGAAAGAATTTGAATTGTCTATGATAGGAGAGATGAAATTTTTCTTAGGATTACAGATTTCATAAACTGGAAAAAGTATTTTTTATATCTCAAACTAAATATGTAAAGGAATTGCTGAAGAAATTTGGGTCAAAAGACTCCAAACTAGTTGGAACTCCTATGGTGACTAGGTTCAAATTGTCTAAAATTGATAAATCTCTGAAAGCTAATTAGACTTTATACAAATCTATGGCTGCTAGACTGTTGTATCTTACTCAGACTAGACTAGACATTATGCATGTTGTCTGCATGGCTGCTAGATATCAAGTTGATCTGAAAGAGAGTCATGTCACTATTGTAAAAAGGATATTTAGATACTTGAAAGGGACTATGGATTATGGTTTGTGGTATCTGAGGAATGATGATTTCATGTTATGTGCTTACACTCATGCTAGCTAGGTTGGTGATTTTGATGACCAAAAGAGTACCTCTGATGGTGCATTCTTTTTGGGTAAGAGATTGGTTTCATGGACAAATAAGAAACAAGATTCCGTTTCCCAATCTACTACTGAAGCTGAGTATATTGTTGCTACTAGTAACTGCACTCACATAGTTTGGATGAAGAAAATGTTGAAGGATATCAGAGTTATCTATGATGAGCCTACTGTCATATATTGTGATCATTCCAGTACTAGTAATATGTCAAAGAACATGTTGCAACATTTAAAGACTAAACATCTATCAATCAAGTATCATTTCTTGAGAGAAAAAGTCAGTGAAGAGGAAGTGAAGTTAGAGTATGTCTCTACAAAGGAACAAATTGCTGAAATTTTCACCAAGCCTTTGCCTTGAGATACATTTTTCTATTTCAGATATAAGTTAGGGGTATCTACCCCTCTTGATGAGAACTAGATGCATTGACTTGCATCAATCTGGTGGACTTCATAGTCTTATCCTTTGACCTAGATTGATGAGTTGGTTTTGCTACTCTGCTGAAGTAGTCAGTGTATTTTAGGAGGAGAGAATCATGATTTTTTTGTCAAAGGGGGAGAGTAAGTTTGGTTTTTTGTTTTGAAGACCTTTGTCATTGATGTCAAAGGGGGATAGAAGCATGTGAAAAATGGTTTTATCTGGTTGATCTTAGAGGGAGTTTGTTGGAGATGTTTTCTTTCTTTGTATTGATTTTTTTTCACATTCATATGTTGCCATCAATGCCAAAGGGGGAGATTGTTGGACATTGTTGCTGCTAGGATATGTTGTTGTCATTGATGTCAACATATACCTATGATTTATTGCTCTGGTGATTGCAGATTGGTTTATTGGTATCATGGATTGGTGTATGGAGTATTTATAGTATCTGATAAACTTATAAGGCATTGAGAGGGGAGGTAATTAGTCCAAGAAAAAACAACAACACAAATATGATCACCACTTTTATCAACTTGAAACTTAACAAGCATGCAAAGAAAATAATCACATAAGCTAACACCTAATAGAACATGCACCACATGACACAATATTTTTCATATGGAAACCCAAATGGGAAAAACCACGATGGGAATTGGTACCCACAAAATTTGCACTCTTTCAGAATGTGCCATGTTAAAGGCCTAGCCCAGTTAGGAGCTTTACAATAATGCTTGATTAAGCGCAGACCTTGTTAGGAGTCACCCGGTCAATGGATTTACAACTTAGCCCTCTTAGGAGCTTTACCTTATTAGGAGTAACCTCGCTGGAGGATTTAAACTCAAATTAATGAGCTACCTGGTTAATGGATTTACACATTCAAGCTTGTTAGGACCTACCTGGTTAAGGGATTTAGACTGTTGCAACTATTGGGAAACAATAAATAGTTGATCTGCATATAGAACCTTTGTTCTTGATTATATTCACTCTAGTTTTGTAACTAACACTGACTAAACACCAATACAAAGCTTCACCTTTCACCTCACAATCAAACTCTCATTCTAGATCCTTCATCTAATACATCACCACATGATAATCATCCTTTTATAAACAACTCTGCTAAGTCAAAAAACAACCTTGGAACAATTTCCTAGGTTCAATATATCTGGTTAATCTTTCTTAGCATGCTTTACTTATGTTGGCCACAAAAAAAAATAAAACATTAACTCTATCGATTTACCGATCTAAGTGTCTTTGCTCTACCAGTTAATTGTTCTTCTTGATTGACTGCACAGTACGTCATAACTCACTCCAAACTTTGAATTTGTTGATGCAGTTCTGGTCATAGACTCCTGCCAATGTCATGAACATTCATTCCAAACTACAATATCTAACTCTTCAGCAATCTTCTCTATCGGTCGTTTGATCATAACATTGTCTTTGTTTACCGGTTTGTTGTCATGTTTACCAATTCACTATTTAAGTGACTCCACTACCAATTAGGCTTTACCAGCTAGACTAAATGACTCAAATGATTGACAAAACATGGTTGCCATCAATGACAACACAACACAAGTCATGAATTACAACTCAAACATCATCATCAAGCCAACAATCTCCCCCTTTGGCATTGATGGAAACACTTAGGAAACTTTTTGTCAACTGTGTCACATTACAAAAATTTTGACTCATGACTCAAATATATAACAAACTCCCCCTTAGCAATTGCATGCTATTACAAAAATTTACAACATATATATTACTTCCCTTGTTACAAAATTTTGACTCATACTATTACTGCCCCTTTGACAACAATGACAAAGGCAAGCAATTACATGAAAAGATAAATGCAATATATATCAAAATTTGCATTAACAAATATATATAGGAATTAAAAATGTTTTACAATGTCATCTTATGAAATACATCTACAAAACTAGACTTGAAAAGTGTCAAATCATTGTGCCAAGTCTCCAAAAGTGTCCCTATGATCTCATTTTGTGTTTGGATCTGAGATGCAAGATCCTCCATGGTATCAAGTGTTCTCATCTCTCGTGTAGCCAAAATTTCTTAAGTCTCCTTCTAGCCTCTCTGCAAAATCTCTATCTTAGGGACTAATAATGTCTACAACTCCTGCAATGAAGTTTTCCTTTTCACCTATTCAACCTCATAAGCCTTAAGCCTCTGCTTTAATGAAATTACTGATCTACCAAAATTGATTGTTGAATCATTTAAGGGGTTAAATGATTCAATCAAAACTTTTAGCACCTGTTGAGCTTCCTGCCTCTTCTTCTCAAGATCATCACAAAATAATGAAATGTTTGCAATAGTGGAAAGGATTTTATCTCTGGTTTGTAAGGCTTCTTTAATGACGTTCATGTTGACAGTATGACCTACTCTGTCTTTATCAATGCCTTTCATTAATTGTTCTATTATTCTCTTCTCATATTCCTTTTCCATATTTTTAATTTTAGCTTCCTTCAAGCTTTTCATTTGATCTTCTATTGTTGTGATCAGTTGCTCCAGTTTGTCAATAGGATTAGGAAGACTGTCTATATCAGTATTTGGTAATATACTAGATAGAATATCAATAGTAGCCTAAATTGTTTGTGCTTCTTTTCTCCAAGCCTTCATTATTTTCCTTTGTGCCTTAGATTGCATGGCAGATGCAATCTCCATCAGCTCAGTTTGACTTAGCATGTCCATGTTTATTGGTCCATGTATGCTTACAGTGTCATCTTCCTCGTCATCATCAACAAATTTCTTAGATGTAAGTGACTGGGGTGTCACTTTTTGTTCTTGCTCTTCCTTCTGATTTTCTTCCTCCTATTTCTCTACATCCTTCTCATGCTCCTCTTCTTTCTCTTCAACTTTCTTCTCTTCCTTCTATTGGCAAATGCACACTCCAATGAGACATTGTAGGTGATTGAAGGTTTTTTCATTGATGGCAACCTTACAATCCTATGACACTGGCAAGGAAATTTACTAGCACTATCAAGGTCAGACTCTACACTGGCACATAGACCACTGGCACCGATAGTGAAAGGAAGCATATTGGCACAGAAGCCGATAGGAATTTGGTTTATAATATATTTTGTTAATTATTGTAAAATCATTGTAAGCCAACTTGGCAAGTTGTAAAATGACTCATATATATAAAAGATCATTGTAGAACATTTATATGAGGAGAAAAAAAAAGGAAAAAAGTAGAAGATATGCGAAATAAGGCAGACCTATTATGCAAATTATAGGTTAAGGTTTTATGTATGAAGCAAAGCTATAAACTGGTACTGGATCTGGTATAGTAGATGCTATTTTGAAGCAGTACAAGACATTGGATTTATATAATCTATTTTGTAAGTCAGTGAGACTTTCCATTTTGTAATTGAGCAGTGAGCTCTAGGCACTTAGCCTTCTTGCATGTGTAGGCCCCTCTTGTAGTAGCAATATTCTCTTATTGGCTAGTAAGTGAATATTGTGGGTCACAAATCCCACCGAGGTTTTTCCCACATTGGGTTTCCTCGTTAAACTACTATGTTATGGTGTTTTTTTCATGTGGTTGTTGTTATCTCTGTTTATTGCATTATTTCTTGTTTATGGGTATACAATATTGATATGATCTACATGTTTTAAGTTAAGAAAATCTTATAACTAGTTAGATACTGATTCACCCCCCCCGCCTCTCAGTATCTATGGAAATCCTAACAACTGGTATCAGAGCTTGGTCCTCTATTTTCAGAAGCCTAATAGGTTGAGGAAGATCTTAACATTGGTAGAGATGGAAAACTTGATGAAGCAATTAGAAGGAGCTCTCTCAGACTATGATGCAAAAAAGTTGAAAAATATCAAACTTGAAGATGATCTAAAAGCTGCACAGGATATTATTCAAGCACTTCAAGAAAATCTTACCATTGCAAGAAACAAGAGAAGAGAACTTTTTGAAAAGATGCAAAATGAGAATGATGAAAAGGAAACTCTTAGTGATCTAATAAACAAACTGAAACAAGAAAACATGACAACAAAGAATGAGATGCAGGATATGACTATGAGATTTTGTAAAGAAATTGAAGATAGAAAGAAGAATGAAGAAGATTTGACTAGAAGACTAAGTGATGCTACAAATGAGAACACAAGACTTAACTATGAAAATGATTTGTTGAACATAGATCTGATGCATGCACATAATGACTCAAATGAACTCATGAGACAAAAAAATATCTTTGAAGGAGAACTGGCTGCTGCAAATAAACATAAAGAAAAATTCAAGAAAAGCTCAAAAGAACTTGGTGACTTGCTGAAGAATCAGAAACCTAATGGAGATACAAATGGCCTTGGCTTTGAAGCTGGTGAAAGCTCTAGTACTACAAACACACAGGATCATGGCAAATCGGTAAGACAACTTACTACTTATAAATTTAATGGTAAATGCTTTAACTATAACATGTATGGTCATAGAGAAAATCAATGTGGATCTAGAAATTATCAAAGCACAAATGCACCCACCGTTCAATGTTCCAAATGCAACAAAGTTGGTCATAATTTAGAGAATTGCAAAATGAATGTAAGATGTTATGTTTGTGGAAGATTTGGACACTTATCTAATCAGTATATTGCATTATTTCTTGTTTACTGGTATACAGTATTGATATGATCTACATGTTCTAAGTTAAGAAAATCTTATAACTGGTTAGATATTGATTCACCCCCCCTCCCTCTCAATATCTATGGAAATCCTAACAAATGGTATCAGAGCTTGGTCCTCTATTTTCAGAAGCCTAACAGCTTGAGGAAGATCTTGACACGGGTAGAGATGGAAAACTTGATGAAGAAATTAGGAGCTCTCTCAGACTATGATGCAAAAAAGTTGAAAAATATCAAACTTGAAGATGATCTAAAAGCTGCACATGATATTATTCAAGCACTTCAAGAAAATCTTACCATTGCAAGAAACAAGAGGAGAAATTTTTGAAAAGATGCAAAATGAGAATGATGAAAAGGAAACTCTTAGTGATCTGATAAACAAACTAAAACAAGAAAACATGACAACAAAGAATGAGATGCAGGATATGACTATGAGATTTTGTAAAGAAATTGAAGATAGAAAGAAGAATGAAGAAGATTTGACTAGAAGACTAAGTGATGCTACAAATGAGAACACGACTTAGCTATGAAAATGATTTGTTGAAGACAGATCTGATGCATGCACAGAATGACTCAAATTAACTCATGAGACAAAAAAATATCTTGGAAGGAGAACTAGCTACTGCAAATAAACATAAAGAAAAATTCAAGAAAAGCTCAGAAGAACTTGGTGACTTGCTGAAGAATCAGAAACCTAATGGAGATACAAATGGCCTTGGCTTTGAAGCTGGTGAAAGCTCTGGTACTACAAACACACAGGATCATGGCAAACTGGTAAGACAACTTACTACTTATAAATTTAATGGCAAATGCTTTAACTGTAACATTTATGGTCATAGAGAAAATCAATGTAGATCAAGAAATTATCAAAGCACAAATGCACCCACCGTTCAATGTTCCAAATGCAACAAAGTTGGTCATAATTTAGAGAATTGCAGAATGAATGTAAGATGTTATGTTTGTGGAAGATTTGGACACTTATCTAATCAATGCAGAACACAAACCGGCATAGGATATGGGAAAGCTATTTAGAAAAATAATGTGACTTGTTATGCCTGTAACAAGATTGGACATATTGCTAAATTTTATAGAAGAAAGTCCTCACCGGCAAGTAATAATGGTGCTAGTTTGAAAGGTAAAGAAAAGGTTGAAGAAGTTAAGCAGGAATTCTCAAAACAATGAATCAGGAAATCAAAACTAAATGTTGATAGGAATACTCCTTCACTATGAGAACAGAGTAACACTCCATCGACAGGAGACTCTTCATCTAATTGAAGAAAATTCATTTGAGGGTTTGGCAATCAAAAGTGAAACATGCTATAATTCTCTCGGTTGATGGTAAGAAGTTAAAATTACTTCTATACCGGCAGATAAGTTAAGTGATTACTTAACCTGCAAGCATTAAATGTGGTGGTTGGCAAAAATAACTTTATAAATTAGTGTTTTGGCTCCAATTTCATTTCACCGAGCATTCAAACATTCGAAGAACGCGAAAATTCCTGAGCAAAGGCATTCCAAGCAAAGAAGAGAATAAATTCATCAAGCAATCATCCTTAAGGCAGATAAAGGTATTTATATCCATGGCTTCTTCATCTGTTCATGAATTCATAGAAAGCCCTACTATAGTCAAAGTGATTAAACTCCCTAGACCCGTATTCCAGTTAGTTCCTGAGATTGCAAAGAAAGATGATAATGTTGGTGCATTTTCTCAAATCCCCAAAGGAGTAGTTTTTGATGAAGACCCTAGAGTGTACATTCATTGTCACATAAAAGAATTAGGTCATGAGGAAATCAAGAACATGCATAAATTAGTAATCTGTGATGAAACCGGCAATGTTAAACCTGAGCACAAGATAGTGGAAACCCTAGGTTTCACTGAAACTCTCAGTATTCCAGATTTTCCTAAGGATGTTATAAGGATAGTTCTAAGCAAGGTTCATGGTGAATTCTTCTAGTTGGACTCAATTCACAAAATTATGAAAGAGGTAGTAAAAGCTATGACAGGGTTACCTTCCACCGGTAACAGGCCTGATAAAATAAAGAAGGTCTCAAATGACCTAGTGATTAACATAATAGGTGCAACATCTGATAAGAGATCCTTAAGAGTAAATGATGTAACTGACATCAATGTCAGATTCATTAGCATGATTTTAGGCTACAAAACCACACATGCAAATAGGTTAAACTTAGTCTCTAGCCTATGCATAAAGAGTGCCTATGATATGATTAAAGATAATGCAAAAGTAGATGTGTGTGAATGGTTGAAAGATGAACTTATTGACAATCTTGGAAAGATAAAGAAAGACAAAAGGGGACATTTAGATTTGGAAACCTACTTGTCTGTTTAATGCTGCACATAACAAAATAGGTGCTCGGTATCAGTAATAAAAATCTTGGTTTTGATATACCGGTAGGCAAACAATTGTCTGATTTACTAAATAACATGGGTGAAAACAGAGAAAAGAATATAAATGAGTACTTTTAGGCATTGAAGGCTCAGATGAATACCAGAGTCAGATTATCACAAGCAATTGTAAATAAGTATAAGGATGAAATATGCTTTGTTATTAAGAAGGATGAGATTTGGATGGAGGCAATTATCCCAAGAACCATTTGGGTTACTGAAATGGGTTATGAAACTGATGACCACATAATTGAAACATACGCAAAAGCCCTCCTAGAAGCACCCAAGGAACCTAAAGAAGAGGTATTGGCAGTGCTGAGACTATTGAAAATCAAATCCAATCAAAGAAAAGGGTAAATAAGGTGGAAGCAACAGTTAGAAGAGGATCTAGACAAGCTAAAGCTATCAAAGAAGATGTACTTAAACAAACTGGTATTACTGAAGATGAGTTAGAAGCACTATAGTTAGAAACTCACCTTTCATCAATTGCAACCTCTTCGGAAAGTGATATGCCAACTGCATTTAAAAGAGTTGTGAGAAAAAGGGAACCTTCACCAGTATCTACACCTTCTCCTAGAAGAACCAGATAGAAACAATAGACAGGAAGGCCCCCGGCTAGAAAAGTAACTCCAAAGAAGAAGTTAACACCCAAGAAGAAGACTCAACAAACCATTGCTCCAATTGACAAACTTCTAAATGAAATTATAGAGGATGGAAAGTTGAAAAACATCAATAAATTATATGATTCATTATCAGTTGATGACAAGGAGAAAGTTAAAAATAGTGTAATTCTACACTTGGACATTTACAAGAAATTTTTAATGCAAGTTGTAGATGAATTACTGGCAAAATTGTTTAAAAGACTTGAAGCTAGAAGGCAAGCTATTGTAGAGCTTGATAAGAAAATAAAAGTTGAAAAACTACTTGCTATTTATCCTGTCAACTCACCAAAAGAGATAGATGATATGATCTCTGAGGCTAACTGGTCAGTATTTTCAACTGCACACTGGCATGTAGCACTTATGGTTGGTAGAGTGAATGAGGTAGTAGAGGAAACTACTAATGCATGGGACATATTCCTTGTAGGGAAGGAAAAGAAAGAAGAATATAGAAACCCTAAATCCATAAAAGTATATCAGAAGGATAAGGATAAGGGAAAGGCAAGGTTGGTGGACCACCTAGCATAAAAATAAAAGATAACTTATCCCCACTGCCTTTGGATACTCCACCAGTAGTTACCACTGACAATCAACCAGCTAGTGAGAGTTTGGACAGACCACAAGAGGACACCAATCCCAATTCTGAGGTATTATATACAGTGGACATTGACACACAAAAAGTCAATATTGTGGTAGATAAGGATACAACTGGGAAAACAGATATGGCTAATGAGCCATCAGTAACAAATAGTACAAAAAGTAAACCGACAGATGACAACACTGAGCAATAGGCTCACACAGAGCAACAAGCTCCATCATAACAACAAGTTCATATAGAGATAGTGCCACCAGCATCAGCTGAGCAATCCAAACCTTTGCTTAAAGAAATGGAAACACAAACTGACCTACCAGAGGTCACCACAAGCAAGGAAATTGCTCCCACCGGTAGAATGCAAAGTTGGTTCATCAAATGCGGAATTCAAATCAACTAATATAACAAAAGTTCTTTTGGATTCCATTAAGAAGATAATAGATTGTAGCTCACAAGCATACAAGGCAATAGATGGTACCATTCCAATTTTAAAAATGATAGCACCTAAATGTAATGTAGATGATAAAGATTCTTTGAGTCAACTTAACACTTTGTCTAAGTATATTATTGACAACACTGTGACAATTGAACAAATAAAAGAGGAAGCATTCAAGGAGAGATTAGAGAAGGAAAAACACAAATTCTTTGAGGAAGAAATAAAGAAGTGTACAAGGAAATTTGACACACTTTATCGAAACTATGCAGAACATTGAAGGAATTTAAAACTTTGTATAGGGATACATGTAAAACTAACTTTTTGACAGTTGATATAGACAAGAAGATCAACAAGATACAGGAGGATATAAATCAACTAGCTGATAATTTCATTAATTTATCTCATTCATTATCAGTTTTTGAGTAGAAAATAACAAGTTTTGAGGAAGATCTACTAAATTTGGAAAGAGAGAAGGAAAGAATAAAAGGAAAGGCTAAAGATCTAAAATGGAGACTTAGTCCAAAATTGGACTACCTCGCCTCCTTAAGAAAAGAAATATCGGATGCTTTGATTCAAGGATAGAAAACACCGATAGAGAAAATGCAACACCTCACCGATACAGTTCAGAAGACAGAGGCCACAATAAAAGACAACAAAAAGTTCATTGAAAGCCTAAATCTTGTTTTGGCAGATCTTTTTCAGATTGTAACCAACTGGTTACAAGGATGAAATAGGAAACCACACTCATTAACACTTTGACAACCTTTGTCATTGATGCCAAAGGGGGAGTAGTGGAATGAGAAAAATAACCAGTAAATGACTCATCAGCTCAGGGGGAGCACATATTCTTTTGGTACACAAATTTTTGGTAAGACAATTCCGGTAGACTCTTTTGGATAACAATTTTTGGATTTTTCTCATGAGTGTTGCCATCAATGCCAAAGGGGTAGATTGTTGGCAAATGCACACTCCAATGAGACATTGTAGGTGATTTAAGGTTTTGTCATTGATGGAAACCTTACAATCCTATGACACTGGCAAGGCAATTTACCGGCACTAGCAAGGTTAGACTCTACACCCGCACATAGACCACTAGCACCAGCAGTGAAAGGAATCATAACAGCACAAAAGCTGACAGGAATTTGGTTTATAATATATTTTGTTAATTAATGCAAAATCATTGTAAGTCGACTTGGCAAGTTGTAAAATGACTCATATATATAAGAGATCATTGTAAAACATTTATATGAGGAGAAAAAAAAAAGAAAAAAGTAGAAGATAGGTGAAATAAGGCAGACCTATTATGCGAATTATAGGTTAAGGGTTTATATATGAAGCAGAGCTATAAACCGGTACTGGATCTGGCATAGTAGATGCTATTTTGAAGCAGTACAAGACATTGGATTTATATAATCCATTTTGTAAGTCAGTGAGACTTCCCATTTTGTAATTGAGTAGTGAGATCTAGGCACTTGGCCTTCCTGCATGTGAAGGCCCCTCTTGTAGTAGTAATATTCTCTTATTGACCAGTAAGTGAATATTGTGGGTCACAAATCCCACTGAGGTTTTTTCCACACCGGGTTTCCTTGTTAAACTATTGTGTTATGGTGTGTTTTTCATGTAGTTGTTGTTATCTCTTTTTATTGCATTATTTCTTGTTTACTGGTATACAATATTGATATGCTCTACATGTTTTAAGTTAAGAAAATATTAGAACTGGTTAGATACTAATTCACCCCCCTCTCAGTATCTATGGAAATCCTAACACCTTCTCCTTGTCCTTCACCAGTGGTGAAGTATTTTGCACATCTTCTATTTGTATGATCACCAGTGTATCTTGTGTTTTTGTCTTATCGGGTTGCTCAGCGAGCTATACAATTTTTGTTTTCTCATTCATAGATTTCTCTATCATTTCTTCATCTGTCTTTTCTTCTTTTGTTCTCTCTTCACCTATACTATTTGAAGTAGCTCCTAGTAATACATTCTCTTCATCAGGAATAATGTTTGGATCTTTCTTAGTGCTTTTGTCAGCAAAAAAAATCTCAATCGGAATAATATCATTAATGTTCAAATTGTCAGGGAAATCTTCTCCCTTTAATCTATGTGCTTCCTCATCTTCTTTAGGAATAAGTCCTAAAAACTTTTTCAAAACTTGCTCCATTTCAGCATGTATAGACTAAGATTCACCAATTAACAATCTTGTCAACCTTTTCTTTGTAAGAAATAATTCCCTTGGCTTACAAATGATTTCTTGAATATCTTCCCTAGAGGTTTCTGGTTGTAGGTGCATCAATAAAAATTCAGTCTATTCTTTCTCCTGCTTTATAATAGTTTTCCTTCTTGCCTCCAATTTATTGTACAAAGAATCAACAATCAAGCCTTTTAATTCTATCAATGCTTTACTATACTTATTCATGAACCAAACAATAGTATCTTTTATTTTCATTTGCTCATCTTCACCAAAAATGTTATAATGTCTCTTTACATCACTCAAAATACCATACTTTCTTATTTTCTCCAAAATCCTCTTAAGTAAAGTATGTTTACTTACCGATTGCTCTATAGATTCTACAGTAGGAGATCTGACCACTTTGGATTTCTTCCCACTAGCTCTTAATTCCTTCTTCTCACCTTCAGAATCGGTATTTTCTTCCTCAATAGTTTCAAGTGTCCTTTGTGCTTGTTGTTTCTTCCTTTTTTTGTATACTTCTTTCACCTTGGGTGCTTTAGGCTTAGTCTCGTTAGGTTTTATTCTAATCTGGATCTTAGGAGTAGGAGTGGACTTCTCCTTTACCACTGTACTCATTGTTTGTCTACCATGCTGGTACTAGTTGGGGCACTAGACATTCAACCTTCCTTGCTTCAAACTTAGCTCTAGCCTCTGCAATTGTCTCTTTTGTAAGTCCTTGTTCAACTGCAAATTGTTCCACTTCTTTTCTTACCTTCTTTGCAATAACCGGTTTGGCCAACTCAGAATGTACCTCAATAGATTTCTCCTTATATGCTCCAAACCTTGTTAAATTTGGATCTACTAGTGTAGATAGAGGATGATCAACATAAGCAATCAAAAAATCAACTTCTACCTCATAACCCATGGGCATCACACACAATGTCCTAGGTTCTACTGCCTCCATTTGGCATGTGTTTGTATCAACCATTAAACATATATAATCTTTATATCTTTTAACAACATTCTTCAGTATCCTTTCTCTAGCATGAATTCTTTTTTGGAAGTCTTTAAAATAACCCCAGATTACCTTTGTAAACTCATTAACGATCATCTTGATGTTGTTCTTTATCTATAATATTTTCGGTGTACCTTTTGACCATTGAATATCACCGATACTGGGAAAGAAGTTCTTGAAATAGAAAAATAAACCTATGATCAACTGTCCAAATTTAAATTTTTGCCTTTTATCCTTCTTGATAGATTCCAAATTTAATATCGACTAGGTTCTCAAGGCTTCAATAAGATCATAGTCTGTATTTTATTTTATCATCCAGTAGGTAGTGTGAATTGGAGCTCTGGGAATACTATTTGTTCTTCTTGAATGATAAACTCTATATCCGATGACCATGAATGCAAATTTCACCTCAGGGTCATCAATCTCATTTATAGTCATAGCTCGACCATCCCATTTAGACTTTGTCAATCGGGTGACTTCATCCTTCAGGATTGTCCTCAGAACAAGAACTTCACTGATTACCCATAATCTGGTGACCGCATGAATAGCTTCCTTAGTGATATTATGTGGGTGATCTAACCACATTAATTGATCGTGCATCCTTCTCAACACATACCTGATATGGTCTTCCTCAAAATCATCAATAAATTTCATGGTATAGTGAAAACCCTTATCGATAACCCTTCGAAATTGGTCTTTTATAACTCCTTTCTTATCACACAAAGTTTAATACTAATTAAAGATAGCAAAGGTTCCCAAATCTTCTAGTTTGTAATGAATATAAGATCTAATATCTTTGACATGCAATGCACCATAGGGTACGCTGGATAGGGCTCTAGCTAGATCGGTTTCAATTGACTTATGTGGATGCATCTTGAATTTTGGTCGAGGCCTTTCAGTGACATCTACAAAGTGTGATGTATCCATTGCAAAATATCAAACAAAGAATAGGATCACAAAAGAATAACTTTCAACTCCTTTGCAACTAGGGTTTCTAAACCAAATGCACTTTCACTGATTCACTTATCCACAAATTATTCAATTCGCCAACAATTTCACCAAAGCAATAATCAACAACATTTCTCTTCTTCAGTTGATCTCAAATGTGCTCTCGAGAATGCAAGGTAATAAATGAAACTCTAAAACACCTTTTATTTACCTTTTACAAACTGCATTAAATGCAATACCAGTTGAACTTACCCTAATCACTGTTCAACCCTAAAACATGCTACTGGTTCTCACAACACATCCAATATACCAGTTAGATCACAAAAACTCTTCATAACATCATAATGCATCAAGATATGCATATTTGACTTACCATGCACCATATAGGGGGTCCGGAAATGGATCTGACAATAAGCTCCCCCTAAGCTTTATACACAACTTAGTTTACCAATGAGGGATTCTCTACATTAGGCGAAGAATTTGAATCTTTTGATGGTTTCCCCTCACTCTTCTTTCTCTAGATCTTATTCATCTCTTCTCTGGTTTCCTCCACATCAACCTTCTTACCTTTCCAGTCAGCAAACTGATTAACTAGTTGGTTCATTCTTTCTCTCCAAAAATTTGCAAGGTGTCCAACATTGCATCTACCAGTTCTTCTTCTTCAATTCATAGCTACATGTCCATAGTATGACAAATAGAAAAAGTCACATTCTATCTATACTCCATTTCATAAGGACTAGACCTGTTTACATAAGGTCTCTATCAATTATATTTTCTCTGATCATTAAGAGATCTCTGCCAATTACCACCAGACCTCTTATTCATGTAAGGTCATTGATTATTCATTCCTGACCTACAGTCAACAACTCTATGCCCATACTTGTTGCAATTGTAGCAATAACCATTAAAAGTGTTAGGCATATATCCATCATATGTATTAGGTCTATAACCATTAATAACACTTGATCTACTTCTACAAACATTAGCAGTATGACCTACCTTATGACAGTTAAAGCATACTAGTTTATAGGACTTCTTACCAGTGGTTTTCTTGTTCTTAGGTGCAGATTTACCTTCATACATGATGTCTTTGGTACCAGAAGGTTCTCCTTGCTCAAAGGTTGTGTATCCCAAGCAATTTTTATCTCCATTCTACCTTTGTGACTAAATCTTCTCATCAAGCATAGTAGAGCTCTGGTTGTATTTAGCTAATATCTCATTAGCATAAGCCAACTCCTTAGTAACATCTTCATTATTTTTCATAAGACTTTCTCTAAGAGACATAGCTATGTCTAGATCAACCTGTATTTATTCTTTTTCTTCTTTTTCCTCATTAAGATGTGCATGTAGAGTACATATCTCATGGTTCAGCTTTAAGATCTCATCATCCTTCTCTCTAATTTTTTTCTTCAGCAACCCTCCTAGCTTCCAACTCTTGACTCATCCTGATAGTAAGGGCTTCTAGCTCTCTCCTCAGATTTGACTTATCATCATTCATCTTTTCCACATCATTAGCCAATGCATCAATGTTAGCTTCTTTAGATGAACTATTTTCACTAAGTTCACACAACTGCTTAGCTATCTCTCTCCTTTTAGCCAATGAAGTTTTATACTTGACCCTCAATTCACCTAGCACTTCTTCAGATTCTGCAAGTTGGTTACAAAGCTCCTTATAACTCATATCCTTCATGATAGCCTTAAGGATCCTTCCCAAGTGGTTAAGCCTTAAGAGAATTAGGCTCTGATACCAATTGATAAACTTATAGGGCACTCAGAGGGGGGGGTGAATCAGTGAAAGAAAAAACAACAACTTGAAACTTAACAAGCATGCAAGGAAAATAATCACATAAGCTAACACCCAATAAAACATACATCACATGACACAATATTTTTTATGTGGAAACCCAAATGGGAAAAACCACAGTGGGAATTGGTACCCACAAAATTTTCATCCTTTCAGAATGTGCCCTGTTAAAGGCCTAGCCTAGTTAGGAGCTTTACAACAATTCCTGGTTGAGAGAAGACCTTGTTAGGAGTCACCCAGTCAAAGTATTTGCAACTTAGCCCTGTTAGGAGCTTTACCCTATTAGGAGTAACCTTGCTAGAGGATTTAAACTTAAATTAATGAGCTACCCGGTTAAGGGATTTACACATTCAAGCCTATTAGGACCTTTCTGGTTAAGGAATTTAGACTGTTGCAATTGTTAGGAAACAATAGATAGTTGATCTGCATATAGAACCTATGTTCTTGATTAAATTCACTTCAGTTCTGCAACTAACACCGACTAAACATCAATACAAAGCTTCACCTTTCACCGCATAATCAAACTCTCATTCTAGATCCTTCATCTGATATATCATCACACAATATTCATCTTTTTATAAATAGCTCTACTAAGTCAAAAAACTATTAGACAGTTAGATAACCAAAAGGCAACTGAGAGGGGGGTGAATCAGTTGTCACAAATTACCGAAGCTTTACCAACTTAAAAAAACAATACCAAAACTCAAAACAATAATACCAAAATAAAAGTTAATCCAATTAAGTATAAACAATAACCACAAAATAAAAGCCATCCACACAACACCAAGATTTGTATGTGGAAAACCCGGTAAAGGGAAAAACCACAGTGGGAATCCTACCCACAGTCAGATAATACTTCTACAGTAAGTATGTGAATTTATAATGAAGGGGCCTACACATGCAGGAAGGCCAACAACCTAGAGCACACTGCTCATCACAAAAGGAGTCTCACTGACTACATACAAATCCAAACTACAATCTAGAGAAGTGTTGAACTACAAAAGATAGCATCTCCTATTCCTGAGTATAGTTTTGGTTAAGCTCAATATCGGAGGACTAAATCCTCTTACAAACCCAATTCGATCTACAATGATCGACCAAATCCTCTACCTAAATGATATTACATTATTCACACATTACATTCCTTGACCATGACCTCTTACAATAACCATGATAATCTACAATGAGATCTTACATCTTATTTATACAAACCCTCAACCATAAACAACTAGGTCAGCCACCAAACAATAAACCAATTACATAATTACAAACCATGTCAGCCTTAGACCAAAACAAATAATATCCCACATAAGACATCCCGAAAATACAACAATACATCATATCCACATGTTACATCAATGTCAGTCCCTAACCTAGATCAACCAGGACCAATTATAGGTCCACATGCTTCAACAATGATCTCCAAATGCCAAGTCTCAAATATGATCACCAAAAGCATCCTGAAACTCTATCAGAAGCTTCACCAACACCAATTATGCAATGCATCAAATATTTCCACCAAAAGCTTTGTTGGTGAAACCCTTGTCGGAACCAAAAACCAATCTTCTAAGTAAGCAAAATAGAATCCAATCACCAAACCAAAACCAATTGAACAAGATGATTTCATCACCAGATTATACTAGAGTCAACTAGATCATGATGGATCCAAGTTAACCAAAAACCACTCAACCTCCCAGAACCGGAAGGGTGCCGGTAAAGCATCCAAACAACTAGTGTTGACATCAATGCAACACAATAAATTCCACCAAACGGCCAACAATCTCCCCCTTTGGCATTGATGGGAACACTAGATATGAAAAACATCTAAGTACTAAGAAATGTCAAACAAGTCTCCCCCTATGGAAGGTAGCCAGCAATATCCTGCATATAGCTCTGAATATCAATAACTCTCCCTTTGAATAATATCTTTGTAAATTTTTGAATTTCTTTTTCACATCACTATCTCTCTCCCTTTGACATAAATGCCAAAAATATGATAGAAATATCAAAGAAAAAACATAAGCCTCTGAATCTCAACGCTGACTACCCCCCATGAGCAGTAGAATCCCACATCAATGCCAGAATGAATAGTCTCTAATAATGCATACCGAACTGATGCCAAACCGCATCAATCAAGTATCTACCGGAGGGGCAGAAACCCCCAATCTGTCTCTTAGGTACTCAAATGATTCCTTGGATAGAGATTTAGTGAAAATATTCACAATATGTTCTTTAGTGTTCACATAAACTAGTTTAACTTCATTTGATTCCACCTTCTCCCTTAATGTCTACTTGAGGATGATGCAAAGCATTGAGATCTCTTTTGGTCTCTTTCATGTAGACTCGAAAGACATCCTCCCTTCCCTTTCTTCTAAAGGTAATGTCCTTTCTTTGGGGAATGACAATTATTATATGCACACATACATATATGATATACATGAGTTATCATACAACATACTAACCCCGAGGAAAGAAAAACTACCTCATCTTTTGTGCTCATTATCCTTGGGTTTATTCCTCGACTGGGGGCTAAATCCTTGCGATAATGTGCTCCCTCTCTTCTCTCTCTTGGGTGTATCTTACCTTAAATAACTTTCTCCTGATAAGGCATGCATGATCGCTTTAACATGGGGGCATACACTCCACTCATATTTTCCTTCTTGATACTTGAAGTTATTTAGTGAACTTGGATATACTTTATAATTCTAGTATCTTTTCTTTTCATGACTCATAGTGAGGGTAACCTTGCTACTTGTAGTCATGGTTTTCCCTTCTTGATCTTCCCTTTTACTTTGCCAATTGATGTCGTAAGATCCTTAGTCCATTAGGGGCTTGGTGCATCTTGGCTCCTTGATGTGGTAGAAGCCTTTCAATCTTGTTTCCTTGTACTTTATCGATAATATTGGTGTACGCTTATACTCCCACTAAAGTGGAGGCTAAATGTAGTGTCATAAAATTGCAACCCTTATAATTTTCTACCACATCAGGGTCTTCACATTGGCGATTAGAATCCCCAAGCTTGATCGGAAACCCGAGACTTGCTCAACCACCAGAAATTGCCTTGTTCTACCCTCCGCACTTCCTGAACCTGCTTCATGTCTTGAGACAAGGGAAGGACAAGGGCATGATGCTTTTTCCTCCTAGGAAAGGGGCGTGGTGCTCTTGTCCTTGCCCTATTTGGGGGCCCCCTCTATCTTATCTTTGCATTGGACTTTGCATAAAGTAGGAAAAATTTCCTTGTGTCGGCCTGTGACAAAAAATCAGTCAATTAACCCTAATTTACGAGTATATAAGTTGCATTTTCCCTCCCATTTGGCATAAGTTCAAATACATGAGATCACACATTCAAGCATTCCTTTCTAGCATTGAGCATTCTCAAGTCTCCCTTCAAGGCTAGATAAGGATTCAGGTCAAGAATTAAACCATTAAAGAGGAGATCCCTTTCAACATTCAATCCAATACAAGAAAATCTACCTACATTCTATCTACAACCTCCCTTGAGGTGACTTACATTTCAGTCTTTCATTTACATTTACTTGCAAGTACTTTCTTTCATCATTTTATTAATTCCAAAACTAAGGTTTGACCTGAAGGTAAACCCCCAATCCCAACCCCTTTTCCTCTCTTTTATATGTGTAGGTTGTAGGTGTGCAACCATTTTTGTAGATTCAGACTCCATTTGTAGAGGCAGAGAAACCCTTTTCATTTCGTGGATTTTTCGGAGGATCATTAACACTTTCAACACAGTCCCGATAACTTTTCCTCAAATTCGCAGGGCAACTTCATCTTGACATATCATAGCTAGATCCAGGTGCATAGCTTCATCTCACACTTCTATCTCGAGTTATAATAAGTTCTTTTCTACTTTAACACTTAGTCTTGCAACAAATATTTCAATAATTTTCCATTCTAAAAGAGGGGCTAGTTTGTCATTTCTATCTCATTATCAATTCATTTAGTATTCAATATCTACCCTAAGATATTGGATCTAGTGAATTCCCCCCTTTTAAATGTAATGTGAATAAGGTGTTTGAAGGGAAATCTGCAGTGACACTTTCATCTCTCCTCAGAGGGAAGAAAAGATTTCCTCTTGATCTCTCCATCATTCACCTTTCCACCATTATAGTCTGGTCAAATTAAAAATTGGGAATTATCATGATGAAGTCTTGTGTGATATTATGCCTATGGATATTTGTCATCTTTTGTTGGGAAGACCTTGGCAATTTGATAGACAGGCAGGTAACATGATGGGAGAAATAATACATACACTATTGTGGCCAATGGGATGAAGCAAACCTTGTTGCCTTTGGAGAAACCTTTGAGGAATGAAGTCTGTATGAATGCTACAATCTATTTGGTAGATGGAAGGAAATTCTTGGATGGACTGAGACATGAGAATGTGTGTTTTGCCTTAATTCCTAAGAAGAGTGAGAGACCAAAACTAGAAGGAGAACACCCAAAAGAGAAGATATTTGTTGATAGGATATAAGGATATCATCTCAGATAATGTACTTCATGGATTGGTACCTGTGAGAAGTATTAGTCAATGCATGGACTTGGTTCCTAAATCTAGTTTTCCTAACAAATTTGTACACCAGTTGACATCAGTAGAGAATGAAGAACTGAATAGACAAGGGTAGGAGTTGTTGAAGAAAGGTTTGATCAGGGAGAGCTTGAGCCCTCGTGCAGTACCAGCAATATTAGAACCTAAGAAGAATGGATAATGGAGAATATGTATTAATTCAAGAGAAATAAACAAGATCATAGTGAAATACCAGTTTCCTTTGCCTAGGATGGATAACATAATGGACTATTTGAGTGGAGCAAAATACTATACAAAGATATATTTGAAGAGTGGATATCATCAGATCAGGATTAGAGAAGGTGATGAGTGGAAGACAACATTTAAGACAAATGAAGGATTGTATGAATGATTGGTGATGCCTTTTGGATTGACTAATGTACTGATTACTTTCATGAGGATGATGAATGGGTATTGAAGAAATTCTTGGGTAAGTTTGTTATTGTGTATTTGGTTGACATTCTAATTTTCAGTAAGACAAAAGAGGAGCATTTGTTGCAGTTAAGACATTTTGTAGAGATTGAGAGAAGAGAAGTTCTTGATCAATATCAAGGAAGTCTACTTTCATGAAGGATGAGTTTTTCTATTTGGGATTTATGATATCTGAGGATGGTTTGAAGATAGACCCAGAGAAAGTGAAAGCAATAGTTGAATGGCCTACACATGAAAGGATTGGAGAGATAAGATAATTTCATGGATTAGCTAGTTTTTACTGAAATTTTATAAAAAATTTCAGTTTAGTTTTTAACCCTATGCCTGAGACCATGAGAAGACATCAGAAGGAATTCAAGTGGACCACCAGAGCAAACAAATGTTTTGAACTGTAGAAGCAGAAAGTGACTGAGCAGCCTATGTTAGCTTTACCGGATTTCAATAAAGTATTTCAAGTAGATTTTGATGTGAGTGGAACAACAATAAGAGCAATCCTGAGTCAACAAGGAAGAGAAGTACCCTATTTCAATAAGAAATTGAATGATGCCCGGAAGAGATATTATGTATATGATCAGGAGTTTTATGCCATAGTTCAAGCCTTGAATAAGTGGAGACATTGCATGTTCCCTAAGGATTTTGTGTTGTATACAAATCATCAAGCTTTGTAGTATTTGAATAGTCAGAGTAAGTTGAATCAGAGACATATGAGGGGTAGAATTCTTGCAGAGTTACACCTTTGTGTTGAAGCATAGAAGTGGGAAATATAAAAAAGTTGTTGATGCATTGAGTAGGAGAAGGAATTTGTTGACAGAGATGAGTGATAATATTAGGATTTGCAGATTTGAAGACATTGTATGATGATGATCTGGATTTTGCAGAACCTTGTAAAGCATGTAGAGAACCGGTTATGGTAGATAAAAGAAAATGGTTGGATTATTTCATTCAGGATGAGATGTTATTCTGAGGAGTTCAATTGTGCATACTTGAGAGTTCTATGAGGGAGAATTTGATAAAGGAGAAACATAGTGGAGGATTAGCTAGACATTTTGGCATTGAAAAAATAGTAGCATTGGTGAGTGAGCAGTACTTTTAGCCCTAGATTCATGAGGATGTTAAGATATATGTGCAAAGTTGTAGAGTTTTTCAAGTTGTAAAAGGTAGTAGTCAGAATATAAACCTTTGACAGTACTGGTAAGACCTTGGGAGGATATAAGCATGGATTTTGTACTTGGAATTCTTAAGACACTGAGAGGGAATGATTCTATATATGTGGTAGTGGATAGATTCTTGGACATGTCTCATTTCATACCTTGTAAGAAGAAATCAAATGCATTGCATATAACAAACCTATTTTTCAAGGAAGTGGTGAGATTGCATGAATTATCTAAGAGCATAGTTTTAGATAGAGATACTAAGTTTGTTGGCTATTTTTGGAGAACACATTGGAAGAAGATGAAGACATATTTCAAGTTCAGTTCTACTTTTCATCCATAGAATGATGGACAAACATAAGTTGTGAACTGGATTTTGGGAAACTTGTTCAGATGTCTAGTGGGAGATAAAACCAGAAGTTGGGATTTGATTCTTGCACAAGCAGAGTTTGCCTACAACAATTCAGTGAATAGAAGTACCAAAAGAACACCTTTTGAGATTGTTATCAGAGTGCATCCTAGAGGGCTATCAAAATTGAGAGACATTAGCAGTAAAGACCGGAGAAGCTCAGAAGTAGAAGACTTTGCAGATCAGATGGCAGCATTGCATATTTAGGTTAAGCAACATTTGGAAGATGTGAACAACAAGTATAAGGAAAAGGAATATGAGAAGATGAGACATAAGGAGTTTGAAGTTGGTGACAAAGTGATGGTATATCTAAGAAAAGAGAGATTCCTAGTTAGAACTTATAACAAGTTGTAGATGAAGAAGTTTGGACCTTGCAGGATTTTGAGGAAGTTCAGTTCTGGAAATGCATATGAAGTGCAGTTACCGGACAGTCTAAGTATTTCACCTATATTCAACATTGCAGATCTTCATGAGTACCATGAACCATATTTTAGTGAAGATAGTGTTGCAGACTTGGAGAAATAGTTACCCGAAAGGAACCAGATTAGATTGAAGAGATTTTGGACAATAGGATTGGGTGCAGTTCCCGGAGTAGTCATTATAAAGAATATCTTGTGAAGTTGAAGGACAAACCAGTTGAAGATTCATCTTGGAATTCTCAAGTAGAGGTAGACCACCTTGGTTTCCCTTTGACCTTGGTAAATTGAGAAGCTCACTTTTTCAATAACCCTGGATGTTTGATGCAAAAGCATCCCCGGTTCATAGCAATCTTGCATCAACCAAAAACATTTTCCTTTCTATTTTGTTTTTTTGTTTGTAGTTTCAGTTTTCCTTTCTCTTTGTCCTGGTTTTGGCTCACCGGATCTTATGGAGTTGGATTATACTTGAAGACTTGATCATATTTCTTTCTTCCAGACGACATCACATTTGGATCATTTTCTAACAAGATATCACTACTGATTTCCATGATAGTTTTATGTTACCAGTTGTTCCTTTGTTACCGGTTGCCTGAGACCTATTCTAGTGATCTACCAGAACCTATTTTGAAGTTTGTAGAGCCTTGGGCATTGATTCCAATGTTTGTTGACATGTGGCCAACCTTTTCCCACAATCTACATTTCATCCTTTGGATTTTATGGAGGAATCTCTTGGCGGAGGCCGACCTTGTTTATTTTGCATGTTAGGTCTTGTTCTTTGGGTTTTGATCCCTTTTTGGGCCGACTGGATCCTTTGGATCAATATATATATTTGTAATTATGCATTAGAATACAATCAATTAGAATCAATAAGTAATCAAGTAGCTAGACTATGCGTAGAAGATAGATCATAAGATTCAAGGTCCCAGTTGTGACCTATTCTACTAGGCCCATGAGCCGGTATGTTGTAACGCGGTTGTTACCGGTTGGATGTAAGAAAATTTCATGCAATAAATCAATCTGTTCTGCATTGCCTCCATCATATCTTTATATTTCCATTGTGTTTACTCTTGCTAATCAATCCGGATTGATCTCTTTGAGGTCCGTCCTCACTGGTGATTGCTTCAATCAGGCACTAATAGGTTGATCTTTTGGTGTAACAACAACTAAACTTGTAACAAGAGGTATCAAATATTGGTCATAGGTTCAAACCCCTCAGTTATGCTGGGGGAGAATTGTTGCAAGGTGTGCTTCCTTGGTCTCCTTGTGCTATGTATCATAACACTTGGGTTTGGGACATGGCTTAACCACCCCTGTGCATTCTATAAGTCTAATGGTTGCATTGTGCATTAACAGATCAATCTTTTGGTGCAATGACAACTGCACTTGTAACAACTCTATCATAAGATTTTGACATATCCAGCTTGAAGGACATACTAGATTTCATGATGTTTTCCAAAAAAGTGTGCTAGTTCATGGGTAGTTATAAGAACATCCAAAATGTGTCTACCCTTAACAAAGCCTTTTTTATCCTATTAACCATAATCTTAGATAAAATATTGTACAAGGTATCGCATAGGCTAATGGGTCTAAAGTCTTTTAAGGAACCAACATTATCATATTTAGGGATCAAAGCAATAAAATTTGAATTGTCTTGTTTAAGAATTTTACTCATTTTTAAGTAGTCCTTAGCTACATTATAAACATCCATCCCCAAAATATCCTAGATTTCTTGCAGGAATGCCATGGGGAATCCATCAAGGCCCGAGGCTGTGTAAGCTCCAAAGAGAAAACTGCATCCTTACCCTCCTAAAAGGAGACTTTACATGTGAGATGGAACAAGTCCATATTAGTGATTACCTAAGATATGACCTCTATAAAACCTTCAAGGTTATAAAAACTATTTTGACCATTGTTATTTTGATTCTTAAAGAAAGAAACTACCATCCTAAAAATCTTAGTATCATCCTCAGTAAGGGGTCACCCATCCTCTCTTTGAAGCTACCTTATCTTATTTATGCTTCTACGTTTCATAGTCGATTGATGAGAAAAATTTGTATTCTTGTCACCCTCAATAAGCCACTAAACCCAAGACTTTTGTTTCCAAAAAAATTCTTCCATTTTCTTAATTTTTCTTCCTTTTTATTTATTCTAACACATTTGTCCCATAGAGATTTCTCTTCCAAGCAGTCTACTTGATTACCCTGACCTATTTCTAATTTACCTTGAATAGATTTTTTTTTTAAATGGCTTTTTTCTATTCAAAGATGTTACCAAAAGAGCATTTATTCCACCCTTTCACCCTACCTCTAAGCAACTTCAATTTTTGCACCACACGGAACATGCTTGAGTCCCATCTACTTGAGTATTCCACCATTGTCCCACCAAATCTCTAAATTCTAGATGAAGAGTTCACATAATCTCTAAATTCTAGATGAAGAGTTCACATAATCTCATATTTGGAAGGATAGGGGTCTCTCTTGAAACCATCTTCCTAAGATAGGATGTTAGCATTATCGTCCACTATAGTCTTAGGAAGAGAATTGAGGAATAGATTGTCTATATTCAACTAGTTTCTAGAAACCAAAAACCTATCTAATATTACTTAGATTAAATGGTGACCTTATCTCCTATTGGAATAAGTGAATTGAGACCTCTATAGTCTTATACCCATGAGACCAAAAATCGTAATAAAGTTAGCAAGATCATACATGCTTTTAGGGAAGTCCTCAGAGCCACCAAACTTCTCTAAAGGAAATAGAGGAGAGTTGAAGACCCCTAGAAACACCCACATCTCAAGAACACTATTCAAAATAAGGGAGGCCAAGGATTTCTAGAGATAATCCCTAGAGGACTTGACATTAGGAGCATAAATATTTATAAGGTTCAACCATTGTCGAGATTGAAAATTCTGCATCATAATAATAAGACTATTTTTCATAGAGTGAATCAAAGTTCCAGTGAAAGAGGTTGGATTCCACATGATATCAGTACTACCCAAATCTCCTTTAGCATAACTAACCATACACTCAGTTGAAGACCAAAAAAGCTTCACAGTCTTCTGAAATGCCTCAGATTTTATTTTAGTCTCTTGTAACAAGAGGATGTCAATCCTTTGCTCAAATAGAAGGCACTTGAGCATATTTTGTTTTACCTGGCTATTTAAGCCCCTCACATTATAAGACATAATATTCATCATAAACTACAACTAAAACAACTACTCATCCTTGAGAAACCCGAAGGAAACCCTCAACAGAGGGTTCCAATACCTTACTTCTTCTTCTTCTTCTTAGATTTTGAGAAGCTATCAAGGGTCCTCTGCTTCCCACTAGTGATCTCTCTTGCAACATCTCTACTTCTTATATCTCTCTAAGAAGATTTTCCCTATTTAACTTTTCCTCCTACATCTGTCTTCTTTTTCTTCTTATTTTTATCTCCAACCTTCATCCAATCCATATCCGAGTTTTCAACATCCAAATTTTTTCTTGATTTACTTGGTGTAAGGGTTGAGGAAAACCCGAGAAGGTGCATACCTTATCTCTTAAATTAATGAATCCTACCTCAGTATTTTCATTAACAACCCTATGAACTTTATCTAGATCAATATTCTATTTATTAGGCATACTTGAGATCATCAAGTTATTCTCCATCTCTTTAGGTGAATAAGGAACATATCCCTTCATCTCAGGAGACTTGGTCTAAGGTAACTCCTGAGGAGTTTGAATAGTTTGATATTATTGTTGTGATCCAAAATCATTAGGAACTATATCAATGACCAAATTAACAACTTCATTCCCATCTACCCTAGTAGGACCCATCACACTATTCATAGGAGAGCCACCAACATCAAACTGAGACATTCTATGAGGGTTGAACTTATCCACAATCCCAAAAGATGACACAATCATATCATCTATTTTATTTTTATTATCCTCTTTTTATCTTTTTTCAACCTCCTTCACCAAAGAAAATACTTGGTTTTTTGTACCTTCCTTAGTCTAAGTCTTTCATTGCTAAAGTGCCTACATATTTTACAATTTTGATAGAGGGGCCCTAGAGATATATTGTTTCCTCCCAAACTATTTTTTCCATTCATTGCTAAAGTGCCTGCATATTTTACAATTTTGATAGTAGGCCTTTGCATTCTCATATTCAATGGGTTGGAGTCAAGAACCAACCTAAGAATGGATAGTAACTTGGGTAGGCAGAACATAGTTAATAGCCACATTAACACACACTCTAGGAAAAAGGAACCTAGATTTGGATTGAGTTATTCTGTCCACCACCAAAAATCTACCAAAAGATTCAACAATCCCTTTAAATATCCCTAGTTTCCAATATTCTAGAGGTAACCCCAGTAGGTGGACCCAAGTAGGAGCCACCACCCAAAGATCCTTCATAGGGTCTAGTCTCCATTTCCATTTGCACAAGGATAAGAAGTTTTGAAAGTTCCTTCTATAGGTCCTGGGACCTTCTTTAAGAACCGTAACCAAATCTCCCTAGTCAACAAAACTAATCAAGAACAACGCATTTTCCATAGCACTAATAGAAACACTTCCTCTTATCTTCCAATGAGAATCAACCTATTTCCTAACTTGATCAATATTAGGATGAAATAATAAGAACCTACCAACTAGAGAGAGGCTGACCTCAGCAATAGAATCATTCAACAACACATTAGGAACCTCAACTAATTCACCCTTAATATTGCACACCACCAGAGGGTCAAGCCGTTCGAGACCCTTACCCATTTTAGGGTAATTTCCACCAAGCAGGTTGTCCATGAAACTAGCAAGTTCCTTGCTGGCCAAAAAGGAATCAAGATTATACCGAGGTGAGGATGAAGGGGGTGTTAGGATTAATGACAGTCCCAAAGATACTGAGAGGGGGGGGGGGGTTGAATCAGTATCTAACCGGTCAGCATAATATTTAACCTTATTAACAACTTTGCATTCCAAAATAGTGTACTTGTAAATAAGAATTAATGCAGTAAATAGGAACAATAAAAATAGCATACAAAACACACCATAACACAAGATGTTTAATGAGGAAACTCGGTGTGGGAAAAACCTTGGTGGGATTTGTGACCCACAATATTCACTCACTGGCCAATGAATAAATATTACTTACAATGAGGGGCCTGCACATGCAGGAAGGCCAACTACCTAGAGCTCACCACTCAATAAGAGTCTCACTGACTACAAAAGTGGATTGTGGAAACCAATACAATGTACTGTTTCAAATCAGCATCAACTATGTTAGGTTCAATACCGGTTTAAGCTCATTCTATAACCAAAACCTTCGCTGACACTTATATCACCTTATACATAATTCACACTTCCATTCATGCTACCTTAATACTCTTCTACACAAAATGACCTGTAAGATCTCATACATATATATGAGTCTTTTACAATATGCCATGTCGGCTTTACAAAAGATAATTACATTTAAATACAGTAAACAAAAGTTTATTCCCTATCGGTTGGGGTGTCGGTATGCATTGTGCCACTACTGGTGAAGTGTCTATCAGTGTATGTAGATGTCTATGTCGGTGTTGGTGCCTACTGATGGCTTACCAGATGAATGCCAAAAGGTTGCCAGATGGTTTCCATTAATGAAAACACCAACTATTCTCATAAGAGTGTAGAATGCCAACAATCTCCCCCTTTGGCATTGATGACAACACTCATGAGAAAAATCCAAAAACTATTTCCAAAAAGTGAAGTCCAAAAAGTTACCAAAAATATGTGCTCCCTCTGAGTAGATGATCTCTTTTGAATAATCATTTTTCTTTGTCCATTACTCCCCCTTTGACATCAATGACAAAGGTTGTCAAAAATTGTCAAATGAGTGCAAAAATTTCACCTCAAAGTTTGTAACCGGTTGGTTACAATCTGAAATATGTATACCAAAACCAAATTTAAACTCTGCATGAATCTATTGTTGTCATTCAAGGTTGCCTCAGTCGGTTGGATCGTGTTGGTGAGATGATGCATGTGCTCTTTCGGTGATCTTTCTCCTTGAAGTAATGCCAGAAGGTTGCCAGATGGTTGCCATCAATGACAACACCAACTATTCTCATAAGAGTGTAGAATGCCAACAGGAGGTACATCTATAGTACCCTTGACTCAAGAATTATCCTTCTGACTTCTAGGGATAAAAACCATAGGGGTCACATGACTATGGTCTCTAGGAGATGTGGACGCCCACAACCCCCCCGCTATAGTTCCCATCAAGAACAACATAGAGCAGAAGTAGTGTTCAACAAGACTCAAACCCTAGCAAAGCAACAACATGAACACTATTACCCTAGATTTTGTTTAATGAGAATGACTTTCATAATTTTGATTAGCTAGAATTCTCTAAAGTGTTTTCACATTGTCACATTCCATGATGTTTTTCTTCTTTCTCTTGGTTTTTGTTCCCTAAAGCAAAAGAAAAAGAATGTATAAATAATTAGTAAATTAGATCTCATTCCAATACATTTGTAGTGATGTGTCTCATATGCAATACAATTTTTTTTACAAACCAACCATCCTAGACAAAAAATTTAAGAATAATTTGTTGAAACACTATTTCAAAATTACACACCCACTAAAATGATATAATTCAAGGTTTTTCCATCACTTTTACATGATGCAGAAGATGAATGAGAGATTATTTGTCCATTTTTCTATTTGGTTTAGTACAAAATTCTTAACTTTTTGAAATGTCATTTTGCATCCCAATCTTGTTTATACCCCTAGTGTACTCTTTAGATTTTTTCATTTTTCTACTAGTGTTGGAGTAAGAAATTCTTAATTTTTTTAAATGTCATTTTGTATCCCAACCTTGTTTTTAACCCTAGTGAACTCTTTACAAAGGTCTATTGATGAGGTAGTGACTAGCTCATTTAGGAGTACTAGATCATGAATACCAAGGCTTTTTCATGATAGTGAAAACTTATTAAATGTTGGATGAGGATTTAAGCAAGTGATAAATGAGAGCCATGTACTCTATTTATATTCCTTTAGATCATGTATTTGACACTTTTGTCAATGATGTAGTCTATTGAGTGGTTAAGTTGTTGGACCATTTGGGACATTTTGTCTAGAATTATAGTTTTGTTATGCTTGGTTTTCCTTGCTTGAGTTTGGCACCTTATCTCATGTTATCCTTGTTTTTTCAATACTATGTGCTTGATTTCTTTAAATAATATATAGAACTATTTGATTTTTTATTTATGATTTTTTAATAGTAAAATATAAAATTGTGATCTAAATCAATTGTTTTTATTAATTTCATATAAATACAATCGCATTGACAACAAGATATATCTAAATAATATGTAAAACTTCTTTCATATCCTGGCATTCTCTTTCATCCTGATGATGGATCACATATTGTGATCCAAAATGTTGATGCAAAAAAAGTCGCACAATCAAATCCAAAAGCAAAAAGAAATATGTAAAATTGTTTGATTAAAAAAAAAACCAGTAATATATAATATTATGATCTAAATCTTTTACTTTTATTAATTTTATGAACAAATACAGTTATAATGACAAGAAAGAATATTTTAATAAACTCGATAAATAAAAAAATCTCTTTAATATAACTTTGATTCTTATATGTGAGTGGGTTATATAAAAAGAAAAGGGCGACGGGCAAAATTTCACATGCTAGGGTTTTGGGGCGCAAGTTGAGTTGGGGAGAGGATGCCCTTAGCGATCCCCTTCCTCCTCTAGATCCTTTTGGCTTTTAGACTGATCACACTCCATAGTGGGTTTTTCGGAATGGTAAATGGGTTGATGTGCTTTCTTGAGATAAAACAGAGTGGCATCGAGGGTATCCTAGAAGGCTGAAATCGTCTTATTTCAAAAGGTTTTTGGGTCCTTAGAAGAATTTTTCTGCGCGTTCTAAGTCCCGAGGATTTGGGGGGTCTGGAAAAAACCCTCGGAGTAAAAATATTCCTCAGAAGGGCGTGTAGGGGAATTCCTTGGGTTGGCATGGCCAAAAGTTGTTTTATCTTCTGATTTGAAAATGAATAAACCCTTGGATAAAGAGCCTTCAGCGTAGAAAGTTTGGTTATCGATGCCTTGTATCTCTACAGTTGATGCTTCGTTTGATAAGAAAGCTATGGATTTTCACTCCTTGGCAATTCTAATCCAAGTTTGGGGTGATAATATTTTTCTTTCCAAGCTTCATCATAAAATTCACTCTCTCTGGTATGACACGCTTTACTTTCAAGTTCTTTCTAGGAATTCCTTCATTGTTATTTTTGATTCTGTGGATGCTAAACAACAGGCTTTGGAAAAACCATATTTGTGGCTTGGTCGTAATTTACTCTTTGTGGAAAATTGGAAACCTTTTTTTTAATGCATCGCAAGATATTGTAAAATGTATCCCCACTTGGTTCTCCTTGCCTGGTCTTCCCTATGAGTTTTTGGATCTGGATATCTTGCAAAAAATTGGGGATTCTTTCGAGAAATTTATTCACTCGCATTCAGTTTTTGAGAATGGGGTTTTTAGGGTCAAGATTTGTGGTTTTCTTTCTTCGTCCTCTGTGGTCCCTTCCAATTGTAACTTGAAGTCTATTGATGGTGTTTGGCGATAGAGTATTATTCATGATTCTACTTGGTTTTCTATGGCTTCTGTGGTTATGGATTTTGTTCTATTTGCTTCCGTTAAGGGTTTGCCTTTTGGAGATAAGGTGTATCGGCCTTCTAAATTATTTAATTCAAATCTAGATACTCCACATTCTAATGTCGATATTGGGAGTTGGTCAAAATCCCCTACTTTACAAGGTCCGACTTTTGTTGACAATGAAATTTGTCCTTTAGTAAGCGAGCAAAATGGGGATAGTAGGAGGGATTTAGGGTCTCCTTCTCTTATGAAGGATGGGCTGGTCATGAATTCTTAGAAATATGATCGTCTTGTCATTAATAGTATGGATTCCTTCCTTCCTAATGCAGACTTAATTTCTAAAGTTCAAAAATTAGTTTCTGATCATAACATTACCTTGAATTCGAATGTCACTGATAAATTTGTGGAAGCGATTGATCAAGATTTGGTCAATTTGAATTCCTCTTTTTTTATTCCCCTGACTTGTAATCCTTTTGACATTCTCTCATCAAACAAAGTCCAGGAGGATGATAATGCCATGTGTGTAATTGGGAATGTGGGGCTTGATCCTGCAATTAATAAACCTCTAGTTCAGTTCCCTTTATCGCCTACCTCTCCATCACCTTCTCCTGCTAAGAGAGGTAGGAAGCCGAAGGCATTCTATACACCATTAGAGATTGATGCTGGTATTCATTCTATGCTCTTGAGTCCGAACTCAAGATCAGTTAAGAGGGAAAAAAAATTTAGTCCTCTATTTACTCGGTCTGTTGCCTCCAAGCGTAGTTTGAAGGCTTCATTAAAGGTTGAGCTGGAGAGCTCTAATTTTGCAATTGAGAAGAGAGGAGAAATTTTCTCCCCTTGAGAGCAATGAGAATCGTGTCTTGGAATGTTAGGGGCTTAAATGCCCCTAAGAAAAGGTGCCTCATTAAATCACAGTTGGATTTAATGAAGTGTGATGTGTTACTATTGTAAGAGACTAAGTTAAATGGAAGTTGTGGAAGTTTTGTGTCTTCCCTTCTACGAAGGCGTCTGGGGGTTTGGCTTTTCTTTGGAATGATGTGTCTACTGAGTTAAAATTGGTTGTTTCTACTCCCTATTGGATGTTGGCCTTGGTAAAGAGTCATATTTTGAATGTTAAATTCTGGTTGTTCAATGTGTATGGTCCAATGACAATTGGGGGTAAGAAAGCTCTTTGGGATTCTTTATTTGTTACCTTTTCTCCCCTGCATGGTCTCTTTGTGGTTTTTGGAGAGGATTTTAATGCCATTTCCTCTGATGATGAGAAAGTCGGGGGTATTTTGCCCAATAAGCGTATCTTGGAGGATTTTTCTATTTTTATTCAGAATAATGACTTGGTGGATTGTAAAACCTTGAATGGTCCATTTACTTGGACAAATAGGAGAAACGATTCCTCACAGATTGCTGAAAGACTTGATCATTTTTGGTTTCTGCCAATTGGATTTCCTCTGATGTGGATGTTGTGGCTTTGATTTTGCCTTATACTAGTTTTGACCACTTTTTGATTCTGATGTCTATTTTGGATGATAGAGCTCCATTCTTCTTTTAAATTCAAACCAATGTGGTTGCGAGACCCATCTTTTCTCATGCTTTTACAATCTTGGTGGTCCTTGAATCCCTTCGTTTATGGAACTAGAATGTTTTAGTTTGTAAAGAAACTTTCTTTTCTGAAACAAGAGATTAAGAAATGGAATGTGTTGCATTTTAAAAATATTTTTTTCTGAAAAAATTAAGATTCAGGAAGAACTTGAAGTTCTTAATGCTACAGTTATGAACCGTGGTATGGATTTTGCTACTTTTCAGAGACATAAAATGTTAATTCTCAGCTTGAGGAGATTCTCTCTAGGGAAGAAATCTATTGGCGTCAGAAATCTAGGGATCTATGGTTGAGTGATGGTGACAGGAATACTAAATTCTTCCATTCTTCAGCTAAATTAAAAAGGCAATGCAATAGGATCTCTTGTATTCAAAATCCTAATGGAGTTGTTATTATAGAGGAGAAAGAGATTGCTACTAAGGTTGTCCACTTTTTTAAGTCCCTACTATCTAAGGAGGCATCTGTCTTTATTGATAGCTTTGCTTCTACTATTCCTAGACTAATTTTTGATGAGGATAATGTAATGTTAATGGCTCCTTTCTCTATTCAAGAAGTCAAGGAGGTTATTTTTTCAATGGCACCTGATAAGGCTCCTAGTCCTGATGGCTTTACTGCTCTCTTTTTTCAAAAATGCTGGCCTTTTCTTTGGGAAGACCTTCCCCTTGTTTTAGAAGAGGCTAGATGCAATAGGTCTATTTTGAAGGAGCTCAACACAACTATTGTTTCTATCATTCCAAAATTAGAGAATCCTAAATCTTTTGTGGATTTTTGTCCAATTGCCTTATGTAATACCTTATATAAAATTATCACTAAAGCTATTTCTGTACGGCTTGCTAAGCTCATCCCTAAGATTGTTTCGGGGGAGCAGGGGGGTTTTGTCCCTGGTAGGGAAATGGCAGAAGGGGCTATTGTGGCCCATGAGATTTTGCATTATATCTCTCAGATTTCTATTCTAGCTATGATACTAAAGTTGGATATGATGAAGGCTTATGATAGGGTAAGTTGGCAGGCGCTCTTGTGTGTGCTTAAGAATTTCGGGTTTGGGGTAAACTAGGTTAAATGGAGACAAGCATGTATTAGCACGGCTAGGTTCTCAATGATTTTGAATGGTTCCCCATGTGGTTTTTTTGCTTCATCTAGAGGTCTCAGGCAAGGGGACCCGTTGTCTCCTTTCATGTTTATTATTCCGCCTGAAGCTCTTAGTAGACCTATCTTGGGAGCAAGGGATAGTGGCCTCTAGAAGGGGATTTCTATTCCACATATGGCTACTAGTCATTCTTATTGTTTATTTGCTGATGACACGTTATTGTTTGGTAAAGCTTCTATGGGGGAAGGAAATGTCATTAATAGGATCATTTTGGATTATTCTTCATTTTCTGGTCAGAAGGTCAATTGGGCTAAATCTAAGGTTTTCTTTCTTATTATTTCCCCTTTGGTACAATCCAGGTTGACTCTTTTTTGGGGTTTCTCTGTTGACCAGTTCCCATGTAAGTATCTAGGAATTCTATTTTTTATTGGTTCAGAGAAGCATAATTTTTTGGGAACGGATTTCGGGGGCTATTTCTTCAAGGATACTTTCTTGGTCTCATAAATGGCTCTCTTTTTCTGGGAAAATTGTGCTTATTAAAGATGTTATAAATGTGGTTCCCATCTATTTATTATCGGTTTTGAAGGCTCCTAAGAAATCTGTGGTTGCTCTGCAATCAGTATTAAGGTCTTTTTTATGGAATGATAATTTTAATAATAAGTCTAGGATCCCTCTGTTAGCATGGGATAGGGGTGGTGTAGGGATTAGGGATCTTGGTAAACATAACTTGGCTTTTGGTGCTAAGTTAGTTTGGAAGTTGTATAAACAACCCTCGTCCAAGTGGGCATCTATATTGTCTACAAAATATTTGAGAAATTGTTCTAGGGAGGCCATTTTTACTGCTTCTTCACTCCCTAAAGGGTCTATAATCTAGAATTTCATGGTGGAGTGTAGATCTGTTATTATTCCAAGGTTGTCCTGGCTTATTCATAACGGTCGTATGGCTAGATTTTGAGAGGATGGCTGGAATGGTTTCCCAGCACTTTCTAGCCTAGATTGGTCGCCTCTTATGACTCTTCTCAAATCTTCTTGGGGTATATTTGTGGCTGATTATTTTTTTGTGGATTCCTCGGGTCTTATACCTATGGCCAGATGGAAATTTGTTGACTTTCTTCTGATGGACCAAGATCTTAAATCTGCTTTTGTTGATGAGTTAAAGAAACGCTCATTGCTTTTTTCTAAGGTTGAAGATGAGCTTATTTGGGTCTATTCAAAATCTGAGGAATATTCAGTTAAGGAGGGGTACAATTATTTATCTGTAGGTTGTAGAGGAGAGGACTTGCCCTATAAGTTATTTTGGCATGTTGCTTGTATTCCAAAAGCAGGATCTTTTGCTTGGTTAGCTATTCAGGATAGAATTCTAACTGGTATGAGATTGGATAGGCTTGGTATCACTGTTGTTTTTCCTTGTATTATGTGCAGAGGGTCTCTTGAATCAGTTGATCATCTTTTTCTTCATTGCCCCTTTTCTTCTCAATGTTGGTACTGGTTGTCTAATAAGTTAAACTGGTGTACTGCTTTATGTGGTGACCTTAGGTCCCAATTCATGAGTTGGCCTCTATTATACTCATCTTCATTTTATGCTTGTCTTTGGATAATTGCTCCTTCTGTTCTGATTTGGAAGATTTGGCTTGAGAGGAATAACAGGATTTTTAGGAAACACTCTTCCACCTTGCTAGATGTGCTCTTCTGTATTGAAAAATCCATCTCTAAGATTTCCTTAGCCTTCATTTACAAGGGCATTAGTCTGCAAAATACTTTTACACCATGGGATAATTGGATTACCAGGCATTTGTCGGCTTTGTAGATGCTCCCTATGATTGGGGCCATTTCTAAATCAAGGTCTTCTTTAATTAATAGGAAAGAGGTAGTCTGGTTGCCTCCCCCTTCTTCCAAGTACAAATTGAATTTTGATGGAGCATCTCGTGGTAATCCTGGGAAGTTTGGCATTGGTGTTGTGGTTTCTAATAATAGGGCTCATATTATTAAAGCACAATGTCAATGTGTTTTTAGTGGGACTAATAATGTGGCTGAGTTACATGCTCTTTCAGTTGGGCTTGATTTGCTTCTCTCTTTGCACTTTTTGGATGTCATTATAGAAGGTGGCTCTCTAGTTGTTTTTTATCTGGTCACAAATTGTTCCTCGAATTCTTGGCATCTTAAATATTGGTTGGATAAGATACTTGCACAGCTCGAATTTTTAAATTCCTTCTCTATAGCTCATTGCTACAGGGAAGCCAATAGGGTGGCAAATTTATTGGCAAATAAAGCCTTAGATGAAGATATTCAGTCTTTGGTTGATGTGGATGTCAGTTGTTTACCCCCTCATCTTGTATAACTATTCGTATATAGCCTATTGGCTTAGTCTTGACCTTGTATCTTGTTTGTGATTATAACCAGGTATGCAGTTTAGTGTGGTGGTGTTTGTGGCCTCCTTGGTCTTTCATATCTCCCCATTAAGTCTGCATGTTTGCTTGTAATTCCAGCCATGGTACTGGTCGTGGCCTTGTTTAGGAGTTGTAGTTTTTTGGTTTGGGGGGTATCTTGTAATCATGCTTCATTTAGTACTCTATGCCTTTTGTTTTTGTTTTCTGTTGTTCGTAATATGATTTCATCTATACAGCTTGCACGTGGGTTTAATCATGTTTACTTTGAGCTTTGTACTGTCTGATTGGAGTTAATGATTATATTGATATCCGCATTTTCAGTGGCGGCTCGCTCGTAGGCTTATTTATGATTGATTTATTATATCCTTCATGGTGGCAGTTTGGGAATGTTTTCTTTTTCCACAATGTGGATCTCCTTCGTGTGGCAATCTTGGTTTATCATAAGTTTTGTTCATGTGAGCTATGGTCATGCTTTTTGTGAGGAAGTTTTTCATTATTCTTTTTTGAGGTGGCGGTCTGCGGTTGTTTGTTCGCACGATTTGTCGTGGACTAGCTTGTGTTGATCCTTATTCTAATATCTTTCTCATCCTTTGGTGGCTAAGCATACTCTTTTATGATGGCCTTTGGTTTCTTTATAAACCTGCTCTTTTTTGCATCACATTATCTCTTTTTTGATGGAGGCTGCTGGTTGTAGAGTCTTGATGCCTATTAAGTAGCGTGACTTCTAGGACTCTCATGGTTTTGATGATGAAAATATTGGTTTTCTGTTTAAAATTTGTTCTCTGGATTTCTCTCTGGCTTTTTGCAAAGTACTGGGCAGACGATGGTTGGTGGAAAATGCAGATAGTTTTCTTGTTGAGGTTGCATCTTGTTTTGTTACTATCTGTATGGACATGCTCTTGGATTCATCTATGGTTAGGGTGCTTTTGGATGCATACTTTCATCCCTATTTTTATTCTATTACTGATATGGATAATGCTTTGTCTCTCTATCATTTTGAGTTTGGCATTTTTCCTTATGGCGGTTTCCTATCTCATTCTCAATTACTATCTTCTGGCTAGCACAATGAACTTCTTTCAGTTATGAGAGAAGGCTTGATTTCTAAGCTTTATGATGATACTATGTTTGCTCTGGTAGCTTTTTTAGATCATGTTTCTCCAAATATCTTGGCAGTGGATGTTAATGTGTTTTCAAGTATTCACTTTCTACTGGATTCATTGAATGCAGTGATGTCTTCTCCAACTTCAGTTTTGCCTCTTTAGATTGTGGCTCCTACAGCTCAGAATGATGTTATTATCCACCCTTTCTCTCCTCCGTTGGAAAGCACCAGCTCTTGGTTTCTACATTCTTGATGTTATATTCTCTCATTCATAGAGATTTTGTACTCATACACTCTGGGGGGTTGGGTTTTTTGTCGACTAATATGGCTTTTGGAGAATCTTTTCTCTTTGATCCTTGTTCTTATCTAGCTTTATTATGTATGAGCAAGACCGGAGGTTTTCTTTACCTGGTTCCTTCCTACTAATGCTCTTTGAACCAGGTTGTAAAAATTTTAAATATGAATAAAATTTAGTGGTTCTCCAATTTTTTTTAAAAAAAACAAAAAAAACTTTGATTCTTATATAAATACCAAAACATTCATCATACCTATTTGTATATACATTTATATAAAAGAAACCTAATAAAACTAAAATAATAGGTATATACATTTATGTAAAAGAAACCTAATAAAACTAAAATAGATATCTGAAATAAACCTATTTTCTAACATGTCGACCTCAAAACATCTATCTAATCTATGTCACAAAATCTTTCTTATTTCAAAACAAATCTCACGAGTAAAATGGTCTTCAATAGAAAATTTGTCAACATCTCAGTACATAAATTAACCAATTAAAGTTGATGCCTAATCATGTTTGAAGAGCAGGCAGGGTATACGGTATCTTTGACTATAATAGTTTTATTTCTATGATTAGCGTTCTCATCTCCATATATGCAGTCAAAAGTACAGTTTTGGATTATTTAAGTCTGTGCGAAGATCCCCACAGATCCATTTTTGCGTACAACAAACACGTTGTGAAATAGACGTAGTTAATTTAAATCGTTTCAGAGCTAGAATGGTCCATATTTAGAGGAAATGGTCAAGCATTTTCATGACAGGAATAGCATTGAGGATCCAGTTGTATATATTTATATACACATATGGAGTAGTTTAAAGACGTGACACTTTTTCGTCTCTTATTGCCAGATGATTCCCCTAATTCTATTTTGGAATTTCTTATACTGGCTTAGGAAATTTCTTATGAGTTTCATTTGGCTAATTTAATGAAGAATATAACGACTGTAGCTCAGATAATTCTTCAAATCTCTAAAGCGTAGGCTTGGATGACGCAGATTGGAATCACATGGAAATGGAAAACAATAAAAAAGAAAAAGAAAATTCCAAAACGGTAGGGGATTCATGAAAAGGAGAAGATAGTGTACCGTTTTATTATTATGAGAAGTTTAGAGTTGATTGTAACTTTTGATTTGTTTTATGTTTGATATTTTGAGAGGCAGTCAGAGTCATAGTGACAATTAAGGAATCTCATGTAAATGTATATAAAAGTAAAAACACAATTCATATATATGTTAAAACTAAAATTAAATTAAGAAATATATATGTTAAAAGAGTCACATTTAAAAGTTTCACGTATATAAAAGTAAAAATACAATTCATATATATGTTAAAATTAAAATTAAATTAAGAAATATATATGTTAAAAGATTCACATTTAAAAGTCTCATGTTTATATTATGTATTAGAATTTTTTTATTTATGATAGAAATTCTAGTAAATTATGTTTTAGGTGGATGTATGTGTGTGCACATGTATTTGAATTATTATAATAGTGAATGTTTTATAACTATGTAAATTATAATTATTTTTATGTTTACTTTCTATTAAGATAACTGGGGAAGGGCCCCAATCCATATAGATCAATACTTAAAACATTAAAATCAAAAAAAGACTTGGAGAGCAAGCCCCCCAAAAAATGAAGAGTCTTAATCAACCACAACAAAATAATGAAATATTTTAGAAAGTTAAAGACATGACACATGATAGCCAAGCACCTAGAGCAAATAATAGCTTAAGTGACAATAGGGCACTAGCCATATAGCCCCAACTATCCAACATATCTTTCAAATCCTCCTCCCTGACTTGAGCAAGTTGTTGCTCTTCTATGTGTTATTCCTACCAACATCCTTTATTGCAGGGCCTTTTCTCTTCTTCCTCTTGATCTTCTTGGAGACAGTCACAACCTACAGAATACATTTTAGGATAAGGAATTAGCTGATCTTTATTAGGTCTTGTATATCACCCTCCAACTTCCCTATCCAATCCCTATTACGTTCACAACCAAGGCAATTCTGGGGAGTCTCTAGGTTTTCCAATCTCATGCTAAGGTCTTATATCTCCACAACCATCCTATGATAGTCATAACCATCCTTAGGTTCCTCTTCAACATCCAAATCCTCATCATCCTCAAAGTATTTAATGCTATTTAGGCTCTCAAGAGCTTCAATCAACTGATATTCCATTGGGCGTGAGTAGGACAAAGAGTCTTCTAGAATCACATTAACAAGGTCTTCCTAAGAATCCTTATTTATTTTCTTCAGAATGCTCCTCACTTTTCTCTTGAAGTGGGGAATTCTCAATTACCTTGGAAATTTTAATAGCCACAAATAATATCGCTAGTCTAGTTGACCTGTGCTCCTATAAGAAGTTGGTGAAACTATCTTTGGTAGGATCATTACATCAAACAAGTCAATGAGAGTGGGAGGGAAACGACAGGGCTATCTTTAGAGAACATGTAGGCCTTTTTGCCATTTTTTCTAAGAGGCTTGGAGCAATAATCACTAGGATTCAACTGAATTTTCTTGCCTTTGCCCGAAGTGGTATTGGAACCAATATCGACAACTAGAGGGGGATTATTACTACCTAGATTGGCAGTTTTCATCCTAGGATGGTTGAGAAAAGATTTCCTAAGGGTAATGAAATGTGAGGAAGATGACACTTCATATTTAAATGCAATTCTTTTTGTGCAATTGAAAGGCACAAAGATGTTTTGGTCCTATTATTAGGGGGATCATGAGTAGGGGTTAGATTCATAATAGGGGTATTTTCTGTATAGAAATTGTATAGACTATAGATCAGGGATTGATGCAATGCGAGATAAACCCCCCTTAGAAGCACATTTTCCTATCGGAATAAAAATCTCGGGGAGACTTATTGTTTGTGATGATGAAGGTGATTCAATGGAGGGAAATGGTAGTTGCTCACAATGGCAAATATCCCTTCCAAAGTAGAGTACTTAATGAGGTGGTAGCTCATGCCATCCCAAGGAGGTTGTAAGTTCTCCTAGTTAATCTTTTTCTCGTGTCTTTAAGGCATTTCCCAGTTGTTTTGTGTTTGTTTTCAAAGAGTGATTTATTAAATATTTACATATTGATTGATGTCATAATCTCGTGTTTAGAAAAAAGTCATTTTTCTAGTCTTCACCTATCCATATACACTCACACTTCATACACTCTATATCTTATTGAATTTGAAAATGTTATATTAATAACATTTATTACATCCTTAAGTCATTTTAAAAGTGTGAAATTGATTCTACATTTTAATCTTTTAATAAGAACTTTAAAAAATTCAAACTCAAACGACAAACTCCCACCCATTGTAGTAGTGATTATGAATCAACTAAAAATATATTTGCATGATTGTTTTCCATGTGGATTTCTATTTGAAGAAATTTATTTGGATTTATTTTACATTATATCACTTTTGAACATCCTTTCTATTCCTAGAAGGAGTAGTAATTGGAAGAAAGTGTTGAACTTGCCTAGGATAAATGGTTGAATCTTATTGTCTTTTATCATTAGCATGCCCATAAAGGTAATATTTTTTCAAGGTTTATTCTCTAGTCTACTAAAACCTACAAAGTCAATTATTGCTAGAGAAAATACATTATACATAATCTAAGACATTAAATGCATACAAAGGTATTATTTCAAGAATAGTTATGATCAAATTCAAGTGTCATCATAAATGCTATTCATAATCAGTCATTGAGCTAAGTCTCCCAATGCCCTTCACAATTAATTTCCTATCTTATCATTAATTACTAAATTATCTGCAACCATGACAATAATAACATTAGTGTAAGTTCATTTATACTTATCCTATTAGTCTAGACTATATTTGCAAAAAGTTTGTTATCCTTAACTTTTCTGTCCACTTATTTGGTCTTACAAAACCTATTTCACCCTAGGTGTTTTTGGATTTGTGATCTATTTCTTCGTATATAAATCCTCTCCCAATTTAAAAGTATCATTTATTTTATAGTGATACATCCATTTACTTACAAATTCAAGCATAACATATTATGTAGATCCTTTTGCATCCTTGGCGATAACATTAGGGTCTCACATGGAGATTTGACATTCTATTAATATCTCTAATTATTAAGTCTAAAAGTGAACTTTTATTTTTTATTTTCTTATCTTTTATTTATGGCCCAAGCTACTCATGATCTCAATCTTCTATTGAGAAGGATTTCTCATTTAAACCTTAACATGACTACCCAATCCAACAAAACTAGGGTTTATTCTAAATATTAATGATGAAATAGTTGATTGTGATCGTGATACTCAAATTGAAAACAAATAATTAATAAATGAATTTTATACTTTGGCTAACGTAGAAAATTAAACACAAGTAGGTTATATGATTCAAAATGCATTTTTAGTAGACCATTTGAATTTAAATATCTTAGAAATGATTAGTACAAAGATTACTCAACCTATTATGATGTGAGTTCATATATTATCTCTTGCACTTCTACCATTAATTTTCCTTCTAGTATTACTTTTGCCATCACTACTCATCTCCATTTCTATAGACATAATTATATTAGTATACCCCCACAAATGTATACTAAGATAAAAGATAAAAGATATTTTGACAAAAACCATAAATGAAAGTGAAAATCCTTATGACATTCTTGGAAAAATATGTAACTGATATTAACTAAACTTGAGATGTTACAATAGAGATTTGTGATCTGAAATCTAGAACTACATTTGTAATTAAAGGCCTTCAATAAATGATATTTAAAATTTTGAGGGATTGAAATTAGATTGTGCCAATGATCTAATCTAATTTTTTTTTATCATGTCTATTTCATAATCTATTCCTTCATAACTACAAAAATCATTCACTGCATTGTATATCTATTTAGAAAGTAGTGTGGTGTTCAAGAAGACCAGTGAGGAATTGCTATAGTATAACAAAAGAAGTGTTAAAATTCCTTAATCGCAATTAAGGTCCAATGTTTATTTGATAGTGTATCAAAAAGTGAAATAAACCTTAGCAAGGAATGCCAATTATTTGATGTTCAGAACCAGATGAGCCTTATGCCAATTGTAATTGATCATTGAAATATAGACAGTTAAAAGAAACAATAGATATATGCTTTGAAATTAATGTGCTTGATGCCAACAAAGACTGATGCATGCTGTATTTGACACTAAGTAAGATCGATGTGAATTGATTCATATCAAAAGAGATTATTATATGATCACATGTTGATTCAAAGACAAGTATGATTATGTCTTTCAATACTCAGACCTACACACAATTTGTGATTTCTAATGTATATGCCAATGGCCAATACTTCATATGGTAAGATTGTCAGCCTTTTCCAGGAGGAATTTTTAGTTTTCAAACTAGAGTAATTTCAACCATAATCTAGTCTGTAGCACAAAACCATGGATATGATGCAGTCCAAGAAATTTTCAAAGAATTATACCAGGCATACCATAAATTGAAAGATCTCATGTACCAGAATATTAAATTGAAACATAGATGATGTAGGTAGTTGAAGGAGTCAACCAACATAAAAGTGTTCTCTGAACTCCCTTATGATCATTTTAAGTCCTTGCTTAACTTATATGTGTACATTGCTTTACATGTTCTCTTTGTTCTTGTAATTTCTACTGCTCACCCTTAGTTTTCATTGCTTTCACACACTGCAATGACCTGGCTGTGCATGCCTTCGCAAAATTTTACAACTTCCGCTGATTTTACTGAATATATGTTAAAGATGCAGCATACCAACTAAATAAACCTTCTGTTATGAGTAACTTGTGTATACTACTGCATCGCAAGGTGTGAAACGCAGCTGCCTATTTGTATGATGCATTCATTAAATAACAAAAGTAGATTACATTACTTCTCAGGAATTTCTTTTTTTTGGGAAAATTTTACATCTCATCAGTAGGTTGGAAAGTAAGGTAAAAGTAGAAAATAAAATTGTCAAAAGAGCAGTAGGCTCTTCTCTTTGTTATGGTAGATCATTGAATTATATCTGAAAATTGCAACTTTCCATCGATCTTACTGAATATATTTGAAAAATACAGCATACCAACTAAACAAACCTTCTGTTTTGAGTAACATATAATTATATCTGAAAATTACAACTTTCCATCGATTTTACTGAATATATTTGAAAAATATAGCATACCAACTAAACAAACCTTCTGTTTTGAGTAACATATGTAAACTACTGCTTTTTGTGGCTGTTGGGTAGTATTGTTTCTTTTTGCAGTCAGTTTTGTTTCTTAGATCTAAGTTATTTAATGATATTCTAATGCTTTATCTTTAATTCTTTGTTGTAAGGGGTTTCAGATCCCCTCAAAACCTGTTTTTGCTTAATCAAAAACATATGTAAACTGATGCGAAATGCAGCTGCCTGTTTGCAACATGCATTCTTTTAATAACAAAACGAAACTACATGACTTCTCAGGAATTTTATTTGAAAGAAAATATTACATCTCATCAGGAGGATGAATAGTGAGGTAAAAGTAGAAAATAAGAAGGTCAAAAGACAATAGATTCTTCTCTTTCTATTGATAAATTAAATAGATTCTTCTCTTTCTATTGATAGAGTATTGAATTACATTCGAAAGGGTATACCAAAACCAAAAACAATCATACATATCCTTGAAAAAAAACTCATACCTACTGAAGTTTTTATTTTAATTGTCTCTGATATGAGAAACCATATAATATCCAATCAAACTGAAACAGAAAGATTTGCCAACATATATTCAGCTTGTGGCATTTATTATACACCATGACAGCTATAAATATAGTAAACAGCAGCGGCATTCCAGGTATATGATCACAGACTCTCCTCTAAATGAAAAAGCCTACATCATGTCAATACTATGTTATAAATTTGGTCACATAAAACAAATATACAAAATCTTTGATTTCAGTCTTTTCTCTTTTCCTTTTTAGAATGACTGCTAGATATATAGAACAAGGGCGATTAGTAAGTGTTAAAAACAATGAGCAGATGCAAGAATGTTGGGGCAAAATTCAGAAGCCACTCCAAAGAAAACCGAAGGGCTCTGAATCGATGTAGTAATCATCATATATGGAAATGTTAGCATAATCAGAAGATTCATCAAAGCGAGGGGGCGTGAGAAGAAGAGCTTCTGCCATATTTGTTACTAAATTTGGCGACTCAGGTGGGCGCAATTCATCATCAAACTGGACAAACTCAGTCCTAATTCGATTTATAGCTGGGGCTACTTTACCATAGTCATCATCAAGAAAGCAATTTGGCTGCTGGGCTTCCTCCATTTGAATTGGATCAGCCAAATTAAGCATTTGGGATTGCTTCTCATTAGAAGCTTCAATTACAGTAGAAGGGCAAGGCTGGGGAGGATTCATGAAGATTGATGAATGATGACGATTTTTTAGCGCAGTGGTCACATGGGAATAATGCCTAAAGGAAAGGGCTGCCTTAGCAGCAGCAGATTGAATGTCCCTTGGATCTAAGGAAGCAGGGCGAGGGAGAGTGTGGATTAGGTGAGGAAAATTGGGCAAAGCAGATTTCCCCTTCAAGCAGACAGCAGCCACATCATAAGCTCTAGCTGCCATATGGGGCTTATCATATGACCCTAGCCATATCCTACTCTTGGTCCCCGGCTGCCTTATCTCAGAAACCCACTTCCCCCAGCTTCTTCGCCTCACGCCTCTATATGAACGATTCCTCTCCTCCTCGCTATTGAAATCCTTTCTGTCATTCCAAGACTCCATTTATGAAAATTCACACAAAAAATTTAAGTTTTTCTCTCCTTCAGAAGCAAGTATAAAAATTTCATGTGTTGGATAATGGATATACACAATTAATATAGAGAGTGCCGACCGACATGAGCTGAACAGTGAAGGTACAGTGCCCATGGACATATCCTTCATAATCACCACAGCTGGATCCCGCTCAAACTTCATAGTGCCGGAAAAATCAGTGGCCTACTTTTCACTGCGACGAAGCTTCCGGACCAGGCACTCGAGTTTGAAAAATCCCGACTGACTGGGTAAATTAATTCAATCCCATTTCACAACGTGCAGAAATTCATGGCTTCCTGAGAGCGAATGGGTAGTTAAAGTTTTTGGCTCCACAGCTTTAAACGAGGGCTGAGATTTAGATTCGGGATCTGAACGCAAGCATGAGGTGATTGATGTGGAGGGTGAAGAAATGATAATCAGAAATGTTCTCGCCATTGTTGACAGCTGGAGCTTCAGACAAATAAATATGATTATTGGTCAACTCTTGGTGCCCTGCCCAGATGCTTCTTAGCTTCACTGTGCAAGTATTTTTAATGGCAGTGAAAGCTCAGTCGAAGAGTGGCAACGTGGTTTATTAGGGCATTAGGTAGTCGGCTCGTGATAAGACACATCAAAACTAGTTTGTCTGTTCCCTCAATGGAGTGATTCCACGTACACCATCGTGGGAAATTTTAAATGTAAAGCAGAAGAGCCAAGGACCTTGGCTGGGCATAATTATATATTAACATGCTACTAAATTTTATTTTATCTCTCTTTTCTAAGCGCTGGGAACTGCATTTTTACTCCAACAACCAAATTCTGAGGAAGCCTCTGCCCTCTTTCCTAAAGTGGGTGAGCATGAGGTCGAAGCTTTATTACTTTGGGGTTCATCGTATGGCCCAAACAACATGTTTTTGAAGAAGAGACGACACCATCTCATCTATTCATTTCTTTCTTCAAATCCTGTTCTTAGATCGATCTTTCTTTATCTCAATAATTAAAAGAGAGGAGGGAATTCAGTTAAGTGTTTCTCTGTAATTGTTATAATCTTTATCTATATGGAGTTGTATATACAAAATACATATCTACATATATGTAACTATATCTATATATAAATATACATATGTATGTGTGTATATTTTCAGTAATATCTATAATGTATTTGTATTTATGTATGTATATGTGTAAATACAAATGTATATATTAATATATATACACAAGCATATATATACACACATATACATATATATACTGAAATGTAGGGGGCATAGTGTTCACTAATTTAAACATGCAAGGTATAAATCATTTCCAACCTTTACATTCATTGGAGAACAATCAATTAGGCTCATCTTTAGTCTCTTAGGAGAGTTGAGCACTATGGTTAATTGTTTTCTTTTTGAATTGATTTGATTGGATATTGATTATTATAAGTAATTATACAAGAACTAAGTCAAATGTTAGGAAATTGATAAGATTCAACATAAATAAATATAAATAGATTAGAAACCAAACATCTAGGTAAGCTCTCATATCATATCATAGCTATAATGGAGGGGTAAGTGCACAAAGATGGTGGTCAAAAGGTGGGCTATAAGTGGACACTTTTTTTCAGAAACCAGGTGAACTTGAACTTGGAGGCAAAATTTGAAAGTCATCCACTCAAGATATAAAGGTAATCAAACAACAAATATTGTAGTACTTTGAATCTAGTTTCTAGACTACTAGACTTTTTAAAAATTGGATAAGATTAAGGGGGTCAAATCCTTCGTGCATGAAAAATAGACCCTGGTTTTTTTTGAAAAACATAACATAGAGTTTGACGTGTGCATCAAAAAAGTCATAGTTAGATTTAGTATTTTGACAAATCCTTTGGCAGAAAGATAGTTAAGAGTGAGCACTAGAAGATGTCTATTTTTCTGTAATTTTTTGTTGAGTATTTTTTTTATGAGTTTTTCAATCGCGCACATCTTGAAAATTAGGTACTTGTTCGTGCACGAAGCATAACTTGCACTAAAAAAATCGAAAATACAATTTTATTTTTTTACATTGTAAACAATCAAGTGCACTACAATAATATATAAAGTTTTTTAAATTTGGATAAGTAGATTAAAAAATTGTACACTTATGTTTGTGAGAACTATGGAGACACTGGTAAAAGAAATTCAATAATAATATGTTATTGTTGTTCAAATTTTTTAAAAATTATATCGCTGGAAAGCTTAGAAAATGGGTGAAAATATGATGGCAATTTTATAAATACCCAGTTGATGAAGTGTAAACCTGATGATGATAAAGTCGAGAAACCAAGTTGATAAAATAAAACACATCAAAAGGAGGTAAATGGAGGGAAATCAAACTTCCAACTTGTAGCTTTGTCATCTAGGCCTATTTCCGAGCCTAAACAATCAAAAGTGTGTACAGAGTACCTATGGTGTAAGAAGCGCGTACGCGCTATCTTTACTATAAACAACACGCATGCACTGCTTTTACTATAAACAACGCATACGCACTACTTTTGTTTAAAATTTGGGAGTGTGTATAATATGATATTGTATATATAGTGTGTATATACATATAATATATCATATATATATAATATATAATATATTAAGTATATATATACACACATATGTGTGTATGTATGTGTATTGTCTTCCTCTCTCCCCCTCTCAAGTGCATACAAGGTGCCTCTCTCTCTCTCTCCATACCCCATCTCTCTCTCTCTCTCTCCCTTCCTCCACACCCCATCCCTCTCTCTCTCTCCCCCTTTCTCTTTCTCTCTCTCTCTCCATCTCCCTTCCTACATACCCCATCCCTCTCTCTCTCTCTCTCTCTCCCTCTTTCTCTTTCTCTCTCTTCCTCTCCCCCTCTCTCTCTCTCCACCTCTCTCTCCCTCTCCCCTTCTCCCTTCCTCCATACCCCATCCCTCTCTCTCTTCTTCTCTCCCTCCCCACTCTTTCTTTCTCGCTCTCGCCCCCCTCTCTCTCTCCATCTCCCTCTCTCCCTCCCTCCCTTTTCCTTCACATTTTCTTTACTACAAATAGCACGTACGGGGTACTCAACCTATTAGTTCATTGCCCTGCCATAACATTTTTAAGGTGTAGGAGTGTGTATGTGTTAATTATGAGTTTTACGTGTGTACAGGGTGAAAAAAAATACCATTGGGCTTGCCAACATTATAGGACTAATAGCGCGCACGCGGTTATTAATATACCACATACGCAGTACTTAGACATAGTTTTATTTGGCCAATAGCCTCAAAAATCTCAAAAGAAGTTTTTGAGGTCGTTGAAGGCCCCACTGCAACTGTGTCTGCACTTCTGTCACTGTTTTATACATAGAAGTAAGTGATTTTTTTTGTTTTTGCATGATTTCAAGTGATTGAATTGTTTTGATTAATTAAAAACAGGTTTCTGAAAGGAACCCGAAACCTTGTTACAAAGTAGGAGAAAGATAAAGCATAAAAGAGGCATAAAACAACAGTGCCTGATCACCCACACATAGAACAGTTCCCAGTCAAAACAAAAAGGGAACAAAAGACAAAGGAAGCAACACTAGATAGCCAAAGGAAAGGACAAAGACAACACAAGGATAGCTAAATGTTTCTCATAAGTTCTTCAGCATGAACCACCATCTGCTTCATATTGATCGCATAATTTTTTTATTTCTTCCAGCTCTTTTTCCTTGATATCAACCTATTTTTGAGTGGTGGCTCTTATTCTTTTTTCGTGACCCTTCTTCTCCATTTGATCCTTATCATCCTCCTTGCCTTTAATCTGTTCAAATTTGTTAATCAGGATGTTAACATGATCAATAGTGGCCTTAAGGATCAAGAAGTTTTTCTCGGCAATCCTCTTCACAGTAAGCTCCATCTTATTCACTATGTTGACCAGATTGGTCAGGTTAGTATCCAGACCCTTAGCATCTCTATTCCCTTCCAGCTCCTTCACCTTCTTTTCCATTTCCATAATTTTGTTAACCATAGCCTCAATTGCTTCAGCCTTGTTAATAGAAACCATTAATTCTTTAACATTTTCAAAGAGAGGTTTCTCGCCTATAGTAGCCTTTTTGATCAAATGATTGAATTGTTGTTCTTATTAGTTTTGCCAATATTATTGTGATTGTTTAATAGTTTTGATTCAAAAAAATAATGATAAGATGCATATTTATGGTTATTTGTTTGTTTATGAGCTTTTGTTTACATATATATGTAATATGATTCTATTTAGGACAACCGATATCAACCATGGGAAAGAACAAGCGAGGAACGATGGAACAACAAGAGGCTGAAAAGGAAAGACAAAGGCAAGTATGATGAAATTATGTGAAATAAGAACAATGGGAGAAGAAGGTATGTCATTCTCAACATCTCAATCTGATTTACCAAATGAGCATAATGCACCTAATGTAATTGAAAAAGAGACATTTGATTTACCATATGAACCTAATGCAATTGAAGAAGAGAACACATAAAATAATCAATTAAATGATGAACATACACCTTCTCTATTTGATGAATTCTCTTTGGGCATTCTCGGGTAGACTACCATGCAAAGAGAAGGTTGTTGTTGATGTACTAAGAACATTAATTGAAAAAAATTGGCATGACAACACAAGAGTTTCTCCCAACCAAAGAGATGTTGTTAGAAGGCAAATCGGGTCTACAAATCATGAGCCACATGCCAAGCACTATTTGGATATGACTCAAACAAAATTTTATGAAAGATTCCTTGAAAAGTTTCCTCAAATAAGAATTTCTCAAAGATTTTTTGAAATGGAAAAACCTTTTTATATTAAGATTAATCATGTACACACCATGTGTTTTTGTAGGATGCATATTGAAATTTCCATGCATATTGAATTTTCCATGCACTATGATATTTTTCATCATATTTGTTCTACTTTGCACACTAACGATGTTTTGTAGGAATGCAACATACAAGCACCTCCTAAGTCGGTAAGAGAATTTATTTTAAGTGTGCTATGTAATAGACATGATGGTTGCATTTATTATAAGATGCATTGTTTGGAAGGTTCTTGTGCTATATGTGATGGTTTGCAACATTTACCAAGATGTGTACATTTGGAGAGCACACATGAAATTGGTAGGAAACTAGTTTCTTTTGGAAAATACAAGACAGTCACATATGGAGTTAAAGATGGATAAGATTTGAAGAGATGTGAGCTAGTGAAAAATGATATATGTGTAGCTGAATTTATGAAAATGTTACAAGAGAAACTAGTTTATGAGTACATAATGCATACACATAGAGCTTGATGGTTAGATGAGAAATTCAAGTTATGTAAGGACACATTTCCTCTTGGCACCATTATCTCTATTATTGATTTTGCTAAAAATTATACACTACAACCTCAAAATGAAGTGCAATCTATGTATTATCATTCTACACAAGTTTCTATTTTTGTACACATAAGATTCATGCATGCAGATGATAGCACAAAGGAGGATAGAACGGTTGTAAGAGAGTATCACTTCTACATAAGTGATGATCGTACTCATTCATCAGAGTTTGTACAAGGATGCTTTTTAGTTTTCTATGATAATTTAAAGGAAAGAAACATACAATACAATTGACACTTAATATGGTCAGATAATTGCACCGCACAATTCAAGAATGCAAGGATGTGTTATTGGTTGACAAGGATGCATATAACAAGCAATGCACAAAATTTTTGGAATTTCACTGAGGCTAGACATGGTAAGGGAGAGCACGATGGTGCACAAGCATGTGTAAAAAGAGCCCTAGCTAGAGAAGAATTGAAGTGTGAAGGTGGTGCTGAGTTGATAGATGCAGAAAAAATTGTGCGATGGTGTAGCTCTACGATGGGTCCAGGTAATCCAGGTACATCAATGGTTCATAGATATTTTTGGTTGATCACTGAATCTAACATTTAAAATTATCTAGATTGTTGTATAGTTGCAGGATCGAGTGACATGCACTCATTTTTGAGTTCAAATGCAAGTTCATTAGTAATTTATACAAGACAGATGGTATGTTTTTTCTCTTCATCCATGTATTGTTTGTGGGAAGAATGTGAATCACAAGAGTGGGTTGACAAATGGTCTTGTAAACCATTGGTTCCCATTGATACTTATTGAATTCCCAAAGCACTGCAATTGAGCCAGATGGAGACATCAGTGGATTTTGACCATGTATCCGACCTAGTGGATTCAGGTGATTTTTGAGTTAATTTTCTTGCAAATATTATTTTTGGTTCATTTTGTTGTACATCACACTTTATTTTTGGTATTAATTGTCCCTTTATAAAATGCAGGTCATGTGTATGTAGTTGTTGCATAAGAGAACAATGAAGAAGGAGCATATTACTATTTGTGTTGTTGTGTTGATCCTAAAAGAAAATTAACAACCACAATCATTGACAGAGAGGGTATTGAGTACCCAATAGGGTCTGTTGTCATGATAGGAACATGGCTTACGAGATACCCTATCAAGAATTATGATGTTTGGTTGTTCGAAGGCTTTGAAACACACAGACATTCTTCATTTTTCTAACCTTGTTGTTGCAACAAATATTCATTTGGTGAAGTATCATGGTAGACCTCATTACAAGATTTTATGGAAAGTTCGTGAATTTTACCTCGAGGCAATACTTGACACAATATGGGTTAGAGCCAATCCTGAAGGCTCACTTGATTGAATCTATGGTTTAGAGTGGAATGATTTTGATATTTTTGTATATATCATTGACAAATTGTTCTATATTCATTTTTTGCATATATAAATGCCCATTAACTGATTTGTACATGTTTAGGGGCATAATTTAGTGTATTTAAATGGCATTGATGATAAGTGGAAGGGATGGCATGCATGGCATGAATCCATGGGCAACAGAGGAGAATGTTGAAGGGAAAATCAAGATCAACGACATGGCATAAAGTGCTCTATGTCACTAGGACAACTTGAATTGGGAGATTGATCATCCCTACTGAACTTGTCTCTTCATTGTCATAAGCCTTGATAGTGATACATTGATTGTGCATATTTAGATGCCAAATTTTGCATATTAAAATGGCGATGAGATAAATCGCACATATTGTAATACCAAATTTTGTATAAAATCCCATGAGATGATTTGTATGACATTTTTTTGTATATTCAAAGAGCCAAGAGTTGATTTGACCATATTTAGAGGCAAAATTTTGAAAAATATGTGGCAATGTTTTGTGACTATTTTTTGTGTCTATGTTTTGTGACTATGTTTTGAGTTTGTGTTATTTGATAAGGTCAATCATGACCATTATTGATAAGGTCAATCATGAGAATTATTGATTCTTGTATAATCATGAATAATTATTTGAGTTATTATCAGGTCATACGAGTCATAGATTGAGTCTAGATACAATTTGAGCAAAAAATGTCAAAAATGTTGTCAAGCAACTTGTACATCGTGTCGGTAGGGTATGACTCTTGAAATTATGGTGCTTTGGGATGCACAAGAGGAGAATCCCTAGCATAAAGTTGGCCACCTGGATGGGCTCATGATGTCGGTTTGTGCACAGGATGAATCGAACCAGTTCTACCCTATCTTGCAACTTCACATTGCATGCAACTGATGGTTTTTGCAGCAGGCGAAAAAATGGCTTCGAGTCGTAAAAAAAATGAGATAGGCCATTGTAAAGGAGCCTCAAGTGACCCCATAGGTTCATAAGGATCGATCATATGTGTCTTGGATTGGAAGAAATGATCCATCAAATTTTGACATTTTTTTGGACTTAGGGCACTTGAGAGATCGCACCGGTTGGGTATGATTCTTGACTTTTCAACGCTTTGGGATGCATGAGAGGAGCATGCCTAGTGAAAACCTACCCACCTGAACATGCTCATGATGTCAATTTGTCCACAGGATGAACCAAATCAATTCTAGCCTATCTTGCAACTTCGCATTAGTTTTTGTAGCAGGCAAAAAAATGCTATCAATTTAAAATGGCTCTGAGTTGTCAAAACCAAGATAGGCCATTGTATATAAGTCTCACATGACCCCATAGGTTCAAACATATCAATCATATGTGTCATGAATTGGAAGAAATTGTATGTCAAAGTTTGACAATTTTTTGGACTTAGGGCACTTGAGAGATCGCGCCGGTAGGGTATGACTCTCAATGTTTTGGCGCTTTGAGATGCATGAGAGGATAATTCCTAGCGTAAACCTACCAGCCCAAATTGGCTCATGATGTCGGTTTGTGCATAGGATGAACTGAATCAATTCTAGCCTATCTTGCAACTTTGCATTGCATGCAACTAACATTTTTTGTAGCGGGGGAAAAAATGCTACCAATTGAAAATGGCTCCGAGTCATCAAAAATTGAGATAGACCATTGTAGAGGAGCCTCACGCAACTCCATAGGTTCAAATAGATCGATCATATGTGTCCTGGATTGGAAGAAACAGTCTACGAAAGTTTGATAATTTTTTGGACTTAGGGACTTGAGAGATCGTGCCGGTAGGGTATGACTCTCGATGTTCCAACTCTTTGGAATGCATGAGAGGAGAATTCCTAGCATAAAAATTCCCACCCAGACATGCTCATGATGTTGGTTTGTTCACACGATGAACCGAATCAATTCTAGCCTATCTTGCAACTTTGCATTACATGCAACTAACGGTTTTTGCAACAAACAAACAAAATGCTACCAATTGAAAATGGCTCCAAGACATCAAAAAATGAGATAGGAAATCAAAGAGGAGCCTCATGCAACCCGATAGGTTCAAATGGATCAATCATTTGTATCCTGGATTGGAAGAAATAGTTCATGAAAGTTTGACAATTTTTCAGACTCAAGGCACTTGAGAGATCATGTCGGTAGGGTATGACTCTCGACGTTTCGATGCTTTGGGATGCATGAGAGGAGAATGAATAGCATAAACCTGTCCGCCTGGATATGCTCATGACGTTGGTTTGTTCACATGATGAACCAAATCAATTCTAGCCTATCTTGCAAGTTTGACAACTTTGACAACAACTAAACAACTTTGACAACAACTGAGCAACTTTGACAACAACTGAGTAACTTTTACATCTTTTATCAAAATGAAGCCAAAATTTGACAACTTTGACAACTTTGATGACAATTGAGAAACTTTGACAACAATTGAGCAACTTTTACATCTTTGATCCAAATGACCCCAAACACTAGAACCAAAATTTGACCATTGCGAGGATGAGGGTGCTCTCGCACCACACACAAATTGTTGTTTATATTCATATTCTCTATTTTTGTTGTTTATATTCATATTCTCTATTTTTGTTGTTTATATTCATATTGTTGATTACATAGGCAAATATTCATTTAAATTTATAAAAGGGCAGCCACCAAACACAACGAATACACAATAATGAACTGAATACAAGGAGTTTTGTAGGGTTAATTCAACATTTTAGAAATTTTATTAAATCATATTCCATGATTGCAATGTTTTATATCATAGATTTTTGTTGTTTATATTCATATTGTTGATTACATAGGCAAATGATCAATTAACTTTGTAAAAGGATAGCCACGAAATACAACGAATACACAATAATGAACTCAGTACACATTTATTGAATTGAATATCAACATTTATATATATATATCAAAAAAGGCATGTCTGCCAAGTCAATACAAGTATTACAAAAATGCGGCATAAGCCATGTCCAAATCGATATACAATAAAAATGTAGAATATATCTACATGTATTGGTCATTCTATGACCACAACTAACATTATATGATCCTAAACTTGTGGTGGATCATCAAAATCAAGCCTCTTAGATGCAGTACATGGCTTTGAAGATGGATGCAAAACCACAATTCAAAAGCCAAGTCAGAATTCTTTTGTAGAAAATAGTTCACAATTAACAACATAACTATGCATTTAACTATAATTCCTTTCCAATTAAAATGTATATTACCTCATCGGTTGATCTCGGAGCTAATGTCTTCGCTCTCCTCTCCTTGTCACTCTTAGGATTTTTCTTGAAGACAAACTTAAAAGGATCCATGTTATAGCCGAACCACGAAGGGGGATATTGTAGATTAAATATATAATTAATACAATGTACTAACATAAATACATAAAAAACACTTAAAAGATATAATATAGAGAACAATGATGTACCAGTGCTTGAGATGCTTCTCCAATGGACTGGGGATGGCTCACCATCGATGGAGAAACTGTCGCTATTACCTATATTAAAATGGATCAAAGATTAAATACAATTAATATAATGATAAGTATTGTAGGTTAAAAACAATTATTGTAATATATCAAACAAAAGTGTACCAGATTTTGAGATGTTTCTCCAATGCACGAAGGAGGGCTCGCCATTGATGAAGTAGCTATGGATATTTCCTGTATGAAAAAAATATAAGATTATAATTTATCACAAGTTCACATGTACACGTGCATATAATCATGAAATCAAGAAAATAAATTAGATATACATACCTCACCCCTCTCTCAATCCACAAGCGAATCATGTGCATTCAACAACTCCACATAGCTCAATGGCCATTGCACATGTAAAATAGACAAAAAACACTAATCAATCTACAAACCCCAACTAAGACAATTTCAACATTTTCAAATAATTGTGCAACTAAAAATTTGTTCAATTACCTTCTTCCCACATTTTAACGTCTTCGAAGAATTCTTTTTCTTAGGATGAGGCCTAGATGCGAAGGAGGTACCCTAAAAAAACAAAATTAACATGAGATATTAGTATAGATAATATATTAAACCTAATTTAAAAATCTAAAATAAAATGACTTGCATATTCTATCAAAACAATATATAGAAAAGGGTGTACAAAATATGATACCGTATAGCCTTGTAGGCCAAAATCAATCGCTGAGAGCGTGGTGTCATCAATCTGGGACATTTGGTCCCCTATCAACACCTACAAACAAAAAAATGGACCAAGTATTAAAGATAGTTAGTATATCTTGTAATTTTTTTGAATTCAAAGTGTACTATTCTATTTTAACATGTTACAAAATTTATACCTCAGGCATCGAAGTTGCAACTGTAGTAACTGCGAGAGGAGTATGGGATACTGCAGTTGCATCTTGAAATGCATATTATTTGTATCAATTTAAATCAATGTATAAATGAAAATTCATTTATGTAATTACAAATTTAAAGTGACTGATAAATAAAATGCTATGAATTAAAATCAAAACATCTGTGTTTGCGGTTGATGGGGAAGCAACATTTCCATCAACTCCTCTATCAATGCCACATCCTCAGCGCTGTGGGTTTGACATCTACTCCCACAAATTATGCACGAATGAGATGTGGATCCATCTGTAGTGGCCACGTCATCCGTCATTGAGCATATCCCCAAGCAACTGACACACAAATGTTGAATGGGCTCTTTATCGCCACTTGGAGAAACTAATTGCTCATCATCCAGTACAAGAGGGTGTGCTAACTGTGTTCCATGCTGGATGATGGCACTAGTCAATGATATGGCTGCCTGAAGAGTTTGTAGCTCCATCGACTCTTTCATCTCTACTAGGACAACCTGATGCACCTTGGGTTTGGGTGCTAGGGGGAGATGACTCTTCGAGGCTACTCGCCTACGGGAAGAGCTACCACCTCTACCATGGAACTCTCTCATGTCAAAATAGTTTGGCCGCACATTGAGGACAAACTCACAGTATACCTTTCTCAAAAAATACAATGGCACCTCAGTTATTACAAGGTGGATCATCAAAGACCATCCACCACCTCTGCCAAAAAATATTCTTCATCTACACATTGTTACACCAATGTATGGGAAAACCTCTTTGCATTAAGAGGTAACGACTGACCAATTTTAGGATCAACAAAAAGGGCACATATTTGTTGTTTACTAATATTTTTTTTTGTTTTTCACTCCCTTGTATGATAACCCACTAGCATAGTATTGACGACACATATCCCTAAAGTTTCCCCATTTTGTAATTTGAGTGGAAACGGCTATGGCACCACTAGCTAATGTTTCTAGGCTAATGGTGAGGGATTTATGATGCTCAAGCTCAGATGTTTTTTATTTATTAATCAGTCTATTTTTTTAGATGTGTTTTGCTAAAACTGATTAATCAATTACTCATGTGTTCTAGGTGTACAGTCAAAAGGAGGAACTAGAGGTGTATCTTTGGGTTTTGTTCGAGGTTTTCAGAAGGTGCATTTTGTTGTTGTTGTTGTAGATTATCAAGATATGGTTTTTGAAACAAAAAATTAAGAAAAACTAACCTTGATCCATAGCGTTTGGTGGAGAAATGTGGCAGCCCGTTTGCAGTTTCGTGGAGGAAAAGGAGGAAAAAACACCGTGGTCATGTGAAAATAAGACCTGGTTTTTTTTTTTAAAACCTTTTTTGACAGGTACCACGTATGCATTTTTTTAGGGCTTATGAGCACGTACATACTCACTTTCCTAAAAGTAATGCACACACACTCACTTTCCTAAAGACAACGTGTACGTACTCACTTTCCTAAAGACAACACGTATGCGGTATCATTTTTTAGGCTCGAGAACAACAAACCTAAGCGCGTATGCGGTGATTTCAAATTTTAGAACTACATATGCGCTGCTTGTTTTTTCATGTTTTTTTGGGGCAATGTCCACTTTTCTGACCACCATCTTTGTGAACATACCTGGAGGTTAATTCCTACTTGAAATTTGACTTAGGCAGACTTGTATACAACACAAGATTTTTCCCTCTTTTCTATATGCAGGTTATTGATCCAACAACCAAATGTGATAGAGTTGTAGAGAGAAGACTAAGACCTATAGTTCCATATTTTAAAAAAGAAAAAAATCCTAGTCTATGCTGATTCTCTCATGTAACCAATACTTATTTGTTTAATTTCAAAGGGAGTGATCTATAGATCATCTTGATTAAGAATATGATGTTTTGGCTGACCAAAGTCAAGGCGCTTAGCACACATGACTGACACTTTTGGGTTCATATTTTAGCGAAGTTCATGTCTCATTTTTAGATCTCTACTTAAGATTTTAATATAAAACATCACAAAGTAGTAATTACACCTATTGTTATCTAGTGTAAATTGATTAACTCGATGATGAGTTCACATTAGTAGGTTAGACCTTTTATAGGTCGATGATTGGAATCTTGTTATATGTAAGAACTTATTGACTAGATATAATACAATAAATAGGCATTATTACTAGGTTTCAAGTAGCACCTAAGGAAGCCCATGCTAGTGCAGTAAAAAGAATATTCAAATATTTGTATTGGGTTTTGGTTTGGGGTATGCCAAGGGAAAAAAGTTTAAATTGGCTACATAGATAGATGTAGATTGGGTTGGAAGTATGGTTTATAGGAAGAGTACAAGTTGCACAAATTTATTTGTTGGTGATACACCTTTATCTTGGTTTCAAAACAAAAAGCAAGACTCTATATCCCTATCTATAGTAGAATTGGAGTACGTTACAGCAGATTCCTATTGCACCCAAGTTCTATGGATGAAACAAAATTTGAAGGAAATTAAAATAGAATATAATGAGTTCATTTAAATTCTTTATGATGATGAAAGTGTCATAAAAATTTATAGGAATTGGTTAATGCATTCAATGATAAAACATATTTCATTTAAGTATCATTTCCTATGAAAGAAGTATTGTGTTGGAAATATGTGTTTTCATTGAGGAGATGAATGTAATACATGTTTTGATCATTGATAAATAAGATGATGTGTGTTGGGCATATTTGAGAGCAATTGTGGTAGTTTTTATTATTCAGAGATATAAACGATAGTTTGGAAGTCCATTAGATGTGTCTATGCAAGAATATCAACTTGGATATATGGTTTGTATTGATACACATGATTTATGTTTTGCTCATAAGATGTCGTCACTTTCATTGGTATCTATATGCTCAAGAAGTCAATTAGATGATGTTTGAGATTGAACTCATACTTGGTTGTTGAAGAAATTTCTCTAAGTGATGAACAATGTATGTCCTTATGAATGTGGACTAGCAATTTTATCTACATGTTGTTGCTAATTGCATACTTTGGGCATGTGGTTCTGAAGTTTAGCTAAGGCGTATGTAAGGTGTCCTCCTAACAGTATTCATTGCATTGAAATTTAAACAAAAAATATTATAAGGGTCCAACATCTGGATCATAGATTGTCAATGTAAGGTGTTCCTATTGGCTCACTAGAATGCATTGCATTGTTCCATGAAGTGATTGGTATGACTATGTTGTTTTAGGAAAAATTTAAGTATATGTTGGTTAATAGATTTGTCCCTTTCTTGAAATTGTAATATTTGTTTTCTCTAAATAGTAATATGACTTCTGTATGCCCCTCAATGAAAGGACACAAATAAACCAATAGTTGGATGAGCTAATCAAAATCCATCCTCTGCATTAGAGGGAAAATCCTCATATGATTTACAATGAATTCTACACAGAAAATCTTTGAAATGAAGATGCTTTTAACTAGAAAGAATGGAAAGGCTTTAGCATTCATCTATCAACACAAAGGAATGCCATTAACATAAAACAGAGAGAATATTCTGAAGATTAAATAAGAGCTCACAGACTTTGTTTCTCACACAAGTTCATTCCATAAATTTAGAGCAAAGCAAGTACAAAGAAGTATTGATTTTGATCGATACTCTCTCATGCCTCATAGGGCAAGGGGGATCAACACAACTCAATCCACAATGAATCTACTAACAAGTAATAATAATAATGAATTCTAGAAAACATAGAATTAACTGATAAGAATAATGGTATCATGCACATAGCATATTTTCTAAGAAATATCTCCAATATTTAAATGTACAGATTCAAATAATGCACACCATAATCATTTTAATTCATAAATCAATCATTGCAGTTCCAAGGAATTCAAAATATAAACAGATATTGTATTTTTTTCTCAAAAAATTGTAGTTTTTCAGACCTTTCTAGAGTCTCAAAAACATAGTTATATAGCCACAACCTAGCCAACAGTTATAACAAGAAACATGGAAAGCCAACAATTTCTGCCCCGCAAAGTTAGTGAAACCAATATTAAAACAAAAATAGGTTTTTTTGCAACTAACAAGTGCACATGACCTATCATCTATGAAAAATATTACTATACAGTTCTGGAAACTGCTTCTTTCTTCTAATCTGTATGAGTAGTGGAAAAGTGTTGAATGATTGTGTTATGAGGTAATCCCACATGTGCCATTCATTGCTTCCAGACCTCTTTTTCCCTATGAACCTGTGCAAATTTTTCGGAGTGACTATCCAGATGCCTGATGCATAAAAACAAGAGTGATTCAATCTTAGCAATAACACTTAAGTCATCCGGAACTAAACCCTTAGCTTCTTTCACATGATTGATATTTCCCTTAAATGATTCCATTATAACCTCAATCATCTCAAGGGTTTTTCCATCACCTTTCAGACATTTTAATCCAATGCACACGAGTTCATTTCTCATGGAGGTAACTAATTCTGCGAGTTGATTTATCAATTTCACGAAGTCATCATAAGCCTATTTTATCAGGGAATTTCTCCATTCAATGTTCCTCTGACACACCTAAAAAATACTATCATCCAGGCCTGCTACAGTTTTTTCAACAAGAAACTTTATTACCCCATAACTCTTCACTTCTCGCATCTGTGCAGCTTTTGATGCCCATTTAGCTTCCTCATTTTTCCAATTGATGATTTTGAACTCCAACTCCTTCATCACTTGTATTTCCCCATCATATACTCTACTTAAATTAACAAAGCATTCTGCACTAGACTTTGGAATTCTTTCTAACCACTCCATCCTTGTGATCAACTTGCATTTTTGTATTTGTTCCAGAGTCTTCTGATTTGTAGGGGACTTAGGAACAAAGGACATTGGAATTTGCAAAAAAGGTTGAGGGTTAGGATCATTGATTGCCTCAATATAATCTGCCAGCCTTCGTAACATTTATTTCATCTGATGCTTATCCTTCTCATCTTTTTAGGTCCTGGTTATGATCTTCTTTGCTAAAGCCTCAAGATGAAGAACATCTGTAGCTCAAGAAGTGGTTCCAATATTTATCTTTTCAATAGAAAAGTCCTGAGCTATAGGGTTTTCTGTCTTTTCATCTATTAATAGACATGCTATCTCTGCGATCCAGTTCCCACTATCTGCATCAAAATTAGTTTTTGACATAGTTTTTGACTTCTTCACTTTAGGCATTTTTCCTAGGTATTTACTCACCATGTCCTCTACTAGAATTGAGGTTGGAACAATATTTCTCTTCTTGATGCTTAGCATGTTTTCTAATCATACTAGTCCTAAAGGAACTTGAGACTTATCTGGATTAGTTTCAATTTCCTTTCCATCCCTTACTACCATCATAGTAATCGCATTTAAGGCTTCTTGCTCCTGCTGATTATTACCCCCATCAACTAGGCCTTGTTGTTCTTTGTTTGGATGAAATGAGGTGGTATCCATCTCAAGGTCAACTACCACAGTATTAACAGGCAAGGATTGTCTTTCGCCCCTTGTTCCAGAGTGGGTGATTCTGACAGAAGTTGTCTCCTCTTTGATTTGCATTGCCTTTTCTCTTTGTCCTCCTTTTCCTTGTTTCTGTGAACCTGCAACACAAGATGGGACAAGAGAATTAGATACTATGACCTCAGTGAGTGAGGTTGAATCTTTCCTTGAGCTTCTGCTCAGTCTTTGATTTTTAAGCCACTTCTCTATTCTTTGAATTTCCAAGATTGTCCTGGTTTGAATCGGTTCTTCCTCGTCTTTTTTCCAGTCAATCTCTGGTATTACTCCTTGCTGCCTATCATCAACAAATTGGGAATCAAGCAAATTATTTTTCATCATCAACAATATTTGCATTGTTTATCTTTAGACCATAATCCCTAATTTTTTGCACTATGAGTCTTCAGTGAGCTCTTCTTCGGACTTCATACTCATCCACACAATCTACCCAAAAGTCCTCTAGATTGGTTATAGGTCAAAAATTCTCCTTGAATGTAAAGTGTGTCATTTCAAATCCTTTAATATAGAACTCAGTGCGGGGAGAATACAACTGAAAGTTGAACCTTTTGAATTCTAATTCCAAATTCAAAGCATTTGAAACACTGTTGCAAGTGTAATGTGTCAGTTCATTGGAGAAAGAAACCCCTATTTGGTGTTCTTCCCCATATTTCTTATCTATATGAGCAAGTTGCCTGCAAACTTCAATTAACACTTGCCTGTCAAAGGCATATCTCGATAATTTATAGGGTTCTCCTTCAAAACAACCAACCCTCAAATAAATGAACCCGAAGAACTGAATATAGAAGATGCCATATATGTTTATAAACTACATAGCTTCCTCAGTTAATCTCTTATGAATATCTCCTTTCAACTCAAATAATAACCTGCCAAGGAAAATATTATGAACCTTGTAATAATTTTCAGTGACCCTGTGTTGTTGCAAATGCGTATAATATTCATATATCCTCATATCATTCTACCAAGTGTGCAGGCTAAACAGTATATGAGGTAAGAGGACATATGAAAATTTTTGTTATCAAAACAACTTAAACCCTCATCCATCCTTTCCGCAATTAACTCTTCCCAATCTTTATATCTTTTTTCACCAAAAATGAATTGAATAAAGAAATAAATCCAATCCTCCCAATAAAAGGCTATTTGATTTTCCAGCATTCTATGTAATAAAATGACTATATCCCTTACTTCCTAAATCAGATTCTCTCGGGTTAATGGGCTTAGCAGTATAGAATCCCCCTTTTGAAATTTTAGTAACCAATTTCTTGCAATGACACTCCTATAACATGACTTCTTCTTAGAGAAAAGTCCTTGCGACTTGCATACTGTCCAGTCCTCATATTGCTCCTTCTCTGGTATTTTCATTACAACAGAAATAACCTCCTGACTAATTGCAAGAAAAACCTTACCCTCTGTGTCTCTTATACACCTCTCTACAGGATCATATCTGCTCATACATTCCAAAACTACTTCTGAACATGACACAGCTGGAGGAAATATTGTAGCTTCTACCAACCCACTATCTAAAATTTTCTACATCAAAGGGGAACCAGCAAAATTTCTCACTCTTTCATGGAATTATTCTAAGTCTACTGATGGCAGAAAATTATCTCCTATGTGAGGCAGGGAACTAACTAACCAAGACTTTGTTCTATTTGAGGTACTTTCGGTCTCATTTTAGCTTTACAATCAGAAAATGCACAACAAGATGAATTGATTGAATTGACTGAAGTATCAAATAACACTTTCAATTTATGAAAACCAATGAGAAAAGAGGAAGAACTTGAGCTCACCTTTCATGCAGAACTGAGAATTCACAAAGTCGGGAGCAAGAAATGTCGCTTGCGCTAATCTTCTACTTACCAAATTGGGCAAATAATAAAGGCAAGTAACTTGTTTTAAATAAAATAGATCTTAGGGACTGGCCTAAAATATCGATCGCATGATTCGTCATGATTTAAAAACTACATACTCATCTGTGCCAAATTGTGTTGAAAAGATTAAATTCTGACAGTTTATTAATAACAAGTCTTTTCTCCTCCATATCCTTTACTTGAAATGATTACTTGGAATGCTGAAAAGATTTTTGGCTACTTTGCTGGGGAGTTGAATCACAAGACTGGTTGTCTAGTTGCAAGTCTAGAGTCAAAGAGATATACTAGGTCCCAAAGAAGGGAGGGGATAGTTGATTCTATTTTTCAAGAGTTGCAGAACCTCAATTTTCAACCCACTTTTTCACCTCAAAGACTAGCAAGAAGTAGGCCTTCTTCCCCGTCCCCATCATCTCCTGTGTCCTCAGTTTCTCAAGCTCTGACCTTGCATGGTATTTCTTTACCAAATATAATCAACCCAACTGCGCTCAATATCATCTTTCCCATCCATACCCCTCTTATGTAGTCCATACTAGGGAATAATCATTCCAAGTAATCATTTCAAGTAAAGGATATGGAGGAGAAAAGACTTGTTATTAATAAACTATCATAATTAATATTTTCAGCATGATTTGGCATGGATGAGTATGCAGTTTTCAAATCATGACGAATTGTGCAACCGATATTTTAGGCCAGTCCCTAAGATCTGCTTTATTTAAAATGGGTTACTTAACATTATTATTTGCCCAATTTCGTAAGTAGAAGATTAGTGCAGGTGACATTTCTTGCTCCTGACTCTATGAATTCTCAGTTCTGCATGAAAGGTGAGCTCAAGTTCTTCCTCTTTTCTCATTGGTTTTCATAAATTGAAAGTGTTATTTGATACTTCAATCGATTCAGTAAATTCTTCCTGCTGTGCATTTTTTGATTGTAAAGCTAAAATGAGACTGAAAGTACCTCAAATAGACTAGAAGTCTTGGTTAGTTAGTTCCCTGCCTGACATAGGAGATACTTTTCTGCCATCAGTAGACTTAGAAAAATTCCATGAAAGAGTGCAAAATTTTGCTGGTTCCCCTTTGATGTTGAAAATTTTAGATAGTGGGTTGGTAGAAGCTGCAACATTTCATCTAGTTGTGTCATGTCCAGAAGTAGTCTTGGAATGCATGAGGAGATATGATCCTGTAGAGAGGTGTATAAGAGATGCAAAGGGTAAGGTATTTCTTACAATTAGTTGGGAGGTTATTTCCACCGTAATCAAAATACCAGAGAAGGAGCAATATGAGGACTAGATGGTATGCAAGTTGCAAGAACTTTTCTCGGAGAAGAAGTCATATTATAGGAGTGTCATTGCAAGAAATTGGTTGTTGAAATTTCAAAATGGGGGTTCTAGACTACCAAGCCCATTAACCTAAAAGCATCTGATTCAGGAAGTAAGGGATATAGTCATTTTATTACATAGAATGCGGGGAAATCAAATAGCCTTTTATTGGGAGGATTGGATGTATTCCTCTATTCAAGTCATTTTTGGTGAAAAGAGATATATAGATTGGGCAGAGTTAATTGTAGAAAGAATGCATGAGGGTTTAAGTTGTTTTGGTAACAAAAATTTCCATATGTCCTCTTACCTTATATACTGTTTAGCCTATACTCGTTAATGGGTAGGTCTGTATCATGAAACTTGGCAGAATGATATGAGGATATATGAATATTACTCACATTTGCAACAACACAGGGTCACTGAAAATTATTACAAGGTTCATAATATTTTCCTTGGCAAGTTAGTATTTGTGTTGAAAGGAGATATTCATAAGAGATTAACCAAGGAAGCTATGCAGTTTATAATCATATATGGCAACTTCTATATTCAGTTCTCTAGCTTCACTTATTTGAGGGTTGGTGGTTTTGCAGGAGAACCCTACAAATTGTCAAGATATGTCTTTGACAGTGTTGGTAAACAGATTTGTCCCTTTATTGAAAACTTAACAATTATCTTCTTTAAGCAAAATATGACTCTGTTTCACCCTTCTGAAAGGAAACAAACTACCAACAGTTGGATGAATTAATAGAAATTCAACCTCTGCATTAGAGGGCAACTCCTCTAATGATTTGCAATGAATTTATTATACAAATTGATATGCTAATACTTTTTACCAGAAAGAATTGAAAGGCTATAGCATTAATTCATCAACACAAATAAATGCCTTCAAAACTACAAACATAGGAAATTTTCTGAAAGAATTACTCAAAGAGAGTTCACAGAATCTGATTTACAAACATACTTGTTGTATAAATTCAAAACAAAACAAAGGCTCAGCAAATACTGATGGTTGACTGATACTCTCTCATGCCCCATAGGGAAAGGGGGATCAAGCAAATCAATACAATGTGATTCATCCGACAACTAATAATAACCATGAACTAAAGAAAAAATTCATAGATAACTAATCACAAAATTATATCATGTCCAGAAAAAATTTCTCAAGAAAGATTACGAATCTCAGAACACATAGATTCAAAGATTGCATAACATGATATTTCATTGATAATCAGTCATTGTATTTTCAAAATAATTCATTTGAGAAATCAAAATATTGTCTACTGCTCCTGAAAACTACAGTTTTTGGAACCCCCACAAAGATAAGCTTTTTAGCTTAAATAGCCCCCAGGCTCATAGTTCTTACATAATCAAATTACATTTACTTTCATCCAAGTGAAAGAAACCGTTTGAAACAACATAAAAGGAAACTAAATTAAAAGCCACTAAGAGGCTGACATTTCATCTTCAGATCAACTAGGCTTCCACCATGGCAGAGGAGGTTACGGATCTGTCCTGCTTTGCTGCAAAACCACACCATTCTAGGTGCGCTGCCAAGAAGTTTAGGATAACTTGGAAATGAGGCAGACCAATGTGTAGGATTTTGTACTTCCACACTTCTTTGTCCATGTTTACCTGTACAACTTTTGTCTTGTGAACCTCTAAATGGTCTGAACAGACGATGAGCATCAATTCAATGCTTGCCACCTTTGAAAAGTCATCCATGGTCAAGGATTTTGTCGTTTGAATGAACTAGATCCTCTCTTGAAAAATATTGGTCATGTTTGCAGCCTTTTCAATTATCTTGGCGCCCTCCTTCATGAGCTGGATGTCGATACACTTGAGGTCTTTCTACATCGTACCGATCAAGTTGGTCAATTCTTTGAGCATCTTGGTGGATTCTTCATGACCTCGTTTGATGATCGAATTGCGCCATTCCACAGTTTTATTTGACACATACAATACATTATCATCCAAATTCTCCACTGATTTTTCAGCCAGGAATCTCATCACTCCATATTTCTGAACATCGTTCATCTGTGCAAGGACTGCTACCCACTTGGTCCTTTCTTTCTCCTAGGTGACCGTTTCTAGTTCTAGCTCCTTACTCACGGTTTCAACATCTTTATAAGCTTTAACCAGATTAATAATATAATCTGACCCCTATTGTATTATTAGGTCCAACCATTTATTGAACATCTTTGTCACTACCCTATTCCTTTGAACCTGATCTAGCATTTTCTGGTTGACTGGAGATTTAGGGTCGGATGACACTGGTATCTGTAACAAAGGTTTGGGGTTTGGATCATGGATGGCATTGATATACTCAAACATTAGAGTAATAGCTTGTTTCAATTCTCTTTTGTCTTTTTCATCCTTCCATGTTCTTGAAATTATCCTTTTCATGGATGATTCCAAATGCTTAACATCTATAGCCCGGGAGGCAACCCACAAATCTATCTTTTCCACAACAAAATACTCCTCAGTAACTTTGACTGCATCCTTTCCTGGGATTGGTTTGGCTACTTTGGTCATCCAATGACCTGTTGTTTCATCTACATCAAGCATTGCCTATGTTTTGAGCTTGTTTAGCTTTGACGCCTTTCCCAAACATCTGCTAACCATATCCTCCATTGGGATTGTAACCGGCACCACACTCCATTTCTTTCCTATGGCAGCTTCCACCCATCTTGGTGCGTTTGCAGGTCCCTTAGGTGGTGGGGTTGTCTATACTTCTAATGAAGTGACAATGACCATGGTGTTCATGGGGTCCTGTTGGCTTTCTTCTCCTTTGCTCATGTCCATTTCCTACATCTCGAGCTCATCTTGATCTCGTGGATTCATTGTTTCCTCAAGCTCCTCACTAGGGTCCAAGTCTACAATAACTTGTCTCAAAATGGGCTCCCTACTCTTCTTTTTGCTTCTAGACCCAGTTACTTGAGCAACTATGAGACCAGAAGATGGTGACCTTTTTGACCTTCTAGGTTGAATTTTCTCTACAATGGGCTTTGAAACACCTGCAACATCAACAATCTTGTTAGTGGTAGAAACAAGGGATTGAACCACAATGTATGAATCAATTCTTGATTCATGTGAGGACATGTGAGGTCCCTCCTTAAACTTCTAGTTCCTCAACCATCTCTTTTTTCTCCTCACAACATTAAAGGTTCTAGTTTGGATACTATCATAATACTTTTTGTTCTAGTCAATTTTTTTAATCGGTTTTCCTTGGACTTGTCTATTAAATGCAAGGTCTAAAACATCCTCCTTTGTATCTTCTGATACTCCAAAGATATTAATTGGAAGCCTCATGGTAGTTATCTATTATAGAGTGAATCTCTACCACAGTCTCTTTCTTACTTCATACTCATCACTGCAGTTCTCCCAATAATCCTCTACTTGAGGTTCATGACAAAAATGACTATCTACATTCAGGTTCTCCATTACGTAACCCCTACTGTCAAATTTTTGCCTTGCCACATATGGCTGTAGGTTCATCCTTTTGAAGTCTAGTTCTAGGTTCAAGGTGTTTGACATAGACTTACAACTATAGTAGCCAAGTTCAACTATGAATACAACTCCAGACTCGCCTTTCACTCCTAATCTTTTATCAATCTGGGACAACTACCTGCTCACCTCTATAGGCACGTAGCTGTCAAAAGTGTACGTAGGAAACTTGAATGGTTGGCCCTCAAAGCCATCTACCCATATGTAAGTAAACTAGGGAAATTGAATAAAGAAACTTCCATATATACTCACAAATTCCATAGCTTCAGCAGACATCCTCTTGTTTACATTCCCCTGAAGCTCAGAAACAAGTCTTCCCATGAAGACTCTATTCCATCTATCAAACTGGTCAACATGTCTATGTTGTTGTAATAGAGGATAAAAAATATACACCCTCATCCCATCTATCCGAGGCTCATTAGGTAGACCAGGCCAGTCTCTTGTACAAGCTAGTACATAGAAAAGATAAGAAGACATATAAAAACCTGTCTTTCCCACAAAATTACTCAACCCTTCATGAAGTCTCTCTACAATGACCTGAGACCAATCAAGATATATGTCACCAGATAACACCACTTGGATGAAAAAGTACATCCAATCTTCCCAATAGAAAGAATGTGAGTTTCCCTTCACCCTGTTCAGAAGTATCACAATATCTCGCACTTTTGTGATGAATTTCTCTCTGGTCAGGGGTTTTGGTAACCGTGACCCTCCTTTTTGAAATTTTAGGAGCCAATTCCTAGCAACCACACTCTTGTACTTATTCTTCTTTTCTGGGAAGTAGGCATACGAGTTCCCAGTAGTCCAGTCCCTATATTTGTCCCTGTGTGGAATTCCCATTGTCACCATTACTGTTTCTCTATTGATTTGACCAGTAGCTCACCATTACTAGTTCTGATGCATCTATTATCTGTTTCATATCGATTCATGCAAGAAATCACTAAATATGGACATGGTGCGGCAAGCGAGAAAGCAACAGCTTCCACAAGACCACTCTTAACTATTTTCTCCATTAATGAACCAGTTTGAGGGTTCTTAGTTCTTTCTAGGAAATCCCCTAAATCTACATGAACCAAGAAGGTGTCTTCTAATTATGGAAAAATACTCACTAGACTTGAGGTCCGGCCAAGCTTTGGCAGCATTGGCCTCATACTACCTATCTACTCCCTTAACTAAGAAATTCAAAAAACAAGACAGTATCCTACCCCAACAATTTAGAGATTTTCCTTTTCTATACTAATAAAACCTCAGAACTCAAAGAAAAACAACTTAGGAGGAATCAATTGAACTTACCCATTACCACCATGAAAACTGGAAATTCTTTTGGAGAACAGAGTTGGTTTTACCTTCGGTGCCTCCAATTTACTCAAGTATGGTAGTTGTGACCTTCTCAAATATGGAAATAAATTCATACACATTTCCTTCAATCAGATGCATAAATATCTTTAGAGCCACACACGCTTCATCACAATTTACCCAAGCATGCAAAGTAATGGTGAAATGACAAAAACTGACACCTTCTTAATTATCCATCACTTCCACACAAGTAATTTGATGTCCTCATGATTACTTTCCATATTTAGAGTTTTAAATTACCAAATAAGGGAATATTCCTTCTTGTCGTGCCGCTTTTATTTTCACCAATGAGCCTTAAAGTAAGTTTTGAAATGAACCTATGAACCTTGAACCATTTGACAAAAGGTTTATCGGTTCAAGTTCACTTAAGAAATATAATAGTGAGTGGGCGGCACGCACAACAACACCGGTAACAAGCGACACAAAAAAAGACTATTTAACATGAACCTTGAACCTTTTGAACCACTTGAGATTTGGTTCAAGGTTCAAGACCACTTATCAACTTAAAACATAAGGACTCACACTCATTATATAATGATACATTGCTATGACTCAAAAAAGGAATTTTGAACCTTGAACCTTTTGAACTACTTGGAATTGGTTCAATGGGTTCAAAACTTCAAAGACCACAAACAAAAGCGCACTTGTTCACATGATGACAACGACCACAAATGACTCTTTTACAAAATGCACTTTGAACCTTGAACCATTTGAACTTTTTAGAAAGAGTTCAATGGTTCAAGTATGAGGGAAAATAAATGACCCGATGAAAGTAAAGGTACGAAAGGCAACCCACGAGTATGAATATTTAAAAGAGAAAAAATGCGAGGGGGGAACTAACATCGGCTCTGACTAGGGACTAGAACTGTAAAGGAACTAGAAATGAACTCTAGAATCCCTGGTTTTGCAAGCAAACTTTATTTAGAGACTCAAACAGAAACAAAACAGAAAAAGACACACAATTGCAAATCAACAAAACACTATATACAAAACCACAAGGGACTCTCATTTATAACTAATATAATTTCAAATCTTGATGTTTATAGGTCAAAGGAAGAACAATACCATCCAAATATGCAAGTTTGAAATAATTTGGTCCTTTTACATCATGAATCAAGAATACTCCTTTCCAGAGTGATTCAAACTTGGCATGCGCTGCCTTGGGCTCTCTTCTTCTGTCCCATAGCAGTACCTGATCACCTAGAATGAACTTCCATGGCCTTCCTTGCTTGTCAAATATCCCTTTTACCCTCATCTGGTGTTCTTTTATCTGGTCCACTAGTTTATCCCTTTCTTCATCGATTCTGGTCAAGTGCATAATCCCCTTTTCAAGAGAATTCTGGAAATAGGCATCTTCAATGATAGTTTGTAGCTTAGTAGCTGCCAACTCCAAAGGAAGTGCTACCTGAGCACCTACACCATAGACCAGTTCAAATAGAGACATCCCAATTGCCCTCTTTGGCAATGTATGGTCAGCCCAAAGGGCTTCATACAATTTCTTATGCCAATCCTTAAAATTTTCACTCACTAATTTTTTCATGATATTAGTGAGGTTTTTATTACTGGATTCAACCTGGCTGTTTCCCTGAGGATAATAATCAGATGAGTGAGAAAGAGAGATTCCATGATCATAGCAGAATAAAGAGATTTTGGCAGATGAGAAATTGGTAGCGTTGTTAGCTACAATTTTAAATGGAACCCCAAATTGAACTAGAATGTTCTCTTTCGAAAAATTACAAACAACCTCCGAGGATGTCTTTCATACTGGAATGGCCTCAACCCATTTAGTGAAGTAATCTATAGCTGTCAATATATGGGTGTGTCCTACACTAGAGGTAGGTGTCAAGGGACCAATGAAATCCAGACCCTACTGCTTGAAGGGTTCATCCACAACCATGGGTCGGAGTGGTAATTTTGCAAGCTGTGGTTTACTTGTAAACAACTTACATTTTTCACACCTGGCAACCCACACATATGCATTCCTGAACATTCCTTTCTAATAATAATAGTTCCTTAAGATCTTGTAGGCAATCACCGTCGAAGAGAAATGACCACCACAGGCTTCATCATGAAATGTTTCCAAAAGAGACTCCTGGAGTGATTTATCAACACAATACAAGAATTTCCAATCCAATCCCCTCTTATATAGTACATCATTAAAAATGACATACTTAGCAGCTTTCATCTTGAAGTTCCTCTTCTCTTTTGCAGAAAGATGTTCTGGGTAATCTCCATATGTCAAATAATAAGCTACATCTACAAACCAGGAATCCTAGAGACCAACAAATAGGACTAAAGGCAATTCCTTTGTCATGTCCTCCTTACTCTTAGCAATTAGCTTGCACAAACCGTGCCCCCTTACCAACTTTGTGGGCCTAATGTCTAAATTGAACTCTTGAATTTTTGACACCCAAGAGGCCCTTTCATTCATTCCTATGTCTTGTTGCATCAATATGCTCTTGACTACTAAATGAGGCACATAAACAATAGCATGGGAATGGAGAATATAATACTTGAATTTCTTTATAGCCTTCACAACCGCATATGCTTTCTTTTCCATTATTGAAAACTTCAATTCATGCTTTTTTAGTGGTACGCTCATGAATGATATTGGGACTTCATCATTATCCTCATTCTTTTGTAATAAAATTCCTGACATAGTTGGCTCTGAGGCATAGAAGTAAATAACAAAATCTTTACTGAAATCAGGATTAACCAGAATAGGTGTCTGATCAATAGCATCTTTTATCGAGGTGAACACCTTCTTCCCTTCCCCACTCCATTTGAAAACTTGTTTCTCACTCATTAAATTCACAATATATCTGGTAGTTTTTGCAAAATTCGGGATGAACCTCCTTAGAAAATTTACCTGTCTGAAGAAGGATCTAATGAAAATCCTACTTGATGGTACAGTTAGTTGTTGAATTGCTCTTACCCTCTTAGGATATATTTTCACCCCTTCCTTAGAAACAATATGACCCAACAACTTACCCTCTGTGACTCCAAATACTAACTTCTTTGGGTTCAAGGATACCCCATGCTCGCGACACCTCTATAACACTTGTCTCAGGTCCTGCAGGTGATGCTTTCTTCTTTTTGAGAATACTATCAAGTCATCCAGATATACAACAATGACCTTATCCTTTAAGTGGCCAAAGGATAAGTCCATAGTATGCTGAAATGTCGCTCCTGCATTAATCAAGCCCAAAGGCATTCAGTTATAGGAAAATGTACCCCATGGAGTAATAAAGGTAGTTTTATGTTGATCATCATCCTGAACACTAATCTAGTTATAGCCCGAAAATCCATCGAGCATGGACATCATCTCTAATCCTGAAACTGTTTGTAGAATGTGGTCCATGGCTAGTAATGGATAGTTATCTTTTAAGCTGGCCTGATTTAGATTTCTGAAATCTACACAAATCCTTATTTCCTCGTTCTTCTTTCTAACAGGTATGATATTAGCTATCCATGTAGAATGATGGATGGGGTATATAATTCTAGCTTTTAACATCTTATCCACTTCTTGGAATATAGCCTGAGCTACTTTTGGATTGAAGCTTCTAAGCTTTTGTTAGAAAGGGCTTACTCCAGGCTTTAGGGGAATTTGATGCTAGACTTTTCCCCCTCTAAAATTTTTAAGATCGTCATAGCACCAAGTAAAAATGTCCTTGTACTCCACCAGGAGGCTAATGAACCTCTCCATTTTTGTTGGCATACAACACTTTCCCAAATTGATATATTTAGGTTCATTCTCAGTACCAATGTTGACCTTTTCGTAACCTCCAATATCTTGCACCTCTAGGGACCTGTCACCTTTATTGTTCTTGTAGGCATCATGACGGTCAAACAGATGCTCCAAAGAAACCAGGCCTTTAGGGATCTTGTTTCCTTTCAACTGTATGATTCCATCAGGAAACTCCTTGGCTCATTTTGGTGAAAGTTCTTTGCACTCTGCATCTGAACCTTCAAAATACATGGCAGAAAACATGTCTACACTTTGCATAAAATTATTTATTTGTTTATCACTCTCAAATACCTACCAAGAATCAGAGTTGTCTGGGACACTGGGCCGATATATCAACTCTACCCTGTAAATGTCATCAACAAATTTAGGATGTGGGATAAGCAGTGAAGCTGAAACTACTAATGCATCTGCTTTTGAATTTAGTTCCCTGGGTATCGCTTGAATGGAAAATGCATCAAAATCCTTGACTTCGTCCCAAACTCTATTCCGATAGTGTTTCAACCTTTCATTCTTAACACTAAACAACCCTTTGGCCTATTTTACAATTAGTTCACCATCTCCTTTAACCCACAGGAGTTTCACTCCCAATTTCTTAGCTTCAGCTAAACCTAACAACAAAGTCTCATACTTAGCTATATTGTTGGTATTTTGGAATTCTAATTTGAAAGAGAAAGGAATATGATTGCCAAAAGGTGGGATCAACACTACCCTTGCACTAGAACCTGATGCTGCACAACTACCATCAAACTCCATTAGCCACAGGATTTCTTTTCCCTTAGGTTGAACTAAATCTTCTACTACCTCATTGTCAGAAAAAAATCATGTAGTTTCCAAATTGACAATCATGATACATAATTTGGGCTCTAGGGTCATCAGATGGGAAAACAGTGAATTTGGCCTTTGGTTCAGGCTGTAGGATGACTTGTTGTTTTCCAATAGGAATTGTGGCTTGGGACCAATCCATTTTAATTTCACCACCTAAATCCCTACAAAAATTACGACTTAGCAGAATGCCATAACTAGCTGGAATGTCAGCTATAAAAATAGTCAACTTAATTATTTTATCCAGGTGAGAGGCAAGAACTACTTGAGCATCCTTAATTTGGTCTAGCAGAGGAATTTGCTTTGAATCCATAGAATAGCATTTGCCAAAGGTTTACAACAATTACGACTTAGCAGAATGCCATAACTAGCTGGAATGTCAGCTATAAAAATAGTCAACTTAATTATTTTATCCAGGTGAGAGACAAGAACTACTTGAGCATCCTTAATTTGGCCTAGTAGAGGAATTTGCTTTGAATCCATAGAATAGCATTTGCCAAAGGTTTTGGTCAAGGATAGGCCTAATTCTTTGGCTACCGTAGAGGGCACTATATTGTCAGATGCACCTGAATCTATAATACATTTATTCAACTTGTAACCATTTATGAATAATGATATGTAAAAGGGTTCTGGTTTTGACTCAAGGGGAGGTGTAGAATCATCTATTTGAAGAGCATTTATTTCAGGTAGTTTTGCATAAGCCACAGGGTGAACCAATTCATTACTATGTGAGGGCAATATGGCATTTACTGATTGTTGTGTCCCATTGGCCCATTGTACATTATTCCCTTTTACAAACTGCTCAAGCTTGTCTAGTTCTTTAGGATTTAGCTTAAGATACTTAGTAGGTGTGATTTGAATTTGGGAAGATTTACAGAATTCTATAATATCATACAAACTTTCTTTTTCAACAGGGTTTAAAAATGAAGGTTCCTGCAACTTTTGATCATTGTTACAAAAATTTGGGTCAAACCCCTTACCTTTAAAAGCAACAACAGATGATGAAGAAACACCTTGAGGTTTCACATTTTGTTGATTTCTTGTGAGCACAACACATGAAGGATCTTCTAAAGTAACCAAAATGTCACCTCATCTTTCCGAATCTGACTCGTACTCAAGAAAGTGGATCTCAGAGTCGCCAGGTTGTTTTAAAGATTCTTCTTCAGCCCACTCATTTGAGGTATCTTTAGAATTCATCAATTGTGCATAATGCACCATCTCAGGATAGGAACTACCATCATGTTCATCAATGAGATGAAAAACACACATACTCCCTTTAGGTGGAGGTGCTTCAATTAATAATCTTTGCTGAGTAGGGGGTAATTGCAGAGTCTTGTTCCCATAGCCCAAAGACTAGTTTGCATTCCTCCTAGGTACATCTTGATATGGATAAGGGTATGAGGAACTAGCTTTAGGCAATTGTCTTTTAAGGGTAGTTACATCATTTATTAGTCACTGGATTATAGGGTCGGAGGAAGTTGAAGGTTGGGAAATAGGTGTCTATACTTCCCTTTTCCATTTACCTATCATGATTAAATCATCTTCCAACTCAACTGCAAGTGTTTTGGCTGCATTTAAGTCTGCAACTCTTTGCTTGTGAATTAGGAAACCTATTTCTAAAGGCATTGAATTGATAAAGAAACACTTAAGATTGTCATCTGAGGGCTTTTTATTTATTGAGATTTTGTGCACAATCTTATCAAATTTTGCCACAAAGTCCCTCATGGATTCAAGAATTTCCTTCTTCAATTGGGCCAATTGAACCAAAAGAGAATGTTCATCTTTAGCGACTTTGAATCTTGCCTCAAATCTTGTTTTCAAATCTTGCCAAGTTGTTATCACACTATTTGGTAAGTGATAAAACCAATCTACTGCCACTTCGGTTAGTGTCTAGACAAACAACCTCACAACAACATCTTCATGTTGAACCTCTATTATCCCACAAGCCACATTGAATGCATTCAGGTGTTCATCAATGGTGATTTTTCCATCCCCACTAAATTTTAGCAAGTGATCTCTAGCACCTTTGGGTAAGGGGTTGAGATTCAAACCTAAGTTCAATGGACCTACAATAGCTCCCCAAGGATTATTTACTACCACTAGAAGTATGATATTGAGTGGAGTTGGGTTGATTATATTTGGTAAAGCAATACCATGCAAGGTCAGAGCTTGGAAAACTGAGGACATAGAAGGTGATGGTGATGGGGAAGGAGGCCTACTTCTTGCCCTTCTTTGAGGCGAAAAAGTGGGTTGAAAATTTAGGTTCTATAACTCCTGAAAGACAAAATCAAATACCCCTTCCCTACTTTGGGACCTAGTATATCTCCTTGACTCCATTTTTACAACTACATGGACCTATCTTATAATTTGACTCCCCAGTAGAGTCGCCAAAAATCTGTTGGTAAATAGATTTGTCTCTTTCTTGAAACCTTAACAATTATCTTCTTTAAGGAAATTATAACTCTGTTTCACCCTTTTGAAAGGAAACAAACTACCAACAATTGGATGAATTAATAAAAATTCAACCTCTCCATTAGAGGGCAGCTCCTCGAATGATTTGCAATGAACTTATTATAAAAATTGATATGCTAATACTTTTTACGAGAAAGCATTGAAATGCTTTAGCATTCATTCATCAACACAAATAAACACCTTCAAAACTGCAAACATAGGAAATTTTCTGAAAGAATACTCAAAGAGAGTTCACAGACTCTGATTTACAAACATACTTGCTATATAAATTCAAAACAAAATAGAGGCTCAACAAATACTGATGGTTGACCGATACTCTCTCATGCCTCATAGGGACAGGGGGATCAAGCAAATCAATAAAATGCGAGTCATCCAACAACTAATAATAAGCATGAATTGAAGGAAAAATTCAAAGATAACTAATCACAAAATTATATCATGCCCCTAACAACTTTCTCAAGAAATATTATGAATCCCAGAACACACAGATTCAAAGATTTCATAACATGATATTTTATTGATAATCAGTCATTGTATTTTCAAAACAATTCATTTGAGAAATCAAAATATTGTCTACTACTCCTAAAAATTACAAGTTTTGGAACCCCTACAAATATAAGATTTTCAGCTTAAATAGCCCCCAGGCTCATAGGTCTTACATAATCAAATTACATTTACTTTCATCCAAGTGAAAGAAACCGTTTGAAACAACATAAAATAAAACTAAATTAAAAGCCACTAAGAGGCTGGCATTTCATCTTTGGATCGACTAGGCTTCCACCATGGTAGAGGAGGTTACGGATCTGTCCTTCTTTGCCGTAGAACCACACCATTCTAGGTGTACTACCAAGAAGTTGAGGATGACCTGGAAATAAGGTAGACCAATGTACAAGATTCTCTACTTCCACACTTCTTTGTCCATGTTTACCTATACAACTTTCATCTTGTGAACCTCTAAATGGTCTAAATAGACGATGAGCATCAATTCAATCCTTGCCACCTTTGAAAATTCATTCCTGGTCAAGGATTTTGTCATCTAAATGAACTGGATCCTCTCTTGAGAAATCTTGGTCATGTCTACAGCCTCTTCACTTGTCTTGGCACCCTCCTTCATGAGCTGGGTGTTGATACACTTGAGGTCTTTCTGCATTGTATCACTCCATATTTCTTTATCATACAATACATTATCATACATTTTTCTTTAACACATACAATACATTATCATCCAAATTCTCCACCAGTTTTTCAGCCAAGAATCTCATCACTCCATATTTTTGAACATCATTCATCTATGCAAGGAATGCTACCCACTTGGTCCTTTCTTTCTCCCAGTCAATCGTTTCCAGTTCTAGCTCCTTACTCATGGTTTCAGCATCTTTATAAACTTTAACCAGATTAATAATATAATCTGACCCCTATTGTATTATCAGGTCCAACCATTTATTGAACCTCTCTGTCACTACCCTATTCCTTTGAACCTGATCTAGCATTTTCTAGTTGATTGGAGATTTAAGGTTGAATGACACTGGTATCTATGACAAAGGTTGGGGGTTTGGATCATGGATGGCATTGATATACTCAGCCATTAGAGTAACAACATGTTTCAATTCTCTTTTGTCTTTTTCATCCTTCCACATTCTTGAAATTATTCTTTTAATGGATGATTCCAAATTCTTAACATCTACAACCCGTGAGGCAAACCCCAAATCTATCTTTTCCATAGAAAAATCCTCCTCAGTAGCTTTGTCTGCATCCTTTCTTGGGATTGGTTTGGCTACTTTGGTCGTCTAGTGACATGTTGTTTCATCTACATCAGGCATTGCCTATGTTTTGAGCTTCTTTGTCTTTGATGCCTTTCCCAACCATTTGCTAACCATATCATCTATTGGGATTGTAACCTGCACCACACTCCATTTCTTTCCTATTGTAGCTTCTAGCCATCTTGGTGTGCTTGCAGGTCCCTTAGGTGGTGGGGTTGTCTATATGTTTGGTGAAGTGACAATGACCATGGTGTTCATGGGGTCCTATTGGCTTTCTTCTCCTTTGCTTGTGTCCATTTCCTCCATCTCGGGCTCATCTTGATCCTGTGGATTCATTGTTTCCTCAAGCTATTGACTAGGGTCCAAGTCTACAATAACCTATCTCAAATGGGCTCCCTACTCTTCTTTTTGCTTTTGGATTGACTTACTCGAGCAATTGTGAGATCGGAAGATGGTGACCTTTTCGACCTTCTACATTGAATTTTCTCTACAATGGGCTTTGGAACACCTGCAACATCAGCAATCTCGTTAGTGGTAGTAATAGGAGATTGAACCACAATGTGTGAATCAATTCTTGATTCATGTGAGGACATGCGAGGTCCCTCCTTAAACTTTTGGATCCTCAACCATCTCTCTGTTCTCCTCACAACATTGAAGGTTTTGGTTAGGATACTATCATCTTCCTTTTTGTTCCAGTCAATTTCTAGAATCGGTTTTCCTTGGACTTTTGTATCAAACTTAGGGTCTAAAACATCCTCCTCTATATCTTTTGATACTCTGAAGATATTAATTGGAAGCCTCATGGTAGGTATCTGTTGCAGAGTGAATCTAGACCATAGTCTCTTTCTTACTTCATACTCATCACTGCAGTTCTCCCAATAATCCTCTAATTGAGGTTCATGAAAAAATGACTATTTACATTCAAGTTCTCCATTGCATAACCCCTACTGTCAAATTTTTGCCTTGCCACATATGGCTATAGGTTCATCCTTTTGAGCTCTAGTTCCAGGTTAAAGGCATTTGACACAGACTTATAGCTATAGTATCTAAGTTTAACTGGGAATACAACTCCAAACTTGCCCTTCACTCTGAATCTTTTATCAATGTGGGCCAACTACTTGCTCACCTCTATAAGCACATAGCTATCAAAAGCGTACCTAGGCAACTTGAATGGTTGGCCCTCAAAGCTACCTACCCATATGTAAGTAAACCGGGGAAATTGAATAAAGAAACTTCCATATATACTCATAAAATCCATAGCTTTAGTAGATATGCCCTTGTTCACATTCCCCTGAAGCTTAGAAACAAGTCTTCCCTTGAAGACTCCATTCCATCTATCAAACTACTCAATGTGTCTTTGTTGTTGTAATAGAGGATAAAAATTATACACCCTCATACCATCTATCCAAGGCTCATTAGGCAGACTAGGCCAATCCCTTGTACAAGCTAGTATGTAAAAAAGATAAGAAGACATATAAAAACCTGTCATTCCCACAAAATTACTCAACCCTTCATGAAGTCTCTCTGCAATTACCTGAGACCAATCAAGATACCTGTCAGCAAATAACACCACTTGGATGAAAAGTACATCCAATCTTACCAATAGAAATAATGTGAGTTTCCCTTCACCTTGTTCAGAAGTATCAAAATATCTTCCACTTCTATGATGAAGTGGTCTATGGTCAGGGGTTTTGGTAGCCGTGACCCTCCTTTTTTAACTTTTAGGAACCAATTCCTAGCAACCACACTCCTATACTTATTCTGCTTTTTTGAGAAGTAGGCATAAAAGTTCCCAATAGTCATGTCCTTATATTCATCCCTGTGTGGAATTCCCATTGTTGCCATTACTGTTTCTTTGTTGATTTTGACCAGTAACTCACCATTACTAGTTCTAATGCATCTATTATCTATGTCATATCGGTTCATGGAAGCCATCACTAAATTTGAACATGATGCAACAAGTGGGAATGCAACAACTTCCACAAGACCACTCTTAACTATTTTATCCATTAATGAACCAGTCTGAGCATTCTTATTTCTTTCTAGGAAATCCCCTAAATCTACATGAACCAAGGAGGTGTCTTCCAATTCTTGCAAAATAGTCACTAGACTTGAGGGCCGATGAAGCTTTGGCAGTATTGGCCTCATACTACTTATCTACTCCCTTAACCAAGAAATTCTAAAAACAAGATAGTATCCTACCCCAAAAATTTAGAGATTTTCCTTTTCTATACTAATAAAACGTTATATCTCAAAGAAAAACAACTTAGAAGGAATCAACTGAACTTACCCGTTACCACCATGAAAATGGGAAATTCTTTTGGAGAATAGAGCTAGTTTTACCTTCGGTGCCTCCAATTTACTCAAGTATGGTAGCTACGACCTTCTCAAATATGGAAATAAATTCATACACATTTCCTTCAATTAGATGGATAAATATCTATAGAGCCACACACGCTTCATCACAATTTACCCAAGCGTCTGAAGTAATAGTGAAATGACAAAAACTAACACCTTCTTAATTATCCATCACTTCTGCACAAGTAATTTGATATCCTCATGATTACTTTCCACATTTAGAGTTTTAAATTGTCGAATAAGGGAATATCCCTTCTTGTCGTGCCACTTTTATTTTCACCAATGAGCCTTAAAGTATGTTTTGAAATGAACCTATGAACCTTGAACCATTTGAAAAAAGGTTCATTAGTTCAAGTTCACCTAAGAAAGACAACAGTGAGTGGGTGACATTGACAACAACAACGGGAATGAACAACACAAAAAAAGGGACTATTTAACATGAACCTTGAACCTTTTGAACCGCTTGAGATTTGGTTCAAGGTTCAAGACCGCTTACCAGCTTAAAACATAAGGAATCATGCTCGTTATATAATGATACATTGTTGTGACTCACAAAAGGCATTTTGAACCTTGAACCTTTTGAACCAATTGGAATTGGTTCAACGGGTTCAAAACTTCAAAGACCACAAACAAAATCGCACTTGTTCACATGATGACAAAGACCACAAATGACTCTTTTACAAAACACGCTTTGAACCTTGAACCATTTGAACTTTTTAGAAAGAGTTCAACAGTTCAAGTACGAGGGAAAACAAATGACTTGATGGAAGTAAAGGCACAAAAGGTAACCCACGAGTATGAATATTTAAAAGAGAAAAATTGTGGGGGGGGCAAGGGGGGGAAGTCATAGACAGGCAAGTGTTAATTGAAGTTTGCAGGAAACTTTCTCATATAGATAATATATATGGGGAAGAACTCAAAATAGGGGTTTCTTTTCCCATTGAGCTGACACATTACACTTGTAATAGTGTTTCAAATGCTTTAAATTTGGTATTAGAGTTCAAAAGGTTCAACTTTCAGTTATATTTTCCCCACATTGAGTTCGATATTAAAGGATTTGCAATGACACACTTTACATTCAAGGAGAATTTTTGACATGTACCCAATCTACAAGACTTTTGGGCAGATTGTGTGGATGAGTATGAAGTCCAAAGAAGAGCTCACTTAAAACTCACAGTGCAACAAATTAGGGATTATGGTCTGAAGATAAACACTACAAATATTGTTGATGATGAAAATGATTTGCTTGATTCCTAATTTTTTGATGATAGCCAACAAGGATTAATATGAGAGATTGACTGGAAAAAAGATGAGGAAGAACAGATTCAAACTAGGACAATCTTGGTCATTTGAAGAATAGAGAAGTGGCTTAATAACCAAAGACTGAGTAGAAGCTCAAGGAAAGATTCAGCCTCACCCACTGAGGTCCTGGTATCTAATTCTCTTGTCCCATCTTGTGCTGCAGGTTCACAGAAATGAGGAAAAGGAGGACAAAGAGAAAAGATAGTGCAAATCAAAGAGGAGACAACTTCTGTTAGAATCATCTGCTCCATACCAAGGGGAAAAAGACAATACTTTCATGTTAATACTATGGTAGTTGACCTTGAGATGGCTACCACCTCAATTGATCCAAAAAAAGAACAAAAAGGCCTGGTTCATGGGGGTAATAATCAATAGGAGCAGGAAGCCTTAAATGTAGTTACTACAATGGTAGTAAGGGATGGAAAGGAAACTGGAAATGATCCAGATAAGTCTCAAGTTCCTTCAGGACCAGTATGCTTAGAAAACATGTTAAGCAGCAAAAAAGAAACATTCTTCCAACCTCAATTCCAATTGAGGACATGGTGAGTAAATTCTTGGGAAAAACTCTTAAAGCAAAGAAGTCAAAAAATATGTCAAAAATTGATTTTGATGCAAATAGTGGGAACTGGATCACAGAGATAGCACGTCCATTAACAGGTGAAAAGACAAAAAACCCTACAGCTCAGGACTTTATTATTGAAAAGATAAATATTGGAACCGCTTATCAAGATATAGATGTTCTTCATCTTGAGGCAACAAAGAAGATCACAACCAACACTTGGAAAGATGAGAAGGATAAGCATCAGATGAAAGAAACGTTACAAAGGATGGAAGAGTATATTGAGGCAATCAATGATTCAAACCCTCAACCTTTGTCTTATATTCCAATGTCCTTTGATCCTAAGTCCCCTGCAAATCAGAAGACTCTAGAACAAATACAAAACTACAAGTTGATCACATAAACTATGATGGAGTGGTTAGAAAGAAATCTGAAGTCTGGTGCAGAATATTTTGTTAATTTAAGTAGAGTATATGATGGGGCGATACAAGTGATGAATGAATTGGAGGTTGAAATCATCAATTGGAAAAATGAGGAAGCTAAATGGGCATCAAAAGCTGCACAGATGCGAGAAGTACAGAGTTATGGGGTAATGAAGTTTCTTGCTGAAAAACCTATAACAGGCTTGGATGATAGTATTTTGTATGTGTGTCAGAGGAACATTGAATGGAGAAATTCCTTGGTAAAACAGGCTTATGAGGACTTTGCAAAATTGATAAATCAACTTGTAGAATTAGTTACCTCCATGAGAAATGAACTCGAGTACATTGGGATAAAATGTCTGAAAGATGATGGAAAAACCCTTGAGATGATTGAGGTTATAACAGAATCATTTAAGAGAAAAATCAATTATGTGAAAGAATCTAAGGGTTTAGTTTTAGATGACTTAAGCATTATTGCTGAGATTGAATCACTCCTATTTTTATGCATCAGGCATCTAGATAGTCACTCTGAAAAAGTTGCATAGGTTCATAAGGAAAAAAAGGTCTGGAAGCAATGAATGGCACATGTGGGATTACCTCATAACATAGTCATTCAACACTTTTCCACTGCTCATGTGGATTGGAAGAAAGAAGCAGTTACCAGAACTACATAGTAATATTTTTCGTAGATGATAGGTCATGTTCACTTGTTAGTTGCAAAACAATTTTATTTTTGTTTTAATATTGGTTTCACTGACTTTGTAGGGTGGAAATTGTTGGCTTTCCATGTTTCCTATTATAATCATTGGTCAGGTTGTGGCTATATAACTATGTTTTTGAGACTCTAGAAAGGTCTGAAAAACTGTGATTTTTCGAGCAAAAAAAATAATATTTGTTTATATGGAATGACTGATTTATTAATTAAAATGATTATGGTGTGCAGTCTTTGAATCTATGCATTTAAAGATTGGTGATGTTTCTTAGGAAATCTTCTATGTGCATGATGCCATTATTATTATCAGTTAATTCTATGTTTTCTAGAATTCATTGTTATTATTACTTGTTATCATATTCATTGTGGATTGAGTTGTGTTGATCCCCCTTGTCCTGTCAGGCATGAGAGAGTATCGATCAGAATCAATACTACTTTGTATTTGCTTTTCTCTAAATTTATGGAATGAACTTGTGTGAGAAACAAAGTCTGTGAGCTCTTATTTAATCTTCATAATATTCTCTTTGTTTTATGTTAATGGCATTCCTTTGTGTTGATAGATGAATGCTAAAGCCTTTCCATGCTTTCTGGTTAAAAGTGTCTTCATTTCAAATATTTTTTGTGTAGAATTCATTGCAAATAATATGAGGAGCTGCACTCTAATGCAGAGGATGGATTCTGACTAGTTCATCCAACTGTTGGTTCATTTGTGTCCTTTCATTAAGGGGTGTACAAAAGTCATATTACTATTTAGAGAAAACAAATATTATAATTTTAAGAAAGGGACAAATCTGTTAACAAATGGTATATTATATTGGATCAATAATGTTAGTTTTGGGTGTGTTGGTGCTTTACTTCTCAATATTCATTATGTTGGTGCCACACAACCTATATGGTCCAAGTTGTGTTTACTAATTCAGTGGATTGATTCTTCTGCACCAACATTTGATGATTGGTTACTTTCTAGGAGATGTTTGTTGAAAGGTTTCTTATGGTCTACATACCCTTCATGATGGTCTGCATAATGCTTTTTAGTTTCTCTTGGATGATGTGAAGCCAAACAATTTCTTAATTTTGAGAGTGGTGTTGATATTTGAGTTGACAAGTTATGTTCCATCAATTTCAGTTGATTTTGGGCTATTTTATTGGTTTTGAAGATTTTTTTATGACATGGTTAGAGTTTAGTTAAGTATTGGGTTGATCCACAACATATTTTTGCTAATGGTGAATGTGTTTGAGGCTAACCTATGTTGGGTCACACATTTCATTTGTCAAGTCCTATTGAGCTAACCTAATTGATGTTTCTGGGTGTTGCAAAGGATGCTAAATCATTTGTGAAGAAGTAATATTTTTGTATGAATTGTTTTAATTGAGAACTAGTTCAATGATATATCAAATGATTATGAAGTGAGTGAAATCTGTGTGACAGAGCAACTGGGCTACAAAGAGGAGTACATTATTGAAGGTTAGGGGGAGGGGATTTTTTACCTCTAAGATGACAAATCTTACAGAACAAATCTATCCACTACTACTTCACTTATACTAGCGCTAAGGGTGATCCATAGGATAACAACAAGATAAAACTACACTAATAAAGGGATAATTGAATGATTAAAGCACAAAAAGGATGAAATATGCAAATCTAAGGTAATAACATGGTACAAAATTAAAAGAATATTATATTAGAAGACTAGACAAGACTCAAATTTTGGACACTAGCACGATGCATTGACATGTGTGTGATGCATTACCATCTATATAACTAGAGTGTACAAAATTCCACAAAAAGCCAATAGTAACACTCCTTGACTGCACAAAACTTGTCCATCACTTGCACACATGAATATGGGGGAAAATATTGGGGCTATATAGGGGTTTTCCTTAGTTAGATCCACATTTTGGTTTTTCCACCTCTATGGACAACCAGATAGATAGATCGAATAAAAGAAAAAAAAAATACAAATAGAAACTATACTCTTCTTAATGGAAGCCAACCCTTATTGAAAATAAATGAAAATGATATATTGATAAGCTAAATGCTCCTAGATGATAGATACACTTAGAGATATGATAGATAAATTGCATGCAATGATAAAAGATAGAGATAAATCATAAAGAGAAGACAAGGCATGTAGTCAAACCCCCCTTTTTGAGATACGAGTGTGATGAAGGTCAAGATATGTTCTTGATGTTGCAAGATGATTGCAAGAGTGTTATGGATAGAGATATCTTGAGAGTGCTTGTAGAGTATTCAAGAGAGAACAAAGAGAGATAAGAAAGAGCTAATAAGTCACCAAGAGTAGAACCCTTTCAAATGAGAAAAGAAGAGCTTTTAAGGCTCGAAGAGGTGTGAAGAGCCATTACAACTAAAAGCAAGCCAAGGGACATGCGTCGAAAGGCGATTGACTATTTGTCGGATATGGGATTTCACAGATCTATCAGAATGTTAGCATTGCATGTGGACACTTGCATGATATGCTTCCATCCTTCCAAAGATAGGCCCAAATGGGGTTTCATGGAAAACATGGGTATTTTGTCTTTGAGGCCCATGATGTCGAAATGATGGGATTTTGATCATGAGTTTGTCATTATTGCTAGGAGTGCCATGCATAAGAGTCATAAATTCATTAGGCACAATTTAGGATGCTACATTTTGCCCCCACTTTAGTGGACTTATTGACTCAAGGGATCAGACACACTAAATTAGTTTCATAAAAAAAAATCGTTAAGCCCATGTAGTGCAATGAATGCAATAAATGCAATAGATACTTAGCCCAAAAAGGACACTATAGAGGCTACAAAGGTCGAGTTGATAATCATGGATGATGCTTCCAAGTCTCCACAAGAAACCACAGTATTCAGTGTGATGAGTTCCATAATACAAAATTCAAAAAATTGTCAGCATGAAAAATGCTTAAGAAGTGTTAGTATGGATAGAAAGAGAAAAATATGATAAAGGTGAGTACATGCTCCCTGTTACAAGTGCGGTTTCCATTGCACCAAAAGATCAACCTTTTAATGCTCAATACAACCACTAGACTTATAGAATCCATAGGAGGTGGTTAAGCCATGTCACATACCTGAGCACTGTGTTGCACACCACAAGGAGACCAAAGGCGCACACCTTGCAACAATCTTCCACCCAATGCAAGAGAGGGGTTTGAACCTATTACCAATCTTTGATACCACTTGTTACAAGTCTGGTTGTTGTTGCACCAAAAGATCAACCTATTAATGCTTGATACAACCACTAGACTTATACAATCCATAGGAGGTGGTTAAGCCATGTCACAAACCCAAGCATTGCATTGCATAGTACAAGAAGACCAATGACACACACCTTGCAAAACCCCCTCATTTTTTTCCCCTAGTAGGGTGGGGAAAACAAGAAGGAAAATGAGCCAAGATTGTCCCAAAATGGTTGAGAAAAATTTTGGGCAAAAATTAGGCTATATACTCAAGAGTGGGCCCCTACAAGAGTCCTTTTTACTATTCACTATCAGAATTATCATTGAGATTTGTATAGAGTCTGAGAAAAAATACCACATAGATGGGAGCATAGGGCAAGCTGGATTGAGGAACTTCGAACTGCAGTGGAGCAAGGTGATGAGCACGAGTAGGTATGCTTCAAATCACACATTTATGCTTCATTTTATGCATTTTTTTTAGCATTTTCATTTCTGAGGCTACGTAGGCATCCAGGGGACATGTCTAGGTCTTGGCACTGCACATCTATCTAGGGTGCACATTGACATTTGAGGACTGCACTTTAGTCCTGCCTAGATGCTAGCATCCATAAGATGCATTGGCATCTTAAGGACGTGCTAGCATCTAGATCATATTATTGATGTAGGCTAGGAGGAAATTTGTATTTTAGTACAAACTTTTCTTGAGATGCGGGAGTATACTTCAAGGCATCTATTGTAGACACTACGAGACTGAGTAGAGTAGCTATCAATTGCATATAGACAGCTACTCAAGAGAGTGGGACTATGGTGGACCTTTCATCTACCAGAGTTGAAGTTTGACCCATTGATGTTGCCAGCCCTGATGGAGAGATGGGATCCAAACATCATGTCCTTCCATCTTCCCATAGGGTAGATGACCATGACCTTGATTGATGTGTACCATATCCTCTGCTCATTGATCTAGGGGAAGAAAGTATCCCCTACCATCTTAGTAGGAGTAGAGTTAGGTAGACAACAGGAGTGGGCCTTCGGTTAGATAGTTGACATGATCGAGCACATCTACCTATGAGAATTGGGCCAGGGCAGAGTTTATATTCCCTTAGTTTGGTGCATCATGATAGTGACTATGATGCACTGGGTGCTAACTGATGGTTGTAGTTTGGAGGTAACAGTCGGATTTGTACAACTAATTCAGGAGATGGAGCGTGGTAAAGTATACATGTGGGGGTAGAGCATGCTCACATACCTTTTCTATGATCTCTCTTGCTACGTGCACTACGAGTACCAAATCTTGATGGCGTGCACCTTGCTGCAAGTCTGGATTTTTGAGCATATTATATGTACATGACCAGTTGAGTTTCTTATTCTAATGTCCCTAGACATGCCAAGGGCACATGAGTATCCATTAATTATGGTGCGGCGAGTGGTAGAGTGGGAGCCTCACATATTAGAGGATCACCATTGACCATCTCGGGATCAATGACATTGTAAGGCAGCCATTCCACAACATGGGAGTATGGACCACAAACTACATCCAACTCCTCTGGATGTAGTGCAATCAATTCCTGTTTGGTCACCAGGTTCACATCATCATGCCCTACTACTAGTGATAATGTATGTGGTAGTTTGGGAACGTACAAACCATCTCACTCATCACCCCCACATATGTTCATTCTGCCAGGAGCACAGTGCGACCAAAAGACTTTCTATAGATGTACTAAATTAATTAAATTAAATATTAAATTGATTTATCCTTACTACATAATTTATTAATTTAATTATGCTATCCTTATTCTTCTTAGTATTAATTAAATTAAATTTAATTGATTTAATCACTATATTTCGAATAATTAATTTATTAAATAAATTAATTATTCTCTTTCTTCTAAAGTTAGTCAATCAATTAATTCCTCTAAGTCCCCTTTAGATAATTAATTTTAATTAATTAAGTAAATTATATGATTCCTACAAATTAGTTTCCTGTAATCACCACTTAAGCTAATTAATTCTTCCAAAAGCCCTATTAACATTATTCTCTAATTTTTATTCCTCCACTCATTCTCTCTCCTCTTGTCAAATCCTCCTATCCTATCGACTTGGCTTCTAATATCTCATTATCCCATTTAATCTCTCTTGTTAATCATTTGTTCATGCCTAATCCTTGTGATTAGTCACAAGTCAACTAATTCCAATAAATGGCTTGTTCCCCTCTCAACCCCCAACTTTAAATGCACCAATTTTGGCCATTTCAAGGATTTCAAGTTTCCTCTCTTCCCCATGCACTCTCATCTTCCCAAGGAATTTTTAATTCCTTTTGCCTTTGAATTTTCCCATGCACCTTATCATTTGGGAATTTTTAATTCCCTTGTCCTCCCTTAAGGAATTTTTAATTCCTTTTTGTCATCCCAATATACTTGAGGGTATCTTCCACATGCACATTGTGGAGTGTGGAGATAAGAAATGCCTTTATGGAAAATCTCTTGGTCTCCACACCATGTCCTCTCAATATACTTAATCTATTTCCTTCAATCTTGTCCTTCCATTTCAAATCAATCCTGACCATCCATTTCCCCCTTTTCAAATCTATAAATTTGGGTCTCCTCCCCTTCATTCCATATCTAATTTCCATCCAATCTTATGCTGCTAGTATAGTTTTGGAAATCATCCTTTGTGCATCCACTATAGGCAATCTTAGGCATCCATATCCTCCATTCCTTTGCAATCATCTATCATCCCTTTATCCACTTGATCATTGTTGTTGTGTGTGGAGAGAAATCCACAATCATAAAGGGAGCTTGTTGGATATTAGAGTTGTTGGGATATGTTGTTGTCATTGATGTCAACATATTTGTATGCTTAAGAGAATTGGTGTATCAACATAGAGTCAGTGTTGGGTGATCTATTGCATATATGTTGATGCAGTCTATTGGGTTTTGAGATGATTGTCTCTAGTTGATTCAGTATGATTCTTGTGATGCTATGAGGTGATTTGGTTGAGCTATGTGATCTGGTATGGTGACTAGTTTTTTAGTTTCTATATTGAAGAGTTGTGGTATTTGATCCATACTACTCTGGAATGATTATATCTTGAGTTGCAGATTTTGGAGAGTATTTGGGATGTCCATGTGTGTTCTCAGATCAGATAGTTCATGATTTGGAACTTCCCAGCATATCTTTTAGTTTGTTTGTTGGTGTTCTTGAGCTCTCCTGATGGTGTTAATATTGATTCTTATTATTTGAGTTGTTGTGGTGATTGTAGTGGAATTCACATTGCTTGTTGATGCTCTCTGATCATGTCCTATGCATTTTGGTGGTCCTCGTTGATCATGGTGAGCGTTAATGAAGATTTTATTGGTCTAATATTATTCTTTATGTTATGTAACATATTCGGTGGTGTAGCATATTGCGGATGATCTTGGTGAATTATTTGGTGGTGTTGTGTGTTTGAGGATTTGATTTGGGCCCATGCTATATCTTTGCTGACATTGTATTGGTCTGGTTATGGATTTATGTATCATGTGATGTAATTTTGTAATTAGGTCTTATGTGTTAAGATGACCTTATGGTTAAGGTTGATGAATTGTATAAATAGGTGATGTAATCATGTTAGTTGTGTGTATGTGGTTGTGTTTATGATATGATAGTATATTGCATGTGCGAATAAGAAAATCTATCATTTGGAAGTGTGGAAGAGTAGAGAAGAGTTGTTGTGTAGATAGTGTGCTTAGCCAAATATGTAATCAGGCATTTGGAGATGCTATTCTTTCAATTCATGCAGTCCAAATTGTTGTTTGATCATTGTAAGGTAGTGAACCTTCCCAGGGTTGTAGCCCTTTGTTGTTTTGAGCACTGAGCTCTAGGCAGTGTGCCTAAATGCACATGCATTCCCGATTGTAACATTTTCACATAATACTGCAGAGTATCATCTTATTGTGGGTAGGTTCCCACTGTGGTTTTTCCCTTAATTGGGTTTTCCACATCAAAAATATGTGTTATGTGTGTTGTTGATGTGGTGATTATATCTGTTATTACTATTCATGATCAAATATAAAGTTGTGATTGATGTGTTTGAGTTTAGTGAAAATTGATTCACGCCCCTCTCAGTTTTCCTGTTGCTTTGCTACCAATAATTGGTATTCATACTAGATCCTCTAGAAGGATGTTGGCCACTTGAGGAGATCTAAGATAGAAGTCATTGTTTTCAAGAAGGATATTTTGAGTTTTGATGGAGCTAAATACTCTATATGGAACACCAGATGGAAGTTCACTTGAATTGTCTTGGAGAAGATTATTGGAAGATCACAAAGAATGAATACATTGTTCCTCCGAATGGTCCTATTACTGCAGCTGAGATAAAGGATGTTGAAAGTAATATTAAAGCTAAGGAAGTGTGACTCAGTGCCCTGACTGATGTAGAGATGAATAATATGATGGGATTGCAGACTGCACATGAGATTTGGGTGAAGCTTGAAACCATCTATGGAGGAGATAAACATGTGAAAGTTGTTAGATTGCAAAGATTGAAAGGAAAGTATGAGTTGTTGAGAATGGGAGAAGATGAGATTATTACATCCTTTATGGCTAAAGTAAATGATCTTGTGATGAACATCAAATATGCCAGTGGAATTCTTGAGGAAGATGAGATTGTGGCTAAAGTATTGAGATCTTTGCCTCCTGTATATAAACATAAAATTGTTGTTATTGATGAGATCTGGATTGTGACAACTATGACAAGAGATATGTTGGTTGGTAAACATTTTTCTTTTGAATTGAGAAAACTTGGTGAATCACATGGAAATAATGAGAGTATATTTAAAGCTACTGTATCCGGTAAGAAGAATTATGATCCGGGAGAAAGTTCAACTAGGGTGTCCATATATGAAAGAGAAATGAGAGAGATGGAAGAATGAGAAAGAGAGCTAGAAGAGCTTGAAGAACTTATTGCTAGAATATTACCTAAGGGAGCTAGTAAGTATGAAGGGAAGTTACCTTTGAAATGTTTTTCTTGCAATAAGATTGGTCATTTTGCTTCTAGGTATCCTGAAAGAGTAGAGAAAGTGCTAAAATAAAATAAGCCTAACTAGACATATAGATATTAGAATAAATGTTATTATGATGTTGATGAAGGTGTAATTGATGAGGAGTCTAAGAAAGGGAATTCTAAAGATGAATTTATGTTAATTTCTATCAAGGAAGATTATTTGGTACCTGTTGATTCTACAAGCTATACTATTAAAGAGAAATCTTTGGGTGCTAATATTGATGAGAAAGATGAATGGGTGATTGACAGTGGTTGTTCACATCATATGACAAAAGATAAACGTAAATTTGTGAATATGGAGAAGTATGATAGTGGTTTGGTGAGATTTGGAGACAATAAAATTTGTGTAATCCATAGTAGAGGTTATATTTCTCTTGATGGTAAGCATAATACTAATGATGTTTTATATGTTGAAGGTTTGAAGCATAATCTTTTGAGTGTTGGAGAGATGTTTGATAAGGGATATGATTTGCAATTTAAGAGTGGGAAATATAAGATCTTGAATAGCTTTTATATAGAGATTGCATTAGGTAATATGATGAAAGGTAATATCTTTCATCTAAATGCTAGTGAGAAATGTTGTTTGACTTCTTAGAGTGATGAGAGTTGGTTGTGGCATAGGAGAATGTGTCATGTTAACTTTGACTACATGATTAAGATTAGTTCTACTTAATCTATTAGAGATCTACCTAATATTGTGATGCCTACTAATCTTGTATGTAAAGAATGTCAATTGGGAAACCAAACAATAATTTCATTCAAGAGAAAACTATATACATCTGTAGCATCATAAAATTGTGATCTTGCAATTTTCAACCACCTTTGGGTTTTCACATTAGCAAATTGAATCCGTAATCTTGATTGGAGATCCGAGACATGCTTACACTTCCCAAAAAACTACATTCCCTCGCACCCCAAACTCTCCTTTGTTTCTTTTTGTCCTAGATAAGGGCAAGACAGGGTTGTGGTACCCTTGTCCTTGCCCTATTCTAGGCCCCCTCTACATTTATCTTGAATTGAGTTTTGCAATTTTGAAGCGGGAAAAGTTTTCCTATGTTGGCCTATGACAAAAAATTAGTCAATTAACCCTAATTGATGGGTATATCAGATGAATTCTTTTCTCCTATTTGTATAAGTGAATAAGTGATAATGAGATAAGTTCAATAAGAATACATGACATGGAAATTATGATCCTAAGAGAAATCCAACATTCCAGCATTGAGCATTCTCAAGTCTCCTTTCAAGGAAAGGTGTTGCATTCAATTCAAGGAGTCGACCATTTAAGAGGAGATTTATTTCATCATTAAATTCCACGCAAGAAACTCTATCTACATTTCAATTGCATCCTCCCTTGAGGTGAGTTCTATTTCAGTCTTTCATTTATATTTACTTGCAAGTAATACTTTAGATAATTTTTTTAATTCCAAAACTGGGGTTTGACCTGAAGGAAAACCCCCAATCCCAACCTCTTTTCATCTCTTTTCTATGTGTAGGTTGTAGGTGTGTAGCTATATTTGAAGATTTGGACTTCATTCTCAAAGGCAAAAAAACCCTTTTCAACACACAAATTTTTTGGAGGACCATGTGCACTTTCAACATGGTCCCAACAACTTTTGCTCAAATTTGCAGAGGAGCTTCATCTCAACATTTTACTGTTGATTCCAGGTCCATAGTTTCATCCCACATTCCTATCTCAAGTTATAGTCATTTCTTTGTCTCTTTTACACTTAGTCTTAAATCACATAATTCAACCTTTTACATTCTAAAAGAGGGATTACTTATGCTTTCCAAATCCATTGTCATTTCACTTAGCATTCAATCTCTTCCTATTGAGATTGGATCTAGTGAATTCTCCCCCCTCTTTTAATGTAATGTGCGTGAAAAGGTTAAGAAGAAGCTTTTGTGAAACTTTGACTCCTCCTCTTGAGGAGAGAAAACTTTTCCTCTTGATTTCTTCATCAACCTCTTTCACCACCATTACATTTTGGTGAACCCAATGCTTTACATGCTTGATATTTCAAATCATTACATATTTTTCATTTACAACTTTAATTTTAGTACAAATTTACAAAACTTAGTGGTTAATTCAATCAAAGCCCTAGTTTTCAAAAAATTGGTATTGAACTTGTGTCTTGTCAAAAATTGCTATCTATTGTTTTAGATTTGAAAATTTCTTTTCTTGAAAAATTCAATTTCATCATTGTCTTGTTCAATTTGCAAATTCAAATTTACAAAATTAAGTGGTTAGTTGTCAAAACCCTAATTTTCAAAAATCAACTTGAACTTGTGCAAAAATTGAATTCACATTTAATTTTCAGATTTAGGACTATTTTCATAAATTTGTCTTCTTGTTTAAAATTCAAAATTTCAATTTCCCTCCCTTTTCCAAAATTAAAATTTTTAAAATTAAGTGGTTAGGTCCTAAAACCCTAATTTTCAAAATTAATTGGATTTTGCGCAAATTTCAATCAATTTCAATTTTCTAAATATTATTTAAGGTGGGCTTATCCATTAGGTTTGACCTTTTTCAAATTTGCAATTCAATTTCTTATCTTTTTCAAAACCCTAATAGGGTCCTATTTTTGCATTCAAACCTTAATTTCTCCTATTTAAACTTCATAGAATCAACCAATTTTTTGGGGTCAGCTTTAAAATCATCGTAAATTTCATCCCTAAAAAATTTCTGAAAAAGTTGGGAGGACCCTGTGCACTTTCAACACGATCCTTGGCTTTTTTCCTGAAAATTCGGGAGATTGTTATGACTGTATTGAATTTCTTAAATCCATAAAATTGTCTAATTTTCCCGAATATTTCTCTCTCTAAAATAAAAAATATTTCCCAATTTCAATATCACAACTTTCAAGAAAAACATTGAAATTAAGTGGTTAATTATAATCTGCCCTGATTTTAAAAATTCAATTTTTTGTAAATTTAATTTTGAAATTTAGTGGTATTCCATTGGCGCTAATTTTAAATCTCAATTTCTTAATTTATTTTGGAAATTGTGTCAAAGATCCTTTCAACAAAGTTCAAATTGTGTAATCATAGATTCCTTGAATTTTGTATTATTCAATTTTGAAAATTATATTCAAATTAAAAATTAAAAATTAAAATTTTCCCTCTAGTGCATGAGTTTTACCACTATTAGTCCTACCTACACTATCCCCATTAGACAAAGCATTATAATTAAGGCTTCCCAAGGTTTAATTACCAAGAAGATGGAGCCCAATTTGGGTGACTTCTTCAATGAGGATAATGCTAATTCTTCCCATCCTAGTAACATCCATATCTACCCGATTGATGATTCCAATGATGAAGAAGAAGCTTTGATTAGAGTATCTATTTATCAACTTTCAAAATTGGATAATCAATTTGAAAACTTTCAACAATGGATGTCTCAAGAATACCCTAATAGTGAAGCTCTTCCATTAATTGAAGGACTAAAGTGCATGCTTCAAAGTGATAAGAATGGAATTGATATATTGCATGACATTTCTCATATTGTTGATTCAAATTTCATGCCTATAACGAGTTGTGCTGAGAAATTAGGTTATTCACAACCTTCTACACAAATCAATCATTCTATTCCTTTGAGCACTCTGATGGCTAGTATTCCTACCTTCACTTCAAATATCATGCCTACATCAACTCAACATGTCATACCTACAACCATTAGTCATGGGGGAAATCCCTCTTCTTCAATAAGCCCTTCATCCTTACCCATGCCTTCAATAAGTATTCCTCTTGTCTCTCACCCAATCAAAGTGATGCAAGGGGGAAAATCATCCAATCATTCTATTCCTCCTTTTAGTGTCCCATTTTCTACTCAATCATCACCTATGCCTACTTACCATAGTTTACCTCGACTTTATTCTCAATCAATTCCATCTTTCAACAACATCACACCACCTTCTCAATCAAACATGTCTAACATGAATTCTTCAACCGAAACAACCATTAATAATCTTTCTCAAACTGTGTCATCATTGCAGCAACAAATCACTTCTATGAGTCAATCCAAGTTTAGTGTGCCCACATTCGATGTTGTGAGCCCACTTTCTCTTGATATTATTAGAGTCATCCTTCCTAAACATGTTCAAGTCCCTGAATTGGAACTCTATAATCGAAAAGGTGATTCTTTAACACATGTCAAGACATTCAAAACTTTGTGTACTGACTTTTCTTATGATCGAAGATTGCTTGCAAAATTGTTTACTAGAACATTAACAAATAAGGCTTTACAATGGTATTTCTCTTTGCCTTCCTATTCTATTACTTCTTTTTCAACAATTAGAAAATTCTTTTATTCAACAATTTCAAAACAATACAGGTCCTAAAATCACTTTGACTGATTTAATGCATTATAAACAAGGTGTTAAATAAAAAGTGACTAATTTCATTGGTAGATATAAGCATTTATGTTCTCAAATTTCTTTTCAAGTGCCTGATAATGTTATTCAAAGAATTTTCATTTCTAATTTGCAAATATATATTAGAGAAAAACTTCTCGTTTCTGAGTTTAATTCCTTTCCACAGTTGTGCACAACACTTCACAATTATCAACTGACTGCAAGTCAAATAGAGAAATCCACCTATGGCTCTGAGTGATAAGGGTGATAGTGCTCAATAACCATTTGCACAGTTCAAACCAAGAAAAGGATTCATCAAATTCAATGACAACATTAACAACAACAATGCAAATACTACAACAAGTGTGCCTCCTATTTCTAAAATTTTTAAAAGAGAAAGACAATTTAATCCTTTGAATGAATATTTACATAGCATTATGTCTCAATTGTTATGAAGAAATGTTATTAAAATTCCTCCCATAAAACCAGTAGACCCTTTTAAGGAAGCCTCACCCTACTTTGACAATAATTTTTTTTGTCAATTTCATCGTCAACCATGTCATGACACTGAGAAATGTTTTGCATTGAAAAATAAGATTCAAGATTTGATTGATAGAAATACTATATCTATGGTAGGTGTGAATGATAAGGGAAACAAATCAGTAGCCCCTCCTAATTAAAATCTTAAGATTTTTACAGATCCTTTACCTTCTCATACCTCTAACGTGATTGAGACCGAACATAAATCTTTCTCTCCATCTCATGTGACTACTATATTTCACAATTTGGTGAATATGGTAGAGAAATGAAGGAAACCTAAGGACTTATGTATCACATTTAAACCTAGTGATACCATTAGAGCACCTCATGGGCCTTTATACATAGTTGAAAAAATTCAAGAAATGCCTTGTCATCGTGTGCTTATCAATCCCTCTTGCATGGTTAATGTCATCACTGAGAAGTATCTTTTCATTTTACATTTGCATAAATGAATCTATGATGATACAAATGTGGTTGTTAGGTTATTTGATGGATTACCTTGTCCTACCATTGGTTCTATTACACTTCCTATTGAGGTTCAGACTAAAACTATGGATGTCAACTTTGTTATCATTCCTTCTTTTGAGAAATTCCATGTGAAGTTGGGTTATCCTTGGCTATATTCCATGAAGGCTATTGCTTCCATAGTCCATAAGTGTTTGAAATTTCCCCACAATGGAGAAATCATAACTATTAACCATAGATTATTTCAACCAGTCGAGAGAATCCCAAGTGTTCCTATTGATTTCTTTTGGCCTAAACAATTCCAATCTCTTCCATCGAGAAGAAATGCTCTCTTTCAATCTTATCAAAATTGAAAGAAAGATATGATCCTATCCTTGAGCCAACCTAGAACTCAAACAATTGGCATTCCCATCCTTCTTGAAGATGATGTTCTTCCCTTGATGGATAGACCTAATCTTCCACCTAAGGAAGATTACAAACCTATTCCTATGGATGAGACTATGCCTTCTCCTAATAAAAACAACAACATTCCTCCTAAGGTTAGACCTATACCTAACATTCCTCCTTTATATGGTGCAGTTCCACCTCCTTGCTTTTATAGAGAGAAGAGGCCTACCTATCCTCTTGTCCAAACTAAAATACCTCCAACTACCAATGATGAGAATATTTGTCATTCAACAAATATTCCCCCTTTCATAAATATTCCTCCTCCTTCTTAGTCTTCCGCTAAGACTCGACAAAATCATTGTGTGAGAGAATTCTGACACAAGCATCGTGCTCGAGCTCATGAAGTTGTTCCTCACAAAAATCCAATCTTTGAAAACACAAATAGTTGACATGATTCCCTTTTCTCCTAAGCAAGATGTTGAACCTACATCTCCAAATCATAAGTTTCAAAAAACATATGAGGGTTTTACTCCTATTCATGTTTGTGCTCCTCTTTCTATAAATCTTGATGAAGAAATAGGTGAAAATGTTATTCATGATGACAATACAACTCCCAATGCTTCTAATAGTGACTATGAATATGTTGATGTGGACAAACATTTATCTGCAATGTTTTCAAAAGCCTTAATCCTAGCTCCTAGAAATTAACAAAGTGACTTAGCACATGAGCATAGTCCTTGTATGGATCTTATGATAGCTCCATCTATTGTGCTCAATGTCGCTCCTTTGGTATATTTCCCACCTTCTTGAAATAGTGATCAACAAGATCAGGAGGTGGATGGCGTGGTAGACTAGCTACATTAGCATTGTAGATCCTCTACCTCTCTCTTTTCTTGCTCTTTTATGATTATTCTTCTATGTGTATCCCTGTTCTTCTATGTTCTATAGTAATGTCTACTTGAGGATGATGCAAAGCATTGCGATCTCTTTTGGTCTCTTTAATGTTGAGTCAAAAGACATCTTCTATTCCCTTTCTTCCAAGGTAGTTTCCTTCCTTTGGGGAATGATGATTATTCTATGCACATATATACATGTGCTATACATTTGTTATCATAAAGCATACTGACCCCAAGGAAAGTGAAACTACCTCATCTTTTGTGTTTTGTGTTCATTATCCTTGGATTTATTCCTTGATTTGGGGCCTAAATCCTTGCTATAACATGCTCTCTCTCTCTTGGGTGTATCCTATCTTAAATAAATCACTCCCGATAAGGAGTGTGTGATTGCTTTAATGTGGGGGCATACACTCCACTCATATTTTCCTCCTTGATACTCAAATTTACTTAGTGAACTTAGCTTTTCTTTGTAATTTTTGGTATCCCTACCTTTCATGACTCATGGTGAGGGGAACCTTGCTACTTGCAGTCATGGTTCTCTCTCTCTTGATCTTCCCTTTTACTTTGTCAATCATTGTTGTCAGATCCTTAGTCTATTGCGGGCTTGGTGTATCTTGTCTCCCTGACATGGTGAAAGTCTTTCAATCTTGTTTCCTTGTACTTTACTAGAAGTATTGGCATATGCTTATACTCTCACTAAAGTGGGGGATAAATGTAGCGTCATAAAATTATGACCTTGCAATTTTCAACCACATTTGGGTCTTCACAATAGTCAATCAAATCCCTAAGCCTGATTGGAGACCCGAGACATGCTTACACTACCCGAAAACTACATTTCCTTGCACCCCATACTCTCTTTTACTAATTTATGTCCTGGATAAGGGCAGGAAAGGGGCGTGGCGCCCTTGTCCTTGCCCTATTTTAAGACCCCTATGCATTTATATTGCATTGAGCTTTACAATTTTTAAGTGGGAAAAGTTTTCCTATGCTGGCCTTGTTAGGTCCCAGAGACAACTGAGAGGGGGGGGTGAATCAATTGTCCAATAAATTCAACCAAAATTAACTTAACTAAAACTTAATACTTAATACTGGTAAACCAAAATTTATGCCAGTAGACAATTTTATCAGTTAATTGCAGTACCAATAAAGATTAATGCATGAAACAGAAAGACAACAACATCCACAACACATAACACAAATATTTGTACGTGGAAACCCTATAAGGGGAAAAACCATGGTGGGAAGCCTTACCCACAATCAAATAATACTACTATAGATAGTATGTGTGTACAATATGGATTCTGCACATGCAGAAAGGCTAGCTGCCTAGAGCTCACTACTCAATCACAAAATGAGAGTCACACTAACTACAATTGGATGGTTAAATCCAATGATAATGTACTGTATAAAATAGCATCTTCATATGCTGGATTCAATACCAGTTTAGTTCTGATTGCCTTCACAAAAACCTTCCTTCAACCTTCAAATGATGTTTGCATGTATAGCTCTGCTTATTTTTGCATATACCTTATTACAATTCCTTTTCCTAATCGCATATCAATCTCACAAATGAGATCTTACATTTATACCATAACCTAAGACCAATTGAATAGGTCATCTCACTAAATTACAATAAAATCAATTACAAATAAATCAATATCTAATGCATGATGTCAGCTCAAATGCATTTACAATAATAATAAATCATCTCCATAATGTGTCATGCTGATCTGTAATAGGTATGCCTGTCGTGCATATCCTGAACCTATTTGCCGGTAATAGCAAATATGCAAACCCAAATAAACAAATAACCAAATAGCCAAAACCAAGTGTTCGAATAATGTCTTCTCCATAACCAAGTAGTCTCCAAGTCATTCCAAGTGTTGGTGAACAATATAATCTGCCGGTAAACCAAATACCAGTGATTGTGCATAAGTCTCTGACTTGCCGGTGAACATAACCAAAGATCTCCAAGTGCTGATAAGTGTTGACAAGTGATGATAGGTGTTGACATCAATGACAAAACCATATCAACATATCCAAAATACCAACAATCTCCCCCTTTGGCATTGATGGCAACACAAGATAGAAAAACCATCAAAGTGCCAAAACAGAAATGCCAAAAACCAAAAACCAACAATCTCCCAAAGAGACCGTTAACTCTCTCCAACAATCTCTCCCCAAAGTAACAATCTCTCCCCCAAGGGATAATGTGTTTTTCCATATCAATCTCTCTCCCTTTGACATCAAATGCCAAAGCATTACAAAAACTAGATTAAATTCAAAATACCAACTCATTCAATATACCAACTACTCCCCCTGAGAAGTAGCTCTCCTCATCAAAGCCAGAATAAAATATTTCTCTGTTAATTCTGTCAGTTGATGACAAACATCAACTTCCTAAGTCTCTACTAGTGGGGGTAGGACTCCAAGTTTCTCTCTGAGATATTCAAAAATTTCCTTAGGCAAAGGCTTTGTAAAAATATCTACAATCTGCTCTTTAGTATTCACATAAACCAATTTCACTTCTTTTGCTTCAACATTCTCTTTTAGAAAATTGAATTTGATAGAAACATGTTTAGTTTGAGAGTGAAATGTTGGGTTCTTTGATATATCAATTGCTGCCATATTATCATAGTAAATAGTTATAGGTTCCTTACATTTTACCTTTATGTCCTTCTACATTTGTTTGATCCATAATACCTGTGTACAGTTAGTTGCTGCTGCAACATATTCTGATTCTGTTGTTGATAGACTTGTACAACTCTGTTTATTTCTCAACCATGAAATTAGTCTGCTACCAAGAAAAAATGCTTCGTCGGTGGTGCTTTTTCTGTCATCCACATCTCCTACCCAATTAGCATCTTTGTATGCACATAAATCAAAATTTTCATCTGTAGGATACCATAAACCAAGATTTGTAGTGCCTTGTAGGTACTAGAAAATCCTTTTCACCGCTGATTCATGATTTTCTTTAGGATTACTTTGAAATCTTGAAACAATACATACTGCATTCATAATATCAGGTCTTGTTTGTGTCAAATATAGTAAACCTCCTATCATAGACTTGTATCTAGTCGGATTAATAGGTGTTGATTCATCCTTCAAAGCTAATTTATCAGTTGTAGTCATAGGTGTGCTTACCGGTTTACAGTTTTCCATGCCAAATTTCTTTAGTAATTCCTTCAAGTACTTAGATTGACATAGGAATATACCTTTATCAGTCTGTGAAATCTGTAATCCTATAAAGAATTTTATCTCTCCAATCATAGACATTTCAAATTCTTGCTACATTTTGTTAGAAAAGTCTTTACACAATCCATCTTCTCCTCCAAAGATTATATCATCAACAAAAACTTCAATAACCAAGATGTCATCATTAGTCACTTTGTAGTATAGATTTCTATTAGCGTTACCTTTAGTGTATCCAAGCTTCAAAAGATATTTGTCCAATCTAGCATACCAAGCTCTAGGAGCTTGTTTCAATCCATATAAAGATTTCATATGAATACCCCTTACACACCAATCTTGCTTTGTTTCTGATTACCTTACCATCTTCAAAGTTTATTTTTGAAAACCCATTTAGTTTCAATTACATTTTTGTCTTTAGGTCGGGGAACTAATGACCAAGTGTTATTCCTTTCAATATGTTCCAATTCATCTTCCATAGCTTTAATCCAATACTTATCTTCACATGCCTCATTAATTTATGTAGGTTCAATTTGATAAATAAGACATACCTCTTCATTTGCCAATCTTCCTCTAGTCATAACTCCTTGAATTTTTTTTCCAATTATCTGATCTTCAAAATGATTCAATCTTACTTACCAGAGTGTTTTTACTTATTGATGTTCTTTAGTGACTGTTAAATCTTTAGATGATGCCAGTGTAACTGGATCACCATTATGTACCGGTGTATTCTCTATTGATGGTTCAGAGTCTGTGTACCTTTAATTTCCTCTAAATTGTTCATCAATCTTCACAATTGCACTCTCAACAAATTTCTGCAATCTCTTGTTAAAACATCTATATGCCTTGCTCTTAGATGAATAACCAAGAAATATTCCTTCATCACTTCTAGGATCAAATTTGCTAATATACTCATCTCTTCTAATATAGCATTTGCTTCCAAATATTCTAAAATATTTAAGAGTAGGAGTAATACCAAACCATAGTTCATGAGGGGTCTTACCGGTTTCACCTCTGATGTGAACTTTGTTGAATTTATAAACTATTGTATTGACCACTTCTCTCCGATATATATGAGGTAGATTTGCTTCTGATATCATACTTCTGGCTGCATCCAAGATAGTTCTATTTTTCCTTTCCACAACTCCATTCTATTGGGGTGTCTAGGGTGTCGATAACTGTCTTTTGATCCCATTGACTTCACATAATGTATTAAATTCCCTAGATGTGAATTCACCTCCTTGATCTAATCTCAAACATTTGATTTTCTTGCTGGTTTCATTTTCTACCATCACCTTAAATAGTTTGAATTTCCCAAATGCTTCAGATTTCTCCCTGAGAAAAGTAACCCAACACATTCTAGAATAGTCATCAATGATTAGCATAAAATACCTATCTCCTTGTATACTTCTAGTTCTTGCTGGACCACATAAATCAATATGAATTAAATCAAGAACATTGTTAGACTTTTCTGGAATACTCTTGAAAGTTTCTCTAACTTGCTTTCCAAATTGACATTCCTTACATACTAGATTGTGATTTAACAATCTTAGGTAAATCTCTTACCACCTTAGTTGTACTGATTTTCACAATGCAATCAAAATTTACATGACAAAGTCTCTTATGACATAACCAACTTTCATCAATATGTGCAATCAAACATGCTTTCTCATTGTTGTTCAAATGAAAGATATTACCTCTAGTCTGATTACCGGTTGCAATTTCCAAACTAGTTCTATTTAAGATTTTGCATTTACTGTTCTTTAATTGTAACTGAAATCCTTTCTCAACTAATTGATCAACACTCAAAAGATTATGATTCAAACCTTCAACATAGTAAACATTTTCAGTATTGTGCTTACCATCAAAAGATATAGTACCTTTTCCTTTGATTAAACAATCTTTGTCATCTCCAAATCTTACTAGACCTCCATTGTCTTCCTGAAAGGTTAAGAATTTACTCTTATCACTAGTCATGTGATGTGAACATCCTGAATCAATAATCCATTCATCCTTATCTTCAACTTTAGCTGCCAGGGCCTGCTCTATCAGTTGAACAATAGATGCTGGTTGATCTTCTATTATAGCAACAAAATCCCATCCATTTATTGTCGGATCTTCATCAGAATCATCAATAACTCCTTCATCAACATAATAACAAGATTTGTCTCTATTCCTCTTAAACTTGTATTTCTGATAGTTAGGGTTAGGCTTATATGTTCTTTTAGCTTCTTCTCTTAATCTTGCATGTCTGTCAGGACACCTTAAAGCCATATGACCAATCTTATTACAGTTAAAACATTTAAAGGGTGCTTTACCTTCATACATACTTCCAATTGGACCTTTAGGCATTTTCCTTGCAAATAGTTCTTCAAGTTCTTCATTTTCTCTCCTTATTTCTTCAAGTTCTCTTGCATATAAGGCTTTCCAATCAGATTTATCAGATGATGATGATGCCTTGAAAGCTAGATTTGTCTTAATAGTAGTAACAGGATCAAATTCCTCAAGCTCAAAGCTGAAAGTTTTCCAACCAAGGTGTCTCTAGATACTGATGTATTAGGCATTGTTCTCAGTTCATTTATAGCAGTAACTTTCATTTTATATGCCGGTGGCAAAGATCTTAAAACTTTAGAAACAATCTCATCTTCACTTAAGGTTCCTCCACAACATTGTATACCCAAAACAATTTCATTTACTCTTTCCATAAAAGCAGAAATTTTTTCTTCTTCTTCCATTTTCAGACTTTCATACCTGACCTGGAAGCATTCAAGTTTTGCAATTGTGACTGTGGAATCTCCTTCATTCAATATTTCTAGTTTATCCCAAATATCTCTAGCAGTAGATCTATCTGACAATCCCATGACTTGTTGATCTGATAATACGCTCAAAAGTGCTTCTCTTGCTTTGCAATCATTTTCCTCATCTTTAGCCAAGTTAGGTGGATTAGGTTGACCTTGAGTAGGAGCAGTATAGCCATTATTTGTAACATCCCACATGTCCTTTCCAATGCATTTCAAATGTGTCTCCATCCTGATCTTTCATATGCCATAGTTAGTTCCATCAAGTTTCAAACTGTCCTTCCTAAAATAGTTAGAAGACATTGGATCTCCTCAAGCTGTTAAACTTCTACAGAAAGAGGATTAGGCTTTGATACCAATTGTTAGGTCCCAAAGACAACTGAGATGGGGGGGTGAATCAGTTGTCCAATAAATTCAACCAAAATTAACTTAACCAAAACTTAATGCTTAATACCGGTAAACCAAAATTTATGTCAGTAGACAATTTTATCAGTTAATTGCAGTATTGGTAAAGATTAATGCATGAAACAGAAAGACAACAACATCCACAACACATAACACAAATATTTGTACGTGGAAACCCTGTAAGGGGAAAAACCACTGTGGGAAGCTTTACCCACAATAAAATAATACTACTGCAGATAGTATGTGTGTACAATATGGATTCTGTACATGTAGAAAGGCCAACTGCCTAGAGCTCACTACTCAATCACAAAATGAGAGTCACACTGACTAGAATTGGATGGTTAAATCCAATGATAATGTACAACATAAAATAACATCTTCATATGTTGGATTCAGTACCGGTTTAGTTCTGATTGCCTTCACAAAAACCTTCCTTCAACCTTCAAATGATGTCTGCATGTATATCTCTGCTTATTTTTGCATATACCTTATTACAATTCCTTTTCCCAATAGCATATCAATCTCACAAATGAGATCTTACATTTATACCATAACCTAAGACCAATTGAATAGGTCGGCTCACTAAATTACAATAAAATCAATTACAAATAAATCAATATCCGATGCATGATGTCGGCTCAAATGCATTTACAATAATAATAAATCATCTCCATAATGTGTCGTGTTGATCTAGAATAGGTATGCTTGTCAGTGCATATCCTAGACCTATTCGCCTGTAATAGAAAATATTCAAACCCGAATAAACAAATAACCAAGTGATCAAATAATGTCTTCTCCATAACCAAGTAGTCTCCAAGTCATTCCAAGTGCTGGTGAACAATATAATCTATCTTTAAACCAAATACCAGTGATTGTGCATAAGTCTCTGACTTGCCGGTGAACATAACCAAAGATCTCCAAGTGCTGATAAGTGTTGACAAGTGATGACAAGTGTTGACATCAATGACAAAACCATACCAACATATCCAAAATACCAATAGGCCTATGATGAAAAATTAGTCAATTAACCCTAATTGACAGGTATATAAGAGGCATTCTTCTCTCCTATTTGTATAAGTGAATAAGCGATAATGAGATAAGTTCAATAAGCATACATGACATGGAAATTATGATCCTAAGCGAAATCAATCATTCAAGAATTCAAGCACTCAAGAATTCCTTTCAAGCATTGAGAATTCTCAAGTCTCCTTTCAAGGCTAGGTTTTGCATTCAAGTTAAGCATTCAACCATTGAAGAGATTTGTTTCATCATTCAATTCCACACAAGCAACTCTATATACATTTCAATTGCATCCTCCCTTGAGGTGAATTATATTTCATTATTTCATGTACATTTACTTGCAAGTACTACTTTACATCATTTCAGTCTTTCATGTATATTTACTTGATCCATATTTCTCTGGAATGATTATATATTGAGTTGCAGATTTTGGAGAGGGTTTTGGATGTCCATGTGTGTCCTGAAATCACATAGTTCATGATTTGGAATTTTCCAAGCATTTCTTTCAATTTGTTAGTTGATGTTCTTGAGCTTCGATGATGGTGTTAATGATGATTCTTATTATTTGAGTTGTTGTGGTGATTGCAATAAAATTCACATTTCTTGTTTAAGTTCTTTGATCATTTCCTATGTGTTTTGGTGGTCTGTGTTGATCATGGTGCATGTTAATCAAGATTTTATTGGTTTGGTGTTATTCTTCATGTCATGCAACATATTCGGTTTTGTAGCGTGTTGTGTATTATCTTGGAAAATTATTTGGTGGTGTTGCATTTTTGAGGTTTTGATCTGGGTCCATGTTATGTCCTTGCCAACATTGTATTGGTCTGGTTATTGATTTATGTATCGTGTGATGTAATTTTGTAATTAGGTCTAATGTGTTGAGTCAAACTTATGGTTAAGGTTGATGAATTGTATAAATAGATGATGTAATCATGTTATTTGTGTGTCTGTGGTTGTTTTTATGATTTAAGAGTATATTGTATGTGTGAATAAGTGAATCTATCCTTAAGAAGTGTGGAAGAACAGGGAAGAGTTGTTGTACAGACAATGTGCTTAACCGAAATCATAATCAGGAATGTGGAGATTATATTCTTTTAGTTCATGTAATCTGGATTGTTGTTTGATCTTTGAAAGGTAGTGAGCCTTCCTAGGATTGTAGCCCTTTGTTGTTTTGAGTAGTGAGCTCTTGGCAGTGTGCCTAAATGCATGTGCATTCCCCATTGTAACATTTTCACATACTACTGCAAAGTATCATTTAATTGTGAGTAGGTCCCCACTGTGGTTTTTCCCTTAACTAGGTTTTCCACGTCAAACATTTGTGTGTTATGTGTGTTGTTGATGTGGTGATTATGTCTGTTATTTCTATTCATGATCCAATCTAAATTTGTGACTGAGTTTCTTGAGTTTGGTGAAAACTGATTCAACCTCATCTTAGTACCTGTTGCTTTTCTGCCAACAGATAAAATTCAAACAAGTTGAAGAGGGGTACATCTTCAACTTCATCCAAGGCTTAATCTAATGGAGAAGACAAAAATTCAAGGTATAATGGTTTAATTTTAATTGCTTGAATGCTTTATGTTTTATTTTCTAACCATTGCATTCCTTGTAGTTTTTGCCCATCTCCATTTTGGCATGCCTGGTGGGATCCACATCCTATTGGAATCAATGAACAATGAAGGGGGGGTTGTTTAGTGTTCTACAATTAACAAATTTCTTAACTTGATTCTTAAACCACTAGATGCAAATGAAAGAAAGTAAAGTGCAAAAATTGAAAACAAATAACCACAAAACCATAACACCAAAATTTTTATGTGGAAACTCGGAAAGGGAAAAACCACAGTTAGATTTGAACCCACAATATTATAATACTATGATCAGGAGTATAATAGTATTACAAAAGGGGAATGCAAATGCATTCAGGCACACTACCTAGAGCTCACTGCTCAATTACAAAAGAGGGCGACAAACCTGAGGAAGGCTCACTTCCTTACAAGTGATTACAAATAAGAACAAGAATGTCTAAACTGAATAGTAGAATCTACATATGCCAAAAAGAAGTTCCGATTAAGCGCAATTTGTCTTCTGCCACTAATATGTCTCTCTTCTTTGTTTTGCTACTTTTTCATATACTGGAGCACTTAAACATTCAATGAAAGTCACAAAACTTCGCACATTCGGTCATAAAATATTTGCACACTCATACCATGTCCTATAATTCTCAAATGAATTAGTCTTATATATCTACAACAACAAAATAAATCCATTTCTATGTTGGCTTCCAAAAACTGCATAACACACAACATGAAATGTGTAACCATAGGTCGGCTCAATCCAATTACCAATCCATATGCAGACCTAAAAAAATTGATAATAAGCTTCCCAGATGTCATCTCAATCACCTCGAACACAAAAAAAACACCAAAACTATCCCAAAGATTTTGCACCACACCATACACCATAATAACACTGTTCTTCCTGAATTACCAGTTATTGGACCTACTAACGTGCACAAGGGTCAATAATGGAGGCTAATATCATGAAGAAAGCTTCCTCAAACAACCAATAAACTAATTCTTTCACTGTAACCAAAACTATGCAATCAAAATGAAGATCTACACAATGTACTCATTCTCTGTCAGATACTATATTTCACCTTCTAGACTTAAGCATAAATGACCATCAAAACATCCCAAACTTCTGGTGGATCACTTCTACATATATTAGATATGATATTTGATCTGATTTTCCATCAATGACAACCTCAAAACAATATTTAAGCATAAATTTTCATCGATACATTGTCTCTTGCCAACAATCGCCCACTTTGGCATTAATGGCAACAATGATGAAAAATGACATTGTACCTACAAAACTCAATACTCAATCAACTCAATAAGGAACAACTCAATAAGATCCCACTGAGAATATACACCATTTTTCATTCCTCTCTCCCCCCCTTTGATAGCAATGACAAAGATAGAAATCCGCCAAAATTTATATACAAGGGTATACATAGTTACAAAAATTTGAAAATGTCTGCAAAAAATTGTCTTCAGGGACTGCAAGTGGTCATCCCAAACTTTCTTCAAATTCTCCAAAATTTTGATCAGAGAACTAAAAAGATAGGCATGCATCTCTTCTCCTCTCAGATCTGTCAAAACACTCTTATTTAGAGAATTCATAGCATCTTGTTGATTGCTCAACAAGGTGTCCAACCAGGGAGTTATCAAATTCTAGATTTCTTCCACTCTTCCAACTACTCTGTCCTTTTCTTGATTCAAGTTCTTGATTTTGTCTATTACAGCCATCATTTGTGCTTCAAAATTACTAGCAAAGCTGATTGAGTGGCATAGGATTGAGATATGCTAGCTAACTTCCCTTCATATTCCTTAATCTTCTTATCTATCTCAACTATAAACTTAGGCAAAATAAGACATGATTTATATATTTTACCACCTTCATCTAATGCTCCATGTACAATCTTAAAACTAGAGATCAAACTCACTTTGTCCCCTTCTACCATTTTCAAAACTGTCCTTAGCCACATGGAATTGAATTGTTTAACGACCTTTTCATTAGCCGCTTTCTCTAAGTCCATACAAAATTAGTATCAACTGCCTTCAACATACTCCTCAGCTTACCGTAGGGTGATTATGTAGTGTCTTGTTTGAATGAGAGAAAAATATTCTCCAACACATATGTAGCCATAGATATCAGCTCTTTGTCTTTTGAATGATACTTGAGTAAGTCATCACTCACCTTGTCTTATGCAAGAGCTAGAAACTTCAGTGCTTGAACCAGAGATAGATAACTATGATCAATAGGTCCTTTGGTGAGATCATCTATGTTAGTGATTATTTGCTTGCCATTGTCTACATTCACTATGTCTCTTGCTACTTGAACCTGTTCAATCTTATCTCCATCTATCTCCTTATTTGTCTTTTCTGCTTCATCACCTTTCTCTACATCCTCATCCTCTCCCTTTTCATTTTCAACATCCTCAACTACCTTCTCAGATTCAAAATTTATTACCAGAAGATTCTTATTAGATTCACCAGAGTTGTCAACCTTTTGATTATCATAGTATCATCTCCAACTATATCTAGCTCATTTACCTATACATCTAGAGCGGAGGTATCATCCTATACATGCACTGTCAGAGGGGTGTCAAATTTTGTTGGATTAACCTCATATCTATTCTCTTGCAAAAATTATTTTTCTCTTTAGCCACTTCATCTATTTTCCCAAGCATGATCTTGTTTACTCTCTTTTCTCTTATGATCCATCCTTCGCAGTCTTAAGAATCTATCAACTTTAGTTTTAGAAATTACAGAACACAAGTTAACTAATACATACTCTCTTATTCTCTCATCTTCTAAATTAGCCGTATGCCTTCTAGCATCCAAAATATCATACAAACCTTTCAGAATCATAGAGGATAGTTCTATCAAGGATTTTCTATATACATTCATATACTGTACAATGGCTTCCTCTATTTCTCTTTGATCATTATCATCGCAGTTCTTATATTATATAGTATGTTCATCAGATTTCCTTCTTTTACCACTTCATCAACTATTTCTTTTAATGACATTGGGGGCACAATAGTATAAGTACCTTCAACTTTACCAGATTTCAGAGCTTCATCAAGCTTAGACTTAGGCTTCCTTTCGGGTCATGGTCTACCAAATTGTTTAGTTACAAATTTCTACTTCTTGCTTGTTTGTCCTTCATCAGATGGTGACTTTATTACTACCCTAGAAAAGATAGCAGTCTTATTCACTTCCTGCACTGCTTCATCAGATTTTGTCTCTTCATCAGCAGTAGCCGCCACATATACTCTTTCAGGCTTCCCTTTCTTCCTCTTCTATGCTCCACCAAAGGATTTATTTTGAGGCTTAGGTGGAGGGACATGCTTCTGAGCACTGGAGGAAGGTGCTAACTTGGTTTTTGTTTGTTTCATAGGGATAGAGGGTTTAGTCTTCTTTGGTTGCAACATATCCTCCTTCTTCAGGATATTATTCTCTCTATCCTTGCAAACAAATTTCTTTGTGATACCCATGTTCTCAACAAGTTTCTTTACTTCTTTTCTGACTCTCTTGTGCATTTCGAGCTTAGTGAATTGAGAATGGAGGCTTATACTCTTCTCCTTATAAGAACCAAATCTCTCTTCCTTCATATCCACTAGCTTTCTCAAAAGGTGTTGAGTATATATTAGCATCAAGTTCATACCCCATGGGCATTATCCATACTATTCTAGGTTCTACCACTTCCATCAAGCATAGATCAATCTCCAACATGAAACATATGGTGTCCTCATATTTCTCAACAATCTCCTTCAGGATCCTTTCCCTATACTACATCATGCTCTGAAAAAGATTTGAAATAGCCCCATAGAATAGCTTTATGTGTTTGTCCATCACCCAATCCTTGTAAAGCTTCTTTAATCTACACAACCACCAGTTTATCATATGCCCATTGTACCTTACCTATATTGGGGATCTCATTCATGAAATAGTGCCAAATAGACAATCAAGGTACCAAACTTAAAGACATGCTTCTTATCTTGCTTAATCTTCTTTAAGTTTCTCATCAATTCACTCAACAGTACTCTACACAAGTCATATAACTTTTTCTCCTTCAGGATTTGATAGGCTACATAAATAGTAGTACAAAAGAATGAGTTAGCTCTGCTAGATTGGTATATCTTGTATCTAGTCACCATGGATGTGAATCTCACATAATATTCAATGATATCACTTATTGTCATGGATCTGTTTTCATGTTGTGAACCGATTACCTCTGTCATAATTGTGTTCTTAACATTTCTCAGACCGAGGACTTCATTGATAGCATTCAAACATGTTACCACCTAGATTGTAGTCTTAGTGATCTTGTAAGGTTTATCCAGCCATATGAATTCATCATGTACTCTTATCAGAATATACCTAACCCATTCAGGTTCATCAAAAGCTAGAAAGTTCAAGAATTGTATGAAGCCCTTATCTTGCAAAGATTTGAAATCAGGTTTGAGATTACCCATACCTTCAATCATGTGTTTGATGTAAACTGATATCATTTAATCATTTCCATGCTCATCAATATTGTAGTGTATATATGCCCTAATATCCTTGACATATAATATGCTATACGGAATAGACGAGAATGCACCATTCAGATCATCTCCCATTGATTTGTAAGGGTGCTTCTTGAATTGAGGCCTTGCCCTATAAGTTATCTCAACAACAAGTGAAGTTGCCACACCAGAACCAGAAGATGCTATTATCATAATCTAGGTTATGAACAAATAGCTTTGAATTCAGAAAATACCTTTTGACTTCAACCGGATGCATAAAATTTTGCCAAATTTTCACAAGCTCTGTTTCTGCTACTTAAACTTCTTTGCCACACTCTTCTTCTCTTTTTCTTCACTCACAATGTGAAGAATGAATATTAAAATCTATTTTCATCTTCTCAATACCTAACTTTAATGTGCAAAGAATTCTCAACCCTAAATTCCTTCTAGATACCTTGCAACTCATCAACATTCTATCAAAGCATCAAACCAGCAGCGAATCTTCCAGATATCTTTTAGGATCATCTCCCTAACCATATACAATATTTTGCAACCATTTGTAGTTAGTTACAGATCTCAGAAAGGGGGGTTTTAAGGATCTGCATGAAAAACTTCCCCCTAAGGCCAAAATACTTTAGTTACTAGATGTAGATCCAACACCGGAATCAGGTGCAGACCCATTAGCTACATTTGAATCTTCCTTCTTAACTTACATCTTCTTGTGCTGCTCTCTGATCTCTTCACCCTTTTATTTTCCCTTATTATCTACTTTATTATTATCTGTCAGAGCAATCTTTTCTCACATTCTTACTTCTACAATATTTTGCTATATGACCAAATTTATTGCAAGCATAACAAATAGTATTGTTCCTCTGATTAGGCATGAAATTTCCTTTATTTCCTTTTGATCTACATTGATTAGCAATATGTCCACATCTTCCACAACCATAACATCTTATATTTATCCTATTTACCATACTTTTGCATTCAACTGACTTATGACCATATTTATTGCAATTGAAATATTTTCCAGAAAATGATGTAGCATTTTGATTAGCTCTATTTATGCATTGACTCTTCATATCATCAAATTTATTGCAAACAAAACATTTACCATTGAATTATAAACATTAAGTTGTCTTACTGAAGGTCTCTTGTTCTTCTGATGATTTCTTTGACTAGATCCAAAGCTTTCTCCTTTCTCAAATCCAAGTCCTCCCATATCTCCTTTGTTCTTATGACTTTTCAGCATCTCATACAGGTTAGCTAGGCTAGCATTGAATTTCTCTTTGTACTAATTAGCAATGGAATGATCATCTCTCAAAATTATGATCTGTCTTTCAAGTTCTTTCTCATTATTCTAGGACTATATCACTTAAATCTTTAGGAGGTCATTCTCATTATTCAATCTGCAACATTCATCAGATCTATCCTTCAAATATTGAATCAGTCTTTCTTCATTCTTCTTCCTATCTTTAATCTCTTTTGTCAAATTCATCACAATGCACGCATTTCATTCTTCAAGACTACATTATCTCTATCAAGTTTTTCACATTCATCTATCTTATTTGTAAAAGATTGATCTTCAATGCATTACTCTTCTTTCTCCTTAAGTTTGTCCATCAACTCCTTTCTCTTCTCTCTAGATTTGCTCATTTGTTCTTTCAATGACTCAATGAAGTTTTCTACATCACTCAAATTTCTTCTCAGATCACTTGCTGCATCTAGGTCTTCAAGTGCCATAATGAGTTGTCTCTACAAACTAGAGTCCATTGATTTAATCTTTCAAATCTTCCTCAAGCTGTTAGGATTCCTTGGAGGAACTAGGCTCTGATACCAATTGTTGGAATCAATTAACACTTAGAAGGGGGGAGGGGTGAATAAGTGTTCTGCAATTAACAAATTTCTTAACTTGATTCTTAAACCACCAGACGCAAATAAATGAAAGTAAAGTGCAGAAACTGAAAACAAATAACCATAACACCAAAAATTTTACATGGAAACCCAAAAAGGGAAAAACCATGGTGGGATTTGAACCAATATTATAATAATGTGATCAAGAGTATAATAATATTACAAAAGGGGAATACACATGCATTCAGGCACACTTCCTAGAGCTCACTGCTCAATTACAAAAGAGGCCTACAACCCTAAGGAAGGCTCACTACCTTACAAGTGATTAAAAATAAGAACAAGAATATCTGAACTGAATAGTAGCATCTACATATGCCAAAAAGAAGTTTCCATTAAGCACAATTTGTCTTCTGCCACTGATTTGTCTCTCTTCTTTGTTCTGCTGCTCGATCATATACTGGAGCACTAAAACCTTCAATCACAATCACAAAGCTTCATACATTCACTCATACAATCTTCGCACACTCATACCATGTCCTAACATTCTTAAATAAATTTCTTATATATCTACATCAATAAAATAAATCAATTTCCATGTTGTCTTCCAAAAACCACATAACACACAACATGAATCGTGTAACCATATGTTGGCTCAATACAATTACCAATCCATATGCAAACCTAAAAAAATTGATAATAAGCTTCCCAGATGTTGGCTCAATCACCTCGAACACAAAACAAATCACCAAAACTATCCCAAAGATTTTGGACCACATGATACACCAAAATAACTCCATTCTTCCTGAATTACCAATTACTAGACCTACTAACTTGCACGAGAGTCAATACCAGAGGCTAGAATTGTGAAGAAAGCTTCCTCAAACAACCAATCAACTAATTATTTCACTGCAGCCAAAACTCTATAATCAAAATGAAGATCTACACAATGTACTCATCCTCTGTCGGATACTATATTCCACCTTCTAGAGTTAAGCATAAATGAACATCAAAACTTCTTAAACTTTCGGTAGATCACTTCTACATATACCAGATATAATATTTGATCTGATTTTCCATCAATGACAACCTCAGAACAATCTTTAAGCATAAATCTTCAGCAGTGCAGTGTCTCTTTCCAACATTTCCCTTAGTAATAATTCCAAATTTGAGTTTTTTTTGGTGAGTTTCCAAGTTGCAGGTTCCAGAACAATGCTTGCATCTGCAAATCAACGTCTACGACCTATTGTTTGGACATCTATGATTAGGATCAACATCTGTGCACAAAATTTGAATTTTCTAACCTTCCATTTTGAAGGTTATGTGTATCAATGTCTCCACATGTGGAACAACATCTCTTCCTAGTGTCTTTAGACACTTAGTTTAGAGCTTTACTTTTTGCAATCTTTACAACTTAAAAAGAAGAAAAACACTTAAACAGTTGAAAAAGAACAAAAAAATATTAGTGTAGCAATTTTACTTTCTATTTTTGCAAATTAATCATAATTTTTAGGCTAGCTAGGTTAGTTCTCAGGTATATTGACACATCAATGTCTGCGCAAACCGTTGACATTTGCGCTCTGGTTCGACGTCTGCAATGGACCCAATCTCCTACCTCAATTGAAATTTTGAAATTTTCTACTAACTATTTCCCTTTTTTGTATTTTGACATCTACGCAGACGCTTAACGTCTACATTGTAGATTGATGTTTGCGTAGTCTATAGTTTAGCATTAAAAAAAAAATTAATTTCAAATTTTAATTTTTTCCCGCTCTCTACTATATAATTTTGCTAGGCAAACCTACTTCAGTGTTTGCACAAAAATTTAGTATCTACATCTATGCTTCCACATCTACATCAAGGCCTTATAAATTTCTTGTTTCTAATCAGATTTTAAAGTTTTTTGAGGATTTTCATGCTTGTCCAAGATTGAATTTTAGACTACTAACTATTTATGTGTAGCCCCACTTGTCAAAGATCATTTTTTTCCACTTGTTTAGTTTATTTTTCTGTATTTCTATATTAGACAACCTTTGCATGTGGGACTAAAAAGAATAGATGTATTTCATGTTTTGTGCACTTGCACAACTGTAGGATGGACCTACTGTTGCATTTGAGTATTCTCTCCCCTCACCTTCATAGATCTTGTGTGCAAGAGAAAAAGAGATCAACAACAACCACTTTTTATTTTTGTACTGAGGAGTATTCTTGATTGATGATTTTGTCACCCCACAAGGATAATTTGAAGTGGGACATTTCAGGGATATAAACTCTCTCAACATGATCTCAAACAGGTTTTCCGAGCTGCTATATAAATATGTTGGTCAGGTGGCTGAAGTGATATGTGAATTTGATGTATGTGGAGGCTCCCTTTGCAATGATAAGCTTAGTTAAAGCCTTTAGTGGCTCGCTTCAAGAATCCATCACTAGATTGGTGTGTTGGGTTGCACTGATAGTGCTAGTAAAATGTTAGGGGGCTGAATCAGTTTACTCACAAGTATAACAATTAATTAAATTATAAACCTTATATCGAAGAACAACACAATGAAAGATATGTCATGAAAGCACAACACACATGACACCAATATTTTGACGTGGAAAACCCAAAAAGGGAAAAACCACAGTGGGAAACCCTACCCACAATCAGATGAATACTCTACAGTAGTATTATGAATAATTAATATGGGGTCTACACTTGTAGAAAGGCCAACAGCCTAGAGCACACTTCTCATCACAAAGGGAAGTCTCACTGACTTACATAAACATCAAACTACAATTCGAAAAGAAATAGACAATGAAAGTGGCATCTACTAATGCTTGATACAATTCCTATTAAGAACTGATGTCTTCTCTGCAATACAAACCTTTCCAACCCTCACTGGAATGATATGACTCTATCTGCACATAATCCTTTCTCTGATAATGCAGACATAACCACCCATAACCATCGATCCTAAAATTACATGAATAAGTCACCTATAAATAAAGATCATCAACCTTATTGACAAGGTCAGCTAAACCCTAAACCCATAAACCCATAATTACAAAAATTACATCACACGATACCACCGGACAAATATTATGATTTATATTACATAGCATGGACCTAAATCAAATATCCAAACAATTATATCCATTGGAAATTATGCTAAGACCAAAATCCAACACGCTTCACCAACTAGTAGAAAACCTCAGTGAAGTAACAAAAAGTTTAACTGGATCCAAATAGGACCACCATAATAACACACCATACAATGAAAGTTCACCAAATTCTTTGGACATGATCAAGAAACACCTTCAGCATGAAAGAAACCGATTCCATAAGCCGGACCCAAAACCCACTGACCAAGTCACCAAAACAACATACCGATAAAGCTAATCGGGATAGCAGAGGCAAGCCAGTAAAGACTAATTCCAAAAGTGATAACAACCAAAGAACTAAATCATGAACCAAGAAAATATAGAAAGCATGTAACCCACCAAAATAAGCATCCAAGACCAATTCTAGAGGTCTAATCATACTAGATCAGAATTACAGCCAAAACCATGAAGATCATGAAGACTAATTGGGATAGATCCAACCAGGATAGTCTCCAACTAGGATATAGTGTTGAAATCAATGAAAACACTTAACTAAATCTAGCATATTTCCAAGAATCTCCCTCTTTGGCATTGATGGTAACATTGAATGTGAAAACATCCAAGTGCCAAGAAATGCCAAGAATCTCCAAAAGAGAAAAGACTGATGTGCAATAAAAACCATGAAAAGGTCTGACAATTTTTCACATGAATATCTTCTCCCCCTTTGACATCAATGACAAAGGATGGATACTAAACCAAGAGTATTGAACCAAATAGCTGACTACTCCCCCTGAGTAGTAGCACCATCTTCATCAACCTGGATCAGAAAAGTATGTTCGATAAGCTCATCGGATTGATGCATCTTTGCATCTCTAAGTCTCTTCTGGAGGGTTGGTAACCCCCAACTGATCTCTAATATATTCAAAAGTGTCTTTAGGAAATGGTTTCATTAGAATATCTACAATTTGTTCCTTAGTAGGCACATAAACCAATCTGACTTCCTTTGCGTCAACCTTTTCCTTCAAGAAATTATACCTTATAGAAATGTGTTTTGATTTGAAATGAAATACCAAATTCTTTGACATATCAATAACAGTAGTATTATCAGAGTGAATAATAATAGGCTCATCATAACTTACCATTATTTCCTTTAACATTTGTTTCATCCATAAAATCTTAGTATAGTTGGTAGCACCTACAACATATTCTACTTCAGGAGTAGACAATGAAGTGCATGATTGTTTCTTAGTAAGCCATGAAACCAACTTCTTCCCAAGAAAGAATGCATCACCAATAGTGCTCTTCTAGTCATCAACATCCCCTGCCCAATTATAATTTGTATATGCACATAATGTAAAGTCATCATTCTTTGGATACCATAACCCAAAGTCTATTGTACCTGCCAAATATATGAATATCCTCTTGATAGAAATATCATGAGTCTCTCTAGGATCTGCCTGAAATCTAGAAGCAATACAAGCAAAATTCATTATATTAGGTCTTGTTTGAGTTAGGTACAACAAACCACCAATCATTGATTTGTATCTACTTAGAATTACCCTAGGTGATTCATCATCCTTTGACAATTTGCAATTGATTACCATAGGGGTATTGACAGGTTTAGAAGTCTCAAGTCCAAATTTATAAAGTAACTCCTTCACATACTTAGTTTGACAAATGAAAATGCCTTTATCAGTCTAAGTAATCTACAAATGTAAGAAAAATTTCATCTTACCAATCATAGACATTTCAAATTCATTCTTCATATCATTAGCAAATTTCATGCATAGACCTTCTTCTCCTCCAAAAATGATATCATCCACAAAGACTTCAATAAACAATATGTCATCATGTTTAATTTGGTAATATGTTACTATCACCATTACCTTTACTAAAACCAATATTTGAAGGATACTTATCCAATCTAGCATACCATGCTCTAGGGGCCTGTTTTAGTCCATATAAAGCTTTCTTCAATTTGCAAACCATGTCCTTGTCTTCTGATAAATAAAATCCATCAGGTTATTCAATTTAAAATTCTTCTTCAATATCTCCATTCAAAAATGCACATTTAACATCCATCTAATATACTTTGTAGTTCTTGTGTGCATCATGAGCAAGAAAAAGTCTTACCACTTCAATTCTAGAAATCAGGGCATAAGTTTCCCCATAATCAATTCCTTCTTCCTGTGAATAACCTTTGCAAACTAATCAAGCCTCATTCCTTACAACTTGACCTTCCTCATTCAATTTGTTCCTGAAAACCCATTTAGTTCCAATAATGTTCTTGTCTTTAGGTCTAGGTACTAGTTCCCATGTCTTATTCTTTTCAATTTGATATATTCCTCTTGCATTGATTTTATAAAATTTTCATCCTTACTTGCTTCAATAAATGATTCTGGTTCAATTTGAGAAATTAAACATACCTTTTCAGCAACTAAGCTTCTCCTAGTCATCACACCTTTCTTTTTATCTCCAATAATTTGATCTTTAGAATGATTTAGTTTTACATACCTGGGCATGTTATGGTGCTCATAAAGGAGTTGTGGTCTTTGAATTTTCTTGATTTGCCGACTCATTTTGTTGTCCATTTGTCACTGTTGAATTTTATGATGCTACTGGTGTCATTGGTTCACTATTCTGAATTGATTCTTGCATTATTGGTTTAGGTATGATAAATTCATCTTCTGGTCCATAATCAAATGATCTGATCTGATTACTACCATGCTCATCCACCTTGACATTTATGCTTTCCATTATCCTATTCAATCTTTTGTTATAACATCTATATGCTTTTCTCTTAGTATAATAACCCCAAAAATATGTTAGGATAACCGGTCAACAACTAAGAGGCAGGGGGATGAATCAGTTGTTAATACTTAATAATATTTAATCTAGAATACAACCTTAAACCCAAGCACATAAACATTCAAATACCAATAAAGTGGAAACAGATGTCGGTAGACACAAATACCGATAAACAATGTAACTCAACAATTAAATAAATATTCAATACAAAGCAACCATACCACATAACACCATGATTCGTATGTGGAAAATCCAGAAAGGGAAAAACCACAGTGGGAAGCCTACCCATAGTCAAATGATACTTCTACAGAAAGTATGTGATACAATGAGGGGCCTACACATGCAGGAAGACACACTACCTAGAGCGTATTGCTCATTTCAAAAGAGTCTCACTGACTACAGAGGTTAAAACCACCTCAGGATAAATGGACAACAATCCAATAAAGTGAACTACCAGAGATAGCATCTACCATGCCTGATTATAGTCTCGGTTAAGCTCAATACCAGAGTCCTTTGACCTCTTCCTTAATCCCAATTTGATCACCTATGATCGACCTGATCCTTCGCATATGATATTATAATTCATGACCACGATACACCTTTTTTCACACCACACAATCTACAATGAGATCTTACATTCATTTATACCAATCTTAAGACCTAAACCAATTAGGTTGGCCACCTAAAAGATATTATAATAAGATCATTACATAATTCCATATTGCAATGATATGCCATGTCAGCTTAAGACCAAAACAACAATAACAAATCCATAAATCCTCCTAAAACATCCCAATAATGTGTAGAGTACATGTTATCATGATACCGGTCCATAAGCTAGATAGGTACCAGACCTATTTTGGGTCCACCATGCCAAAGCAATGTCTTCAAGTAGTTGAAGCATGATCAAAGAACATCTTTAGCATCCTAAAATCCATCTAGAAGCCGCACCAACACCACTTATGAATCCTATCATGATTCCTCAATGAAATATTTGTTGGTAAAGCCTTAAACCAATGTCGGTAAGGGTTTACAAGAGTGTATGATAGTATCCAATACCAAGCCAATACCAACTGACTAAAACATGCTCCAAAAACATGTATCACATGTAACCAATCACATTCCATAGATCCAAACATGCCGAAAGTGTCCAACAGATAATCTCTTATGTCGGTAACACTAGATCTTCTACTAGTAACCAAAACCCATTTGTTGGTAACCATCCATAACAGCTAGTGTTGACATCAACAATAAAACATCAATACAACACATAATCAATTAATCTATAATGCTAACAATCTCCCTCTTTTGCATTGATGGAAACACTAGATATGGAAAACATCTAAGTACCAAGAAGTGCCAAACAAGTCTCCCCCTGTGGAAGACAACCAACAATCTGTGTGAATGATATCTCTATAAATTTATGAATAAATCTCTCCCCCTAATGTATACAACTCCTTTTTCTTTATTTTCACATCAATATCTCTCCCCCTTTGACATCAATGCTAGAATCTGACAAAAATATCAAAGCAATAATGTAAACCTCAAAGATGACTACTCCCCCTGAGTAGTAGCACCACTCATCAATGCTAGAATGAATAATATTTCTGATAATGCATGTCGGACTGATGACCAAATTGCATCAATCAAGTCTCTATCAGAGGGGTAGAAACCCCTAACCTATCTCTCAAATACTCAAATGATTCCTTAGACAACTGTTTAGCGAATATGTCTGCAATCTATTTTTTAGTGTTCACATAAACCAGCTTGATTTCCATTTCTTCTACCTTGTCCTTCATAAAGTTGTACTTTATTGATATATGCTTAGTCTTAGAGTGAAATACTAGAATTTTAGACATGTCAATAGCTGCAGAGTTATCATAGTAGATAACTACTTATTCACTACAATTTACCTTGACATTCTTCAACATTTGCTTCATCCACAAGACTTGAGTGCAATTAGTTGCTGTTGCAACATACTCAGCTTCTGCAGTAGAAAAAGAAATGCATGACTATTTTTTGTTGATCCATGAAACCAGTTTTTTTCAAGAAAGAAATCTCCACCAGAAGTGTTCTTCCTATAATCCATATCACCTAACCAATCTGAGTCAGTATATGCACATAAAGTGAAATCATCATTTTTGGAATACCATAGGCCATATTTTGTTGTTCCTTGCAAATACCAGAATATCCTCTTTATTGCACATTCATGATTTTCTTTAGGATTACTTTGATATCTTGATACAATACTTACTACATTCATAATATCAGGTCTAGTCTAAGTTAGATATAACAGACCACCAATGATAGACTTAAAGCTTGTCAAATTTACCGGTGTAGAAGTATCCTTGATAGATAATTTCTCACTTGTCACCATAGGAGTACTTACCAGTTTGTAATTATCCATACCAAAAATTTTCAACAATTCCCTCAGATACTTAGTTTGACAGATAAAAATTTCTTTTTCATTTTGAGTATTCTACAAACCTAAGAAAAATTTCATCTCACTAATCATGGACATTTCAAGTTCATTCTTCATGTTGTTAGCAAATTCCATGCACAATTTATCTTCTCCTCCAAAAATGATATCATCAACAAATACTTCAATAATCAAAATATCATCATCAGTGATCTTATAATATAAATTACTATTAGCACTACCTTTAGTAAAACCAAGCTTCAAAAGATATTTATCCAACCTTGCATACCAAGCTCTAGGATCTTGTTTCAAACCATATAAAGCTTTCTTCAATCTGCAAACCATATCTTTATCATCTCTCAGTGAAAATCCATTAGGCTGCTCAATGTATACTTCTTCCTCAAGCTCACCATTAAAAAATTCACATTTAACATCCATTTGATAAACCTTATAGTTCTTATAAGTTTCATATGCAAGAAATAGTCAAACAACTTCAATTCTAGCTACAAGTGTAAATGTCTCACCATAATCAATTCCTTCCATTTGAGAATATCCTTTACAAACTAATCTAGCCTTGTTTCTTACAACTTGAGAATCCTCATTTAGTTTATTCCTAAAAACCCATTTAGTTCCAATAACATTCTTATTTTTAGGCCAGGGAACTAAAGTCCAAGTTTCATTCTTCTCTATCTGACCTAATTCATCTTCCATAGCCTTTAACCAATGTTTATCCTTACAAGATTCAATAACAGTTGCTAGTTTAATTTTAGAAATAAGATATACCACTTTATTAGCCAGTTTCCTTCTAGTCATAACTCCCTTGATCTTATCTCTAATGATTTGATCTTTAGAATGATTTAATCTTACATACCTTGGTGTCTTTTGAACTTTTGGCTCACTGCTCTGATCATCAGTCATAGTTGAATTTTCTAATTGTGCCGGTATAACTGTCATAGCTTCTTGTATTGACTGAAGCATTGTCGGTTCAATTATGATCATTTCCACTATTAGTTCCCTATCATATGATATAGAATGATTTTTGTACTCCTCATCCACTTTCACATTAGCCCTTTGTTACTATTTCTTTTATTCCTCAGGATAAGAGTGAGTCATCCTTTAAAGATTTTCAGTTGGACGTCATAATCCTTCAAGTGATACCTCGGTTCAAGTCCTTAGTACGTCTGTAAATCCTTTTTCCAATCATAAAGGTTAAGTTTAGATAATTCATTGAACTCTGTGAACACGTCAAACCATTTTGAACCAGGTTCAACAGGTTCATTTAGGTTCCATAGGTTCCAAGGTGTTCAGGGAGGTTTTTCACACTAATGTTTTCTCTAAGTGTCTTGCAGCGACTCTCTTAAAAAAAAGTTCCTTGTTCAGTGATATGTCACTTTATTATTCGTTGGGTGTTGAACTCATTGAACTAAGTTCAAGAGGTTCAAATATGTTCAACATGTTCAATATAGCACAAGTGGTCAGCAGCTTGGTATTATTTGTTTCAGCAAAATTCTCCTTGAGCGCGACATACATCTTGAACTACTTGAACACCCATGAAGTTTGTTCAGGATGTTCATATGTGTTCAATGTTGGTGGGCCCCATGGGTTTTAATGATTTAATAGTGCATTGATTGCCAAATATGAAGAGGCAGAACCATGTCTTAAGTGACGTCATTCTTTGGTTTTTTGAAGTAAGTAATCATTTTGGGAATTGGCGGTTACTTCAAAAATGCCGCCATGCATTCAATGCATGCGTGTGAGGTCTAATCCACAAACTCGACACACTCAGACTAAAAATTGAAATTATTGCATTCAATGTTTCCATATCATTGCCTTCACTAATAAGGTATGAAGGATTGTTAGTACTCCGCATTCATTCCTCGCTGCTGTGTCTTTGTTTTTCCTGGATAGGAGTCTTGTTTGCTGCTAGCCATCGTCCAGTTGTTCAACTATGAAGGTGAGTCTTTTCCTTGTTCTCTTTAGTGGTTTTTGCTTGCATTTTCTCTCTTATAGAAAGTTTTTTTGTAACCAGTTTAGGCTTATTGTTTAAAATTATGAAGTCCACACTGCATTTGTTCGGGAACGTATTTAGCCTAGTGTCCACTGAACCCATAGTTAGTGATATTGATCTAAAAGGGGAAAACCTTGAGGTGTTGAAAGAAAGGGTGTTCAAGGGAATTGACAAGTCCTTTGGTGTGGAGATTTTGAGTAGTGGTCTCGTAGAAGCTACAACTTTTCCCCTAGCCATTCTTTGCCCAGAGTTGATTCGAGAATGTATTGCTAGATACGACCCAGTGTCCGAAACCATTAGGAGAGACAATGGTGAAACCCTTCTCACCATAAATCATGAAGTAATTTCCTTAGTCTTCAAAATATTGATTATTAGTTCTCCAACTTTTCTCCTGCTCAGTTAGTCACCGAGTTCAACATAGACAGAGCCAGATATCGAAACAATGTAGCAAAATTTTGGTTGAAGGTTCCTCAAAGAGGTGGTTCTAGGTTACCCAAGAATCCTAATAAGAATCACATGTTGCCGCACATTCATGATGTAATGCTTTTGTTGCATTGAGCCAGAGGATCCACTGAAGCTTATAGCTTTGATGACTAGATTTATTGTTATGTGCAGGTGGTTTTAGAAGGAAAGCAGTATTTGGATTGGGCTGAATTAATCACTAATTCAATGAGAGAACAATTGAGTTTGGCTAAAAAGTTCAAACATAACTTCTTTATGTCTTCATATCTCTTGTATTGTTTGGCTTGTGTTAAGGAGTTGGTTGGAATACTGAAACAACTCACTGTAGAGGATGTTCTTGTATATGAGTTCTATCCTATGCTACAAAAGGATAAAGCTTTACAAGATTTCAGAACGATGCACGACACTTTTCTGGGTGATTTGTGTCATGAATTGAAGAATGTGAAACCTAAAAGAATCTTTGATGATGCATAGACTTTTATAAAGAGGTTTGGTAGTTTTTATATCCAGTTTCCATGCTTTTGTTACATATGGGTAGGCGGCTTTGAAGAGGAACCCTTCAAGCTCCCTCACTTCTATTCAGATTGCTTTGTTCTAGCGGAAGTATGTAGGCAACTAACCTCTGTAATAAAAAAGGCACAACCCAAGGACAAATGGGAAGGTCATTTTCCTATACAATTGGGTGTGTTGTCCTGCAGTTCAATGTCTGATGCTTTAAGTATAGGAGCAGACCTCAGGAATTTTAATTTTTTTCTGTATTCTGAAAGGAAAGGTTTTGATAAGAAAGGATTTTCCTGAACTCTTGGTCTAATGCCATATCTTCTCATGCCTCGGTTAGAAGATTTCTGGGAAGATTGTACAGATGAACTTGAAATATTCAAAAGGGGAAACATGAGATTGGTGTTAGAACAAGTTGTTTCTTTGCAGATAAAGTTGGATACTAAGGGGCTCGAAGAGGATTATCTAGAACTATTCAAACTAGGGTACTTAGCCCGTGCAGAATCTGAAATGCCTCCAATTAACTGGGATGAGGAAGAGAATGGTGATATACAATTAAGGACCAAAGGAGTTCTAGAAAGGACCATTGCATGGGTGGTCAATAAGAAAGCAATGAGGTCAGGCATTAAGTCTCATTCTATGAGAAGTAATAAGGATCATCTACCTTCACCAAAGCATCTTTCTAACAATGCTTCTATGCCTATTCATGTAGGTAAGGATAACAGGTCGCCCCAGCTTAGACACAGGTCTAATTCAACTTTGGATTTTTTGTGCTCCTCAGCATACCTAGTCGCGAAGTGCCACTCAAAGAAAGATTGATCAGGCAAAGGATACGGGGGTAAAAGATACCATGCTCGATGCCCAGATATTTGAAATTGAAGACTTGGATGACAAAGTTGTTAATACCCTAGATTCTTATACGGTGACTATGGCTATGACACCACCTTCAAAGATGATCGAAGGAACTACTCATTCCAACACAACTCCTAAGTGGTTGACCACCTCGGTGAACAAGAAAAGGAGTTTTCTTCCTGTGACTATTCTGATTCAAGAAATGGTTGTTAAATACACAAAGAAGAATCCAAAGCCGAAGAGGTTCAAGACTGCCACTCACCTAGATAATGATGAAGAAACTGGAAAATGGGTTGCTGAAATCGCTTTGTATAAACCCAAGGATGAAAACAAAGAGGCTAGCCCTGATGATTTCGAGATCACAAAGGTGGAATTAGTGAACATGAGCAAAGACATAGACAACCACTTCTTCCAAGTGTTGGCAAAGAAAATGCTCACTAGGTTGGAAAAGGATGGGCGAGAAAAGAGAGAACTTAAGCGACACATAAACATTCTGGCCTAGTTCATCGATAGTATTGGTTGCCTTAGGGTACTTCCAATATCTCATGCTATAGAGAACTTCAACCTGACTTTGCCACAAAATAAAAAGCTAATGAACCAAGTTCAACAGGCCAAGAGTATTGCTGAAGCTGTGAAAAAATGGATTGAGGGGATAATCAAGGATGGTGAGAAGTACATTACCGACTCCCGGAGACTATGTGATGAAATACAGGGTCTTATTGCTGAGGTTCAAAATCAGCTTGTGCCATGGGAGAAGGAGGAGCACAAATGGCAAAATATCTTGCCTTTGTTTGCCAAAATCGAAGAATATGGAGTTACCAGGTTTTTGACAGAACACTCAATCAAGTTGGTGGTGGATGAATGTCAGCTTTTTGTGCTGAAGAAAACCATAATGTGGTGAGTGCTTACCTTAAAGTCTATGATCACCGATGCAAAGACCTCTATTTACGAACTCCAGGATCTCCAATGCAGCATAGTAAATGATAACAAGGTGGTTAACCCTGACCATGATTGGCAGTTGGGAATTTGTGGGTTGAGCACACAGGATGCAATCAGATCTTTTTGAATGAACATGGAGAAGATCAGGGCCAAGGGTAACTTCATGCCTGAAGATATAACTAGGGTGGCAAGGATTGAGTCTATGGCTTTCATTGGAAATGATCAACTGTCGAAACATTCTGAGAAGATGGTGCAACACCGGTGGAATAAAGAGGTGGCAAAGGCGAAGCTTAATGTGATGAAAGTCCCGAGCCAATCCATTGTTCAAGAACTCACAACCGCTCATGATGCCCTCGAAAGCGGAGAGGATGATGATGATGGAAATATGGCATAATGCATTAATTTAGGGCTGGTTTCTTTTATTTTTGTAATTTCTCATGGTTATGCAAAGACTTTGGGACATCTATCCCAAAATACTTCTTGTTGGTTTCATAACTATTTACGGGGGTGGTCGAGTTTTCAGGGAGACCTCCCCTGTTCAAAACTATAAATTAAGGAAAATGAGATAGAATAGGGGTTAGATTTAGTGACCAATTTTTGGTTTTTGGCTCTGTTTTGGTGTATTTTCTATTTTTTCGAAGGAAAAATCAGACTGCTAAATCTAGAATGGAAGAAGATTTGTAGATGTATTTTCATGCCTTTGTTGCATTAGAATATATATATATATATATATAGACTGATCATATTGTTCTTGGGAGAGGGAAAATCTGTGTGTTTTGAATCTGTGTTGATAAATATCTTTGCATATGTTTATCTGATCAAATAATAGTAATGATCTTTCCATTATAGAAAATTATTATTCTTTTGATGTTCTTTCCTTTGAGTGTTTGTTTACTTCTAGAGAAGATTCATGTTTGGAGACAGATTTAGTTTCTTAAATCTGTTCATTCTTTATTAAACCTGTGGAAATGGTATACTAAACTTTGTTTTAGTTGTTGTCATCTCATATATTGAAAAGATTGGAAAAATTGCTTTCTTCTTTTTGAAACATGTGTGAAATATCAGCCTCTCATCCAAGAATGAAGCAGGCAGCCTTACATGCTTTCGGGTTAAAAGCTACTATTGAAAAATAAATAGTTTAGAGCATTCCTTGAAAAACTGAGATAGGGAGCTGTACCTACGCAAAATTTAGAGGGAAGTGATTCGAACAACACTTAACCAGCTATTTAGTGAAACACTTGTTCTTAAAATAAGGCATAGAGTTCAAGATTGATCATTTGTAAAAAGGAAAAATCTATTCACTAACACCCTCTCAATAATTTTCTGTAATATTTTATTATAAGATCTATATGCTTTGTTCTGAATTGAGTATCCAAGAAATATCCCTTCATCACATCTAGGATCAAACTTTCCAATTGAATCATCTCTTTTGATATATCATTTACTTCCAAAAACTCTAAAATATTTAACAGTAGGTGTATGTCCAAACCATAGTTCATGAGGGGTCTTACCAGTTTCAACTTTGATGTGAACTATGTTGAATGTGTAGACTGTTGCACTCACAATTTGTCTTTAGTAGATATGAGGCAATTTGGCTTCCATCATCATAGATCTTGTTGCATCCAAAATGGTTATGTTCTTTCTTTCCACTACTCCATTTTGCTGAGGAGTCCTAGGTGTAGATAGTTGTCTTCTGATTCCATTTGTCTCACAATAATTGTTAAATTCATGAGAAGTGAACTCACCTCCTTGAACTGATCTTAGACATTTGATTTTCAATCCATTTTTAGTTTCAACCTTCACTTTAAAGATCTTTAATTTCTCAAAAGCTTCAGACTTCTCCCTTAGAAAAGTCACCCACATCATTCTAGAAGAGTCATCAATAATCAACATGAAATACCTATCACCTTGAAAGCTTCTACTCCTTGCTAGACCACATAAGTCAGTATGAATCAAATTAAGTACATCATTAGATTTATCATGTGTTCTCTTAAAGGAACTTCTAACTTGCTTACCCAATTGACATTCCTTACATACAAGATTATGAGGCTTCATAATGTTAGGGATATCTCTAACTACCTTAGTTGAACTGATATTAACAATACAATCAAAATTAACATGACACAATCTCTTATGCCATAACCAACTCTCATCAATATGAGCAATTAAGCATATCTTATTACCAGTGTTCAAGTGAAAAATATTACTTCCTGTTTGAATACTAGTTGCAATCTCCAAACAAGTCTTGTTGATGATTTTGCATTTTCTATCTTTAAACTGAAGTTGGAAACCCTTATCAACCAATTGACCAACACTCAAAAGATTATTCTTTAAACCTTCTACAAAATAGACATTATTAGTATTATGCTTGCCATCCAAAGAAATAATACCTCTACCTTTGATCATACATGGCTTGTTATCTCCAAATCTGACTTGACCACCATTGTATTCTTACAGGGATAGAAATTTCCCTTTATCTCCAGTCATATGATGTGAGCATCCACTATCAATTACCCATTCATCCTTATCTTCAACTTTTATTTCCAAGGCCTTTTCTTCATTCTTGATATCTAGTTTTGGTTCATCTTCCTTGAAAGCATAGAACACCCATTCCTTTCTATTGTTAGATCCACTAGCAGAGTCTTATGTTGGTTCATCTCTCGAGTCATCAGTTACTCCTTCCTTGTCTGCTATGTAGCATTGTTTACTTTTCTTGAATGCATATCTATTATGGTTAGGCTTAAAAGATTTCTTAACTCTTTCCTCAAACCTTTCATTCTTTTCAAGACATCTAGATGCAAAATGACCAATCTTGTTACATGCAAAATATTTAAAAGGTGCTTTTCCTTCATACTTACTTCCAATTGGTCCTTTAGGTACTCTTCTAGCAAATAAGGATTCAAGTTTCCCAAGTTATTCATCTTCCTTCATCATGTCTTCCAATTCTTTTGCATATAGGGCTTTCCAATCAATTTTTTTAGTAGATGATGATGATGATGATGCATGAAAAGAAGGTTCAAACTTTATAGTTCCAGAAGATCCAAATTCTTCAAGCTCAAAAGCAGATAATTTCCCAAGCAGAATGTCTCTGTTAACTGAAGTGTTTGCCATTGTTCTTAACTCATTAACTGCAGTTGCCTTCATCTTGTTAGCTGGTGGAAGGGCTCTCAAGAATTTGGAAACTATTTCATCTTCACTTAGAAATCCTCCACAATATTGAATTCCCATAAGAATCTCATTTACTCTTTCTATAAATACAATAATTCTCTCATTATCTTCCATTTTCAAGTTTTCATATCTTACCTAGTAACCATCAAGTATAGCAATTTTAACTGTACGGTGACCTTCATTCAGAGTTTGCAATTTGTCCCACATAACCTTTGCTAATGATTTATTAGTTAATCCCATGATCTACTAATCAATAAGTGCACACAAGAGGGTTTCTCTAGCTCTGCAACCATTTTCAATATTCTTATCCAAGTCCGTAGGAGCAGGATTTCCAGATGTTGGATCATAAGGTGTGTATCCTTTCTCAGTGATCTCCCAAATATCCTTCCCAAGACATCTAAGATGAGTCTCCATTTTAATTTTCCATATCCCATAATTTTTTCCATCAAGATTAGGGATTTCTCTTCTGAAAATAGTTGCTAGTGGATTAGAAGTGTTAGTTGCCATAGGATATACCTCAAGCAGTTAAGCTTCTGCAAAAGAGGACCAAAGCTCTGATACCAATCGTTAGGATAATTGATGAACAATTGAGAGGGGGGGGGGTGAATCATTTGTTAACAATTAATAACATTTAATCCATAATACAACTTGAAACCTAAGAACATAAACATTCAAATACCGGTAAAGTAGAAATAGATGTCAGTAGGCACAGATACTGATAAACAATGTAACTCAACAATTAAATAGATAATCAATGCAAAGCAATCTTACCACATAAAACCATAATTTGTACATGGAAAATGTAGAAAGGTAAAAATTGTTAGATTTAATGGCAGTCCCAAAGACACTGAGAGGGGGGGGGGTGAATCAGTGTCTAATTAGATTATAGAATATTTAAACTTATTTATAACTTTGCAACCCAAAATAGTGTACCGGTAAATAAGAATTAATGTAGTAAACAATAATAATAGAGACAACATAGAAACACACCATAACACAATATATTTAATGAGGAAACCTGGTGTGGGAAAAACCTCAGTGAGATTTGTGACCCACAATATTTACTCACTGGCCAATGAATAAATACTACTTACATTAGGGGGCCTGCACATGCAGGGAGGCCAACAACCTAAAGCTCACTGCTCAATAAAGAGTCACACTGACTACAAAAGTGGATTATCAAATCCAATACAATGTACTACTCAAAATAGCATCTCTAATGCCAGGTTTAGTATCAGTTTAAGCTCAGTCAATAACCAAAACCTTTGCTGTCAACTATATCACCTTATACAAAAATGTCTCATCACACACACCAAAAAATGACTTTGAAGATCTCATGCATATATGAGTCTTTTACAATATACCATGTCAGCTTACAAAAGATAATTACATTTACAAAATAATTCATATAAGCAAATCTTTATCCTATGTCAGCTGGAGTGTTGGTATGCTTTGTTGCCGATGTAATGTGAATGCCGGTGTAAGTGCCTGTCGGTGCCGGTGTCTGCCAGTGTATGAAGTTTGTGATGTCGGGCATGTAGAAACCAATTGCCGGTGACTTGCCAATTGGTTGCCATCAATTACAACATCAACTATTCTCATAAAAGTGTAGAATGCCAACAATCTCCCCCTTTGGCATTGATGGAAACACTCATGAGAAAGATCAAAACCATTATCCAAAAAATGAAATCCAAAAAGATGTGCTCCCCCTGAGCAAGTGATCTCCTATATACATGCATTTTTCTCTCCACTACTCCCCCTTTGACATCAATGACAAAGGATGTCATAAATAATGAAAAGAGTACAAAAATGTTACCTCAAGCTCTGTAACCGGTTGGTTACAATTTGAAAGATATTTGCCAAAATCATATTTAAGTTCTACATAAACTTGTTAGTATCATTTAAAGTTTCCTCTATCTACTAGATCATACTGGTGAGATAGTGCATTTGATGCTCTGGTGATCCTTCTCCTTGAACTGTTTCCTTAGATATTTCACCTCTCTGAGTAATCAGATTATCCAGCCTCAGACCAAGTTTTTCTTTTAGTTCCTGGGCATTAGACCTTATTCTTGCCTTCTCTTTCTCAAGTTTTTCTAACTTCTCCTCACAAACTGCCATTTCTTGCTAAAAACTTGATATAAGTCTGGATGAACCTATAATATTGTCCACAATGTCATCAATTTCCTTTTGTGTCTTTTTTATCTCCTCATCAATGTCCTCAATCAAATAGTGGGGTTTACATGCTTCCCTATATAACTCCTTATACTCCAAAATTTTAGAATTAAGTACCGATAAAAGTGTATCCACATGATCAGTACAATTCTTTATGGTGTTTTCAAAGATTGTATTCTTCTCTTTTTCAATTCTCTCCTTTATGGTATCCTCATTCACCTTATCTATAGTTATTACATTATCAACAATAAATTTGGACAATCTGTCCAATTTCCCAAAAGAATCATTAATGTGATCTATCTTACAATTGGGTGCAATCATCTTTAGAATAGGTAATGTGTTATCAAGTTCTTCTGAAATTTTCTTGAATTTGTCTTTGTGTTTATTTGCAGTAGCCAACTCATTTTCTAGAATTCCAACTTGTCTCACAAGCTCAACTTTATCATGTTGCATGTGAATCAGATCTATCTTTAGCATATCATTTTCATGACCAAGTCTCAGATTTTCATTTCCAACATCATTAAGTCTTCTATTCAAGTCTTCTTCATTCTTCTTCCCATCTTCAATATCCTTACATAACCTCATAGTCATATCTTGCATTTCATTCTTCATATTACTGTTTTCTTATCTCAACTTATTTGCAATGTCTCTAAGATTCTCTTTTTCATCATCATCATTCTGCATCTTCTCATGAAGTTCCTTTCTCTTATTTTATGCTTTAACCAAATTTTCTTGAATTCCTTTAATGAATTCCTTAGCAGTCCTCAGATCATCTTCAAGTTTGATATTCTTCAATTTTTCTACATCAAAATCTTAAAGAGCTCCTTCCAACTATTTTCTTAAGTTCTCCATTTTTACCAGTGTTAGAATCTCCTTCAAGCTGTTAGGCTTTTGCAAATAGAGGACTAGGCTTTGATACCAATTGTTAGATTCAATGAAAGTCCCAAAGACGCTGAGAGGGGGGGTGAATCAGTGTCTAACCGGATTACAAAATATTTAAACTTATTTATAACTTTGCAACCCGAAACAGTGTACCGGTAAATAAGAATTAATGTAGTAAATAGAAATAATAGAGACAACATAGAAACACACCATAACACAAGATATTTAATGAGGAAACCTGGTGTGGGAAAAACCTTGATGAGATTTGTGACCCACAATATTTACTCACTAGCCAATGAATAAATACTACTTACAATAAGGGGCCTGCACATGTAGGGAGGCCAATAGCCTAGAGCTCGTTGCTCAATAAAGAGTCACACTGACTACAAAAGTGGATTATCAAATCCAATACAATGTACTGCTCAAAATAAAATCTCTAATGCTAGGTTCAGTACCGGTTTAAGCTCAGTCAATAACCAAAACCTTCGCTGTCAACTATATCACCTTATACAAAAATGTCTCATCACACACACCAAAAAATGACTTATAATATCTCATGCATATATGAGTCTTGTACAATATACCAAGTTGGCTTACAAAAGATAATTATATTTATAAAAAAATTCATATAAACAAAACTTTATCCTATGTCAGCTGGAGTGCTGATATGCTTTGTTGCCAATGTAATATGAATGTCGGTGTAAGTGCTTGTCAGTGTTGGTGTATGAAGTTTGTGATGTCAGGTATGTAGAAACCAATTGCTGGTGACTTTCCAGTTGGTTACCATCAAAGAAAACATCAAATATTCTCATAAGAGTGTAGAATGCCAACAAAAACCATGGTGGGAGGCCTACCCATAGTGATACAATGAGGGGCATGCACATGAAAGAAGGCACACTACCTAGAGCGTACTGCTCATTACAAAAGAGTCTCACTGACTAAAGAGGTTAAAACCACCTCAAGATAAATGGACAACAATCCAATAAAGTTAACTGCTAGAGATAGCATCTACCATGCTTGATTACAGTCCCGGTTAAGCTCAATACCAGTGGCCTTTGACCTCTTCCTTAATCCTAATTTTATCACCTATGATCAACCTGAACCTTCGCATATGATGTTACAATTCATGACCATGATACACCTTTTTTCACACCACATGATCTACAATGAGATCTTACATTCATTTATACTAACCCTAAGACCTAAACCAATTAGGTCGGCCACCTTAAAGCTATTACAATAAGATCCTTATATAATTCCATATTACAATGATATGCCATGTCATCTTAAGACCAAAACAACAATTACAAATCCATAAATCCTCCTGAAACATATCAGTAACGTGTAGAATACACGTTATCATGATACGGGTCCATAACCTAGATAGGTACTGGACCTATTCTAGGTCCACCATGCCAAAGCAATGTCTTCAAGTAGTTGAAGCATGATCAAAGAACAAATTTAGCATCCTGAAATCCATCTAAAAGTCGCACCACTTATGCATCCTATCATGATTCCTCAGTGAAAGCTCTATCGGCAAAGCCTTAAACCAATGTCAGTAAGGGTTTACAAGAGTGTATGATAGTATCCAATACCAAGCCAATACCAACTGACCAAAACATGCTCCAAAAGAATGTATCACATGTAACCAATCGCATTCCATAGATCCAAACATGCTGGAAGTGTCCAACATATAATCTCTTCTGCCAGTAACACTAGATCTTCTACTGGTAACCAAAACCTATCTGTCGGTAACCATCTATAACAACTAGTGTTGATATCAATGACAAAACATCAATGAAACACACAATCAATCCATCCATAATGCCAACAAAATATCCCTTCATCACTTCTAGGATCAAACTTTCCTAATGTATCATCTCTTCTATTGTCATATTTGCTTCCAAAAATTTTGAAATATTTAACACTAGGAATATGACCAAACCATAGTTCATAAGGAGTCTTGCCAGTATCACCTTTTATGTGTACTCTATTAAAAGTATATACTGCTACATTGACAACTTCCCTCCAGTATATATCAGGTAATTTATCTTTTGTCATCATTGTCCTTGTTGCATCCAAAAATTTTCTATTCTTTCTTTCCACTAATCCGTTCTGTTGTAGAGTCCTAGGGGCAAAAATTTGTCTCCTAATACCATTCCTTTCACAAAAGTTGTTGAACTCTCTAGATGTAAACTCACTGCCATGATCTAATCTTAAGCACTTTATCTTCAATCATGTCTCAGTCTCAACCATAACTTTAAAGATTTTGAATTTCTGAAAAGCTTCAACTTTCTCTTTCAAAACTGCTACCCACATCATTCTAGAATAGTCATCAATAAGTAACATAAAATATCTATCACCTTGAAATATTTTAGTCCTTGCCATTCCACACAAATCAGTATGAATAAGATCAAGAATTTTATTATATTTATCATGTATACTTTTAAAATAATTTCTAATTTGCTTACCCATTTGACATTCTCTACATACCATATTATAAGGTTTAACAATCTTGGGAAAATCTCTAACAATTGGTATTGAACTAATATTTACTATGAAATTAAAATTTACATGACACATCATCTTATACCATAACCAACTTTCGTCAATCTAAGCAATCAAGAAAGCCTTCTCACCGTAGTTCAAATGAAAGATATTACCTTTAGTCTGAGTTCTGAAAGGAATCTCTAATCCATATTTATTGACGATCTTACATTTTCCATCCTTGAATTGCAAATCAAATCCTCTATCCACCATCTGACCTATACTTAAAATATTATGCTTTAATCCCTCATCATAATAAACATTATTAGTATTAGTCTTACCATCCAATGATATTGTTCCTTTGCCTTTTATCCTACACACCTTGTTGTCTCCAAATCTAACCAATCCACCATCAAATTATTGCAATGATAAAATTTCTTTTGTTACTAGTCATGTGATGTGAGCAACCAGTGTCTATAACCAATTCATCCTTCTCTTCAATTTTTTTAACTAAATCCTTTTCTTTAGTATGTGTTGTTTCAATGACAGATTCCAGAGAATCATCCTTAGTAGCAATAAAGACCCAATCTTTGCTGGATGAGGCACCATTACCGAATCCACTCACAGGCTCATCATCATCATCATTATTAGTAATACCAAAATCATCACCACCAACATAATAACATGATTTATCCTTATTTCTTCTAAGTCTAGGTCTGCTCTCATATTCAAGATTAGGCTTATAATTCTTTAGAAATCTTTCATGATTCCTAGCAGCACTTTCAGGACATCTAGATGCAAAATGACCAATCTTATTGCATGAAAAAAATTTAAAATGGACTTTTCCTTCATACTTACTTCCAGCTGGTTCTTTAGGAATTCTTCTAGCAATTAGGGTTTCTATCTCTTCAAGTTCTCTTTCTTCTTTCTCAATTTCCTCCATATCCTTAGCATACATATCTTTCCAATCTATCTTCTGCTTACCAGAGGTAGATGCTTTAAATGTAGTCTCAGTTTTAGCTGCACTTTGATCTCCAAGTTCTTCAAGTTCAAAAGCAGTCAATTTCCAAAGTAATGTATCTTTGGTCAAAGGGGTACTTGACATTGTTCAGTGCATTGATAACAATAGCCTTCATCTTGTAAGCTAGAGATAGAACTCTCAGAATTTTTGAAACTATCTCATCCTCACTAACTGATCTGCTGCAACATTTGATACTCATGATAATCTCATTGACTCTATCCATGAAAGAGCTATTGGTATATGCACACTCCAATGAGACATTGCATGTGATTAAAGGTTTTGTCATTGATGCAAACCTTGCAATCCTATGGCACCAACAAAGACATTATACCGGCATCAACAGATCACACTCTACACCACCACTCAGGACACCGACACCGGCATAGAAGAAATGAAGTATACCGGCATAGAGGCTAACAGGATTTTTTTTATATAATATTTTGTTTATTATTATAAGCCGACTTGGAAAATTTTTAAATGACTTTTATATATAAAAGAGATCATTGTAGACATTTTGTAATGTGATGAATGTGTGAAGAATGTGAAGTAGAAGCATTAAGGAAAATATTAGGCAAACCTAATGTGTGAAATATAGGTCAAAGGGTATATGTAAAGAATAGAGTAGGAGCTGCTACTGAATCAGACATTGAAGATGCTATTGTAAAGTACTACAAGATATTGGATTTGTATAATCCTTGTTGTAAGTTAGTGAGACTTCCCATTGAGTAGTGAGCTCTAGGCAGTTGGCCTTCCTGCATGTGCAGGTCCCTAATGTAAGTAATATTCCCTTATTGGCTAGTGAGTGAATATTGTGGGTCACAAATCCCACCGAGGTTTTTCCCACACTAGGCTTCCTCATTAACATCTTGTGTTATGGTGTACTTTTCATGTGGATATACTTGATTCTATTTATTGCATTATTTCTTGCATACCGGTACACTGTTATATTATGTTTTGCATGTTTTAAGTTAAGAAATTCCAATCACCGGTTAGATACTAATTCACCCCCCCCCTCTCAGTATCTGTGGGACCCCTAACAATTGGTATCAAAGCCTGGTGCTCTATTTTCAGAAGCCTAACAACTTGAGGAAGAACTTGACACCAGTAAAGATGGAAAATCTGATGAAGCAACTTGAAGGAGCTCTTATAGACTATGATGCAGAGAAATTGAAAAATATCAAACTAGAAGATGATTTAAGGGCAACTCAGGATATCATTCAGGCACTTCAAGAAAATTTTACTATTGCAAGAAATAAGAGAAGAGAACTTTGTGAAAAATTACAAAATGAGAATGATGAAAAGGAATCACTTAATGATATGATAAGCAAGTTGAAACAAGAGATCATGACAACAAAAAATGAAATGCAGGATATGACTATGAGATTTTGCAAAGAGATTGAGAATAGGAAGAAGAATGAAGAAGAATTGACTAGAAGACTAAGTGATGCAGCAAATGAGAATACAAGACTTAGCTATGAAAATGACATGTTGAAGACAGATTTGATGCATACTCAAAATGACTCAAATGAACTGATGAGAGAAAAAGAAATCTTGGAAAGAGAACTAGAAATTGCAAATCAACACAAAGAAAAATTCAAGAAAAGCTCAGAGGAACTTGGCACCTTGCTGAATAATCAAAAACCTAAAGGTGACACTTCTGGAATTGGCTTTGAAGTTGGTGAAAGCTCAGGTACTGCAAATACTCATGATCATAGCAAACCGGTAAGACAACCTAATGCTTATAAACTCAATGGAAAATGCTTTAATTGTAATAAGTATGATCATAGAGCAAATGAATGTAGATCTAGAAATTATTAGAATATCAACATGCCCACCGATCAATGTTCTAAATGCAACAAAGTAGGTCACAACTCTGAAAAACTGCAAAATGAATGTGAGATGTTATGTTTATGGAAGATTTGGACATTTATCTAATCAATGCAGAACATAAACCAACATAGGTTATGGGAAAGCTATTCAGAAAAATGATGTAACTTGTTATGCATGTAACAAGATTGGGCATATTGCTAAATTTTGTAGAAGTAAAGGAACACCGGTAGACAACAAAAGTGCTAGCTTGAAAGGTAAAGAAAAAGTTGAAGAGGTTAAGCAAGAATTCTCAAACAATGGATTAGGAAAGCTGATCTAAATATTGGGAATACTCCTCCACTGGTATAACCAACCAATGCTTCACCAACAGGATAGAGTGATGCTTCACCAGAAGGACAGAGCAGTGCTCCACTAACAAGAAGTTCTTCATCTAATTGAAGAGAATTTCTTTGAGGGTTTGGCAATATAATGAAAAATGTGCTATTATTCCCTCGGTTAAGATAAGAAGTTGAAAGATTACTTATTACCAGCAAAAAATGTTAAGAGAATACTTAATCAACATGCAATTAATGTGGTAGATGGTGAAGAGACACTATAAAATTAAGGTTTTGGCTCCATTTCATTTCACCAAGATTTCAAATTTTTGAAGAGTGCGAAGACTCCGAGCTAAGGCATTTCGAGCAAGAAGCAAGCACTCCAAGCAATCATCCATCCAAGGTAGTAAAAGGTATTTAATCATGGCATCCACCTCTACATTTGAATACATAGCAAACCCTACTGTTGTTGAGGTAATAAAAAGACCTAGGCCCATATTTCAGTTAGTTCTCGAGATAGCAAAGAAGGATGATACCTTAGGTGCTTTTCTCAAATTCCTAAGGGAGTTGTATATGTTGAAGACCCCAGAATGTACATCCACTACAACATTGAAGAGTTAGGAAATGAGGAAATTAAAACCATGTATAAAATTGTGATATGTGATATACCGGAAATGTTAAAGATGAACACAAAATCATTGAAACCCTAGGATTTACAGAGATCCTTAGAATTCTTGAATTTCCAAAGGATGTGATTAGGATAGTTTTAAGCAGGGTACATGAAGAATTTTTCTGGTTAGATGCAATCCATAAGATCACCAAGGAAGCTGTGAAAGCTATCATAGGGTTACCGACCACCGGTAAAAGACCAGATAAAACTAAGAAGGTTTCCAATGACCTAGTTATAGACCTAACTGGTGCAATATTTGACAAGAGGTCTCTAAGGGTTAATGATGTAAAAGATATCAATGTGAGATTCATCAGTATGATATTAGGGTATAAAGCAACTCATGCTAATAGACTAAATTTAGTTTCAAGCTTATGCATTAAGAGTGCTTATAATATGGTAACAGATAATGCAAAAATTGACATATGTGAATGGTTAAAGGATGAATTAATTGACAATCTTGGAAAGATCAAGAAGGACAAGAAAGGAACTTTTAGACTTGGAAATTTGTTGGTATGCCTAATGCTACACATAACAAAATAGGTTCCCAATATAGGCTATAAAGAACTTGGATATGACATACTGATAGGCAAACAATTGACTAAACTATTCAATAACATGGGTGAGAACAAGGAAAACAAAATTAATGACTTCATTCAAGCATTAAAAGCCAAAATGAAGAAAAGAGTAAGGTTATCACAAAAGATTTTAGACAAATACAAAGATGATATATGCTTTGTCATCAAGAAAGATGAAATCTGGATGGAAGCGGTCATCCCAAGGATAGTTTGGGTAACCAAGATGGGCTATGAAATAGATGATCATATAGTTGAAACATATGCTAAAGCACTTCTGGAAGCCCCTAGAGAACCAAAAGAAGAAGTATTTGGTAGTGCTGAAACTGTAGAAAGCCAAATTCAATCAAAGAAAAGAGTGATAAAGGTTGAGGCAGTTGTAAGGAAAGGGTCCAGACAAGCAAAAGCCATCAAGGAAGATGTATTGAAGAAAACCGGCATAACAAAGGATGAGTTAGCAGCTCCACAGCCTAAAACTCATCTATCACTAGCAGGTACTTCTCTAGGTAGTGACATGCCTACAAGTTTTAAAAGAATTGTAAGGAAAAGAGATCCCTCACTGGCAACCACACCTTCACCTAGGAGGACAAGGCAAAAGCAACAAGCAGTGAGATCTTCGGTTAGAAAAGCCACACCAAAGAAGAAACTGACACCCAAGAAGAAGAAGGACAAAAAAAGACTTGGCCCCTCTTGATATATTACTGAATGAAATCACAGAGGAAGGTAAACTAAAAAATATAGAGAAAATATATGACACTCTAACAGCTGATGAGAAAGAACAAATTGAAAATAGTGCTATATTGCACATGGATATGTATAAGAAATTTTTGATGTAAGTAGTCAATGAAATTCTTGATGAATTATTCAAAAGACTAGAGGCAAGAAGACAAGTAGTGATAGAATTGGATAAGAAAATAAAAATTGAGAAGTTACTTGTTGTATATCTGGTAAACTCTCCATAAGAAATTGATGATCTGATTGTAAAGGCCAACTGGTCAGTATTTTCTATCGCACACCGGCATATTTCACTAATGGCAGGAAGAGTTAATGAAGTGACAGAGGAAACAGAAGATGGATGGGATATATTCCTAGTTGAGAAAGAAAAACAAGAAGAGTACAGGAACCCCAAACCTATAAAGGTATATCAGAAAGATACAGACAAGGGGAAAGGTAAAATTGGTGGACCACCAAGTATCAAGGTTAGGGACAACTTACCCCCACCTTCTTTAATACTCCACTGGTAAAAATAACAACTATTGAAGATCAACCGACAACTGAGAGTATGGATGTAGAGGATAATAATCCTAATCCTAAAGTCCTATATACTATGAATGTTGATACTCAGAAGATCAACATAGTAGTAGACAAAGATACAACTATTAAGTCAGATATGGCTAGTGAGCCTCAGGTAGCAGGGGAAACAAATAAACTGGCAGAAGATAAAGAGAAAAAGGTAGAGACTGAGACATAGACCGAGGCAATGAAACATACAAAGAAACAAACAGACCTAAAGGCTCTAGAACAACAACAACCGGAATAGGTACATAAGGAAACAGTGCCACTGGCAACTAGTGAAGTAGGAAAACCAGTGCTTAAAGAAATGCAGACACAAATAGACCTATTAGAGGTCAATACAAGCTTGGTTACTTCCACCGATACGTAGATTGTTGGATCATCATCAAGATATAAATCAACAAATGTGACTGAGGTGTTATTAGATTCTATCAAGAAAATAACCGGCTGCAACTCACAAGCTTACAGAGCAATTGATGATTCCATACCAATTTTGAAGGTAATTGCTCCCAACTATAATATAGATAACAAAGATTCTTTAGGAAATTGGATACATTGTGTAAATATATCTCAGAAAACATTGAGAAAATAAAGGAAGATTCAGTAAAGGATAAGGTAGAAATTGAAAAATAGAAATTCTTTGATGAGGAAATAAAGAAGTGTAATAGAGATTTTGACACACTTCTACCGGAACTATGTAATTTGTTGAAACAATACAAAAATCTGTATAAAGATACCTATAAAACAAACTTTTTGACTATTGATATTGACAAGAAAATAAGCAAGGTACAAGATGAGATAAATAAACTTGCAAATAGCTTTGTCAACTCACCTAATACACTATCAGTTTTTGAGGAGAAGATAACAAATTTTGAGGAAGAACTACTCAAATTGGAAAGAGAGAAAGAAAGAATAATAAATAAGGCAAAACATTTGAGATCTAAACTAAGTCCAAGATTGGACTATCTAGCATCTCTGTGGAAGGAAATTTCTGAGGCGTTAATACAGGGAAGCAAAACACCGGTAGAGCATTTGTAGCATCTCACCGGTATAGTAAAGAGAATAGAGACAACAATAAAAAATAGCAAGAATTTTATGGATAGTATAAACTTGATTTTGGGAGATCTTTTTCAAATTGTAACTACCCAGCTACAAGGTTGAAACCACAAACTCTACTGACATCTTGACAACCTTTGTCATTGATGCCAAAGGGGGAGTAGTGGGATGAGAAAATTCAAATCATAGGAATCATATGCTCAGGGGGAGCACACACATTTTTGGTAACATTTTTGGACTACACATTTTTGGATACTTTTTGAAATTTCTCATGAGTGTTGCCATCAATGCCAAAGGGGGAGATTGTTGGCATATGCACACTCCAATGAGATAGTGTATGTGATTGAAGGTTTTGTCATTGATGGAAACCTTGCAATCCTATGGCACCGACAAAGACATTATACTAGCATCAGTAGATCACACTCTACACTGGCACACAGGACACCAGCACCGGCATAGAAGAAATGAAGTATACCGGCACAGAGGCCGACATGATTTTTGTTATATAATATTTTGTTTATTATTGTAAGACAACTTGGCAAATTGTAAAATGAATCTTATATATAAAAGAGATCATTGTAGACATTTTGTAATGTGATGAATGTGTGAAGAATGTGAAGTAAAAGCATTAAGTAAAATATTAGGCAAACCTAATGTGCGAAATATAGGTCAAAGGGTATATGTAAAGAACAAAGAAGGAACTAGTACTGAATCAGGCATTGAAAATGCTATTGTAAAGCAGTACAAGATATTGGATTTGTATAATCCTTGTTGTAATTCAGTGAGACTTCCCATTGAGCAATGAGCTCTAGGCAGTTGGCCTTCCTGCATGTGCAGGCCCCTATTGTAAGTAATATTCTCTTATTGGCCAGTGAGTGAATATTGTGGGTCACAAATCCCACAGAGGTTTTTCCCACATAGAGTTTCCTCATTAACATCTTTTGTTATGGTTTACTTTTCATGTGGATATACTTGATTCTATTTATTGCATTATTTCTTGCATACCGATACACTGTTATATTATGTTCTGCATGTTTTAAGTTAAGAAATTCCAATCACCGGTTAGATACTGATTCACCCTCCCCTCTCAGTGTCTGTATGACCCCTAACAAGAACTTATCTTCTCATCTTCTTCCATCTTTAAAGTTTAATATCTTACCCGAAAAACCTTCAAGTTTTGCAATTTTCACAACTTATTCACCTTCATAAAGAGTTTCAAGATTTGTCTAGATCAGCTTAGCATTCTCCAACTCTATGACATTCAATAGCTTTTCATTAGATATGATACTTAACAATGTTTCTTTTTCTCTCACATCATTTTCAGCTCTCTTCTGTTCATCAACAAGTGTCAGTGTTTCAGAGATAGGATCGTGAGGTATATACCCTTTCTTCACTATCTCCCAAACTTTAGCTCCAAGACATATGAGATGAATCTTCATTCACTCCATCCATATTTTGTAATTTGTACCATCAAATTTGAGGCTCTCCTTCTAGTAAAAATTAAATGTGGAACTTGATGCACTTGCCATCATATCTCCTCAAGTGGTTAAGCTTCTATAGAGGAGACCTCACTCTGATACTAATTATTGGAATGCACTGATACTGGCAGTAAACTGAGAGGGGGGATGAATCAGTTTAATCACAAGTACATAAATTAATTCAATTATAAACCTTATATCAAAGCACAACATAATGAAAGATATATCATGAAAGCACAACACACATAACACCAATATTTTGATGTGGAAAACCCGAAAAGGGAATAATCATGGTGGGAAACCCTACCCACAACCAAATGAATACTCTACAGTAGTATTATGAATAATTACAATGGGTTTTGTACTTGCAAAAAGGCCAACAACCTAGAGCACATTTCTCATCACAAAGGGAAGTCTCACTGACCTACATAAACATTGGATTATAATCCAGACATAAATAAACTATGAAAGTAGCATCTACTAATGCCTGATACAGTTTCGGTTAAGCACTGATGTCTTCTCAGCAATACAAAACCTTTCTAACCTTCACTAGAATGATATAAATCTATTCGCACATAATCCTTTCTCTGATAATGCAAACATAACCACCCATAACCATCGATCCTAAAATTACATTAATAAGTCACCTATAAATAAAGATCATCAACCTTATTGACAAGGTCAGCTAAACCCTAAACCCATAAACCCATAATTATAAAAATTATATCATACGATACCACTGGACCAATATTATGACTTATATTACATAGGATGGACCTAAATCAAATATCCAAATAATTATATCTATCAGAAATTCCTCTAAGACCAAAATCCAACATGCTTCACCAACTAGTAGAAACCCTTAGTGAAGTAACATAAAGTTTAACCAGATCCAAATACGACCATCATAATAACATGCCATCCAATGCAAAGTCACCAAATGCTCGAGACATAATCAAGAAACACCATCAGCATGAAAGAAATCAATTCCATAAGCCGAACCAAAAATCCACTAACCAAGTCACCAAAACAACATATTGGTAAAGCTAACCGAGATAGCAGAGGCAAGACGGTAAAGGAAAATACCAAAAGCAATAATATCCAAAGCACAAAATCATGAACCAATGGAATATAGAAAGTATGTAACTCACTAGAAGAAGCATCCAATACCGATTCCAGAGGTCTAATCATATTGGATCAGAATCACAACCAAAACCACAAATATCACCAAGACTAACTAGGATAGATATAACCGAGATAGTCTCCAACCAGGATATAGTGTTGACATCTATGACAACACTTAACCAAATCCAACATATTGCCTACATGGAGATCCCTAATAAATTATATTAAGAACCTTTGCTCTGGTAACCTAAATCCAACGTTTGATGGTTCAGGGTGTGTGGATCGTACCTCGTAGATACCCCCAATATATTAGATTCTTGGATCTTTGGGGTAAGAGAATCTGGTATGCTCGAGAAGTGAGTGTCATGGAGTGGATCTAGTGCTACCAGATTCTTTATCTATCTACTTGTTGGAGGTATTTTATTGTTGTTGGGCCCTCATCAAATGGTTTCCACCTTCCATCCTAGATGATATGTTTGAAAGTGTGTCTTAATTTTGTCAAAACCAATGAAATCTATTTGGGCTAGTCTAGGTCTCCATCACTTTCACACTTATTATCAAGCATTTCCCTAGTCCAATGTGTATGATTTGTCTGATTTTTTCTTCCCAAGAGTAGTTGACAATCACACTTTTCCCTAGAATTTTTCCATATTCCAAACACTTTTCCAGTTTGAAAGTCCACAATTTCCTTCATCCCCACTGAACATCCCAAAAGGTCAATTCACCATCAAGTCAAGAAGAATAATCCTAGTTTGAAACAACTCCTTAAGTGTCAAAAATTCTTGTATATCAATTGCAAGATTTTGTTGAAACATAGGACCTTCTTAAATCACTTTAGCAATTATCTCTATGGTCACAACAATGATTTTGATGAGGAATCTCTAAGAGAATCTTCTTTCCATCAGAGGTCAATCCTTTCACAATCAATCAATAGGGGTGGTCATATCAACCTATCTTATTTTCCTTCTCAACTAATCACATATTGAATCAACCTCTATCTAGAGTAACCTTGTCAACTTTCTTCCATAATCATCATCATCCTTCTTTATATTTTTCATTAATCTATTTCTAAGGACTTGGCACTCTCAATTAAATAATCCAACTTCAATCAAACCTTAATCCAATCAATCAAATTCTATCATCTAGAGATCAACCAATCAATCATCCAAATATAATAAATCAATCCCATCCTAAGATTAATTCCTTGTCAAAGTTTCATTTAGACCTTCATCCTTAATTAATCAATCAATTGGCTTTCGTGCTTGGGAAAGAATCTCCCCCAAGTACCTTTTTCTATTATTTATGGGTTGATCCAAACCCTTATCCTTTGACTTATTTTTCTTAGGGACATTAGTCAACCCTCAGTAGGAGAGGACTTGATCATTATCTTAAGGTCTAAATTTTACCAAACTTGGTTCTCACCTAGCTTGTGGTTAACATCATCAATCCCTCACCCCAAATCCTAATCCAAGGACTAAGGTGTAATCCCAATCAAATCCATCATGTTCTAATCCAAGGATCATCCAAATATGTTCCCATCAAGTCAAAACTTGCTAAGTCCTCTCACCAAAATTTCTTCTAAATCATCCTAAAAGGTTACCCATTCATGGTCTTGACTCACTCCAAAAAAGTGAAGATGGATACCCCAATGCCACACTGATAATATGCCTGAGTTTAGGGATCCCTTCACTCAAGATCCTCAACCCAAAGAGGAGAAACTTGTTGACCAACCTGACCTTTCTCCACATGTCCAATATTTTCTTGTTGATCCTTACAATCAAGACATGATGGAGAAATATTTCAAACATAATGCTAATGGGCTTGTGGCTCACCTCATTAATCAAGAGGCATGTCTTCCCTAAGGATTTTACTGGTCTATCCCTGATAGACCTCTAGAAGCTGACCTCATAGATCAAATTTCCATTGACACCATCCTTCATCCACCACCCATGATATCTACACCAATATTTTATGTACCTCCAATCTATGTACCTCAAAGCACATCCAATCCAACCATGTCCCAATCTCCTAGGTTGACCACCCCTCTCTATAATTCCCTCAATTACATCAACACAAGTTTTCCACTTGTTAACATAATTTGGGGATCACAAGCTCCAAATATTTCCCAACCCCCTATCCTTCATATCAATACATTAGTAGTGGTGGTATTTCATCCTCGTCTCATCAAATCCTAAGATCTAACATAGGTCACTATATCCCTAATGTCCCTAATCAGCAACCCAACCTCAGAAAAGAAATTCAAGACGTGAAGGATCTTATCAAGAACTTTAAGAATGAGACAAACAAGAGACCTTACATGTTTGAGGAAATATGTCCTTGTCCCTATGATCCATCTATTTTAGTCACACCCTACCCACCTAGGTTTGAAATGCCTAAATTGTAAAAATACAAAGGAAAGGGTGATCCCCACATCAATGAGTTTCACATTTTGTGTCAAGAAGTCTCCTATAGTAACCTATACCTTAGAAGGATTTTTCCAAAAAGTCTTGGCAGAGATGCCCTCTCTTGGTTTTCTGCTCTACCCCGTGGTTCCATCACATCATTCCTAGACCTGGTAGAAAAATTTGTGTCTTGCTATGCCTACAACATTAAAAATGATTCTTCTATGATGGACTTATGCAATACAAAGCAAAGGCCTCGAGAAAATTTCACCAACTTCCTCCAAAGATGGTGACATCTCATCAAGGAATTCTCCTGGGAAATACCAGAATCTTATCAAGTTGATCTATTCCAATGTAACTTGGTACCTAGATTATCTAAACCATTGAATTTTCAATGCTTGAGTACCTTTGATGAAATATCCAAGAAAGGTCTAGCCTTGGAATGTGTTCTTTCAAAAGAAGGGACACTAAAACATTACCAAAAAACTAACTGAGGTTCATCTTACAATGAAAAGAAAAAGTTTTTGTCTAAGAATAAGAACATGGTCAATGATGGAGTCACCAACATCAAGTACATCCAACCTGTCACCGCCCCATCCAAACCCACCACCACCAATAATTTCTTCGACAATCAATCCAATCAATCATAACCTCACAACAATCCCTCCATCCAAGGTCAACCTCCTCATTCTAACAACCAATCTCAATGTGAGTACACTTCACTTGGTGAGCCTATTGAGGTCATTTCCCAAAAGGTTGTCAAGGTTGGCATTGTTGCCTTCCCAATAACACGCCATTTTGATCCCAATATGATGGTATGATGAAAGAATAAGTATCCATTCAACTATTGAGAGGTGGGGCGTGAATCAGTAGATAGAAAAATTGATACAAACTTCACAAATCTCAAAAACTAATATCTCAAAGTAAACTTAGTAGTAAAAGTGTAATACCTCTATCAAGATAAAAAATCATAAGATAAATTGGTTGACTATTACAACAAATTAATAGTAAACAACGTCTTGATTTCTCAATGGTTCTGGTTATCATGACTTATCAAAATAGTTAAGTAGTTAAGTAAATCAACCATGAAAATATAACCAAAAAACATTCACCACTTGACACAAATATTTTTGACGTGGAAACCCAAAATAGGTAAAAACCATGGTGAGATGACACACATGATAACTATCTGAACTCTTCTGAAGTTTGCCCTGTTAGGAGCCTAGCCTGTTAAAGCTTTACAAAAAGTCCTGTTAAGAACTGATCTTGTTAGGAATCACCCAATTAAGGGATTGACTACAAATGCCTTGTTAGAAGCAATACCCTATAAGGCATAACCTTGATAGAGGATTTGAAAATCCAATCGAATGGACTACCTTGTTAAAGGATTTGAATAACACCAAGCTTGTTAGAGCTTACCCAGTTAGGGGATTTAAATTTTCTTGCAATTGTTAGAAAACAATAGGAGTTTGTTGATCTGTCTCAATAGCACTTCACTTGCTTGATCAGATCAATTTCATGCTCCTATTTGCCTCTATTCAAACTGCAGATATATCATCCGGTTCGGCAACCACGCACTCAACTGATCTATGTCAACTCTTTGCCAACTCATTAAACTAGACAACTTCATCAACCTTATAAACAAATCAATCAGGTCGGTAACACAACAAAAACCTAATTCTCATAGAGATTACAAAAAAATCAGTTCAAGTGTGACTGTTGGATTACATAGAAATCTCTACACATCAATCAATAAAACCTTGATCGCTCCTTGATCACCGCTTCATCAAACTTATTAACTCATCATGCGCTTTGCATTAGATGCAATACATTTGTTGATTCCCTAGACAAAAACCATTACAACAACTCGCCAAAATCTCTTGAAATTGTCTTCATATAATAATCATACATGTCATAATCATTACTGCTCACCATCATATCATAAACTAATATAAATAATTCACTAAAATTAATTAGTTAGGGTTTAACAAAAACAACATGTAGGGTTTACTAGTTACACCGATATATAAGGTTTACATTGGTTACTGGTTCACTCCACAAATTCTTCCTACCAGTTACAGTAACTATATTACAACAATATCAACAATATCATTACCGGTTAATTGACATCAATGACAACATAACATATCATTAGTGAAATCTTCATGCAAATGACAACAATCTCCCCCTTTGGCATTGATGGCAATACAAATATCAATACCATTGATTGCTACGTGATTGTGAATAGGAATCCTAGTTTACATTACCAAGTATTCACCATGTTCCCCATGTCTTCATCTTGTTGCTGGTTCTCCTTCCCATAATCACATAATTCTTCTCCCCTTTGACAACAATGCCATATTGAAAGTAAAATATGTAATGTCAAATTTCACTGTGCATCATCATTAATCTGCAACTTGATGCTCCCCCTATGGAATAAATCCACTTCTACACCAATCCTTCTGTAAAATTTTGCAAGTAGCTCTGGGACTGATGTAATAGACATCATACTTTAACTGACTTCATGAAGAGGGACAACCCCTAACTGACTTCTAAGGTACTCAAAAGTAGTTTTAGGTAGAGGTTGAGTAAAAATATCTACAAGTTGTTCCTTGGTAGAAACATGCTCTAAGATCACATCTTTACTCTGTACGTTTTCCCTTAAGAAATGATACTTCAATTCAATATGCTTGGTTCGTGCATGCAAACCAGTGTTCTTGGAAATATTTCTGGCACTTGTATTATCACATAAAATATTTATAGGTTCTGAAATCTTCATCTTAAAACCTTCCAAAATGTGCCTCATCCAAATAGCCTATGTACTATTCATGTAAGTTGCAACATACTTAGCTTCAACAGTATATTGTGAAGTACAACTCTACTTTTTACTACTCCATGAAACAAGTCTTCCTCCATGAAAAAATGCTCCACTGGTTGTGATTTTCTAGTCATCAACATTTCCTACCCAATATGCATCTGTGTACACCTTCAAGTCAAAATTTCCTCCATATGGATACCATAACCCATAATCAATAGTACCTTTCAGATATCTAAAAATTCTCTTGGTTTCTATCAGATGTGTTTCCTTAGGATTCTTCTAGAATCTAGAAACTATGCCAACTACATGAGCTATGTTTGGTCTACTGTGAACAACATAGTGAAATTTCCCAATCATTGACTTATATTCCTTCTTATTTGGACTCATCTTCCTTAGACAACTTACAACATGTAACTGTAGGTGTCCCAGCTAGTTTACAATCACTCATGCCAAATATCTTCAAGACCTCTTTCACATACTTAGACTGTGTGATGAAAATACCATTCTTCATTTGTTGTATTTGCAAGCCTATGAAATTTTTTATTTCTCCCACTAAAGACATTTCAAACTCATTTTTCATTTCATCTGCAAAATTGTTGCTCATGTCATCATTACCTCCAAATATGATATCATCAACAATTACTTCATTGACTAGTATTTTATCTCTTTCATATTTGAGAAATATGTTACTATCATCACTGGTTCTTAGAAATCCTATCTTCATTAGATGTGTATGAAGCCTTTCATACCATTCTCTAGATTTCTTCTTTAATCCATATAAAGGTTTATGCAATCTTCATACCATGTCTTTCTTATCAGTAATAACATAACCATCTGGTTTCTCAATGTATACTTCTTCTTCTAGTATCCCATTCAAACATGATGAATTAACATCTATCTGGTATGCCTTGAATTTATTTTGTGCTACAAATGCAAGTAAAGTTTTGACACCTTCCAGTCTTTCCACTGGTGCAAAAGTATCACCATAGTCTTATCCTTCCTCTTGTGCATAACCTTTGCAAACCAACCTAGCTTTCTTGCAAAATACAACACCATCTTCATTCAACTTATTCTTGAATACCCACTTAGTACCTATCACATTTTTATTTACTGGTCAGGGCACTAGGGTCCATGTGTTGTTCTTCTCAATTTTATCTAATTCCTCCTCCATAGCTTTAACCCAATGATCATCACCAAATGCTTCCTTAGCAGTTCTTGGTTCAATAGTGGAGATCATGCAAGAATTCTCTTTGTTTTTTCTTCTGGTCAGTACTCCAATATCCTTATCCCCAATAATCTGTTCAGGATTGTGATTCAGTCTCACATATCTTGGAATAACATGATCATTATCTTCAGGTTCAGTTTCTTTATTATCATCATCTTCTTCTAAATTTATCTGTTCTGGTTGAACTAGTACATCAATATTTTCTTTGTTGATTTCATATTTCACAGTTTCTGGTTCCAAAAACAAAATGCAAGGATCTTCATCCTTTTTCTTTGAACTAGTTTCCACTGAGACTTCAGGATTTTCATCCACTCGAACATCAACACTCTCCATAATTCTCTATGTCTGGTTGTTAGAATACTTGTAGGCCTTACTCTTGGTGGAATAGCCAAGAAATATACCTTCATCACTTTTAGCCTCAAATTTGCTAATATAATCACCTCTCCTAGTAAAACATTTGCTTCCAAATATTGTGAAATAACTAACATCAAGTGATCTATCATACCAATATTCATAAGGAGTCTTGTCCTTACCTCTCTTTACCAGAATCTAGTTCATTTTGTAGATAGTTGTGCTGATAATTTCTCTCCAGAAAGTTTTTGCTACACCTTCCTATATCAACATCATTCTAGAAGCTTCAACAACTGACCTATTATTTGTCCATGTGATACCATTCTATTGTGGTGTCCTTGGTTCAGAAAGCTATTGTTTGATACCATTTTCTTCACAATACCATCATCTATCTTTGCAATTAAATAGTTGTTGACTTTAGGATTAAGGTGAAATAAGTTACCCTTAGTTTGCTTCCCGGTTGCAATCAGTTCACCTTTTCTATCATAGATTTTGCACATACCATTTTTAATCTCTAATGGGTATCCTCTATCATTGAGTTGTGCCACACTCAAAATATTGTGCTTTAGACCTTCAACTCAGTAGACATCATCTACACTACTCTTTCCATTAAGAGAAATAGTTCCCTTACCTCTACTCATGCAGGGTGAGTCATTACCAAATCTTACAACTCCGCCATCAAATTCCTTCAAAGAAAGAAATTTGCTCCGATCACCAATCATGTGATGTGAACAACCACTATCAATAATCCAATCATCAGAGTTATCCATCCTAGATACTAATGCCTTCTAGTCTGACATCTCTTCTTTAATATCTACAAACACAATGTCTTCATTAGCATCACCATCAAATTCCTCATCAGTGATACCACCATCAACAACAATAAAACAATCTCTTTTGCCTTTACCCTTGTGCTTCTTGAATTTCTCTTGTTTGTGCTCATTATCACCATTAGGAAAATTAGTAGCAATGTGTCCAATCTTGTTGCATGCAAAACATTTCAAAGATAATTTGCCTCTATATTTACCTGTACCTCTAGGAAACCACTTGGCCAACAATGCTTTAAGCTCAACTAAAATGTCTTCATCATCAACTTCTCTTCTTGATCTGTATTCATAACTATGACTAGCATCTCTACTTTTCCTCATAGATGGGTTAGAAATAGAAGCTCTAAATGTAGACTTATATTTCTGTACACTACCATCATAACCATTTAATTCAAAAGTAGTAAGCTTGCCAATGATGGAGTCAAGAGTTACCTTAGTTTTGTCAATGGACTTCAGCTCTTGAATAGCTGTAACTCAAATAGCGTAGACCAATAGTAGGGTTCTCAGTACCTTACTAATCATCATGGAATCTTCCACTTTACCTCTTGCACTCTTAATTTCACCGACTATCTCTTTTATCCTTTGACCATACTGCTGGATATTCTCACCTTTAGCCAACCGCATGTCATCAAGCTTTCCTCTTAGACTCTCTTCTTTAGCAATCTTAACATGTTCATCACCGCTATAAATCTCTTCAAGTTTTTTCCATACCTCATATGCAGTTTCAAGACCCTAAACATTTGCATACTCTGCATCAGATAAAGAACTGCTAATAGCCTCCAATGCTTGATGATTTTCTTGTTGCTCTTTCTTCTAATCATTAGTCAACATCCTAGTAGGTGCAACATACTTAGTATCGACATGTTCCCAATACTGGCTTCCCAAACTCTTGATATAAATTTTCATTTGGTCACTCCATATCCTCTAGTTCTCTCTATTAAACTTTGTAACTTCCTTCTTCATCATGATCTAGAAGATATTTAACTCAAGTTGTTAGGCTTGGACATTAGAGGACCTGATATGCTCTAATACCAATTGATGGTATGATGAAAGAATAAGTATTTGGTCAACTACTAAGAAGGGGGAGTGAATCAGTAGATAGAATAACTAATACAAACTTATGTTAGGATAACCAATGAACAACTGAGAGGGGGGGGGGGGGTGAATCAGTTTTTAACAAATTATAACTTTTAATCCACAATACAACCTTAAACAAATCAAGTACCAGTAAAGCACAGATAGATGCCAGTAGGAGTAGATATCGGTAAACAATACAACTTAACAATAAACCAGATAATCAATGCAAAGGAACCATACCAAATAACACTATGATTTGTACGTGGAAAACCCAGAAAGAGAAAAACCACGGTGAGAAATCTACCCATAGTCAGATGATACTTCTGCAGAAAGTATGTGTTGCAAGAGGGGCCTTCACTTGTAGGAAGGCATACTGCTCATTACAAAAGAGTTTCACTAACTAAAGAGAGGCTGCAACCTTCTGACAATAAATGGATAAACAATCCAATAGAGTGAATTGTTGGAAATAGCATCTACCATGGCTGATTGCAGTCCTGGTTAAGCTCACTGTTAGAGGACTAGATCCTCTTTTGAATCCAATTTGATCACCAATGATCGATCAACTCCTTTGTCTGAATGATATTACAATATTCACACATTACATTCCTTGACCATGATCTTTCCAATAACCATGATACTTTACAAGGAGTTTTTACCTCTTATTTATACAAACCCTAAGGCCTAAACCAATTAGGTCGGCTAGCTAAAGATATTACATTAATATCATTACATAATTTCATTTACAATGATATGCCACGTCATCTTAAGACCAAAACAATAATAACAAATCAATAACACATCTCGAATCATCCAGGTAACCTATAGAATACATGCTAGCATGATACTAGTCCATAACCTAGATAGGTACCGAACCTATTTTGGGTCCACCATGCCAAAGAAAAGTCTTCAAGCATTTGAAGCATGATCAAAGAACATCTTGAGAATCCTGAAGTCCATGAAGAAGTTTCACCAACACCAATTATGCATCCTATCACAATTCCTCAATGAAAGCTCTGTCGGTAAAGCCTTAAACTAGTGCCAGTAAGGGTTTACTAGAGTATATGATAACATCCAATTACCAAGCCAATACCAACTGACCAAAACATTCTCATGGAGCATATAACTCATGAAATCCAATATATTTCACTGATCCAAACATGTTGGAAGTATCCAACAGATAATCTCTTCTATCGGTAACACTAGATCTTCTACCAGTAACCAAAACTTATCTATCAACAACCATCCATATTAGTTAGTATTGACATCAATGACAAAACATTAATGCAACACATAATCAATTCATTCCATAATGCCAAAAATCTCCCCCTTTGGCATTGATGGCAACACTAGATGTGCAAAACATCTAAGTACCAAGAGATGCCAAACAAGTCTCCCCCTGTAGAAGATAACCAACAATCAATAGCTCTCCCCCTAATATCTCAGAATGTTTTTTCACATTACTATCACTCCCCCTTTGACATCAATGCCAAAAATCTGAAAAAAATATCAAAGCAATGATATAAACCTCTGAATCTCAAAGATAACTAGTCCCCCTGAGTAGTAGCAGCACTCATCAGTGCTGAAATGAATAATGTTTCTGATAATACATGTTGGACTGATGACAAACTTCATCAATGAAGTCTCTGTCGGAGGGGCGAAAACCCCTAACCTGTCTCTTAAATATTCAAATGATTCCTTAGACAACAGTTTAGTGAATATGTCTACAATTTGTTCTTTGGTGTTCACATAAACCAATTTGACTTCCTTTGCTTCTACCTTGTCCTTTAGAAAGTTATACTTTATTGAAATATGCTTAGTATTAGAGTGAAATATTGGATTCTTAGACATTTCAATAGCTACAGAGTTATCATAGTAGATAACTACTAGTTCACTACAATTTACTCTAATATCCTTCAACATTTGCTTCATCCACAAAACTTGAGTGCAATTAGTTGTTGTTTCAACATACTCAGCTTGTGTAGTAGATAAAGAAATGCATGACTATTTTTTGCTTATCCATGAAACCATTTTGTTTCCAAGAAAGAAAGCTCCACCAGAAGTGCTCTTCCTATCATCAGTATCACCTACCCAATCTAAGTCATTATATGCACATTAAGTGAAATCATCATCTCTGGAATATCATAAACGATATTCTATTGTTCCTTCCAAATACCAAAATATTCTCTATACTACACATTCATGATTTTCTTTAGGATTACTTTGATATCTTGAAACAATACTTACTGCATTCATAATATCAAGTCTAGTCTGAGTTAGATATAATAGACCACCAATCATAGATTTATACCTTGTCAGATTTACCGGTGTAGAAGTATCCTTAATATATAATTTCTCACTTGTAGCCATAGGAGTACTTACCGGTTTGGAATTCTCCATACCATACATTTTCAACAATTCCCTCAGATACTTAGTTTGACAGATAAAAATGCCTTTGTCAGTTTGAGTAATCTACAAACCTAAGAAAAATTTCATCTCACCAATCATGGACATTTCAAATTCATTCTTCATGTTGTTAGCAAATTCCATGCACAATTTATCTTCTCCTCCAAAAATGATATCATCAACAAAAAATTTAATAATGAGAATATCATTATCAATGATCATATTGTATAGATTACTATTAGCACTGCCTTTAGTAAAACCAAGCTTCAAAAGATATTTATCCAGCCTTGCATACCAAGCTCTAGGGACCTGTTTCAAACCATATAAAGCTTTCTTCAATCTACAAACCATGTCTTTGTCATCTGTCAATAAAATTCCATCATGTTTCTCAATGTAACCTTCTTCCTCAAGCTCACCATTCAAAAATGCACATTTGACATCCATTTGATAAACCTTATAGTTCTTATAAGCTGCATAGGCAAGAAATAGTCTAACAACTTCGATTCTAGATACAAGTGCAAATGTCTCACCATAATCGATTCCTTCCATTTGAGAATATCCTTTACAAATCAATCTATCCTTGTTCCTTATAACTTGACCATCCTCATTTAGTTTATTTCTAAAAAACCATTTAGTTCCAATAACATTCTTATTTTTAGGCCACAAAAATAAAGACCAAGTTAAATTCTTCTTTATTTGATCTAATTCATCTTCCATAGCCTTTAACCAATGTTTATCCTTATAAGATTCAATAAAATTTTCTAGTTCAACTTGAGAAATAAGATATACCTCTTCATTTGCCATTTTTGTTATTGTCATAACTCCCTTGTTTCTATCTCCAATAATTTGATCTTCAGAATGATTTAATCTTACATGCCTTAGTGTCTTTTGAACTTCAAGTTCACTATTGTGATCATCAGTCATAGTTGAATTTTTTGATTGTGTCAGTGTAACTCTCTCAACCTCCTATACCAGTTGAGGCATTACTGGTCCAGTTATGATCATTTCCACTATCGGTTCCCTATCATATGATATACAATGTTTTCTGTATTGTTCATCCACTACCACATTATCACTTTCCATAATTTTCTACAATAATTTGTTATAATATCTATATGCTTTCTTCTGAATCGAATAACCAAGAAATATCCCTTCATCATATCTAGGATCAAACTTTCCAATTGAATCATCTCTTTTGATATAGCATTTACTTCCAAAAATTTTGAAATACTTAACAATAGGTGTATGTCCAAACCATAATTCATAAGGGGTCTTACCAGTTTCACCTTTGATGTCAACTATGTTGAATGTGTAGACTGTCATACTTATTGCTTTTCTCTAGTAGATATGAAGCAATTTGGCTTCCATCATCATAGATCTAGCTGCATCCAAAATGAATCTATTCTTTCTTTCAACTACTCCATTTTGCTGAGGATTCCCAAGTGCAGATAGATGTCTCCTGATTCAATTTGTCTCACAATAACTATTAAATTCATGAGAAGTGAATTCACCACCATGATCTGATCTTAGACATTTAATTTTCAATCCATTTTTTGTTTCAACCTTCACTTTGAGGATCTTGAATTTCTCAAAAGCTTCAGACTTCTCCCTCAGAAAAGTTACCCACATCATTCTAGAATAGTCATCAATAATCAACATGAAATACCTATCACCTTGAAAGCTTATAGTCCTTGTTGGATCACATAAGTCGATGTGAATCAAATCAAGTACATTGTTAGATTTATCATTTATGCTCTTAAAATAACTTCTAACTTGCTTACCCAATTGACATTCCTTACATACTGGATTATGAGGCTTCATAATCTTAGGTATATCTCTAGCTTCTTTAGTTGAACTGACCTTAACAATGAAATCAAAATTAACATGACATAACCTCTTATGCCATAGCCAACTCTCATCAATATGAGCAATCAAACATGTCTTATTACCAGTGTTCAAGTGAAAATATTACTTCATGTCTGAATACTGGTTGCAATTTCCAAACCAGTCTTATTAATGATTTTGCATTTTCTATATTTAAACTAAAGTTGAAAACCCTTATCAACTAATTGACCAACACTCAAAATATTATTCCTTAAACCTTCTACATAATAGACATTATAAGTATTATGCTTGTCATCCAAAGAAATAATATCTCTACCTTTGATCATACATGCCTTGTCATCTCCAAATTTGACTTGACCACCATTGTATTCTTGTAGGGATAGAAATTTCCTTTTATCTCCAGTCATATGATGTGAGCATCCACTATCAGTTACTCATTCATCCTTATCTTCAACTTTTGTTGCCAAGGCCTTTTCTTCACTTTTGATAGTCGGTTTCGGTTCATCTTCCTTCAAAGAATAGAACACCCATTCTTTTCCATTTCCAGATCCACTAGCAGAGTCTTCTACTGATTCATCTCCAGAGTCATCAATTACTCCTTCCTTATCTGCTATGTAGCATTGTTTACTTTTCTTGAATCTATATCTGTTTGGATTAGGCTTAACAATTTTCTTAAATCTTTCCTCAAACCTTGTATTCATTTCAGGACATCTATATGAGAAATGACCAATCTTATTACATGCAAAACATTTAAAAGGTGTTTTTCCTTCATACTTACTTCTAGTTGGACCTTTAGGTACCCTTCTAGCAAATAAGGCTTCAATTTTCTCAAGTTCTTCATCTTATTTCCCAATGTCTTCCAATTATTTTGCTTATAGGGCTCTCCAATCACTCTTGCTGATAGATTTTGATGACGATGCATGAAAAGAAGGTTCAGACTTTACAACTCTAGAAGATCCAAATTCTTCAATCTCAAAAGCAGATAATTTCCCAATCAAAATGTCTCTATTGACTAAACTGTTTGCCATTGTTCTTAACTCATTAATAGGAGTTGCCTGCATCTTTTAAGCCAGTGGAAGGGCTCTCAAGACTTTGGAAACTATTTCATCTTCACTTAGAAATCCTCCACAACATTGAATTTCCATAACAATCTCATTTACTCTTTCCACAAACACAACAATTCTTTTACTATCTTCCATTTTCAAGTTTTCATACCTTACTGAGTAACCATCAAGTTTAGCAATTTTGATAGTAGGGTCACCTTCATTTAGAGTTTGCAATTTGTCCCACATATCCTTAGCCAATGATTTGTTAGTCAATCCCATGATCTGTTGATCAGTAAATCCAAACAACAGGTCTTCTCTAGCTCTGCAATCATTTTCAATATTCTTATCCAAGTCTGTAGGAGCAGGATTGTTAGATACCAGATCATAGGGTGTGTATCTTTTCTTAGTGATCTCCCAAATATCCTTTCCAAGACATCTAGGATGAGTCTCCATTTGAATTTTCAATATCCCATAATTTGTTCCATCAAGCTTAGGGATTTCTTTTCTGAAAATAGTTGCCGGTGGATTAGAAATGTTATTTTCCATAGGATCTACCTCAAGAGGTTAAGCTTTTGCAAAAGAGGACCAAAGCTCTTATACCAAATGTTAGGATAATCGGTGAACAACTGAGAGGGGGGGTGAATCAGTTGTTAACAAATTATAACTTTTAATCCACAATACAACCTTAAACAAATCATGTACCGATAAAGCACAGACAGATGTCGATAGGAAGAGATACCAATAAACAATATAACTTAACAATAAGCCAGATAATCAATGCAAAGAAACTATAGCACACACCATGATTTGAACATGGAAAACCCAAAAAGGGAAAAACCATGGTGGAAAACCTACCCACAGTCAGATGATACTTCTACAAAAAGTATGTGTTACAAGAAGGACCTGCACTTGTAGGAAGGCACAATACTGCTCATTACAAAATAGTCTCACTGACTACAGAGAGGCTACAAACTTCTCAAGATAAATGGTCAACAATCCAATAGAGTGAACTACTAGAAATAACATCTTCCATGCCTAATTACAGTCTTGGTTAAGCTTAATGTTAGAGGACTAAATCCTCTTCTGAATCCAATTTGATCACCAATGATCGATCAACTCCTTTGTCTGAATGATATTACAATATTCGCACATTACATTCCTTGACCATGACCTTTCCAATAACCATGATACTTTATAAATAGTTTCTATCTCTTATTTATACATACCCTAAGGCCTAAACCAATTAGGCCATCCACCTAAAGATATTACAATAATATCATTACATAATTCCATTTACAATGATATTCCATGTTGGATTAAGACTAAAACAATAATAAAAAATCCATAAAACATCTTGAATCATCCAAGTAACGTGTAGAGTACACACTAGCATGATACTAATTGATAGCCTAGATAGGTATCGGACCTATTCTGGGTTCACCATGCCAAAGAAAAGTCTTCAAGCATTTAAAGCATGATCAAATAACATCTTCAACATCCTAAAGTCCATGAAGAAGTTTCACCAACACCAATTATGCATCCTGTCACAATTCCTCAATGAAAGCTCTACCGGTAAAGCCTTAAACCAATGTCAGAAAGGGTTTACTAGAGTGTATGATAACGTCCAATTACGAAGCCAATACCAACTAACCAAAACATGCTCATGGAGCATATAACTCATGATATCCAATATACTTCATTGATCCAAACATGCCGGAAGTGTCCAACCGATAATCTCTTCTACCGGTAACACTAGATCTTCTACCGGTAACCAAAAATTGTTTGTCGGTAACCATCCATATTAGCTAGTGTTGAAATCAATGACAAAACATCAATACAACACATAATCAATTCATCCATAATTCCAACAACTTCACCAATCTCAAAAATTAATCTCTCAAAGTAAACTTAGAACTAACAATGTAATGCCTCTATCAGGATAAAAACTCATAAGATAAACCGTTTGATTGTTACAACAAATTAACAGTAAAAAAATTCTTCATTTCTCAATGCTTCTAGTTATCATGACTTATCAAAAGAGTAAGTAGTTAATTAAATCAACCATGAAAACATAACCACAAAAACATTCACCACTTGACACAAATATTTTTGACGTGGAAACCCAAAATAGGTAAAAACCATGATGAGATGAAACTCACAAGATAACTATCTGAAATCTTTTGAAGTTTGCCATGTTAGGAGCCTATCCTGTTAAAGCTTTACAAAAGTCCTATTAAGAACTAATCATGTTAGGAATCACCCGGTTAAGGGATTGACTACAAATGCCTTGTGAGAAGAAATACCATGTAAGGAGTAACCTCAGTAGAGGATTTGAAAATCTAATCTAATGGACCACCTTGTTAGAGGATTTTAATAACACCAAGCTTGTTAGAGCTTACTTGGTTAGGGGATTTCAATTCTTCTTTAATTGTTAGAAAATAACAAGAGTTTGTTGATCTATTTGAATATCACTACACTTGATTGATCAGATCCATTTCATGCTCCTATCTTCCTTTACTCAAATTGTAGATACATCATCTAGTTTAGCAACCACACACTCAACTAATTTGTGCCAACTCTTTACCAACTCATTAAACTAGACAACTTCATCGACCTTATAAACAAATCAATCAGGTCCGTAACACAATAAAAACCTAATTCTCATAGAGATTAAAAATAAATCGGTTCAAGTGCTACTATTGGATTACATAGCAATCTCTGCACATCAATCAAGAAAACCTTGATTGCTCCTATATCACTACTTCATTGAACTTAGTAACTCATCACACGCTTTGCATTAGATGCAATACATTTTCTCATTCCCTAGACAAAATCCATTACAATAACTCACCAAAATCTCTTGAAATTATCTTCATACAATAATCATACATGTCATAATCATTACCGCTCATCATCAGATCATAAACCAATATAACAACTTCACCGCACTTAATCGGTTAGGGTTTAGCAAAAACAATAGGTAGGGTTTACTAGTTACATCAATAGATAAGGTTTACACCGGTTACCGATTCACTCCACAAATTCTTCCTACCGGTTATAGTAACAATATTACAAGAATATCAACACTATCATTACTGGTTAATTGACATCAATGACAACATAACATATAATTAATGCAATCTTCATGTAAATTGCAACACAATAAACCTAAAGCTTGATGGTATAATGATAATGAATATTGCGACTACCATCGTATCAATGTTCATGATACACGCAAGTGTATGAATCTCAAAAATTATATCTAGGACCTTATTGACAAGGGTGAAATTAAAGTTGATGTTGCAAAACCTAGTAAATCCAATGATAAACTCAATATGTACCAAGTATTGTAATCCGAGAAGACTAAGAGGGGGGGTGAATCAGTGTTCTACTGGTAATGATATATTTGAACTTATTGCTTATAAACTGGTTAACAACAAATAAAATTAAAGTGCATATACCAAATAACACGTAAAGAAGCAACACCATAACACTAATATTTATACGTGGAAAACCCTGTAAAGGGAAAAACCACGGTGGGGTCGATACCCATAATATCTATATACTTGATCAAGGTATACAAATATTACATAGAGGTGATTGCACATGTAATCAGGCCAACCACCTAGAGCTCAATGCTCAAATATAAGTCTCACTGACATACACAGTAATACAAGATGATTAAAAACAAAAATGAACTTATAATATGCATCTAACCATGCTTGATAAGTTCTAGTTTAAGCTTTGTTAACCCTCACTATGTACTAATTTTGTTAATGCTATGTTCTGCTATGTTCTTCTACTAGTTTACACTATGCACATGAAACTGCACACAAACACTTCCTTTTGCTAACCAAAAAGCATATCATTAATCTCTAAAATATTTGCAACCAAAATCGTATACCATTACATATCTATTCCATCGCTGAAAGGATCTCCTTAAATACCCTTCTAACTTTTCACCATGTCAGCTTCAATGAAAAATATAATCCTATTGGCTACTGGATCACAAAGTATTTTATAAATAATCCCAATGACCATGTCGGCCTTCACATGCTACCTTAAATTCCTTGAAAGAAATAATTGGCACCACAAGATCTCTTAGCCAGGTCCTATCCATAACTGGGTTCCAAAATACACATTACCGAGATTAGGACCTAACTGGTTGTGATGCAAAGTGAATACCGATTGAGTGGTGTGAATGTCAGTTAAGCCAAACAAAGTAAAGTGATAAATCATTGAATCCTAATGGAGAATATATACACCTGGAGATGAGTTCCCATTAATGACAACCCAAAATTCCTTTAACCCTTACCGGATGAGTGCAATTGCCAACAACCTCCCCCTTTGGAATTGATGGCAACACTCATTTGAAAATTCAGTGTTGCCATTGAATCGCCTCTGAATATGCACATCCTGACCTATACATGAGTCTTCTATATACATCTGATACTCCTCCTAAGCAATATATACATTTTTCACTTTATTCCCCCCTCTTTGATAGCAATGACAAAGCGGGGTGCCCACAAAGAATTCTTTACATCTATAAACACATGCCAATTCTATACAAGTTTTAGAATGTCTGCATACATAGATTTCAAAAAAATGAAAAGTTAGTATCCCAACCTTGCATAAGAGATTCAAGAATGGAGGTAAATTCACTCAAGAGACTGACATAATATTCAATTACTTTTGATGTAGTGGGATCCTCTTTCTGCATATTAGAAATACATTTTGTCTTATGAAATAACAAAGTATCCAACCAGGGACCAATGAGATTCCAGAGCTCATTTGCTTGCTTTACTATATTGTCTCTTTCCTTCTCTAAATTCAAAATTTGATCCATGACTACCAAAATTGGACCATCTAAAGAACTAGTTAGGTTGATTGTCGGGTTGTAAGAGTTAGAAATCTGAATCAAATTATTCCTACAGTCTGAAAATTGCTTGTCTATAGGAGATACGAGCTTAGCAAAATCTAGATAAGTCTTTTATACTTTACCTCCCTCTGCCAATGCTGCATCAATGGATTGCAAGTAATTTCAGAGTTTCCCCTTTTCAAATTCAATTATTTATAAAAATGTCTCTTTTTGGGCCTCAACAAATCTTTCTTTAGCCTTAGTGAAATTTTGAGTAAGGAATCATAATGCTTAGGAATAAAATTAATAATCTCCTCCAATTTTCTAGATGATCTTACACTCTCTTTAGCTTGGAACTCAAGTACCAACCAATTCAAAATTTCAAAACTGTGTTCAATTAATTTTCTATCTTTTGACTCCTCCTGAGCCAACTCTTGGGTTGCTTGAGCTTAGAATGAAGCTACTACCAAAATTTTCTCTATCGGAGACATCTTGTGATATGGCTTGTCAAAAATGATAGAAAATTGTGACAAACTTCCTTTGGCTATGGTTCAAGTGTCAATTTGCAAGCCAGAAGAGAGATCTATCACAATTTCCTTGCCCTTATCTATCAGAGAGGTATCCTTATAATCCTTTATCTCTTATACACCAGTGGCTTCATCAATTGGTTCCCTATCCAGATTGTGTACATCCTCTGTTACTTTATTATCTATACCCTTATCTAAATTTGCCTCTGTATCCTATACATTATCTGTCGAGGTATCTTCTTCTGCAAAATTTGACTCACTAGCCAGTACAGTGGTATCTGGTGGAGTGCTAGCCAGTTGATCTATATTTACACATTGTTCCTCTGTTGGTGTCAGCTTCTTATCCCATGGTAACTATATATTTTGAGACTGTACAAAAATGGGGCTCAATTCATATCCCAAATTAAAAAAAATTCTCACTCAAATGTCTATTGTTTCCTTCTGGATCTCCTCAAATCTTTCCAGCTTTAGGTTATTTATTATGTTCTTTGGATTATATTCAAATGAGCCAGTTTTATTTATTGAATTTGTCATCTAAGGAGGGGTTAATGTTGGACAAAGATTAACCAATTATGTCTCTTTTATTTGCTAGTCCAAAGTTCAAGCATGAAATTTCCTAGCCTCAAGCTTATCATATAGCTACTTAGGCAAAATTTTCTCTAATTCAATCAATGCCATACTAAAAGAATCAAGATATAAAATAATAGCTTCCTTAATCTTCTTTTCATCCTTCTCGTCAAACTCATCAAAGAGTGTAGGAATGTTATCTACATCACCATCATTAATAATCTAATCAATTAAGTCCTAAGTATCCAATTTCTTCCTATTGGTTCTTCTCTGTTGATGTATAATGGTAATTTTGGGTTTCTAGGGAGGCTCCTTATCCGATTCTTCCTTTTTCTCTTCCTTCTTCTCCCTCACTACCCTTGCAAAACCACCTTTCTTCTTTGGAACTTCCTTGATGTCTTCATCTGATTTTGTTTCCTCAGAAGAGATTGTCATATATTGTTAGGTTGCCTTTTGTTTTCTCTTTTTTGACTCAGCCATTTTAGGATTGGTAGGCTCAACTAAAGATTCTTCAAGTTGCTTGGAAGTCTTTGTGGATACCGTGACCACATTGGGAGTGTCCTGAGCTACCTTCCTGGATTCCCTTTCTTCCTTTATTTTTTGTTTCATTTCTTATTTCCTCTAGGCTTCAAGTATTTTGAATTTTTGTTCTATTCCTACCCTATCATGCCCTTCAATTATTAGAGTTTCAACTACAACCTTAGTCATCTTCTTCCTGATAGTTGGTGCAACCTATTCTTGGTGAACTTTCAGACCTTTTTCTTAGGTAGTGCCAAATTTTTCCTCCTTTTCATTAGCTAATGCTTCTAGTAGATGTTGAGCACAAGCATCCAGTGTGGCCTCATCCACCTTGTATCCCATAGGAATGATCCAGAATATTCTAGGTTGGATTGCTTCCATCATGCATTCATCCTTATTCACCATAAAACATATTGCATCTACATATTTTTCTACTATAGTTTTATTAATCGTAGACCTATTCTTCATTTCTTCTTGAAAAGTTTTGAAAAATGCCCATAAATTAGCTTTACTCTATTTATCCCCTTGTTTATCCCAAATTTGAGCTATCTGGGTAGCTACCAAATGATCAAAATCCTATTGAATCTTCCCATAACTCGGAACAATAACCAAATAGTAGAATGCTAAATAGATAACAAAGGAACCATATTGGAAATTGTATTTCTTATCTTGTTTAATTTTCTAGAGGTTTGACATTACCTCCTTCAACATCACATTGCAAATATTGTAGTGTGCATCCTCCTTTACCATTAGGTGAGCAATCAAAATGTTCTTGCTAGACACAGAGTTCAGCCGGTTTGACTAGTAAAATTTGTAACTAATTATCATTGCAGAAAACTCATCATCAATTTCCCTCACATCATCAACTCTCATTGAATGACCATAAAAAGTAGCACTGGTGAGTTTTCAAATTTCAGTGTTGGAGAGTTTGCACCTAGGGCCAAGTATACCTCCAATCTTGTGTAGGTAGGTGATGTTTATAATTACTTCCTTTGTGATTTTATAGGGCTGGTCCACCCAAATGAATTCACCATGATTGCAGATTAGAATGTATCAGACCCATTCCACCTCACCAATTATGGAAAAATCCATGAATTGAGTGAAACCCTTCCTTTGCAAGTGGGCAAATTCCAGTTTCAGTTGGTTGTCTGTAATGAGGTTTTCAGTGAAAACATGAGATAATTCATATCCTTCGAGCTCTTCTATGTCATAGTGAATGTATGCCCTAATGTTTTTAGTGTGAAGAACACCATGGAAGACACTTGAGAATGCTCCTAGTGGTTCATCCAAAAGAGATTTGAAGGGGTGCTTCTATAATTTAGGATGGGGACAGTTCTTGATTTCCACCACCAAAGGAGTATTGACATTGGATGAAGAAGCCATGATATGCGGATACTGCAACTAGGGTTTCTACAAATAGAAAATACCTTAAGATATTGTTGGGAGATGAGATTGCTTAAAAGTTCTTGCACAAATAAACTTGGACTCTAAATCGCTCTGGAAATCGCTCTTCTGAATGCTCGATCATTGTGTGAAGAAAATAAGTTAACTTTCCCTTTTATAGGCGTTAACCCTAATTTTTCACTATCATAAATGCTACCAAGAAATTCTACCAGGTCACATAGTCTGTGAGTAGGCTCCGGTAAACACTTGAAATTGCTCGAGTATCCATCCACAATTAGAATTCTCTGACTACAAATCCAATCTGGGGTATTTGCACGATCTTCAATGATTTGTTCATTGGCATTGAGTTGTCATTGATGTCAACTGGTATGGGATGACAACCGGTAGATGAGATGTAGGTGCAACATTGTTATGAAGGAGTACAAGATGTGATATCTTGGACATCACCGTGTGTTGCAGAACACCAATAAAGGTAAAGAAGATGATCTCAGAGGTCATCAATATACAAGTCAATACCTAACTTATGTGTTGAGATAAAGAGGTGTATTGAGCAGTTGTGCACTGATGAAGACACATAATGTTACCTGAATCACATAACCAATGGAAGAGAAGAATGAACTGGTATGCTAGAAGGTTGCAAAACAATAGAACTCCCACTAGATGAAGAAGCAGTCATCATGAGAAGCAATGACTGATAGTAAATGTGCTCACATCAGACCACATGAAGAGCATTGTAGGATGTAGAAGACAAGGTGTTACTTCATCAAGGAAGTGGAGCTTATCTCCTATTATGCATTGAGTGTACCATAGTCTGGATAGATAAGAGTGAATAAGTAAAAGCAAACACTTGAAGGATTACACTGAATCCACCAGTGAATTGAAGGAATGCTCTATGTGCATGAGATCAGGCTTATGCACCATACCAGAAGAGAAGGAATGATGCTATTATAGAGAAAGTATGAAGTGTTTGTCATCTTGACAAACTGGTTGTGACATGGTCAAAGCTAATAAGGGAAAAGGCAAGGCTGAGTAGATGCAAACAGAGGAATCTAACCTGACTGAAAGAAGATGGAGCCTTGAGAATAATAATGACATGGTGTCATCAAGAGTGGTAATAGGTATGTAAGTCTACTAGTTATATAAGCAAGGTGCAGTTGTAGAAGACCTCCCCATTGTGGGAATGAACACACTTAGGACTTACCAGTCTAGAGACCGGTTTGAGAGCCCCATTGATAGTTCAGGATGAGAGAAAATATGAAAAGGTAGCTAGTAAAATGGTTGAGATCGAAAGGGTTAGAAAACCAGAAGAAGTAAGAAACTGTTAGGGTGGTTGGTCGATGATCCTGCTTATACCGACTTGTAGTGCCAAGCTGGTAGATAGTCAACATGGAGTCAACATGGCAAACCCAAGTTTGGATAAAGATAGAATGTACAATGACAAGGTTATTGCAGGGTTGGTTAGCTTTAATGAAAGATCACACAAATCATGAGACTTGCTGCAAAGTGATTGTAGGGGTTTGAGGCTCGAGGTCTGGAAGACAACTACGAGCCAACTAAGAGAAATTGAGAAGATCGAGGTGATGAAGGAAACAACCCAACAGATCTTTCATGATTGATCGAAGGATTATCTATGAGGGTAAAAAGCAAATCGCCAGGAATGAAAGGCGTGATTGAGGAGATGCGACTATAGTGGAGATGTGCATTTAGATGTTAGAAAGATTAGATTGTGCAAGATCTAATTGGATTTGATTTACCTCGAGGATGGTGAGAAAACCCTAACCACCTAGATTTTGAATTGGCTTTTGGTGGGAAATCTGGGCTATAAGTAAAAAGGTGAAAGAGATTGTTTGTAGCTACTGAAGAGAGAAGAATATGGTGTGATTTCAAAGTTGAAGACTTCTGCAAGTAAGAACAAATCAGCCAAGTGCTCAACAAGCTTCTATGAAGAGAGTGGAATTGAGAGAAAACCTGGTTGAAGCATTCAACTAGTTGGAGTGAAGAATCAGCAGAGGATAATACCGGTTGAGTACAAAAAGTTTATGGAGGAGATCCAGCAAGGGAGTAGCAGGTGAATAGCAGTAGACAAGTGAGTTGGTGTAGTAGATAAAGTATCTCATTGCTAGAGTATGACATTTTAAAAGGTTGCAAGATTCACTTGTAAAAGGATAATTACTTATGTATTTGAAGTTTATATTGTGAACACTAAGTTGTAGCTTAGTGCAGGGGTTTTAGCTCCTTGGTTTGGTGCCCTAAAGTCAGGGGTTGGTGCTCCTTTGGGTTGTAGCCCATAAATCAGGTAGGGGTTGGTGCTCCTTGGGTTGGTGCCCTAAACTTTGTAACTATGTTTTTACTGTGAGGTTGGATTGGATCAATAGACTCTAGCAACATTGCTCACCGAGCTTTTTCCCATATTGGTTTTTCCTCATATATGTTGGTGTTATGTGATGGCTCCTTGTGTGTGTGTGTATTTGAGTTAGTCTCATTACTAACCGGTAAGTCTACATTGTGCTTGATTCACAAACTGGTGTTACTCACAAAGGATAGCTTAAAGGAAAATTTTTGAGAACCACTAATTCACCCCCTCCCCCTCTCAGTGGTGCATTGTGTCTAACAATTTGTATCATAGCATAGGTTCCCAGTTAGAAGAGTTTTCTCCAATTTGGGTAGATTCCAACCTAAGAACACAGTGGTTTGTTTAGTATCTATCTCTGGTCCAACATTTGATGGCTCAAATTTTTCTATTTGGAGTCGCAGAATGGAAGTTTTCCTAACCTCTTTAGGATTTGATGTATGGATGTCAGTAGTAGATGGTCTCCCTAGAAAGTTCAGTATTCCTACTAGATTTGTTGCACAATGAAGAAGCCATGAAGGCTATTTTCAATGGACTCACTGGTGATGTCTATTCATCGGTGGATAGGTGTAAAAGACCAAAGAGCTTATGGGAAAGATTGAAGAAGCTCTATGGAAATGAACCCTCAAAAGTAGATCCTGCATTTGAAGGAAATATGAGAAATACATCTCATATATATCTGGACGAGGAAGATATATCTTCCAGCAGCCACCACAGTGAAGAAGATGGGGCTCAACTTCTTGTGGCCCAAGAATCTAAAAGTGGTTGGGCAATCACATCTCCTCAACAAGATGTGTTGAGCAGTGATGATGATGAAGAGGGAGACATGGCAAATAGTTCTAACCATCAAGATACCTCTGATGATCAAGAAGCAGGAGAAGTTGACCTTGAAGGAGAGCTTGTAAACACACTTGAAGAACTCAATAGAGTTAAAAGAGAATACAATCTATTCAAGAATGCTGCTATTATGGAATAGAACTGGTTAGTTAAATGCCTTGAAGAATCAAAGAAATTCATCTCAAAGCTGAAGAACTAGGTAAAAGACACCAATGTATGCTAGTGTGAAGATCTAGCCTCTTAGCTAGAGATAAAGGACAAAGAAATTCAATGGTTGCTTAAAGAAAACAAAGGCTAAACCTCTTCAGTTAGGAGTGATTCTCTAAAATATATTGACCTAACCACAACCAGTGTGGAATTGTAGACAAAAGTGAAGATCAATGCTACAAGAAGGCATTTTCATATAGATCCCAAGGGTAAAGGAAATATGGGAGAGGAAAACCTCACCGGAAGTAGGAAGATGAAGAAGCAGCAAAGGAGACCCTCCTCCAGAAGAGGGCAAAGAAATGCTACCACTCACAGGGGGAAGCATGTATGGGAGAAGAAGAAGAGATTAGATGAGAGAGGTGCTTAGAATGGACAACCAAGGATCCATTCTCAAAAAGGAAAATATGGGGATGCAAAACCAGCAAGATCCTCTCATGCATGGTAGAACAAATATGTAAGTCATATGTCATCCTTTATCGATTATTGTTTTATATGTAATGTTTATGATCATAAGGAAAGGGAGTGTAGAATGATATCTAGAAAGGTTATTGTAGGATTTCATAGAAATCATGCTTACAGGAAGGATGTATCCAGGAGTAGATACATGCATGTCCTTTCTCTCGATTATGCAAAGATTGTGTGTCATAGCTACAATGGATCTGGCCATAGAGAGGTTGAGTGTAGGAAGAGGAACTCACAATCACCTGGAGGCCAACAAAATGGCCATGCTCTACAAAAAAGTGAAAAAAGAGCATATGGAAAGCAAAGACATGCATGGAACAAGATGAGTGGTGTTCCTACTCTAGCAAGGTATCCAAGGAGACCAGGAAATGGATACAATGACATGACAAGAAGAAGAAGAGTGAACCGGTATATCAGAAGGTTCCCTTGTCATGAGGTTTGTATGGATGTTGTGTGCTACTATAGCACTACTTCTGGTTGCAATGAAGATTTAGGAAATGGAAGGACCCATCAACAGAAGAAGGAAAGACCTGCTCCCAAATCTGAAAATGGGAAGAAGAATGAACACATGTAGGTATGGAGGAAGAAGACCATGGATCAGCTCTATGCATATAGGGCACAGGTGATATCTCCTAAGGCCTAAAGGAGATGCATAATCTTAGGGGGAGAAACACATTAAATTTATCATTCACCCCCTCAATAATGAAGGCAACATGGAAAACCATGTTGTTGTCAGCATAAAGGAAGAAGATTTCAAGAGTGTGTAGGTGTTTCCTTGAACTACACACCTACATATCAGTGATGGATCACTACTACATGAATCAATGAGTAAAGGTTAACAATTAGTATCAAGTGTTAACCGATATGTGTAGGATGTTACCGACATGAATACAAAATAGGTTATGTAAGTCAATCAAGTTGGAAATTATTGCAATAACCCTGGTAGCTGGGAATGTTGAGTGTATGTCTCAGGAGGTATTGGAAACACACTAAATGACATATGCTTGCCCCGTGGTTGATCATGCAGGCTTGTATGCTTTTGGGCTAACCTCTTTTGATTCTTGGCATGATGGTAACATTGTCTGGCATTGTGTAAGTCTAGGATCATGTCATAAGTTGTGGTGGATACAATGTAGTTGAAGGATCATCTGATGATCACACATACACAACTCAACCGATATATGGTGAAGAATAGAGTTTCGGTATTGTACCTAATAGGAGATGAGGACCTCGGATGTATGACTCAGGGGGAGTTCAAGTACTCATCATGAAGAGTCTCATAATGAAGAGCTGGTTTGATTGAACTTGGAAGGATATTGACTGCCTAGACTACAGGAGATGGAAATTGCAAAGGTGTTGAAGATTGACTGGTAGGTAAGTAGCATTTAGTGACACATTGTCATTTGGTATCAGTCTTTTGGCAAACTGAGTTTCAATAGAATCAGACTTTCATATTGGTGTCAGTTGATGGTTATGTTCCCCACCTTAAGTGTTGTAACTTGAGAAGAGTAACAACCGGTGATAAGATAACAAGTGGCATCAAAGGATGTGTTACATCCAATGAAGACAAAGGGGGAGAAAGTATTATGTCAGTGACCAACACATACAAAGAGATAATATCTTGACAGTGCCCTTTGTCATTGTGTCAAAGGAGGAGAAGAATTTTGTAGTATGTTAGATACATGCATTGACATCAATGCTAAAGGGGGAGATTATTGGCATTGAGTTGTCATTGTTGTCAACCAGTATGGGATGACCACTAGCAGATGAGATTTAGGTGCAACACTGTTATGAAGGAGTACAAGATGTGATATCTTGGACATCACCTTGTGTTGCAGAACATCAGTAAAGGTAAAGAAGATGATCTAAGAGGTCATCAGTACACAAGTCAGTACCTAACTTATGTGTTGAGATAAAGAGGTGTTTTGAGTGGTTATGCAGTGATGAAGAGGCGGAATGTTACCTGAATCACATCACCACTGGAAGAGAAGAATGAACCAGTACATTGTAACATTGCAGAAAAACAAGACTCCCATCAGATAAAGAAGCAATAATTATGAGAAGCAATGACTGACAATAAATGTTCTCACATCAGACCATATGAAGAGCATTGCAGGATGCAGAAGATCAAGTGTTACTTCATCAAGTAAGTGGAGCTTATCTCCTATTATGCATTGAGTGCATCATAGTCTGGAGAGATAAGAGTGAAGAAGTAAAAGAAAACACTTGAAGGATTACACTAAATCCACTGGTGAATTGAAGGAATGCCCTAAGTGCATGAGATCAGGGTTATGTACTAGACCAAAAGAGAAGGAATGATGCCAATATAGAGAAAGTATGAAGTGTTTGTCATCTTGACAAACCGGTTCTGACATGGTCAAAGCTAATCAGGGAAAAGACAAGGCTGAGTAGATGCAAATAGAGGAATTTGACCTAACTGAAAGAAGATGGAGCCTTGAGAAGAATGATGACATGGTATCATCAAGAGTGGTAATAGGTATCTAAGTCTACCAGATAAATAAGAAAGGTAAAGTTGTAGAAGACCTCCCCATTGTGGGAATGAGCACACTTAGGACTTACCAATCTAGAGACTGATTTGAGAACCCCATTGATAGTTCAAGATGAGAGGAGATATGAAAAAGTAACTAGTAAAATGGTTGAGACTAGAAGGGTTAGAAAATTGGAAGTAAGAAACCGTTAGGGTGGTTGGTTGGCAATCCTACTTGGACTGACTTGAAGTGCCAACCTAGTAGATAGTCGACATGGAGTCAACATGGCAAACCCGATTTTCGATAAAGATAGTATGTACAATGACATGGTTGTTGCAGGGTTGGTCAGCTTTAATGAAAGATCACACAAATCATGGGACTTGTTGCAGAGTGATTGTAGGGGTTTGAGGCTCGAGGTCTAGAAGACAACTATGATCCAGCTAAGAGAAATTGAGAAGATCTAGGTGATGAAGGAAATAGCTTGATATATCTTTCATGATCAACCGAAGGATTAGCTATGAGGGTAAAAAGAAAATCACCAAGAATGAAAGGCATGATTGAGGAGATATGACTATGGTGGAGATGTGCATTCAGATGTTAGAAAGATCAGATCATGCAAGATCTGATTGGATTTGATTTTCCTTGAGGATGGTGACAAAACCCTAACCACCTAGATTTTGAATTGGATTTTGGCAGGAAATATGGGCTATAAGTAAAAAGGTGAAAGAGATTGTTTATGGCTATTGAAGAGAGAAGAATATGGTGTGATTGCGAAGTTGAAGACTTCTACAAGTAAGAACAAATCAACCAAGTGCTCAACAAGCTTCTATGAAGAGAGTAGAATTGAGAGAAAACCTTGTTGAAGCATTCAACCAGTTGGGGAGAATAATCGGTAGAGGATAATACCAATAGAGTGCAAAACATTTATGGAGGAGATCCAGCAGAGGAGTAACAAGTGAAGAGTAGCAGAAGAGTGAGTTGGTGTAGCAGAGAAAGTATCTCACTGATTGAGTAAGGCATTTGAAAAGGTTGCAAGATTCACTTGCAACAAGATAACTATTTATGTATTTGAAGTTTATATTGTGAACACTGAGTTGTAGCTTAGTGCAAGGGTTGTAGGTCCTTGGGTTGGTACCCTAAAGTTAGGGGTTGGTGCTCCTTTGGGTTGTAGCCCATAAATCAGGTAGGGGTTGGTGCTCCTTGGGTTGGTGTCCTAAACTTTTTAACTATGTTTTTACTATGAGGTTGGATTGGAGTAGTAGACTGTAGCAACATTGCTCACCGAGGGTTTTCCTATCTTGGGTTTTCATTGTATATGCTGGTGTTATGTGATGTCTCCTTGTGTGTGTATGTGTATCTGAGTTAGTCTCATTACTAACTGGTAAAATTGCATTGTGCTTGATTCACAAACTAGTGTTACTCACAAAGGATAGCTTAAAGGAAAAGTTTTGAGAACCACTAATTCACCCCCTCCCCCTCTTAGTGTTTCATTATGTCTAACATTGTCAACCCCTAAGGTAGACTGCCTTAGTTACCGATTGTTCCTACTGATAGTGCAGGACCTAATGATTCTACTAGGTCTTTTGCCAGTTGTGTATCTAATCTTCTTACCCATCTTGTGTTGTGTTGTTTTCTAATCTCTTCCACCTTTTCCTTTCCTTTCTCATCTACAATTCCATTAGTTATCAGTGGGTTCTTACTTCTCCAATATTTAGCAATATGTCCAATCTTGTTGCATGCATAACAAACAATATTGTTCTTCTGAACTGCTTTGCTAAGCCCTTGATTTCCTTGATTTCCTTTTGATCTGCATTGGTTAACCATTTGTCCAAATCTACTACATGCATGACATCTTACATTTCCAAGACCAATGAATAATGCATTGTTCTGATTATTCCTATTTCTGCACTGCTCACCATATGACCATATTTATTACAAACAAAGCATGTACCATTGAATTTGTGAGCATTAGGCTATCTTATTGGTGATTTATGGTTCTATTTGTTGACATGATTTTGCTTTTGACCATATGATTGATTTTGTTGTGTAGTGCCTAATATTCTCCTACTTCATAACCAATACCTCTCTTATCACTATCATCTCTCTAAATCCTCAATGTTAGATAGTCCAAATAACTGGAAGACAATTGAGAGGGGGGAGGGGGTGAATCAGTTGTCACATATTACCAGAACATTTAGAAATTAAAACTTTAATACTGGAACCCAAAACATTAATACCAGAATGCTTAAACCAAATACTCGAATATCAGTTAAACCAATTAAGCATAAGAAATAATCAGAGAATAAATACCATCCACATGACACTGAGATTTATACATGGAAAACTCAGTAAATGGAAAAACCACGATGGGAAAACTACCCACAGTCAGATAATACTTCTACAGTAAGTATGTGAATTACAATTGAGGGGCCTAGACTTGCATGAAGGCAAAGATAGCATATAAATCTAGACTAGAATCCAGAGAAGTGTTTGAACTACAAAGATAACATCTCCTATACCTGAGTATAGTTCTAGTTAAGCTCTATACTGGAGGACTAAAACCTCTTACATAAATTGAATTCGATCTCTAATGATCGACCAAATCCTTTGCTTGAAAGATATTATATTATTCACACAATACATATCCATTTCCATGACCTACTTATCTACCACCTATATTTTATAATGAGATCTTACATCTATATATACAAACCCTCAACCATAGACAATCAGGTTAGCCACTAGACAATAAACTAATTATATAATTACAAAACATGTCATCCTTAGACCAAACAAATAATATCCAACACAAAATACATCTCAGAAACACATCGTGAGGTTTGATCCACACATTACATTAAGTCGGTCCATAACCTAGATCAATCGAGACCCAATATAGGTCCACACATTAAAGCAATGATCTCCATCTACCAAGCCTTGAACATGAACACCAACAAAATCATGAAACTCCACTAGAAGATGCACCAACACCACTTATGAAATTCATCAAAGATATTCAACAAAAGCTCTAGCGGTGAAACCCTCGCTGGAACCAGAAGCCAAAGCTTCCAAGCAAACAGGATAGCATCCGATCACCAAACCAAAACCAAATACTGAATATGATCATGAGTATCATGAACAAGCCAATTCCATAACCAAATCATATTAAATCCTATTGGATCATGTCAAATCCAAACCAATTAGAAACTGCTCAACCTACTAGGACCAAAAGGGTGCCCGTAAAGCATCCAAACAACTAGTGTTGACATAAATGACAAAACATCAATGCAATACATAATCAATTCCTCCAAATGGCCAACAATCTCCCCCTTTGGCATTGATGGAAACACTAGATGTGAAAAACATCTAAGTACCAAGAAATGCCAAACAAGTCTCCCCCAATGGAAGACACCAACAATCTCCCACTTAAAGATATAGCAATGAAGTTCTGAAACAAAGACCAAACTCCCTCTATGAATAATATCTTTGTAAGGATCTAAAATATACATATATCTCTCCCCCTGATGTATACAACCAACTTCTCATGTTTCTTTTTCACATCAATATCTCTCCCCCTTTGACATCAATGACATAAATCTGACAAAAAAATCAAAGCAAAAACATAAACCACTGAATCATAAAGCTGACTACTCCTCCTAAGCAGTAGCATCTCCACATCAGTACAAGAATAAAAAATATCTCTGATAATGCATAGCAGACTAATGCCAAATCACGTCAATCAAGTCTCTACTGGAGGGGCAGAAACCCATAATTTGTCTCTCAGGTACTCAAATGATTCTTTACACAAAGGTTTAGTGAAAATATCTGCAATTTGCTCTTTAGTGTTCACATAAACCAATTTGACTTCATTTGCTTCCACCTTTTCCTTCAAAAAGTTATGCTTGATAGATATGTGCTTTGTCTTAGAATGAAATATCGGATTATTTGATATATCAATAGCAATAGAGTTATCACAGTGAATAATTACCAATGCATCACAGTCCACCTTTATATGCTTCAACATTTTCTTCATCCAAAAAACTTGTGTAAGGTTAGTAGCAACAACAACATACTCAGCTTCAACAATAGATAAAGAAGTACATGATTGTTTCTTATTGATCCATGAAACCAACTTCTTTCTAAGAAAGAAAGCTCCACCGGAAGTACTTTTCCAATCATCAATATCTCTAGCCCAATCAACATCTGTATATGCACATAAAGTAAATTTATCATCCTTAGGGTACCACAAACCATATTTTGATGTACTTTGTAAGTATCTAAAAATCCTTTTCACCGCACTCTCATGATTTTCTCTAGGATTACTTTGAAATCTTGATACAATACAAACAACATTCATTATGTCAAGCCTAGTTTGAGTCAAATAAAGAAGACCTCCAATCATAGATTTGTATCAAGTAGGATTTATTGGTACAGAAACATTTTTTCTTATCAATTTCTCATTTGTAACCATAGGAGTACTTACCAGTTTAGAATCTCCCATACCAAATTTCTTCAACAATTCCTTAGCATACTTAGTTTGATAGATGAAAATACCTTCATTAGTCTGAGTAATCTACAAACCTAAGAAAAATTTCATTTCCCCAACCATAGACATTTCAAATTCATTATTCATATTGTTAGAAAATTCCTTACACAACTTATCTTTGTTGGCCATTTGGTAGAATTGATTATGTGTTGCATTGATGTTTTGTCATTGATGTCAACACTAGCTATTTGGATGCTTTACCGACACCTTTCTGGTCTCGGTAGGTTGAGTGTTTTTGGTTAACTTGGATCCAGCATGATCTAGTAGACTCGGATATAATATTGTGATGGAATTGGCTTGTTCATGATACTTATACTCATATTAGGTCAGTTGGTTTTGGTCTGGTGATTGGATGCTATCGTACTTACTTAAAAGATTGATTTTTGGTACCAGTGAGGGTTTCAATGACAAAGCTTTTGATGGAGATCTTTGATGAATTGCATAAGTGGTGTTGGTGCATCTTTTAATGGAGTTTTCAAGATGTTGTTGGTGATCATGTTTGAGACTTGGTGGTTGGAGATCATTGCTGAAGCGTGTGGACCTATACTTCATCTTGGTTTATCTAGATTATGGACTGGCTTTAATGTAACATGTGGATAGGACCTATTGTTGTATCTCTAGGATGTCTTATGTGTTGATATTACTTTTTTGGTCTAAGGCCAAGATGGATTGTAATTATGTAATTGGTTTATTGTTTGGTGGCCGGCTTGATTATTTATGTTCAAGGGTTTGTATAAATAGATGTAAGATCTCATTGTACATCATCATGGTTAATGTAAGAGGTAATGGTTAAGGAATTTAATAATGTAATATCATTCAAGAAGAGGTGTTGGTTGATCATTGGAGATAGAATTGGGTTTATGTAAGAGGATTTAGTCCTTCAGTATTGAGCTTAACTAGAACTGTACTCAAGTATAGGAGATTCTATCTTTTGCAGTTCAACACTTCTCTAGATTGTAGTTAGTAAGGCTCCTTTTTTTATGAGAAGTGTACTCTAGGTTTTTAGCCTTCTTGCAAGTGAAGACCCCTTCATTTTAATATACATACTTATAGCAGAAGCATTATCTGACCATGAATAGGCTTCCCACCATGGTTTTTTTCTTTACCGGGTTTTCCACATACAAATCTTGGTGTTGTGTGGATGGCTTTTACTCTTTGATTATTGCTTATGCTTAATTGGTTTATCTTCTATTCTAGTATTATTGTTTTGGGTTCTAGTATTAAATTTTAATTGCTCAATGTTCCTATAATATGTGGCAATTGATTCACCCCCTCCCCCTCTCAATTGTCTTCCCATTATCTCACCTATCTAACAATTGGTATCAGAGCTTTGGTCCTCTCTTCGAAAAGCTTAACCGCTTGAGGAAGATCATGTGGTGACTAATAGTTCAAGTTCATCTAGTTCTTTTGGAGCTATCTTTTGAAGGGATATATAGAGGCTTGAAGGAACAAACTATACAGTATGGAAGATTCAGATGGAGACTCATCTAAGATGTCTTGGCAAGGAGATTTGGGAGATCACACAGAATGGTGTCACACCCTTTAATCTAGGATCTGGCAATCCTCCTCCAGAAAACATGGACCTGGAGCTTGAGAATGATTGTAAAGCAAGAGAAGCCCTCTTGTGTGCACTTTTTGATCAGAAAATAATGGGATTAACAAACAAATCATCTGGAAAGGCTATATGGGATAAGTTGTAGACTCTTAATGAAGGTGACCCTATAGTAAAGATTGTTAAACTTGATGGTTACCAGGTGAGATATGAAAACTTTAAGATGGAAGAAGATGAAAGGATTATTTCATTAAAAGAAAGGGTAAATGAGATTGTTATGGGAATTGAATGTTGTGGTGGAAATCTAAGTGAAGATGAAATTATTTATAAAGTCCTGAGAGTCCTATCACCGACTTACAAAATGAAGGATACTAATATTAATGAGTTGAGAACTAATGAATACTAAGAGGTGGGGGGGGGGAATTAGTATACCCAAAAACTTAAACAAACTCTTAAGCAATTTAACTGCAGACCGGTGTAGTAGATTAAACAATAAACCAGTTAAAACACAAACAAGCCAAATAGAAAATAAAGCATTCACCCAGAGAAGCAAAATCACCATAACACAAGATGTTTTGATGTGGAAACCCAAATGGGAAAAACCACGGTGATTAAAACTCACAAGTCAACTATTTGTAGAATAGTAACTAGACCGATTAAGGTCAAACTGGTTAAGGCCTTACAATGTTCCTCACCAGAACAGATCCTATTAGGAATCTAGATCTTTGTTAGGAGATAAGTCATGTTAAAGACTACCCTGTTAGAGGATTTTAGATCCACAAAAATGAACCACCTTGTTAGAGGATTTACAATAGGCTTGGTTGGGCCTACCTGGTTAAGGGTTTCAGACTTGTTGAAGATATTAGTAATCAATAAGTGAATGATCTATACAATAGCACCTAATGCTTGATTAGATCCTTGACAACTCCTTATTAATACATTCTAGCACTACTTCAATCTTCTATATTTTGCACTCCCAATCTCTGTCATGAGATACCTTTTCTCACACAGACCTAATCTTCTCTTCAACACTTGCACACATCAACAACATTAAAACCCTAGACATGATGTCCTCATATAGGAACCTGATTTCATGTCAATCCAATAAGATTAGACTAAAATTTCCTAGGTACAGTGCATCTAGACACATTTAGTAACACGACATAGAAACACCGCCAAAGTGTCGGTGGATGACAACTCATCACACATTACAATTATACTGGTTTGACACAATATACCAATTATCGATTAACAAATGAATACTGGAAAACTGGAACATAGTGTTCCGATCAAAATATTAACTGCCGCTCAGGGTCTTCATTCCGCTTGAGGTCTTCATACCGCTTGGGGTCTTTGGTCATGCTTTGACCGGTAAGTATCTTCTACAAAACACCCATAGTCTTCAACAAAGAAAAACTATACATTTAATGACATACAATACTAGTTGGAACAACTACTGATTGAGAATAACTAATAGATCAAATAAGTGTGTGTCATAATTAAAATTACTCCCCCTAAGCATATACACTACTCCCTTTGCAAAAATTACAAGTATGTGCATGAAATTTTAAAACTCGCCAAAATTTTAATATACACTACTTCCCCTTGCCAACAATGAAAAAGTAATGCAAAATATTCCCTTTTTGCATAATATAAAAATAGAGTATATGTTCATGACAATAAAGAGTAAAACTTCTCAAAAAGAGATTTAAAGTTTTGCATAAAATTCTTCATGTTTGAGGACCATGAATCAAGAAGTGAGGTAGAAATTTCACTCTCAGTCTTCATTTGGAAGGCTAATTCTTCCATTGCATCGATATTGCTAATCTCCCATGTCACTGTAATAGCCTCCAAGTTTAGGAAACACTTCTGAAGAACCTGCAATTTTGGTAATAGAGGCAACTAGAGCTCCTGCAGATCTCGAGTCTAATTGTAGATCTCTGAGTCAAGCTTTGCAATCTGATACTAGTGAGTATGAACGGTCTATCCATATACTGTGCATAGGTCATAGGGTAGTTTGAAGTTGCCGATATACTTTTGTAACTTTGATTGGAGTTGATTCTTTTGTTTCAGAGAATCTTCACAAAATAGGTGAGGTTGGCAGACTTTACTCAAAGGTAGGTTACCTTCACCCATAGCTGAACTTATATCACCTTTTTGCTTAAGTAGTTTTGCCTTGTCTTCATCCGTTTTCTTTACTAAGGAAACTTTGAGTGCCTTTTTATGGTTTTTCTTTGTAGTGTCCTGGGAAACATCTTCCAAACATTGTACCTAATCATCTACTACTATGCAAAGAAGTTTGAGCTTGGCCAACAAGGAATCGGTACTAGGGAGGTTAGTGCCAGGGATTAGATTGGAAAGGGTGTCAACAACAAACTGAATGACATCTTGTTCTTTTTTTTTCCTTAGTTCTTCCAATCTCTCCTATGCTAGTTGACTTCTTTGCAGTAGCTCAATCTCATCAACTGATTGAGGCAAACATGCAAGAGTCAAATTAGTGGGACCAGTGGGATCAACTTGCTTGGCTTGATCTCTGGTTGCCTTAGGATTCTGTCCTACTTGTTAGGATTGATGATAGTCTCAAAGATACTGAGAGGGGGGTTGAATCAGTATCTAACTGGTTAGCAGATTATTTAACCTTATTAAGTATTTTCCATTCCAAAATAGTGTACCAGTAAAAAATAGTTAATGCAGTAAATATGAACAATAAAGACAACATAGAAATCACACCATAACACAAGATGTTTAACAAGGAAACCTAGTGTGGGAAACACCTTAGTGGGATTTGTGACCCACAATATTCACTCATTGGCCAATGAATGGATATTACTTACAAGAGAGGCCCACAAATGCAGGAAGGCCAATTGCCTAGAGCTCAGTGCTCAATTACAAAAGGAAGTCTCACTGACTTACAAAATGGATTTTGAAAATCCAATATAATGTACTGCTATAAAACAACATCTTCTATGCCAGGTTCAATACCTGTTTAAGCTCATATAATAACCATAAACCCTATACAAAATATTCGCTCATCACTTCTACCATCATATGTCCATCCAACACTATTCTCCAATATTACAAAATGATTTATAAGACCTCATACATATATGAGTCTATTACAATAAGCCATGTCAGCTTACAAAATATATTATAATTAAATACAATAAACAAAACTTTATTCCTATTGGCTGGGATGCCGGTGAACATTGTTGTCACTACCGGTGAAGTGCCTATCTATGCCTGAAGATATCCACAAGGTTGTCGGTAAGCTGCCATCAATGACAACACCTTCAATCACCTTCAATTCTCATTAGAGTGTGCAATGCCAATAGTCTACCCCTTTGGCATTGATGGCAACACTCATGAGAAAAATCAAAAAATTGAATCCAAAAATGTGTGCTCCCCTTGAGTAGATGATCTCCTCTGGTAATCATTTTCATCTATCCTACTACTCCCCCTTTGACATCAATGACAAAGGTTGTCAAAATTTCCAAATGAGTATAGTCTTCAATTTGAACCTTGTAACTGGTTGGTTACAATCTAGAATAAGTCTGCTAAAACCAAATTCAAGCTCTGATACCAATTGTTAGGATTGATGATAGTCCCAAAGATACTAAGAGGGGGGGGGGGGGGTCATTTTGTTCTGCTATTGTTTCACCCAGACTGTCAAAGACTTCATTCAGTTTGGTTGTGGATAGGTCAAGCTCTTGCTCAGCCTGTCAATTAGCTTTAGATACTTTTTGCATGTTGACAGTTGCCTTAACCTGGAGATGGGTGTCTTTTTCCACTTCAGAAGTTTTGCCTCCGAGTAGCTAAAGTCTTCTTCTTCTCATGAAGAAGATGCCTTTGTACTTGTCAATGATCTCAAACAATTCTGAATTTGAGGTATCTGGAAAAAATTGAGCAAAGATTTTCTCCCAGATGTCTTGTTCCTTTTCAATGGCAATGCACCATTTATTATCCAAAGAATCATACAAAGATTTAGAAGTAATTGATTTAATATTGGAAGGTGACCGATCATTAACATATAAATATTTAATAAGTTCTTGTTCAACATCCTCCTTTTCACTATCATAGGTTTGTAAGAGGAAATATCTATATTTACTGGTGCAGAGGTTCCTGGTACATTACCAATTGACTTCGTCTTCTTGCTTGATTGCATTGTCTTCTTCATTTCTACCTCTGGTTCAGTGCCTTCTAGACCCGGTGAGTTATTATTGGTTTTCCTCTTCCTTTTGAATACCTTTAGCAGAATAGCCTCTAGTTTCTTTTTAGCCGGTGACCTCTTGGTCACTTTAGGACTAGTAGTAGATGTAACTGGTGGTAATGTCGATGGCACTACTTTACTCTTTTTCTGCTTCAGTACATCAATAGGTTTGATCCTTTCTAAGTAAGTATCGGTCCTCTTCTTCTTGGGATCTAGTGGTGAAGCAAGTAGGGTAGAGACATACCCTATTAGTATATCATTTACCACTTCATATCCCATAGGCTCAACTACATCTTCTCTGGGTTTGACTGCTTCCATTATGCAGTGATTTGTTTTGATTGTGAAACATATGTCATCTTCATATTTCTTAACTAGATCATTAGATATTCTCATTCTTTGGTTCATCTTTAGTCTGAAATCATCAAAATACCCATTCAGAGTCTCCAGATATGCAGCTTCCACTACTTGCAGACTCTCCTTTATTTGTCTAGAAACCGGTAGGTCACTCGACCATTGAACATCACCGACTCCAGGAAAATATCCTTGAAAGTAGAAAAATAAACCAACAAGTAGTTGGCCAAACTTAAACCTCAGAGTTTTGTCCAATTTGCTCGACTTCAGGTTCTCTATGAGTTTTTTTTGCATGCAGGTACATAAGTCACATTCTGCATTCTCCCTAATCATCCTATAAGCAGCATGCACCACAGTTGTAGGAACAAAATTTGTTCTGCTAGCATAGAATACTCTATACTTGATTACATGTATGCATATTTCACCAAGTCATCTTTAATGGTGTTAACAGTCATTGCCCATTGGTCGCTGATAGAACCAGTGAGCTCTGTTGTTTTGGTTTTGGTGATCTTGCGAAGAATGGGGACTTCCCCAACATTGCAGAAACTAGTCACAACATTAATTGCCTCCAGTGTAATATCATGGGTTTGCTCAAGGTACATCTTATCACCATGAACCCTACTAAGGATAATCCTAATGTGTTCTTCTATAAATTCCTTAAGAAAATATACTGCATTGTGTAATTTCTTCATCTCTATTATGTTGTATTCAGGTTTAATCTTCTTATCATCTCCACATAATAGACTCAGTTGGGAATGAATCACTAGAGACCCTAGGTCTTCTAGTTTGCAATGAATATATCCTGAAACATCGCCTTCAACAATGACTCCAATGGGAATTTGAGATAGGGAATTATATTTCATCTTTGTTTTAAGAAACTCAGGCGATTCCTCAGATTCAGTAGAACTAGAAGGGATTTTAGATGCATAGGCCATATCTAGAAGATTCCAAATGATAAGAATGTTTCAACAAGAAATACCTTCACACTCTGAACTAGGGTTTGCCGATGTCGAGCACAACACACTTCTTTAGAAGCTTGTTTACCACTTTGTCTTCCACACTGATAGCTTGAAGTGGCTACAAAAGCTTGTGCAAGATTCCTTTTCTGAATTCTTTCAAATGTAAGATGAATCACTTTAGTTGTGCTACTCAAGATGGAAAAATTATTCTCTAAAAATAGGTAAGTAAAAATGAAGACAGAAGTCACTTTTAAATATGCTCTCACCTACCATAATAAATGCATCACCATTAGGGCTCAAACCCTAATTTTACCTTTTACTACTTCATTTCTTATGTTGGTTGACAAGTAACAAATATCGATAAAGGTACTTTACTGATATACTTTGGGGGTTTGAAGCATTTTTACCGATATGTTCCCCCTAAGTTTTTTGAAGCTGAGTTTGTCGGTTCAGGGGTCTCCACACTAGGTGCAAAAATTGGTACATCTTGTGGCTTCTCTTTAGATTTCTTTTTCCAAGTTTTATCCATATCCACCTTAACAGTTTCAACATCAATCTTCCCTTTTTGGTTGATCGATATGTCTCCTGATGGATTCTTTCTCAATTTGCATGCTTTGGTAGTGTGTCCTGATTTGTTGCAATGATAGCATACCATTCTAGGTGTTCTCCATGGTTCGGTGTTCACATTTCCATTCTTCCTTTTGCATGTTGCAGCAGTGTGACCACTACCACAATAGATCAAATAGGTTTCTCTCGAACTGGTTGCCACTCCATAACCATTTGAGTGGTGGTCATAGGTTCTATACCGGTTTGGGTTCCAATTCATAGGATGTTCTAGGAAAAATCCTTTAGATCTTGGTGCATAACTTCTAGAGTTGTTCATAACCGACCTGCACTCAAAATCTCTATGCCCAAACTTCTTGCATCCATAACCATGACCATTAAATCTACCAGATCTAGCCACATTGTTTTTTATGTAAGGAAAGTTATTGTAAGCCTTTCTCCTACATACATTGGAAGTATGTCCTTCCTTAAGACAGTTAAAGAAAATGGGTTTAAACTTTTGCTTACCTTTACTCCTATCATTGTTCTTAGGTGTTGATTGCTTCTTTGGTTCATCACTCTTGGTTCTAGAGGTTTCACCTTCCTTGTATCCAAAGAAACCAATTTGAGTGGTATCCTTTGATGGCTTCATCGATTCTAGCTTTTGTTCTAACTTAGCAACACTCCAGTTGAACTTTGCAAGTATCTCCTTTGATTCAACAAGTTCCTTGGAAAGAGAATCATTGGTTTTCATCAAGGTTTCATTCAGAGAGATAGCAGCATTTAGGTCTACTTGTATTTCTTCTTTCTCTTCATTACCTTCTTGTACATGAGCGGTGATGGTTCCAATTTCTTGTTTCAACTTAGAGATCTCACGCTCCTTGTCCTTCACTAAATCTTCATCTTTTCTTCTATTTTCTAGCTCCTGACTCATCCTAATAGTTAGTCCTTCCAACTCCCTCTTTAGGTTAGTTTTGGATTATTTAGTTTCTCCACTTCTCTGACTAGGGCCTCCATGTTTGCTTCATCAAAAGAGTTGTTTTTCAGTAAATTCCATCAATTGCTTAGCAAGTTCTCATCTCTTGGCTAAAGAGGCTTTATACTTGATTTTGAGTTCATCATAGTCTCTGTCAGACTTAGTAAGACAGTGAGTGAGTTCCCTCATGCTGTATTCCCCCATATCTCCTTCCAAGTGGTTATAATTATAGAAAGGTAGGATCTAATACCAATTGATGAATACTAAGAGTGGGGGTGAATTAGTATACCCAAAAACTTAAACAAATTCTAGAGCAGTTTAACTATAGACCGATGTAGCAGATTAAACAATAAACTAGTTAAAACACAAATAGAAAATAAAGCATTCACCCATAGAATCACAATCACCGTAACACAGGATGTTTTGATGTGGAAACCGAAATGGGAAAAACCATGGTGAGTAAAACTCACAAGTCAACTATTTGAAGAATAGTAACCGTAGATGTCTAAAAATGGTCAATTCTTGCGGAGTCATACTTTAACATTTGCGCATTGCCTTATTTTAGGGTTTTTGCATTGCATTAACATTTCTTCTATGTTGTGCACTTGGTCTTTATCATTTGTGAGCATTGAGTCCTCCTTCTGCATTCTTCATTTGTCTCGCTTTCGAATTTGGTCTTGTCGATAATAATCTTCAGTCATGATTTTGGTCGATCTTATCCTGTCGCATCAATGTGCATGCTCATTTATCGTATTTTGGACATCGTCAATCCTAATCGATGATAGAATTAGGGTTTTGTCCTCTTGTCGATTTTACGATTGATTTGTCATTGATCTTTGTTCTTTTCAATCTTATCATTTTGCGATCGATCCTTGTCCTCTTGTCAATCTCGTCAATTTTGTGATCAATTTGTCATCGATCGTTGTCCTTTTCAATTGTGTCAATTTGGATCAATTAGTAATTGTTCCTCATCAATTAGCACCTTTCAATTTGGTTTCTTTATCAATCTTGGTCAGTTTGTCAACCAATCTCAATCATTTATCAACACTGGTCCTTTGTCAGTCAGAATCATGATCAAATCGACCCTACATCAATTATCTTTTGTCAAGACCTAATTGTCATCCTTGCATTTCTAATTCATCTTCTAAGGTTTTATGATTTATTCATTTAATCTTGTTTGTCATTTTCCCTCTAGGTTAAATAATTTATTTATTTATCCTAAGTCTTCTTGTCACAATTAAATATTTATTTAATTGGCTAATTAATTCCTCTCTCTTTTTGTGAATTAATTAATGAATGAAAAATTATTAATCAATTTACCTAATTTTCCAATTTACTAATTTCTCCTAATTCCCAATTTCCTAAATTCCATCAATTTCTAATTTCCTAATTTCCAATTCATCTAATTTTCTATTTTCTCCTATTTTTCTAATATTTCTCCTAATCTCATGGGAATGACATTTCAATCTTGTCATAATTTGTCATAATTTGTCAATCAATCAATTTTGCATAGCAACCTTGTCAATTTTGTCATAATTTGTCAATCAATCAATCTTGCATAGAAAGTGTTAATTTGTCATAATTTATCATATTTGTCATTTTTGATTTGAAATTTCCTTTCAAATCTCTCCATGCTAACCTTGTCTTTTCTCCAATTTGTCTATAAATTGGATGAATTTCTTCAATCAGCCCCCCGATCGATCAATCAATCATGCTTCTAGTATCCTTATGCTATCTTGTCAATCTTGCTTTCATATTATGCTTATGCACTTGTAGGTGAGATCCACAAACAAAGCAATTTGAAGGAGAAAGAAGGACAATGGAGAATTATGAAGGAGATATCTGCATTTGGTTTGCTTTAATTTCATTTTGAATATCTTGTCTTCATGTTTTCTATTGAATGTTTTTAGGATTGTTATCATTGCAATTTGGTTTTGTGATTGAGCTAGTTTACTTTCAATTTGCATTGATGAATTCAAAATTTCTATCTACATTAATTGGTGAACCCGACGTGAACTTAACCCGTTAACTATGTTTTTGAGTGCTATTGAGCTGATTTACAAGTGAAAACCCAAGAAACAGGGCAACTCAGGGCTTTCTGGACACTTCTGCGCCTGTGTAGGAGGGATCTACACCTATGTTAAGGAGACCTGCACCTGTTTCAACACATTCTGTGCCTATGTCAAGGCAATCTGTGCCTGTGTTGAGACATTCTGCGCTTGTGTAAGGCCAAAAACAGAGGTGAAAATCAGTGTTTTTACTTGCAATATACTTTGTTTTCATATTCTAATTTTCTTTGGTACTGATTCTCTGTGCATAACCTTGGCATTACGTGTGATGAAGACTAAGAATGAAACTACTAACAAATCTTATTCAGGTTCGCTAGTTAAAGACCAAACAAATCAAACTTCTAACTTAGTGATTTTGTAGGTTGCCTTATATTCCAACCAAACTTTGTGTTTGTGATTCATAACTAGGCACCTAGTATGTTTACTAAGTAGGATGGAATGGACATGTGTTCACTTTGCTTGTTGAGTTTGACATTGGAGTAGGAGAGTATTCTCTCATCCTTCTTAGGGTGATCAAAAATCCAGATCTTCGATACCATTCTCATGTTTTGGATTGTTTGTTACCTTTAGAGGGCCTGCCTTCCCGACCATATGCTTTCTTTTGCAAGCAAGTGAAAATCATGAGAAGGGAATGACCCAAAGTGAGCACAACTAGAGTACCTTGGCATTCTAACTCACTATAAATAAATACCTGATGGGTGAAAGCTTTGAAGGAAGGGTTACATGGGAATTGTAGTTACTTGGGAAGTGATGACCCTTGGACTCTTTCTCATATCACCATCTCAATAGGGCCTCACGGTCTAAATCATGCTTGTGCGACTACATTTGTTTGGTATGTTGGTGGGCCTATGTCTCAATCACGCTTGCATGACACCAAGGAGTAGCACTTAACAAAAATCCTTATTAAACACCTTGTATTTCGAGGCCAAAAATCCTTCTAGTTACTTGAGAAGGAGGAGTTTGAATACTTGGAAGAGATCCTAAGTTTTCCATGGGGAGATTTCCATGGGGACTGATGCTTGGCTGCCTTGAGAAGTGAGTGCCGTGGAGGGGAGCTCGTGGGGTCAAGCATCTATGTATTCTCCTTGAATCTCATAATGAGTCTACCTCTCAAGTACCTACTATCCTTACCTACCATAAGAAATGTGTAAATGAGCATGGTGTCTTGAGTCTAAGTTAAAATATCTTGTCTTCTTTGCTTGTCAAAAGTTTAGTTGTGTCTCATTTCAAAAACAAGACAAATTGATTCAAAACAAGGTTAAACACAAGAGTATTTCATTCAACAAAGTTCAAAACACCTTCAAACATGGTTGTCAAACATTTTTCAAAATCTTGTCTCAACATTCATGTCACTTAGATTTAGGTTCATCCTAGGTTTGCATTTGCAAATTCATTGTCAACTACCAAAGTTAAGTTTCACCTAGGTCATACTCCTTTGCATATAAATAAGGGTCATCCATTTGCATGTTTCCTCTTGCATTAGAGTAATACCATTTCATAATTCAACCTTAGGTTTTGTCTTAGGTTGACAATGTCATACATTTGCATTTGCATCCTTGTCCTCATAACATTAAGTCACATTTGCATACCCTAGGTCTCTTCATTAAGCTTAGGTCATTATCATATCATATTAGGGTCATTGGCATAGTAATTGTCCCTTTGCATATAGTGTCAAAACTAGGATTTGTCATACTTGGGTAATTGCAAATCTTTGATAAACCCTAAGTTATTGTTAGGAAGTCTAGACCTTATCAAACTTTTGTCTTTTTGTCATCATAGTCATTTGGTCAAACCTAGCTTAGTATCCAAGCATATAGGGGAGACATTGTCATTTTGTCCTTTTGTCACTTGGTCCTTTTGTCCTTTGAGGTGTAGACATCATTTCAATTTCCCAAGGGTCTCATTTTTAGAGTTGCATTCATGAGTTTGTAAAAATCTTGAAAAAAGAACAAAAACATAGGTTGCATTCTTGCCACAGATTGCATTTTCATCTATTTAGTTTGCATTTAGTTGCATATCATATATTATCCTTGAAAAATTACAAAAATATTGCATTTGCATAAGTGACATGCCTGTTGAGACAAGGTCAAAATCTAAGAAGATGGGTGAACCGACGTATCAACCTATTGACAACATATCAAACTCACAGTTTCAAACTAGTCAAATAGTACAAATTGAAGGTTTGTCAAGCACATCATTACCACCATATGGAATGGTTCAACTTGGACCACCTTCATTATATGAACCAGTGTTTGTACCCATGAAACTAGGATATGGGAGTGTTCCACCAACACCAAGAGGAAATGCACCTTTCGACTGGAATCAACCGAACCTGCAACATGAAATTCAAACATTACATGAGGAACAAACTCTTTCACAAGGATTTGGTTCAGATCAAGGAATTCAATAGGAAACAAATCCAAGTATTTTACCAGATTCTTCATTAGATTCTGATGCTTCTGATGATGTTGATATTTTCCTTAAAGATCCAAAGTTGACAAAAAAGATGGATAAATTCTTGAATAAGGTCTTTAAGATGTTCCCACAAAAATATCTTGACATGATGAGTAATGTGACCTCCTCAAGTGAGCAAATCAATGTGCAAAAACAACAAGGCAGTGAGCTCTTAAGTTTCTCTCCACATCCAAATGAAGAAAATGTGCAACAAGAAACTCAACCTACCTTGATGAGCAAACGTGCTTCAAAAGCATTAATAGTGACTATTCCTCAAAAGTCACCATTTGAAACAATAAATAATCCATTATTTAATACAACACATGTAACACAAGATCAAATGAGGACCACAAAAATATTGATAGCTATCCCTCAACAAGAAGTGGTTCCTCACATGCATAAAATTGGATCAAAATCTAAGATGCAAGAAAGCTTTATGACTGGAATGCCCGATCTCACCAATGTCCAAAACAATTCCACAATGCAACAAAGTTCCTATGTCCCATTAAGTTCAATATATTTGCCAAATACTCAAGTACCTATTATGCAAACTATTGTGATAGATCCTTCGATAATGGCAACACAAAGAGCTACAGATATTGGTTTGCACCAACAACAAATGTTGCAACAATTGGGGAATGCACAAAAGGCACAATCGAATGTGCAAACAAACAATGCACAACAACAACAATATCACATTCAACAACATGTTGTAGTGTCTTCTGTACCATTACAAGTTAATTCAAACTTGCAACCACCATAGTGGATTAGACAAATAACACAGCAAGTCAATGCAAGTGCCATACCCCATCTTAAGGAGAAACAACAAAAACCTCCCAAAAAAAGTTTTTTGCAAATGATGGGATTTACATCAAGACAACAACAATTGGCACAAAGTCAGCAAATTCTGATTCATCAGTCTCAACAACAACATGTGCCTCAATATGTGCCAAGACAAACAAGTTATCATACTTCACAACCGCAATTAACATTTGTGCAATATCAACAACACCCTCAATTGCAATATCAACCTAGGTTACAAATGATGATTCCACCACAAGAAGCACAACAACAAGGTCAATATCAAGGCATGGCACAACCACAGCAACAAGAGGTGTACCAAGAACATTATATGTCAGAGACACCAAAGACAACAATTTCAGAGCATCAACAACCGATGGGAAATAGGATGTATCGACAAAGCGTACACCCAAGAGTAAATGCTTAACTTCCAAAATCTTCACTTCCTAATGCATTTGCACAATAGCTTGAGAAGTTGCAATGACAAGTTGATGCATTGGAAACCAAAGGAACAAAGAAGTTGTACATAGATTAAGATTTATGTCCTAATCCATTTGACAAGAGCCTATACATGCCTCCCTTCCCTAAGCATTTTGAGGCACCTAATTTTGAGAAATATAAAGGGAATGGCAATCCAAAAGATCATATTCGAGCATTTTTCATGGCATGTACTGAAGTGAGTTATGAGGAAACATATTTAATGCACTTATTTGCACGAAGTCTCATGCGACAAGCCCTGGATTGGCATTCACATTTGCCAGGGAATATAAAGACTTGGTCAGAATTGTCTCAAAAGTTTATATCTCACTTCGCATTCAACATTGATAGTGAAGTGACCATGTCAGATTTATGCAACACCAAGAAAATGCAAGGTGAACCATTAGTGACGCTCTTGCAACGATGGCAAAGCTTGTATAGTCGTTCTTCTCTAGATATACTTGAAGAACAACAAGTGAACTTATTTATTCAAAATTTGGTCCTAGAAATGATGTATGAACTCAAATTGAAAAGTCCCAGTACCATTGAGAAACTCATTAAGAAAGGGATGAACATTGAAACTTCTCTTGTAGCTAAGGGAATCATTAAGCTCAACAAAGATAGTGACAACACAAACAATTCAGGGGATAGAAATAGATTTTGGTACAAAAATAAGAATGTCACTAATGATGGAGTTGTTGATGCAAGAGTGGTGAATGCAAATCAACCCCCATTCACAATAAAGAAATTAAGTGCTCCTAATATGTCAACTATGGAACAAAATCAAACACCAGTAAGCAATGTTACTCAATAGCCACAATACCAACAACATACTCAACAATACACTCAACAATATAATCAACAACAAGGTCAGCAACAAAACCAGCAATGAAAACCTTTCCGATCAAGGGATGGGCCTCCTCGACAATTTACACCAATGGGAGAGCCTATTGAGTCAGTAATGAAACAATTAATACAAGCAAAGTTTATCAAGTTACCAGATATCAAGGCAGAACCATTGGTAAAGCCGCATTGGTGGAATGATAATGCATATTGTGAATACCATCGGTCAAAAGGACATAAAACTGCATCATGTTTTCAATTGAAACATATGATTCAAGACTTGTTAGATCAAGGAGTAATTGAGGTAGACCCACCCAATGTGACTTCTAACACTGAGCATACAATTTTCAAAACTCCTTTGCTTGATCATGACAAGGGTAAAGCATCTTCTTCAAACTCTACCCAAATAACAAATTATGCAAATACTAGTTATAACAATGTCATCAAATGAGTATGTTTCCACCATAAGAATAAAGGGACAAGATCCTTCTTGTGCAGTCACCACTCATGGATCCAAAATAGTCCTAAAAGGAGCTCTTGCAGTTCCTCCCAAATCAACTCCTGCGAGTCAATATAATCTCCAAGATCATCTGGGAAAGACACCTGCTCAAATATCAATCCTTGAGTTGTTGAAAATGTCCCCTATGCATCATGCAATCCTAGATAAAGCTTTAATTGAGTCCACTATCCCGACAAACATTGATGTTGACCATTTTCAAGCCCGAATTGGACATCTCATTGTTTCCCAACACATTGCCTTTTCTGATAATGATATTTCTCCTGATAAGCTCCCTCATAATGATCCATTACATCTCAAAGTCTTTGTCCGTAATTTCAAAATCCGACGAGTCTTGATAGATGGCGGAGTGGGTCTTAACATCTGTACCTTGAGAGTGGTCATTGGTCTTGGTTATACAGAAAATGACATTGATTCTTCCAGAAGAATAACAATCAAAGCATATGATGATGTTGAGCGCCCATCTAAAGGGATAATTACATTGCCTATCAGAGTCGGTCTAGTGACAGAAAACACTTTCCTGTAGGTCCTTGACCTTGATCTCCCTTACAATATGATTCTTGGCCATCCACTTATCATCAATGTTTAAAATATCCTTACAATGGGATTGAGATAACAATTCCAGGAGATCCTAATCCATTTCAATTTTGTGCTAATCTAAAGGATTCCCCATAGCAACAAGTCCTAGTCAATAGAGAGGCCCACTCACATAATTATGTGGATCCTAATGAATTGTTAGATGCTGTCAAAGGAAAATTGAAGATATAGGACCAAGGATGTGGAGAGTATTCAATGGCTCAAACATTCCTCATTGGGAATTTACCAGTATCTCCAAAATCACATGGCAAACCACATTTGTTGCAAAAGGAACCTAAGATAGTCATTCAATATTAGCCCCCCACTACATTTACAAGATGGGGTGAACTTGACAAAGAAAATTTGGATGATGATGTCATAGATTGGCTTTATAAGGATCCAATTGAGACCCCACCTGTCAGGTTGCCAGTGGAGCGGTACAACAAAGGATTTACTATGTTGCAGATGAAAGGATATGATGGCTACAGTGGCTTGGGCCCTGACAAGAAAGGAAGGCTAGAACCTATTATACCCAAGATGTGACCTCCAAATTTAGGGTTAGGTTTTGTACCATTACAAATTGGACCCTCGTCTACCAAAGTGACCACGTGTAGAAAGGAGCATGAATCTAATGATGAAACGACACCTGAGGATACCCGGCCTAAAACTGATTCCAATGAATGGGAATGGAGTTCCTTTTCTTCTAGCTCCTATGCCCTTGATAATGTTTTCCTTGACCCTGATGATTTGCCCATGGAAGACAAACATGAAATAACTCCCCCTCCCAAAACATGTCCTAATGCTTGGATAGAGTCATTCTGGGACCCAAGCTCCGAATCAGATACTAGCAGTTTAGATAGTGATACCATGGATGTTTACATCTTTACCATCTTAGCCCTCTCTCTCCTTAAAACTGATGATGACATGCCCCTTGTCTATCCTCAACTTATCCAACATGACCAACAAGAACCACTCACATTAGATTGTTTTCAAAATGACGAAGCAATTGCCAAATTTTTGGGACTACGAGAAGGCATACCACAAGGTGATCATAAGGTAGGATTTACAATTGATCTAGATTCCATAGCATATTTTGGGGAGTCAACTCCATCTTCTAGTCATAAAAATGAAAAAGAAAAAGTGAAAAATCAAATGAATAGGTCTTTGAGTGAAAACTGTAAGGCACTCTCTGATCATGAAAAAGTAAAAATAAAAGATGTACCTGCAGGTGAAAACCTCTCTGAGGCACCCAAAGGTGGAAGATTGGACGTACCCTCGTCAAGTCAGGATAAATCAACATTGCTTGTGGATATGAACGAAGAGATAAATTTGGGTACACCTAACAACCCTAAGGTCATTCATTTCACTGCTTCTCTATCAAAATAGGAAAAGATAGATTTTGTAAATTTCTTTCTTGAGAAGAAGATTAGTTTTGCATGGTCCTATGCAGATATGCCTAGCCTTGATCCAAAATTAGTCCTTCATCACTTGCCATTAAAATCAAATGCCAAGCCTGTCAAATAGAAACTCAGAATGATGCATCCCCAGGTGGCTCTCTTGGTCAAGGTAGAACCAAAAAAATTACTAGATGTGGGCTTTATCAGACCCATTGATTATGCAGACTGGATTTCAAATTTGGTACCAGTTAGCAAAGTAACTGGGGGCATCAGAATATGTACAGATTTTAGGGATCTCAATAAAGCATGCCCTAAAGATGATTTTCCCTTGCCAAATATCGACATCATAGTTGACATGACTGCCAGATATGAGATGCTATCATTGATGGATGGTTTCTCCAAATATAACCAAATTCACATTGCTCCTGAAGATCAACATAAAACTGCATTCACATGTGCTTGGGGTACCTACTATTGGAATGTGATGCCCTTTGGTCTTAAAAATGTTGGCACAACATATCAAAGAGCTATGACGATAATTTTCCATGATTTTATGCATATTCTGATGGAAGACTATGTTGATGACCTATTATGCAAATCTGTCACAAGAGATAGTCATTTAGCCATCCTTGGCCCAATCTTTGATCAAATGGAGACCTACAAGCTTAGACTCAACCCAAAGAAGTGTGTCTTTGGTGTCATAGCTGGCAAATTATTAGGGTACATTATTTCTCATAGAGGCATCGAAGTCGACCCAGCCAAGGTTAAAGCAATAATGGATATGCCTCCTCCTTCCAATCTCTGTCAACTAAGAAGTTTGCAAGGAAAGCTACAGTCAATCTGCTGATTTATAGCTCAATTAGCAGACAAATGTCATCCCTTCCAGCATTTATTGCATAAAGGTGTCGCTTTTAAATGGACTGAGCAATGTTAATCAGCATTTCAAGCTCTGAAGGATTATCTGCTATCACCACCTATTCTAATGCCTCCTATAGAAGGGAAGCCATTTATATTGTATATTTCTACAATTGAAATGGCACTGGGAGTTCTCTTGGCCCAACAGGATGAGAAAGGCAAAGAGCAGGCTATTTATTATATCAGTCGGACACTAGTGGGCTATGAGCTAAATTATTCAACTATTGAATGGGCATGTTTAGCAGTGGTCTTTGCAACATAGAAGCTTTGACACTATATGTTAAATCATCAGACATTGTTAGTTGCAAAAATTGATCCCTTGAAATACTTTCTTAGTAAGGTAGCTTTGACAGGTCACCTAGCAGAGTGGGTTATGATCCTCAGTGAGTTTTCTATTGAGTACATTGAGCGAAAGGTAATAAAAGGACAAATCATAGTGGATCAACTTGTAGAGGCACCTCTTCATGATGATCATCCAATGTTGACAGATTTTCTGGATGAATCAGTCTTTGCTCTCACATCTTCTAATGAATGGAAGTTATATTTTGATGGATCCCATACCAAGTTTGGGTCTGGCGCAGGTATATTGTTTGTCACCCCTCAAGGTGATGCTATTCCCAAATCCTATAGAATAACTTTCCATTGTACCAATAACATTTCATAATATGAAGCTTTGGTCACAGGACTCCAAGTAGCGGTCCACTAGAACATCACACATTTACAAGTCTATGGAGATTCTCAGTTAGTCATTCGTTAAGTGAATGATGACTACGAAACAAAAGATGAAATCCTTATTCCTTACAAGCATATGGTAGATTTCTTCAAGACAAAATTTACGGCTATCCATTTCAGTCAAGCTCTAAGAATTCAAAACAAATCGGCAGATGCTATGGTAATGATTGCTTCCATATTAAATATGCCCCACAATATGGATAGATGTGAATTTTTGGTCGAACAGTTGCTTGTCCCTTCTTTTGAAATTCTGATAGTAGATGTGATGTGTGTTCTTGTTGGTCCTAATTCTCTGTGGTACAATGACGTCTATCAATATTTGAAATCCCAAACCTTACCACCTAATCTTTCCTCTAACCAATGCTGAGCCTTCATCCGATAGACAGCCAAATATGTCATCATTACTAACACCCTTTACCATTGTTCCTTTGACCATACCCTCCTCAGGTGTTTGGATTCTGACGAAGCAAAAATGGCTTTACACGAGGTTCATGATGGTATATGTGGAGGCCATTTCAATGGTCTGAGCTTAGCCAAAAAGTTGGTTCATGCTGGGTATTATTGGCCCACTCTGGAAAAGGATGTTCATGATTTTGTCAAGAAGTGCTACAAATGCCAAATCCATGGAAATTACATTCATGCGCTAGCCCAAGAACTTCACTCTGTCATATCTCTGTGGCCCTTTTCTCAATGGGGATTGGATCTTATTGGCAAGATTCACCCGACATCGGCAAATGGACACAAGTTTATCATTACAACCACAGAGTACTTTACAAAATGGATCGAGGCTATTCCTATGACCTATATCACTAGTGTGTGAATTTCAAAATTCCTATTGAATTATATCATCTACAGATATGGAGTTCCCCTTGCAATTGTCATAGATAATGGTCATCCATTCAAGAACAAAGATGTCAAGGAACTCTGTGAAAAGGTTCACATTCAACACCGTTTCTCCAGTCCATACTATCCACAGGGTAATGGTCAAGCTGAAGCATCAAATAAAACCATTATGAAGATCCTGAAAAAGGTTGTCAATGATGGTGGTCGAGATTGGCATGTACAGTTGAATCCAACACTATGGGCTTATCACACTTCTATCCACACACCTACTGGCGCAACACCTTATTCCTTGGTGTATGGTGTGGAAGCCATTTTACCCTTGGAAGTGGAGATTCCCTCTTTGCATGTTTCCTTGCAACATTTGATTGATGATGAGATGCACACAGTCTCTCGGCTGCATCTACTTGAGATGTTAGATGAGAAACATCAGACAACCCTGACACATTTGCAAGCATATCAAAACCGTCTCCATCGCTCTTATAATAAGAAGGTCAAAGGGCGACACTTCAAAGTGGGAGATCTAGTTCTAAAGGCAAACCCCAAGAATGCACAATCTACTGATATCATCAAAGGAAAGTTTGAACCTAATTGGGTTGGGCCTTTCATAGTTACTGTAGCCTATGGCTTGGGGGCATATCAACTTGCCACCCCAGAAGGTGAACCTTTGTCCAATCTAGTCAATAGTATGCACCTTCGCAAGTACTGGGCATAGTTTTCTATGAGCAGTTCTTCAAATATGATCCTGAAAAAAATACAAAAAAATAAAAAAATCTCAAAAAATACAAAAAAAAAAAAAAAAGTGAAAGAAAAAATCAAATAAAAAGTGAAAAAATTGAGAAAAAAACAAACAAATGTAAAGAAAAATCATTCACCCTCTAGTGAAAACCTAGCAAACAAGTGCTTTGGGCAAGTACCATGGTGAAAACTTGGCAAACAGGCGCCATGTGTAAAATATTATTGCTCCATCATCTATCATGACCCCTAGCTATACTTTTCCCTCGTAGGTTTATCATGCTTTCTCTGACCCAATGTTTTGTTCTAGGCCTGTGATTGGTCAACATCATTGTCTTGCATACTCAGGTTTCCAATCCTTGTGCATATGTTTCGGTCCTGGTCACTGTATATGTCTTTCAAAATTTCATTGGGTGCATGCCCCTTGTCATGATCAATTACTGGAGCTTTCAAATTGAAAAATGTCCTAAAAAAAATCATAAAAAATTGAAAAATGTCCTGAAAAAAATCATAAAAATTGGAAAATGTCCTGAAAAAATCATTAAAATTGAAAAATGTCCTGAAAAATCATAAAAATTGAAAAATGTCCTGAAAAAATCATAAAAATTGAAACATGTCCTGAAAAAAAAAAATCATAAAAAATTGGATAAAGTCTTGAAATAATCCAAAAAAAATCAAATAATGTCTTGCAAAAATCCAAAAATATCAAAAAATGTCCTGAAATAAATCCCTAAAAAGTCAAATAAAGTCTTGAAAAAAATGAACAAAAAAAAATTGTAAAAACTCGAAAAACAAAACACCAATATCCCCTTTGTGCATAAACAGATCGCTAAGCATACCTCCAATGACTATCAATCACAACACTGCACTTTACTGCAAATCACGCATTAACAGATGAACTTTTCAATCAAACCATACTTTCAAACTGATCACAATTGTCATATCAGCCAGTCAACATCAATATCATTTGTCCTTGTCACTACTATCATGGGTCTTATACAGGGTGTGGTATGCTCGAAACCAAACTGTGTCCTGTCTTAGACGGGGTACCGCATTCCTTGAAACCAGACAACATGATCGTCCTATCAACACTTTCAACTTTTGACAATGCAGATCAAGATGTTTGTTTGACTTGTTGGAATTCGTGAGTCTTATCATTTATTGATTTATCTTCGATCATGTTCCTATGTTGCTTGATGATGTCACTGAGTGATTTAGAGTGATCGGGATGGTTCATGGTCCTTTTTTTTTGTGGTGTTTGTTGTTTGTGGAATGTTTGTCACAAACTAGGGCAACTATATCATTGGGTGTTTGTGATAAGTACATACACTTTGTGAACACCACACATACCTTGACCATGGATGTATGCACCCTAGGATGCTTCACTCATTCCTTGTGTGCAATGTGTCTGTCTTTTGCAAAAGGGGTTGCATTTTAGCTCTGGCCTTTAATGCCATGATGCTTTGCATCCATTTTGCTACATTAAATAAAGGTTCTCACCTACAAAGTGCATTGGTGAAAGCAAGTTTTTTTTCATCTCTAACTGTCCTCTGTCTAATTTCTTCTTACTAACATTTCTTCCATCAGTTTGGGCAGTCAGTTCAATCTAGTTCTCTGATCTCCAAACACATAAGCTACATCCTGCATTCATTGATTAGTACATTTGCATTATATCAAGCCCATATCAAGTATTTTATTCATTTCATATTATAAATGCATCCAAAACATAAACATCATTAGTACATAAATAGTACATAAGACATCCATACATGGAACATAAATAACACATTGCATCCCATCATTTAGTTGCATATCATATCATATATCAAAACAATATTGGAGTACAAAATTGGACTGTCTGTCCTAAGTATGGCCCATAGGCTAACTACATAATGTCACACTATATCTACCTTTGTCATAAGGAGCATGTGCCTCTATCACTGGGTGCTCCCTCTATCCTCCTCATCCCTGCCATGTCTCAAGGATGATGTCCCTCCTGTCCCTGGTCCTGGCTGTGGTGATTTCATAGGTCCACTCACCCCCATGCTACTCACTGACCTCCGAGAATGTGGCCTACTCTTTGTCCTCTATCATGCCTGATATGATGCTGCTACTCTGGTGGAACTATACTCTCATATAGTGTCCTCCAATGGCATATCTCCTCTCTGATCTCTACCAACATCTATGCCATCTCATGTGCACTGGCATCCCTAATCAACCCAATATACTCAATCACTCTCTGCTCTGCTTGCTGGGTCTTTGCTATTGTTGTATCTTGAGCCGTTGTTAGTCTGGCTATCTCTGCTCTGAACTGATCCTACTCTATCCTCAAGATAGCATTTTGTCTCTCTAATGTCGCAATGTGATCATGCTGACTCACTATGGTAACCCTGCATATCTCCATCTCCTCTATCCTTGCTATCTCCGGCTCTATGGGTATATCCTGCAATGACTCCTGATCGGCTAAATTTGGCTCATCTTCCTCATCATCCCCCTCATCCTCATCATCTCCCTCATCATCCTCATCTCCGTCCTCCTCTCCAGCGAGTGGGAAGTCCTCCTATCTCCTAGGTAGCAAAATATTAGGATATGTCAATGGCATAGGCCGTTATCATGCAAACCATCACTCATACTCCTCTATCATCCTGGCATCCACCACATCTGATCTCCAGTCCCACTATCTCTATTGTAGCTGTGTGAAGTTAGCATATGCTATGTGTGGCTGAATCATCCTCCCCCACTGACTCATCTCTCTGTGAGATCAAGCAAAGTGTGCAGTCCCTATCGGTACATCCTGTCTCTCTCCAAACTGTCGTCTCACTCTCTCTAGCAGGTACATCTCAATTACTCTCTAGCAATTCACTGGTCACCCAATCAGGTATCTCTCCTATCTAAAATACGGTAGCTCATTAGTATCATCTGACCATCCAAAGCAATCAAGATATGGCCTCCATGTGAACTCTCTCAATCTGTCTAGCTCATGTCACCAATACAATATGTATCCAAATGGACCCTGTCTCAACGTACCCCCATAACTATACACATATGGCTGGTGTGGTACTACCTATCTCTCTGCAATCGGTCGACATATGGCTATGTGCACAAATGCCCATACCTATAATAGTGTGACCCCACAACTCAAAGTCTGCACTCCTTGATATGCTATCTGATGCAACTGAAAATATAGCATGGCAAGTACACATGGTCTGCATGTGTACATAGTCCCCTCTATCACCATCCACTCTATCACTCTTCCCCATCCAATAGGGAATCCATGTCCTCATCTATCCCCTGCTAATAGGCATGCTATAACCATGGCTATCACCACATATCACTGATCGTACTTTGCTGCCATGGTCTCCTAGCCAATCTCCCTCTCTACGATATCTAGATCATCTATGTCACACTCAAATAATCTGCACAAAGCATCTCTCCTTGTCATTGGGTCATATTCTATCATCTCCCTATGAATCAGAATGTGGAGGATACGCCATACATCCTCTAGTGTCACCGTCGCCTCTCTTGTCAGCAGATGGAATGAGGAAGTCTCTAAATGCCATCGCTCTGCCAATGCGGTCAGCAATCCTGTGTTTTCCCTAATCTTGAGCATGAATGTAATATAGTATAATCCAAGTCCTCCCAATGGATCTCTATCCATGCTCCTGAGTCAATGTCATAACATGAAGCAGTCAGGTCAGTTCTCCCGCGTAATCAGTGGATATTGTCGACTTTGCATCACAATTGGGGCGTACTTTGTTAGTTTTAGGGTTTCCTCCTACGGGTTGCATTTCCTTGTTTCATCCACCAATCAGGGTGTTTCTTCTCTATTTTGACCTATCCTACCCTCATCCCCCTTTTCGGGATCATCCACATGTCGTTTTTGGTCAAATTAGGGTTCTTAATGCACAACTGTGCCTGTGTACCCTATCCTATGCCTATGCAGCATCAACTTATGCCTATGTACCCTACACAGGTGCAGAACATCCTCACACAAGCGTAGATGTCCATTTTTCCATTCCCTGTGGGCCTCGCAATGTCCCACAAGCGAGCAAAATTCATGAAATTGACAATATGGGTTTTTGAGATACATACCGCTGCTCTCGTGTCATCTAGTCGTCTGTAGGTGCATACATGTTCTCTGAGGTGATCTGCCATTGGAATGTTCGCCATCTCTATGCAAGGGTCCTTTTCCAGAGCAACAAATCCTCCACTTTGGTCAGTGCAAATGAGCTCTTTTCCTTATGCTTGTCTCATTTATAGATCTTTGTTAGTGCCTAGATGGACGTGCATGCTCTCCATCTTATGCTAGTCATGGTCTTTTGTACCTTCCATTGCTTGTCATTCATGCATCCAATCTCCAATTTTCAATTCGTTCGATCCTATCATTTTTCGTCATTCTTATCAATCAATTGGCCTCTTTTTTGGATGTTTCTAGCCAATTCCTTGAGGGGGCATGCATATGTCATTGTTATTGTCTGGGGCATTTTCATTATTGTTCTTTGAAGCAACACTTACAATCGCATTCTCTCAAAGAGGGGCAAAATGTAGACATCTAAAAATGGTCAACGCTTGCGGAGTCATACTTTAACATTTCCACATTGCCTTATTTTAGGGTTTTTGCATCGCATTAACATTTCTTCTATGTTGCACACTTGGTCTTTATCATTTACGAGCATCGAGTCCTTCTGCATTCTTCATTTGTCTCACTTTCAAATTTGGCCTTCTCGATAATAATCTTTAGTCATGATTTTGGTTGATCTTATCCGGTCGCATCAATGTGTGTGCTCATTTATCATATTTTGGACATCGTCAATCCTAATCTATGATAGAATTAGGGTTTTTTCCTCTTGTCAATTTTGCGATCAATTTGTCATCGATCGTTGTTCTTTTCAATCTTATCATTTTGCGATCGATTTGTCATCGATCCTTGTCCTCTTGTCAATCTCGTCAATTTTGTGATCGATTTGTCATCGATCGTTGTTCTTTTCAATCATGTCTATTTGGATCAATTAGTCATTGTTCCTTGTCAATTGGCACCTTTCAATTTGGTCTCTTTATCAATCTTGGTCAGTTTGTCAACCAATCTCAATCGTTTATCAACACTGGTCCTTTGTCAGTCAAAATCATGATCAAATCGACCCTACATCAATTATCTTTTGTCAAGACCTAATTGTCGTCCTTGCATTTCTAATTCATCTTCTAAGGTTTTATGATTTATTCATTTAATCTTGTTTGTCATTTTCTCTCTAGGTTAAATAATTTATTTATTTATCCTAAGTCTTCTTGTCACAATTAAATATTTATATAATTGGCTAATTAATTCCTCTGTCTTTTTGTGAATTAATTAATGAATGAAAAATTATTAATTAATTTACCTAATTTTCCAATTTACTAATTTCTCCTAATTCCTAATTTGCTAATTTTCATCAATTTCTAATTTCCTAATTTCCAATTCATCATTTCTAACCTAATTTTCTATTTTCTCCTATTTTTCTAATATTTCCCCTAATTTCATGGGAATGACATAGCAATCTTGTGATAATTTTTCATAATTTGTCAATCAATCAGTTTTGCATAGCAATCTTGTCAATTTTGTCATAATTTGTCAATCAATCAATTTTGCATAGAAAGTGTCAATTTTGTCATAATTTGTCATATTTGTCATTCTTGATTTGAAATTTCCTTTCAAATCTCTTCATGCTAATCTTGTCATCTCTCCAATTTGTCTATAAATTGGATGAATTTCTTCAATCAGGGATCAGAATTAATCACGCTTCTAGTATCCTTATGTTGTCTTGTCAATCTTGCTTTCATATTATGCTTATGCACTTGTAGGTGAGATCCACAAACAAAGCAATTTGAAGGAGAAAGAAGGACAATGGAGAATTATGAAGGAGATATCTGCATTTGGTTTTCTTTAATTTCATTTTGAATATCTTGTCTTCATGTTTTCTATTGAATGGTTTTAGGATTGTTATCATTGTAATCTGGTTTTGTGATTGAGCTAGTTTAATTTTGATTTGCTTTGATGAATTCCAAATTCCTATCTACATTAATTGGTGAACCCGACATATCTCCACTCTGGTCTCTACCAACATCTATGCCATCTCATGTGCACTAGCATCCCTAATCGACCCAATATACTCATTCACTCTCTGCTCTGCTTGCTGTGCCTGCGCTATTGCTGTATCTCGAGCCGTTGTCAGTCTGGCTATCTCTGCTCTGAACTGATCCTGCTCTATCCTCAAGATAGCATTCTATCTCTCTAATGTCTCAATGTGATCATGCTGACTCGCTATGGTAGCCCTGCATATCTCCATCTCCTCTATCCTAGCTGTCTCCATCTTTATGGGTATATCCTGCAATGACTCCTTATCGGCTGAATCTGGCTCATCATCCTCATCATCCCCCTCATCCTCATCATCTTCCTTATCCTCATCATCTCCCTCCTCCTCTCCAGCGAGTGGGAAGTCCTCTTGTCTCCTAGGTACCATAATATCAGGATCTATCAATGGCATAGGCTCTCGTCATGCAAACCATCGCTCATACTCCTCTGTTGTCCTGACATCCACCACATCTAATCTCCAGTCCCACTGTCTCTGCTATAGCTATGTGAAGTCAGCATATGCTATGTGTGGCTGAATCATCCTCCCCCACTGACTCATCTCTCTGTGAGATCAGGCAAAGTGTGTAGTCCCTCTGGGTACATCTTGCCTCTCTCCAAACTATCATCTAACTCTCTCTGGTAGGTACATCTCAATTACTCTTTAGTGATTCACTAGTCACCCAATTAGGTATCTCTCCTATCTGCAATGCGGTAGCTCATCACTATCATCTGACCATCAAAGGTAATCAAGATATGGCCTCCCTTTAAACTCTCTCAATATATCTAGCTCATGTCGCCAATACAATATGTATCCAAATGGACCCTATCTTAATGTACCCCCATAACTGTACACACATGGTTGGTGTGGTACTACCTGTCTCTTTGCAATCGATCGACATATGGCTATGTGCTCAAATGCCCATACCTGGACTAGTGTGACCCCATAGCTCAAAGTCTACACTCCTTGATATGCTATCTGATGCAACTGAAAATATAGCATGGCAAGTACACATTGTGCCCATGCATACACAGTCCCCTCTGTCGCCATCCACTCTAGCACTCTTCCCCATCCAATAGGGAATCCATGTCCTTGTCTGTCCCCTGCTAATAGCCATGCTATAACCATGGCTATCACCACATATCGTTGATTGTACTCTGCTACCATGGTCTCCCAGCCAATCTGCCTCTCTATGATATCCAGATCATCTGCGTCACACTGAAATAATCTGCACAAAACATCTCTCCCTGTCGCAGGGTCATATTCTATCATCTCCCCATGAATTGGAATGCGGAGGATATGCCATACATCCTCTAGTGTCACCGTCACCTCTCCTATCGGTAGATGGAATGAGGAAGTCTCTGAATGCCATCGCTCTGCCAATGCAGTAAGCAATCTTGTGTTTTCCCTAATCTTGGGCATGAATGTAATATAGTATAATCCATGTCCTGCTAATGTATCTCTGTCCATGCTCTTGAGTCTATGTCATAGCATGAAGCAGTCAGGTCGGTTCTCCCATGTAATCAGTGGATACTATCGACTCTACATCACAATTGGGGCATACTTTGTCAGTTTTAGGGTTTCCTCCTACGGGTTGCATTTCCTTGTTTCATCCACCAATCAGGGTGTTTCTTCTCTATTTTGACCTATGCTACCCTCATCCCCCTTTTTGGGATCATTCACATGCTGTTTTTGGTCAAATTAGGGTTCTCAGTGCACAACTGTGCCTATGTACCCTATCCTATGCCTGTGCAGCATCAAGTTGCACCTATGTACCCTACACAGGCGTAGAACATCCTACACAAGTGCAGGATGTGCCCACACAGGCGTAGATGTCTTGTTTTTCATTCCCTATGGGCCCTGCAATGTCCTGTAAGCGAGCAAAATTCATGAAATTGACAATGTGGGTTTTTGAGATACATACCGCTGCTCTCACATCGTCTAGTCATCTGTAGGTGTGTACACATTCCCTGAGGTGATCTACCATTGGAATGTTTGCCATCTCTATGCAAGGGTCCTTTTCCAGAGCAACAAATCCTCCACTTTGGTCAGTGCAAATGAGCTCTTTTCCTTCTCCTTGTCTCATTTATAGATCTTTGTCAGTGCCTAGATGGACATGCATGCTCTCCATCTTATGCTGGTCATGGTCTTTTGTACCTTCCATTGCTTGTCATTCGTGCATCTAATCTCTAATTTTCAATCCGTTCGATCCTATCATTTTCCATCATTCTTATCGATCAATTGGCCTCTTTTCTGGATGTTTCCGGCCAATTCCTCGAGGGGGCATGCATATGTCATTGTTATTGTCTGGGGCATTTTCATTATTGTTCTTTGAAACAATGCTTAAAATTTCATTGTCTCAAAGAGGGGCAAAATGTAGACGTCTAAAAATGGTCAATGCTTGTGGAGTCATACTTAAACATTTGTGCATTGCCTTATTTTAGGGTTTTTGCGTTGCATTAACATTTCTTCTATGTTGCGCACTTGGTCTTTATCATTTGCGAGCATTGAGTCCTTCTTCTGCATTCTTCATTTGTCTCACTTTCGAATTTGGTCTTGTCGATAATAATCTTCAGTCATGATTTTGGTCGATCTTATCCTGTCGCATCAATGTGCATGCTCATTTATCGTATTTTGGACATCGTCAATCCTAATCGATGATAGAATTAGGGCTTTTTCTTCTTTTCAATTTTGTGATTGATTTATCATTGATCATTGTTCTTTTCAATCTTATCATTTTGCGATCGATTTGTCATCGATCCTTGTCCTTTTGTCAATCTTGCGATCGATTTGTCATCGATCATTGTCCTTTTCAATTGTGTCAATTTGGATCAATTAGTCATTGTTCCTCATCAATTGGCACCTTTCAATTTGGTCTCTTTATCAATCTTGGTCAGTTTGTCAACCAATCTCAATCGTTTATCAACACTGGTCCTTTGTCAGTCAGAATCATGATCAAATCGACCCTACATCAATTATCTTTTGTCAAGACCTAATTGTCATCCTTGCTCTTCTAATTCATCTTCTAAGGTTTTATGATTTATTCATTTAATCTTGTTTGTCATTTTCCCTCTAGGTTAAATAATTTATTTAATTATCCAAAGTCTTCTTGTCATAATTAAATATTTATTTAATTGGCTAATTAATTCCTCTCTCTTTTTGTGAATTAATTAATGAATGAAAAATTATTAATTAATTTACCTAATTTTCCAATTTCCTAATTTCTCCTAATTCCTAATTTCCTAAATCCATCAATTTCTAATTTCCTAATTTCCAATTCATCTAATTTTCTATTTTCTCCTATTTTTCTCCTATTTCTCCTCATTTCATGGGAATGAGATTTCAATCTTTTCATAATTTGTCATAATTTGTCATAATTTGTCAATCAATCAATTTTGCATAGCAACCTTGTCAGTTTTGTCATAATTTGTCAATCAATCAATCTTGCATAGAAAGTGTTAATTTGTCATAATTTGTCATATTTGTCATTCTTGATTTGAAATTTCCTTTCAAATCTTTCCATGCTAATCTTGTCTTTTCTCCAATTTGTCTATAAATTGGATGAATTTCTTCAATCAGCCCCCCAATCGATCAATCAATCATGCTTCTAGTATCCTTATGTTGTCTTGTCAATCTTGCTTTCATATTATGCTTATGCACTTGTAGGTGAGATCCACAAACAAAGCAATTTGAAGGAGAAAGAAGGACAATGGAGAATTATGAAGGAGATATCTGCATTTGGTTTGCTTTAATTTCATTTTGAATATCTTGTCTTCATGTTTTCTATTGAATGTTTTTAGGATTGTTATCATTGCAATCTGGTTTTGTGATTGAGCTAGTTTAATTTTGATTTGCTTTGATGAATTGCAAATTCCTATCTATAGTAACCAAACTAGTTAGGTCAAACTGGTTAAGACCTTACAACGTTCTTCACCAAAACAGATCCTATTAGGAATCTAGATCTTTGTTAGGAGACAAGTCCTGTTAAAGACTACCCTTTTAGAGGATTTCAGATCCACAACTGTGAACCACCTTGTTAGAGGATTTACAATAGGCTTGGTTGGGCCTACCTAGTTAAGAGTTTCAAACTTATCGAAGATATTAGTAATCAACAAGTGAATGATCTAGACAGTAGCACAAAATTCTTGATTAGATCCTTGACATCTCCCTGTTAATGTATTCTAGCATTACTTCAGTCTTCTATATTTTGCACTCTCAATCTTTGTCGCGAGATACTTTTTCTCACACAGACCTAATATTTTCTTCAAAACTCGCACACATCAACAACATTAAAACCCTAGACATGATGTCCTCATATAGGAACCTGATTTCATGTTGGTCAAATAAGATTAGACTACAATTTCCTAGGTATAGTGCATGTAGACACATTTGGTAACACGACACAGAAACACTGCCAAAGTGTCGGTGGATGATAACTCATCACACATTTCAATTATACCAGTTTGACACAATATACTGATTACTGGTTAACAAATGAATTTTGGAAAATTGGAACATAGTGTTATGATCAAAAGATTAACTATCACTCAGGGTCTTCATTCTACTTGAGGTCTTCATACCGCTTGGGCTGTTCGGTCATGCTTTGACCATTAAGGATCTTCTACAAAACACCAATAGTCTTCAACAAACAAAGACTATACATTTAATGGCATACAATACCAGTTGGAACAACTATCGGTTGAGAATAACTCATACATCAAATAAGTGTGTGTCCATCAATGACAATCACAACTAAACATCATCAAAATACCAACAAGAACAATGACTAATACATCTGTCAATAAAGATACTTTGGTTGGGAAACTATCTGCTTTTGAACTTGAACAATTTGAACCTTTTGGATCTATGAAGACTAAACTTTTTTTCATGCATCTATATCTACAACTATAAGCAAGACTAGAAAGTTTTATATGCAAAATAATTAGAAGATATGAAGAGAGAATATGATGAGTTTAAGTAACTTGAAGAACTATTTCCTAGAAGAGTAGTGAAAGGACCGATAGGAAGTAAGTATGAAGGAAAAGAACATTTTAAATGTTTTAAATGTAATAAGATTGGTCATTTTGCATCTAGATGTCCTAAAAGGAATTCAAAATTTGAAGAAAGAGTTAAAAGATCATTTAAGGCTAATCCTGGATATCAGAACATGTATAGATTCAAGAAAAACAAAAACAAATCATGCTACATAGAGGATGAGGAAGGCATTACTAATTTAGATGATGAACTGGCAAAAGACTCTACCAGTGGATTCGATAGTGAGAAGGAATGGGTGTTCTTGGCTATCAAGGAGGATGATCTGGCATTGGAAGAGAATGTACCTAAAGAGAAGGCACTTGCTGCTAAAATTGAGGACAAGGTTGAATGGGTAATTGACAGTGGTTGTTCACATCATATGACTGGAGATTAAGGGAAGTTTCTATCTTTGAAAGAATTTGATGGTGGACTAGTTATATTTGGAGATGACAAGGCATGTATGATCAAAGGATAAGGAACTATATCATTGGATGGTATGAACAATATTGACAATGTTTATTATGTTGAAGGTTTGAAGCATAATGTTTTGAGTGTAGGACAATTGGTAGATAAGGGATTTCAATTACATTTCAAGGATGGAAAATGTAAAATCATTACCAGATCTAGCTTGGAGATTGCAACCTGTACACAAATAAAAGGTAATATATTTCATTTGAACTCCGATGAGAAGACATGTTTTATTACATAGATTGATGAGAGTTGGCTATAGCATAAAAGGTTGTGTCATGTGAATTTTTATTACATTGTGAAGATCAATTCAACTAAGGTTGTTAGAGATATACCTAAGATTATGAAGCCCTATAATCCGGTATGTAAATAATGTCAAATGGGTAAACAAGTCAAAACCTCTTTTAGGAGTATACAAGATAAATCAAATGATGTTCTTGATCTTATTCATACTGATTTGTGTGGCCCTGCTAGAGTTAAAAAATTTTATGGTGATAGATATTTCATGCTAATCATTGATGATTATTATAGAATGATGAGGGTTACTTTTTTGTGGGAAAAATCTGAAGCATTTTAAAAAATTAAAATCTTTAAGGCTAAAGTAGAAACTGAGATAGGATTGAAGATTAAATGTTTGAGATATGATCATGGTGGAGAATTCACATCCGGTGAGTTTAATAAAGTTTGTGACAAGCATGCTATAAAAGACAATTTTTTGCTCCCCAAACACCTCAGTAAAATGGAGTTATGGGAAGGAAGAACAAAACTATCTTGGATGCTACTAGAACAATGATGATAGAAGCTAATTTAGCTCATATCTACTGGAGAGAAGCAGTGAGTACAATATTTTATACATTCAAAAGAGTACACATCAAAGGAGAAACTGGTAAGACACCTTATGAATTATGATTTGGCAACACACCTACAGTTGAGTATATGAGAAGTTTTGGTAATAAATGTTATATCACGAGAGATGATAATATTGGAAAATTTGATCCTAGATGTGATGAAGGCATATTTATTGGTTATTCTAATGAAAGAAAATCATATAGATGTTATAAGAAGAGGTCGCAGAGAATTGTGGAGGGTGCTAATGCCAAAGTAGATGAGCTAAACATAAGTCAAATAAAATTTTATGAGAAGGAACTGGCAGTGAAAATGATTATATCTGAACCAATAGCACATTTACTAGAATAGAGAGTTGAACTAGTTACTCCAACAACATCAGAGAATTCTACAGTAACTAAAGAATAGGGAAGAGGAATAGAGAGTCAGAAGACTCCTAGGTATGTGAGATTGAATCATACTGAAGATCAAATCATTGGGGACAAGAGCAATGGAGTGATGTCAAGAAGACTGACAACTAATGGGGTATGTTTAATTTCACAAGTTGAACCAGTATCAATAATTGAGGCATGTAAAGATGAATTTTGGTTAAAAGCTGTGGAAGAAGAATTAGATTAGATTGAGAAAAATAATACATGGACTTTGGTTCCCCGACCTAAAAATAAAAATGTTATTGGAACTAAATGGGTTTTTTAGGAATAAATTGAATGAGGATGGTCAAGTTATTATGAATAAGGCTAGATTGGTTTGTAAAGGATATTGTCAAAAGGAAGGAATTGATTATGGAGAGACATTTAGACTGGTAGCTAGGATTGAAGTTGTAAGATTATTTCTTGCCTATGATTCTTATAAAAACTACAAGGTTTATCAAATGGATGTTAAATGTGCATTCTTGAATGGGGATCTTGATAAGGAAGTTTATATTGAGCAACTTGATGGTTTTTCACTATCAGATGACACTGATATGGTTTGTAGGTTAAGGAAAGTTTTATATGGATTGAAACAAGCACCTAGAGCTTGGTATGCAAGGTTGGATAAATATATTTTTAAGCTTGTTTTTACTAAGGGTAGTACTGACAGTAATTTATATTATAAAATCACTCATGATGATATACTAATTATTGAAGTATTTGTTGATGACATTATTTTTGGAGGTGAAGATAAATTGTGCATAAAATTTTCTAAGAATATGGAGAAACAATTTGAGATGTCTATGATTGGTGAGATGAAATTTTTCTTAGGTTTGCAAATTACTCAGACTTACAAAGGTATTTTTATTTGTCAAACTAAGTATGCTAAGGAATTGTTGAAGAAATTTGGTATGGGAGATTCTAAACTGGTAAGTACACCTATCATTACAAGTGATAAATTGACAAGAAAAGATGTTTCTAAATGGGTAAATCCTACAAGATACAAATCTATGATTGAAGGTCTGCTCTATTTGACTCAAACTAGGCCTGCCATTATGAATGTTGTTTGTATTGTTTCAAGATTTTAGAGTGATCCTAGAGAAAATCATGAGATGGTGGTGAAAAGGATTTTTAGATACTTGCAAGGTACATCAGAATATGGTTTATGGTACCCTAAGGATGATAAGTTTACTTTATACACATATACAGATGCTCACTGGGCTAGAGATGTTGATGACCAGAAAAGTACTTCTAGAGGACCTTTCTTTCTTAGAAAGAAATTAGTTACATGGATCAGCAAGAAATAGTCATGTAATTCTCTATCTACTACTAAAACTGAGTATGTTGCTGCTGCTACTAACTGTACACAAGTTTTATGGATGAAGCAAATGTTGAAGGATATAAAGGTGGATTATGATGCATCGGTAGTTATTCACTGTGATAACTCTGCTGCTATTGATATATCAAAGAATCTAGTATTTTATTCTAAGAAAAAGCACATATCTATCAATTATAACTTCTGGAAGGAGAAGGTGGAAGAAAATGAAGTTAGACTAGTTTATTTTGTTAGTGTAGGTTTTTTATTTTCCTTATGTTAGGGGATATTTATTTTTTCCTACACATATATTATTTAAGCTTGCTTAGGTTAATAGGAGTGGTTTATATGAGGAAATGTGGCAAAATACTTCAGCTACATGTGTAACTCTCCACTTCACATGGGTAGTTGAGTTACACACCCTCTTTTGGCTTGTTGTGCCACCTCTCATAACCACTATTTTGTCATTTCCTAAGTGGGTTATGGGGTAGTTGGGTTTCACACCCTCTTTTGGCCTTATGTGCCAACTTTCTCAACTCCTTTTTTGTCTTCATGTAAGGAGGTTATGCCACATGTTTTGGCATTTACCAAGAAGGTAAAACCTCCCACTTTTAATGGGGAATAGGAGTTAATGCACCCCTTGGATGTATATGCTTATATTTTTCTATATAATAAGCACTATACTCTCACCTTCACTAGTCAAGCAAGTGAAGTGATAGCTCGGTGAGAGTATTCTCCAAATTCTCTTCTTTGTCTCTATTTCTCTCTCATATCGAAATTATCTTCATTCAGCTATTTTGATCTTTGATCATCTGTTGCATGAGGAGTTGCATGTGATCTACGATCGACATCAGATCTTGGCTCGGTTCTCGATTCTCGTAGAATCTCACATGGTATCAGAGCTTATTATCTAGTATAGCTCATTGTTTTTATTAATTTATTTGAGTATTTGAGACATTTATCTAGCTAATATTTTCCTTAAAAACTAAGTATGCTCTTCTCTTGCATTCTCGTGTGATCTGGAGAATCAGAACGGTTTAAAGGAAAATAGCTTCTAGTTAAATCTGGTTTACATGTATGTGTCCTTGTAAGATCTGAGTGATTGTAGCTTTGTGGTAATATTGGAAGCTTAATAAGAATTTCCAGAGTGTCCATAAGGCTTGAAAAAGTCAAAAGTGACTTTTACTTCACCAAAATCAGAGTTTGGAGGACACAATGAAAAATCAAAGTAAATTGTTTTTTTACTAGAGCTGTTTTCATTTCGGCTTTAGTATTCCAACTTCTGTTCACTTTCATAAAAAATGATTTCTGGGTTTTCTTCCCAGCATCAAAAAACTTGTAGGTTTCAGATGGTATTTTTAGAAAATAAATAAATTTTGCAAAAATCTAGCTTGAATGGGGCCTAAGCCATTTTTCTATCAGGGAAATTCAGTAACATTTCTTAAAAGTTGCACAACTTTTGCCTTGAGTGTCAGATTTTTGCAACTAAAATACTTGACGGAAAGCTGGAAATGAGCACTCTCCATTATTACAAGTCTAATTGAAATTTTTTTCTCTTTTTCTATTAGATATTAAAGGTTGTATTAGCTGCTTCTTTTTCTCTTCAATTGGTCATATCTTTCTCCTCACAACTCTATTTTTCAAAAACTAATAGTTGTTGGAAAGGTATTGAGATAAATTAAGCAGTTATAAGGCTAATTTGTTTCAGATCTTGTCTCAAATTATTTGTATTTGAAATCTCTATTGGTTTCTTAAAGAATTGTAATCTGATAAAAAGCCTTGTAAATGCACTAATTATAAAGTGCCAACCTTGTAATATTTGGGGGGGGTGATTTCTGAGACTAGTGAAAAGGGGGGGTGTCTCTTGTGCCTTCTTTCTTGCACTTTTCTTGATTCTTTGCAATCTTCTTTTCTACTATCATGGATGCATCTATAGTTCCACTTTTAACACCATAGAATTACTTTGAATAGAAATCTAAGATGATAATATATCTAAAAAGACATGGATATCATTGTGTTACTATGGGACTTGAAACTGAACCTCAAGATGCTACAGAAAAGATTAAATGGTTTAATAAATGTGATGAAGCTTTTGGTACTCTATGTATGTCAGGCTCTCCAGACCTTCTTTTTCACATTGAATCTGCCACTACACCAAATGCAATGTGGACCACTTTGGAAAACCTCTTTGGTAAGCAGGATGAGATAAGAGGTCATCAGTTAGAGAATGAACTCATAGGGTTGAATCCAACTAATTTTGATACTATACAAGACTTCTTCACTAAACTTAAGTCTGTAAGATTGTAGTTGGAACGGTGTGGAACTAAGAAAGATGATAAACAACTAATCTTGAGTATTCTTTCTAAGCTTGGTCCTAACTATTCAGTGTTTGTTTCTACATTCTATGCTACAAAATGTGCCCTAGGTACCACATTCAAAATGCCTTCTCTGGATGAATTTGTTGTAGAACTCACTAGGGAGCAAGACAAATTTGTTCAAATGGGTACAATAAAACCCTCTAAGTCACATGCCTTAGTTGTAAATCAAGGCACGAAAGAACAAAAAGGGTCTAGTAAGCAAGATAAGAAACAAAAGAACCAAGGAGAGAAGAAAAAAGATCAGAAATCTGCTACTTCAAAAGTAGATAATTAGACCTCTTCATCAAGAGGTGAACAACCTAAGAAGAAGAAGGTCAAGTGCTCTTATTGTAAGAGGCCTAGTCATGATGAACATAAGTGTTTAAAGAAACAAATTGATCACCTTTCAAATCTTCTTGAAAAGAATAATATCAAGGTGCCTGATTCAGTCAAACAGAGTTCATCAGAAGGATCTTCTAAGGATACAGATAAGAGTAAAGGGAAAGGAAAGGGTAAGGCCCTAGTTGTTGTTGCTTCACAACCCAATTCTTGGGTAATTGACTCGGGTGCTTCGCACCACATGGCTTCTTCAAAAGATGATTTCACCTCTTTAGAGCCATGTTCTATGCCTTCCATACTAATGGGTGATGACACTCCTGTTGAAGTGCTTGGGAGAGGGTCTGTTGATGTGGGTGAAGGAACATTTAAGGATGTCCTTTGTGTTCCATCTTTATCAACTAATCTCCTATCTATTTATCAGATCACTCACACTGGTTCTAGCAAGTGAGTTGAGTTCACGCTAGATACAGTGGTAATCAGTGAAATGCATAATGGGTCTACTATTGCTATGGGAAAAGCAGATCATCAATCCAGATTATATCAGTTTTCTCACTTTGTTCCTAACTCTCCTTCAATAGTTTTACTCACTCATGCAGATGAGATTAGTTGTTTGTGGCATCAACGATTTGGCTACTTGAACTATTGTTACTTGCAACAACTCAATAAACAAGACATGGTTTCAGGGTTGCCTTCTATTCAATTTTTTGATGGAGTTTGCTAGGGATGTATTCTTGGTAAGCATCCTGAGGAGAAGTATGATAAAGGCAAAACATGGAGAGCTCCACAACTATTGGAGTTGGTACATAGTGACTTGGCAGGACCATTTCCACAACCATCTTTTAGTAGGGCTAGATATGTCTTAACATTTATTGATGACTTTTCCAAATTTACATGGGTTTACTTTCTCAAACAAAAGTCTGAGGTATTTGAGAATTTTCTAGATTTCATAGCTTTTGCAGAGAAACAATCTGGGAAGTTCATCAAGATTCTGCATACAAATAATGGGGGTGAATATGTTAATAATCAGTTTGAACAATTTTGTGCTTCAAAAGGTATCAACATGCAACACACAATTCCATACAGTCCTCAGTAGAATGGTTTCGCAGAATAAAAGAATACGTCCTTGAAGGAGATGGCAAATTGTATGATTCACTCCAAGTCTTTGGCACCTCAGTATTGGGCAGACGCCATCAATTGTGCATGTTAGATCCAGAATTGAGTTCCTCATAAAGTTGTGAAGGGGGTAACTCCTTTTCAAGCTTGGACCGGTCGGAAACCTACAGTTAAGCATTTCAGAGTGTTTGGTTCTCTTGCATGGGCCCACATTCCAGCAGAGAAATGCAAGGCTATGGATCTACAGAGAAAGCCTTGCATATTTGTTGGGTATCCAGATGATGTCAAAGGGTATAGACTTCTCCATCCCTCTACACATGAGTTGTTCATTGAGAGGAGTGTTCATTTTGAGGAGAGTTCTTCTATTTCTTCTCATACCACCTCTCCATCCACTATCACATTGGAGACATTGCATGATGTTGACAGTTCTTTTGAGGATCTTAATCCTCCTAATCCTATTCAGGAGTCTTCTTCCTCCACTTCAAATGGTGACAGTGATGGTGAGGATTCACATTCTTCTCATAGTCATCCTTCAAAGGTTGATGATTCTCCCCCAGACTCTCCAGCTTCAATGCCTCTTTGGGCTTGACAAACTTTTGAGTCAGCAGGAGATTGGCTTGGTGATCAATCAGATTCTAGAAGAACTAGGTCACAATTTCAGCAAGCCCCACATCTCTTCATTCCTTCAACTTTTGATCCACAATCTTTTCAAGAAGCTACAGGTGTTCCCGAATGGGATGCTGCAATGCAAGAAGAGTTTAATTCCTTAGAAAGGAATCACACATGGGATTTAGTTCCTCTTCCTAAGGGAAGGAAACTTGTTTGATGCAAGTGGATCTATTGAACAAAATTTGTAGCAGATGGGTCAGTTGATAAGTATAAGGCTCACTTGGTAGCAAAAGGATTTTCCCAAGTTCTAGGGGTTGATTACTCTGAGACTTTTGCTCCAGTTGCTAAGATGAATTCCATCCAGCTTGTCCTTGCTATTGTTCCAACCCATCATTGGAAAGTTCATCAAATGGATGTCAAGAGTGCATTTCTTCATGGTGACCTTCAGGAGGAAATCTACATGGAGCAGCCACAAGGGTTTGTTCAAGATCCTTCACTTGTGTGTCAACTTCGAAAGTCTCTCTGTGGCCTCAAACAAGCTTCTTGAGCTTGGTATGCCAAGATGGACTCCTTCTTTCTGACAGTTGGTTTTACTCGACACCATTCTGATCCGAATGTCTAAATTCTACACCAGGATGATACTCTCACATTTCTAGTTCTCTATGTTGATGACTTGTTGATCACAGGGAGTCACTCATCCACCATCAAGGTAGTGAAAACTGCTCTACATGAAAGATTTCTGATGTTAGACTTGGGTCTTCTACATTACTTCTTGGGAATTGAGATTACTCAATCTTCTTCAGGCATCTTTCTTGGACAACCCAAGTATGCACTTGATATGCTCTCTAGATTTTGCATGGCTGACTGTAAGCCTGCACCTACTCCTTTTTTGTCTGGGCTCAAACTTGAGGCTAAGTTCTCTTCACCCTTGGTTGATAGCACTTTATATCGACAAATTATTGGGAGCCTCATCTACTTGACTTATACGAGACTTGACATTTCATATGCGGTGGGCATGGTCTCTAGATTCATGTAGGAGCCACATGAGTTGCATTGGAAAGCAACTAAGTGAATTCTCCACTACATTCAGGGTACTCACAATTATGGAATTCAGTATGCAGTAGGCATGGATATTGGGTGGGTGATTCTCAGGATCGCAAATCCACTTCAGGGTACTGCTTCTCACTTGGTTCTGGTCCATTTTGTTGGTCGAGTAAGAAGAAGTCTACAATTTCTCTTTCATCAACAGAGGCTGAGTATCGAGGGGTAGTTAATGCCACCACTGAGGCTATTTGGCTTCAAAATATTCTGACTGAGTTTGGTATTCTAGTTAGGAAGCTTACTATCATCTTTTGTGATAATCAAAGTGCTATACAGATCTCAAGAAATCCAGTTCATCACCAAAGGATGAAACACATTGAGATACATATGCACTATATTTGGGAGCTCATTTAGGAAGGCATCATTGATCTTAAGTATTGTTCTACAACAGAGAAAACTACGGACATCTTCACCAAACCCTTCACCGAAAGCAAGTTCCTTCATTTGCAATCTTTGCTTGGGATACGACAGGTGTCTACTGCAGGAGGGAATTCTTAGTCCTCCTTTCTTTCTCTCCTTATTTAGGGGGGGGCGTTGTTCCTCTTATGGGGGGGCTTCTCTTTTGGGGGGAGCTATCTATGTACATGGGTACCTAACATGGTTGCATTTACCGGGACCCATATTTTCACCCACCTAAGCTACACTTAAGGGGGGGTGTTAGTGTAGGTTTTTTATTTTTCTTATGTTAGGGGATATTTATTTTTTCCTACACATATATTATTTAAGCTTGATTAGGTTAATAGGAGTGGTTTATATGAGGACATGTGGTGAAATACTTCAGCTACATGTGTAACTCTCCACCTCACATGGGTAGTTGAGTTACACACCCTCTTTTGGCTTGTTGTGCCACCTCTCATAACCACTATTTTGTCATTTCCTAAGTGGGTTATGGGGTAGTTGGGTTTCACACCCTCTTTTTGCCTTATGTGCCAACTTTCTCAACTCCTTTTTTGTCTTCATGTAAGGAATTTATGCCACATGTTTTTGCATTTACCAAGAAGGTAAAACCTCCCACTTTTTATGGGGAATAGGAGTTAATGCACCCCTTGGATGTATATGCTTATATTTTTCTATATAATAAGCACTATACTCTCACCTTCACTAGTCGAGCAAGTGAAGTGATAGCTCGGTGAGAGTCTTCTCCAAATTCTCTTCTTTGTCTCTATTTCTCTATCATATCAAAATTATCTTCATTCAACTATTTTGATCTTTGATAATCTATTGCATGAGGAGTTGCATCTGATTTACGACCGACATCTGATCTTGGCTCAGTTCTCGCTTCTTGCAGAATCTCACATATGTGAACACTAAAGAGTAGATTGTAGATATTTTCACTAAACCTTTATCCAAGGAATTATTTGAGTACATGAGAGACAGATTGGGGGTTTTGCCCCTCTGGCAGAGACTTGATTGATGTTGTTTGGAATCAATCTGACATGAATTATCAAAGATACTATTCATTCTAACACTAATATGGGGTTCTATTGCTCAGGGGGAGTAGTCAGCTTTGAGATTCAAAGGCTTATGCTTTTGCTTTGATATTTTTATTAGATTGCTGGCATTGATGTCAAAGAGGGAGAGATAGTGATGTGAAAAAGATAAAGGAAGAAAATTATAAATGTAAAAGGGGGAGAAATATGAAAAGGTAGAGATATTGATATTCAGAGCTATATGCAGACAATTGTTGGTTGTCTTCCACAGGGGGAGACTTGTTTGGTATTTCTTGGTACTTAGATGTTTTTCACATCTAGTGTTGCCATTAATACTAAAGAGGGATATTGTTGGCCATTTGATGGAATTGATTATATGTTGCATTGATGTCAATACTAGTTGTTTGGATGCTTTATCAGCACCCTTCTGGTCCTGGTAGGTTGAGTGGTTTATGGTTAACTTGGATTTGACATGATTTGATAGACTTCAGTATAATCTAGTGATGGAATTGGCTTGTTCATGATACTTACACTCATATTTGGTCAGTTGGTTTTGGTCTCGTGATTGGATGCTATCCTGCTTGCTTAGAAGATTGGTTTCTAGTTCCAGTGAGGGTTTCAATATAAGAGCTTTTGATGGAGATCTTTAATGAATTGCATAAGTGGTGTTGGTATAGCTTCTCATAGAGTTTTCGGGATACTGTTGATGATCATGTTCGAGACTGGGCAATTGGAGATCATTGCTAAAGTGTATGGACCTATACTTGGTCTTGGTTGATCTAGGTTATGGATCAAATTTAATGTAATGTGTGGATAGGACCCATTGTTGTATTTTTGGGAAGTCTTATGTGTTGATATTACTTGTTTGGTCTAAAGCCGACATGGTTTGTAATTATGAAATTGGTTTATTTTCTGGTGGCCAACTTGATTGTTTATGGTCGAGGGTTTGTATAAATATATGTAAGATCTCATTGTAGATCATCATGGTTAATGTAAGAGGTCATGGTCATGGAATATAATGTGCCAATAATGTAATATCATTCAGGAAGAGGAGTTGGTAGATCATTGGAGATTGAATTGGGTTTATGAAAGAGGATTTAGTCCTCTAGTATTGAGCTTAACCAGAAATGTACTCAGGCATAGGAGATGCTATATTTTGTAGTTCAACACTTCTTCGGATTGTAGTCTAGATTTATATGTACTTAGTGAGGCTCCTTTTGTGATGAGCAATGTGTTCTAGGATATTGGCCTTCCTACAAGTCTAGGAACCTTCATTTTAATTCACATACTTACTGCAAAAGTATTATCTGACTATGGGTAGGCTTCCCACCATGGTTTTTCCCTTGACTGAGTTTTTCATGTACAAATCTTGGTGTTGTATGGATGGATTTTATTCTATCATTATTGTTTATGCTTAATTGGTTTATCTACTATTCCAATATTATTGTTTTGGGTTCCGGTATTAAAGTTTAATTGTTGAATGTTCCTATAATCAGTGTCAACTGATTCACCCCCCCCCCCCCTCTAGGTTGTCTTCCGGTTATCTGAACTATCTAACAATCTTCACCTCCAAAAATAATGTCATCACCAAATACTTCAATAATCAGTATATCATCATCAGTGATATTATAATATAAATTAATGTCAGCATTGCCCATAGTAGAACCAAGCTTCAAAAGATATTTATCCAACCTTGCATACCGAGCTCTATGTGTTTGTTTCAATCCATATAAAGCTTTCCATAACCTGTAAACCATGTTCATATCATCTAATAGTGAAAAACCATTAGGTTGCTCAATATAAACTTCCTCATCAAGATCCCCATTCAAAAATGCACACTTAACATCCATCTGATAAACCTTCTAGTTTTTATGAGTAGCATAGGCAAGAAATAATCTTACAGCTTCAATCCTAGATACAGGTGAAACACTCTCTCCATAATCAATTCCTTCCTTCTGAGAGTATCCTTTACAAACCAACATAGCCTTATTCTTTATAACTTGACCATCCTCATTCAATTTATTCCTAAAAACCAATTTAGTTCCAATAACATTCTTATTTTTAGGCTGGGGAACCAAAGTCCATGTGCTATTTTTCTCAATTTGATCTAATTCTTCTTCCATAGCTTTCAACCAATATTCATCTTTACATTCCTCAATTACTGATATTGGTTCAACTTGTGAAACTAAACATACCTCATTAGTTTCTAGTCTTCTTCTTGTCATCACTCCATTGTTCTTATCCCCAATGATCTTATCTTTTGAATGATTCAATCTCACATACCTAAGAGTCTTCTAACTCTCTATTCCTCTTTCCAGTTCTTCAATTATTGTAGAATTTTTTGATACTATTGGAGTAACTAGTTCATCACTTTGTTCTAGTAAAGGTTCTACCAGTTCAGATATAATCAATTCCACTGCCGGTTCCTTCTCATATACTCTTATTTGACCTCTATTCAGCTCATCCACTTTGACATTAGCACTCTCCACAATTCTCTGCAATCTTTTGTTATAACATCTATATGTCTTTCTTTCATTAGAATAACCAAGAAAGATGCCTTCATCACATCTAGGATCAAATTTTCCAATGATATCATATATCTTGATATAACATTTACTACCAAAGATTCTAAAATACTTAACTATAGGTGTATTGTCAAACCATAATTCATAAGGTGTCTTACCATTTTCTCCTTTGATATGTGTGTGTGTGAAAAGTGGACCTGTATCTGTATCTGCAATACACAACACTTCAATCAAGTCATTACATGCATGGTTAGTTAGATATAATCAATGAATAATAAACCATAACAAATCGACCCATTGCCTTCTAAAAGATGCGAGTATAAGATTGCTCTCAGATTATTTAGCAATACCAGTGACTAGACAACATCAAGATGAAGGATTTTATCTATATGAACATGATGAATGCTAGATGGATGCAATATTGATCTAACAAGATTTAAGCAATATTAAACTAAATGATTTAATTAATATGAAATAATTAATATGCAATATTCAATGAAATCCTAGAGCAAAAATAGTATAATAACAATATATTCTCCAGCGTCTCTCGAATGAGAGATGAGCCTGAATTTATAGAAAATTCAGAAAGAAACCAATGGTTGAGATCAAATGATGATGAGCGGTCAAGATTTTCCAAGAGGAAGCACAATCTAGGTGAATTGATGTGATTGGATGCTTTTTTCAGTTTTAAAGGAAATTGAACTAAAATTAAGATTAAATCAAGAAAAAATTGATTTAAAGGAAATTGAACTAAAATTATGATTAAATCAGGAAAAAACTGATTTATTCTCTATTTCATTCAATTTTAATATTTAATTGTTTTAATTCTTTTCTTTGAGATTATCCATCAATTTTAAATTTATTTTTTTCAAGATTATCTCCAATTGATTTCTTTTCTCAATTAATTCCTTTTTTTGATTTATTTCCATTTTTGAAGATTTGTGCTCAATTGATTTATTTAATTGAATTAATTCCTCTTTCTTGATTTGTTTCCTTTTTTGAAGATTTATGGCAATTTGATTTATTTAATTAAATATGCTAGGATATTTAATTAAAATAAATAAGATAATTGTTTAAAATGATTTACTTGGAATGATTAATTAATTAAATAAATATTTTATTAATATTGAGTGATTGATTTGCCATGTGACATTTGATGATTTTAGGAATTAATTGTGTGCTCAAGATTTATTTAAGTGCCTTTGGTTAGGACTTTGGTGACGTTGTCAAGATTAGGGGCTCATGCTTTAGATGACCATTTTTAGGGTATTACATTTGCCCCTCTTTGAATTAATGTGCGAGCAATGTGTTGGTTCAAAGAATAGTTGATGTCTAGGAGATGCCAGTTCTGAACTTGATTGATCATGAACTATATAAAAAGGTGAGGTGTTTAGTTTGATTCGAAGCGACAAAGCTGAATAAAGTTTGATTAACGTGATACTGTTCCGGAACTTGATTGAACTTGGGAATGATAGAAAATGAAAGATATCGAACTTGTACTTGATTGATCAAGAAGTGGATCTTACTGATCTAGAACTTGATTGAACTTAGATATAGTGAGTGATGATAAAAATTGATCTTGAACTTGATTGAACTTAGATATAGTGAGTGATGATAAAAATTGATCTTGAACTTGATTGATCAAGATACGATGAAGATAAACTATTTAGCTTGATCAAGAAATGAATAAAATGTAACACCTGTTTAGATTTAGCATGATTGAAGATACTCTTTAAACCCTTGATTGAGTTTAAACGAAAAATCAGCTTGATGAAAAGCAATGGAACTAATTAACGTAAAGAGTTTGATTCAGATAAAAGACAAATATCAGCTTGATATGAAGCGATGAAACTGATATGCCCCTAGAGATTGATTTGATTTAGATGATTGAGAGATCTCGACTTGAAATAAAGCGATGAAGTTGAGATGCCCCTAGCGATGAGGTCTTATTTGATTTTCTTTAGTTGAAAAGATTTTTGCTCGACTTTCGATGAAGATTTAAAAATTTTCTCGACATTGAAGAATGTGAGGTCATAAGGTCATGAGTATGCCCCCTCAGGAGTGAAATCAAAAAATAGCGAGGGTACATGATGATTATAGACAATTTTGAGCGATGATAAGTTGTTTTGAGCACAAATGATTCAGAGGAATTTTTGAAATTTTAGCGAGAAATTGAGCGCAAAGTTGATTTGTAAAAATTAAATTGAGATTCAACATTGATTAACGAGAAATTGAGCACAATTAGAAGAGAGAATGAACTTTTGATGAAAAACACTAAGTGGTCCAAATTTTTAAAATTGACTAGCAAAATGATCTTGATTTTTGATTTCGATCCCGAAAATGGACTCAGGACAGCCGATTTACAAGCTCATGATTTGATTTCATCGTACTTGTGTTGATGGATTATGAGATGTTGTTCTATATGCTTTATTCTATATGTATGCATTTCTTTTCAGTATAGATGAATGAATGCAAATGGAATATGGGTTTTTATTTTTCTTTCTTTTCATATGCAAATAAATGAATGTGAATGAGTACTGCAATTTTTTTTCATTTTTCTATTCAATAAGATGAATGCAAATGAATGATAGTGAATGTATGAATCTATATAATATGCTTATGTATGCAGCTAACATCTCAAAACACAAGTACTTGATCAGAGAAATGATGAAAAGAGACCACTTAGTGAAGAAATGATGACACTCCAACTCTCATTCAGTAGACAAAGAGGAAGCATTGTTACAATATCAAAATCACTCCAAATTCACAAAATGCAAAATGAAATGCAAAATGAGATACAAAATGAGATGCAACCTAAACCTAGTCACTGGACTTTGAAAAGCTTAATTGTCATCATTGAGTGTTTTACAATTATAGCAAGCAGAATAGAGTTCATTTCTTTTCATGTGCAATATTAATTATCTTGTCTGCAATGACCTTTTTTTTTCTCATTCATATCCTTGGATAGATTACGCATGGACGTGGATTGCACAATGAAGAAATTCCCTCAAAACAAACAAAGAAATGATGGGAACCTCCCTGTAGCATTCAAATAAGTGGAGTCAAGGTATGTGAGGCGATTCCACCTTGATGTGAAGGCTCTTATCACAGACACCCAACTAATTTAGATGTTTCTAGATCATTGGGATCATTCCTTCAAGCAACAAACAAGAAAATATTATGCCCCCAACCCTTGCTCCTCTTAGTCAAGATAGACTTCCTTGAGTTACTCAGAGGGATAATAATCGAAAACCAATATAAAAGACAACATACAAAGAAAATTTTCATGCATACCTCAAACAGCTTAGTGATTGTTTTTAGTTATGTTGTTTTTCTTATTAACTCAGTGATAAAACTCTTCAGTAGTCAAGAGACAGGTAACTGACTCAGAGTGAACGATCAGATTTCATTGACCTAAGGTTTACTTGCTTGATATTGCTTAGGACATGTAATGTGCTCTGTGGATTACCTAAGACTAGGACATTGATCGATTTCAAGCCATAAGGGTTCCAACGAACCAGGATGTCACAAAAGTGACTGAAATATGTACAAGCAAAAGAAAATATGCAAGAAAGCAAGAATGCCAATGTTGCGTTGATAGATGGAGCGCTTGAGTACAAGAGGTGCCTGTTTACCAGGTTTTCACCTACTTGGCAGAGATTCATTTTTTTTTTTTTACCAAGGTGCCTATTTACCAGGTTTTCACCAAGGCATTTTCTCTCTTTTTCCCCCTTTTTTTTTCTTCTGTTTTTGTCTTTTTTTTTTTTTTTTCTTCAGGACATTTTCTTTTTTTTGTGATTTCTTCATAACATTTTCTGATTTTTAGGATTTCTTCAGGACATTTTCTGATTTTTATGATTTCTTCAGGACATTTTCTGATTTTTATGATTTCTTTAGGATATTTTCCGCTATAAAAGCTACTAGAATAGAGAATATCTAGGTGAAGAATTTCTTCAGATGGATGGTGTTAATCAGTTCATGGAGTTGTTCTCCTTTCGATGTTGAGAGTTGATAGGCACTAGAGCCGAAAGCTGTAGTGACGATATAGGGACCCAGCTAGTTGGGTTGAAACTTCCCTTTGTTATCTCGAAACTGTTGATTTTTAGGATTCTCTCTGAGAACTAAGTCACCAACCTGAAATTCTCGGTGTCAAACTTTCTTGTTATATCCTCTAGACATTCTCTTTTGATACACTCTGAGATGATCAAACACCACTTGTCGATGCTCATCCAGCAATTCAATCTCTTGCAATCTAGATATTCTATAGTCTTCATCAGTAACAAGACCTTGCAAGGAAACTCTTAGAGATGATATTTCTACTTCAATGGGTAATACTGCTTCGGACCCGTACACCAAAGAAAAAGGTGTAGCCCCAGTAGGTGTTCTAATACTTGTTCTATAAGCCCATAGTGCAAGATTGAGCTGCAGATGCCAATCCTTCCTAGATTTGTTCACTGTTCTGTGCAAGATAGTCAGTAGGTTTTTGTTAGATGCCTCTGCTTGTCCATTACCTTGAGGGTAATATACTGAGGACCAGCATTGTTTGATTTTAAACTTCTCACAAAGTTCATCTAGATCTTTGTTTTTAAACTGTCCTCCATTGTCTATTATAATTGATGAAGGTATACCATACCTGCAGATGATATAGTTAAGAATAAAAGAAGCTACTTGTTTTCCTATTGCCTTGATGAGTGGAACTTCTTCTACCCACTTAGTGAAGTATTCAGTGGCAGTGATAATAAATTTATGTCCATGAGATGACGTAGGATATATTTGGCCTATTGGATCGAATGCCCACTGTTGGAAGGGCCAGTGCATTACAAATGGTATAAGATCTCTTGCAGGAGCGTGGATAAGGTGCCCATGTAACTGACACTTTTCACAGGTTTTAGCAAATTTTATGGCTTCCTTCTCCATGTCTGGCCAGTATTATCTAGCCCTTAGTAGTTTTTGCACTAAATTTAGACCGTTCGAATGAGATCCACAAACACCTTCATGAAGTTCAGATAATGCACGTTGGGACTCCTTAGTTTCTAGACATCTAAGCAAAGTATTATCTAAACCTCACCTGAATAAGTCGTTAGCAATGATGATGTACCGTGATGCATTTCAGATTAGGTTTCTTTTTTCATTTTAGGAAAGATTGGTAGGGACAACTTGGTCACATAGGTAAGAGTAAATGTGGCTATAACGAGATGAGTCATGTCCAATAATAGAACAAACTACCTAGGACTCGAGAGAATCATAGGCAGGGTAATGTAACTCTTCCACTAGGAATTCAAAGTGAAAATTAGACTCTTGTAGCTATGGTATAGATGCCAAAGTGGCCATTGCATCTGCCACTCTATTTGTTGTTTTGGGTATCTGATGAAATGATATGGAGGTGAAATATTTCTTGAGGTCATCCACCATCCTCTTGTAAGGCATCAATTTTTCATCTTTTGTCTGATATAGGTCATTAATCTGGTTGATAATGAGTTGAGAATCTCCATAGATGTGTAATTCCATGATCTTCCACTCGATGGCCAGCTTGATTCCATTTACCAAAGCTTCATACTCTGCAATATTGTTTGTGCAAGGGAAGAGAAGTTTGTAAGCTTTTGGAATTGAGTATTTTTGGGGAGTAATAAATAGTATCTCGCCACCAGAGCCATGTTGAGTAAAAGACCCATCAAAGAACATCTTCCATGATTGTTCAGTAAGGTGCATGATTGATTCATCTAGGAATTCTATATACAGGGGTTGATCATCTTCAAGTGGAGCTTCAACAAGTTGGTCTATGATAACCTATCCTTTGATAGTTGTACGTTCTACATATTCAATGTCAAATTCTGTAAGGACCATGACCCATTTGGCCAGTCTTCCTATAAGCATTGCTTTACTGAGAAGGTACTTAAGTGGATCAATCTTGGCTACTAGCTTAATAGAATGTGCCAGCTTATAGTGCCTTAATTTTTGTGATGCAAAGACTAATGCTAAGCATGCTTTTTCTATTATAGTGTAATTCATTTCATATGACACCAATGTTTGGCTGATATAATAGATAGCTCGTTCCTTTTTATTGTCATCCTGTTGTGCCAGAAGTGCCCCCAGTGAAGTATTTGTAGCTGATATGTACAAGATCAGTGGCTTACCTTGAATCAATGGTATTAATATGGGTGGATTAGAAAGATATTCTTTGATTTTTTGTAAATGTAGTTCACAATCTTTATCCCAATTGTATTGAATCCCTTTCCTTAATACCTTCATGAAGGGTTGAGCCTTGTCAGCTAGCTGAGATATAAAATGCCTTATGGACTGAAGACGACCTTGTAGACTTCTCATCTGACTGATATTCTTGGGTGGAGGCATGCCCATTATAGCTTGGACCTTTTCAAGATCAACCTCAATTCCCTTTTTTGAAATTATGTAACCAAGTAATTTTCTTGATGTGACTCCAAATGCACACTTTTTTGGATTTAAGCGGAGCTTGAATCTTTCCATTCGATCTAATATGAGGCCTAGCTCTTGAATGTGTGTAGATCTCTTCATAGTTTTTACCAAGGTGTCATCTACATAATCTTCCATGTTTTTATGCATCATAACATGGAAAATAGTGGTTACTACTCTTTGGTAAGTTGCTCCTACATTCTTTAGACCAAACGACATAACATTCCAGCAGAAGGTTCCCCACACACATGTGAAGGTTGTCTTCTCTTGATCTTTAGGTGCTATCTTGATATGATTGTAACCAGAGAATCCATCCATTAATGAATAGATCTCATATCCAACAGTCATATCTACTATCATGTCAATGTTGGGCAATGGAAAATCATATTTTGGACATGCCTTGTTGAGATCCCTGAAATCTGTGCAAACTCTAACAGATTTGTCTACTTTTGATATAGGTACTATGTTGGATATCCATTCTGTGTAGTCTATAGCTCTGATAAATCCATCTTTTAGCAATTTCTCTAGTTCAGCCTTGACTAGTAGTGCCACATGAGGATGCATTTTTCGGAGTTTTTGTTTGACTGGTTTAACTCCTGGCATAATAGAGAGATGATGCATGATGAGATCAGGATCTAGTCCTAGCATATCTGAGTATGTCCATGCAAAGTTAATCCTCTTTTCTAAAAATAGATTGGTGAAATCTTTTAACTCTTCTGCTGACAGTGATTGGGCTAAATAATGACATGTGGTATCTCTTGACTCCCAATGTTCACTGGCTGAGTTGGTTTGATCAATATGGAAGATCTCTCCTGGAAGTTGCTCGGCAGTATATCAAGTACCTCACCTTTAGGCACCTCATAGAGGTTTTCACCTTTGGGTACGTCCTTTATTTTCTCTTTTTTAGAGTTTGACACCACCACAATGTGGTTTTTGCTATCAGATCTTTTATTCTTATTTTTCTTGTTTTTGCGACTAAGATACTTGATATCTGCTTCAGTCATGTTTTCATTTTGTTCACTAGTGGAAGAGTACATGGGTTCAACTACATTGAGATAGTAGGCTAGTGTATAGTCATTGGCAAAAGTAGGCATGTTCAAGGGTTGGTTATAAAGAGTATTATCAATTAGTTCTGGATGTATTAAGGATAAGGTTGGTACAGGCTCAAGAGAGTTCACAGTACTATCATCATTATTTTGAACTGACTAGTCGAGTTCCAGAATACTACCTTGTGTATGTGTCTCGAGACCAGGAAGAGTTACGACATGATTATTGTCATTCATGTTAGTATTTATTGGACCTAACTCAACTGACCTACTTCTAGCATCATCATCTACTTCAGACTGGGCTATATACCATGGTATAACAATAGACAATATTTCATTATTCATGATAGAGTAGTCATAATGTGTTGTTGAATAGTTGTTGTCATAGATAGAGCTCCTGTTTGAGCCATCAGAGTCATAGGATGGAGTTGCTGACTCATCTTCAAGTGGTTTAGTGAAGGTATATATAGTATCAACACCCACATCCTTGATGTTGCAAGTTCCTTCTTGATTTGGTTCATTGATTGCTTGCATTTGACACACTTGTGGACATGACTTTGATGATTCTATTAACCCCTATCATCTGTTCCATTCAACCTCTTCTGGACTGATGACTGGTTCTCTTGCTCTAGCTTCTAGTTCTTCTTGTGTGATTCCGTACTTGATTTGTTCTATCTCATTAGGATAATTGGTAGGTGAAGGACTTGCTTGTGTCCTTTCTTTCTTCAGTTTTTGGTCATAGTCTTCTTGTTGTTTTAATTTGATTTCTTTTATTTCCTTTTGCATTCTTAGGCATATAAGCTCTTGTGCGTCATCTACGATATCCTTGAGTTCTTCAAGCATTTTTGTAGTAGATGTATCTGAGATGTGATCTGGACCCCATTCATACCCATTTGAATCAGTTTTTGAGTCATCTACCTATTGTCTGCCAGCATATGTGACTAAAATGTTTAGTGGTGCAAACAATTCTCTGATTCTATATATTTCATCTCTCATATCCTCTGGAGTGTCGACTTCATGTGGTATCATAGCTGATACAACTGGAACTTGATTACCATCTATTTCCTTTCCCTAGGTGGGTAATTCTTTTTGTTCACCATCACATTCCTCTTGAGTTTGTTGAGTATTAATTTCTTGTGTTGTTAGAGGTAGTACCTTTTTCTTCCACTTACGTTGATGGCAAGGTGTGTGCTTCTGATCTGATGACTTTCTTGGATCATATCCCAGTTTGACTTTATCATTGGTCGACTTAGTTTGTAGCTGAATAGGTTCAACAATACCTTTTTGGCATTTGTTGAGAGGACTAGTACTTGAATATCCCATGCATTGAAGCATCTTATAGCCTAGACCATATTGTGTTGGAGAAATCTCACAATGTCGTATTTCTTTATCTGCACTATCTTCTTTGAAGAGTGATTTAAGGACATCATCCCCTTCTATTTCATCTACAAGAGAAGTAGAGGAGTGTATAAAGGTGCCATCATAAATGACTTTTGGAGTTGAAGTTTGTGGCCTCATGCCCTCTGATGGTTTTCCTAACTGTCTTGGTGATGGAGGAAGAGACATGAGTGAGAGTATAGGCTCTATCTTGTAACCATCCATGCCAGTGTTTGTGATTTTCAATTTCTTTTCCAAATCTTTTAGCAGAGATTCTAAACTTTCAGCTGTGGAAGTTGCTCTATTATTAGGAACAAAAGCATCAGCACCTTGCGTTAATGCATTGTAGGCATAGCTTGTATCAGCAGGAATACTGACCTCTACTCCATTATAAGCAAACTTCAAACATTGATGGTATGTAGATGGTACTGCTTTCATTTCATGAATCCATGGCCTACCTAGTAAGATGTTGTATGAAAGATGAAGATCCAGGACTTGAAAAATGATATCTCTCTCCACAGGTCCTACTCTAATTGGTAATGATACCAGTCCCTTAGAAGTTCTTTCTTCTTCATCATAAGCCTTGATTGTTATCTTCTTTGTTGGATCAATAACATTTTCAAAGAATCCCAGCTGTGTTAATAGATTGTAAGTACAAATATTCAACCCAGTGCCTCCATTGATCAAAACACATTTAACATGGTGTTTGTGGATCATGGCTTCAATGTGTAATGGTTGGTTATGTGGATGACTCCATGAGTTATCATTTTCTTCAAAGAACATGAGGCAATGAGGGGAGGTCAGGTGACCTACCATAGATTGAAACTGATCTACGTCTAAATCTTTAGGAACACTGGTGGTAAGTAGAGCCTTGTCTAGGACTTCTTTATGAGCAGAAGAGATCTTAAGCAGTTCTAGAATGGAGATCTGAGCATTGGTTCTCTTTAATTGTTCAACAATACTATAGCCAGGAGAAGATGATGAAACTAGTTGCTTTGATTTGGCCATGATTGTGTCTATTTGTTTATTTGGCAGTTTTGATGTTGTTTGATCAAAAGTGGAGGAACTATCTCCTGGGAGAGAAATTTTCCTTTGAGCATGAGTCACGACATTAGCAGCTTGTGCTTGATTTTGATGATCCTAGACTATGATCACATTGAAATATTCAAGTTGAATAGATTCAATCGTGTTGATCACATTATCATTGTTAGTGTAAGTATAATTGACTCTAGCTCCTCCCTTGGATTTTGAGGAATCTCCTTGTTCATAAGTGGGTAGGGGATCTTTAAAGGCCTTATGATCAGCATTAGTTGCATGATTTCCCACAACGACCTTGCCTACATCAACGAGATCTTGTATTTCATGTTGGAGTTTCATGCAGTGGTTTATGTTATGTCCCTTGTTCCGATGGTAGTCACAGTAGTCATTTTCTCTCCACCATTTGGGTCTAATTTCTGTGTCATAGGGTCAGGAATTGTCTGGCAGTGTTATCAGATTATTTGCCAATAAAGTTTTAAAATCCAATTCATATGACTCATCTAGAGGAGTAAACTCACGCTTAGGCTTTGAGACCCAAGGTTTGTCTTTAAACCACTCTCTTGTTTTCTTTGGGGGATTCTTTGTTGTAGTTTCAGCTGCCTTGAGTGCTTGTGTGCCACTAGCTAAGTTAAATTTTGTGGATTTTGTTTTTGCTTGAATAGTATCTATCACTCCATCGCTAACAACATTCTTGTTGTTGTCTTTGCTATATTTCCAGTATTTACTCTTTTCTTTATAGCTAGAACCTTGCGATGTTTCTTTCCAAAGTGATATATCTCCCTTTTTGATAAGTACATCTTCCATTCTGAGGGCATTATCTACCATTTTGTTGAATGAAGGTGCACTTGCATCTGGACACTATATTTCAATTCAGGGACTAAGTTGTTGACAAAGATGTCCATTTTCTCAAGATTTGGGATAGTCCGTGAATATCTAGAGAACATCTTTCTCCATCGTTGGAGGAAAGTGAGAAAGGGTTCTCCTATCTTTTGTCTGATATTGCAAAGCTCTATCACAGTGACTAGGTGACAAATGTTGTATGAGTATTGTTGTAAAAATAGTTGGATTAGTTCTTCAAATGTTTTTATCCCTTTGGGTATACTTGCGAACCATTCCATTTCTTGACCTCCTAAACTCCTTGGGAAAAGGTGCATGAGGTATGTTTGATCGTGCATGAACTCCATACAAGTGGCACAGAACTCTCTGACATGATCTTGAGGATCTAAGGTACCATCATACTTGTCAAATTTTGGTATCTCAACTCGTGAAGGAAATGGAGACATGTAAAGGTTTTTGTCAAATGGGAATGGGCATATTGTGTCCAATGAATATTGTTTTGGCATTTTATCTTTGTTTTCTATTCTTGTGATTGCAGTTTGTAATGCTTGCATTTGTTTGCTCATTTTTCCCCATGGTGTCTCTTCCTCTTTAGCAATGAGGGCCTCCACATTATAACCAGTAGGGAGTTTGGCACCTTGTTTTGCTAATTCTAGGAAATAATCTTCTTTTTCCCTAGCCATGATGACCACCATCATTTTTTGGAATTCTTTATTATTCTGACATCTATGTACTTCATCTTCAGGAGGTTCAAGAAACTCAGACTCAGTTGATGAGTCGCTATTAGTGGCATGATTGCTGAAGTCATCGTGAGTGTTTTGTTTATTAGCTTCTCTTTCTTGTCTTTTCCTAGACATGGTGGGAGATAGGGGCTGATCAAAGATTGGTATATCATAAACTGGTATCTGTGACGAGGATGATATCTATGATGAGGACAATTTATTGTAAAAGGGGTTTTCTTTGAAGAATGGATTGTCTTTGGTCAAAAAGAGGGTTTCTTTTTCTTTGTCCTTTTTGTTGCGAGAACTTCTGATTTGAACAGGCATTTCCAACCGACAGGATAGAGAGTGAGATGTGTTGCAGAAGTCAAGATCAAATTGTAGCTAGTATTTCATTTAACGTAGTAATTAAGAGAAGTAACTTAAGATTTGGTCTGGTTTCAGGAATGATCTATCCTATGTAAGACGTTATCCAAGTTGACTTAGGTTTGATAAAATGTTCATTTGAACTAGCTTAAAGATGATCGACAAAATCATGCAACGCAACAACAGAGGTACACTATCAAGGTTGTTTATGCTCAAGAGGATGATAACCAGTTTTAGGCTTGTTGTAGACTGATCTGGGAAACTTTGACTATTTTGACTGACAAGATCAGGAATTCATATGGCAGAGGATTGGATAGAGACGAGATTCTGACAGATAGAGTTTCAATGATTGACAACTACTAGTTTTTGATAAGGATTGATGTTTCAATGACTAACAGAGACCAATTTGGACACAGATAGAGTTTATCACTGATTTTGTTGGTTGTTTTCTCTAGTTTTGGTATTCCAGTTTTAGTTTTTTTAAGGGATGAAAACATAGAAAACACACAAGATATATAACAATTCAATCACAACATGCTAACCCTATGGAAGTTGGCTTAGAGAAGAAAACCTTTGCTTGCTGACTTAGGTACACACCCAATAGCTAATCAGAATATGGCTGCCGAGTCTCATGCAATGGATTCTCAATGTTGTATTAGCCGACTCCAAATGCTAATGGGGGCACGATATGGCAAGTGTCTTGGGAGAGTTACTATCTCTCTTGCACAAAGATTATCAACCTTTCGGAGGTGAATCAGGTAGCTTCTATCTTATGGTTCTTAGTCAGGAATTCCATTTGAAATTACCCCTTGAAGTCATGCAAGCATGATTGAGGTTTATAGCCCAACAAGGTACTGAAAAAAGATGTAGTCACATAAACGTGATTGAGACCGCGAGGCCCTACAAAATGCTCGATATGAGAGATCTCAAAGAGAAAACTCAAATAATCCCATCCTTTGAGAATTTAATCACCAGAGGCCTATTTATTAGAGTGAGTTGGAATGCTCAAGTTCAGTTGTACTCACTTGGGTCATTCTCATAGGGTGATTACTTTTTCCCACTGTGACAGGCCCGCTAAAGGTACACAAATCTCAAAACTTAGAAAAAAACTTTGAGGGTCTAGATTTCTGATTGTCTATAAAAGACGAGCATACTCTCCCACCTCTTAGATTTTTCTGAAAACATGAAAGATAGATTTGTTCTTTAACCAGATAGCAATTTAAGTGCCTAAGAAAATACTAAATGAATACACAATGTTTAGTCGATTCTCCTTAGGCAACCTGCAAAACCAATATGTCAGTAGTCATTTTCTTCTTGATTCTTTGGCAGGTGTATGTTTGATTGATAGATTCTTTGACAAGCATCCTGCAAACATTAAAAGCCCAAAATTAGTTGCCAAAATAAAATAAAAAATTCATCAAAAGAAAATTCTATCATGTAAACTGTAAATTAAACTAATCTAACAAGAATTTCCATTTTATGACTATCCTAGTTATGACAATTTTTGATAGTACTGCACTCTATCATTTATAACTTTTGAACCAGAAATAATTTGGACAATCACTTTTGTGGAAATGTGGAAAACTTGGTTTTGAAAAACATATTAAAATTTGGGTTAGATCCAATGGTTCAATAAAAATTTATTCCCTCCGAACCAAGACCATTTTTAACTGTCACAGAAGAATAGGTAAAATGACAGTCTTGCACTCTGTCAATCATAACTTTCAAACCCAAAATATTTTGGAAAATCCGTTCATTGAACCTATATAAAACTTCTATTTCAAAAACATATAAAAAATTGGTTGAGATCCAACTGTTCAATAAAAACTTATGCTCTTCCAACCGAGACCATTTTTGATTGTCATAGAAGAATGAGTAAAATGATAGTCCTGCACTCTTTCAATCATAAATTTCAAATCCAAAATATTTAGGAAACTCCCTTTGGTGATCCTATATAAAACTTGATTTTACTAAACATATCACAAATTGGTTAAGATCCAACTATTCAATAAAAAGTTATACTCTTCAAACTGAGACCATTTTTGACTATCATAGAAGAGCAATAAAAAAGAAAGATTTTTATTTGCAAATTTAACACATGTTTATTAGTTATAAAAATCAAACATTAAATTTTTTCAACAAACATTATAAATCTTGTAGTTGTGGGTTTGAGCCCCACAGTGGGTGCCAGAGATGTGTGTGTGAAAAGTGGACCTATATCCGTATCTGCAATACACAACACTTCAATCAAGTCATTACATGCATGGTTAGTTAGATACAATCAATGAATAATAAACCATAAAAAATCGACCCATTGCCTTCTAAAAGATGCGAGTATAAGATTTCTCTCAGATTATTTAGCAATACCAGTGACTAGACAACATCAAGATGAAGGATTTTATCTATATGAACATGATGAATGCTAGATGGATGCAATATTGATCTAACAAGATTTAAGCAATATTAAGCTAAATGATTTAATTAATATGAAATAATTAATATGCAATATTCAATGAAATCCTAGACCAAAAACAGTATAATAACAATATATTCTCCAGCCTCTCTTGAATGAGAGATGAGCCTAAATTTATTGAAAATTCAGAAAGAAACCAACGGTTGAGATCAAATGATGATGAGCGGTCAAGATTTTCCAAGAGGAAGCACAATCCGGGTGAATTGATGTGATTGGATGCTTTTCTCAGTTTTAAAGGAAATTGAACTAAAATTAAGATTAAATCAAGAAAAAACTTATTTAAAGGAAATTGAACTAAAATTAAGATTAAATCAGGGAAAAACTTATTTATTCTCTATTTCATTCAATTTTAATATTTAATTGTTTTAATTCTTTTCTTTGAGATTATCCATCAATTTTAAATTTATTTTTTTCAAGATTATCTCCAATTGATTTCTTTTCTCAATTAATTCCTTTCTTGGTCAATTAATTCTTTTTTTTTATTTATTTCCATTTTTGAAGATTTGTGCTCAATTGATTTATTTAATTGAATTAATTCCTCTTTCTTGATTTGTTTCCTTTTTTGAAGATTTATGGAAATTTGATTTATTTAATTAAATATGCTAGGATATTTAATTAAAATAAATAAGATAATTGTTTAAAATGATTTACTTGGAATGATTAATTAATTAAATAAATATTTAATTAATATTGAGTGATTGATTTGCCATGTGACATTTGATGGTTTTAGGAATTAATTGTGTGCTCAAGATTTATTTAACTGCCTTTGGTTAGGACTTTGGTGATATTGTCGAGATTAGGGGCTCATGGTTTAGATGACCATTTTTAGGGTATTCCAATATGTACTTTGTTAAATGTATAAACCGTTGTTCTCACTGCTTCTATCTAGTAGATATGAGGTAAACTGGCTTCCATCATCATTGTTCTAGCAACATCAAAGATAGTTTTGTTCTTCCTTTCCACAATTCCATTCTGCTGAGGTGTCTGGGGAGTAGAAAATTGTCTCCTTATACCATGCTTCTCAAAAAAGTTATTAAACTCAACGGATGTGAATTATCTACCATGATCTAACCTCAAACATTTAATCTTCAATCACGTCTTAGTTTCCACTTTATCCTTAAAGATTTTAAAATTTTCAAATTCTTCATATTTTTTCTTTAGAAAAGTAACCCACATCATTTTAGAATAATCATCAATGATTAGCATGAAATATCTATCACCTTGAAATTTTTTAACTCTAGTAGGGCCACACAAATCAGTATGAATAAGATCAAGAACATCATTAGATTTATCTTGTATACTCCTCAAAGAGGTTCTGACCTATTTAACCATTTGACATTCTTTACATACTAGATTTTAGGGCTTCACAATCTTAGGTATATCTCTAAGTGCCTTAGTTGAACTAATCTTCACAATGCAATCAAAATTTACATTGTTAGATAATTGATTAATCCCAAAGGCACTGAGAGTGGGGGGGGGGGTGAATCAATGCCTTACTGGTAAATGAAAGAGTTAAACTTATTTACAATTATGTAATTGAGATTAATATGTCGGTAAGAAAACAATAATGCAGTAAAGAGAAATAAAGGAATCAACATCAATGCACACCACAACACAAATATTTTAGCGAGGAAACCCAATAAGGGAAAAACCTCAGTGGGATTTGTGACCCAAAATATTTACCTACTGGCCATATGAATAAATATTACTAGTACATAAGGGGCCTGCACATGCAGGAAGGCCAACTTCCTAGAGCTCACTGCTCAACAAAAAAAATGGAATCTCACTGACTACAACATCATACTGATGTAAACATAAAAATGAACTCTTACAACTTGCATCAAAATGATGGATGAGTTTGTTGTTGTGCTTCGTCTGATACTGGTTCTGCCTCTGCCAAAAAACCTAGCTGGTATGTTGTCAAATGATTCTACTTATATAGAATAGTCTTTCCTCTGCTCTGCTTCTTTTCATTCCAAAATGAATACATCAAAATGCAGATTCAACTATTCTCTATCATATCCTATACATATCTCTATCTTATCTCATATTTTTCGCTTACTTCTTTTTAAATGACCTACAAGAGCTCATAAATATATGAGTCTTTACAATACAACATGTCGGCCATACAATTATATTTTACATTAGAATTATTTTGCATGAACAATATTTATTGTCAAGTTGGCTTGGAATGTTGGTGTAAAATGGATGTCGGTGTGAATAAGCCTTATTGTATCTATCGGTGCCGATAGGTGAAGTATATGGATGGTTGATCCTCTAGAACCTTATTCCAATAAATGAAAACATCCACCCTTCTCATCTAAGTGTATAATGCCAAAAATCTCCCCCTTTGGCATTGATGACAACACTCATGAGAAAAATCAAAAACTATGAATCCAAAACTATGAGTGCTCCCCTTGAGCAAATGATCTATTCATCTTCTTCTATACACTTTTCTCCATGCCTTGCTCAGTACATTTTCTCAGTATACACTCCCTCTTTGACATCAATGACAAAGGATGTCAAGAATGTTTACTTAGATCCCTGAAGTTTGTTGTGTACAATTTGAAAAATATTTGTAACAACTAAGTTCAGACCCTACATGAACTTCATACTATCGATAATTATTGTTTCTATTTGCTTGATCATTCTAGTAAGATAGTGCATTCCACTGAGTGATTGGATTGTCCAATCTTGGACCAAGCTTATTCTTCAACTCCCTGGCTTTCATTTTTAGTCTTGCCTTTTCTTTTTCAAGATTTTCAATCTTCTCCTCATGTGTATCCATCTCCTATTCTATGATTGATGTTAGTTTAGAAGAAACAATTATATTATCTTCAATATCATCAATTTCCTTTAGATTTTTTCTGATCTGATCATCAATATCTTCTATTAGTTGACGTGGTTTACAAGCTTCCTGGTATAATTCCTTATACTCCAAAATGGTAGAGTTCAATACTGGTAGTAGTGTATCAATCTGTTGTGTACATTCCTTTATTGTTTTTCTAAAGAATGCCTCCTTTTCTTTATCAACTTTTTCTTGAATAGTCTTCTCATTTATTTTTTCTAATGATTGAATGTTAGCAGAAATGAATTTGGACAATGTGTCCAATTTACCTATCGAGCCAATAATATAATCTACCTTGCACTCTAGTGCAATCATTTGCAAAATTGGTAGAGAGTCATCAATAGTCTTAAATGCTAAGGCATTACACTCCGTTAGTTTCTTTATAAAATCCAATAGTATTTATGTGACAGATGTTGGTCTGAAATCTAAAAATGAAGTACTGGGAGAGGTGCTAGGTTCTACATTATCTTTCTTCTCTTCTCCTGATATCTTTATGTCATCATTATTTATATCCTTAATAATTCCACTGTTTGTATTTTTTATATTATCCTATTGAGTGTCAACTGCCTTGACCAGTGAGTCAAAGATCTCAATATTTACGGATTCTGATTTCTTCTCCTCAAAACTTTCTTTATCTGTAACTTTATTTGTATCATTAACAATTATTTTATCAATATTTATAGGAGTATTAGTGGGTTGGTCCTTACCAATTTCTAGAATAGAGGTATCATCCATTGTAATGTTGATGTCCTGAGTATCAACCTTCATTGTGAATAGAATGTTTGACTTGGGGTCAACCACATCTATTGCTTTTTCTTCCTCTGATGTCCTTTCTATAGGCTGATTCTACACTTCTGCCTGTGCCTCTGCTACTACCGGTGAGGTGTCCTGAGTTAGTGGTGGTAAGTTATCCCATATTGTTAAGTCAGGGACACAACCAAATTTATTCTTACCCTTATCACCTTTTTGGTATACCTTAAAAAAATATTTATCATCTTTTGTCATTCTTTTTCTTCTCTTTTCTCTTTCTCCACAAAGAAAATATCCCATTTGCATCTTGTCTCATCTGCGATTTCCTTTGTCCTGCAAGCTATGAGGCTTACTTGCCAATGACCACTTAGAAAAATAGTTTTGTTATCCTCTGCTATCAATTCATCTATTTCTTGTCTAGACTTAGCTGGATGAATAGCCAACAGTGCTTCAAACTTCAATTTCTTATCCAATTCCATGATGGACATTCTTTTTTCCTCAAGTCTTAGATATAAGTCATTGGGGAGAACATCAATGACTTCAATAAGAACTTTCTTAAATATATATAAATAAAAGATTATGCTTTCTTCAATAGTGTTCTTATCTGAATCATCAAAAGAATGATAAAACTTACTGACATTGTTGAGATTACCATCCTGAGTTATTTCATTAACAAGCTCTATTGGAGAAAGTGTATTAGATATCTTTGGTGTCGGGTCCTTCTGTGCAATCTTCTTCTTTGGACCACTAGGCTCTTTCACAACCTATCCTTTCTTCCTAAGTGTCCTTGTCTTCTTAGGTGACGGAGTAGGAATGGGTGCCAGTGGAGATTTTGTCTTCTTCCTATCCACCCTTTTAAACTCCACAACGTTGTCACTATCAGTCTTAGATGAGGTAACAATAGGGGAAACATCTGTTACTAGTTGCTAGACAAATTTTCTTTGTTTTATGCTTGTAGCAACATCATTCAACTATTCAAGTTTCAATATTCCCTTGGTAATATTTTTTGACAAATTTTGAAGCATCTTTCAATGTTTTATCTCTTTTCTTTCTTTTCTTCTAGATAGCAACATCTTTCTCTATGGTTTCAGTAGTGCCAAAGAACTTCTCAGTAGGTTTCGGTTGGGCATCTAGAATTCTCTTGGCATAAGTTTCCAGAATGTTGGTGTCCACTTCATATCCCATTTTTGTTACCCAAACAGTTCTAGGTGTGACAACCTCCATCCATGTTTCATCTCTCTTTATAACAAAGCATATCAATTTTTCATACTTATCAACAATACTCTGAGGGATTCTTTCCCTTTGCTTCATTTTTGCTTGAAATTTTTTGAAGTATCCCCATACCTACTTGTTTCTTTTTGAAACCATGCCGGAAATTGCCTCCTTAATCTGTTTTCCAATAGAAATATCAGAGGCAAAGTCTCTATGGCCTATGTTGGGAATCTCCTTCAAGAAGTATAGCATCAAGCATACAAGTAAATTCCCAAATTTGAATGTTCCCCTTTTATCACCCTTGATTTTGTCCAAGTTGTCTATCAATTCTTTACCATTTCATAAGCACTCTAAATGCATAGACTGCAAAAAGAATTCAACCTATTTGTATGTGCAACCTTGTAACCAATAACAATGCTAGCATATTTAACATTGTCATCATTTATGTCTTACCCTGAGTGATCTGTTATTAGATGTAGCACTGGTTAGATCCATAACATCTTTGTTAGGAATTTTCTTCTTCTTCTCAGGCCTTGTGCCGGTAGAGGGTAAACCTGTAACAGCTTTAATGGCTTCCCTTGTAATTTTGAAGATGGATTCAAGCCATAAGAATTCACCATGAACTCTACTTAGAACATATCAGATAATTTAATCTTTGAATTTAGGCATATAAAGGATGTCTATGAGCCCTAAATCTTCCACAATCTTATGTTCAGGTTTTATTACACCTTGGTTGTTTGTGATGACTTTCATAAACATGTTCTTCATCTCCTCAGACCCTAAATCTTCAATATTATAGTGAATGTATGCCCTAGGGTCTTCTACGAATGTGACTCCCTTCAGAATTTTTGAAAATGCTCCGACAGAGTCATCCACCTTAGCTATCTTAGGAATTATCTTAAAAATTGGCCTAAGACGTTTGATATTCTCCATAATAGTAGGGTTTCCAATGAATTCAGGAATAGAAGATGAAGAATCCATGACACAAAATAAATACATTTTTGTGTTGAATGCAAGTGAAAAGCTTGGATGCCCTAAAAAATCTTTGCTGCTTCACTTCTTGAATGTCGGTGCTCTACTTCTGTGCTCTTTGAATACTTGAATACTTGATGAGTCGAAATAAGAAATTTAAATGCTTTATATCCAAAAAGTTAACTAACAACTGCATTAAATGCTTCGTTGGTTTAGTGAATTTCCATTGTAACTCAACATATGTGTCAATAAAGAAGTATTATGACTTTCTTACCATCATATGAGGGGGAAAATGCATGATCTTCAATTAGTTGTCTTACCCCTAAGGATTATTCCTTAGTTAGATGAAGAATTTCCTGCCGGTGTAGAGCTAGATTCATCATTTCTCTGATTTGTCTTCTTGACCCATTTTTTAGATAATTCTTGCTTGATTTCATTCACCTTTTCCTTTTCTTTGTCATTAGATCCTCTGTTGTTTGCTGGTACATTCTTGCTTATGCAAAATCTTGCAATATGCCTAATTTTTTTGCATGCATAACAAGTTACATTTTTTCTTTGAATAGCTTTTCCATAACCTTGCTCGGTTTGAGTTTTGCATTGATTAGATAGATGTCCAAATCTACCACAAGCATGACATATTACATTCATTCTACAATTATTTGACTTATGACCATATTTATTGCATTTGAAAGATTGATTGGTAAATTAGTTTGTATTCTAATTATTCATATATCTGCATCGATTTTCTCTATGACCAAATTTTGTTGCAATTAAAAAATTTGCCATTGAATTTGTAAGCATTGGGTTGCCTTACCGGTTTGTTGTATTCATGATTATTTGCAATTCTAGAAACTTCTCCACGTTCAACTCCAAGTCCAACTATATCTCCATCGGGTCTTTGATTTTTTAGCATATCATCAAGCTTGGCTAAGCTCTTTCTGAATTTGTCTTTGTGTTCATTTGCAGTGACCAACTCACTTTCCAGAGTGCTAACTTGTCTCATAAGTTCCTCTTTGTCATGTTTCATCTGAATCAAATCTATTTTAAGCATATTATTTTGATGACTAAGCCTTATAGATTCATCTAATCTTTCATTAAGTTGTTTGGCCAAATCTTCTTGATTCTTCTTTCTATCTTCAATATCCTTAGATAGTCTCATGGCTAAATCTTGCATCTCATTATTCATGTTACTATTCTCTTGTCTCAGTTTCTCTACAATATCTCTAAGACTTTCTTTTTCTACATCATCTTATTTTTGTAGTTTCTCACACAATTCTTTTCTCTTATTTTGTGCCATTATCAGGTTTCCTTAAAGTGCTTTGATGAATCCTTGAGTAGATCTAAGTTCTTCCAGTTTAATATTCTTTAATTTTTTTGCATCAAAATCTTCAAGAGCCACTTCAACTGTTGTCTCAAATTTTCCATGGGTACTGGTTTCAGAATATTCCTCAAGTTGTTAGGCTTCTGCAAATAGAGGACTGAGCTCTGATACCAATTGTTAGATAATTGATTAATCCCAAAGACACTGAGAGGGGGTGTGAATCAGTGTTTGACCAATAAATGAAATATTTAAACTTATTTACAATTATGCAATTGAGATTAATATGTTGGTAAACAAACAATAATGCAGTAAAGAGAAATAAAGGAATAAGCATCAATGCACACCATAACACAAATATTTTGGCAAGGAAACCTGGTAAGGAAAAAACCTTGGTGGGATTTGTGACCCATAATATTTACTCACTGGCCATATGAATAAATATTACTAGTATATAAGGTGCCTGCACATGTAGGAAGGCCAACTGCCTAGAGCTCACTGCTCAACAACAAAAGTGGAGTCTCATTGACTACAACATCATATTGATGTAAACATAAAAATGAACTCTTACAACTTGCATGCAAACGCTGGATGAGTTTGATGTTGTGCTCTGTCCGATATCGGTTCTGCCTCTGCCAAAATCCCTAGCTGGTATGTTGTCAAATGATTCTTCTTATACTGAATAGTCTTCGCTCTACTCTGCTTCTTATTCATTCTAAAATGAATACATAAAAATTCATATACAACTATTCGCTATCATACCCTATACATATCTCTATCTTATCTCATATTATTGCTTACTTCTTTTTAAATGACCTACAAGAGCTCATAAATATATGAGTCTTTACAATACAACATGTCAGCCATACAATTATATTTTACATTATAATTTATTTTGAATGAACAATATTTATTGTCAAGTCAGCCTGGAATGTCGATATAACCTTTTTCCAGTGTAAATTGGAACCCAGTTTGAATAAGCCTTGTTGTATCTATTGGTACTGGTAGGTGAAGTCTATGGCCGGTTGATCCTGTGGAACATTGTTTCCATCAATGACAACATCCATCCTTCTCATCTGAGTTTATAATTCCAACACACATGACACAACCTTTTATGTCATAGCCAACGCCAACTCTCATCAAATTGTGTAATCAAGCATGTCTTCTTATTGAATTTCAAATGAAATATATTGCCTTTTGTCTGTGTACTAGTTGCAATCTCGAAACTAGATCTATTAATGATTTTGCATTTTCCATCCTTGAACTGTAAGTGAAATCCCTTGTCCACCAATTGTCCTACACTCAAAATATTATGCCTTAAACCTTCAACATAATAAACATTATCAGTATTGTTCTTACCATCTAATGATATTGTTCTTTTTCCTTTGATCACACATGCTTTGTCATCTCCAAATCTAACTAAACTGCCATCAAATTATTGTAAAGATAGAAACTTCCCTTTATCTCCAGTCATATGATGTGAACAACCACTATCAATTACCCATTTAGCCTTGTCTTCAATTTTAGTAGCAAGTGCCTTCTCTTTAGGTACATTTTCTTCTAGTGCTGGATCATCTTCCTTGATAGCGAGGAACACCCATTCCTTCCCATTGCCAATTCATCATTAGAATTAGTAATGACTTCCTCATCTGCTATTTAGCATGTCTTGTCTCTATTTTTTATGTACTTATACTTGTTCTAATATCTAGGGTTAGGCTTAAAAGATGTTCTAACTCTTTCTTCAAATCTTGAATTCCTTTCAGGACATCTAGATACAAAATGACCAATCTTATTACATGCAAAACATTTAAAAGGTGCTTTCCCTTCATACTTACTTCTTATCAGTCCTTTAGGTACTCTTCTAGAAAATAGTGCTTCAAGTTTCTCAAACTCTTCATCTTCTCTCTTCATATCATCCAATTCCTTTGCATACAAAGCTTTCCAATCTTTCTTATTGGTTGTAGATGTCGATGCATGAAAAGTAGTTTTAGTCTTCATAGTGCCAGAAGGTCCAAATTCTTCAAGCTCAAAAGCAGATAGTTTCCCAACCAAGGTATCTCTGTTAACATATGTATTAGCCATTATTCTCAGCTCATTAATAGCAGTATCCTTCATATAGTAAGCCGGTGTTAGGGCTCTCAAAACTTTAGATACAATTTCATCTTCGCTAAGAGTTCCACCACAACATTGAATTCTCATAACAATCTCATTTACCCTTTCCATGAATGTAGTAATCCTTTCATCTTCTTCCATCTTCAGGTTTTCATATCTCACCTTGTAACCATAAAGTTTTGCAATTTTCACTGTAGGGTCACCTTCATTATATTATCAATTGACACTCATCAGATTCATTTTGTTGTCATTGATGGAAAAAAGATCAGATGGAAATCGTATACCGACATTAGGAGGCATTTACCGGTAGACACCGACACTAGCACTGACATCGACATCAAGTACTTCAAGGAAGCCAACATCAAGGAAGATTTATTTAGAAAATCATTTTGTAATTATTGTCAAGGCTGACATTGAATATATTTTGTAATGTATTGTAAGTTGACATAAGGCATATTGTTTGTAATGGGTATATAGGTCAGTGTGTTAGGTCATTTTGAATATGGTGACATAGGAGAATATAGTAGAATTGTGTAATGTGAAGTATACATATATAGCTCATTTGTATGTGAGTGTTATATCATGCAATGATCTATAAATGTCTTGTAAGACATTCTTGGTGGGAAGGTGATACCGGTAGTAGTGTTCAAGGCTTATGAACTAGTACAGAGCAGAGCTAGAACTGAAACTCTATTTGGTATAGCAGATACATTTTGTGAGTTCATTTTAATTGTTTTATTACAACAGAAGCTTGTAGTAAGTGAGACTCTTTAGTGATGAGTAGTGTGCTCTAGGCCCCCATTATATGTAATATCTTTTTGTATGTCCAGTGAACTGGTATTGTGGGTCACAAATCCCACCATGGTTTTTCCTCTTTGAGGTTTTCCACGTATAAATTCTATGTGTTATGGTGTTCATTCATGTGGATGGTTTATTTGCTTCAAGTTATATGTTTATTTTTTTTTTAGCGGTTTATATGTGTATGGCATAAAAGGATAAAATCTAATCTTACTGACATAACACTGATTCACCCCCCCTCTCAATGTTCTTGGATCCCAACAATTGGTATCAGAGCGTGGTAAATCAGAAGAAGTTTAACAGCTTGAGGAAGATCTTGAAACTGAAATCTTTGAACATGGATATGGAAAATCAACTTGAGATGGCTCTTGAGGATTATGATGTTGAAAGGATGAAGAACTTGAAACTACAAGATGAATTGAATTCTACAAATGAATTCATTCTTGTCCTGCAAGAAAGGAACTTTTACAAAACCTAGATGATGAGGAGAAAAATGCACTTAAGGAACAATGTTAGAAACTAAGTCAAGAAAAAATGCTCATGAAGAATGAAATGTAAGACCTGACTAATAGGTTATCAAAAGACATTAAGGACAGAAAAAAGAAGGAAGAAAATCTTGTTATATCTCTAAAGAACAAATTTGATGAATATGGCAGATTGACTCATGAGAATAATCTGTTGAGAACTAATTTGGCACACTCTTGGAACAATGAACAAGATCTTGAAAGACAAATAACTACTCTGAGAGATGATCTGACTACTGCAAGTGAGTATAAAGAAAAATTCAAGATTACTGATGCACAGTTGGATGACTTATTGAAAAGACAAAGGGAGAATGATTATTCTAGAGGACTTGGATTTGTACAAGGTGAAACCTCCAATACTACAAATGAAGATTAGACAACCAGTATGCAAAAATAATCAGACCAAAGGAAACCAATAAGGCAATTTAATGCCTATAAATTCAATGGTAGATGCTTTGTTTGGGCATATGGCTAAACAATGTAGAAATAGAACAAATCAAAACTACAATTTTATTCCCGGTCAATGCATAAATTGCAAGAAATATGGTCATAGATCAAAAGATTGTAGAATGAATGTTAAATGTCATGCATGTGGAAAGTTTGGACATTTTTCTAATAATTGTAGGTCAAGAAATGACACTGGATATGTTAAAGAAATTCAAAAGAACAATGTTACATGTTATGCATGCAACAAAATAGGTCATATTGCTAAGTACTCCAGAAGCAAGACTCAACTGATTAGCAATGATAAAGATAGTGAGAAATGAAAGAAGAAAGTAGATGAAATATAACAAGATCACACCAAGAGATGACTTAGAAAATCTGAAGAACCAAGTGGAAATGCAACAACACCGGTAACTCCACTAGTAGAACAGAGCATTCCTACACTGGTAGGAAATTCCACCGACAACTAAGGGATAGGACTTAGAGGTTGGAAAATTCATTGCAAATATTGCATATTCCCCTAGAGAAGATCAAAAGACATCTGGAGAGATGAGTTCATCATTGTTGAAGGTTCACCTAACATAAGACTGTGAAACTGACATCTGATAGGGTACATCATGAAGCATTTATGACAGAGAAAGATTAGGGTTTTATTCGCTGATAAAAAGGGAAAGTGGATTCATTTTCACTCACCCTACATTCAAGAATTCCAAGCAAAGTAAAGGCAAATTTCAAGCAAATTAAGAGCAAGCAAAGGAATTCTAAAAGGATTTCGAGTAGTTATCTGAGAAGTACTCAATCTTCCACCAATGTTCACTTTTAGGTATTCTTTGAAAATGGCATCTAGATCTTCAACTGCAACTTTTATTGAAAATCCAACCATTGTTGAAGTTAAGGATAGGTTGAGGCCTGTATTCAAAGAGGTTCCCCTGATTGCTAAGAAAGAAGACTCAGCGGGAGTATTTTCTAGGGTTCCTGACGACGTGATGTATGTTGAAGATGTGAGCGAATACATTCACTACACCTTGGAGGATCTAAGAATAGAGGAAATCAAAGGCATGTATCAATCTATGATACTATGAAGCTCCGGAACCATCAAATCAGAAAATAAGATCATTAAGGATCTAGGGTTAACCGGTATTCTGTACAACTGGAATTCAAAGATGATATCATCAGATATGTTTTGAGTATTGTTCACAACGAGTTCATCTGGCTGGATCGAACTTACATGATCACCAAGGAGGCTATTCAAGTAGTCACCGACTTACCCAAAGTCATACAAGAACCTGACAAGAAAATTTCCAACATTGAGGTTAAGAAACTCACCGGTGCAACTCATGATAGAAGATCAATGAGGATCAACACAATCATCAACACTGATGTGAAATTTGCAAGCATGATAATAGGTTATAAGGTAACTCAATCTAGTCGATTGAATTCTATTGCTAGTTCTTACATTCATGGTGCATATCAGATGCTGAGGAATGATGCAAAATATGATTTATGTGAATGGTTGAGGAGTGAATTGATGTCGAACCTTGGAAAGATCAAGGGAGTTAAGAAAGGAAATTTTAGGTATAAAAAATTTATTGTTTGTTTAATGCTTTACTTCTTGAATGAGCTACCTAGTCTAGGGAAGAAGTGTTGGGCTCATGACATACCGGTAGGCATGCAAATCATTAAAGAAATCACCGGTCTTGGTACTAGAAGAGATGAGAAACTTTGGGGTTATTTCAAAACATTCCAAGAAAACATGAGGTAGAGAGAGAGGTTATCAAAGAATATTGTGGAGAAGTAATCTACTGATATCTATTTCATGGTGAAGAATGATGAAACCCTCATGGAAGAAGTTGAACCAAGAACCATATGGGTTATAGAACTTGGATATGAGGTGGATGATAACATTCTAGACCTCTATGCAAAAATGCTGCTAGATGCCCCATTGGATGAAAAATAGAGCATTTTGTCATGGCAAAAGAGAAGGCCCTTGAAATCAAAATTGGCTTCAATAGGAAGAGAATGGAGAAGAAAATAGAAAAGATGTCTACATTTGTGTACAATGTCATTCACAGAATAGATACTGAAATGGGTTCTAGATCCAATCCTACAGTAGAACCAACAATGGCTAGTACTATAGAAGTAAAGAAGCCTGAAGCTTACATTTCTACCATTAATTTTGATTCTAACCCAGAGGATAATGAGCCTCTAGCTTTCAAAAGGGTACAACAGAAGAAAATAGATCAGCCATCGGTAGAACAGAAGAAGGTGGAGCCTAGGAGGAGACTTGTTAGAAAGGAAGCTAAACCTACTACACCACCACCTTTGGCAAGGAAGCCAATACAAAAGAGAAAACCAATTACATCTACTCTGGCAACCCCAAGCAAAAAGAAGAAGAGTGATTATACTAAGTTCAGTAAGACCAAAATGACCTATGTTGAATTAGTTGATGAAATTGCAAAGGATTAAATTTTGAAAAATGTATCTATGTATTATGAGGATCTAGAAGAAAGTGAGCAAAATGAGATAGAAGAGGCAATTTTGTTGCATATAGATATCTATAAGAAAGCCTTAGTAGAAATTTTGAAGGAAATACCTCTCTCATTGTACAATAAACTAGATGCTAGAAGACTTGACACAGTCAATAGAGATAGGGGGATAAAAGAGGTTGAACTTTTGAATTTATGTGGTGCTATTAGTAATGATGAAATGAAGAGATGTATTGATGTTACTAATAGGACAATTTTCAATAGTAAACCCTGACAAATAATCCTAATGATGGGAAGAGTTAATGAGGTGATAAATGAGACCAGTGAGGGTTGGACAAAATTCTTCCAAAAGAATCCAAACTTTCTTACATCTCATGAAGAGTCTGTTAAGGAAACAAATTCCACCATTCTACATAAATCAAAAGTTAAAGGTATTTTGGGAAGTTCAACTCCAATTTTGACTAACCTAGTAGTAACTATAGATATACAAACATAACCGATAGTAAACGAAAGTGTACAGTCTATACCAGCACAAACTATTTTTGAGCAAGGCAATGTACAAGATATTGTGGATAATACTCCACTGATAGTATTTGACACTGCACCAAGTGGCAAAGCCACCGGTGCTAAAGAAGATAAGGTAAAGGGAATTGAATCTACACTGGCAATCCATATTGATTCCTTGGAAAAGGTTTTGGCAATTGACACTTCTCAAGTTGAGAAGAAACCAGTCACTGAGATGAGTCCAATTGAGTTAATGATGATGGCTACTCAGAAACTATTAAAGGAGGGATCTACAGATAAGGGAATAATAGATCAATCAGTTACAGTGTTGCATAGATTAATCCCTAATTGTCAAATTGAGAATGAAGCAAGCCCTTCCAGCAAGCTTAAAACACTAACAGAGCACATATCTAACAATTTTCAATCACTATAGCATATATTAGGCTGGTAGGCATTAGAAAGATTTATAGTGGCTAAGAAAGCCGCCTTTGACTAGATTATTGAAATAGAGAAAAAGAAAATTGAAGCTAAACTTATTCTTATTGAGAATTGCTTGAAACAATGTACAAATATCTACAGGGTTTTTTGTAACATAGAAATTTTTATAGAAAATGTAGATAGTAAATTAAAGGAATTACATGATAAGGTATCTAGCATTGCTAATTCTTTTGATGGATTAACCTCACTAACAACATCTGTTGATGGACAAATTTGGTCCTTGGAGAACCAAATTTTTTCTTTTGAGAAGGAGAGAGATAAAATCATTTGAAGAGCAAGGAGTCTTAGAGGATTGGTGTCTCAGATTGGATTCACTAGGTGTACATAAAAGATAGTGTATGGACATGATTGCTAAACCCACACCAACATAAGTCAAAGAGAAGGAAACACTGACACACTTACTAAGTGGACTAATATCCATATCTGAAACTTTCAAAACCGGTTGGGATACATACCTGTAGTTGCTAGATAAGGCTTACCTAAGAAATTTTGAAGTAATTCAAGCTTCGGTAAAACAAACGGTATTTGATTCATTCTTTTGTTTTGAATTCTTTCAATATTTTCACCAGTCTTTGGCATTGATTCCAAACAGGGAGTGTATATATGTGAAAAATATCAGAAAAATATCAAACAAGAACATATGGGAAGGACATCAGATTATAAGAAGGAGTGTATTGCTCAGGGAGAGCACATTTCAGTTGAACCGATAGGGAATCCATTTTTTTCATAGGAGTGTTGCCATCAATGACAAAGGGGGAGATTGATGGAAATTTACACTCATCGGATTCATTTTGTTGTCACTGATGGAAACACGATCAGATGGAAGTCATATACCGGCATTAGGAGGCATTTACCGATAGACAACGACATTGGAGTATCTAGGGTTACACCAGCACCGGCACTGACACCGGCATCAAGTACTTCAAGGAAGCTGACATCAAGGAAAATTTGTTTAGAAAATAATTTTGTAATTATTGTCAAGGCCAACATTGAATATCTTTTGTAATGTATTTTAAGCCGCCATAAGGCATATTGTTTGTAATGGGTATATAGGTCAGTGTGTTAGGTCATTTTGAATATGGTGACATAGGAGAGTATAGCTAAATTGTGTAATGCAAAGTATACATATGTAGATCATTTGTATGTGAATGTTATATCATGCAATGATTTGTAAATGTCTTGTAAGACATTCTTGGAGGGAAGGTGATATTGGTAGTAGTGTTCAGGGCTTATGAATTGGTACAAAGCAGAGCTAGAACCGGAACTCTATTTGGCATAGCAGATGCATTTTGTGAGTTAATTTTCAGTGTTTTATTTTAGTAGAAGCTTGTAGTCAGTGAGACTCTTTAGTGATGAGAAGTGTTCTCTAGGATGTGTGCCTTCCTACATGTGCAGGCCCCCATTATATGTAATATCTTTTCATATGGTCAGTGAACTAATATTGTGGGTCACAAATCCCACCATGGCTTTTCCTCTTTGAGGTTTTCCACATATAAATTCTATGTGTTATGGTGTTCATTCATGTGGATGGTTTATTTGTTTACTAGTTTATATGTGTATGGTATAAACGGATAAAATATTATCTTATTAGCAGAACACTTATTCACCTCCTGTCCCCCCCCTCTTAGTGTTCTTGGATCCCAACACATTAAGAGTTTCCAACTTATTTCATACAACCTTTCCAGATGATTTTTCAGTCAATCCCATTATTTTATGATTAAAAAGTGCACACAAGAGGTATTCTCTTGCTATACAATCATTCTCAAGCTCCTTATCTAGGTTTGTTGGAGAAGGATTGTCAGATGTCATATTATGAGGTGTGACACCATTCTATGTTATCTCCCAAATCTCCTTACCAAGACATCTTAGATGAGTCTCCATTCGAATCTTTCATACTATGTAATTTATTTCATCAAGCCTAGGAATATATCTCTGAAAGATATCTGTAGATGAACTAGATGAACTTGAACTGTTAGATGCCATAGGATCTTCCTCAAGAAGTTAAGACTTCTGTAGAGAGGATCAAAGCCCCGATACCAATTGTTAGATAGTTCAAATAACTGGAAGAAAACTGAGAGTGGGCGTGAATCAGTTGTCATAGATTACTAGAACATTTATCAATTAAAACTTTAATACTGGAACCCAAAACATTATTACCATAATGCTTAAACCAAATACTGGAATACCAGTTAAACCAATTAAGCATAAGCAATAATCACAAAATTAATACCATCCACATGACACAAAGATTTATACGTGCAAAACCTAGTAAAGGGAAAAACCATGGTGGGAAGCCTACCCATAGTTAGATAATACTTTTGCAGTAAGTATGTGAATTACAATTGAGGGGCTTGTAGCACACTTCTCATCATAAAAGGATTCTCACTGACTACATATAAATCCAGACTACAATTCAGAGAAGTGTTTTGAACTAGAAAGATAGCATCTCCTATGCCTGAGTACAGTTCTGGTTAATCTCTATACCGGAGGACTAAATTTTCTTACATAAACCCAATTCCATCTCCAATAATTGACAAAATCCTCTGCCTAAATGATATTAAATTATTTGCACATTACATATCCATTTCCATGACCTACTTCTCTACCACCTATATTCTACAATGAGATCTTACATCTATATTTACAAACCCTTGACCATAAACAATCAGGTCACTAGAACCAGAAGCCAAGCTTCCAAGCAAACATGATAGCATCCAATCACCAGACCAAAATGAAATTGACTGAATATGATCATGAGTATCATGAATAAGCCAATTTCATAACCAAATCATATCAGAGCCTACCGGATCATGTCGGATCCAAACCAACTAGAAACTTCTCAACCTACCAGGACCAGAAGGGTGCTAGTAAAGCATCTAAATAACTAGTGTTGACATCAATGACAAAACATTAATGTAACACATAATCAATTCCTCCAAATGGCCAACACTAGTAATTCATCACGTTTTACAGAGTTGTCTTTGAACTTGTCCTTGTATTTATTTGTAGTGACTAAGTCATCTCTCATGATTATAATATGTCTCTCAAGTTCATGTTTGTTGTTCTGAGACTAGGTTAGCTCAAGTTTCAGCATGTCATTGTCATGTGTCAGTCTCTTGCATTCATAAGATCTATCCTTCAATGCTTGAGCTATATTTTCTTCATTTTTCTTTATGTCCTCAATCTCCTTGCACATTCTCATGGTTAGGGATTGCATCTCATTCTTCAATATTGTGTTCTTTTGAGAGAGTTTCTAACATTAATCCTTCATAGCATTTTCCTCATCACTATTCTGATTTTGCAATTGATCACAGAGTTCCTTCCTCTTAGCTTGAACAATTGAAATTGTTCACTGTAATGAAATGATGTGTTCCTTGGCTTGCATTAGTTCATTCTTCAATTTACTATTTTCTATCTGCTCATTATCAAGATCCTCAAGAGAAAGTTGAAGTTTTTGCTTCAGACCTATTTCCATTTATTCTAAATTCTAAATCTTCCTCAAGTGGTTAACCTTCTTCCAAGGAGATAACTCTGATACTAATTGTTGGAATCCAAGAACACTGAGAGGGGGGGGGTGAATTAGTGTTCTACCAATAAAGATATGTTTGAACTTGTTGGTTTTAAATCAATTAATAATAAATAAAATTAAAGTGCATATACCAAATAACACATAAATAAGAAACACCATAACACCAATATTTATACGTGGAAAACCCTGCAAAAGGAAAAACCATGATGGGACTGATACCCACAATATCTATATACTTGATCAAGGTATACAAATATTACATAGAGGGGATTGCACATGCAATCAGGCCAACTGCCTAGAGCTCACTGCTCAAATAGAAGTCTCATTCACCTACACAATACTACTAGATGATTACAAATAAAAATGAACTCATAATATGCATCTAACCATGCTGTATAAGTTATAGTTTAAGCTCTGTTCTACTACTGGTTTACATTGTGCACATGAAATTGCACACATATGCTTCCTTTCAGTGACCAAAAAGAATATCATTAATCTTTGAAAGATTCACAACCAAAATCACATACCATTAATATCTAATCCATCGTTGAAAGGATCTCCTTAAATACGCTTGAAAATTTTCACCATGTCGGCTTCAATGAAAAATATAATCTTGTCAGCTACCAAATCACAAAGTATTTCATACATAATCCCAATGACTATGTCGACCTTCACACGCTACCATAAATTCCTTGAAAGAAATAATAAAGGTCACAAGATATCTTAGTCGGGTCCTATCCATAACCAGGTTCCAGATACATGTTACCAGGATTAGGACTTAACCAATTGAGTGTAGTAAATTTCAGTTAACCCAAACAAAGCAAAGTGATAAATCAATGAATCCCAATGAAGAATATTTATACCTAGAGGTAAGTTGCCATCAATGAAAACCCAAAATGCCATTAACCCTTGCCGAATGAGTGTCAATTTCCAACACCAAGACTTGTTCCCTAAATATGGTAGGGACAAGGCCTCATCATCTCACATTGTCAATCATGACTATACTAACTATTTATTTTAATTTGAATCCTTCGTGGGTGTCATAGAGCCTATTGACACCTCTGTTAACACCATTACAATCAGAAGAGTTGATCCCCCTCCCACCACTCATAGACTTAAGGTTACTATCCAGGGTGTCCCTCCTCCACAATCATCTAGTCAGTCCTCTCAAGCCAAAATAGTCATTCAAGGTGTCACACCTTCAAATGCTCAGAATGACTACAATGTGACAACCCACAAAGGAAGAGTAATCATCCAACGAGCTCCTCCCCCTCCCCTACAATCTCCCATGTGATTGAAATGCCAAAATTATATCCATGATTATCTTGGGAAAAATCCTGCATAGATCTCCATACATGGGCTTCTCAAGACATCACCCGTCTATAAAGAGATCCTCCATCTATAAAGAGATCCTAGAGAAATCCCTCCTAGAATCTCACGTTCTTGACAATATCAATGAAGCTAAATTTCAAGCCCTCATAGGAAACCTCACTACGTAGCACCACCTTGTCTTCACATCCAAGGAAACACCCATTGCTAAACCATAGATCATAGTAAGCCCCTTCACATTGAGGCTATCATACAAAAACATAAAGTTAAGTGAGTCCTTATAGATGGTGGATTTGGTTTAAACCTATGTACATATAAGTTAATCAAACAACTAAAAATAGCTAAAGAATTGGTTGACCTATGTGGAAAGATCACAATCAAAGCCTATGATGATGCATAAAGGGTTTCAAAAGGTACAATCATGTTGGCTCTTCAAGTGGGCCCTACTATTGTGGAAATAACATGCCAGGGATTGGACCTTGACCTTCCATATAAAATCCTTCTTGGTCATCCATGGAGCCATTCCATTCAATCCATCCCATCCACATACCATCAATGCCTCAAATTCCCCTTCAATGGTCATGATTCTATCAAGGTCAGGAGGTCCAATGAAGGGCAACCCCACCTTGCAGCCTAAAACAAAAACACCATGAAAGATAATGGTAATCGGTTGACACAACACAAGGTATAATCAGGGAAAATAGAAAAAGAGAAATCCTTATAATAGTTTAATGAATTAAATATGCCCTCAAGATTTATAGATGATAGGTCACAACTGAGGATAACAAAATGATTCAAATAACTTAATTTCCTAATCTCGTAGATCATCCGGCTTCAACTCTGTCCTCTCCTCTATCTGTTGATCCAGACCTCAGACTGCCAGACCAAAACACCTTAGTACCTCTAGAATTTACATCTTTTCTGATCCTTATCTTTCTTGAATCTTCTCCCTATCAAATGAATCTCCTCACTTCCCTTTTATACCATCTGCAAGCCTCAACAACATAATCAGGTCGGCCAAAATGCTCTGGTTTATGATGAAACATGTAATGTCATGCCCCACCAGGGAACCCGGTAGGACAAGAACAAAAGTTCCAAAATATGCTACAATTTTTTTTTTTTTAATATAACATACATCTACCACTTCTAGAAAGTAACCATACTTAATGCCCTTACAGGTTCCCTTTAATGTTCATCAACATAATTGAAAAATATAACAACTTAACACATAGCATAATGTGCATAAAATAAACATACAATGATCTTCTTAATTTTGAGCATGATATAATATTTCACAACACATTAACTTTACTATTTATTTGATATGATATAAAGCTTTTATCATTTCATTTGAGACCAAATTAAAAGTACATAACAATCCTATTTCACATAATCCAATTCCCACTATAGAATGAATAACTATCCTTTGCATCATTTTCCCCTTGATTATTATTTACAACATCCATGGAATTAATACTTTTCATTTGATAATAACATATATAATAATGCAATTGCATTTTCTATTAATGCCTTCTACTCAATTTTCATAACAATACAATAAGATCATAAAGAGATAGGATAGGAAGGGTAACATAACTTTTAAAAACATTGTTTCAAACACAAAGTAATCATCCCTTATCATAGTTCCTATAAACTAACATTCCTTTTACAATGCTTTTCATTAAATTACATGTTTATTATAAGGCCATTCATGGCTTACAAATAATCTTTACAATATTTGAATGTACTAGTTCAAAAGAAAGGTCTTCAACATCTTCAATCAAGGATCAAGAAGCATCATCAAAAGAGATCATGAACACACCTTGAAAAATATCTACCACCCAACCACGTGGAACCACAAAGGTCCACTCCCCCATGCTAGAAGATAAAACCAAGGTCCACACAAGTACTAGGGCAATACTAAGGCCATGAGACATGTTTCCCCAAAATAATAAACAAGAACCACATATCACATAACAACATCAAATAACATCACAAGAGAGAGAGAACCAGGACACCTACTAGGTGGGTGTCATCATAGAGCCTTAATGTTGGGATCCACCCTGCCTACCATGTATCGTGGTCCCCTCTCAAAAGGATCCACCCAGCCTATAACAATGGTCATGGTACTCCAACAGACCTATATGTACTAAAATAATCATTTATCTTGTATTAGTGTGTTATAGCCCAACCCAACCCAAGTTCATTTTAAAAAGGTTATCACTTGAATTAAACCCACTCATAGGATCTCCTAGCAACCACTTTGGGTCCAAAAAACCTATAGTGAGCTAGCCACCTAGGGTATCTAGTTACCCTACTCAAACATTCATCAAATAAAAATAATAATAATTCATCTCACACAATAAGCATATAAGTTCAAGTACTCTTGCATGTCCTCCAAACCGTAAGGATGAATCTGACCCTTATCTCTAAGCCACAATCAAGCATGAGAAGGAGGTGGCCAATGCATAACATATATAAAACATTTTATTTTATTTTTATCATGAACACCTCACATACATGAATCAGAGGTCTTTAAAATAGAGGTACCTACTATAGAAAGCACCCAAACCCCTAAGAAGGAAAAGCAACCCAAAGAACAACTCAAAAACCCATAAAAATTGAACCATGTTTCCTTGTTGTTTAATAGATATTTATCTTGATAAATGGTTTGAGTGAAGATTGAAATATATTTAAGAAAATAGTATAATGCTTTATATTTAATTTTAGTGTCAACCAAAGATTATAATAAAAGTTTAAATAAATTTTCCTAAAACTATTTAAAACCCTCTTTGATAGATTTGTGTAAAAGAGTATGTTCATAAGTTAATTTTAAACCATTAAAAGATGAAATATTTTGGATTATTATAATATTTGGAGTTATCTTTTATATCCATTTATTTTACAATCATTTGGTTTTATTTTGAGGAAGATATTTGATGCCCTAGTGACACAAACAATGAATTTTTTTGAGTTTTTTATTGACAGAAAATTTGTCTCAGTACGAGGAATTTAACTTTCAAGCGAACCATTGGATTTCACTAAATTTTGTATATGTTTTAGTACACTTATATTTCTATGTTTTCATTGAAGAGATTTGAAAAATAATATCTGTAATGAAAGTTATGAATAACAGAATCAGAACTATCAAAACTGGGACAATCATAGGAATGGGAATCTTGTTTGTTGGGTTGATACTTGACACTTGAAGAATAGTTGTTGATTGAGATATGACATTTAATTATAGATGTATTTTTATATTTTAATCATTACAGATCATAAATAATTTTTATATATATAAAAAAAAAAACTAAAAATAAATACAAGAGTTAGTACTCCCCAACATGACACTCATTTTCTCCAAATTGAATTTCCCAACCAAAGCATATCCCTTACACAAACAAGGAAAGAAGCAGAGGAAAGTATTTCTAGAATAATACTCAGATTTTTAAATTTAAATTTTCATCTAATGTTTATTTAAATTATGCAAGCATAGCACAAGCAAGCCACATGGATTTTTCCTAGAATGAGGCCTACCTTGGGTCCTGCGGAGAAAATCTTTTGAGAAAGAACAAGCAAAAATCTAACCTCTTCCTGTGCAAATCTCTCTTCCTACTCCTAAACCTTCAAACTCCTTCTGAGTTATCTTCCTGGAAAATACCAACCCCCTTCCTCCAAAAATACAAACTTCAATAAATAATACCAACTTGTATAGCTGGAGAGGTTGTTTTACAGGAAGCAACCGTTCCAACCTCTACAGTTGGTAATATTTATTAACACTAACTATAATAGTTTATTTTAAATTTAATAGATACCCCATGGAAATAAGTATACTAAATACTAGATAGCTAAATAAAAATCTCAAATAACACATATAGCTCAATGGTAACTATCAAGACTCATACAAGAGAAGTCATAGATTCAAAACTCATTGACTAAGATAACATTATTTTAAACCTCGGTCTTTTTATTTTATATATATATATATATATATATATATATGTAGGCATATATGTGTGCACCCATATATGTGAATATATATATATATGTTCATAAATATAACATAATACATCTATATTACTTTTGTTTCATCTTTTTAATGCAACATAGCATAAGCCACTTAAATCATTTAATGTGTAGGTATCCTATCAAAGAAATAATCAAACATTATATAAAAAATATTATGAACAACATATATCAAAACCAATCAAAATACTCAAACCAATACCCATCATAAACATGACATTGCCTAACCCTCAAGATAGGGTGATCTTCCTAAATGAGAGACCTAAATCCAATAGGTTTACTTGTGGGAACCTTGGTGTTATCTCCACAACAACAACATTTGAGGATTTAGAGGCATGCTCAGACCTATGTAGCCAGGTGGAGTCAATGCCTAGTACCTACAATCTTGCATCACCAAAACGATAGAAATATATATCCATATACAAATGACAAACAAGGAGGGGGAGTGCAGCATTGTGTGCATCTCCATAGAGTAACTATGACTACCTCCCCTCATCCTATAGATATCTCATATAATAATCTATTCCAAGCATGATTGGGTTAGCATTGTTAGCTCGAGATAATAAACATATAATATAGAAGCCATATGAAAAGATTATCATAATGAAATCATGTACATAAACCAATGAAACCCCTAATTCACTAATGCATCAGATGACATAATGAACCATAAAGGTACAAATATAACTAAATATGTCTCATCATCTACTCTAACAAGAAAATATAGAGTCCAATATCACCAAATATAACAAATAATGTCCATGCCAAGAAAAGCCGCTAGGGTGGGTATTACATGTAAACACAAAAACGTTGGCCAAATCACCAAGAACACATCCAAATATGCTTAGAACTTCGTTCGGACCTCCATGGATATCGGTCAGGTCTAAAACAATAGTCCCATATGATCTACAAGTCATGAAAACCATCTGCAGCCCAATTATTCTTTTCTCCACACACTGTAAGACCAACCGATAAGAAGAAACCAACATTGGACCAATACCATAATCAATATCTCACCAGAATCAAATCCAAATGCCATAAATTTTGAATGTTTAATTCAAGGGTCTCTAGATGCTAAATCCAGATCCACAGCTCTAAATTCACAAATATGAAGAAACACAACAATCTCCAAGGCCACCTCCTAAGTAATCAACAATTTCACGGTCAAATTCTCCAACAGGATAAATTTCCCAAATTCACTTGCATCAAGTAGAGAGATCACCAATCATGCTAACCCACAACCCTTCTGATATTGCAAACTCCTTGAAGGGAAACACCCCTATTATTTCCCACTCAATAGACCTACTCCCCTTCCTCCATTTGATCCATCCAACGTCACATCTACCTCATCCCAATTTGAGATAAAGATCATTGACAATGGCTATGGAGAGTACACCTTGCAAAATTCTCTCTATGTGGGTCAACTCCCACCATCTCTTAAGTCATATGGGTAGCCAAAGGAAATTAATAAACAAGATAAACCCGCCATAAAGTGCAATGAAACTACCTTACAACAGTGGGGCCCACTTGACAAAGAAAGCTTGGAAACCAATGTCACCTCTTGGTTGTACCAAGAGGAGGAAGAAGAACCATCATATATTCCAAAGCAGATGTATCCAAAGGCATCCACCATGGTAGATAAGATGAGTTATAAAGGGCATGGTCTTGAACCAAAAGAAAAAGTAAGAAATGCACCCATCTCTCCAATTTCCTATAAGTACAAAAGAGGCTTGGGTTACTCTCCTATACCTAACATCACTATCACTGGTACCCAGCTAGATCCTCCTACTAAAAATTGAAGACTAACAAAGAGGAATTTCATGAAATGCTTTTCAAATATCTTGATGACATATTTCATGATGCCCATGTGAACACTATTACCCCCATCATTCCTCCCAATCCATCTTAGCTTAAACTTGTACACCCCAAACTTATTGATTGTGGCTAACGAGGAAAAACTGCTTTGGATATCTATGTTGATGATGATACCCTCTTGGTATTGTTTAGCATGCAAGACCATGATAACCATACTTCTGTCAATGGGATTCAACTTCATCTAGAAGCTTACTTTGATAGCGAGGTCAACTCCCTTAGTTGCAAAAATGAAAATAAAAAGAAAAATAAGAAGTACCTTAGTGAAAACCTCTCTGAGGCTCCATTGTACATAGAAAAAGTAAAAATAAAGGATGCATCTTCTAGTGAAAACCTAGATCAGGCACTAGAAGATGAGGGACTTGACATTCCTACCATGGTTACCCCAAATTAGGAAAATCACCCTTTCTCATCGAGGAGATAGACACAATCCATTTGGGTACAGAAGACACTCTGAAGAATGCGCTCATATCTAATTCTTTAATATATCATAAAGATTAAACTTCATGAGATTTTTATATGAGACAAAAATCAATTTCATTTGGTCTTGCTAACATGGCAAGCCTTGATCCTAACTTGGTAGCACATAATCCTTTTGTTTGCCCAGATTCAAAATATGTCAAACAAAAGCTACGCAAGATACATACTTAGATTGCTCTCCTAGTCAAAGCATAATTAAAAAAAATGTTGGATGTCGACTTCATCAAAACCATTGATTATCTTGAGTGGGTTTCAAATATTGTAGTTGTTGGTAATCCCATTGGGGGTAGAATTTGTACCGACTTCATAGACCTTAATTAAGCATGTCCAAAAGATGACTTTCCACTACCCAATATAGACATGATTGTAGATCTCACGACCAAACATGAGATACTTTCCCTAATGGATGGTTTTTCTAGATACAATTAGATACTAATTGCCAAAGAAGACCAGCACAAGACAACATTCACAACACCTTGGGGCACATTTTTCTATCAAATCATGCCCTTTGGACTCAAGAATGTAGGAGAAACTTACCAACACACAATGAAAACTATCTTTCATGACCTCTTGCACAAAATAATGGAAGATTATGTAGATTATCTCTTAGGCAAGTGTAAAACAACAGATGAGCATATTCTAATCCTAAGACAAGTCTTCGAGAGACTTGAGAAATATAAGTTGCCTCTAAATCTTAAGAAATGTGTCTTTAGAGTTACATTAGGAAAACTCTTAAGGTTTATAGTTTCTCAAAGAGGCATTGAGGTAGACCCCATAAAAGTGAAAGCTATAATGGAAATATCTCCCTGTAAGACACTTAGATAGTTGCGTAGCCTACAAGGGAAACTCCCATCTCTCCATAGGTTCATTGCATAGTTGGAAGATAAGTGTTGCCCATTTACGTATCTCCTAAGGAAAGATACCAAATTCAAGTGGGACTATCTCTATCAAAAGGCCTTTGATAAGTTAAAAGAGTATCTAGCTTCTCCTCTAGTCTTGATACCTCATATTCTAGGAAAACCACTTCTTTTGTACATATGAACAACTACAGTGGCAGTGGGGGCATTACTAGTACAAAAATATGACCAAGGCAAAGAGAACACAATCTACTACATTAGTCATACACTTGTAGGGTATGAGATCAATTATACCCCCATAGAAAGAGCTTACCTTGCATTGGTATTCAACACACAGAAACTACAACATTATATGCTCAACAACAAAATAAAGCTAATAGAAAAGATTGATCTTCTTAAATATTTGCTATCCAAAGCAGCTCTCATAGGTCGCACATCTAAATGGGTTATTCTTTTGAGTGAGTTTGATATTGAGTACATAGACTGGAAAAAAATCAAAGGACAAGTTATAGAAGACCAATTTGTTGACGCTCCTCTTCAAGGCGATCACCCCCTTATAATAGAGTTTCCAGATGATGCCATTGTGACTATCACCACATCTTCAAAATGGTAGTTGTACTTTGATGGCTCTTGTACACAAAATAGATCCGTGGTAGGTATTTTTCTCGTGACACCTCCAGGAGATTGCATCCCAAAGTCATAAAAAAATTGCCTTCTCCTACACTAACAACATAGCAGAGTATGAAGCCTTAATCACTGGGCTCTGCCTTGCCATCCTATGGAAGAGAATTGAGCTACATGTTTATGGTAACTCCTAACTTGTCATAAAACAAGTAAATGATGAGTATCAAACAAAAGATGATAAGTTATTCCCCTATCACAACATGGTTGAGGATATTAAGTAGTACTTCACTCTTATCCATTTTTCTTAGATTCCAAGAACGAATAATCATGTTGTTGATGCTATGGCTACAATTGGTTCCCTCTTCCAAATTCTAGCAAATAGTCAAAAGTGTGAGTTCTTGGTTGAGTAACTCCTAATTCCAGCATATGATGTCCCTAAATCTGAAATGGTGTGTGTCCTCATTGGTTCTGACTCCCCTTGGTATCAAGAAACCTTTGACTACCTTTGAGACAACATCATTCCCCTACACCTCACTAAAACCTACATATATCATTCTTCCTGCTACACTATTCTTCGAGACACCCTATTTTGAAGGCATTTTGATGGATCCCTCCCAAGGTGTTTAAATAAAGAGGAGACTGAATAGGCACTACACAAAGTGCACAAAGGTATTTGTGGAGCACACTCAAGTGGCCTTACATTAGCCTACAATGGTAGAATATGCATACCATTATGTGAAGAAATGTGTCCCTTGTTAAAAGCGCAATGATAAAATTCATGCACCTTCAAAGGATCTGCAAACGTTCATCACACCATGGCCCTTCTCACAATGGGGTCTTATTTTCATAGGGAAAATCTACCCTACCTCAACCAATGGCTACAAATTCATAATAACTGCCATTGAATACTTCTCCGAGTGGGTGGAAGCCATACCCCTCACCTTCACCACTAGAGAACAAATTTCTAAGTTCATCTTGAATTACCTCATCTGTCAATATGGAATTCCTAAAGTAATCATCTTAGATAATAGAAAACCTTTCAAAAATTAGGATGTCAAATAAATTTTCCAAAAGTTTGGCATTCAACACCTCTTTTCCACTCCATACTACTTGCAAGGTAATGGTCAAGCTGGTTCAGGGGCTCTCAAAGGTGACTCGGAGGTATGCTAGAACATGTGTTTGAATGCAAGATTATGTGTTGCCTTGAAGGTTTCTTATGTAGTTCCTAAATGGATGTGGTAGGTCCAATGCTACCAATGCTATGTAATAAGACCTAAGGCTCCAAGGTGTGTACTTGGTCAAAAAGCCTTAGTTTGGATTTTGTGCTTGGTTTTCCCAAAACTTTTAGGGGGTTTGATAGTGTCTTTGTAATTGTTGATAGATTCAACAAGATGGCTCATTTTGTGCCATGTAAATGCACAAATGATGCATCTCATTTTTCAAGTCTCTTCTTCAAAGAAGTTGTAAGGATACATAGTCTACCTTTCAATATTATCACTAATAGAGACTCCAAGTTTGTGGGTCTTTTTTGGAGGACTCTGTGGAAGAAATTGGGTACCAATCTATCATTTTCTTCATCATACCATCCGTAGACTAGTGGCCAAATTGAGGTGGTTAATAGATCTCTTGGGAATATTCTTAGATGCCTTACCAAGAAGCATGGACAATGTTGGGATTTGGTGATTGGACAAGCTGAATATGCATATAATGATTTAGTTAATAGAAGTATAGGGAAAGTCCATTTGAACTTGTCTATGGGTTACATCCTAGAGGGGTACTTAAACTTAGAGACCTTGGAGGTATGGAAAGAAGGAGTACTCGGGGAGAGGAATTTTCCATCACTATGAAGGAGATCCATGATCAAGTCAAGACTTCACTACAGAAAAATATAAAAAAATACAAACTCAAGGTAGATGTTAAGAGAAGGGATGTTCAGTTTTAGGTAGGAGATTTGGTGATGGCTTGTTGGCATTGCACACTCCAATGAGAATTGAAGGTGATTGAAGGTGTTGTCATTGAGGAACTTACCGATGAATTTGTGTATATCTTTAGGCACCAACACCGACACCGATAGGCACTTCACCGACAGTGACAACAATGTTCATCGACATCCCAACCGACGGGAATAAAGTTTTTTTTATTGTATTTAATTGTAATATCTTTTGTAATTTGACATGACATATTGTAATAGACTCATATATGTATGAGGTCTTGTAAATCATTTTAAAAAGAGAGGACAATAGTGATGGATGGACATATGATAGTAGAAGTGATAAGTGAATATTAAGGCAGATTTTGTATAAGGGTTTATGGTTATTGTATGAGCTTAAACCAGTACTAAACCTGGCATAGAAGATGTTGAATTATAGTAGTATATTATATTGGATTTTCATAATCCATTTTGTAAGGCAGTGAGACTTCCTTTTGTAATTGAGCAGTGAGCTCTGTTGGCATATGGACACTCCAATGACACATTGTGTGTGATTGAAGGTTTTGTCACTGATGACAACCTTGCAATCCTATGGCACCGGAAAGACATTCTACCATCAAATAATTATTCAAGCAAGATAGTGCACCAACATCAACAAGACCACTCTACACTAGCACTAGCACTGGCACCAAAGAAAAGATGTATACCGGCACAAAGGCTGATAGGATTTTTGATATGCAATATTTTGATTATTATTGCAAGCCAACTTGGAAAATTGTAAAATAACTCTTGTATATAAAAGAGATCATTATAGACATTTGAAGGGATAGGATAGCGAGCATAAAGAAAATTATTAGACAGACCTAATGTGCAAATTATAGGTCAAGGGTATATGTAAAGAACAGAGCAAGAACCGGTACTGAATCTGGCATTGAAGATTCTATTATAAAGTAGTATAGAATATTGGATTAACATAATCCTCATTGTAAGTCAGTGTGACTTCTCACTAAGCAGTGTGCTCTAGGCAATTGGCCTTCCTGCATGTGTAGGCCCCTATTGTAAGTAATATTCTCTTATTGGCCAGTAAGTGAATATTGTGGGTCACAAATCCCACCGAGGTTTTTCCCACACTAGGTTTCCTCATTAAACATCTTGTGTTATGGTGTTCTTTTCATGTGGATGTTTTTTATTCTGTTTATTACATTAATTCTTGCATACCAGTACACTGTTACTTTCTGTTTTGCATGATTTTAAGAAAATTTCATTACCGGTCAGATACTGATTCACCCCCCCCCTCTTAGTATTTGTGGGAACCATAACAATTGGTATCAGAGCCTGGTCCTCTATTTTCAGTAGCCTAACAGCTTGAGGAAGATCTTGACACCGGTAAAAATGGAAAATCTGATGAAGCAACTTGAAGGAGCTCTTACTGACTATGATACATAGAAGTTGAAAAATATCAAATTAGAAGATGATTTAAAAGCAACTCAGGATATCATTTAGGCACTTCAGGAAAATCTTACTATTACAAGAAATAAGAGAAGAGAACTTTGTGAAAAATTGCAAAATGAGAATGATGAAAAGGAATCACTTAATGATATGATAAGCAAGTTGAAACAAGAGATCATGACAACAAAAAATTAAATGCAGGATATGACTATGAGATTTTGCAAAGAGATTGAGGATAGAAAGAAGAATGAAGAAGAATTGACCAAAAGACTAAGTGATGCAGCAAATGAGAACACAAGACTTAGCTATGAAAATGACATGTTGAAGACAGATCTGATGCATACTCAGAATGACTTGAATGAACTAATGAGATAAAAAGAAATCTTGGAAAGGGAATTGGAAACTGCAAATCAACACAAAGAAAAATTCAAGAAAAGCTTAGAAGAACTTGGTACCTTATTGAAGAATCAAAGACCCAAAGGTGACACTTCTGGAATTGGATTTAAAGTTGGAGAAAGCTCCGGTACTACAAATACTTAGGATCATAGCAAACCGGTAAGACCTCCTAATACTTATAAATTCAATGGAAAATGCTTTAACTGTAATAAATATGGTCATAGGGCAAATGAATGTAGATCTAGGAATTATCAGAATATCAATCCTCCCACCGGTCAATGCTCCAAATGCAACAAAGTTGGTCATAACTCTGAAAACTGCAGAATGAATGTAAGATGTTATGTTTGTGGAAGATTTGGACATTTATCAAATCAATGCAGAACACAAATCGGCATAGGTTATGGGAAAGCTATTCAAAAAAATAATGTAACTTGTTATGCATGTAACAAGATTGGTCATATTGCTAAATTTTGTAGAAGTAAAGGTACACTGATAGAGAACAAAAATACTAGCTTGAAAGGTAAAGAAAAGGTTGAAGAAGTTAAGCAAGAATTCTCAAAGCAATGGATTAGAAAAGCTGATCTAAAATCTGGGAATACTCCTCCATCGGTAGAACCAACAAATGCTCCACCGACAGGACAATGTGATGCTCCACTGATAGGACAGAGCAGTGCTCCACCGGCAGGAAGTTCTTCATCTAATTGAAGAAAATTATCTTGAGGGTTTGGCAATCTAATGACACATGTGCTATTATTCCCTCAGTTAGAGAAAAGAAGTTGAAAATAACTTATTACTGGCAAATAAAGTTAAGTGAATACATTACCGGCAAGCAATTAATGTGGTACGTAGCAAAAAAGAGTTTATAAAATAAGGTTTTGGCTCCATTTCATTTCACCGTGATTTCAAACTTTCAAAGAGCGCGAAGATTTCCAAGCTAAGGCATTTCAAGCAAGAAGCAAGCACACTCCAAGAAATCATTCATCGAAGACAGAAAAAGGTATTTTATCATGGCATCCACCTCTGCAATTGAATACATAGCGAACCCTACTGTTGTGGAAGTAATTAAAAGACCTAGGCCCGTATTTTAGTTGGTCCCCAAAATAGCAAAGAAAGATGATACCTTAGGTGCATTCTCTCAAATCCCTAAAGGTGTTGTATATGTTGAAGACCCTAGAATGTATATTCACTGCAATATTGAAGAGCTAGGAGACAAGGAAATCAAAACCATGTACAAAACCAAGATATGTGGTGGTACTAGCAATATCAAAGCTGAACACAAAATCATTGAAACCCTAGGATTCACAGAAATCCTTAGTATTCCTGAATTTCCTAAGGATGTGATTAGGATAGTATTAAGTAGAGTTCATGGAGAATTTTTCTAGTTAGATACAATTCATAAGATCACCAAGAAAGTGGTAAAAGCTATCACAGGGTTACCGACCACCGGTAAAAGACTAGATAAAAACAAGAAAGTTTCAAATGATTTAGTCATTGACCTAATAGGTGCAACATTTGATAAAAGATATTTAAGGGTTAATGATGTAAAGGATACAAATGTGAGGTTCATAAGCATGATATTGAGTTACAAAGCCACTCATGCCAATAGACTCAACTCAATTTCAAGTTTATGCATCAAGAGTGCTTATGACATAATAACCAACAATGCAAAAATTGACATCTATGAATGGCTAAAGGATGAACTAATAGACAACCTTGGAAAGATAAAGAAGGATAAGAAAGGAACCTTTAGATTTGGAAATCTGTTAGTGTGTCTAATGCTTAATATAACAAAACAAGTTCCTGGTATAGGATATAAAGATTTCGGATATGACATACCGGTAGGAAAGCAACTGACAGAACTGTTCAATACCATGGGCAAGAATAAGGAAAACATCATTCATGACTTTTTCCAAGCACTAAAGACAAAAATGAAGAAAAGGACAAGGTTATCACAGAAGATTGTAGACAAATACAAAGATGATATATGATTTGTTATCAAAAAGGATGAAATATTGATGGAAGCAGTCATCCCTAGGACAATCTGGGTAGCAGAAATGGGCTATGAAATAGATGACCACATAGTTGAAACTTATACCAAAGCACTTCTGAAAGCCCCCAATGAACCTAAAGAAGAAATATTTGGTAGTGTTGAAACCATAGAAAGCCAAATTCAATCAAAGAAAAGAGTGAAGAAGGTAGAAGCATTTGTAAGAAAAGGATCTAAACAAGCAAAAGCCATTAAGGAAGATATATTAAAGAAAACCGACATAACTGAAGATGAGTTGGTAGCCCCACAACCTGAAGCTCATCTATCAGTGGTAGGTACTTCCTCAGAAGGAGATATGCCAACAACTTTTAAAAGAGTTGTTAGGAAAAGAGATCCCTCACCGGAAACCACTCCTTCACCTAGAAGGACAAGGCAAAAGCAACAAGCTGTGAGATCTCTGGTCAGAAAGGTCACACCTAAAAAGAAGCTGACCCCTAAGAAAAAGAAAAAGGCAAAAATTGACTTGGCACCTCTAGATATTTTGTTAAATGAGATCACAGAGGAAGGAAAACTGAAGAACATAGGGAAAATTTATGACACCCTATCGGCTGATGAGAAAGGGAAAGTTGAGGAGAGTATAATATTACACATGGACATGTTTATAAAGTTTTTGATGCAAGTCATAAATGAAATCCCTGATGACTTATACAAAATACTTGAGGCCAAAAGGCAAGGAGTAATTGAACTGGACAAGAAAATAAAAATAGAAAAACTACTTGTTATATATCAGGCAAACTCCCCAAAAGAAATTGATGATCTGATAGGTCAGGCTAACCAGACAGTTTTTTCCACTACACATCAGCAAATTTCACTAATGGCAGGTAGAGTTACAGAGGTTTCAAAGGAAACAGAAGATGGTTGGGACATATTTTTGGTTGAAAAAGAAAAACAAGAAGAATATAGGAATCCCAAGCCTATTAAGGTATATCAGAAGGATAAGGTCAAAGGGAAAGGGAAAATTGGTGGACCTCCAAGCATAAAGGTTAAAGATAACCTACCTCCACCTATAAAAATTACAATCACTGAAAACCAACTAGCAACTGAAAGCATGGATACAGAGGATAGCAATACAAATCCTGAAGTCCTATTCACTGTAAATGTTGATACCCAAAAGATCAACATAATAGTTGATAAAGACCCAAGTGAAAAATCAGATATGGCCAAAGAGCCTCTGGTAATAGGAAATACATAGCAACTGGTAGTAGATATAGGGAAAAAGATGGAATCTAAAGCACAAACAGAGAAACCGACAGAGCTAAAGGCTCCAGAATAGATGCCACTGGTAAGAAATGAAGTAGGAAAACTAGTGCTAAAGGAAATGCAGACACAAACTGACCTACCAGAGGTCAATACAAGCATGGTCACTTCCACCGATACTCAGTTTGTTGGGTCACCATCAAGGTCAACAAATGTGACTGAGGTATTACTTGAATCCATCAAGAAAATAACTGACTATAGCTCACAAGCTTACAAAGCAATAGATGATTCAATACCATTTTTGAAAACAATCACTCCTAATTGTAATATAGATAATAAATATTCTTTAGGACAGTTAGATACACTATGTAAATACATTTCTAGAAATATTGAGCAAATAAAGTTAGAATCTGTAAAGGACATTGTAGAAAAGGAGAAACAAAAATTCTTTGAGGAAGAAATTAAGAAGTGTAATAGAGATTTTGACACACTTCTACCAGAACTGTGTAGTTTGTTAAAAGAGTACAAAAACTTGTACAAAGACACATGCAAAACAAACTTTCTAACTATAGATATAGACAAGAAGATAAGCAAGACACAAGAAGAGATAAACAAGCTTGTAGACAATTTTGTCAACTCACCGGATTCATTATCTGTTTTTGAAGATAAGTTAGCAAATTTTGAGACAAAATTACTTAAACAGGAGAAAGAGAAAGAGACAATAATAAATAAGGCAAAATACTTGAGATCTAAACTGAGTCCAAGATTGGATTATCTAGCATCTCTATGGAAGGAAATCTCTGAGGCATTAACATCAGGAAGTAAAACACCAGTAGAGAAATTGCAGCATCTCACCGGCACTGTGAAGAGAACTGAAACAACAATAAAAGATAGCAAAAAGTTTATGGATAGTATAAACTTAATTTTGGGTGATCTTTTTCAGATAATAACTACCCAAATACAAGGTTGAGGTTATGGACCGGTATAACTACAAACTCTACTAACATCTTGACAACCTTTGTCATTGATGCCAAAGGGGGAGTAGTAGGATGAGAAAATTCAAAACACAGGGATCATATGCTCAGGGGGAGTCCCTCATTTTTTTGGTAAATTTTTGGTCTACACATTTTTGGACATCTTTTTGAAATTTCTCATGAGTGTTGCCATCAATGCCAAAGGGGGAGATTGTTGGCATATGGACACTCCAATGAGACATTGTGTGTGATTGAAGGTTTTGTCATTGATGGCAACCTTGCAATCCTATGGCACCGGTAAGACATTCTACCGGCAAAGAATTATTCAAGCAAGACAGTGCAATGGCATCAACAAGACCACTCTACACCAGCACCGACACCGACACAGAAGAAAAGATGTATACTAGCACATAGGTCGACAGGATTTTTTATATGTAATATTTTTATTATTATTGCAAGCTGACTTGGCAAATTGTAAAATGACTCTTGTATATAAAAGAGATCATTATAGACATTTGTAGGGATAGGATAGTGAGCATAAAGAAAATTATTAGATAGACCTAATGTGCAAATTATAGGTCAAGAGTATATGTAAAGAACAGAGCAAGAACTAGTACTGAATCTCGCATTGAAGATGCTATTATAAAGCAGTATAGAATATTGGATTAGCATAGTCCTCATTGTAAGTCAGTGTGACTTCTCACTGAGTAGTGTACTCTAGGAAATGGGCCTTCCTACATGTGCATGACCCTATTGTAAGTAATATTCTCTTATTGGCCAGTAAGTGAATATTGTGGGTCACAAATCCCACCAAGGTTTTTCCCACACCGAGTTTCCTCGTTAAACATCTTGTGTTATGGTGTTCTTTTCATGTGGATGTTTTTGATTCTGTTTATTACTTTAGTTCTTGCATACCAGTACACTGTTACTTTATGTTTTGCATGATTTTAAGAAAATTTCATTACCGGTCAGATGCTAATTCACCCCCTCCCCTCTCAATATCTGTGGGAACCATAACAAGCTCTAGGTAATTGGCCTTCCTGCATGTGTACGCCTCTCTTGTAAGTAATATCCAATCATTGGCTAGTGAATGAATATTATGGGTCATAAATCCCACTCAGGTTTTTCCCACTCTGGGTTTCCTCATTAAACATCTTGTGTTATGGTGTGCTTTCTATGTTGTCTTTATTGTTCCTATTTACTGCATTAATTCTTGTTTACCGGTAGACCGTTTTGGAATGCAAAATACTTAATAAGGTTAAAATTTTGCTAACTCGTTAGATACTGATTCACCCCCCCTCTCAGTATCTTTGGGACTATCATCAATCCTAACAATTGGTATCAGAGCTTGGTCCTCTATTTTCAAAATTCTAACAACTTGAGGAAGATTCTGACACTAGTACAGATGGAGAATTTAAGAAAGCAATTAGAAGGAGCTCTTGTGGACTATGATGCAAAGAAGTTGAAAAATATCAAACTTGAAGATGATCTGAGGATCTCAAAGGAATTCATTCAAGGACTTCAAGAGAATCTCACTATTGCAAGAAAAAAGAGAAAATAACTTCATGAGAAGATGCAGAGTAATGATGATGAAAAGGAAACTCTTAATGATCTTGTAAGCAAGATGAGGCAAGAAAAAATGAGCTTGAGAAATGAAATGCAAGACATGACTATGAGATTTTGTAAAGACATTGAAGACAAAAAGAAGAATGAAGATGACTTGACTTGGAGACTCAATGATGCTGGAAATGAAAATCTAAGACTCAGTCATGAAAATGATATGTTAAAGACAAATCTGATTCACATGGAACATGATAAAAGTGAACTTATAAGGTAGAAGGAATTTTTAGAAAATGAGTTGGCTACTGAAAATCAACATAAAGAGAAATTCAAGAAAATTTCAAAAGAACTTGATGGTATGCCGAAAAGTCAGAAACCTAATGGAGACACTAATGGACTGGGATTTGAAGTTGGTGAAAGCTCTGGTACTGCAAACAATCATGATCATAGTAAACCGGTAAGACAACCCAATGTCTACCAATTTAATGGGAAATACTTTAACTGTAACAAGTATGGTCATAGAGAAAATCAGTGTAGATTTGATAACTCAATGATGAATGGATAGTACCAAAATGGTACTAAGAGGGGGGGGTGAATCAGTACAGACAAAAACACAATCCTAAACCAGTTTGTCACCAGACACTATACTTTGATAGACAAACAATAACACCAGTCTTAAATAGAGTACAACCGACAAAACCCTAAATAACTGAAACAAGCGTAAACTGGTTGACACTTATCTTTTCATACAATCTAATACTTCATTTCCATTTCACCCTAGTACAAGAATAGGTAATCAATCATCAAAGATATACAAAGAGCTAGATCAACATGATTTACCTTTGGACACACAACACTTAAACCATCACATGAATAACACCACACATGACACAGTTTTTTCACATGGAAACCCAACTGGGAAAAACCATGGTGGGGATGAATACCCACAAGCTATTTTTGAACTCTTTAGAAGTCTGCTCTATTAGGAGCCTTGTCTGGTTAAAGACTGATACAATAGGCTCTGTTAGGAATCGATCCTATTAGGGATCACCCTATTAAGGGATGGCTAGAATACCTAGTTAAGGGTTAAACCCGGTTAAAGGTTACCTTGTTAGAGGATTTCAAGAACTCATTGGTTTTGAGTCACCCTATTAAAGGATTTATAGTAAGCCGGTTAAAGATGCCCTGTTAAGGGATTTCCCAACTATTGAAGTGGTTAGAGATCAACAGGTATTACAATGATTTGGTAACAACACTCAATGCTAATGCAGATCCGCTTAAGTTCCTTTCTTCTACACACACACAATGTAAGAATCAATCCTCCTATCTCATCTGATCTGGCAAGAATCACTTACCTCTTCACTTGGATACACACACACAACTTTTGCCAACAACTTTAGAATGAAACACAACATTGACCTGATAGGAAACAGATAGGTCGGTAGCATAAACCCTAAACCCAAAACCTGTTAGGTTAAGAAATTCAAATGGTCAATCCTGACCATTAAGCATATTGCATTAAATGCAACAGTCTTGAACCAATCTCAAGACGTTCTCCATCATTCATTTTCCACTGATTTCATGGTGGCTGATAACCCATCATGCGTTATCACCATTTACAGACTTTGCACATTCCTGAGGTAGATAGGAATAATCTCCTTCATGCAAGATCCTTCACGCGCACAAGGCTGATGTGGCAACACGATCTGTTCTTTGTTACAATTCTAGCTCATCACACAAAGTCACCAGTTGAGTCACACAGGCTTGAAGCTTATCAACCAGAAACCCTGAGAATACCAACTAGTAGTCATACAAAGCTTCCATGTACTGGTTCCCATATCAACATGTTGGTTCACCTTGAACAGACACACCACTTCACTTTGGCACATATACCAATTCACAATTTTATACCGATTCTCACATATACCAGTTCTCTGATCTGCAACTTATTATACTAGTTCTCAGATATACTGGTTCTTGGTAACATACTGGTTCTCTGATCTACAACATATTTGACATCAATGACAACATACAATGTCATCATGTCCTCATACCAGTTCACATAATGCCAACAATCTCCCCCTTTGGCATTGATGGCAATATACAAAGATATCTCCCTGCTTCACATCTTCTCCCACACTTTCTATAGATATTTTCTCTCCACTTCACTTCATCTCCCCCTTTGACAACAATGCCAAAGTGGAGGCACAAGCTTCCCTCTTCCATTATGCTACTCCCCCTAAGGAGTAGCATCCTTCAACACATCAATCCTAAAAAAAATTTGACTATGTAATACCTGACTGATGTGGAGCATTTACTTTTAGTTTACCTTATGAAGGGGCAACACCCCTAATTCACCTCTTAAGTACATAAATGTGGCCTTTGGGAGAGGCTTGGTGAATATGTTTGCTAGCTGCTCCTTACTGGAAACATGTTCCAGTGCAATCTCTTTGTTCTGAGCCTTTTCCCTCAACAAATGATACTTGAACTCAAAGTGCTTGGTTCTAGAGTGTAAAACTGGATTCTTTGAAATATTGATAGCACTTGTGTTATCACAAAATATGCTTATTGGTTCAGATATAGGAACTTTGAAGCCATTTAATAATGCTTCATCCAAATTGTTTGAGTGTAGTTCATGAAAGCTACAACATACTCTGATTCTGCTATAGACTGAGAGATACAACTCTGCTTCTTACTCACCCATGAGACCAGTCTACCACTGAGAAAGAATGCACCACCAGTTGTGCTCTTCCGGTCATCCACATTACCTGCCCAATCAACATTTGTGAATGCTTTCAAGTTCAAATCCTTGCTATATGGATACCATAATCCATAATCAATAGTTCCCTTCAGATATGTATGAATCCACTTGATTGCAACCAAGTGGGATTCTAATGGACTTTTCTAGAACCTTGTAGTAATGCCAATTGCATGCGCAATGTCCAGTTTGCTATGCACTACATAATACAACTTACCAATCATTGATCAGTATTCCTTCTCATTAACCAAGGCTGAGTCATCTTCTTTGGATAGTTTACAACTAGTCACCATTGTTGTACCAACCGGTTTGCTATCTTCCATGCCAAAGGTCTTCAACACCTCTTTGACATACTTGGACTACGTGATAAAGATTCCATCTTTCATCTGCTGAATCTGCAATCCAATGAAGAGCTTAATCTCCCCTATGAGTGGCATCTCAAACTCTTTCTTCATCTCATCTGCAAACTCATGACTCATCTTGTCATCTCCACCAAAGATAATGTCACCAACAAATAGCTCATAGATCAAGATCTGATCTTCCTCAGATTTCAAGTAGATATTGCTATCTTCACTTGTTCTTTCAAATCCAATCTTCACAAGATGGGAGTGTAGGCGTTCATACCATGCTCTAGGTGCCTGCTTTAGACCATATAAGGCTTTATGTAGCCTACATACCATGTCACTATCTTCAGATAGGGCAAACCCATCTAGTTGCTCTATATACACCTCCTCTTCAAGTACATCATTTAGGAATATAGATTTTACATCCATTTGATATAGTTTGAATCCTTTAAATGCTGCATATGCAAGAAGCATACAAACTCCTTCCAATCTGGCTACAGGAGCAAAGGTTTCTCCATAGTCTTCTCCTTCTTCTTGGGTATATCCTTTACACACTAGTCTGGCTTTTTTTCTAATCACTATGCCATCCTCATTCAGCTTATTTCTAAAAACCCATTTGGTACCGATGACATTTTTATGCTCTGGTCTGGGTACCAAAAACCATGTATCATTTTTCTCTATCTGGTCAAGTTCCTCTTCCATTGCCTTGATCCAATCTTCATCTTTATGTGCCTCTTTGAATGATTTAGGCTCAAATTCAGAAATCATACATGAGTTTTCTCTGACCTTTCTTCTTGTAAGGATTCTTGCATCCTTATCTCCTATGATCTGCTTTGGATCATGATTCAACTTGACATACCGAGGAATGGTCTTAACAGATTCCTCTTGCTTTTTTTCTTCATCCTCTTCTCCATCAGTGTCAGCATCTACATCTATAAGTGTAGGAACACTATTACTGGTACTTGGTTGACTGGCAACCGGTTCCCAGAAAGTTACAACTAGTTCATTTAACACTTGCTTATTGTTGGTTTCCTCAATTTTCTCAGAGGTTTTATCAACTCTCACATTGATGCTTTCCATAATTCTCTAAGTCCTATTGTTGAAACACTTGAGAGCTTTTCTTTTGGTGGAATACCCTAGGAATATTCCCTCATCACATTTCACATCAAATTTGCTCTAGTGTTTGCTCCTCTTGATGTAACATTTTCTCCCAAACACTCTAAAGTAACTAACCACAGGTGTCTTACCAGTCCAATACTCATAAGGAATTTTATCCTTACCTTTCCTGATGAGTACTCGGTTCATTGTGTAGGCTGTATGCTCACTGCTTCTCTCCACAAGGTGTGAGCGACCTTTCCTTGAATCAACATTGTTCTTGCTGCTTCAACCATTGTCTGGTTATCCCTCTTTGCTAGGCCATTTTGTTGTGGAGTCCGGGGGGTAGACAGTTGCCTCTTGATGCCATGTTCTTCACAATACTTGTTGAATTCACCGGAAGTGAATTCCCCTCCTTGATCAGTTCTAAGGGACTTGATCCTTTTACCACTTTCCTTCTCCACTAATGCTTTGAAAGCTTTGAACTTACCAAAAGCATCAAACTTATCCTTCAAGAATGTGACCCACATCATTCTTGAGAAGTCATCAGTGAGAATCATGAAGTACCTATCACCCTGCACACTCCTAGTTTTCATAAGACCATACAAATCAGTATGCGCAAGATTAAGTAGATTGTCAGCAGTGAAAGGTTTACCTTTAAAGGTTGAGGAAGACATTTTCCCTAGTTGACATTCTCTGCACAAGGTACTTTCTGGTTTGCTCAGCACCGACAACCCTCTAACTACCTTGATCTTACTAGCCTTTACAATGTTGTCAAAGTTTACATGGCAGAGTCTCCTATGCCATATCCAGCTATCATCAAACTTGGCCATAAGACATGTACTCATATTTGCATTCAGCTAGAATAGGTTTCCTTTAGTCTGCATGTCGATGGCCACCAATTCACCATTCTTTCCTTTGATTCTGCACACTTCATTCTTGAATTCCAGAGTGAGACCACTATCATTCAGCTGGGCAACACTTAGAAGGTTGTTCTTGACACCATCAACCCAATACACATTGTCAGCACTGCTCTTTCCATTAAGAGAGATGGACCCTCTGCCTTTGACCATACATGGTGCATCATTACCAAAGTGAACCACACCACCATCATATTCTTCCAAGGATAGAAACTTGCTCTAGTCACCAATCATATGGTGAGAACAACCACTGTCAATAATCCACTCATTGGAATTATCAAAGTGAGAGACAAGAGCCTTCTTTTCTGACACATCTTCCTTGACATCAACAAACACAATATCTTCATTTTCTTCATTTTCTGATTCCTTGTCTATGACACCTTCATCAATTGCCACAAAATAGTTTCTCTAGTTTCCTCCTTTGAATTTCTTGAACCTTTCCGGTTTATCCTTGTTGGCACCATTAGGACAGTTTACAACAATATGTCCTATTTGGTTGCAAGAAAAGCACTTAAAAGGGATATTACCTCTGTATCTACCAGTTCCTTTAGGAAGTTTCCTGGCAAAAAGAGCTTCAAATTCCATTAGAAACTCCTCATCATCTATTACTCTACTCTATCTTGTTTCATCACTAGTGCTTGCTTCTTTTCCTTTTCTGGATGGTACAGCAAAGGCTTTAAAAGCTGATTCAGTCTTTTGAACACTGCCATCAAAACTATTTAGTTCATAGGCTATCAACTTTGCAATGATTGAGTCAAGGAATACCTTAGTCTTGTCTATTGATCTCAACTCCTAAATAGCAGCAACCCTTATTGCATAGACCAGTAATAAAGATATCAGAACTTTGCTTACCATAGTGGAATCTTCTATTTTACCACCTACACTCTTGATATCTCCGACAACATCTTTGATTCTTATTCCATACTGTTGAATGGTCTCTCCTTCAACCATCCGCATGTCTTCAAACTTCCCTCTAAGGCTTTCTTCCTTAGCTTGTTTTACATGCTCATCATTGCCATAGATATTTTCAGGAGTATCCCATACTTCTTTGGGATTTACTTTATCTTGGACATCAATAAACTCAATGTCAGATAAACTACTAACTAGGGCTTCCATGACTTGCCCATTCTCCTGCATCTCTCTCTTTTGGTCATCGGTGAGAGTACCGATAGGGACGACATAAGCATCCTCAACATAGCTCCAGTGTTGAGCACCCATGCTTCTAATGTATATCTTCATTCTATCTTTCCATATACTAAAATTATCTCTATTCAACTTTGGACCTTCCCTCTTCATCATTAGACTGGGATATTTTCCTCAAGCGGTCAAGCTTATAACACAGAGGACCTCGAGGACACTCTGATACCAATTGATAACTCAATGATGAATGGATAGTACCAAACTGGTACTTAGAGGGGGGGGTGAATCAGTAGAGACAAAAACACAATCCTAAACCAGTTTGTCACCAAACACTATACTTTGATAGACAAACAGTAACACTAGTCTTAAATAGAGTACAACTGGCAAAACCCAGAATAACTAAAACAAGTGTAAACCGGTTGACACTTATCTTTTCATACAATCAAATACTTCATTTCCATTTCACCCTAGTACATGAATAGGTAATCAATCATCAAAGATATATAAATAGCTAGATCAACATGATTTACCTTCAAACACACATCACTTAAACCATCACATGAATAACACCACACATGAGACACATTTTTTTCACATGGAAACCCAACTAGAAAAAACCACAGTGGGGATGAATACCCACAAGTTGTTTTTGAACTCTTTAGAAGTTCGCTCTATTAGGAGCCTTGTCTGGTTAAAGACTGATACAATAGGTTTTGTTAGGAACTGATCCTATTAGGGATCACCCAATTAAGGGATGGCTAGAATACCTAGTTAAGGGTTAAACCCGGTTAAAGGTTACCTTGTTAGAGGATTTCAAGAACTCATTGATTTTGAGTCACCCTGTTAAAGGATTTACAGTAAGCCGGTTAGAGCTACCCTGTTCAGGGATTTCCCAACTGTTGAAGTGGTTAGAGATCAATAGGTATTACAATGATCTGGTAACAACACTCAATGCCAATGTAGATCCACCTAAGTTCCTTTCTTCTGCACACACACAATGCAGGAATCAATCCTCCTATCTCATCTGGTCTGGCAAGAATCATGTATCTCTTCACTTGGATACACACACACAACTTTAGAATGAAACACAACATCGACCTTATAGGAAATAGACAGGTCGATAGCATAAACCCTAAACCCAAAACCTGTAAGGTTAAGCAATTCAAATGGTTCAATCCTAACCATTGAGCATATTGCATTAAATGCAACAGTCTTGAACCAGTCTCAAGACGTTCTCCATCGTTCATTTTCCACTGATTCCATGGCGGCTGATAACCCATCACGCGTTATCACCATTTACAGACTTTGCACATTCCTGAGGTAGATAGGAACAATCTCCTTCATGCAAGATCCTTCACGTGCATAAGGATAACGTGGCAACACAATCTGTTCTTCATTACAATGCTAGTTGATAACACAAAGTCACTGGTTGAGTCACACAAGCTTGTATCTTATCAACTGGAAACCCTGAGACTACCAACTAGTAGTTGTAGTCACATAAATCTGTCCACTTAATTAAATGAATACTTAGTATTTATTTGATTATTTAACCATCAATTAATAATTAATTAAATTAATATTTAATTAATTCATCTTAACCCTCTTCTCCTATTAATTAAATAAATTATTCAATTTATTTGATTTAATTCACTTAACCAAATTCAGAGCATTAATTAAATAAATAAATCATATTTATTTAATTAAATCTTCTCTCACATTTAAATAAATTAATATTTATTTAAATCCCCCGAAATCCCACCTCTCACATTTAAATAAATTAACATTTATTTAAATCACCTTTATCCTCTCCCCACTTGTATTTTCCTACAAATGCAAGTTGCACAACAATTTGAAATAAATCATTTATTTAAATAACCTTTATCCTCTACCCACTTGCATTTTCCTACAAAAGCAAGTTGCACAACTATTTTAAATAAATTATTTATTTAAAATCCTATTTATCCTCACCCACTTGAAACCTTTAATGGTTTCCCTTAAAGTATTCAAACTTGATAGCTTTAAAGTCTTCAAACTTGATGGCTTCCTTCTATAGTCTTCTTAAGACTTTAATGGTTTTCCTTAAATTCTTCAAGCCTTTAATGGTTTCCCTCAAAGTCTTCAAGCATTTTAATGCTTTATCTTCATTTTTCTCATTTAAATAAATTAATATTTATTTGAATATTTATCCAAATGCAAATTACACCACTTAATTGAAATAAATGATTTTATTTTAATTGAAAATACCAAAATTTCTCCCACTTGCATTTTCCTACAAAATCCACTTGCATGCCTAAACCCCTTCTAGAATTTTCTAATCACTTCTAAATAACCTAACCCCTTCTCTAAACTTTGTCACATTCCTAAGCAAAAGGGAAGTCACTTCTCAAACCCTCAAAGTCTTTGATAACCATTAAAGGCTTTCAACTTTCAACCACTAAATGGCTCAATGTCTTTGATAACCATTGAAGGCTTTCAACCTTCAACCACTTAATCCCCAAAGTCTCCAATAACCATTAATGGTTACCTCAAACCCTCCCACATGGTTAAAACATTTGTTTTGACTCAACCTCTACCCAACCCAAAGGTCTCATCAGGCCATTAATGCTTTGACCATGATTATCTCTTAAACATTTGCACAAAGGTTTATCCTTGGATTAACTCTTAATCCAGTGGGTAATCTTAATTTGGATTTGACCCTTAGCCTCTAGATAGCCATGAAGTCTTCTCAGGCCTTTAATGCCTCCAACCTCTTCTCTCAACCCAATCTTATGTTGACACTTGTCACCATTTTATTGGTGCCAATTGTGCACATGGATCCCCAAATTTCAAACTTGGCCTTTGATTAAACCATTCAATCTTAACCCTTCATTTCCCCATTTCTTCTATAATTAGAACCCTTCTCCTCAAGAAAAAAAAAAGGAAGCATTAGAGTATTGTTGTTATACTGGCATTAGCATAGAGCTTTCTCATAGCATCACTATCTACACTTGCATAGCATTTGCTTATCATATTCAACTATCTTGAATCTCCATATGGCATCCATGGCTAGTGCTAAAAGCTGAGAGCTACACTCATTTGGGACTTGGAGAGGAGAGGAACAAGGGAGGAGCAACTATGAGCATCTTGATTAGCTATTTTATTCTATGTTTATATGCTTTCTATTTCATGCTTAATATCTCTCTTGATATGCCTGTTTAGGATAATCTTTTGTTGCTAATAGTAACGTTTGTTTCTTGTGCTCTTGTGTGTGTTGCCATCAAACAGATTTTCTAATCCTTTTTGCAGAGCATCATTTGGTGAACCCGACGTGAATCCAAACACCAAAAAGATCAACTTTTTTTTTAACCAATAACATGTTTGAATGTTGAAAATGTCACACAGGTTGCGTTTTTGACACTGTTTTGGTGCGTTTGACATTATTTTGGTGCTATTCACCCTATTTCAGTGCTTTTGCCTTCTCTTGTCTTTCCCTTTCTTTTAGTGCGTTTCTGTTAAATAGCACCTCTGTTCAAACGCAGACTAGCGCTATTGTAATAGAACGTTGTACAAATCACCTTGTAACCAAAAAAAAAATAAAAAAATTAGGCTTGTAGAAGCCCACCAAATAGGCAGATTTTACTAACTATTTTTCTCTTTTGTGTAGATTTAAATTAGATTAAAAAGTAGATTTATTTTTCTTACTAACTTGTTTTTGAAGTTGGTTTTAAAAAAATGAATTCACTTTTTATTTTGGTTTAAAATTAACTTCACATTTCAAATTTGGGCTTTTAAAAAAAGAATCACACATTTGTTTGGGGCTCTTAAAAAGAATTTCATTGTTCCAAGGTAAAAAGAACCACAAACTTATACAAAAACAACTTTATTTTTTTTGCAAGTTAGGAAACAAACTTCGTTTTGGTGCTTAAAATCAACAAGGCAAATTTTATTTCTTGCATCAAGATAAAACTCACAATCCACACTTCCATTTTTGGTGCAAATAAAATTCACAATCAACTTGTCTCATTTTTAAAGCAATTTTACTTCATGCAAACGTGTTTTTCATTAAGTTGACCAGGATTTTCAAATTCTAGTTTACTCAAACAATTGCCTTTGAAAATTAAAAAGAACACCATGATTGTTGGAGCAACATCTCTAAATAGTTAGATCACATTGCAATGATAGATTAAAAAGAACAAATGTTTTTCGTGCTTGGCACACTTGTGCAAAGAGTTGGTCGAGTGGTCCTACTTCTAACACACACTATCCTCTCCCTTGGCTTTCGTGGTCCTAGGTGCAAGAGAAAAGTGTTAGTAACACTCAAAATTTTATCTTTTTAAGAGAGGCTTGCCAAGAGACACATCACTCTTGGGAATGACCTTGAGCGGTAAATTCTTCGAGCCGCTATAGAAATCAGGTGTGAGCGAAAGCTGTAGCCTTGGGTATATCTGTTCCTACAGTGTAACTGGCCGAAAGGACAAATGGGCCCCACCACCAGTTACAAGGCTCTTAAGTCAGTCACTGCAGAATGAACTTATGTCCAAAAACATCGAACATGACTAAACACCTTTTAGTAGTAGCCCACCCGTTCTATTGATTGAGGATATTTGCGATATAATTTAGTGCAAGAGCATAGATGGTTTTGCTCCCAAGATACTCACCATACATATTTCCTTGAGTAGAAACATAGCTTTTTGAAAAGTCACTTGTGGCTTGATAAAAGTGGTGACTCCCCCATCATAGGGATCATCTATTTGTTATGCACATGCAAGACTTAGTATATCACATCCTTACTTGCCACGGCGGGATTCATAAGGTATGTAGTACCAAAGTCGAAGAAATATCAAGATGTGGGCTAAATTTATCACAACTGGCCATTTGACCTTAGGGATAAAAAGTGTTTGAAGTGTGTTCATTTTAAAGACCAAAGTACAAATTGAGCCGACTTCAGGCTTTGGAAATACACCTTAAAATACATCTAAAGGAAGGGTCATATACAAGTCCAAAGATTGGGTTGATCCAGACCCATACTCATTTGTGCCTTTTAGGCAACATTCTTGTGTTTGTGTGCTTGCTTTGTTTTCTTGTCAAAGAAAAATCAGAAAATCACTTCCCAAAAACAAAGTATTCATCCAACCAAACATCTGTCGAAACAACCAAAAACATAAAAAACAAAGTGCAAACAACAAAAGAGTCAAAAATTTTATGACCATTCTTCACATCTTCCGAAAGAAGAAGCGTCATCAAAATATCAACTTGAAAAGAAGACAATTAAGCTCAAAGGCTTTGATCAAACGAAGGAAATTCTTCTATATCAATAGACAAATCTTTGTCTCCCGTAGAGTTTTCTTGCGTCACATGTGTCTCTATCTTCAAGGCAAAACAAACGAATTTGATTCCGAATCATTGAACCGCAGAGCTTTTATGCAATATAAAGCTCTGAGTTATCACAAAAAACCAAGGACGAAAGATTAATCCCAACTTCTTCCCAAACGTCTATATCATATACAACACAGCTCGAGAAATACCACCAACACCCGAAAGGGAAGAGATAGAGTTTGTCCCATTTATAACAAAAAGTTTTTATTGCAGTTGAAAACATTTCATCCATTATCTCACTCATACATCATCACTTCATCATCAATCCATTCCAACTCTCAAAACATTAAGAGGTTCTTGCTCCAAGTTCTCTTTTTAGATATTGCTTGAATCAAATGCATCACATCACTTTTTAGATTGTTTCTACATCTAGGATAAGCTCATCCTAAGAGACACATCTACGCAGGTTAAAACTAGTTCATGAGTGAATCCTCTCATTACTAGGTAGTTAAATCTGTAACACATCTCAAATTTCTCTACACCTTATCACATCAAAACTTATCAAACAAACAAGCAATTCAAAGAAGGAATTTCGGTTACATCCACCTTAAAGGTGTTAGAGATCCACGTGCAACACAATTCACCAACCATCAATCTCTCATTTCAACAAAAACTCATCATCATTTTCACACAACTTCAACAAAAAGCTTATAAACAAAATGGCCCAAACCCGATCACAGTCCAGGCAACGAGAAATAGAAAGGGAAGAAGAAGAAGAGGAAAATCTCAATGAATTTCAAGAAGCACTTGGAGGAAATGCAGATGATGAAAACCCAAGTACTCCCACTCCTGCAACAATAGAAAGGGCTCAGCATAACCCTCTCTTTAACAAACTTTTTGACAAAATACTCAGGAGCAATGCGGATGCTCACTTCTTAAGACTCGCTCAAGAAGGAGCAAAACTCCCCTCTGACTTTGATCTTGCCCAATTAAGACAAGCATCAGAAAGACAAAGTCACCATGAAGAGGAAAGAGGTAGAGATCCCAATAGATATAACATTCTTTGAGGTAACCCACCACCTACTCCTCCAAATGAAATGGAGATGTTGCGGCAACAAGTTGAGAATCTCACCCAACAGCTTCATAGTGGTATCAAGACTAACCAATTATCACTCAATGACATCTATCCCTATCCTTTTGATAGGGATCTTTACATGCCACCATTTCCACGAGGATTCGAAACACCCAAATTTGAAAAATATAGAGGAAAGGGGGATCCCCACGATCATATCCAAGAATTTCATTCCGCTTGTCTCGAAGTAGCATATGAAGACACCTACCTAATGCGCCTTTTTCCCCAAAGCTTGGGAGGAACAACCACATCATGGTTTTCCCGACTACCAGGAGGCATTAGAACATTTGAGGAACTCATCCAGAAGTTCCTAGCTCATTACTCTCATAACATTGAACGTGACATCACCATGGCTGATCTGTGCAACACCAAACAAAAACCAAGTGAACAATTCTCAGTATTCCTGCAACGATGGTGTCAAATGTCTAGCAGACGTTCTCTTCAGTTACCTGAATGAGAACTAGTGGAAATATTCATTTCCAACTTAAACAAAGAAATGGAATTTCACCTAGATGTCAAAGACACAGACTCTTTTAATGATATGATCACCAAGGGTTTGAAATGTGAAAGGGCACTCATCAAGAAAGGACTCATCAAAATCTTTAACGAACCAAAAGATGGTCCTCGCCCACGCTTCAATAGCGATAAACCAAGCTTCTGGAATAAAAACAAGAATATTGTTAATGACAGGGTTGTGGATGCCCGGACTATCCAAAATGCACAACCTGTGGTTCAGTTTGCAGGACAAAATCCTTCACCTCAGAATAACACAAATGTTCCTTTCAATCAAGGTCGCATCAAATCTCACGATGAACCTAGACCTCGTTAGCAAAAACAGAAACGTACATACACTCCCTTAGGGGAACCCATTGAAACAGTATTGCGACAACTCATTTCTCAAAATTTGGTCACTTTGCCTAAGCTATCAAACTATGAGCCTCAAGTCAAACCAGCATGGTGGAGAGATACTGAACACTATGAATTCCATCAAGGAAGAGGGCATAAGACAAATAATTGTCACCGATTGAAAGATCTCATTCAGGATCTTATTGATCAAGGAGAAATTGAAATTGAAGGACATAACCCTAAAACAACCAATAATGATCATTTGATGTTCGAAAATCCACTTCCATCACAAGATCAAAGGGATCCTTCCACTTCCAGGCAGGGCACTGATACCACTGATTATACGCAGGCTGTGTATAATTACACTGTAAATCATCTGTATGATGCCAATGAACAAGTTGCAACCATAACCTTCAAAAATCCCAACTCAAATTGCAATGTTGTTACGCATCGCGGCAAGGTCACCATAAAGGCAGCTCCACAAGGCACCACCTCCATCCCAAAGCAGTACAATCTTGTGGAACAATTAGACAAAACCCTTGCGCTTATATCCATTTTAGAGCTTTTGCGTCTGTCACCCTCTCATAAAACTATCTTGGATCAAGCACTCCAAGAGGCGTTAGTCCCTGCAAATCTGAATACGGACCAATTTCAAGCCATGGTCAGAAGTCTAAAGTCATCACCTTGTCTCACTTTTTCTGAAAGTGACAACTCTTCCTTCCAGCAACCGCATAACGCCTCACTCCACATCGAAGGATTTATTAACCAGCATTGGATCAAGTGAGTCTTGATCGATAATGGAGTCGGCCTGAATATTTGCACACTACAGTTGGTCACAGCATTGGGATATGTGGTCGAATCAGTAGATCCTCGTCTGAAGATCACAATCAAAGCCTATGATGATGTGGAGCGTTCATCCAAAGGAGCTGTGGTACTACCAATCCGAGTGGGCCCCGTGGTAAAGCACATCATTTGTCAGGTTCTGGACCTTCCCCTAACATACAATCTATTGTTAGGAAGACCTTGGATACATGCCATGCAAGCTGTTCCATCTACCTACTATCAATGTATCAAGTTCCCACATAACGGTGTAGAGATCACAATTCTGGGTGATGCAAATCCCTTTGCATATTGCCATAATATCAGCCATCAAATAGAGATTACCATTCCTAATAATAGAGAAGCCATTTCCTCCACATCATATATAAGTCCCGCCTCTCTTGCCAGTTCGAACACCACTATACCAAAGCAAGAAAAGCTTAAGATGAAGATCGCAGAGGAAGGTCTCAGGGAATACAACTTGAGTCAACTCTTTTGTGTGGGACAGATGCCCACTTCTCCTAGAACTCATGGTAAACCATAGAAGGTACTCCAGCAACCACTAAACATACCAGCATGTGCTTTGACACCTTTCATTCTTGGAAAGAGTCAAGAGGAAGAAACACAAGATGAGGACCTGGCGGAATGGATCTATAAAGATCCCATCACCACTGATAAACCATGAGTTACACTTCCTATAGAACAGTATGGCAAAGGTCTCCTCATTATGCAAAGAATGGGGTATGATGGTCAAAGTGCTTTGGGATATTGCAAACAAGGACGACATGAACCCCTGCTGCCGGAATTCAAGCCCAAAGGTAATACAGGCCTAGGCTTTGGGAAATAAATCTTTCCTAAACTCAAGTTCAAAGGAAAACCCAACAAACAATTTTGTCCACCTACGACAAAAAAGATGCCTTTTATCATTAAAGCAGCCTCAAGCACCATCCCAACTGCCCCACTGAGGCTCAAAACCCCAACACAGCCATCACCAATGCCACTCATCCAACCAAATGAACCAGTAATCCCATCAGCAACACCATTAGCAGCAACAACTCTATCAGAACCTGTAGTAGCATCTATGGCACCAGTAGTTCTAGTAGAAGCCACTGTGTCAACATTACCAATACTCCCCATACCAGATCCTTTAATCCCCATTGACCTTCCTACAGCACCGATCATTACAAAGGTACATCAACCAATCACACCTGCAGTATTTAACTCAAAGGACATCCCAGTATGGTATAGTAATCAGATGCTAGAAAGTGATTCAGAGACTGACTCACATGAGTGGGAATTTGATTCTATATAGCTTAACACTTAAGATGAGGAAGACACATCACCACCTCCACCATGCAAAGATATCCCTGTTTACGGAGAAGCACAGATAAAGACCACTTGGATTCCTGAGCTGGAAATGTCTTCCACAGACCCTACGTTTCATCCTACGCCTGATTCTAACAGGGAGAGTACCATTAACGACCTTCACCATAACGTCTTAACCCTCACTGATACATCTAACGCACTTAACCTAATCGATGAAGTAATGCCCATTATCCACCCTAAACTCATCGAATGGAACCAACCAAATCCCCCATGTCTTGACTTCTTCCAAAACGATGAGGCTATCATTGACTTTTTGGAATTAAGGGATAACCTACCAAGTGGGGATCACAAAGCTGGATTCGCCATTGAACTTAATAGCGCAGCATACTTCGAGGTGGATGCCAAACCTTTCAGCTGCAAAAATATAACAATAAAACATGGATCTTCCAGTGAAAACCACACTGTGGCACTATTTGATCAGACAAAAGTAAAAAGAAAGAGCGTATCCAATGGTGAAAACCTCTCTGAGGTGCCTGAGGATGAAGGGTTTGACATTCTCCCTGATAGTACACAATAGGAACGATCAACAATTCTCATTGAGGAAACCAAAGAGTACAATGTGGGGACTCCTGAAAATCCTCATATCATACATCTGGCATCTCTTCTCACTCCAGAGGAATAGCCTAAATTTATAGAGTTCTTCCAGCAGCGTCAGATCAACTTCGCATGGTCATATGCAGACATGCCTGGGCTTGATCCTGATTTAGTCATATATCACCTCACCGTAGCAGAAGGAGCCAAACCTGTCAAGCAGAAGCTTCGTAAGATGCATCCTCAGATTGCAGTACTAGTCAAAACAAAACTCAAGAAACTCCTAGACATTGGTTTCATTAGACCAATTGATTACGCAGAGTGGATCTCCAATATTGTGCCTATTGGCAAACCAAAAGGGGGCATCCGCATTTGTACTGACTTCAGAGATCTGAATAAGGCATGTCCTAAGGATGACTTCCCCCTTCCAAATATCGAGATCATAGTGGATCTGACAGCAGGACATGCCATGCTTTCACTCATGGATGGCTTTTTCAGGATACAATCAAATAAAGATCGCACCAAAGGACCAACATAAGATAGCCTTCACATGTCCATGGGGCACATATTGCTGGAATGTAATGCCCTTTGGTCTAAAGAATGCAGGAGCCACCTATCAAAGAGCAATGACCACCATCTTCCATGACATGATGCATACCATGATGGAAGATTATGTTGATGACTTACTAGCAAAATCACTCACCAGAGAAAGGACATCTCCACATCTTAGATAAAATCTTTGATAGACTAGAACAATATCATGTTCGACTCAACCCAAAGAAATGTGTCTTTGGAGTAACCTCCGAGAAAATTCTAGGATACATTGTCTCAAGCAAAGGCATTGAGGTCAATCCAGTAAAGGTTAAGGCAATCATGGACATGCCACCTCCAAAGAATATCAGTCAGCTAAGGACCCTACAAGGATGACTTCAATCCATCTGAAGATTCATTGCACAATTGGCTGATAAGTGTCACCCATTTACACATCTGCTTTCAGTGGGATACTCGATGCCAGCAAGCATTTCAGACGCTTAAAAACTGTCTCATGAATCCACCATTGTTGATGCCACTAGATCCAAGTAGACCATTGTTACTCTATATCTCGGCAACAAGTACAACATTAGGTGTATTACTAGCACAACATAATGCAAAAGGAAAAGAGTGTGTTGTTTACTACATCTCTCGCACACTAGTAGGCTATGAACTCAATTACACCCCTATTGAGTGAGCTTGCCTAGCAGTAATCTTAGCAACCACAAAATTGAGACACTATCTGTTAACACACAAGGTACAACTCATTGCAAAGATTGATCCACTCAAGTATTTACTTAACAAAGTAGCATTGACAGGCCGCTTGGCCAAATGGGTGATGATTCTAAGTGAATTTGACATTGAGTACGTAGACCATAAAGCTATCAAAGGTCAGGTTATTGTAGATCAGTTGGTCGATGCACCACTCACAGGAAATCATCCTCTTATTTCCAATTTTCCAGATGAGGAGATATTCATGATCACAGCAGCACAACCATGGAAACTATATTTTGATGGTTCATACACTAGGCATGGCTCGGGGGCAGGCATTCTGTTTATCACACCTCAAGGTGATAGCATCCCGAAGTCTTACAGGTTCACATTTCCATGCACAAACAATATAGCCGAGTATGAGGCCTTGATCACAGGACTCAGGTTAGCCATCCAATGGAAATTACAAGAACTACAAGTATATGGCGATTCCCAACTAGTCATTCGACAAGCAACTAATGAATATCAGACCAAAGATGATAAACTCATGCCATATAAGCAAATGGTGGACACTCTAAAGACATCATTTACTACTATCACGTTTGAGCAGATACCAAGAGATCAGAATCGAGCTGCTGACGCTATGGCTACCATCGCATCTCTCCTAGATCTTCCATAGAATTCAACACATTATGAGTTCTTGGTCGAATAGCTTTGGATCCCCGCTTATGATATCCTTGAATCTGAGATGATATGTCACCTTTTCGGTCCAGAATCCCCATGGTACGGTGAGTTCTACACCTATCTTCGCGATCATACCCTTCCTCCCAACCAATCAAATAACCAATGAAAAACCTTCATTCGCCAAACTGCTCGATATACCATTATTGCCAAAACCCTATACCGACGCGGTCTTGATGGTACTCTCCTTTGATGTCTGGAACAAGGTGAGATAACAAAGGCTTTGGAAGAGGTACATGAAGGAATTTGTGGGACTCATTCAAGTGGTCCATCACTCGCCAAGAAACTCCTGCGAGCTGGATATTATTGGCCATCTATGGAAAAGGATTCCTACTACTTTGTCAGAAAATGCAAGAAATGTCAAGTTCATGGCGACCTGATACATGCACAAGCTCAAGAACTGCAACCAATCACGACACCATGGCCTTTCTATCAATGGGGCCTTGACCTTGTGGGTAAGATTCATCCATCTTCATCCAATGGCCACAAATTCATTATTATCGCCATCAAATATTTCACAAAGTGGATCGAAGTTGTTCCACTTACCCAAGTCACCGGCAAGCAGATCGCCTCATTCATCCTCAACTACATCATCTGCTGGTATGGTGTACCCATGTCCATCATCATAGATAACGGTCTTCCTTTCAAAAATCAGGATGTCCGCGAACTTTGTGAGAAATTTCATATCCAACGCCGCTTTTCCACTCCCTATTACCCACAAGGCAATGGTCAGGCCGAAGCATCCAATAAAAACATATTGAGGATCCTAAAGAAGACAGTCAATGATGCCGGTCATGATTGGCATGTTCAACTAAATCCAGCGCTATGGGCATATCGAACTAGCATTCGAACCCCTATAGGTGCAACTCCTTATTCATTGGTCTATGGTGCAGAAGCTCTCTTGCCTATTGAGGTCGAGATATCATCACTACGGGTTTCCTTGCACAATCTCATTGATGATGAAGCTTACTGAGTCTCACATCTTCAGGACTTAGAGTTACTTGATGAGAAGCGACAAGCTGCATATAATCACCTCAAAGCCTATCAGCAGTGCAAAGCCTATCAGCAGCGCATGAGCAGAAGCTACAATCATCGAGTTAGACCTCGTACATTTGAGGTAGGTGATCTTGTTCTACGAGAGAATCCTCGCAACCAACCAAACAGAGAGCATCAGGGCAATTTTGAATCAAACTGGATGGGCCCATATGTTGTCACTGCTGTGTTCGGGTCTGGGGCATATCAATTGGCTACATCAAAAGGAGAATCGCTTGCAGATCCAATCAACAACATGCACCTAAAATGGTTTTATACCTAGGGTGTATAGAGCATCAGGCTCCCCTACATACCAGAAAATACCAAAAACATTTCAAAAAAAAATGTCCTGAAGAAAATACAAAAACATTCAAAAAAGTAAAGAAAAATCATGCATCCAAACGGTGAACAACCACTTCGATGGCACCTTGGGTAAGTACGGTGGTGAAAACCTGGCAAACAGGTGCCACTCGTAAAGGCTATGGCTCCATTGTCTTTCAGACTTGTTGCGATCACATCTACTTCATACATACATCCATCCATCCAAAACCATGGCTTGTTATTCCTCTGCAATTATGATAGTACTCCATACATCTTGCATCCCGCTTTTTCATAGTCATGTCTAAAACTGGGGGCAATGCCTTTAACCTATTGATGGAAGTGGATTCTACATTGTCTTATGATTCATTAGTTCTTCATTCAAACAATCATCAAAAATCCAAAAACATTCAAAAATATCTCGCAAAAATACCAAAAACATTCAAAACAATTCAAAATCCAAAAACATCGACAAAACCATTGAAAAATCACACAAAAACATGGCAACACCTTGTACATACCCATCCATGCAGATACCAAAATAAACATTGACAAACTACTCACACAATGACCATTTACCAATCAACCACACAATCAACATCAACAATCAAACTGTCTTCAACAAGGATGCATCCTTCCTTACCAAAACAAAGACAAAAGTGACGTTTTCTTTGACAGGAAAATTATGTTAAGCTACCAAATACTTGGTTGATTTGTGAGTACAATCGTTCGTTTATCTGTATCAGGATCTTGCACCATTTTTTTGTATCATTTGCGCATTATTTCCGATGAAGTTCTGGGGCATGTACTAATGGTGTCTATGTGGGAAGTTCACTAAGCTATGTGATCATAGGCAAAAACACAGTCATAGATCACTACGGCTTGCTGGCTATAGCGTATACCTCAACCATATGAGCATGAACTATTACCAAGGATCCAGATTCTTTATTCTTTATGTATATACTATTTGTTTGTAGGTACAGTGCTCTTTCTTTGGTTCCTCCTACCTCATCCAAACTGGGTAAAGGTTTTATCTCTTATTACGGTATGCACTTGTCTTAGGATATGATCAGCCTAAGATCAAGGAGGATGATCCAAGTCATGCATGAAAGGAGATAATCCTTGTCTGTTCCGCAAGCAATACTCAGGTCAACTTGATCCATTATATGAAGTTGCTTGTATTAACTTGCTATATAAAATCCATGTAAGAAATACTCTGGTCATCTTGAATCTTTATGTCAAGTTGCTTGTATTTTCTTACAACATTTTAAAGCTCAATGATGAAAAATAAAGCACCATGGATCATCATTCCATCTCATTTGTATATATTGCATTCCATCCATCCATACATTCATAAATAGCTGCATATCATTCATACATAGTAATGACAATGGATACTCTATTTTCCTCTTCTTCCATAGGAATGTAATAGGTCCTCCATTTCTTCTATCTAACATTGAACCCCTCCCCACCCTCCCCATCTCGATAATCACCATCACATACCCTACATCGTTTCTCAATCAACCCAATCAAGCCACGTTCATCACCATCCATCTCTAAATAGGAGGGATTGTGTTTCCTATGCTAAGTCATCCAATAAGCCCAGCAAGTTACTCTGTCTGCATAGGTACATCAACTCACACACACCTAGACTATCAACAGATACTCTGATCAAGTATCTTCGGGTCTCAACAGGTAATCAATTATGGCAAACTTAGACTACAATAGGCATTTATCATAATGACCTAGTCTCAACGGGGTTGCTATGATTCCCCACAACCATCCATCACACGCACACACTATCAATTGATCAACCAATCAAACACAATCACATCGGACAATTACATCAATTGTCTACGTCTCAATGAGTATTTTGCTTCAGATACCTTGACTTCATCGGACAATTACATCAATTATCTAAGTCACATCAGGTCACTTTGATTCACTTACTCAGACTTTATCATGTCCAAGCGACCAACTGACATCAACTGTCACACTTTGACTTGACCGAGGCAATTAAACCGATTGCACCAGATTGTCCAACCAATTTTGATCAGTTGTATAGCATCAATCCAAACCCCACACTACATCTACTATGTATCTCTTGCATGACCTCAGGGTACCCACTGGCTTGTTGTTTCTTCATATTCACTCCATTTTCTCCCATTCTTTTATCATTAGTTCTAATTTCTTCTATTCTACCTCCCCTCCACTTTTCATTCTTTTACGAGGAATCGCCCAATTTTTCAAATTGAGAAAGAATGCACCACCAGTTGTGCTCTTCCGGTCATCCACATTACCTACCCAATCAACATTTGTGAATTCTTTCAATTTGAAATCCTTGCTATATGGGTACCACAATCCATAATCAATAGTTCCCTTTAGATACATATCAATCCACTTGACTCCAACCAAGTGGGATTCTCTTGGACTTTTCTAGAACCTTGTAGTAATGCCAATTGCATGTGCAATGTCCAGTTTGCTATGCACTACATAATACAACTTACCAATCATTGATCGGTATTCCTTCTCATTAACCAAGGCTGAGTCATCTTCTTTGGATAGTTTACAACTAGTCACCATTGGTGTACCAACCGGTTTGCTATCTTCCATGCCAAAGGTCTTCAACACCTCTTTGACATACTTGGACTAAGTGATAAAGATTCCATCTTTCATCTGCTGAATCTGCAATCCAATGAAGAGCTTAATCTCCCCTATGAGTGGCATGTCAAACTCTTTCTTCATCTCATCTGCAAACTCATGACTCATCTTGTCATCTCCACCAAAGATAATGTCATCAACAAATAGCTCATAGATCAAGATCTGATCTTCTTCAGATTTCAAGTAGATATTGCTATCTTCACTTGTTCTTTCAAATCCAATCTTCACAAGATGGGAGTGCAGGCGTTCATACCATGCTCTAGGTGCCTACTTTAGACCATATAAGGCTTTATGTAGCCTACACACCATGTCACTATCTTCAGATAGGGCAAACCCATCTAGTTGCTCTATATACACCTCCTCTTCAAGTACACCATTTAGGAATATAGATTTTACATCCATTTGATATAGTTTGAATCCTTTAAATGCTGCATATGCAAGAAGCATACGAACTCCTTCCAATCTGGCTGCAGGAGCAAAGGTTTCTCCATAGTCTTCTCCTTCTTCTTGGGTATATCCTTTACACACTAGTCTAGCTTTGTTTCTAATCACTATGCCATCCTCATTCAGCTTATTTCTAAAAACCCATTTGGTACCGATGACATTTTTATGCTCTGGTCTGGGTACCAAAGACCATGTATCATTTTTCTCTATCTGGTCAAGTTCCTCTTCCATTGCCTTGATCCAATCTTCATCATTATGTGCCTCTTTGAATGATTTAGGCTCAAATTCAGAAATCATACATGAGTTTTCTCTGACCTTTCTTCTTGTAAGGATTCTTGCATCCTTATCTCCTATGATCTGCTTTGGATCATGATTCAACTTGACATACCGAGGAATGGTCTTAACAGATTCCTCTTGCTTTTTTTCTTCATCCTCTTCTCCATCAGTGTCGGCATCTACATCTACCAGTGTAGGAACACTATTACTGGTACTTGGTTGACTGGCAACCGGTTCCCAAAAAGTTACAAACTGGTTCATTTACCACTTGCTTATTGTTGGTTTCCTCAATTTTCTTAGAGGTTTTATCAACTCTCACCTTGATGCTTTCCATAATTCTCTGAGTCCTATTGTTGAAACACTTGAGAGCTTTTCTTTTGGTGGAATACCCTAGGAATATTCCCTCATCACATTTCACATCAAATTTGCTCTAGTGTTTGCTCCTCTTGATGTAACATTTTCTCCCAAACACTCTAAAGTAACTAACCACAGGTGTCTTACCAGTCCAATACTCATAAGGAATTTTATCCTTACCTTTCTTGATGAGTACCCATTTCATTGTGTAGGCTGTATGCTCACTGCTTCTCTCCACAAGGTGTGAGCGACCTTTCCTTGAATCAGCATTGTTCTTGCTGCTTCAACCACTGTCTGGTTATCCCTCTCTGCTAGGCCATTTTGTTGTGGAGTCCGGGGGGTAGACAGTTGCCTCTTGATGCCATGTTCTTCACAATACTTGTTGAATTCATCGGAAGTGAATTCCCCTCCTTGATCAGTTCTAAGGCACTTGATCCTTTTACCGCTTCCCTTCTCCACTAATGCTTTGAAAGCTTTGAACTTACCAAAAGCATCAAACTTATCCTTCAAGAATGTGACCCACATCATTCTTGAGAAGTCATCAGTGAGAATCATGAAGTACCTATCACCCTGCACACTCCTAGTTTTCATAAGACCATACAAATCAGTATGCACAAGATCAAGTAGATTGTCACTAGTGAAAGGTTTACCTTTAAAGGTTGAGGAAGACATTTTCCCTAGTTGACATTCTCTGCACAAGGTACTTTCTGGTTTGCTCAGCACTGACAACCCTCTAACTACCTTGATCTTACTAGCCTTTACAATGTTGTCAAAGTTTACATGGCAGAGTCTCCTATGCTATATCCAGCTATCATCAAACTTGGCCATAAGACATGTACTGATATTTGCATTCAGTTAGAATAGGTTTCCTTTAGTCTGCATGTTGATGGCCACCAATTCACCATTCTTTCCTTTGATTCTACACACTTCATTCTTGAATTCCAGAGTGAGACCACTATCATTCAGCTGGGCAACACTTAGAAGGTTGTTCTTGACACCATCAACCCAATACACATTGTCAGCACTGCTCTTTCCATTAAGAGAGATGGACCCTCTGCCTTTGACCATACATGGTGCATCATTACCAAAGTGAACCACACCACCATCATATTCTTCCAAGGATAGAAACTTGCTCTAGTCACCAGTCATATGGTGAGAACAACCACTGTCAATAATCCACTCATTGGAATTATCAAAGTGAGAGACAAGAGCCTTCTTTTCTGACACATCTTCCTTGACATCAACAAACACAATATCTTCATTTTCTTCATTTTCTAATTCCTCGTCTATGACACCTTCATCAATTGCCACAAAATAGTTTCTCTAGTTTCCCCCTTTGAATTTCTTGAACCTTTCCAGTTTATCCTTGTTGTCACCATTAGGATAGTTTACAACAATATGTCCTATCTGGTTGCAAGAAAAGCACTTAAAAGGGAGATTACCTCTGTATCTACCAGTTCCTTTAGGAAGTTTCCTAGCAGGAAGAGCTTCAAATTCAATCAAAAACTCCTCATCATCCATTACTCTACTCTATCTTGTTTCATCACTGGTGCTTGCTTCTTTTCCTTTTCTGGATGGTACAGCAAAGGCTTTAAAAGCTGATTCAGTCTTTTGAACACTGCCATCAAAACTATTTAGTTCATAGGCTATCAACTTTGCAATGATTGAGTCAAGGAATACCTTAGTCTTGTCTATTGATCTCAACTCCTAAATAGCAGCAACCCTTATTGCATAGACCAGTAATAAGGATATCAGAACTTTGCTTACCATAGTGGAATCTTCTATTTTACCACCTACACTCTTGATATCTCTGACAACAATTTTGATTCTTATTCCATACTATTGAATGGTCTCTCCTTCAACCATCCGCATGTCTTCAAACTTCCCTCTAAGGCTTTCTTCCTTAGCTTGTTTTACATGCTCATCACTGCCATAGATATTTTCACGAGTATCCCATACTTCTTTGGGATTTAGTTTATCTTGGACATCAATGAACTCAATGTCAGATAAACTACTAACTAGGGCTTCCATGACTTGCCCATTCTCCTGCATCTCTCTCTTTTGGTCATCGGTGAGAGTACCGGTAGGGACAACATAAGCATTCTCAACATAGCTCCAGTGTTGAGCACCCATGCTTCTGATGTATATCTTCATTCTATCTTTCCATATACTAAAATTATCTCTGTTGAACTTTGGACCTTCCCTCTTCATCATTAGACTGGGATATTTTCCTCAAGCGGTCAAGCTTATAACACAGAGGACCTCGAGGACGCTCTATTACCAATTGATAACTCAATGATGAATGGATAGTACCAAATCGGTACTTAGAGGGGGGGGTGAATCAGTAGAGACAAAAACACAATCCTAAACCAGTTTGTCACCAGACACTATACTTTGATAGACAAACAGTAACACTAGTCTTAAATAGAGTACAATTGGCAAAACCCAGAATAACTAAAACAAGTGTAAACCGGTTGACACTTATCTTTTCATACAATCAAATACTTCATTTCCATTTCACCCTAGTACATGAATAGGTAATCAATCATCAAAGATATATAAATAGCTAGATCAACATGATTTACCTTTAGACACACATCACTTAAACCATCACATGAATAACACCACACATGAGACACATTTTTTTCACATGGAAACCCAATTGGAAAAAACCACAGTGGGGATGAATACCCACAAGTTGTTTTTGAACTCTTTAGAAGTTCGCTCTATTAGGAGCCTTGTCTGGTTAAAGACTGATATAATAGGTTTTGTTAGGAACCGATCCTATTAGGGATCACCCAATTAAGGGATGGCTAGAATACCTAGTTAAGGGTTAAACCCGGTTAAAGGTTACCTTGTTAGAGGATTTCAAGAACTCATTGGTTTTGAGTCACCCTATTAAAGGATTTACAGTAAGCTGGTTAGAGCTACCCTGTTCAGGGATTTCCCAACTATTGAAGTGGTTAGAGATCAATAGGTATTACAATGATCTGGTAACAACACTCAATGCCAATGTAGATCCACCTAAGTTCCATTCTTCTGCACACACACAATGCAGGAATCAATCCTCGTATCTCATCTGGTCTGGCAAGAATCATGTATCTCTTCACTTGGATACACACACACAACTTTTGCCAACAACTTTAGAATGAAACACAACATTGACCTTATAGGAAATAGACAGGTCGATAGCATAAACCCTAAACCCAAAAACTGTAAGGTTAAGCAATTCAAATGGTTCAATCCTAACCATTGAGCATATTGCATTAAATGCAACAGTCTTGCACTAGTCTCAAGACATTCTCCATCATTCATTTTCCACTGATTCCTTGGTGGTTGATAACCCATCACACGTTATCACCATTTACAGACTTTGCACATTCCTGAGGTAGATAGGAACAATCTCCTTCATGCAAGATCCTTCACGCGCATAAGGATAACGTGGCAACACAATCTGTTCTTCGTTACAATGCTAGCTGATCACACAAAGTCATCGGTTGAGTCACACAAGCTTGAATCTTATCAACCGGAAACCCTGAGACTACCAACTAGTAGTTGTAGTCACATAAATCTGTCCACTTATTTAAATGAATACTTAGTATTTATTTGATTATTTAACCATCAATTAATAATTAATTAAATTAATATTTAATTAATTCATCTTAACCCTCTTCTCCTATTAATTAAATAAATTATTCAATTTATTTGATTTAATTCACTTAACCAAATTCAGAGCATTAATTAAATAAATAAATCATATTTATTTAATTAAATCTTCTCTCACATTTAAATAAATTAATATTTATTTAAATCCCCCAAAATCCCACCTCTCACATTTAAATAAATTAACATTTATTTAAATCACCTTTATCCTCTACCCACTTGTATTTTCCAACAAATGCAAGTTGCACAACAATTTTAAATAAATCATTTATTTAAATCACCTTTATCCTCTACCCACTTGCATTTTCCTACAAAAGCAAGTTGCACAACTATTTTAAATAAATTATTTATTTAAAATCCTATTTATCCTCACCCACTTGAAACCTTTAATGGTTTCCCTTAAAGTATTCAAACTTGATGCCCTTAAAGTATTCAAACTTGATGGCTTTAAAGTCTTCAAGCTTGATGGCTTCCTTCTATAGTCTTCTTAAGACTTTAATGGTTTTCCTTAAAGTCTTCAAGCCTTTAATGGTTTCCCTCAAAGTCTTCAAGCATTTTAATGCTTTATCTTCATTTTTCTCATTTAAATAAATTAATATTTATTTGAATATTTATCCAAATGCAAATTACACCATTTAATTGAAATAAATGATTTTATTTTAATTGAAAATACCAAAATTTCTCCCACTTGCATGCCTAAACCCCTTCTAGAATTTTCTAATCACTTCTAAATAACCTAACCCCTTCTCTAAACTTTGTCACATTCCTAAGCAAAAGGGAAGTCACTTCTCAAACCCTCAAAGTCTTTGATAACCATTAAAGGCTTTCAACCTTCAACAACTAAATGGCTCAAAGTCTTTGATAACCATTGAAGGCTTTCAACCTTCAACCACTAAATGGCTCAAAGTCTTTGATAACCATTGAAGGCTTTCAACCTTCAACCACTAAATGGCTCAAAGTCTTTGATAACCATTGAAGGCTTTCAACCTTCAACCACTTAATCCCCAAAGTCTCCAATAACCATTAATGGTTACCTCAAACCCTCCCACATGGTTAAAACATTTGTTTTGACTCAACCTCTACCCAACCCAAAGGTCTCATCAGGCCATTAATGCTTTGACCATGATTATCTCTTAAACATTTGCACAAAGGTTTATCCTTGGATTAACTCTTAATCCAGTGGGTAATCTTAATTTGGGCTTGACCCTTAGCCTCTAGATAACCATGAAGTCTTCTTAGGCCTTTAATGCCTCCAACCTCTTCTCTCAACCCAATCTTATGTTGACACTTGTCACCATTTTATTGGTGCCAATTGTGCACATGGATCCCCAACTTTCAAACTTGGCGCTTGATTAAACCATTCAATCTTAACCCTTCATTTCCCCATTTCTTCTATAAATAGAACCCTTCTCCTCAAGCAAAAAAAAGGAAGCATTAGAGTATTGTTGTTATACTGGCATTAGCATAGAGCTTTCTCATAGCATCACTATCTACACTTGCATAGCATTTGCTTATCATATTCAACTATCTTGAATCTCCTTATGGCATCCATGGCTAGTGCTAAAAGCTGAGAGCTACACTCATTTGGGACTTGGAGAAGAGAGGAACAAGGGAGGAGCAACTATGAGCATCTTGATTAGCTATTTTATTCTATGTTTATATGCTTTCTATTTCATGCTTAATATCTCTCTTGATATGCCTGTTTAGGATAATCTTTTGTTGCTAACACTAACGTTTGTTTCTTGTGCTCTTGTGTGTGTTGCCATCAAACAGATTTTCTAATCCTTTTTGCAGAGCATCAGTAGTCATACAAAGCTTCCATGTACCGGTTCCCATATCAACATGTCGGTTCACCTTGAACAGACACACTGCTTCACTTTGGCACATATACCGGTTCACAATGTTATACCAGTTCTCACATATACCGGTTCTCAAACATACTGGTTCTTAGTAACATACCGGTTCTCTGATCTGCAGCATATTTGACATCAATGACAACATACAATGTCATCATGTCCTCATACTGGTTCACATAATGCCAACAAGATCTAGAAACAATCAGAACATTAATGCACCCACCGGTCAATGTTCCAAATGCTACAAAATTGGTAACAATTCAAAAAAGTGCAAAATGAATGTAAGATGTTATGTTTATGGAAGATTCAGGCACTTATCTAATCAATGCAGAACACAAACCGACATAGGATATGGAAAGGCTATTCAGAAGAACAATGTGACTTGTTATGCTTGTAACAAGATTGGAGATATTGCAAAATTTTGTAGAAGCAAGACTTCACTAGCAAATAATAAAGGATCCAGTTTGAAAGGCAAACAAAAGGTTGATGAGGTAAAGCAAGAATTTTCAAGACAATGGATTAGAAAGACAAATCAGAATGTTCATGAGACTATTCCTTCACTGGTAGAATAGAGTATTACTCCACTGGTAGGAGACTCTTCATCCAACTGAAAAGTAACCCTTGGGGGTATTGCAACAAATTGAAAATTATGCAAGTTCACCCTTAGTTGATGGTGAGAAGATGGACTTCTTCTCTACCGGAAGATGTGTCAAGTTTCAATTAATTGACGAGCATTTATTGTGGTTGTTTGAGGAAAAGATATTATAAATCATTGATTTTCCCTCTTTTTCATTCACTGAGCATTCAAACTTTACGAGAGCGCTAAAATCTGAGTGAAGGCATCCAAAGTGAGAAGTGAAGCAAACTCTTTCAAGCATTCAAACCTATCAGGCAGATTAAGGTATTTATCAATGGCTTCCTCCTCTGCTCCGGAATTTATTGCAAACCCTACTGTTGTGGAAGTAGTTAAAAGCTCTAGGCCCATTTTCAAGATTATCCCTGAGATAGCGAAACGGGATGATTCCCTAGGAGATTTTTCAAAAATCCCAAAAGGTGTTGCATACGTAGAAGACCCTAGAATATATATTCATTTCCATATTGAGGAATTAGGTTCAGAAGAAAAATTGAAAATATATAAAAATGTTATCTATGATGAAAGTGGAATTGTGAAACCCTAACATAAGGTTATTGAAACTTTAGGTTTTGTGGAAATCCTTGACATCCTAGAATTTCCTAAGGAGGTAGTAAGGATTGTGCTTAGCAGATTTCATGGTGAATTCTTCTGGCTAGACTTTGTTTGTTAAATCACTAAGGAAGCAGTTAGGGTAGTGGCTGGCTTACCCTCCACTAGTAGCAAGCTAGATAAAACTAAAAAGGTTCCTAATAACACTGTCATGACTTTAACAGGTGCAACCTATGACAACAGATTCCTAAGAGTGAATGATGTAAAAGACATAAATGTTAGATTCATAAGCGTGATCTTAGGATATAAAACCACACATGTAAACCAACTCAAATATGATTCCAATCTTTGTATTAAAAGTGCATATGATATGGTCAATATTAATGCAAAGATAGATATATGTGAGTGGTTAAAGGATGAGTTAATAGATAATCTGAAAAAGATCAAAGGTGACAAGAAAGATACTTTTCGTTTTGGCAATCTCTTGGTATGCCTGATGTTGTATCTTACAAAAGAGGTTCCCAGTATTGGCAAGAAAGACTTTGGTTTTGATATACTGGTAGGCAAACAATTGTTAGATATCTTCACTGGTATGGGCACAGATAAGGATAACGATATCATTGAGTACTTCAAAACATTCAAAGCAAAAATGAAAACAAGAGAAAGATTACCACAAGGCATTGTAGATAAATATGAAAAGGAAATTTGTTTTTTAATCAAGAAGGATGAGATATGGATGGAGGTAGTTCTTCCTAGAATTGTATGGGTAAAAGAGATGGGATATGAGGTAGATGTAAACATAATTGAAACTTATGCCAAAGCCCTATTAGCAACCCCTAGAGAACTGGAAGAAAAGGTTTTTGGAAAAGCACAATCAATAGAAAGTGATGTACAAACATTGAAACAGAGAAAGAGAAGATAAAAATACATAAGAAGTGCATCTAAACAAGTTAAAGAAATTAAAGAAAATGTCATGAATATCACTAGAATAAAGGAAAGGGACTTAGAAGGATTACAACTAGACGCTCATCTCTCACCAGTTGGTACATCATCAAATAGTGAAATTCTTGTTGAATTCAAAAGAGTAGATAGGAAGAGAAAACCCTCACCGGTACCCTCTCCTCCTCCCAATAAAATAAGAACACCAAGGTAGAAGCAACAGGCAGTGAGACCACTGACAAAGAAGCTGACACCTAAAAAGAGAAAGCAAAAATAGGTCATACCACCATTGGACAACCTGCTAAATGAAATAACAGATGATGGTAATTTATCCAATGTAAGCAAATTGTATGATACATTCACAAATGAGGAAAAATAAAGTATAGAGAATAGCATCATCCTACATCTTGACATATATAAGAAAGTGTTAATAGAATTTGTAGATGATTTGCCTAGTGAATTGTATAGGAGATTAGATGCTAAGAGGTTAGCAATTATGGAGCTAGATAAGAAAATTAAAATCGAGAAACTTCTAGCTATACATCTGGTAAAATCTATTGAATAAATTGATGAACTAATCAGTGAAGAAAACAAAACAATCTTTTGAAGCGGACACCAGCATGTGAGCCTAATGGCCGGTAGAGTTAATGAAATTTCAGAAGAGACAGCTGATAAATGGGATATTTTCTTTGTTAAGAAGAAAAACAAGAACTATAAAGACCTAAAAATTTCAAGGTATATCAAAAGGACAAGGGAAAAGGCAAGGTAGGTGGACTACCCAATATAAAAGTGACTGATAACCTACCACCACCTTCTGTTACTCCACCGGTATAGACTGATAGTACACTGACCACTGAGAATGTGGATACACCACATGAGGATACAAACCCTAAGTCTGAAATTTTATACACTATGAACATAGACACTCAGGAGGTTAATATTGTAGCTGATAAAGAAAGCACTATGGAAAATAAAAATGATGTTGCTACTGAGCAATCATCTGAAATCATTGAGATTGGGGTTGAGACTCAAACAGAGAGGTAAGAGCAAACTAAACATTCAGTTGATCCCTTGGTTAGTGGTATGGTTACTGATAACACTAATGCAAGCATTGAGAAACCAATAGAGATAGCAACTAAGATACCGGTAGTGGAAAATGCAAAAAAATAGATAGAGATACCAACAGATAAACACTATAAAACAAGCAGAGACATAAGCAGAGAAACAGGTTGATTCATAGGTACACACTAAGATAGTGCCACCAGCAACCACAGAGAAACCAAAACCTTTGCTAGTGGAAATGCAAACACAAACTGACCCACCAGAGGCTGAGACAAGCAAAGTGGTTACTCCCATTGGCAACATAGAGATTGTAAAGGTAGTTGGGTAGACATCTAGTACTTCATTGACAGAATTTAGACCCACCAATGTGACTGAAGTACTCTTGGATTCAATAAAGAAAATTACAAATTGTAATGCATTGGCCTATAAGGCAATAGATGATGCAATTCCTATTCTTAATTTAATTGCACCCCATTGCAATGTAGATAATAAGGATTCTTTAGGTCAGTTAGACACATTGTCTAAATACATTACTGGTAATATACTGACAGTTGATCAAATAAATGAAGAAACATTCAAGGAGAAAATGGAGAAGGAAAGAGAGAAATTATTTGAAGAATAATAAAGAAGTGCATGAAACACATTGACACTCTTTTATGGACATTGAATAAAACAATTATGGACTTCAAGGAACTATATAGAGACACTTGTAAGACAAATATTTTGACAGTGGATATTGACAAGGAAATCAGCAAAGTTCAAAAGGAGATTAATGACATAGCTGATAATATCATTGGTTCATTTGAACCAATATCAGTTATTGAACAGGAAATTGCTAGATTTGAGGAAAAATTGGAGAAGTTAGAGAAAGAGAAGGAATAAAGGGAAAAACCAAAGAGCTAAAATGCAGACTTAGTCCAAAGTTAGATAACCTCATCTCTCTAACGAAAGAGATCTCTGAGGCACTAATTCAAGGACATAAGACACTAGAAGAGAAAATGCATCATCTCATTGGTACTATTTAGAGAGCAGAGGTAGCTTTGAAGGACAGTAACAGGTTTACTCAGAGCTTGAATTTGGTTTTAGTAGACTTATTCTAGATTGTAACCAATCGGTTACAAGGTTCAAATTGAAAACTGCACTCATTTGACAATTTTGACAACCTTTGTCATTGATGTCAAAGGGGGAGTAGTAGGATAGAGAAAAATGATTACCAGAGGAGATCATCTGCTCAGGGAGAGCACACATTTTTGGTAAAATTTTGGACTTCTTTTCTGGATACGATTTTTGGATTTTTCTCATGAGTGTTGCCATCAATGCCAAAGGGGGAGATTGTTGGCATTGCACACTCCAATGAGAATTGAAGGTGATTGAAGGTGTTGTCATTGATGGCAACTTACCGAAAACTTTGTGGATGTCTTCAAGCATTGGCACCGACAGGCACTTCACTGACAGCAATAGCAGTGTTCACCGACATCCTAGCTGACAGGAATAAAGTTTTGTTTATTGTATTTAATTATAATATCTTTTGTAAGCCTACATGGCATATTGTAATAGACTCATATATGTATGAGGTCTTGTAAATCATTTTTAAAAGAGAGGAAAATAGTGATGGATGGACACATTATGGTAGAAGTGATAAGCTAATCTTAAGGTAGATTTTGTATAAGGGTTTATGGTTATTGTATTAGCTTAAATCAGTACTAAACCTGGCATAGTAGATGCTGAATTATAGCAGTACATTATATTGGATTTTCATAATCCATTTTGTAAGTCAGTGAGACTTCCTTTTTTAATTGAGAAATGAGCTCTAGGCAGTTGGCCTTCCTACATGTGCATGCCCCTCTTGTAAGTAATATACATTCATTAGCTAGTGAGTGAATATTGTGGGTCATAAATCCCACCGAGGTTTTTCCCACACTGGGTTTCCTCGTTAAACATCTTGTGTTATGGTGTGCTTTCTATATTTTCTTTATTGTTCCTATTTACTACATTAATTCTTGTTTACTGGTACACTATTTTGGATTGCAAAATACTTAATAAGGTTAAATATTCTGCTAACCGGTTAGATACTAATTCACCCCCCCCGTCTCAATATCTTTGGGACTATCATCAATCCTAACATGGCCTACTTAAGGAAGGAAAGGTTGCCCAAGGGCCAACCCTCTAAGCTTCTCATGAAAAAGATAGGACCTCTCGAGGTGGTTTATAAATTTGGTAACAATGCTTATGAGGTTGAACTTCCACTAGATTGCTAGACACAATGCACCACTGAGAGGGGGAGGTGGTGAATCAGTGGTTCCTAAATCTTTTCCTCTAGACTTTCTTCTATGGATGACACTGATAGGTAAATCAAGCATAGGGAAGACTTACCGATTAGTACATAAAACCAACTCAAGCACACACACACAAGGAAACAACACATAACACCAGTATATATGAGGAAAACATGATGTGGAAGAAACCTCAATGAGAAATGTTGTTGGAGTCTACTGCTCCAATCCAACCTCACAGTAAAACATGGTTACATAGTTTATGGCACCAACCCAAGGAGATACAACCCCTAACTTTAGGGAACCAACCCAAGGAGCTACAACCCCTGACAGATTTATGGGCTACAAGGAATGCCAACCCCTGCACCGAGCTACAACTTAGTGTTCACAATGTAGACTTGAAATACATAAGTTATTATCATGTTACAAGTGAATCTTGCAACCTTAAAATATATCTTACTCTGTCGGTGAAATACTCTTCTCCTCTACCGACTCACTCTTCTTCCTACTCTGCACCTACTGCTTCTCTATTGGATTTGCACCTCACTCTCTGCACATGACCGGTTTCACACTCTTCTAGTGTGGTCGCTACCAGTTCTTCTCTCCAATTGGTTGAAAGCTTCAACCAAGTTCACTATCCCTCTCTTTCTCATTGAACACTCGACCGATATTGTCTCTACTTGTAGAAGTCTGCTACATTGCAATAACTCAATATTCCCTTTATTCAGTAGTAGCTAACAATCTCTTAGGCCATTCTCTCAGAAGAGGAGACTTTGGAGTACTCCAAGGAGGAGTACCTTCAATGGCAGCTGAAGAAGAGGAATAAAGTTCACACCCAGGCCATAAAAATGCACAAGAAGAAAGAGGAGACTATTAAGGAACCGGAAGCTCAAAAGCAGGTTAGGGACCCAGATAACAACCAAAATCCAAAAAAGGAGACATTGGAAGAGGCTCTTAGGGCTGTTGACACCACCACCCTGCACACCCCTAAAGTGGAAATGGCTACCCCTAAAAAAGTTGACCACCCACCTAATCCTCCCCCTGAGGGTTTGCATGTTTTTATGGAAACTATCGAGTGGCTCATCAATGGTTACAAGAAAGCTATGGATGAAAATAAAAAACTCTAAAATAGAATCATGATCCTGGAAACTATCAATACAGGGGAAGGGAAAACCATGGTGAACTTCATTGAGGACCTAAAAAGTACCATCGCCAAAGTTGAAGATATAAGAGATGATTTCAATCCCAAGTTCAAAAAAATTGAGAAGGATTTGCTAGAAAGAAAGAATCTTGTTGGCATTAACAACCACATTCTCATGGATACTATTAGCAAAATTGGTAAAATAGATTAGTGTCTAAAGAGCATTGCCGAACAATGCTTCAGCATCTTGAATATTTTAGCCGACAACACCAACACTCTCATCAGCAAGCTGGATGATGATAAGGAAATTCTAGATATTGACCCGGAAACAGAAGGAACAGGGGAAGTTCAAGGTCCCAGAACCTGTACCAGAGGCAAAAAGAAGGATAAAAAACCAAACAAGGATCTGGATCATCTTAAAGCTATCGGGGCTACTTACGATGAGCTGGTGATGAAGGTGGAGGACTTGTTGATGAAAATTACTATGTAGTGCCCTCTCAGTTTCTTTGTTGTTGTTTGTTTTGCTATCCTTTCAGTTTACTGGCATTTTGCTAGTCTTTTTGTATGTGGTTCTTAAGCACTGTTGGTGTCTTATCTTAATATCTTTTGTTAAATGTTTCAGGTCCTAAAAACCTACTTTTTTAATTAATCAGAATAATCTCTTAGGCCATTTTACTTATAGCCCATATTTCCCACCAAATGCAAATTCAAAACTCAAGCAGTTAGGGTTTCTTAACCATCTTCGAGGTAAACCAAATCCAGCTAGATCTTCCAAGATCTGATCCTTTTGACATTTGAGATGCATATCTCTGCCATAGTCATGTTTCCTCAATCACACCCTTTAATCTTGGTGATTTTCTTTTTACTTCTTCAGCAAATCCTTCAGTTGGTCACAAAAGATCTGTCAGGTTGTTTCCTTCATCACCTTGATCTACTCAATCTCTTAGCTAGCTCGTAGTTATCATCCAGACCTTGAACCTCAACCCTCTGCTATCCCTCTACAACATGTCCAATGATTTGAGTGACTTTTCATTGAAGCTAACCAACCCTTACAATAACCCATTCATTGTACATTCTATCCTTATCCAACCGCGGGTTTGCCATGTTGACTCTAGGTCAACGAACTACCAGCTTGTCACTACCAGTCTCAAGCATTTTACCGGTTGCCTTGTCATATATGTTTCCATCTGATCTATCAATGGAACTCTCAAACCAGACTCCTAACTGATAAGTCCTTACTGTGCTTATTTCCATAACGAAGAGGCCTTCTACGACTGCACCTTGCTTATATAACCGGTAGACTTACATACCAATTACCACTCTTAATGCCATCATGTCATCACTCTTCTCAAGGAGCACTCTTGATTCAGTTAAGTCAGATTCCTCTAATTACATCCATGCATCCTTTCTTCCTAATCAAGGATGTTCCTTCCTCTACCAGTTTGTTAGAGTGACAACTACTTCAAACTTCCTCTTACTATTCCTTGAAGATGACTGCAACTTCTTTCGGTGCAGTCTTGCTTTTATTTAACCTCATAGCATACTGGTTCATTGTTCTCTTTTAGTGTGAAGTGATTTAGATAACATTGTGCCTCTTCATCACAAGAAACCACTCACAACACTTCTCCATCTCATCACACAGGTCAGGCACTAGCTTGTGTACATATGACTTCTGATGTTACCTTCCTTTCCTTTAGTGGTGTTCAATAACACAAGGTGATACCCAAGATATCACATCCTGCATTCCTTCATCAGGGTGTTGCGCATACATCTACCTTTACCGATAGACATCCCATATCGGTTGACATCAATGACAACACAATGCCAATAGTCTCCCCCTTTGGCATTGATGTCAACACTTGTAGTATCTGACATACTACAGAATCCTTCTCCCCGTTTGACACAATGACAAAGGGCACTATTAGAATATAATTTCTTCTTGTATCCACCAGTTACTGATAGAAAAATTTATCCCCCTTTATCTTCATTGGACGTAACACTTCTTTTGACACCACTTGTTATCTAGTCAGTGGCGGTTACATCTTCTTAGGTCACAATACTTGATATGGGGAACTTAATCATCAACTGACACCAATTGGTATAATATCAATTATTGATATGTTAGTGAATATTGTTCTTTTGCCTATCACCTTGCAAATTTCATCTCCTTTAGTTTAAGGTAGTGAACATTCTTACCGGTTCAAGCAAACTAGCTCTTCATTACAAGACTTTTCATGATGAGCACTTGAACTCCCCTTGCATTATGCATCTCAGGTCCTCATCTCTGGTTGGGTGCACCACAGGAACTTCATTCTTCTCCATAAGCCAGTTTAGCTTGCATGAGTGATTCAACTAATAGTCCTTCAACTCCATTATAACCAACATAGCTTAAGACATGATCTTGGATCTACACAATGCCAGATAATGTTATCATCATGCCAAAAAAATAACTTGGTTAGCCCAAAAGCATGCATACCAGTATGAATAGACATAGGGCCAACATATGTTAGTCAGGTCTTTTCCAATACCACTTGAGACATAAACTCAACATTCTCTGCCACTGAGGTTATTGAAATGATTTCCAACATCTATATCATATATAACTTGCAAATACCTATTGGTAGTCATACCGATAACATCTTGTACACATCAGTTAACATCTACTTCCAATTGTTAACCTTTACTCATTGAATCATGTAGAGGTGATCCATTACTACTCAGTAAATGTGTAGTCAAGAAGACATCTACACACTCTTGTCATCTTCTTCCTTTATTACGGCAACAACATGATCTTCCTATTGCCTTCATTACTGAGGGGGTGAATAATGAATTCAATGTGCATTACTCCCCCTAGGATTCTGCATCTCCTTTATGCTTTAGAATATGTCACATGTGCTTTGGACACACAGTACCAATTCATAGTCTTCTTCCTCCAAACCTGTTTGATCTCACTTTTCTTCCCCTTTTCAAAGCAGGAAATAGGATTTACCTTCTTCTGCAAATGGGACCTTTCTCTTTCTGGTCCTTCATAATGACCAGAAGTGGTGCCATAGTAGCACACAACATCCATCCCAACTTCATGTTTGGGGAATCTTCTAACATGCTAGTTTGACCATCTCCTCCTGTTACTACTTCTTTGACTGGCAACAGGGACTCATGGACCTCTAACTCTTCCCAAAACATATCTCCTTTGGTTCCATACAAATCTATACCTTCCATATGCTCTATTTTCACATTTTTACAGAGCATGGCCATTTTTTTGGCCTCCATGTAGCTACAAGTTCCTCTTCCTACACTCAAGTTCTCTAAGGCCAAATCTATTGAAGTTATGACAAACATTCTTTGCATAATTGGGAGACAGAACATGCATGTATCTATTTCTAGATACATTCTTCCTATCAGCATGTCTTCTATGAGATCCTACATTATCCTTTCTAGATCTCATTCTACACTCCCTTACCTTATGACTATAAGCTTTACAGGTTAAGCAGTAATCAGTAAATGATTGCATATGACTTACTTGTTTACATTGCAATGCAATAGGAGATCTTGTCAGTTTTGCATCCCCATCTTTTCTTTTTTGAGAAGAGGCCCATGGTTGTTCATTCTGAGAAGCTCTTCTATTTGATCTGTTCTTCTTCTCCCACACATGCTTCCCCTTGTGAGTGGTAGCATTTCTTTGCAATCTGCCAGTGGGAGGTCTCTTTTGTTGCTTCCTCTTCCTCCTGCTTTTAGTGAGATTTTCTTCCACAATCTTCTCCTCACCCCTGGGCTTTGTGTGAGGGTATCTTCCTGCAAAATTGATCTTCATCTTTGTCTGCAAGTCCACACCAGTTGTGGTCAAGTCAACCTTCTTCCGAGGAGCACATCTAACTAGTGAGCTCTTCTCTTTGTTTTCTTCAAGCAACCACTGAAGTTTTTTGTCTTTTATCTCTAGTTGCGAGGCTAGATCTTCACACTAGCGTACCTTGGTGTCTTTTTCTCGAGCCTTCATCTCTGAGATGCATTTCTCCAATTCTTCAAGGCATTTGACTAACCAGTTCTGTTCCATAATAGCAACATTCTTGAATAGCTTGTATTCTCTTTTAAATCTATTGGGTTCTTCAAATGTATTTACAAGCTCTCCTTCAAGGTCAACTTCTTCTTCTCCCTAATCATCAGAAGAGACTAGATGGAAAGATCTTTCTACCATGTCTTCCTCTTCATTATCATCACTGATCAACATATCTTATTGAGGAGAGGTGGTTGCCCAGCCACTTTCAGATTCTTGGGCCACCAAATTTTGAGCACTTTCTCCTTCACTGTTGCGGCAATAAGATAATCCATCTTCCTCATTCAGATGAATATGAGATGTATCTCTCATATTTCCTTCAAATATAGGATCTACTATTGAGGGTTCATTTCCATAGAGCTTCTTCAATCTTTCCCATAAGCTATTTGTTGTCTTACACCTGTCAACCTATGAAGAGACATTACCGGTGAGTGCACTAAAAATAGCCTACATGGCTTCTTCATTGCATAGGTTTTTTCTTTCTTTTACACTTCCAGTAGGATCATTGATCTTTCAAGGGAGACCTTCAACTATTGACATCCATACATCAAACCCTAAAGAGGATAGAAAAAATTCCATTCTGCAACTCCAAATGAAAAAGTTTGAGCCATAAAAAATTGGAGCATATGTAGATGCTGAACAAACCATTGTGTCCATAGGGCCGAATCTACCCAAGTTGGAGAACACTCTTCTAATTAGGAACCTAGGCTCTAATACCAATTGTTAGACACAATGCACCACTGAGAGGGGGAGGGGTTGAATAAGTGGTTATCAAATCTTATGCTCTAGACTTTCTTTTGTGGATGACACCGATAGGTAAATCAAGCATAGGGAAGACTTACCGGTTAGTACAAAAAAACCAACTCAAGCACACACACACAAGGAAACATCACATAACACTAGTATATATGAGGAAAACCCAATGTGGGAAAAACCTTGGTGAGCAATGTTGCTGGAGTCTACTGCTCCAATCAAACCTCATAGTAAAACATGGTTACATGGTTTAGGGCACTAGCCCAAGGATCTACAAACCCCTAACTTTAGGGAACCAACCCAAGGAGCTACAACCCCTGACAGATTTATGGGCTACAAGGAGCACCAACCTCTACACCGAGCTACAACTCAATGTTCACAATGCAGACTTCAAATACATAAGTTATTATCATATTACAAGTGAATCTTGCAACCTTAACATATATCTTACTCTATCGGTGAAATAATCTTCTCTTCTACCAACTCACTCTTCTTCCTTCTCTAGAAATGCTGCTTCTTTGCTAGATTCGCACCTCACTCTCTGCAAATAACTGGTTTCACACTCTTCTGGTGTGGTCGCTACCAGTTCTTCTCTCCAACTGGTTGAAAGCTTCAACTAGGTTCACTATCCCTCTCTTGCTCATTGAGCACTCGACTGATTTTGTCTCTACTTGCAAAAGTCTGCTACTTTGCAATAACTCAATATTCCATTTATTTAGCACCAGCTAACAATCTGTTAGGACATTTTACTTATTGCCCAAATTTCCCACCAAATGCAAATTCAAAACTCAGGAGGTTAGGGTTTCTTCACCATGTTCGAGGTAAACCAAATCCAATCAAATCTTCCAAGATCTGATCCTTTTGACATTTGAGATGCATATCTCCATCATAGTCATGTTTCCTCGATCACACCCTTTAATCCTAGTGATTTGCTTTTTACTTCTTTAGCAAATCCTTTAGTTGGTCACAAAAGATCTATCAGGTTGTTTCCTTCGTTGCCTCAATCTACTCAATCTCTTAGCTGGCTCGTAGTTATCATCCAGACCTCAAGCCTCAACCCTCTGCTGTCCTTCTGCAACATGTCCAATGATTTGAGTGACTTTTCATTAAAGCTAACCAACCCCTACAACAACCCCTTCATTGTACATTCTATCCTTATCCAACTATGGGTTTTCCATGTTGACTCTAGGTCAATGAACTACCACCTTGTCACTACCAATCAGTCAAGGGATAGTCACCAACCAACCCACTTTATCGCTTCCTCACTTCGGCCAGTTTGCCAACCTTTCGGATCTCAAGCATTTTACTAGTTGTCTTGTCATATATGTTTCCATCTGATCTACTGATGGAACTCTCAAACTAGACTCCCGACTGATAAGTCCTTAGTGTTCTTATTTCCATAATGAAGAGGCCTTCTATGACTGCACCTTTCTTATATAACCGATAGACTTACATACCGATTACCACTCTTAATGTCATCATGTCATCATTCTTCTCAAGGCACACTCTTGATTTAGTTAGGTTAGATTCCTCTGATTACATCTATGCATCCTTTCTTCCTAATCAAGGATGTTCCTTCCTCTACCAGTTTGTTAGAGTGACAACTACTTCAAAATTCCTCTAACTGTTCCTTCAAAATGGCTGCAACTTCTTCCGGTGGGGTCTTGTTGTTCTGCAACCTCATAGTATACTAGTTCATTGTTCTCTTTCAATGTGAAGTAATTCAGATAACACTCTACCTCTTCATCACAAGCAACCACTCACAAGAATTCTCCATCTCATCACACAAGTCAGGCACTAGCTTGTGTACATATGTCTTCTAATGTTACCTTCCTTTCCTTTACTGGTTTTCAATAAAAGAAGGTGATATCCAAGATATCACATCCTGTATTCCTTCATCAGGGTGTTGCACATACATCTGCCTTTACCAGTAGACATCCCATACCATTTGACATCAATGACAACACAATTCCAACATGGATTTGGGGATCTCTCCCATTTTTAATATATTTGATTTGATAGCCTTCAAGGGTGCTTTACCTGATGCAGCACCTAGTTTATCTCTTATGGAAGAGGATGTAGACTAGGTTGAGGATTTTCCACTGAGAAAACCATGGGAGTTGGAGAGTATCCTTGATTCCAAAATGATCAAAGAAACTAGAAGAGGGGTCTACAAGGAATAATTGGTCAAGTGGAAGGACCTCCCTAAGTCTGAAGCTACTTGGATGTCTGAAAGTGATATCATAAAACATGGCACCTCAGTCACCCAGTTGACAACTCAAGGGACTTGAGTTTTCTTGTCTAGGGGAGTATGGTATAGGGGCACTCAAAGGTGTGCTAGAACATGTGTTTGAATGGAACATGATGTCTGCATTGAAGGTTTCTTGTGTAGCTCCTAAATGGATGTGATAGGTCCAATGCTACCAATGCTATGTAATAAGTCCTAAGGCTCCAACATGTGTACTTGGTCAAAAAGCCTTGTATGGGCATTTTATTTATGTTTTTGGTGTCTAGGGGTCCTAGAAATATTGTGTGTCCACTTTGTAACCTTTGGTATGAAGACAAGTGTGTGATGCAATAATTTGTCAAAAGTTGTTATGTTGTCATAGGCAATTTTGCAAATATTTGAGTTGTGGTTGCCCAATGGCTAGTTGGTTGGACTTGTACATTGGGAGGTGGTTGGAAGGATTTTTTGGCCTTATTTAAGCCCAAGAAACAATTCCCAAAGGTTAGATTGAGACTTTGAATGAAATTTATACTTCCTACAATTATGAAACTATCATTTTTACTGCATTTTCTTGTGTTGTTGGCTTTGGTACAGATTTGTACGGACTTCTGGAAGGGATAATGTCTTGAATTGATTGTAACAGAGAATCAAATTTCATTTGATGTAGGCTTGAGGTCTTGAAATTCTATAGTTGAGGAGTAATTGAATTTTCTTTCTCACTACCTCCTAGAAACCCCAAAAATCAGGGTTTGGATGCAAAAGAAGCCAAGGAAATTTCTCATTAACACCAAACCCTCTACCTCACAAGCTAAGGTTTCAAATAAAACCCTCACCAAAATCCTCAAAATGATAGTCAATGAAGTTGGTCGCGACTGGCACTCACAACTCCATCCCACCCTCTGGGCCCACCACACAAGTATTTGTGCACTCACAGGAGCTGTTGTTCTCAAATTCTGATTTTGCTAATCCCCTCTATAAGAAAATTGAAGGCCTTTGTTGCATATGGAGAGGAAAACAAGAAAATATAACTCTAGAATAACATATAACAAGGTTTCTACAAAACCTTCTAAACTTTAAGCTTATCCTAAGCTTAGGTGGGTATACCTCTTGTGAATACTTTCACAATTTTAATATAAGATCCACAGTAAACTAGTGTTAAAAACCTATGAACCTCATCACCTCAACAATATTGAAACATTAAAAAAAACATGTCTTCATTTTCAGTCTTGACCCCAGGAAAGATAGAAAAAACTCCACAAATGATATCAGTGCCTTATCTAGGTTACAGAGTCACCCAAATTAAATAAGAGTTCCGAATTTGGACATTCACATACATCCTATCACTTCAACTTCATCAACTTAATATATGCCTGACATATATGTAAGTTTTTCCTTTATGCTAAACCTGTTCATCAAATTCAAGCAAAAAACACTATTGATTCACTAATAGAGGGGTTTTACGTATATTTAATTCCTCCCCTTGAGAGAAAAACCTAAAACACGTCTGTAAGCTTGCCTTGCAATCCCCATCCAATTAAATAACCCTTGATTATTTAAAAGAATACAGTAAATCAACAAATGCATGCAAGAAGACAATAGAAATATGAGCTCAAAATGATCTGATCTATATATTAATATCCATTTTCAAAACTCATACATAACTTGAGATCTTTCTGAAAAACCCAAAGACCGTATATTAATTTTGGCAGAGTTTCTTTACAAGTTCTTGTGATGTCCTTTCCATATGCAACGAAGGCCTTCAATTTTCTTATAGAGGGTATTAGGGAAATCAAAATTTTAGAACAACAAAAGTGGCGACTCTGCGGGGGAGAGTCATAGTGTGAATCTGTATTGCAGATCTAATGCTTATATTACTCAAAAGTTTGTTAGTATTTGTGTTTGTTTTGTCCTTGTAGCAAGCCATTTTATCCCTGATCTTTGTCATTTCTCTCTCCAAAGATCTTCTTGTTCTATAGTCTCCTGTAACTGATTTGTCAAGCTTGTTTTCTTATTTACCCATAATTTTGGGTGGCGATTCTGACATAAAATAACCAGTTCTCTTGAATAAGCATAATTCTTTTTAAGGAAAACAAGTATAATGCAGAGAGGAAATAACACTAGATCATTCATGATGAGAAATCCTCAAGAGATATTGCAAGAGGGATTACCTCAATAGGCACGAAGAGGCCAGAAAAAATCAGTTGCACATGAGCCAGCTAGTGCTGCCTGGATACAGAAAAGCATTCATATGGGTAAGTCATCTAAAAGACCCATATATGGAAATTCAAATTATTCTTCCCGTGAATCTGAGCAAGACATTTTGGGTTTTCATTATGGTTTGTTTGGTAATAATGAGGATGTCCAAGTTTTGAATCAAAGGATTTCTCATGCTAGTTTATCTAGGAAGGATAGAAATAGTTCTAATGTTAAGATGGACTCTGTACCAAGAACTGTAGATGGGAATATTAGTCTAATTGATATCAATCAAGTCAATGTGTCAGATTCTAAAGAGATGTTCCCTGATGAAGATAAAGTGTCCCAATAAATTGAGGCTCTTAATAGAAGAGTTCATCAATTGATCTCCCTAAGGACACAAAAACAAATAAACAAGGAGAAGGAAGTTAAGGCTAAATTGATTGAGAGAGATAGGCTTTTAAGGTAGATTGTTGATCTTGAATAGTTCACCCAAGAGAAAACTAAGAGTGAGGAGGAAGGTCCAGTCATCAAAGAAAATCAGACTCTACCAAGATCAACCATGCACCCAAATTTGTTGTGCAACCTAGTAGATGTTGGCATATGTGTAGAGTTTGATGACATGATGGGATTGTAAGTTGTCATTGATGTCAATATGCTAAAGTATGAACCAGTATATTGAAGTAAGTAAACTGGCAAGTGAACTAGTATGATGGTATGAACCGGTATATGCAACAAGTGAACCAGTATGTTGGAGCGTGAACCGGTATATGCAAAGTTTGTATCGAGGATTCATTTGATATGACTGCTGGTTGGTAGTCTCAGCTTTAGGGTTTCCAGTTGATGCATTCCAAGTGTGTGTGATTCGACTGATGACATCCTATGCTGAGTTAGCATTGAAATGAAGATTAGATCATGTTACCATGTCAGCCTTATGTGCATGAAGGATCTCCTTGAGGATCCTGCATGAAGAAGATTGATTCTATCTACCTTGGGAATGTGCAAAATCTTAGTAAATGGTGGAGAGCGCATGATGGGTTATCAGCTTCTAGAAGTGGTGAAGAATGGATGATGGAGAACATCTTGAGATTTGTTCAAGATTGTTTTACCCTATGTAATGTGTTTAAATGGCTAGGATAGGATCGACTCTATCGTTAACCTAGATGCTTAGGGTTTTAGGTTTTGGCCACCAACCTAATTGTTGTCTATAAGGTCGATGATGATTTTCATTTGAAGTTGTTGGCAAATGAATGTATGTGAGGTGATTCTTGCCAAACCAAAGGAGTAAGAAGAGATTTGTAGAGTGTGATTGCAGATGTAAAGAAACTAAAGTGGATCTGCCTTGGCATTAAGTGTTGTTATCAGATCAGTGTATTACCTGTTGATTTCTAACCATTTCAGCAGATAGAAAATCCCTTTACTAGGTAGCTTTAATAGGATTTTTGTAAATCCTTTACCAGGGTGACTCAAAATCATTAAGTTATTCAAATCCTCTTGCAAGGTAACCTTTAACAGGGTTTTAACCTATAACTGGGTATTTAGCCATCCCTTAATCCGGTGATCCCTAGCAGGATCGGTTCCTAGTAGAAACTAGTTGTAAAGTCTTTAACCAGACAAGGCTCCTAATAGAGTGAACTTCAAAAGAGCTCAAGAACAACTTGTGGGTATTCATCCCCACCATGGTTTTTCCTAGTTGGGTTTCCACGTGAAAAAATAGTGTGCTATGTGTGATACTTTTTCATGTGATGTTTTAGTGTTTTCTGTTAAGCGGTAATGCAAGCTGATCCAATGGCTATTGTATTTCTGATGTATTACTTGCTTAAGCATATGGGTGAAGTTGAGATGAGATATTAGGTTTTGAGAAGATCTATATGTTACTGATTTATGTCTTTTACATTCATACTGTGTTTTATCGATAGTGCCTTGATTTAGATGGTGATATTGTTTACCAGTTAGTGCAGTCTTTATCGTTTAAGTTGTTTAAGAAGTTTTTGTCTATACTAATTCACCCCCCCCCTCTTAGTATATGCTAGGTATTTACTGTTCATCATTATTCATACATTGGTATCAGAGCATCCTATAGGTCCTCTATGTTATAAGCTTAACCGCTTGAGGAAAAGATCCTATTCTAATAACAAAGAGGGAAGGTCCTAAGTTCAACAGAGATAACTTTAAGATATGGAAGGACAGAATGAAGATGTGCATTAAAATCATGGGTGCTCAACACTGGAACTATGTTGAGAATACTTATATTGTCCCTACTGGTAATCTCATTGATGATCAAAGAAGAGAAATTGAGTAGAATGGGCAAGTCATGGAAGCTCTTATCGATAGCCTGTCTAATATTAAGTTTATAGATATTCAAGACAAAGACAATCCCAAAGATGTATGGGATACCCTAGAGACTATCTATGGTGGTGATGAGCATGTGAAGCAAGCTAAGGAAGAGATCCTTAGGGGAAAATTTGAAGACATGTAGATGGTTGAAGGAGAGACCATTCAACAATATGGGATAAGAATTCAAACTGTTGTAGGAGACATCAAGAGTGCAGTAGGTAAAATAGATGATCCCACCATTGTTAGAAAAGTTTTGAGATCCTTATTACCGGTCTATGCAATAAGGGTTGCCGCTATTTAGGAGTTGAGATCTATTGACAAGACAAAGGTATCCCTTGACTCCACAATTGCTAAGTTGACTACTATAGCATCCTAAAATTGTGACACTTGCAATTTTGACTGCATTTCGGTCTTCACGATGGCAACGCAACATGCAACCTGAATGGAGACCCTGAAACTTGCTCACGACACTGAAAACTGCATTTTTCAAGCACCCTGGCCTGAACCTCCTTGCACCCTACTGTCCCGGGAGGTGGGACCAGAGCACCCAGCGCCCTGGTCCCCAGGACCATGGCGCCCAGCGCCCTAGTCCTTGGGTCCTATTTTGGGCCCGGTCTCCTAAGGGGCTCGGGTCTTTTTGTTTACAATTTGGAAATTAACTTTCCTAGTCAGCCTAAGGTCGGGAAAATCAGTCTATCAGCCCTAAATGACAAGTATATAAACTACATTTTCCTCTTTCATTGGAGAGATGATGGAAAAGGTGTGGAAACTATACTCAAGCATTCAAGCATTCAAGCATTCAAGCATTCAAGCATTCCTTCAAGCAATTGATCATTTCAAATCTCCATTCAAGGCTAAGTGTTGCATTCAAGACAAGGATTCAACCATTGAAGAGGAGATCACATACAACATATAACATCTAAACCTTCGTACATAAGGATACCAACATCCTTAGAATAAGGTATTAGTACTTGTTTTACAGTCATTTACATTTACAGCTCTTGCTCATTTCTTGGTTAATTCCAAAACTGGGGTTTGACCTAAAGGCAAACCCCTAATCCCTAACCCCCCAATTGTCTTCGCTTTTCTATGTGTAGGTTGTAGGTACGCGGCTGAAATTGAAGATCTGGAATCCTTGTGTAGAGACGAATAGATCCCCCTTCGTTTTGCGGATTTTTCGGAGGACCGTGGCGCCGGGCGCCATTGTCCTGACAACTTTTGCTCAAATTTGCAGGACAGCGCCGTATCGACATTTTACTGCTAATTCCAGGTCCGCAGCTTCATCCTATAACCCAAACTCAGTTTATAAGAGAATCTTTATGATTTTCTATGCATTCCTAGCTTAATTTCCTTAACAACATTCTTTACAAAAGAGGGTAGCCTTGCTTTCCTAACCCTTGAAATTCATTTAGCATCCAATCTTGCATTGCGTGGGATTGGATCTTATGAGTTTCAACCCCTCTTTTGAATGTAAAGTCTCTCCCCTAAGTGAAAAACCATCGAATCCTAGCGAACCTCCCTTCTCTCTCCTCGGAGTCGGAAGAGGGGAGAGCAACTAGGGTTCGATCGCGATTTTTTCGCTTTACATTTTGGTGAACCCAACGTGAACATCCTTTCTGATTTTTCATGCTTAGATCTGAAAAAATTGACTACATTTCCATGTTTGATCTTTTGCAAAATTTTAGAGGTGATTGCATAAAAACCCTAAATTTTCTTTTTAGTAATTGAACCTGCAAAATGTCTAAATGTTAATGCCTGTTTCAGATCTGCCCTTCTATTACAAATTTTCAATTCATATTTGTGCTTTAATTCTGAAAATTAAGTGGTTAAGTGTCAAAACCCTAATTTTTGAAACCCTCTTGATTCAACCTTTGTCTGACAATTTCACTGATCAAAACATCTCCAAATCAGCTGTAACTTTGGATTCCGCAATAAAATCACAACATCTTTCATCCCTGAAAATTTGGAAAAAAGTTGCGAGGACCGTGGCGTCGAGCGCCATCATCCCCGACATTTTTTTTGAAATTTCGGGAGCGAGATCTTACTGTATTTTCCTGCTAAAATCTAGAATTTTGGCTAATTTTATCAATTTTAACACCTTCAAAATAACAGTCAAAGTTAGTCTTGTGATTGCTTGGATTAAGGCTTTTAAACATTCAAAAATCATTGAAACTGAAATTTTGTGTCAAAATTGTGTTCTTACTTTCCTAAATCTGAAAAGTGTGTTATCATTCATTAAAAATTTCAGTGCTTTATTCAAATTCTTGCATTTTGTGACTTTTGAAATTAAGTGCTTAATTACAACAACTTTGATTTCCGCTTTCAAAATTGAATTTTGCGTGAAATTGAGTCAATTTTTGAATTTCAAAATTTGCATTGCTCTTGACATTCCCTCTAAAATCATAAAATTCAAAATTTCAGTTTCCCTCTCTTTTTCAAAAATTCAAATTTTACATTTTTCGACAATCTTGGTAGGGTTCAATTTCGAGATTGCAACTTTAATTTGGCCTATCTACAGATCATAAAATCACTCATTTTTTTCAGATTAGCTCTAAAATCATCATACCTTTCATCCCTACTGTAAAGCGAAAAAATCGCGATCGAACCCTAGTTGTTCTCCCCACTTCCGACTTCGAGGAGAGAGAAGGGAGGTTCGCTAGGATTCGATGGTTTTTCACTTAGGGGAGAGACTTTACATTCAAAAGAGGGGTTGAAACTCATAAGATCCAATCCCACGCAATGCAAGATTGGATGCTAAATGAATTTCAAGGGTTAGGAAAGCAAGGCTACCCTCTTTTGTAAAGAATGTTGTTAAGGAAATTAAGCTAAGCATGCATAGAAAGTCATAAAGATTCTCTTATAAACTAAGTTTGGGTTATAGGATGAAGCTGCGGACCTGGAATTAGCAGTTAAATGTTGATACGGCGCTGTCCTGCAAATTTGAGCAAAAGTTGTTGGGATGATGGCGCCCGGCGCCACGGTCCTCCGAAAAATCTCTGAAACGAAGGGGGATCTGTTCGTCTCTGCACAAGGATTCCAGATCTTCAATTTCAGCTGCGTACCTGCAACCTACACATAGAAAAGCAAAGACGATTGGGGGGTTAGAGACTGGGGGTTTACCTTTAGGTCAAACCCCGGTTTTGGAATTAACCAAGAAATGAGCAAGAGCTGTAAATGTAAATGACTGTAAAACAAGTACTAATACCTTGTTCTAAGGATGTTTGTATCCTTATGTGTGAAGGTTTAGATGTTGTATGTTGTATGTTGTATGTTGTATGTTGTAGCATGTAGTATGTGATCTCCACTTCAATGGTTGAATCCTTGTCTTGAATGCAACACTTAGCCTTGAATGGAGACTTGAGATGATCAATTGCTTGAAGAAATGCTTGAATGCTTGAGTATAGTTTCCACGCTTTTTTCATCATATCATATGAGAGAGGAAAATGTAGTTTATATATTTGTCATTTAGGGCTAATAGACTGATTTTCCTGACCTTAGGCCGACCAGGGAAAGTTAATTTCCAAATTGCAAACAAAAAGACCCGAGCCCCTTAGGAGACCGGGCCCAAAATAGGACCCAGGGACCAGGGCGCTGGGCGCCATGGTCCTGGGGACCAGGGCACTGGGCGCCCTAGTCCTGAGGGACCAAGGCGCTAGGCGCTCTGGTCCCACCTCCCGGGATAGCAGGGTGCAAGGAGGTTCAGGCCAGGGTGCTTGAAAAATGCAGTTTTTAGTGTCGTGAGCAAGTTTCAGGGTCTCCATTCAGGTTGCGTGTTGCGTCGCCATCGTGAAGACCAAAATGTAGTCGAAATTGCAAGTGTCACAATTTTAGGACGCTACATTTAGCCCCCACTTTAGCGGGAGTATGTATGCTCATACTTCCGGTAAAGTACAAGGAACAATCATTGAAAGACTTTTACCACGTCAAGGAGGCAAGATACACCAAGCCCCCAGTGGACTAAGGATCTTACGACTTCGATTGACAAAGTAAAAGGGAAGATCACGAGGGAGAACCATGACTGTCAGTAGTAAGGTTCCCTCACTATGAGTCATGCAAGAAAGATATCAAAATTTTTCAAGGCAAGGTTAAATTTACCAAGAAATTTTCAAGTATCTTGAAAAGATATGAACGGGATGTATGCCCCCCTACGTTAAAGCGATCGCACACGCCTCACCGGGGGTGATTGTTTTAACATAGTGATACACATAAGAAATGAGAAAGGAAAGGAGCACGTTATCGCAAGGATTTAGCCCCCAAGTGTGAGATAAACCCAAGGATAATAGACACAAAACACAAAGCACAAGGTGACTTCGCTTTCTTCGGGGTCAGTATGCTGTATGATAATTCATGTATATATATCATATATATGTATGCATAATTGTTCTTCATTCCCCAATCAAGGAAGGTCACCTAGAAGAAGGGAACACATGTGTCTTTTGAGTCAACATGAGAGAGATCGAGAGATCTCAATGCTTTGCATTGTCCTCAAGTAGACAACACCAAGGACAACAAATAGAAGAATGAGAATAACATATAGAAGAAGTAACAAAAGAGAGGGGGAGAGAGTCTACTATGCTAATGTAACTAGTCTAGCACGTCATCTACCCCCTGATCTTGCTGATCAATGTTTCGGGAAGGCAGGGAACACGCTAGAGGAGGAGCATCCAACACAGTAGATGGAGCTATCACAAGATCCAAACAAGGGCTATGTTCATGTTCTGAGCCACATTGTTCTTGTCTAGGAGCTAGGATAAGTTCTTTAGAAAATTCATTAGATAAATGGTTATCAACATCAACAAGTTCATATTCACTATCAGAAGCAAGAGGAGTAACATTTTCATCTATATCATCATCAAGATTTATAAAAATAGGATCTTTAACTCGCACAGGATCAAGACCATCATGCATCTTATGTTTAGGAGATTTAGGCTCAATGTCCGGCTGAGGAGAAAATGGAATAATGCTTGTTGAAGGTGTTTTTGGAGATTGCAAAGTTTGAGAAGCAGCTGCCTGAGCTCTAAGACGACGCTTTCGTCGGCGTTCACGTGTAGAATGATTTCGTCTAGTCTTAGTAGGAAGTTGCGAAGACTGAGGAGGAGGAATGTTCTCATCCTTAGCACTTGGGTGTTTAGGTTGTGGTCTCTTAGGCTGGATAATAGGAGAAGAAGAAGGTCTCTTCTCTCTATAAAAAGAAGAAGGAGGAACTGCTCCATACAAAGGAGGAATTTTTGGTTTAGGGAGAAGACCAAGTCCATCATGACGAGGAGGTATAGGTCTACTCTTAGGAAGTTTCTTAGGTATAGACATAGTCACATCCATAGGGATGGGTTGGGAATCTTCTTGAGGAAAGACATTAGTTTTATCTTTCAAAGGAAGAACTTCCTTCTCAAGAATGATAGGAATGTCAAGTTTAGGTGTTCTAGGTTCACTTAGAGATAAGATCATATCTGTTTTCCACTTTTGATAAGATTTGAAAAGATGATCACTTCGTGGAGGAAGAGATTGGAATTGTTTAGGCCAAAAGTAATCAAGAGGAACACTAGAGGTTCTTTCAGCTGGTTTAAAGAGACTATGATTGACAGTAACAACTTCACCATTGTGGGGAAATTTCAAACACTTATGAATAGGAGAAGCAATAGCTTTCATGGAAGATAGCCAAGGATAGCCAAGCTTCACACAAAATTGTTCGGAAGATGGAATAATAGCAAAGTTCACATCAAGAGATTTGTTATGGACCTCAATAGGCAATGTAATAGAACCAATTGCAGGAGAAGAAAATGCATCAAATAATTTCACAATCACATCTGTTTTGTCATAGATCACTTGATTCAATTGCAAAGTAAAAAGGAATTCTTCAGTAATAACATTAACCATGCATGAAGGATCAATAAGCACTCCACGCCAAGGTGTATTCTTAACTTTTGCAACTATGTATAAAGGACCATCAGGTGCCCTAATGGTTTCGCTAGAATCAAATGTGATGGAAGGTTCTTCAAGGATTTCTTGCTGCTCTACAAAGTTAATCACATTCGGAGTCATAGACACAAGACCATCAGATGAGAGAGAGGAATCAATTGCATTAGAGGTATGAGAAGGCAATGGATCAGTGAAAATCTGAAGATTTTGGTTAGGAGGAGCTACAGATGTGTTGCCTTTATCATTCACTCCAAAAACAAAGATAGTATTATTATCAATCAAATCTTGAATTTTACCCTTTAAAGAAAAACATTTTTCAGTATCATGCCCACGCTGACGATGAAATTGACAAAAGGCTTTGTTATCAAAATAAGGTGAAGTAATCTTTGCAGGATCAATTTGTCTTATAGGAGGAAGAGTAAGCACATTTTGTTCCAATAACTTATTCATAATACTATGCAATGATTCATTCAAAGGAGTATACTTTCTTTCTTTCTTGAAAAATTTAGAAATAGGAGGCACACCTGATGCTACATTCACATTGTTGTTGATGATGTTTTCATTGAATTTGATGGAATCTCTGTTTGGTTTAAACTTTCCAAATGGTTGTTGACTACTATCACCCTTATCACTCGGAGCCATAGGATGTGATTGTTCCATTTGACTCACAATCAGTTGATAATTGTGAAGAGTGGCGCACAACTGTTGGAAAGAAGTAAACTCAGAAAACAGAAGTTTGTCTCGAATATCTTTTTGTAAATTAGAAATAAAGATTCTTTGAATATCATTGTCAGGCACTGGAAAAGAAATTTGAGCATACAAATGCTTATATCTACCAATGAAATCAGTCACTTTTTCTTTAACACCTTGTTTACAATGCATTAAATCAATCAAAGTAACTTTATAACTTATATTGTTTTGAAATTGTTGAATGAAAGCATTTGCAAGTTGTTCGAAAGAAGTAATAGAATAAGAAGGCAATGAGCAATACCATTATAGGGCTTTGTCTCTTAATGTTCTAGTAAATAGTTTTGCAAGCAACCTTTGGTCATAAGCAAAATCAGTACAAATTGTTTGAAAAGTCTTAACATGTGTTAGAGGATCTCCTTTACCATTATAAAGTTCCAAATGCGGGATTTCAACATGTTTAGGAGGAATAGCTCGAACAATGTCAAGAGAAAGTGGGCTCGCAACATCAAATGTGGGCACACTAAACTTAGATTGATTCATAGAGGCAATTTGTTGCTGTAAAGAAGAGACAGTTTGTGCTAGATTGTTAATGGTCGCTTCAGTCGAAGAATTCATATTGGATGTGTTAGATTGAGATGGAGGTGTTATGTTATTGAAAGAAGGTAGAGAGTAAGGTGGTGGGACCCTATGATAATTAGTCATAGGAGATGATTGGACAGGGGGAACACTACAAGGAGGAATAGAATGATTAAATGAATTGCCCCCTTGCGTCATGTTCATTTGTGATGATATAATAGGCACACTCATTGGAGGAATGAATGAAGAAGTTGGATTGAATGAAGGAATAGGGTTAATTGAAGAAGAAGGGTTGCCCCCATGACTAGTAATCACGGGAGGAATGTCTTGTATAGAGGTAGCCATGATGTTTGATGTAAAGGTAGGTATACTAGCAATAGGAGTCGCCAAAGGAATAGAATGATTGTCTTGTGTAGGAGGTTGTGTATAACCTAAGGTTTCGGCACAACTCTTCATAGGCATCACATTTGAATCCACAATGTGTGCAATACCACGCAAAATATCAATTCCATTCTTATCACTTTGAAGCATACGTTTTAGACCCTCAATTAAAGGAAGAGCTTGACTATCAGGGTATTCTTGAGACATCCATTGTCGAAAATCGTCAAATTGGTTATCCAATTTCGAAAGTTGTTCTTCAGAAACCTCATGGAGAGCTTCTTCATCATTAGGAGGATTAGAGGAATTACCCATGTCCTCGTTAAAAAGGCTATTCAAATTAGGTTCCATCTCCTCAGTAGTTAAACTTCAGAAAGACTTAATTCTACGGCTTCGTCTAACGGGAATAGTAGGGGATGATTGGACAAGAGGAACACTACAAGGAGGAATGGAATGGTTAAATGAATTGCCCCCTTGCATCATGTTCATTTGTGGAGATGTAATAGGAACACTCATTGAAGGAATGAATGAAGAAGTTGGATTGAATGAAGGGATAGGGTTAATTGAAGAAGAAGGATTGCCCCCATGACTGGTGATCACAGGAGGAATGTCTTGTGTAGAAGTAGCCATTATGTTTGATGTAAAGGTAGGTATGCTAGCAGTAGAAGTCGTCAAAGGAATAGAATGATTGACTTGAGTAGGAGGTTGTGTATAACCCAAATTTTCAGCACAACTCTTCATAGGCATCACATTCGAATCCACAATGTGTGCAATACCACGTAAAATATCAATTCCATTCTTATCACTTTGAAGCATACGTTTTAGACCCTCAATTAAAGGAAGAGCTTGACTATCAGGGTATTCTTGAGACATCCATTGTCGAAAATCGTCAAATTGGTTATCCAATTTCGAAAGTTGTTCTTCAGAAACCTCATGGAGAGCTTCTTCATCACTAGGAGGATTAGAGGAATTACCCATGTCCTCGTTAAAAGGGCTATTCAAATTAGGTTCCATCTCCTCAGTAGTTAAACCTTGGAAAGACTTAATTCTACGGCTTCGTCTAACGGGAATAGTGTAAGTAGGGCTTATTGTTGTAAAACTCATGCACTAGAGAAGGAGAGAAAATTTTGAATTTAGAGGTAGCAATTTTCAGTAAGATCAACCAATTTTTTGGATTTAAGCTATTAAATGCAATCACAACAGTCTCCCGAAATTTCAAAAAAAATGTCCGGGACCGTGGCGCCCGGAGTGCAACACGGTCCTTGCAACTTTTTTCGAAATTTGTAGGGATGAAAGGTATGATGATTTTAGAGCTAATCTGAAAAAATTGAGCGATTTTACGATCTGTAGATAGGCCAAATTAAAGTTGCAAATTCAAAATTGAACCCTATCAAGATTGTCGAAAAATGCAAAATTTGAATTTTTGAAAAAGAGAAGGAGACTAAAATTTTGAATTTTATGATTTTAGAGGGAATGTCAAGAGCAATGCAAATTTTGAAATTTGAAAATTGACTCAATTTCACGCAAAATTCAATTTTGAAAGCGGAAATTAAAGTTGTTGTAATTAAACACTTAATTTCAAAAGTCACAAAATGCAAGAATTTGAATAAAGCACTGAAATTTTTAATGAATGATAACACACTTTTCAGATTTATGATAATAAAAACGCAATTTTGACACAAAATTTTAATTTCAATGATTTTTGAATGATTAGAAGCCTTAGACCAAGCAATCGCAAGACCAACTTTGACTGTAATTTTGAAAGTGTTATAATTGACAAAATCAGCCAAAATTCTGGATTTTAGCAGGAAAATACAACAAGATCTCGCTCCCGAAATTTTGGAAAAAATGTCGGGGACGATGGTGCTCGGAGTGCAACACGGTCCTTGCAACTTTTTTCCAAATTTTCAGGGATGAAGGATATTGTGATTTTATTGCAGAATCCAAAGTTACAGCTGATTTGGAGATGTTTTGATCAGTGAAATTGTCGGACAAAGGTTGAATCAAGAGGGCTTCAAAAATTAGGGTTTTGACACTTAACCACTTAATTTTCAGAATTAAAGCACAAATATGAATTGAAAATTTGTAATAGAAGGGCAGATCTAAAACAGGCATTAACATTTAGACATTTCGCAGGTTCAATTACTAAAAAGAAAATTTAGGGTTTTTATGCAATCACCTCTAAAATTTTGCAAAAGATCAAACATGGAAATGTAATCAATTTTTTCAGATCTAAGCATGAAAAATCAGAAAGGATGTTCACGTCGGGTTCACCAAAATGTAAAGCGGAAAAATCGTGATCGAACCCTAGTTGTTCTCCCCTCTTCCGACTCCGAGGAGAGAGAAGGGAGGTTCGCTAGGATTCGATGGTTTTTCACTTAGGGGAGAGACTTTACATTCAAAAGAGGGGTTGAAACTCATAAGATCCAATCCCACGCAATGCAAGATTGGATGCTAAATGAATTTCAAGGGTTAGGAAAGCAAGGCTACCCTCTTTTGTAAAGAATGTTGTTAAGGAAATTAAGCTAAGCATGCATAGAAAGTCATAAAGATTCTCTTATAAACTGAGTTCGGGTTATAGGATGAAGCTGCGGACCTGGAATTAGCAGTTAAATGTCGATACGGCGCTGTCCTGCAAATTTGAGCAAAAGTTGTTGGGACGATGGCGCCCGGCGCCACGGTCCTCCGAAAAATCTCTGAAACGAAGGGGGATCTGTTCATCTCTGCACAAGGATTCCAGATCTTCAATTTCAGCTGCGTACCTGCAACCTACACATAGAAAAGCAAAGACGATTGGGGGGTTAGGGACTGGGGGTTTACCTTTAGGTCAAACCCCGGTTTTGGAATTAACCAAGAAATGAGCAAGAGCTGTAAATGTAAATGACTGTAAAACAAGTACTAATACCTTGTTCTAAGGATGTTTGTATCCTTATGTGCGAAGGTTTAGATGTTGTATGTTGTATGTTGTATGTTGTAGCATGTAGTATGTGATCTCCTCTTCAATGGTTGAATCCTTGTCTTGAATGCAACACTTAGCCTTGAATGGAGACTTGAGATGATCAATTGCTTGAAGGAATGCTTGAATGCTTGAGTATAGTTTCCATGCTTTTTTCATCATATCATATGAGAGAGGAAAATGTAGTTTATATATTTGTCATTTAGGGCTGATAGACTGATTTTCCCGACCTTAGGCCGACCAGGGAAAGTTAATTTCCAAATTGCAAACAAAAAGACCCGAGCCCCTTAGGAGACCGGGCCCAAAATTGGACCCAGGGACCAGGGCACTGGGCGCCCTGGTCCTGAGGGACCAGGGCGCTGGGCGCTCTGGTCCAACCTCCCAGGACAGCAGGGTGCAAGGAGGTTCAGGCCAGGTTGCTTGAAAAATGCAGTTTTTAGTGTCGTGAGCAAGTTTCAGGGTCTCCATTCAGGTTGCATGTTGCATCGCCATCGTGAAGACCGAAATGCAGTCAAAATTGCAAGTGTCACAATTTTAGGATGCTACACCTGCAAATTTCGAAAAAAGTTGCAAGGACCGTGTTGCACTCCGGGCGCCACGGTCCCGGGCATTTTTTCTGAAATTTCGGGAGACTGTTGTGATTGCATTTAACAGCTTAAATCCAGAAGATTGGCTGATTTTACTGAAAATTGCTACCCCTAAATTCAAAATATTCTCTCTCTTTCTAGTGCATGAGTTTTACAACAATAAGCCCTACTTACACTATTCCCGTTAGACGAAGCCGTAGAATTAAGTCTTTCTGAAGTTTAACTACTGAGGAGATGGAACCTAATTTGAATAGCCCTTTTAACAAGGACATGGGTAATTCCTCTAATCCTCCTAATGATGAAGAAGCTCTCCATGAGGTTTCTGAAGAACAACTTTCGAAATTGGATAACCAATTTGACGATTTTCGACAATGGATGTCTCAAGAATACCCTGATAGTCAAGCTCTTCCTTTAATTGAGGGTCTAAAACGTATGCTTCAAAGTGATAAGAATGGAATTGATATTTTGCATGGTATTGCACACATCATGGATTCGAATGTGATGCCTATGAAGAGTTGTGCCGAAACCTTAGGTTATACACAACCTCCTACACAAGACAATCATTCTATTCCTTTGACGACTCCTATTGCTAGTATACCTACCTTTACATCAAACATTATGGCTACCTCTATACAAGACATTCCTCCTATGATCACCAGTCATGGGGGCAACCCTTCTTCTTCAATTAACCCTATTCCTTCATTCAATCCAACTTCTTCATTCATTCCTTCGATGAATGTCCCTATTACATCTCCACAAATGAACATGACACAAGGGGGCAATTCATTTAACCATTCCATTCCTCCTTGTAGTGTTCCTCCTGTCCAATCATCTCCTATGACTAATTATCATAGGGTCCCACCACCTTACTCTCTACCTTCTTTCAATAACATAACACCTCCATCTCAATCTAACACATCCAATATGAACTCTTCGACCGAAGCGACCATTAACAATCTTGCGCAAACTGTCTCTTCTTTACAGCAACAAATTGCTTCTATGAATCAATCTAAGTTTAGTGTGCCCACATTTGATGTTGCGAGCCCACTTTCTCTTGACATTGTTCGAGCTATCCCTCCTAAACATGTTGAAATCCCGCATTTGGAACCTTATAATGGTAAAGGAGATCCTCTAACACATGTTAAGACTTTTCAAACAATTTGTACCGATTTTGCTTATGACCAAAGGTTGCTTGCAAAACTATTCACTAGAACATTAAGAGACAAAGCCCTACAATGGTATTGCTCGTTGCCTTCTTATTCTATTACTTCTTTCGAACAACTTGCAAATGCTTTCATTCAACAATTTCAAAACAATATAAGTCCTAAAGTTACTTTGATTGATTTAATGCATTGTAAACAAGGTGTTAAAGAAAAAGTGACTGATTTCATTGGTAAATATAAGCATTTGTATGCTCAAATTTCTTTTCCAGTGCCTGATAATGATATTCAAAGAATCTTTATTTCTAATTTACAAAAAGATATTCGAGACAAACTTCTGTTTTCTGAGTTTACTTCTTTCCAACAGTTGTGTGCAACTCTTCACAATTATCAACTGACTGTGAGTCAAATGGAACAATCACATCCTATGGCTCCGAGTGATAAGGGTGATAGCAGTCAACAACCATTTGGAAAGTTTAAACCGAACAGAGATTCCATCAAATTCAATGAAAACATCATCAACAATAATGTGAATGCAGCATCAGGTGTGCCTCCTATTTCTAAATTTTTCAAGAAAGAAAGAAAGTATACTCCTTTGAATGAATCATTGCATAGTATTATGAATAAGTTATTGGAAAAAAATGTGCTTACTCTTCCTCCTATAAGACAAATTGATCCTGCAAAGATTACTTCACCTTATTTTGATAACAAAGCCTTTTGTCAATTTCATCGACAGCCTGGGCATGATACTGAAAAATGTTTTTCTTTAAAGGGTAAAATTCAAGATTTGATTGATAATAATACTATCTCTATTTCTGGAGTGACTGATAAAGGCAACACATCTGTAGCTCCTCCTAACCAAAATCTTTAGATTTTCACTGATCCATTGCCTTCTCATACCTCTAATGCGATTGAGGCTAATGATTCCTCTCTTTCATCTGATGGTCTTGTGTCTATGACTCCAAATGTGATTAACTTTGTAGAGCAGCAAGAAAACCCTAAAGAACCTTCCATCACATTTGATTCCAGTGAAACCATTAGGGCACCTGATGGTCCTTTATACATAGTTGCAAAAGTCAAGAATACACCTTGTCGTGGAGTGCTTATTGATCCTTCGTGCATGATTAATGTTATTACTGAAGAATTTCTTTTTACTTTGCAATTGAATCAAGTGATATATGACAAAATAGATGTGATTGTGAAACTATTTGATGCATTTTCTTCTCCTGCAATTGGTTCCATTACATTGCCTATTGAGGTCCATAACAAATCTCTTGATGTGAACTTTGCTATTATTCCATCTTCCGAACAATTTCGTGTGAAGCTTGGCTATCCTTGGCTATCTTCCATGAAAGCTATTGCTTCTCCTATTCATAAGTGTTTGAAATTTCCCCATAATGGTGAAGTTGTTACTGTCAATCATAGTCTCTTTAAACCAGCTGAAAGAACCTCTAGTGTTCCTCTTGATTACTTTTGGCCTAAACAATTCCAATCCCTTCCTCCGCGAAGTGATCATCTTTTCAAATCTTATCAAAAGTGGAAAATAGATATGATCCTATCTCTAAGTGAACCTAGAGCACCTAAACTTGATATTCCTATCATTCTTGAGAAGGAAGTTCTTCCTTTGAAAGATAAAACTAATGTCTTTCCTCAAGAAGATTCCCAACCCATCCCTATGGATGTGACTATGTCTATGCCTAATAAACTTCCTAATAGTAGACCTATACCTCCTCATCATGATGGACTTGGTCTTCTCCCTAAACCAAAAATTCCTCCTTTGTATGGAGCAGTTCCTCCTCCTCCTTTTTATAGAGAGAAGAGACCTTCTTCTTCTCCTATTATCTAGCCTAAGAGACCACAACCTAAACACCCAAGTGATAGGGATGAGAACATTCCTCCTCCTCAATCTTCTCCACTTCCTACTAAGACTAGACGAAATCGTTCTGCACGTGAATGCCGGCGAAAGCGTCGTCTTAGAGCTCAAACTTTACAATCTCCAAAAACACCTTCAACAAGCATTATTCCATTTTCTCCTCAGCCGGACATTGAGCCTAAATCTCCTAAACATAAGATGCATGATGGTCTTGATCCTGTGCGAGTTAAAGATCCTATTTTTATAAATCTTGATGATGATATAGATGAAAATGTTATTCATGATGAAAATGTTACTCCTCTTGCTTTTGATAGTGAATATGAACTTGTTGATATTGATAACCATTTATCTAATGAATTTTCTAAAGCACTTATCCTATCTCCTAGACAAGAACAATGTGGCTCGGAACATGAACATAGCCCTTGTTTGGATCTTGTGATAGCTCCATCTGTTGTGTTGGATGTTCCTCCTCTGGCGTGTTCCCTGCCTTCCCGAAACATTGATCAGCAAGATCGGGGGGTAGATGACATGCTAGACTAGTTACATTAGCATAGCAGATTCTCTCCTCCTCTCTTGTCTTACTTCTTCTATATGTTATTCTCATTCTTCTATTTGTTGTCCTTAGTGTTGTCTACTTGAGGACGATGCAAAGCATTGAGATCTCTCGATCTCTCTCATGTTGACTCAAAAGACACATGTGTTCCCTTCTTCTAGGTGACCTTCCTTGATTGGGGAATGAAGAACAATTATGCATACATACATATGATATACATGAATTATCATACAGCATACTGACCCCGAGGAAAGCGAAGTCACCTCGTGCTTTGTGTTTTGTGTCTATTATCCTTGGGTTTATCTCACACTTGGGGGCTAAATCCTTGCGATAACGTGCTCCTTTCCTTTCTCATTTGTTATGTGTATCACTACGTTAAAACAATCACCCCCAGTGAGGCATGTGCGATCGCTTTAACGTAGGGGGGCATACATCCCATTCATATCTTTTCAAGATACTTGAAAATTTCTTGGTAAAACCTTGTCTTGAGAATTTTTGATATCTTTCTTGCATGACTCATAGTGAGGGAACCTTACTACTGATAGTCATGGTTGTCCCTCGTGATCTTCCCTTTTACTTTGTCAATCGAAGTCGTAAGATCCTTAGTCCACTGGGGGCTTGGTGTATCTTGCCTCCTTGACGTGGTGAAAGTCTTTCAATGTTGTTTCCTTTTACTTTACCGGAAGTATGAGCATACATACTCCCGCTAAAGTGGGGGCTAAATGTAGCATCCTAAAATTGTGACACTTGCAATTTCGACTGCATTTCGGTCTTCACGATGGCGACACAACACGCAACCTGAATGGAGACCCTAAAACTTGCTCACGACACTGAAAACTGCATTTTTCAAGCACCCTGGCCTGAACCTCCTTGCACCCTGCTGTCTCGGGAGGTGGGACCAGAGAGCCCAGTGCCCTGGTCCCTGGGTCCTATTTTGGGCCCGGTCTCCTAAGGGGCTCAGGTCTTTTTGTTTGCAATTTGGAAATTAACTTTCCTAGTCGGCCTAAGGTCGGGAAAATCAGTCTATCAGCCCTAAATGACAAGTATATAAACTAAATTTTCCTCTTTCATTGGAGAGATGATGGAAAAGGCGTGGAAACTATACTCAAGCATTCAAGCATTCAAGCATTCAAGCATTCCTTCAAGCAATTGATCATTTCAAATCTCCATTCAAGGCTAAGTGTTGCATTCAAGACAAGGATTCAACCATTGAAGAGGAGATCACATACAACATATTACTACAACATAAAACATACAACATCTAAACCTTCGCACATAAGGATACCAACATCCTTAGAACAAGGTATTAGTACTTGTTTTACAGTCATTTACATTTACAGCTCTTGCTCATTTCTTGGTTAATTCCAAAACTGGGGTTTGACCTAAAGGCAAACCCCTAATCCCTAACCCCCCAATCGTCTTCACTTTTCTGTGTGTAGGTTGCAGGTACGTGGCTGAAATTGAAGATCTGGAATCCTTGTTCAGAGACGAACAGATCCCCCTTCGTTTCGCGGATTTTTTGGAGGACCGTGGTGCCGGGCGCCATCGTCCCGACAACTTTTGCTCAAATTTGTAGGACAGCGCCGTATCGACATTTTACTGCTAATTCCAGGTCCGCAGCTTCATCCTATAACCCGAACTCAGTTTATAAGCGAATCTTTATGATTTTCTATGCATTCCTAGCTTAATTTCCTTAACAACAATCTTTACAAAAGAGGGTAGCCTTGCTTTCCTAACCCTTGAAATTCATTTAGCATCCAATCTTGCATTGCGTGGGATTGGATCTTATGAGTTTCAACCCCTCTTTTGAATGTAAAGTCTCTCCCCTAAGTGAAAAACCATCGAATCCTAGGGAACCTCCCTTCTCTCTCCTCGGATTCGGAAGAGGGGAGAGCAACTAGGGTTTGATCGCGATTTTTCCACTTTACAACTGCATATGAGCTAAACAATTATGATGGTAGTGTTCAAAAGACTGAATCAACCTTTAGAGCATCTGCTGCATTATCTAGAAAGGGAAAAGTGATTGGCACCAACTGTGAACCCATACGAAGTAGTGATATGGATGATGAGGAGATCCTAAAGGAGTTTGAAGCTCTTCTTGCCAAGAGACTTCCTAAGGGAACTAGAAAATATAGAGGTAAGATCACTTTGAAATTTTTTTCTTGTAATAGGATAGGACACATTGTTGTCAACTATCCCAACAGTGATAATAAGGACAAACTAGAGAAGTTTAAAAAGTTCAAAGGAGGAAATAGGATAAATGATCTTGTTGCAGTCGATGAAGGTGCCATTGATGATGAATCAAAAGATGAAGAAAGTGAAGACATAGTGTTTGTAGCCATTAAGAAAGATGTGTCAGAGAAGAAGGCTCTTGTCTCATGCTTTGATAATTCTAATGAGTGGATTATTGATAGTGGATGTTCTCACCACATGACTGGTGACTAGAGGAATTTTCTGTCTCTAGAAGAGTATGATGGAGGTGTAGTCTGATTTGGTAATGATGCATCATGTATGGTAAAAGGAAAAGGTTCCATCTCTCTAAATGGAAAAAGCAATGCTGATAATGTGTATTGGGTAGAAGGTCTTAGGAATAACCTTTTGAGTGTTGCCCAGCTAAATGATAAAGGACTCATCTGGAATTCAAAGATGGAGTGTGCAAAATAAAAGGAAAGAGTGGTGAACTGATGGCCACCGGTATGTAGACCAAAGGTAACTTATTTCAGTTAAATACAAATATCAGTCAATGTCTAATGGCTAAGTTTGATGACAATTGGATATGGCATAGGATACTTTGCCATGTAAATTTTGATAATATTGTGAAGGCTAGTAAGATCAAGGCAGTTAGAGGATTGCTTGTGCTGAACAAAATGGAGAATCCTTTCTGTAGAGAATGTCAACTGGGGAGAATGTCTTCCTCAACCTTCAAAGGTAAATATTTCACAACAGATAATTTACTTGATCTTGTGCACACTAATTTATGTGGTCCTATGAAAACTAGGAGTTTTCAGGGAGATAGGTACTTTATGATTCTTACTGATGATTTCTCAAGAATGATGTGGGTCACATTCTTGAAAAACAAGTCTAGAGCTTTTGGAAAGTTTAAATCCTTCAGAGCACTAGTTGAAAATGAAAGTGGTAAGAGGATTAAATGCCTTAGAACCAACCAAGGAGGTGAGTTCACTTCTGGTGAATTTAATAAGTACTGTGAAGAGAATGGCATCAAGAGGCAACTGTCTACCCCACACAATCCACAATAGAATGGCCTAGCAGAAAGGAACAACTAAACTGTAGTTGAAGCTGCCAGAATGATGTTGATTCAAGGGAAGGTTGCTCACACTTTTTGGAGAGAAGCGGTGAGCACTGCAGTCTACACTATGAATCGGGTACTCATCAAGAAAGGTAACGATAAAACTCCTTATGAGTATTGGACCAGTAAGACTCCAGTAGTAAGCTACTTTAGAGTGTTTGGTAGCAAGTGTTATATCAAGAGAAGTGAATACCAGAGCAAGTTTGATGCAAAAGGTGATGAGAGAATATTCCTAGGCTATTTCACCAAGAGAAAAGATCTCAAGTGTTTTAACAATAGGACTCAAAGAATTGTTGAAAGTATCAATGTTAGAGATGATGAAACCTCTCCAAAACCTGAGGAAACTAGTAGCGAGCGAGTGGTAGATGAACTGGATGTAACCTTCTGGGAACCGGTTGCAAAACAACCAAGTACAAGTAACAATGCTCCTACACCAGTAGATGCTGATGTAGATGAAGAAGAAGATGAGGATGAAGAGGAAAAGCAAGAGGAATCAATTAAGACCATTCCTAGGTATGTAAAGATGCATCATGATCCAAAGCAGATCATAGGGGATAAGGATGTAGGAATACTTACAAGAAGAAAGGTCAAAGAGAATTCTTGCATGATTTTTGAATTTGAGCCCAAACCATTTAAAGAGGCACAAAAAGATGAAGACTAGATTAAGGATATGGAAGAGGAACTTGACCAAATAGAAAAGAATGGTACATGGTCTTTGGTACCCAGACTTGAGCACAAAAATGTTATTGGCACCAAATGGGTTTGTAGAAACAAGTTGAATGAAGATGGCATAGTGATAAGGAACAAAACAAGATTGGTATGTAAGGGATATGCTCAAGAAGAAGGAGAAGACTATGGAGAAACCTTTGCTCTAGTAGCTAGATTGGAAGGAGTTTGAATGCTACTTGCATATGCAACCTTCAATGGATTCAAAGTGTATCAGATGGATGTGAAATTTGCATTCCTAAATGGAATACTTGAAGAGGAAGTGTATATAGAACAACCAAATGGGTTTGCCTTATCATAAGACAATGATATGGTGTGTAGGCTATATAAAGCCTTGTATGGATTGAAGCAAGCACCTAGAGCATGGTATGAACATTTACACTCCCATCTTGTGAAGATTGGATTTGAAAGAACAAGTGAAGACAAAAATATCTATCTGAAGACAGAAGGAGATCAAATTTGGATCTGTGAATTGTTTGTTGAGGACATAATTTTTGGTGGAGATGATAAGATGAGCCATGTGTTTGCAAATGAAATGAAGAAGGAAATCAAGATGTCACTAATCAGAGAGATTAAGTTCTTCATTTGACTATAGATTCAACAAATGAAAGATGGTATCTTTATCACTCAGTCCAAGTATGTCAAAGAGGTGTTGAAGACCTTTGACATGGAAGATAGCAAACCGGTTGGTACACTAATGATGACCAGTTTTAAATTGTGAAAAGAAGATGACTCGGTGTTGGTGAATGAAAAGGAATACTGGTCAATGATTGGTAAGTTGCACTATGTTGTACACATTAGACTGGACATTGTACATTAAGTGGCCATTGCTGCACATTCCCAGAAAAGTCCAAGAGAATCCCACTTGGTAGTACTCAAGCAAATTCTTAGATATCTGAAGGGAACTATAGATTATGGATTTTGGTATCCATACAATAATGATTTCAATCTCAAAGTGTTTACTAATGCCGATTGGGCTGGTAATGTGGATGATCGAAAGAGCACAACTGGTGGTGCATTCTTTTTCTATGGTAGACTAGTCTCATGGATGAGCAAGAAGCAGAGTTGTATCTCTCAGTCCATAGCAGAAGTAGAATGTGTAGCAGCATTTATGAACTGCACTCAGACAATTTGGATGAAGCATGTATTAAGTGGTTTCAAAGTCCCTGTATCTAAACTGGTGAGTATATTTTGTGATAACACAAGTGCAATTAATATTTCCAAGAATTCAGAATTGCATGCTAGAACCAAGCACTTCAAGCTCAAGTATCATTTTTTGAGGGAGAAAGTTTGAAACAAAGAGGTTGTATTGGAACATGTTTCCAGTAAAGAGCAGTTAGCAGATATATTCACCAAGCCTCTACCGAAGGTTACATTTACCTATTTAAGAGGTGAATTAGGGGTGCTACCCCTTCAAGAGGTGAACTAAAGGTATGTGCTCCACATCAGTCAGGTATTGCATTGTCAAATCTTTATAGGATTTATGTGTTGAAGGATGCTACTCCTCAGGGGAGGCAGCATAGTAGATCATGGATGTTTGTGCCTCCACTTTAGCTTTCTTGTCAAAGGGGGAGAAGATGTGAAGTAGAGAAGATACCTGCAGTATTGAAGACATATAATATGGAAGAAGATGTAGAGATATCTTTGTGTATTGTCATCAATTCCAAAGGGGAATATTGTTGGCATATGTGCAGAGTTTGATGACATGATGGGATTGTATGTTGTCATTGATGTCAATATGCTGAAATATGAACCAGTATATTAAAGTAAGCAAACTGGAAAGTGAACCGGTATGATGGTATGAACCGGTATATGAAATAGGTAAACTGGTATGTTGGAGTGTGAACTAGTATATGCAAACTTTGTATCGGGGTTTCATTTGATATGACTACTGGTTGGTAGTCTCAGCTTTAGGGTTTCCAATTGATGCATTCCAAGTCTGTGTGATTCGATCAATGACATCCTATGATGAGTTAGCATTGAAATGAAGATTAGATCACATTAACATATCAGCCTTGTGCACTTGAAGGATCTCCTTGAGGATCTTACATGAAGAAGATTGATTCTATCTACCTCAGAATGTGCAAAATCTTAGTAAATGGTGGAGAGCACGTGATGGGTTATCAGCTTCCAAAAGTGGTGAAGAACAAACGATGGAGAACGTCTTGAGATTTGTTCAAGATTTTTTTACCCCATGTAATGTGTTTAAACGACCAGGATTGGACTGACTGTATTGTTAACCTAGATGCTTAGGGTTTTAGGTTTTGGCCATCGACCTAATTGTTGTCTATAAGGTCGATGATGAGTTTCATGTGATTCTTGCCAAACCAAAGGAGTAAGCAGAGATTTGCAGAGTGTGATTGCAGATGTAAAGAAACTGAAGTGGATCTACCTTGGCATTAAGTTTTATTATCAGATCAATGTATTACCTATTGATTTCTAACCATTTCAGTAGATGGAAAATCCCTTTACCGAGTAGCTTTAACATGATTTTTGTAAATCCTTTAACAGGGTGACTCAAAATCATTGAGTTCTTCAAATCCTCTTACAAGGTAACCTTTAACAAGGTTTTAACCTATAACCAGGTATTTAGTCATCCCTTTACCAGGTGATCCCTAGCAGGATCGGTTCTTAGCAGAACCAATTGTAAAGTCTTTAACCGGACTAGTCTCTTAACAGAGCGAACATCATAAGAGTTCAAGAACAAGTTGTGGGTATTCATCCCCAGCATGGTTTTTCCCAGTTGGGTTTCCACATGAAAAAATAGTGTGCTATGTGTGATGCTTTTTCATGTGATGTTTTAGTGTTTTCTATTAAGCAATAATGCAAGCTGATCCAATGGTCATTGTATTTTTGATGTATTACTTGCTTAAGCATATGGGTGAAGTTGAGATGAGATATTAGGTTTTGAGAAGATCTACATGTTACCAATTTATGTCTTTTACAGTCATACTGTGTTTTACCAGTAATTCCTTGATTTAGATTGGTGATATTGTTTAGCAGTTAGTGCAGTCTTTGTAGTTTAAGTTGTTTAAGAAGTTTTTGTCTATATTGATTCACTCCCCCTCTCAGTATCTGTTGGGTATTTACTATTCATTATTATTCATTAGTAGGGAGGTTCTTAGTAACCCACAACTTGCTAGAAATAATGTTGACAAAGGAAAACAAAAGTGCATGGAAAATGGGTCTGGGTCTAAGACTACAGCAGAAATCTCTCATTAGTTGTCTACACGTGAGAGAAAGATAGATAGGATGAGAAAAGAGAAGGAAGATCTGCAAAGGGAATTAGAGGCAGCCAATCACGAGGTTAAAAGAAAAATTAATTATCTAAAGGCTCCTCCCATAATTTTTCCTTCAATAGACCAAAATAAGCTTTTACCTCAACATGCCTCACTCCCTCCAGTCAAAATTTAGTCAACCTTGCCTGTGAGTATTGTTTCATTTAATCAAGTCCCTATTACCAATCAAAGTAACCAAGTCCCTCCAACTCATGGTCTTAATGTGAGAATGAACATGGGTAATAACCCTACTGGGAACCAGTTCCAGAGAAGACCCATTAATCTGGAGTTTTACAGACAACTTTTCTTTGAGGGAATCCCAGGGTACCCTAACCATGTTCCTACCAAACTAAGAGACAAGCTTCACAAGTTTGTTGGCAATAATGCTATAAGTGCATAAGAGAACCTAAAATCTTTTTGTGACCTAGTAAATGATTATGAGATTGTAGATGAAGATGTCATCATGAAATTATTTGTATAGTCCTTGGTGCATGATGCAAGGGATTGGTACAAAGGTCTACTGGTAAATAGCATTGGTTCTTGGGAGGAATTTAAGAATTGCTTCCAAGAGAAATATGGTGATAAAATGAATGTGATTTTTATGCTCAATGAGTTCAATAACATTAGGAAGTTTGATAATGAAATTGTCATAGATTTCAATGCAAGGTTTCTGAAAGAAATGCATAGGCTTTACCAAGTGATGAGACTAGATGATAATATGTGTTTGAACACTTACTATAATGCTTTTGATTCTAAAATGGCTTACATTATGAGGGATAAAAAACCACACAGTCTGAGAGATGCTTTTAGAATTGCCATCAATGTAGAAAGCAATAGGAAAGCATTTGGAAAGGTGGGAAGGAGGACCGATGGTAGACTGTGGCAAGAATCAAAACAACATCCTAATAAGGTTGCCAAGGAAGAAGACAAAATAGAAAAGTTAATGACTTCTATGAAAAATCTTACTGCTAAGGTAAGTAAGAATGACAAACCTCATTATAATTGGCAAGATAGGCCTCCCAGATTACATGATATGCCATACAACACTACTTGAAAGGATGGAAAACCTCAGAATGATAAGTTAAAGAACACATAAAATAAGGACACCCTAGATCCTTTAAAGGGAGGAAATGTACATAACATGAAAAATAATCCTTGGTGCATTGCCTGTGATGGGCCACATTCTCCTCATCAATGTGTTGTAGCTAAAGCTCTTGAAGAATCCATGAGAAAGGAGGGTGAGCCTGATATCAACATGTTTGACACTAATGTTGAAAGTGATAATGAGTCTTCACAAAGTGAATCTAGTGGGTGTGATGCACTAAGTTATAATGAATGTTATCAAGGGCAGCTAAAGATTGGTTGGCATCCCACTTTAAATGTGGTAACCATTGAAGATGAGGAAGTTCATCTCAGAAGACCTAGTGATGAAGAGGTAAAAAATCTTACCAAGGCTGCCATAGCCAAAGCCAGTCATAATTACAATCTGAGAAGTAGTAAAAGGGATGGAGATCAGGGTGAACCTGGCTCCTTGTTTATGAAAGAAGTATCCTAGAAAAAGACAACAAGCAAAAATGCTCTACCTCAAGATGGTCATACAAAAGGTGATCAATCCAAATATGTAGCCAAAAGTGAAGATAATACTACTACTGGTGATTTACAAGGGACTGCTATAGCTAGAAAGGCAGGTCAACCTAAAGCAAAAAAGACCAAAATTAATACTGAGCCAATTAATAGTTCCACTTTTGATATGACTCAGGCTTTGACCCAAATGAAGGTTACAATCCCATTGGTAGAACTGTTGAAAATAAAAGAACACAGAGAAGTTTCTCTCTCTTTATTTTCTAATATATTAGATAATAGTGTAGCTACAAACACCATGAAGGATGAAAAGGATCATGAGTTGCAAACTCCAGAAGTATATATTAGAACAACAATTAATTAGGAACCT